>NC_071334.1:64444936-65679936 GCF_027744825.2 Synchiropus splendidus | reverse complement strand
GTTACATATTATAACAATCCAATATGGAATAGTTACACTAAAGATGCAAAAAACAAATCACTATAGCTCGACTGGATGAAATATAAAAATATGTGGCAGGAGCAGCATGAACAGGTCGCCAAGTGAAATAAGAGATGTGAGGATTTGGAGACAGTGGTTGAGTCATCATCTCTATGTGCATTTAAAAGCATGTCACTTCATTCTTACTAAATTATCAGCTGAGTAGATGCGGCTTGTCTTGATCATGTCTCCGATGTCCTTATATTTCAAGGATCTGATGTTGTGTGTGTGAATATTTTAGCGTGCGGTTTGGAGTGAAGAGTTCACGATGAAAGCAAACGAAGAGGAGTGTGAGGCTCAAATGGACTTTTTTATATATATAAGGAAAGAGAAAGAGTGGAATAAGACGGGAAGACAGCTGGAGAAAAAGCCGCACATTTCATCTCTGCACGGCGGCTCTTTGACGAAAATGAAGCAGCTACTGTAGCTGGGAGCCACCGCAGTGGTCGCCGTGATGTTGGCACACTATGAAACATTTAATTGCACCATCATTCAGCGTCGAGAAGAACGAATGGCTTGTGCTGCTCTGCTGTCTTCAGCTATGAAAGCCCATCAGTGATCGCGTTCGATGTTCCAAGAGGGCTGGACCGGGCAAAATGGGTCATTAGCCTGCAATATTATTAGAAACACTCTGGGCTATTAGCTCATATTTCTACAGTGTGATCATAGAAGGAAGTGTGTCCGGAAACACAAGTGTGACTTGTGACTGTGTGCTCATGGGTTTGTGGTCTACTTGAAGGTCTCCAGTTATCCCTCTTGGCTTCACGTCGCAGCCCTTGATGCCTCACAGAAGCCCTTTTCAGGGATAACAAACGTATTTTCCTTTGTGCCTTTGATACATGCATATTACATTTGCTTGGAATGGCTTTTTCTCGCCTGTAAATTTCACTCCACTGCATCTATAGTGGCAAAAGGGCACTCAAGGGAAGAGATGCGTTGGGCATTGTTGTCTTACGTGTAAAATATAGATGTCCATTTTGTTAATTTACTTTCTATTGTTTTATTGATCAAACTGCACGTTGCACTTTCATACGTAAATAGCAGAGGCAGGGGTTGGGAAGGCTGCAGCAGCTGTGCAGGAGCTGCATGCTGTCTTGGTGCATTTGTCTTCTAATTCATTTTTTTCCCCCTCAAATATTTATTTATGTGTGTGTTAAGTCAGTGCTCAGCAAGGGTGAGTTCAAAATAAAGACATGTCAGATGAGTTGCTCTTTTACCGGGACAAATGAAAATTAAAGGAAGCCCATGTGGAACTTATTAGATAGTCAAAGTCGATGTGTTATGTCAGTGTTGCAACTAGTCAAGTAAAGAAAAATCTCCGTTTGTATTTTCAATGAAGTCATGCTGGAAAAGAAAGAAGACAAATTTAACGCTTGTATTTGTTTTGCTTGTGTTTGTTCTACAGACTGGGGAGTCATAATTTCTGAAGTGAGGGCTTTCTCTGGACACCCTGGTTTTGTCCTGCAGTCCACACACAGAGGTGCATTAGAGCCTGTATGCACCCTACAGCAGGATCGTGACCAGTTCAGCACGTCCCCTTCCTCATTTGCACCAAGTAGCTCACACAGGCGCAAGCCTCCTGCAAAGGAAATAAATGGAAGAAAATGGATGGGTGGAACAGCCCATTTTTGTGTGTCAAAATAAATGAACATGCCATGATGTCAAAACAATGTACAAGAAATAACTTAATAATAACATATTTATTACAACAATGTGTGTTTTCTGAAAATACAAAACTACTGCTACTACAACTACTAGTACAACTACTAATAATAATATCAATAATAATAACAATAATAACAATATGATGACAGTGTTCAGAACAGTTCATTTTCAGACTAGATGTGCATCTAAATGTCACTGTGAACTTCAACCAAGAACTCTTCTAATGTTGATCGTTTTTCTTTTTTAATGCTTCAACATTGAGGAGACGTTTTAACTTGGGTTCAGATTCATGCAACACTTCACAATCATGTTATATGAAGCCAACCTTCTACTGGATAGTTGAATACCTTCCAACATAAAGACAGTTTTTAACACTGTATCTTTATCACATCACTGATGTCAAACTGTTTAATCCCAAAGCTGCACAAACAAATGCAGTATCCGACAGCAGATTTGTCAGCCGACATTTTGCAAAACAGAAGCCATTAAACAATGTTATAAGCAGATTGTCCTCCCCCATACATAGAGCATAACTAATGCCCTTTTCAGTTAATGCATTTTAATCTTTATACAAGCGCTATATTGGATACATTTTTTTTTTCTCTTTCTATGTATTGTTTTGTATTGTTTCAGTGCCTCCTGTTTGACAGAGGGGAGCCAACTGGATGGCTATGATGGCGACGCATGAGTGAACAGGCCTAAATTCGAATTGAAAGCAGCAAAATGCAAGTTCAAAGTGCCACATTTTGTTCCAGGTGACGACAAGGGAAGAGCGGTTTTAGATATATGAAAGTCCTAAGTGCAGTTGATGGTGGGATTGGAAGCAGGTGTGCGGGGTAATGTGTGCACAATGCTCTGGGAGACACAGTCGGGTGGGATGATTTAGAGCAATACAGTAGCAAAAAGTGCAAAACTGCATCTAATAAATACAATCCAGAGCAGCAAAGGCATTTTTTTTTTTAAATATCAAGTTTTAGCATTCGAAGAGCAAAGGCCTTTGGAGTTCAGAATACAAAAAACGCAACACATTGGTTTAGAATATTGTAAATTGGCACTGAATCAAAGTAACACTGTTTTTCATCTGGCAAAGAACGGTGACAATAGCTCAACAACTCAACTAAGAGCCGAAAAAAGAAAAAAAAAGTGAGAAAAAAAATAAAATTGAAAGACAGATTAAAAATGTGAGAGAAAGAAAGTCACTTTAAAAGTTGTCAAAAAAGTTAGAGAAAGAAAGAAGTTTAAAATAATGCATGTATTATTATATTCTTATATTTCAACCACGTGAGTCTTTCGAACCCTGATATCAGTATGTAGTTCAACTTGAAATACAGATACAGCCCTTGCCATGGCTTGGTGTATGTGTTTTTCCAGCATGCACGTAATTGTCGACAACCACATTAGAGACTGTAGAGCTCCAAGCAAATGCCATTTCCCTAGAACCCTGGTGAAAATCGTCCCCCCAGAATAGAGGATCATCTCATGGCACACTGATCCACTTTCATTTTGACCCACTCTACGAGATAATCCCAGCACCTCTGATTTAGGGGTCAAATATGGATCCCACTTGGCATCTAATCTGTGTCTACTTATGTAAATCTCACTCCTCTCGGTGTTCCAAACAGATGGTTATTGTTCTACCCAGCATTTCCTGCCAGTGACAGTTCAAATCAAACACTTGAGCTGAAACAACTGCTGCTAAACACAGGTTAAAACGGCAAGGAGTGAATGCAACTCAGATTTCGACAGCACACAAGTCAACAACTCATCAAAGTTGTTTATTTATTTATTTATTTTTTCTTCCTCACAGCTAATCAGTTTTAGGCGCGGTAGGGGCGAGAGCAGGTGCAGCCACACAGCCATGTTAAATGAGGAGCTTCTGGCAGCAGGTTGTACACATCCAGCAAGGTAACAAATCACTTCACTGTGTGAACAGCAGGAAATCAGACAGCTATTGCCGGTGACATTTTCTACAAAGCTGGCAATTGACTTGTATTTTGTCTCGCTCTTTAACAAACAAAACTGGTTTCAAAGAAGGTGTCACAGCATCAGTTAAATCTTATTAAAAAAAAAAAAAAACAGTTGTGGTATACACTGTAGACCCCATCGAGGCTGTGCAGATGGAATTAATAACAAATATATATATAATAGATTTCTCATTTGTAATTCTTATCTCACTAAAAAGCAATTTCATGGCCATGATTCCATTAACACTTCTAACCATGCATTCGATTATGCCCTGACTTTCACATACTTGTACACACAGTTCAAAGTACCTCAGTCTCATCGATGATGGCTTCACAGTCCCCTAGTGGAGATGACTCAATGTTGCAGTTGGTCAAACTGGATTAAAATTTAAGAGGAGTAGACTTCCAAACCAACAGCTCTTCTTTTTCCCCAAGAACATTTATGTACTTACTAACCTGTAATAACAAAGGCAGATCACAACAGCACAACATATGCTCATTACAGAGACAATAATAATGAGTCAGTAGCTTGTGAAATCAATCGATCAAAAGTGAAAGTAGAAATTGCTTCTGTTTTCGCACGTTGCCAGTCGAGGTGCAAACAAGCAGTTTGTGGAATTATGCACAGATGCAGCGAGCACATTTATCATCCACAACTGAATGGCTGTGGGGTTGTGAGTCCTCATTGCTGGAATTGGAGGGGGCATGGCGGTGTGTGTGCCAACCCACCAGACAGACAGGGATGTGTCTTCGAGCCCAAGTGGCGGCGGTGTGGTTACCATAGGCAGCGGAGGAGGATGGTGTCTCTTCCCTAGTTTTTCAGGATGCTCCGTCGCCTTAAATGCACAGCATTACAAAACATGTCGGCCAAATAGCCATGGTCCCGACAACCTTTGTCACTGCAGGACTAAGACACTCCACTGGTGCTTCCTGCCTCTGCTAGCATAAGCTCTCTGTGAGTACAAGAAAGAAAAAAATAATAATAAACTTCTATTCTCATTCCTGAACACCCTAGATTACGTGAGCATACATATGAGCATACAGGTCATTTAGTAAGTGCTGATGATTGCTTACTGCTTTGCGGACCCTTTCACAACACCGCAAAAAATTTATGAAATACCATTTCAATTGTTTTTATGATGTAGAAAACCACAATTTCACATATTTTAAATGAACTTTCATTTTAGTGAAACACTGTCAGGTTTTCCGACAGAAAGCTGTTGCCAGGGAACATTTTCAAAGGCTATCACAACTGCTAGCATATACAGTGGTACCTTGGTTCTCCACCGCAATCCGTTCCAGAAGGCCGTTCGAGAAGCGAATTGTTCGAAATCTGAATCGATTTTTCCCGTTAAAATGAATGGGAAAAGAAATAATGCGTTCCAAGCCTTAAAATAGGCTTTTGTAGGAGTGAATGTAGAGTGTCTGCTGCAGGTGGCTGTTCCTCTATGTGTGTGGCCGCTGCATGTGGGAGGGGTTGCCGAGTGAGTGACGTCTCTCCAGAAGTGAAGAGGTGCCCGGTGCGTGTCCAGCTCTGAATGTGCGCTTCTGTGCAGTTTGGCTGTGACAAAGTCATAAACCAAGTCACGCTCTGTCCCAGACTCGCCTCATCCCTGTCCCAGCTCCAGCCCACAACAGGACATCAAACCCTGGAGTGAGCGCTCCAGCACCTCCCCTGTGACACTCTACCACGGTCCAGTGCGGAGACAGGAAAGGTTTTACACCTCAATATGAAGAAAAAACAGTCAGTAAATGTAGCTAACGGGACACGTCTGCATACAGAGGCTGCGCTATACACAATAACAAAGTGCGTTGTGGGTCAGCTGATCGGTCCGCGCATGTTATGTTTTTTCCAGCTTGCTTCAGGGGCGTTCGAGTTCTGGATTTTCGTTCAAAATCAGAAGCAAAAAAGAAATGTTTGTTCGAACTCCGAGACGTTCGAAGTCCGAGACGTTCGAAGTCCGAGACGTTCGAAGTCCGAGACGTTCGAAAACCGAGGTACCACTGCATTTCCTGCAGTCAAATAAAAACCTGCCCCATGGATATATTGGGAAAAAATGTCTTATTATCATTGAAACTGCTATGAAAAGAGGTCCTGGAATGTTACTTGGCTTGTCTGCACATATGAGCCAAAAATACCGTCTTATCATCCATGGACATCGTTCTTGCTGCTCCCGAACCTATTACTTCCAGCGTCTCATCCGATCGAGCTCCAAAAGGTTAATCAATTTCATAACAACGTAAGTTCATAAAACAAGTTAGTGCCGAGATTGATTAAATGGTGTCCATTTCAGGCGAAAAGAACGAATCAATGCACTCATGAAACCTCATTTATTTGTGTGCATGTCTTCACGTCACCTGGCCTTTGATCCATCTCTTGGCTCTGCCACGCACAATTCTCGCTGGTGATTTCAGTGCTGACTCCTATACGAGTGCCTTCAAATATCATCTGATCTGCCAAAAATCCTTTCATGAAAGTTATAACTTACTTTAATATCACATCTTGCCTGTAGTTTGGAGATGAAGAATGGATTCATTTCACTGTTGTTTTCATAGAAGTGGATTAGTGTTTGATTGTGATGAGTTGATGGGGCTTCATGAAACAATGTCTTACTTGTCAGAGAGAATGACATGGCACTATTTATTGTATATTCTATGGCTTTGAACTTTCAATGAAACCTTGCATCATTTTTGGGTTAGGAGTGCCAGCGACTGAGCAATGAAAACGATGACACTGTTTCATGAAACTTCATCACTAGCATTTGTGTGTGAAATGGAGTCATTCTACTGTGACATCACCAACGCTCGAGACCGGTTTTCTTATGGACACACAATTGGCCTGTTATAGTTCAGTGTACAAGTACAGTGGTACCTCGGTTTTCGAATGTCCCGGAATTCAAACAGATCAGAGTTTTAACAAAAATGTTGAGATTTTTTTGCTTCGGATTTCGAACGAAAATCCAGAACTCGAACGCCCCCGAAAGAAGCCGGATAAAACATTACGTGCGCGGACAGATCAGCTGACCCATAACGTGCTTTGTTATTGTGTATAACGCAGCCTCTGTATGCAGACGTGTCCCGTTAGCTACATTTACTGACTGTTTTTTCTTCATATTGAGGTGTAAAACCTTTCCTGTCTCCACACTGGACCGTGGTAGAGTGTCACAGGGGAGGTGCTGGAGCGCTCACTCCAGGGTTTGATGTCCTGTTGTGGGCTGGAGCTGGGACAGGGATGAGGCCAGTCTGGGACAGAGCGTGACTTGGTTTATGACTTTGTCACAGCCAAACTGCACAGAAGCACACATTCAGAGCTGGACACGCACCGGGCACCTCTTCACTTCTGGAGAGACGTCACTCACTCGGCAACCCCTCCCACATGCAGCGGCCACACACATAGAGGAACAGCCACCTGCAGCAGACACTCTACATTCACTCCTACAAAAGACTATTTTAAGGCTTGGAACGCATTATTTCTTTTTCCATTCATTGTAGTGGGAAAAATCAATTTTGAACATTTTGAACAAATCGCTTCTCGAATGGCCACCTGGAACGAATTGTGGTCGAGAACCGAGGCACCATTGTACTTGCATTTGAGTGCTCACAGATACCTTGAGTACTTACGCCATTAGACATAGTTACTTTGAGTTTTGTTTTGTTGTTTTTTTTCTCCCCATATATATCATCATTTGAACAACATTTCATATATCATTTGAACAACATTCCTATCTATGTTTTTCTTGTACATGGGCGACAGTCAGAAGTTTCACTGCAGTGCATAAATATAAAACTATAAAAAACAACTGACATTCAAAAACTGCACTGTAAAGTAGTATAGGTTTTGTGGTATCAGGTGGCCATTCAATGAGTACATGTACTCAAATTCAGTATCGGACCGATACCTGATATGGGTATTGAAATTGGTCCATTCCTATCATTCTACATTTAATTGTAACCTCAGTAATGCCAAGTTTTAAGAAAAATGGCTGAAAAGTGACATTAAATTATTATTGTTATGATTATCTTTAGCAATTTTATGTTGAATATACATCTTTTTTTGGTCTAGATGTATTTATTTATTTATTTTTCTAACCGCTGGCAGGGTGCTATCCCACATCATCCGTTCTTACCCTCTTTACATGACAGGTTGCTCAGATGGAAATGTTTAAAATTCCATAACTCACCACTCCGGATGCTAAATCAGGTCAGCGGATTGGTGATCAAACCACTTTGCCAAGCGAACAACAGGATTGTGCCGTTGCAGCAAGCCGCTCTGCTTGGCAGCCAACATCAGACGATCCGCCCCAGGGTGATACTTTGCAACAAACTACAGTTCAGTCAGGAACTGATGGAGCACTGACAGACAAAGTCACCCGCATAATGGCACCTCATTGTTGCTGGAGAATGCACAGCACATGACCGAACAACTCTCGTACAGTGTCATGAGCTCACATTTTTACCCACTGACTCTGAGGAATTTCACTTGCTGTCACAACACTGGAGCCCATCGGAGCACCGATCATAATTATCTTGCTCACGCACGCTCAATCGTCCCAATCACTTAACATAAACATGGGCACTTCATGCATGAATACTGCCCATTACCCCACTTCAGGCAAGTAATAGACCCTTGCTTCCCTCATGACCCTGAATAATTGATAGCTCGTGAAAATATTAAAGAATCAATGGACGTGCATTCAAGTGGAATCATGCCAAACTCATTTAACAAGACAATGGTGATCGAATAAACAAGCGCTGAGCAGGACCCGGCGTGATCCCCAACGTTCTGTTTCCTTTTTCAAAGAAGTTTGAGTTATGTATTTACAGTGGGAAGAGGAATGAGAATTAGAAATTTCATAGCCATTATACAGCATTACTATCGTACGATGCAGCACAAGGATTCTATTGATGTGCTGCAGTCTGTTTATTCCTTTAAACATCAAAAGCATGATCATGCAAATTATGAGAGTTCAGCACAGATGTGGGCAAATTAAGGCTCGGGGGCCACACGTGGCTCTTCGCCTTTACACAAGTGGCACTCATGAGGTCAGAGTACCATTAGAATTCTAAATGAAAAAAATTTGTTTGGGGATTTTTTACCTTTCTGAAGAAGACTCCTAGAATTGGTGTCCATTAGAATTAAAGACATGAAATATAATGAAGTCATAAAGTGCCAATGTCTAAAAATCATATTCATGGTTTACCTCTGTCTTCCATTATTTATTACTGATAATCTTCAAACAAAATGAAATAATACATAATCAAACAACACATTTTAAGCTCATAATGTCATAGAGTAATAATGCTTTTTCTGTATTTTAGAACATAGTACGTAAGTCACAAATATGTAGTTTCATTCATCCGTCTTTTCGACTTGAAGACCCCTCACGTTTGCCATAGGAAAGAATGTGGCCCTTGGGAAATGTAACTGTCTCCATATAGATCTTGGTCAAACCCACTCTTGGTCTGGCACAACAAGCTGCAGGTGAGGACATGAACCATCCACATCGAAGGACATACCAGGGTAATGCAGCTGTATAGAAAACTCAATCCTAAACATATACTTGGCTATAGCTCAGCCATTGTGATACTTCAAATACCCAATGTGAGTGTGTGAAATCCACTAACAAGGCCAAAATCTAGAATGTCTGACACAATTCTGACACTATTTACAATAGAAACTGTCGCAGCATCCCCTTTACCTCTGCTGTAAGTCGAAGGAAAAGAAGGCGGGCACACGAAATGAAGCACTATATGAGTTATGGACTGAAGTTGACTACACAGCTATATGGAAGTTAAATCCTCGCTGATAATAATGCAGGTGAGATGCTCCATGACATGAATATTAATGACTTTTATGTGGAGACGGGGCACGAGCGATATTATTTGAAATAATAACAGCGGGATATTATACAGATTTTTCAAAGGCCCTTTTGAGACCACGTCGCTAATAAAGCTAATCTATCATCTGCTGTGCAAACAAGACGGTGGACATTCTAATCAGTTCTCTTTACGGCCGGTGTTCGTGACGGCCACACAAACATTCCTTTTCCAATATGCCATTATTTGTGTTCCTGCTGTTGTTTTGGCTTCCTACGTATGGCTGAAGAAGAAAAAAAAAGAACATGAAAAATATATTAAACAACAACTAAGTGCAGAGTTCTCAATAGTCGTGGTTGATAGCGCGAGTGTTTTTCTCTGAGAATAAAGTCCCTTTCTGTTTTCATTGGGAGCACATCTTTGTTGTGGCATACAATATGATATTTTCCTAAACAAGGAAATATGTCTGTATGTCCTTTTCAAGTCAACTGTGCATTGCATTCCACATAATTACATTAAATTACTGTGACTTTGTGAACACTGGAGGATAAGAGGCAGCTTCCTTTCGCTGTGGTGAATTATACACGTCACTGAAGAGCCTCCATATACTATTTTTCTCTTTATTATTGTGCAAATGTATGCAGGGTAGTAAAGCATTACCTCCCGTGTTGAAGCTATATAATGCATCCGTTGCGTCCTCTTGAACGCCTACTGGATATTATACGGCTTTGAAACACTTGGAGGACTTTGAAACCGCAACGCTGATGCTTGAAGTTGTTTTAAATGTGCTCCGTCCTGCTTTTCCAACTACTCTACCTCGTATTCAAAATGTCTCGTTCTACATGTGGAAGCACATCCTGAGGTTGTTGAGTTTGCTTTTCCATTCTGTTTCTATTCTGCTCCAAATTCTCATCAACAGAAGAGTGTGAGGACAGCAGTGCGACTCCCTGAGACTTTTCGTCCCAGCAATGATATTTCCAGTGAACAAAGAAACTTTATTATATGCAAGAGAGCTTTGGTGTTTTAATATAATCTTTTAAACATATTTTTAATACAATAAACTCTAAATAATGACCGTTTTTTTTCAACCCTCAAAAATTCAGATGGGCCGGACTTGTCAGAACCAGCCTGAAGATCGGATGTTGAATGAGTCATCATTTACGTTGTGAGGAACAGGTTGTTTTTTTTCTGATGGCTGTAAAAGCAATGGGTCCAAGAGTAACATGGATCTGAAAAACCGTATAACTGACGTAATTCTGATGTGATTCTTCTATTTTTAAATTAAAACTGCACTAAACTAAATATAACAACAAAACCAAACAAAAATATGGACATTATTTACTTATTTTTTTATTTCATGAAGAGGAAAATGAAATAAATGCATAAACCATGATCACAAACACAAGACATACAAATAGAAAAAAAACCATAATTAATGTAAAAAAAATGTAATTACAGTTTGAACAACCTTCATTCTTTCACCACTCATTACAAAATAAATAACTACATCCATACATCAGTTGAAAAGAAAATTCAATATCTTTTCCCATACTATTAATAAAATATTGTATATATTATTTTATTAATCCATCCATTTACAGTGCATAGTCGTCCCGTGGATTACATACAATCGCAATCACCCGATTGACTATTCTCCACTAAAATAAGAATAAATAAATACAATTTCATGACATGATTTGTTTCCGATCCCGGGAACACGCCGCTTGCGCCTCATCTCTGTTTCCAAAAGCCATGTTTCTGAGGAATCTCAAAGGGCCGACGGAAATACTCCTGCTGTGGTGTGTGTTACGCAGCCTTCCTCTCTGTGTACACACATTTAAATGTCTGCCTACGAGTCTATAAATATTTATTCATCACAGCGGTTAAGCTGTATCTGCGCACTGCATGCATGCGTCTGTTTGTGAGTTCTGAAAACTGGGAGGTTATATGTACGTTTTCATGCGGGCAGCCTCAGATCCTTCAATTATGACATAAAATGGAGGAATTAGAGGAAGTCCACTGTTCCCCCAGAGTCGCAAATGGAAGCCATGCAGGGAAAACAGTGGCCGCTTAAGAGCTTGCAGTCATTGTGGTGTGATTAAGGACTATGCACAGCCACTGCGTAGGGGGTTTAATATTTACACGGACCACAACCACGTGCGTGTGGTTACGCACTTGAACAGAATAATGCATCATTCACAGCAACAATTGCACTTGTTTTTATCAAGCTTGATTCAATAAATTGAAAACCTCTGTGTTGTACCTCAGAAACACAAATAACTCATAACAACCCCACTTGAAAGATCTATTGAGACTTGAAGGTATCATGTCGAGCGGTGAACAATTCATTCGATGCGGGACGTGTTGTTGTCCAACGATAACATCACAGCATGATCTCAAAGGTGTCGAGAACGTTGGCACACCAGCTTAAAATTCTTGTTGAGGATGAGCCGCAGACCAGGTGAGTCAGGGATCCAGTAGATTTTGCGGCACCTTGTCAGTCATTTTGTTCTGCCTTAAGTCCTAGGTAAATTCCCTCAATGTCGTGGATGACCAATTCATTCATCCCAATAGTGGCGGCAATTTTGACTGGTGTTTTGGTCACTGTTTTTGTCATAAGGCAGCTCAGCTTATTTTTTTTGCTTTTGTTTGTGTTACCAAACTCTAAATTAGTAGTATTTGCGTCGTAATTGAGTTTTGATGACTTAAGAATTTCAGTAGGACCATTTACGGATGCTGGAGCCAAGAGAATAAATGCTGGGTACATCCGTCAAACCTGCAACAAACAGCAAAGGCATCTCCACCTCAGGTTCAGAGTTCACAAAGTACACATTTTCAAGGTCGTATGTCATCCAAAGGAATTCACTTGTCGTGTTTTCACAGTCAAAATTGGACACCTGGTGGTTGAAAAAGGTCGATGAGTTTTAAACCCATTCACTCAAGTTCAAAAAGACATTACCTGTTTTTCAAATTGTGCTATTATTAGTCTAAGGAATGGTCAGAGTATACATATTGAAAAACGTGAGAAAGTGAAAGCCATTGTCATATAAGAGGTTCCAGAGAAACATTTACCATACTGAGCTTTGATGATGCGACAGAGAGCACTTGCTCTTACTTTGAGAGTCTTAATGGTGAACATGTGGGGCGCAACTTTGAGAAGAGTGACTTCCTCAGTCAGAGCTGTTGGGTCATGTTCAATCTTAAGAGGCTGTCAGTGAGTGAGTCTCAACATTGAGTTGAAGAAAGCTCCACATTTGATTCAAAAATAACATGTGCAAACCTTCAGTCGGCGCAACAGAATTGTGATATCGATAGTCTTTATTTTATATTCATCGATTACAACATCTGTTATATTCTGTACAATGAGCACTGAAGGCACACAAAAAGCATAAGATATAATGCAACAGAAGTATATACAAAATATACAGAATAAATAATTCAATCTAGATCAGTAGAAAAGCTACATAGCATGTGCTTGCATGGACCTTTGAGTTCCAAAGAGAATAGAAGGAGAGTCTATTGTAGATTCAGTCCATAGTAAAAATCTCACTCACCAGCAGTCCGATGGTCACAGCTACAAGACGGGAAATAACTCCAAAATAAATCCTCAAAACCTTTTTTTTTTTTAACATATTCCTTTCATTCTACTTTACTGTAAAATAGCAAAGTTTTAAAGCAGTTCAGTAGTCAGATTTTCTTTTTTTTTTTTTTTTATGAACTCCAACATGGAACTCGAGCACACATATATTCACACGCTGGAGCCCCAGCACACAAGTAGCTCCTTCGTTTCTGGCAAAAAGCAACAACAAATGAAATATTTAGCAGGACTGCTGATTGTCATGCACCAACCAATGGCATTTGGAGTAGTCCAATGCATTTTTACAAGAGTACAGTTGTGTATAAGCAAATGTTTAAGTGCTCAATTGAGTAATTGAGAATAAAAATGTAACCATTTGACGGCTAATAATTGTTTGCAATGAAAGCCATGGTTCAAAAAAACAAAAGAGAACATCGGGAGGCTCTTTGCAGACTGTCTTCTGCTGACTGTACAGGACATTGAGAATTCTGTTCACAGCATTATAGCTGGCTTATGTTGACAGAGGGTCTAATCAGGTCGCCTCCAAAGTCAGGATAGACTGATTAAACAGAAATTCTGGGTCAAGTGGTGATTGAAATTCAGTCACTTTTCAAACATCTGCTGCTTCCAGGAGCCGTATTGTGAGATGCGGATCAATTCGTTTTGGCAGCGGTGCACCGTGGAGATATAATCAGATACAAAACAGATGATTGAGCGAACTCTCCAGACCACTTTAAAAGATTACGCTAGCTTGTTTATGTTACATTTGGCCCAACACATTTCACCTTGAACTGGCTACATAACATGGCTGTCAACGGATCGATGTTACCGAGTTACATTCTGTGCTACAATTCAACGCAATGTGCCCGATATTCACACCATGCTGGAGGGTACAAAGGGTAACAGGACAAGGCACTTGTTTCAAAATATATTATATTTATTCTGTCCGCTCTGCTCAGTTGAATGCAGTTTGGTGCTCTAGAACCTCCAGGTAGTCGGGCTCAGTGTGTAAGTTGGCCTTCAGTTCAAAGTACTCGTTCTTTGTTTGCTCAAGCATGACCTTTCGAGGTCTTGAGTACATAATTGTCTCCATTAGTTTCAACTCCTCCTGATGGCCAGGGACTTGCATTTCTACAGTAGGCTGGAGCTGCGGCATGTTTTTGCGAAGATACTCGGTTATTCCGAGCTGTTGCAGCTCTTTCTCTCGCTCCAGAATGCTCCTGTACAATGAGTCGGGATTCCCAAGAGTAACAAACTCCGCGGGGCACTCCCTGGTTATTGGCCTGACTTTGGAGCTGGGGTTTCCAGTGAGCGGCGATGTGTTCTCCTTCTCTGTGATACTCCGGCAAAGAAGATGTTTGGCACCGGGCTCTTCCAGGCTGTAATCCAGATCGGCGTCAAGCTCCTTATGCTGTGAGCAGTAGGTTGGGTTGCGGCATATTTGCACAATTGGGCTGTGGGAGCGCTCTTCATACAGAGTGGCAGACCCGGTTCTTTGTGTCAGCGTGTGATGGGTTGTTTTCTGGCCGTACATGCTGTAATGCAGGTGAATGGGGCTGCTACTGGTGTTTTCTCTCGAATGCTCCTCCACGGCTTTTTTCTTTGCCCTCCGCCTCCGCCTGTGGACCACAAACACTACCAATCCAGCAGAGCAGAATATGATCATCAAAACAAAAACCAAAAGACTCAAAATAAGAACTGACAGCGGGACAGTGTCCGTGAGGGCCTCAAGGACCCCCTTGTTAGCGCCGTCAGGCCCTAAAGTAGCGGTTACGCTCTCTTCCACGTTCGGGGGCAAAGAGTAATACGTGGCGAGACCTGGGCATAACAGCTCATGGCGAAGGCTCCTCAGTTCGGCTTGCATCAGTTTCTTTGGGGTTTGGCATAAAATGGAGCCCACCACAGTGTCTTTTCGGAGTTTCTCTACCCATTGCTTGAGGCTGAGCAAGTCACAGCTGCAGTCCCAGGGGTTGTCTTCTAAATAGATCTGCTCTAATGAGTTGAGTTGATCAAGCACGTTGCTCACTGGCAGGTGCATAAGCAGATTCTTTCTCAGGTTTAATTTGGAAAGGGGTACGTTGCGAAATATCTGAGCAGGGAGAGAGCTGAGCTGGTTGTTATTTAATGACAAAAGCTTCAGGTTTGGCAGGGGATTAAACGTGCCCGGGGCAATGTCTTTGATAAGGTTGTATTCCAGGTACAGATATTCAAGGTTATGGAGTCCCACAAACATTGTGGAGAACAGCTTTTCGATTCTGTTGCCGTTTAAGTAGAGCTTCTTTAGATTGCTTAGGCTGAGGAAAGTTTCATTGTCTATGTAATCGATTCGGTTGTTCGCCAAGTTAAGCAATTCCAAGGTATCGTAGGTCACAAAATCATACTTGAAGAGCTTCTGAATCATATTTCCAGTCATGACCAGCTTGGTTGGGCTCTGCTGTAGTATTCCGATATCCGAGACCTTTTGAATCCCTCTGTCCTGACAATGCATCAAAAACCCCGCCACAGGGTGATTGTGACAAGAGCAGTGTTCCACACAAGGACTCCCGGGAACGTGAGACGGTGTCGGTGGCTTGTCGTCGTCTTTAGCGTTGATCAACTTGGGAACTTGACCTCCTTTGGATGAGGGGGTTACAACCATATCCAATGACTTCGAAGGCTCCTCTAAATTAAACTTTAAATGAGAGGGGCAAAGAACATCCCGCTTCACTTTGGCTAAAATGGTTCCTTTGAGTTGTTGCGGCGTGCTGCACACCACATCCCCGATTGCAGATTGCGCTCTCATGTGCTCCATCCAGATTTTTAAGTGTAGGATTTCACAGTCGCACACCCATTCGTTGTCTTCAAGAAGTAATTCCATTATCCGTCCGATGTGCTCCAAAAAGCCAACGTACGGCAGAGTCTGGAGTTTATTGCCACGTAAATCCAAGTGGGTGAGAGGCACGAAGCGGAAAATGTTGTTGGGCAAAAACTCGATGGAATTATCATTCAGAATGAGGACCTTGAGCCTGATCAGTTTGTTGAAGGCTCCTGGCTCAATGACACGAATAAAATTAGTGTCAGCTTGGAGAAACTCCAAATTCACCAGACCTTGGAAAGTGTCCTCTTTCAAAGTGACTAGGAAATTGCTATTTATATGGAGTTTCTTCAGTGAGCCGAGGGAGCTAAAGACCCCGGGTTCCAGCTCCTGTATGCTATTACCCCCAAAGTGCAATGACAGGGCACTCTTTAGTCCTTCCATTTCTTCTGCGCGGAGTTCCACCAAGTCATTTTTGTATAGATTGAGGTGAAAGGGCACACCTGGCTGTACCTTAATTTGGGAGACTTTGCTGATATTCCTTTGCTCACAATTTAGATAAAAGATGCCGTCTTTCACCTCACACGAGCACAAGGAGTCACAGGACTCACTGAAGGATGATGATGCCTCTGAGGAATAGACTTCCTGGGACTCGACTGCCATCACAAACAGGCCGAGGAATATAAGACAGGACAGCATTTTGATGAGGTGTCTCTGTGGGAATAAAATAAATGGGAAAAGGGGACAGAAGAGGAAAAAAAAAACATTAGTCCACACACAAACATTGACTTTTTTAAGAGAAAATAAGACAAAACAAACCACCAAATCTGTGGAGTTGACAGAGACATCGTGATCCTTTGACCAGTCACCTACTTTTTTTTTCAAAATATATTCGTCTTGGAACAAAGAAAAAATATTACCAGGTGTGTACATCCTCTTTTTCAAACTTGAATTTGGTGCTTTCATGGAATTAATACAGTTGCTCCGCTGTTTTAATACGCCACTGAACAACCACGGTCACTCACACACAAACATTCTACACATTTACCCAGACGTCATCCACTGATCCTTCACACTTATGAGTAGCGTCATAACAACACAGTGGGAACAATTCACAGATCACTGCAACATAAGATCCACAATTCAAACAAAAGCCTCCTCACCAAAGCTTAAGTCAATCATTCTCCCGAGTCACACCTTTCCTTTTGATGTCTTCATATATCACACCCAAGAAAGTCTCTTTTGACTTCCATTCCTAACACTCTTTGTCCGATATGTCCGCTGTCCGTCCTCTCCACGTGTCCGATCCATCTTAGCCTGGCCTCCCAATTATTTTCATTTCCACAATAAGCAGTCCCTACCAAAAATGAGTGCATCCATATACAAGCCACACCCACTAAATTAAAGAAGAAAAGTGTTTGTGTACATACATACGTCGCACTTGTTTATAGGCCGCAGGTGCTGAACAGGTTTCCAAAAACAGGGTCCAGCAAAAAGACAAATGAATAATGAACAAACTCAGCAATGTTCTTAAGACACTTCATGTTGCCATTTTATTAGACTGGTCACATCGGAGTAGTTTATTTACATTGAAGTGCTCAATGTTTTTTGAGAATACAAGAGCCATAGCGGAAAGTACTGGTACAGCGCCTTGAGCGCTTTAACGCCAATAACCGTTTGCCTTAAAAAGATCCATGTAATAGCCGAATCGTTGTTCAAATTGCAGAATTAAGAGAGTGTTAAAAAAAACTAAAAAAGTAGCGTCTTAAATCTGGAAATTACGGTACTTGTTTTCGACCATGTTCTTGACAGCCCAAGCCTGGTAAAGGCAGCACGGAAATATGCTCTGGCTTGTGACTCAACAGAAGTAGGATTTTCATTTTTAACTAGCACAACGGATTTTTTTTTCAACATATTATTTTATTAATCCCACTTCAAAAGTGCCGTGAATGTTGAACGGCCAAATGATAGACATAGATTTCCAACAGTGACGCAAACAATGCCGACCGATAATATTTGCTCCATAAGTATCTTTCATCTTTCATGAGCAGGAAACCATGACAGACAAAGCGACCGTTGAAATGTGAGGACGAGGGAGAAGCTTTTGCCGTGCATCAAATTCTATCGCCAATTAAAATCACAATAGATCAAACAGTCAATCATCCTCTGGGGGATTGTTGGAAAGCAGAGATATGGTTGCATGATAAACCATCTTACTGACAGAATCCTTCAAAGAGAGGAGAAAGGACACAAATACACAGATGCTTCAGTTAATGAAGACCATCTGGAAGGCTTTGTCCTAACAAGAAGAGGCAATAATTATTCAACTGGACGTAACCGCAATAGAAATAGAGGACTGACAGCCAGGTTTTATGAAAATTCATGACGCAGATTCCGTCAACAATAATGCTTCAGCTCTCTATTGCCTGGTTTGTGTTTTTGCTGCTTCTCACCATCAGCAATAGACTAGACACCAAACTGAATAGAATGTAATGTAATATTCTCTTGAGGTTTTCTTTTTTCTTCTTCTTTTTTTTCAGCAACATCAAATGGAATACACCAGAATAATTGGATGACTGCTTTTTTTTTGCCTCAAGGGACACCCAGTGCTGTCAGGTACCTCAGCTTTGCAACAACATCGAGCACAGACACATCATTCAAATGAAGAATGATCATGATGCTACAACTCAATTTGAATTGTACTTAAAAGGAAAATGTACATTTCATTCAATTTTAATTTTCCATATAAAGTATTTAAAAAGTAAAACTAAAAAGACATTGCTATTTATATTTTCAAGTTATGAATTTACCACTTAATTCAGCACATACATATCAGCAGCATCAAGCACGATACGTACTGTGTTACACACCAAACATGTCTGTCTGAAGGCTGTCAGAAATGAATTCTTGTTTTCTTGCGAGAGTCTCCCAGAAGTACACAAAGAGAAACAACATCCAAGAACAAACAAGGTGCAACAAATATTTGCAATGTCAACCTCCATCTATTTTTCAACTTTCCTGTAAGCAGGGAAATAAACAAACATCACCACCTTGATACGATCATTAATATAAATAGCTTTTCGGATCACAGCCGTCACAGTTGGACTTCACGGCAATGATTTTTATACCCTGATACCCTTGAGCAAAACATTCCAGCTAAGTCTGGATGGCAAATTCAAAAACCCAAGTGAATACTTCCGCTGCTGGTACTGTTAAATGTGTGATCTTGTTTTGACATGAACTTTACAGAGGTGCGAGTTGATTCCTCCCACAGACAACAGTAAACTTTAAAGATTTGGAAAACAAGGATCACGCTGGGCGTCTAATCCTTATCGAGACACCCTCCCTGCTTTCAATTGATTTTTTCATAGTTCACGCACAATACAGCCTGGTGTGCAGCTACTTCCTGTCCTTTGTAAATATGTCACAGCAATGATACAGTGTGTGCCAACACCACATGATCTTTCAGTTGAACTTTGAAAGATTTCAACAAAGGCGTACTTACTTTGACAAGTTTCAAACCATTCTGAAAGGGTTTATTGACACTAGTAGATGTCAGAAATTGTGTAAGCCTGGTTTTCATAGGAACAAGGATTAAATTCAAATAAAAGGTATATTACATCGTATATATTTCACTTAATATCAATAACAGTGTTAAAAGTCTGACTGTATTCAAATGTTTGTTCGCCCTTTAGTATAAATTATTTTTTGCCCTGTCGAGTAGAGCCACATGAAAAATTGTAATAATAATAATAATGTACAATAATGATAATGTAATTACATCGAGTTAAACTTTATGAAACGGTATCCTCAGTGGACACACTTTGTTTTAGATTGAAAGAGCGGCAGGGACTACTTAGCCCTAATGGTCGATGCGGCATGTCTGTGATACCTGCTTCGGGGGAAGATGGATTCACAGATTCTGACGCGACACTCCTTCATCTTTCAAGACATTTAGCGAGGGTAAAAAAAAGTCCTCTTGATTTACGATGACGGTATGTACAAGTTCGAACTGTAGCAAAGTGTTAGACACGCCTATTTAAAGATATACTGCGTGCTTCAAAGTTTGAAGCAGGGCTTGTTGGGAGAGACACATGAGCATAAAGCCGAACAGCACTTGACTAAATGCTGCTTGAGTCATGAAAATAACAGCGTCTGCAGCCATCCGGATCACATGACATCAGACGTCAGCCAATCATCCATCCTCACTTGGACAACGTCAAAACGTCCCCTACACACATAGAGCCCAAGTGCCTTGTTTTTCCTGCCAGAAACAAAAAGTTGAGCACTTGAATTTTGTGCTCCATCTGAGCTTTAGGTCAAGCGCTCTGCCACTCATTCACTCAATATTGCACTTTTCTACAGTTTGGGAATTTCTCTTTGGAGATCAATAAAGAATTTATCCATCTATCTATCTTTAATTAATTTCAAAATACATGGAGTACAAAATAGACTGCAGGGTTTCAACCAGGATTTTAAAAAATGGAACAGAACACAGACAATCACGAAGCAATGACAATAAAATCAAGCAGCAGAGAGACTGATGCTCAAAAAAGAAAGCCTTGGTTTTTCGGTCACATTTCTCACACATTCATTTCTTTTTAAAGGTGAAATCTTGTGTGATCAAATGCATTAGAACAAAATGGAAACATTGAAACAAATGGATAACACGTAACACATCATGGAGGTGGACATGAACATGACGGTTTTAGCGGCAAAACCCCAAAGAACCCTCATAATGACTTAAGTATGACACAAATTCCAACTCAACATATAAAAAAGAAGTGAGGACAGCTGCAGATGGGAGACAGATTTACTTCTCGTGACTTAAAACCAGTGTTTTTACTGTGCCAAAACCGTCCCCTCTCTTCACTTCTTCTGGCTTCCGTATTTAATTTATTATTTTTAATTATGTATTATTATTTTAATTTTGTTATTACCCTTAACCCTCCACACTCATTTGCACCATGACATATTATCTACTGTTTCAGTGCGGACAAGGAAGCTGAAATGTCTCCAACATCATTTGGCATTAACATCAGACAGAGATATAGAATGTGAAATAAATTATGAATCATCGTTCAAAAACAAAGATTGCACAGATCCAGTGCCATCTAGTGGCCTGAAAATTGGCACACTGTTTCATGAAACCTCAACACTCCATCACTACTAATAGCTATAAGTAACTTTCCACACTATTTTTTTTTTTTTTTGTATAAATCACGACTGGTAGTAGTTTTTTGGGGTCCAAGACGTTGATCTTTCATATTTTTTCACTGTCTTCACAGTTCCGTAATGAGTACGTTTTCGATACGCATTGCAGTCATGGTATCGCCTGCATAACTCAAAGCATATTCCGCTTAAAAATTGCATGAACTTTATCTGAACTGCACTGAGCAATGTTCAGAGTTCGGTGGATGGTTACGAGCATTATTTTTGGTTAATATAACCACGGCTGGGGTCACGATCTCTCCTCACTGCTGCCAAAGCAGGTGGAGCATGTGGAAACCGACAGGCAGCCCATGAGACGGCAACCACGGGGTGTTGAAATGCACAGGCAGTGTTTCCTAACTAATAGAAATAACCTTTCTCCCAGCGCCGACAAAAGAAAAAAAGGAATTCTCTTCCTGTTAATTAAAGGAGTCAAACAATATCTTACGAACATCCCAAACACACTTCTTTTTTTTCTTTTCTAATCTAAGATTTCATGACCTCAGTTCTCCTCATCCTCTCCCTCATTAGCAAGAGACTACCTGCAGTCTCCGTGATTCATGGATCCCGACAACAGGGAGGTTCAAGGAGCAAATTTTAATTTACTCCAGACTGTTTCCTGTCAGAAGCATATAAATAGAGTTGAATATGTCGGTGTCATCTCCACATCTGAAAGCCGAAAATGCTAATGTAATCTGCACTTTAAAAGCCCAGTGTTGAATCCCGGCATCAGAATCAGAATCAGAATCAGAATCAGAATCAAATTTATTGCCATGGTCAGTGGGCAGCCTACTGACTAGGAAAGTGCCTTGGAATAAAGTGCAACAAAAAAACAAATAAAATAAAATAAATAAAATAACATTACAACAAGGCTGTTCATGAATTTAAAAGTCTGACGGCCGAGGGGAAGAAGCTGTTCCTGTGACGGGAGGTTCTGGTCTGGATGGACCGTAGCCTCCTGCCAGAGGGAAGAGGAACAAACAGTCCATGTCCAGGATGAGAAGGGTCGGCTCTGATCTGACCTGCACGTCTCTGGGTCCTAGAGGCATACAGGTCATGAAGAGGTGGCAGGCTGCAACCCATCACCTTCTCAGCAGAACGTACGAAGGTGATCGGTTCATATAGAAATTGTTCTTAAAACTTTTCTTAGGCTTGAGTGAGAAAATATCTCGTGTTGGCGATGAGCATTCTCCTTGTGATCCATCCAACCGAAGACTGCACATATTCCCACACATAAAAAAAGAAGTGTTTTCTGCTGAAAAAAAATCAATATACCTCAGTCAGATCTGTATTAAAATAAAGTATCTGCACTCTGTCATATCAACTCATTCTGTACACATCTGAATGTGAGTTTGACTGATGAAGCCCATCCACCATCCACTCTACCATGCAGAAACCACTATATCGCTGTAGTACAGTGTCGTGCAGCTGAGACATCAGGACGCGGATCATAGCGTCATATTTGGTCGAGTTGCATCATTTGAAACACCATCACTGGCCTGTTTGAAGGTTACGTCAATGGTGTACTTTCACAGCCCACGGGGTATTTATAACAGCCGGCAGCTGATCAAAGTACTGTACATGTAGTGCAGTCTGTGTGTTCTTTTTTAACAAGCCGTAAGTAAGAGGTGGAAGTTGTCATATCTATTGCTTGTGCTTCCTCTTGACTGAGCTTGAAACGAGTGAAAAAGTCATCTTAAAATTAAAATTTAAAATGACTGAAGTGATGAAGTTTAAAGTTTCATTAAAAAGTATTTTGTCATGCTTATTGTTCAGTCTGTGAAACAGAACATTATATAAGACAAATTATATGTATAATAATCTAATAATAATAATAACAATAATAATAATAATAATAATAATAATAATGTTATTATTATTTATGCTTTATCTCTTAGTGGAAGACTTTCAAAAACGTGACATGACTCAGGTTATCAGTCCGGTGTCAGAGTATGGTCCTCATTACCAGAAATATGTCTGACCAGTTTCAAGTGGGGACTGGAATCTGCTCAGGCTGCTCTTAGTCAGCAATCCTATTCATCATTTCCATGGCCAACATTTTTAGATGCTCAGACAGGAATTTAGCCCTTGTGGCCTCAGGATCTCATGTCTGCTTTTTTGCAAATGACATGGTCGTGTTGACTCCATCATTTGCAGGGAACACATCCAACGCCCTCTTCGCCCGCAACCTTTCTTCATTTAATTCTCAATAAATCTTAAATAATGTCACATTTTAGAGACTTCAGGCAGCTCCGCCAATGATGCGCATCAGATCATTATCTGTCAGCATACATTAAAAGATAAGAATTTGAATTTGAGATTACTGTTATTATTATTATTATTATGAATAGGAAATACATTACCTACTTTGCAGGCATGTACAGTGGTGCCTCGGTTTTCGAAAGTCTCGGAATTCAAACAAACATTTCTAGATTTTTTTGGTTTCGAACGAAACGAAAATCTAGAATTTGAGCGCCACAGCGCGCTTTGTTATTGTGTATAACGCAGCCTCTATATACAGATGTGTCCCGTTAGCTACATTTACTGACTGTTTTTTCTTCATGTTGAGGTGTAAAACCTTTCCTGTCTCCACACTGGACCGTGGTAGAGTGTCACAGGGGAGGTGCTCGCTCTCCACACCTCCGAGGCTGGAGCACTCCTGGGTTTGATGTCCTGTTGTGGGCTGGAGCTGGGACAGGGATGAGGCGAGTCTGGGACAGAGCGTGACTTGGTTTATGACTTTGTCACAGCCAAACTGCACAGAAGCGCACATTCAGAGCTGGACACGCACCGGGCACCTCTTCACTTCTGGAGAGACGTCACTCACTCGGCAACCCCTCCCACATGCAGCGGCCACACACATAGAGGAACAGCCACCTGCAGCAGACACTCTACATTCACTCCTACAAAAGCCTGTTTTAAGGCTTGGAATGCATCATTTCTTTTTCTATAAATTGTAATGGGAAAAATCGATTCAGATTTCGGCCGTCTGGAACGGATTGTGGTCGAGAACCAAGGTTCAACTGTAGTATACAAGCATTTAGCAGCACTGAGACTTGAACTTGACTGACTAACATGGCTCATGGAGTGACTTCCCTCCATTAGTGGTGGTATTTACAGTATAATACTAATAGAATCGTATTAACAGTGCAGTGTTCAGAGGCTCACAGTGAAGGTTTTCGCTTCTCAAACGCAATATTGTGTCAAGTCTCAGTAAAATATCTTGATGAACTTCAGACACCAGCGTCATGTTACTCCTTTACACTCTGCTGTAACAGTATGTAATTTTGCCTGCATTTAATTTACCTTCTACCTTTACCTGTCTTGGTTTGCAGGACAGGATTTCTCAGTTTTCTGACTTCCTTTTCTGGTCCTATACTTTGCTTCAATTGCCTTTTCTGATTCACAATCAACAACCGAAAAGCAAGCGGAGCTCTTGCATTGGATCATAATAACATTGCTATCAGCAGATATCCAAACTCAGGGATTGGCTCAGAAGTGAAAAAATGTGGATGGTCAATCCCCAAGAAAACCCCAATTGCATGAATATTACAAAAAAAACATCAGTTCTCAAATCATCTATCCTCACTTCAACCGTTGTCCCTGTGGCAAAACATTCACACAACCATCGGCAGAGCTCAAGCACTTTCTCACGCACATCAGAGACTGACAGTCCAGTTCTGTCGGTGCACTCCGCCAGAACCAAGGACTGCCTTAGGTGAAACGAGAATGAAATATGTGCGCTTGGCATCTAGTTCTGTTGACAGGATCTCTCACATACAAATAATTTGAGTCTGCATGCTAAAAAAAAATACACCGCTTCCAAAGCAAAAATACTCTCAGGTTAATCTGATACATCAGATTGTGCATGGTTAATAAATCATATTGAACGTTCTCCACCCAGAACACGCACACCTTCAGTGGATCAGCCCCTCGTATATATTTGCAACCCTTATCTATGCTTCTACACCTTCTGCTTCCAGCAGTAAGAAAAGCTGCATTTTATTACTTGCTCTGCTGGTGGGCCGAAATTTCTGATGGAAAACATATCCATAATAGATCTAATAATAGAAACAAATACAGTGCAGTCAGTAGGGAGGCACAGTAATCCACAGCGGCTCAGGTCCGTACGTGAGCCTTGCCAGACTCTTCGCATGGTCTGTGTGGCTTCTGCCGACTAATTAGAGACCACAAACAATAAGACCGGACAATAGACCCGTCCTTGTCACAAACATGCGCTCGGCAAGCAGCTGTGCCACATTAACTGAATGCAATTTTCCCCTCACAAAAGGGACACTTCAAGGAACAACTCAGGAATGACTCACCAGTTCTGCTGATGACTGGACGTCAGGGAAGTAGTTGCCTAAGTAATCGAACCTTTGTACATAAGAGAGTGTGCCTTTATTTAGCCTGGTCCGAAAGCAAAAGTTCTGTAACTCTTCGCCGCTTTAGGCAGTCTGGATCACACAGGCAGTGAGGAGTCACGGTTTCTTGCCTTAATTATTGTGTTTAATTTCGGTTATTTTCAGAGTCAAGCACTGTTGAATAAGGCCCCCGCAGCTGTAAAAATATTATCATTTTATATCATCCGTAATGTTGACGTGTATCTCGTGGATATATATATATATATATATATATATATATATATATATATATATATATATATATATATATATATATATATATATATATATATATAGTCGAAAGTCCTTTGAACACAAGGATGTGAGTCTGTTCTGAACTGAGTCAATCTCCGTGTCAATTTCCGTGTCAATTGATAACACACTTCGGGTACAAGGGCTGAAGGCGAACTGTACTGACAGTCTTATGATTCACTCCAGGGATAGGTGTTGATCTGACTGTCTGATATGGAATGTTCAGTCTGAATGGAGCCACACGTTACCAGCACACCAGCCCTTACAGAGGCCTGCTACTCAGAATAATCCACCAGCGAGTCTCATCTCCGGGGCGTCAGTAAACAAGAGCAAGCTGTTGGTTCAACACTGAAGTGGGGTAATCCATTATTATGGGTTTTGTTTTGGTCCCTTGGTAATTTACATCCTGAAAACACAGTGGAACTACATATTTAATGCCGTGCCGTTATGACACTACCAACGGTATCATGAATCCTCCTCGTAGAAGGAGCATATTTAATTTTACTTTGTTGTTGTATGGTGGGAAATTTGTGACTCATTATCCCTTTTTAGAAATCCCATTTATTTTCATTTCAGTTGTCAATATCTGGCAGTTATTGAACATCTTATGACAGTTAAAATGGAGAACTACTAAAAAGCCATTTTTCAGCTTCAGAATAGAGCCAGAACTCTAAAATCTGAGATGAATAAGCAAACTCTGAGGATGACTCTGAACTATTTTTCATACCTTTAAAGCACATTTCAATCCTAATATTTCCCAGCTTTTCTGCCAGCCATGAAGTGGAATGGTCAGTTGCTCAGCTCCAAGAGCCTAAGCGAACACCCTCACTCGTCTCTTATTATTGTGATACCAGCCGAATCCAGAGTGTTAATGAGGGGTTGGATTTGAAGCTTATCATGTCGCCGTTTCATTTTGAACACTTGTGAGCCAGAGAACAACCACTGAATTAAGAGCTCTGAGCTCTTTTGTCTTCAACTTAAAGGGGCTTCAAATGCGCTGAGCCACTTGAAGCCTGTCGACAGATAAATATGTCGCACAGATGACGGGAGACTTTCTCCCACTGGCCAGCAAGTGACAAGATGAATTCTTAATTTAATTGCATGACAGGTTCTGGCCATTACACCTCGCCAACATATGTAACAGGATTGCAAGTGTGAGCACGCAAGAGAAGAAAGGATGTTCTTTTGGAGCAGCCAGTGGTGACTATGCAAGCACAAAGCGGATGTGTACATCAGCAGCTCTTGTTTGAGAAAAGACACATCAGTTTGACAGTGTTGATCAAGCGGCTTGTTGTTTCAGTGAAAGTGCAGGTCTTAGACGGATTAGAAAAAAAAACAACTGGGAATTCAGGCAAAAAATATTTTTACATGAAAGTCAATTTTTTATAGCTTAAATGGATGTTTGTGTGGACACACACTCAGCTGTAGGTCTGAACAAAGTATGTAGGAGCTACAGTAAGCAAGTGAAAATTGGAGTGGAGAAGCATCTTCACCCCGCACTTGTCTGAACACTGCTGTTGCTGTAATGTAGTGCCTGGTGACTTAATGATGGCTGGGACTTGGCTGGGCCTGACCTGCACGCACTAATGATACAAGGAACAATTAACTAGGAATGTCACAGTGGGTAGCTTAAAAAATGGACAGCATTCTGACACACGTGCTCAAACATGTTCGGAGAATAAAACCCTCACAACCATTGACTTAAAGCAGAACCTTCCTAGACTTAAAAAATAAATAAATAAATAAAAAAAAAAAAAAAAAAAACTCCTCCTCCTTCCCTTCTTTTACACTACAAGTTCATATTTAGTAGTGTTATTATAACAATTATGGGCAGTATGACGTCTTGACACGATAACCAATTCATTATTGTTTATTAATGGTTTACAGTTATTGAGCCGCAAATATTGATTTTCCATTTGACGCCAGTAACCTAGAATACAGCATTTTAAAGTGATTTGAGAACAACCGTTTGCTGAATTACTTCTTTTTAATTGTGTATCAACTCAACAAATAAATGAAGCGCACAACGGCCCTTTATCGCTATGACAGCAACTTCGACCGATACAGAAATATGCTATTGAAGGTATGAGTTGAGAAACACGCTCCACAGGGAAGTCAATCTAAAACACATTATATTTGGCGCAAACTTTTATTTTCAAACATTCCGAACACAACAATACAGAGTGGAAAATGGAGTATTAGCAAATCTTCTTCGTTGATAGCGGGAGCCCCTTTCCAGACTGCAATGTGTACTACAATGTTTTAGGTGAATCAAAGGTGGTGTCACATAAGAGTCATTCTTGCATCTTATGCGATCTTCCACTTCCACTTAGTTTGTCAAGTAACACTCGACTTACGACCGGGATCGGTTCCGACCAACCGGTCCTAAGTCAGATTGGACGTAAGTCGAATGCCATTCAAAATAGAGGAGGCGAGGGTTATAGTTACTACTGTAGTGGTAGATCGCTGTGTGAGAGTGAGATGCTGGGATACTGTGCTGCCGTAACTGTTGTACGCGTTGCTGGGCAGCAACGTGTTTCGGTGCCAGACATTGATTAAAAAAAACATAAGCATCTGCTCGCATCTGCTGGTGGTCGTAAGTACGGGTGGACGGAAGTTGAGCAGGTCGTAAGTCAGATGTTACTTGTATTATATATATTATATATATATATATATATATATATATATATATATATATATATATATATATATATATATATATATATATATATATATGGCATTGAAGGGTAGATGAGGTTTCATGAAACAGTGTCCTAATTTTCCGAAGCCACCTGATGGCACCATCTACTGTACAATGGTTGGACGTGAACAACCAATTCAAAGAAACCTCACATCATTTCTGAACCACGAGCGCCACCTAGTGGCCTCTGAAAAATAAGAGACAGTTTCATCAAGCCTGCAACATTGTTTCATGATACCTCATCTACCCATCAGTTAACATATTGTCATGGCAGCAATTATTTTAATAGTGATTAATTGCATACTTTTTTGCTGAGCGAGTTGCGTGTTATCTCGGCTGAAGCGACATGACGCTCCATCATTGGCATTATTTTCTCTCCTGTAGACCCGTGGGAGGGCAGCCATCCCTCTTCAGTTTGACCGATCATGCACAACTTGAGCCAGCTCCAATCGCTCATTAGCCTCTACGTGCTGTATGTTCCACTGTGGCGGCACTCGGTGGATGGTGCTACATAGAATATCTTGCGTGCTCATTGTGAAATGGTGAAATGCATGTGTCACACACTGAATGCATGAGGCTCGAGAGTGTAGCACCGAGCGATCGCTCCAGTTATAGTGTGGGTGATTTGCCAGCTGCGATGCCCTGCCTCACCTTCAAAGTATATTTGTGACTAGAACTGCTACAGCGATCAGTAAGACCAGCTTTGTAGTGTTTGCTACTAACTTTAGTTTTTATCAACAGTGTCGCCTGGAAGAAATATAAAATGAAAATTTCCATCGTAGATGCCACGACCTGTCTTCATTTCTCTGTCACTGCCGGTCCCTCTCTCATCACTCCGTCTGACTTCTGCACCTTAGAACCGCCCACCAAATGCTGTCATTGGTTAAGGAGCATGATGCGATGACACGCATTCACCACACTGCTTTCCTCCTGCGAGGCAAAGCCTGGCCGAGGAGTGATCGACTTCCGTAAACTGTAACGCAACGCAAAATTATTGATGGAGTTAACCTTTAATACACAGGAGCATAAGCATGCTATAAATGCACTCATTTCCCCATGTTGTCAATTCCATCATTTGAATCACTGTTTGTCAACGTTTTAAATCGTCATGCTAGCAGTGACAAAATGTTGACACTTAGAAGTGGAAAAACAACTACTGTGTGACCCACTAGGTTGCCATTAATGTGTGCATATATTGTGTTTAAATAAAGCTTCAGATTGCAAGAAAGATCTTGAAAGGGGCAACAGCGCCTCTAGTTGACAACCTTTCTCAGCATCGACTTTGAAGCCCCTAATAAGAGCTTACTGGCCTGCAGCAAGAACCATCTATAAGTCTTCCGACAGCAGCAACAGCAAGAATGGTGTCTAATTCCCCTCCAGGCTCAGACATCTCTGGACAACTTTAATTTAAAAAAAAGAAAGACTTGGGAATTGCAAACACATGCTTATGTCAGTCGTACATGAATCTCCGAATTATGCAGAAGCAGGGCAGTGAATTTTGGCAAAAACAGCCAGGTAATTGACTCCACGAGTCACAACAGTGACCTGGATGAGAAGCAGAGTCATGTTCGTCTCCTTTGTCTTTCTAACGCAGAGGTCAGACAAAGACGTTTCGCATGCCTCCGCCAAAACCCCCCTCTCGTTTGCTTGAAGTCATGACCAAAATAAGACTGAAAACAGCAAGACACTGAGACTTGTTGCTCACGCCATACATACGATTGCCCTCCGTGCTTCGTCATGTGCACCCACCGTGTACACTTTGTGCACACGCCTATGTGTACTGTTGTATTTACAATTGAGGTTGGGCAACAAATGCAGCAAGAATCCCTGACTTGGCCCTGGGGTGTTCCCAGACAGCAATTATGGCCGAGCTTGTCCCATCTTCACAAGCACTGGAAATGATGTGCCGTGCCTCGCAGGGTCCACACCACCACTACTCCCACATATCTGTGGAGATCCTGCCAGTGTCCATGGAGCTGAACTCCTGAAGAATTCATAATCGTAACATCCACCCACTCGAGAGAAGGCGGTAGTTCAACTTTGACGCCCATGGTTCCAGTTCAACAGTGTTGGTTGACTCAAGGAGCAAAACCGCCGCAATAAATCAGCAGCCACTTTCAAGAGAGAGTAAACAATAAACTTCCACCATCTTATGAAACTATCTGGCACTCCATTTTGAACAATTCCCTTCAGCTACATTCCACCTTATGACTTTAACAGAGCTACCGTTGCTTTTATTACCCACCAGACGTGATGGACTCTTGGCTATGTTCAAGGCGATACCAATATACCAGTGCTAAATGAAAACTGGAAACTCTTATGATTGTACATAAGAGGGGTTCACACCACGGAGTGACGCCGCAGGAATTTCTGGTCCAAGCATATGACTTCTAAACAGTAAGACAGATAACACTCTCACTATATATAGCATAAGATATAAGACGTTTCATTTAGGTAGGAATTTCCATACATTCCTCTGAACATTGTCCAATTGATTTCACAAAAACTGCAGTGTGAAAAGGCCATAGAATGTAAAGCAATGTTACTAAAGGAAATTAAATTCAGTAACGCACTAGAACATACTTATTTTATTCCACATTTCAATTTTTGTTACATTACAATAATGCATTGATGTATGTGAATGAAATAATACTAATAATAATAAATATGTTTATAATAGTGTACAATTATACATGTGTTTTATGTGCAGACAAATGCACAATTTACGCATAAAAAAAAAAAAAAAACGATGAGATGACAGCCTAAAAAGAGCTCATTGGGAATGAGACGAATTCACCCAAGCAAAAAATGAATGTCCAAACTCAATTAAGCACATCACAACTTAAAACTAATTAGACTGGCCTCTATTTAATTAACCTGTACTTAAAGAGGGCAAGACCGCAAACAAGGGCAAGGAGAAGAAAATAATGTGGCCACTTATAGCAATAAAAAGTCTTTAGTTGAAAGTGTAATGAGGGCTTCTCGTTGAGAGATGTTCTTATCCGGGTTTGGTTTGTGCGTCCCGGCACGCGCAGGGGACGAGACTTCAACACAGTAGAAGTGTTTTCGGGGAACTACATCACAGTTTACTGCCTTGGAACATCAAGCACGTCAACAACGGTTACACGGCGGACTGGAATTCATGCGCGCAAATGGACAGTAACGCACCGAAATCCAGTCACTCAGATACATAGTTTTTTTCTATGATAGTGATGTCTTTCCAACGGAATCGGATCACAGAGTAAAACACTGAAATAACTGAGACTTACCGACTCAAACTGTCAGAGGAAAAAAGCCTATCCCCGCTCACACCGCGTTCATTCCATCGGGACGCGCAGGGAAGCGCTGAAGAGGAGCCAACCTCTCCAACACTTTTTTTTTTCTCTGGAATAGTCCTCTAGATTGCAGAAAGAAACTTGGACAGTCCGCGCTGGTTCCAACGCCGTCACAGTGTCTGCGTAAATATCCCTCCGAGGCGCCAGTCCCGGGATGAAAAGCGCCTCTCCACCCGGCTTCAGAATTATTTTGCTGAGGATTTCCAGTAGGTCAATGCGTGCGACTGACCAACGTGAAACACAGCATGTGCAGGTGCGTAAAAGAAGCCCTCGGATTCACAAGAAAATGCGCGTCGTGTCCTGGTTTGCGCAGCGCGTGGTTTACCAATCTGCCAGCGATTGGAGTTGCTCAGCAATTTGCATGCTGTAGAGGTGGACTTCACAACGGGAAGCCGCGTCAAGTCGCTTTGAACACACAGGAGAACTTCCGCTAACGCTTTTCAAAATTAAAGCATGCGACCTCACCAATGTAAAAGGTGCCTGGTATGAGAAGATATCAAACGGATATATGCATGAGCAAACAGATATTGCCCTGGAAGTGACATGCATGACTTTATTTTTTTGGATGTGACATGCATGACTTTATTTTTTTTAGCCCGAAATAACAGTTATCTGGAGATAATTTTATATTATCTTGTGATAATTAGTATCCCGAGGTAATTTTTACCTCAAGAAACGATTACTTCCTGTAACCACTATGTCTCCCACTGCTTCGTAACTGTTCGTCAATGTGGCTATCTGCAAGTCAGAATATTGCCGACGGCAAAGTCTGTGCGCTTTTAACACTCTGATCAAGTGGCTTCTACTCAAAATAATATCACATGTGGCATGCATGACTTTATTTTTTTTCTCCCGAGATACCAGTTATCTCGAGATAATTTTTATCACAGGAGAAAAAAAAATAAAGTCATGCATGTCGCTTTCAGGGACGCGTAATACATAGAGCTCAGTCACATAAGGTATTATTTTGAGTAGAAGGCACTTGATCAGAGCGTTTAAAAGCGCACATTTACGATTGTATCTTGAGATAAAAATTATCTCGAGATAACAGTTATCTCTAGACATGCATTATCGCGAGATAAAAATTATCTCGAGATTGTTGTCATCATGGGGAAAAAAATTAAGTCATGCATGCCACATCCAAAGAAATAAACACATGGATGTCACTTCCAGGGCTCCATACAACAATTGCAATATCGGGATTTGTTTTAAACATTATTGGATTCTTCCCATCAAATTTAACGTAACATATCACTTAACTTTCTGAAATGTAGCAGGTCCTACTTAAGGGCAGAGAACTGAATTGGCCAGTAAAAGCAAAGCGTAAATGACAAAACTGATTAACAGCTGCATTGTAGTGTCAAGTCACATGATAAATTCATTAGCGAATGAATTGAGATTCACTTCAGGATCTGGTGCTGTTTGCAAACAGAGGCAGAGATTGACTGAGCAGTTTTAAACAGGTAAAATTTTTTAGAACATAATGCACCCTTATTATTATTATTATTAGTAGTAGTAGTAGTAGTAGTAGTAGTAGTAGTAGTAGTAGTCGTACTATTGTGTATTTACGTATTTATTTTTCCTAATATAGGCACTGATATTCATGTTGCATCTTAACGTATGAAAGAGAATTGTTGATAAAAACATTTCTTCCATACAGTGCAATACAGTATGTTTACACATATTTACTCTAGTAAGGATAAACACAATTTCCTCATATGTGTACATTCAAAATGCACTAAATGAAGATGCAAACTTTACATGGGAAATAGCTTTTTAGCTGAATCACTGAGAATTGCACCTAGTAAATACAGTGGTTCTCGACCACAATCCGTTCGAGAAGTGATTTGTTCGACACCTGAATCGATTTTTCCCATTACAATGAATGGAAAAAGAAATAATGCGTTCCAAGCCTTAAAATAGTCTTTTGTAGGAGTGAATGTAGAGTGTGTGCTGCAGGTGGCTGTTCGTCTATGTGTGTGGCCGCTGCATGTGGGAGGGGTTGCCGAGTGAGTGAGGTCTCTCCAGAAGTGAAGAGGTGCCCGGTGCGTGTCCAGCTCTGAATGTGCGCTTCTGTGCAGTTTGGCTGTGACAAAGTCATAAACCAAGTCACGCTCTGTCCCAGACTCCCCTCATCCCTGTCCCAGCTCCAGCCCACAACAGGACATCAAACTCTGGAGTGAGCCCTGTGACACTCTACCACGGTCCAGTGCGGAGACAGGAAAGGTTTTACACCTCAATATGAAGACAAAACAGTCAGTAAATGGAGCTAACAGGACACGTCTGCATACAGAGGCTGCGTTATACACAATAACAAAGTGGGTCGTGGGTCTGTTTGAGTTCTGGATTTTCGTTGGAAATCAGAAGCAAAAAAATCTCAAAATTTTTGTTTGAACTCTGATTTGTTCGAAAACCGAGGTACCACTGTACATGTATTTCCTCCTCTCCTCACACGATTATGTTTTAACACCCAAAATTGCATATTCATTTTGTTTGTGTAGCCATGTCTAATACTATCACACTTCATGTTACCCTCTAAATATTGTCTATGTGCATAAGGTCCTTCACCAAACAATGCTTATCGATATGTCCAGCCAGCCTGACATTAGAGATGAGGTATTGCTCTCTGATACCTCATGAAGTAAACTGATATGGGATAAACATTGATAAAGTGTATTGGTTTCATTATTACTGTAAACACAAATTCAATAACGTTTGGACTTGAACAAACTTACTATCTTATTAAGGCTGTGTAAATATTTGGTTTGAAATGGAGAGCATATGTTCTACTTTGATCTCAGTCATCGCCGGGATGAATGTGTGGATGTTTTGTTCGGCACAGTAAAATACAATTGAGGTGGATAGATAAGAAAATAATGAAAAAAAAAGAATGACAAAAAAAGTTGAAGCTAATCACAAAGAGAACAAATTGGAAGGTGGCAGTTCATCACTAAGACAAACCCCAAATCCCTTTATGGCACCAAAAAAACATCAGGGGACACACGTTTATCATTAAAAAAGTATTAACCTTTTTTTTTTTTTTACGCTAAAAGTAACTGGTGGTCATCTGCAGTGAACTTGGGTTAGTGTCCAAGAACAGAATACTGTGTTGCTGAACAACAAGTGCCCACTATGCTGCTGATACACACACGGATCTGTGGATTATTAGTGGTGAGATGTGCTCCTGACCTGAAGTGCTACCAGTTATGTTTATGTCTTCATTAAACCGTATGTGACAGCTAGACTTTGGACCATGAATTGCGTGAGCTGCAATGAATTGTTTCAGGTGTCAAATGCAATGAATGAATAGAAAACAGTGTGCGGGGTGCCAACGTAACACTTAACACTGTTTATAAAGGAATTATTTATTTGTTTATAATTGTGTAATGTAACAAGATATTTTACAGCCTTATCAATGAAATATTTAAAGATTCACCGACAGCGACATCAACCAATACATCATTAGATAGTATAAACTGTGTTTTCATTCTGTCTCCACAAAAGAATTCAATACAATTTTGTTGACAAATTCGAGCATTAAATACATTGTGATTCTGACTAGGTTCTTGTGAGTCCCAGCCACTGAAGGAACCAGTTGTCTATGTGCATTGAAGCGGAGAAAGCTCTGAGCAATATCAACGAATATTGAGCGATTTGTCTTCGGTTTTTGAGGAAGGAGAGCAGGTTCTTGTGAGCCACGGGTCGATCCCAAATGGCCCATGAGGGTGCAGGTTTTCTGATCATGAACACAGTTTAACCAATCACGTGTCTGAAGATTTTTGTCATGATTGTCAGTCTCATGCTGCTTGTTTGGTTGGAACCAAAACCTGCACCCACGAGGCCCTTTTGGGATTCACTTTGGCACCACTGATGTTAAGGAAGGACTTATATTTCTTCAATCCACGCCATTATGGAAGCCATGAGTCAGAATGAAGTCAGATACTGCGAAGTCAGACATCAATTGTGAATGGTCATATAAAGAAAACTGGGTGCTATACTCGTTTCTGCTTCGGTCCACTGCTTTGATACACTCCTGTTTGGGTTAGAGTTTGGAATCTGCGGGTGTTGCAGTTGATCTCAGAATTTTCAGGTCAAAAGGTTCCAACAGAGCTGCGATATGCGCTACACAGTGCCGACAATGCCGACGGTTGCCAGACTTGAAACTAGTCCCCCGTTCTTCAAACTTGCTTTGCACATTTACCTCGTCTTTTGGTTAGGACAGGCTCTACTACCTTGTCACTGGCATCTGGAGCATTTCCAACCGTCATGCCGTTGCCGTTCAGCATGTCTTCTCTGATACTGAGGCTGAAGAGCGTGTTTACAGGCTGTCAGATGTGCCGACAGGAGCTAAACTCAATGCGAATTGAGTTTACACTCACTTAGAATGCCATTGCAATGCAAAGCGATTATACATTCACTGAGTTTACACTCATTTAGCATTGTAATTCAACTGTGATCCAACTTTTTAGGTGATGTATGATCAGTTACACTGCATGTTTACGCATAGTTCCACAGGCATGTCAGTGACTCTTATCTTTGTCGGTTGATATATAAGTGGGTTAGTAGAATAAATTGACACCTGTGGATTTGCTCGCAAGGGTCACTTATTTTCCACAGAACTCTAGTTAAAGCAAGAGTGTGTCCTTCAGCAGGATATGAGAAGCATCCAACTCCAGCTGAGATGGTGGCCCAACCTGACCTTCCAACCTTCACGAACCTCGCTACAAGTGTCTTTAATATTGCAGGTCATGCCTTTGCGGGAATAGCTAAAACACTCTTATGTGTCAACGGGTTGTCTGTAATCCCGGAATAGCAACAGATTCGTCTGTGTGTCAGTCACCAGCTGTGACTCTCTCTGGCTTGATCAGATTCTAGCTTGGAATGTCTCCTTGTGCTGCGATTTCACGCATCTGCTCCTCCGAGTCGAGTTGTGTGTCGCCAGAAATAAACAAATCTTAGCATCCCGCTTGAGCGTCGCGGAGTGGTATGAAATCGACCTCACTTGTGACCCCATTCAGGTAGATCTTTGCAAAGGAGCTTATCCCATCAGTGAGGAAACAGAAGTATATAAAAGTGAAATATGACAACCTTGAAAACACTTGAGGCTGTTTAATGGAGTACAGTCCAAAAATGACTCATGAGTTATTGCAGCTGCAAAACTTCCGTCACTTAGTAATTCATTGCATACCATAGATACCAGTTCAAAGGATGATTTGCAGGCAAATTTTAATTCCCGCAACAATAAAAATCTGCTTTTAACAGTATGATATCTTTCTGGAGACAAAAGAGATTCATGAGGAAGGTAAAGCAAATTAAAATGGAACAGATTGTACTTCCGCAACAGCTAAGATACACTTTGCTCAAAACGCTATTGGATTTTCTTCAAACTTGCATTGGAAAACAAAAAGGTTAAAAGTCCATTTCTTGATGTTCATCTGCTTTCATCTGTTACTTCAGCTCATGAAAAGAAATTTCACCTGAGACCCCTGAAGCTTTCTTCTGTGTTTCACTCCAGCTCAGATTTCAGTGACGTGAGTAGACAAGGAAGCTTTTAGTGAGATGTGATTGACAAACGTTACAGAATAGTGGCGAGTCAGGCATCGCAGTAAAGACATGTCTTGTTATACTGTTTCTGGAATTGGAGTTTGCCAGCAAATCATCCTATATATATATATATATATATATATATATATATATATATATATATAGGATGATTTGCAGGCAAACTCCAATTCCAGAAACAGTATATACATATATATATATATATATATATGTATATATATATATATATATAGGATGATTTGCAGGCAAACTCCAATTCCAGAAACAGTATAACAAGACACGTGGCAGCTGGGATGATAACAACAACAACAAACATGGAGGAATCCCTGAACAAAAGCAAACAAAATCTGCTTGCTTTTGTTCAGGGATGTTTTTCACTACACAATGGCCAGGGTTTCCACTCTGAATGTACTTGAAATTCTTATACAAATATTTTCAAACGTTAAAAGAGCTTTAGTTTCATTAAGTTTATATAAAAACTTGAATGTAGCCACCATCATGATTTATTGTGCCATTGTCAAACTGATGCATTTTGGTGTTGAAATGTATGTATGGGTCCATCATGTGAGTCAGTAATATACCAAATTCATTCAAATTGAAAAATGTGGCTTCTTGTGGCAAATATTCTCAAATTAACTAGATTATTTTCTTAAATTGAATCCCACTCCTAATATATCTCATATAGCACATCATTAACTGACCTGTCATGAATATTTAGCATGATGTCCGTGTCATGTATAAGTGTCTAATAGTGACATAAAACAGGGAGAGATTTGGGGAGCGATTAAATGCAATACTGGATCCCAACTAACACAACTACTGATGCATGCCTACGATCTCATGTTCAAGGACATAACCAAAGCCCAATAAGAAACCAGGCAAAGTGGTTTAAAACAAGCAAACAACAAGCAAAACTAGTAAACAAATATATGAAAACAAGCAATGTCTTTGTGGCGCGCTATTATTACCTCAAAATCTGCACACTCAACACACTGAAAGCAGTTAGCTGCAGCGCCATCCCTTTAAAGCCAAGGTAAGTTCATTATGGAAAGAAAAACTTTGCAGTCGAGGTGCTCTCCGCTGAACGGTGTTGGCTCCCTGTTCAAACGAATGTGTCCTATTTTCAACGTCATCGTCGGTAGTCTCTCCCTGTGCTGCATCGGTAATGAGCACCATCTTACCTCCGCGTTACCTTCCCATATGGAGAAGAAACACGGCAGCTATGGCATCACAGTAGTATTAAGAGCATCCCACTGGACTCTCAGAGGTGTTGACGGAGAGCTTTACAAAGAGGAAGGAAAAGCAGGCAGCGGAGATCTTGCAAGTATGCTGCATTATTATTTTACGATTCATTTATAACAATTACAGTCAATAATGCATTGAGGTAGACTTGTTCGCTTACAAAACTGGTGGATTATAATAATGAGTATAATGAGCGTGCATCGATGTGTTAGGCAACAAAGTGCCAAAGTCAGTTTGAGCAGCACAACTAGTCTTGTGTGAAAGTATTTACAGAAAAGTTAAAGACGGTAAGACAGGCCCAGAAGAAAATAGCTTGGCTCAGGTACTGTTCCCAATTTCAATGGATTGCCTTAAGCGACTTTCACGCCAGGGATTGTATCTATCAGCAAAAGTATTAGATGTGAATAAAAATGAACCAGGCTTAGGTCTGAACTTGAGTCCACCTGAAGTGATAGATATCGGCCAGGGACGTTCATAAGGTTTTTGTAGCGCTGGATGCAGAAAACAGCATAAGATGCGCAGCTTGACATTCAACAGGATCTCGATGGAGAGTAGTTTGGTCACTACGTACTACGCAATACAACTTGACAAACACAGAACCTGGTGAACAGTCGTGCAGTCAGGAACCCGCTCTAGATAACTGAAATATTTTAGCTGTCATTCGGCTGAAAAACGTTGGATACAACTGATGGACAGATTTTAGGGATATCCGATATTGACATGTTGCGGATATCCAATATTATGGATATTCTGATAGGGAGAAACAACGATACCAATGTACGCAACTACATCATTTCAGTGTGTTTTCTGTCATGAAATCCAAACATTCATTATGCTACTGTGATGTAGACATGACAATTCAAAGTAAAAAAACAAAAATGTCTCTGATATTCAACACATTTGGCGATTCAGTTTTCATGAGTGGAAAAATGACCCGCATACTAATACTAGAAAATTAAACATAAATATAATATTACTATTCAAATACAATATAATAATCATTTTCATTATGTTGGATTTCTCTGGTGTGCGGCTACGCAGCTCGCATCATGAGGTGATGCTGACTTCATGAAAGTTAATGAAGCTTGCCGTACCACTTTGGCTTTGTATTTTACTGAAGAAAATCTGGCTCAGTGATATTGGCTCACAATAGTTTTTCTGCTGGAAGTAATCTGCCTCACTTTTGTTCAGTTTCCATTATGTTCTTGATGATGGAAATACACATACAATATGAAAACACATTCTCTCACTTAAACTTGGGTTGCGTACGTGTGCAGGCACCAGATTCATTATTCTGTTTATAGTGTGGCTCTATACAAACCGGTTGCCTTTAGACCACCGTACGTTATTCACGTGCAGAGGCTGGATTGCTTCCCTTCTGTATTGACAGAGCAGGTGGTCAAGAGTAAAACATGAAGGCCATGTGGGCATAAGTGTCTGGCTGACATATGAGTTTGGGATCTGGGCCACAGTGTTGCCAGGCCTTTTGATGATTGCATTGATAACATTCCTCATGGATCTTAAAAATATTCCCTCAGCGGAGCTCAGTCATTCTGGGGAGACACAAAGTAGAACTGTTGCTCTTCTGCAATATTTTTGGAATGTAAAAAATAATGAATGAATGACAATAAGGCACTGCATGAAGTCACAAAAGGATCTTCCCAGACACCAGGGAAAATAATACGAATGACATTTAAATCTTTCCACACAACCGTTTAAGCACCATTGTCTCAAAGTTATGGCATGCGGCATTTAAACAAGCCAAGCTACAAATTTAGTGTTTGATGTAGTTACTACTTCAAGCAAGCAGGAGGCAGAAACCAGTTGCTTTAATCTGTGCAACATTTTTGGAGACAATAGTTTGAAAAGCAGCTGTGCAAAGGAGGCTGTAGTTGCATAGTCGACACATCACAGAGAGCAAGACAGTGAGTCTGACTGCCTCAGATTCTAAAGAGGATTATTCAAGCTCTGATGAAGATTGTACAGCGAGCGCAGCCCCTTTTTGACGGTGAGTGTCGGCAAGTCTGTTCACTATCACAGACCACATGCAGCACCTACCAGAGCTGATTCTTCACTGTCTCTGGGGACATGGTGGAGGCACGGTCAGAACACTGTGAGGTTGCATATATATATATATATATATATATTTATATATATATATATATATCTAAAACAGAAGTAAATAAAAACAATAACAACCAAAACAAAAAAAATAAATAAGGTACTGTACTGTACAGGCCACGGCAAAAATGATAATAGTGAGAATATACAGTACCAAGCAATCATCATTGTTGCTTGACAGATGAGGACGAGTAAACTAGTGGATCAGATAAACGTCTGTCAAAGATTGTAATTCACTGTGGCTGGTGCAAATTGGATGAATGAATTTACTCCCATCCTAAATTTGGGTTGTTCTGATGGTGGTGATTTTGACATTCACAGGATGCCTTTGTCTCCATTAACCATTTTTAAGCTGCAGACCTTTGAAAGAATCATGTCCAAGTTCAATATTTCATTGAAAAAAACTTGCCTTTATAAACTGTTAAACAATGACCAAGAAAACCTGGCCATCACCAGGTTCTACTGTCACTCCTCCGGAGCCACACTGCTTTATCTATTTTCCTATCTTATTGATTTATGTGTCTCTCTTGTTACCAGTCACACCACTCCATCACAAAATGCTCTTTTGGGAGGCGCAAGTGTCCTTCTCCTCGGTCTAATTGATTCTCTCACTGGCTTATTCGTCCCAAGGGGACGTCAACGGCTCTTGTGTTCAGATCATTGAGATCAAGTGGTGCTCTGATCGACACTAATGCAGTGATGTTTGGGCTTGTGGTCAGTCAGGCGTACTAGTTTCTGTGGTGTAGTCATGCCGGTCCGTATGACTGCTCACCGTAAGCGTGCAGCTCAAGTCTAAGGCTGCCTCTTCTCCAAACACCATGGATGGCATTTGCATGCACTTGTGCTAAAAAGCAATCCAGTTGGCAACTTGGATATTTACTCATGTTCTCCAGTGTCAAATCAGTCGCTGACAGCTCCTATCTTCGCCATTTGACTTTTACTTATTTGGGAGGTCAATGACTTGCCGCAAGCCTTCTTTGTTGTGACAGTTTCCAGTTTCTGTTTCCAACCCTGCCTTTTTGACAAACACTCACGAGGCTGCTGCTGATGGGGGCATGTTAATTCTCCCTGCTCTGTCATGTTCAGGCTTGTAGATATTTGATCATTCCACTTTGGTGAGTCGAACCTGTTCCTGCAATAATTTGCAGTGAAGAGACTTGGAAAAAGCAAGCCTCCATGTATATCCTACTCAATGTTGAGGGTCCTTTTCATGTTATTACTGAGCTATTTGGGTCTCAGACAGGTCATAAAGGACACGATGCTTTGCAGCCAGTTATTGGCTCAATGGATGCAGGCGGAAACATGTTCCCTTTATCCGTTGCCGTGCAGTGGTCCCCTCAGAACGACAGTCGTTTGGAACTAAATGGTGGTTGTTTATTTCAGAAAACTACTGCAATAAAAACTGCAACTGCATGTAAAGGCCAAACCAGGCTATCTTTTCAGTTTTGTTTGATTTGCTGTGCATGTATTTGCCAAGCAAATAAGAAGAGAGTTCAATTTTAATATGTTCAGCATGTGCATTTTTGACATTAGAGTCGACAGTGAAATCCTTCATCGTAGCTTCAAAGTAGCTGTAATGATTAGTGTTGAAGTCGAGACCACCAAAACCCGAGATCAAGTCGGGCCAAGACCAGGCACATAGTGAGACGGAAACCGAAAACAAACAACTTCACAATAACACAGACATTTCAGGTCTTGATTTTATTTAGCTGGATAGTTTTTTTTTTTTTTTTTGCAGTAAAGAAATAAGATGATGTGAATGCATGACTAATGGACATGCTCTTCTGTATTGTGGATTCAGTTTTGCCTCACTCTCTGTCTTGGTCCCGCCCCAAATGGTCTTGGTCTCGGGTTGGGTGGCCTCGACTACAACTCCGGGGAAGATTATCAATATTCAAAAGCCATAAGTTTATTCTACAGTCGATCCAGTAGACCAATCCCATAAGCTTCACACCCATTTAAAGGGTGTTTATATGTGATATATGTCAGAAACTGGAGGTAATTCAACGCCGGTAGATCAGAGAGAAAATAGTGACAAGAAAAAACATAGTGCTACGACAAAATTTACTGAGTGGTTAGAGTTCTGAGACAGGAAATGATTTTTAAAATGCTGAGCATTTGACATAGTAGATGTAGAAATAGAGATAAAGACACTTTCACGTGTGACTCAATTGAACACACGTCAACCACAGACAGCCGTCGTGACTGATCATTTCCCGTCAGCGAATCCCTTTGTCCTTGAGTCACTCTCATGAAACGCAGGTATTACTCATCCAGCATCAGCTCCATTGATCTATTATTGAGCTCGAACTATATTACCAAGCAAGTAGAGTACTCCACCCAGCACCCTTCCCCTCCAGATGGCTTGTTTTTCACCTCAGCTGAGTCATACATAACTGATCATGTTCTTCGCATTTAAGCACCTGTATACTTTCCCTCCCGTATGTAAGGTGCTAATTTGACACCGCTTAGTCATCAGCCAGTGGGAAGCCGCTCCTGTTCTCCACAACCGACCTCAAAAGACAACAGTCCTCGCAATATCCTGTTTATTGTTCGCCGGGGACAAGTTTTAATTGAAGGCCAGCTCGGCTTTTGTGTTACAGACAATGCGATCGGTTTTGTTATCAGTCTGGGAGCCACCTCTGCCTTTGTGTTTGATATTCTTTACCGTCCATCGTTCACTGTGCAAACAATGTTGGTCAAGCTGCACAGCCAGTGCAGCCCTTCACACCTTCACCATGTGATGTGGCAGTTTTGAAAGAGGGCAAACATGGTCACTCTGTCCCCTGCTTTCCAGTTCCTTCTTTCCTCATCTGACCCTGGGCCTCGACCTCTATCTATCCTACACAAGGCCAAAACCTTTGGTGACCGTCACATTCAGAGCTCATATAATTACATGTTATTATTACATAAAGGCTTTTTGCACAATCTCAGAAGGGACAAAAAGTGACTTTAATTGCCTCTACATCATTCTTTCATCTGGAAATAGACGCCGCAGCATTCATTTCAACACAATCAAACTAATACAGCACTGTTTGAAGGAGTTGCGAAGAACAAAGAGCATATCAAGCGTTCTAAAAATAGCAAATAGCAAATACTCTATCGCCACTGCAGTCTACTGGGAACGTGAGAGGTTCAATTGTTAGGTTCATCTGACCTCTGCTGGCAGAACTGCAACACTGCACTCTGGCTGAAGAACGGCTCAAAGTCACGTTTAATGGCTTTTAATTCATACATATCTGCAAAAGTTTATTTTCACCCATGATTATCGGATAATAAATACATAAATGGGATATAGTATAATAAATAAATGGGCAATTTTGTAACGAGGTGGGATTTGAACCTAGGTGCCATCTGGTGTTAAGATTGAGAAACATTTTTTTTATTTGATTTTATTGTATTTTATTTATATTGTACCGAGCAAACGGACATCATACATTTACTAGAGGTCATATTTCGAGCAAAATTGGTTCATGACTTTAACTTTAATTCTAACAGTTCCTCATCATGACCGAAAGTTGGTCTTTTCGGTCAAGAACGAACTCAACATTAACATGAAGGTTGGACTGGTTGTCTGTCTTCCTGTGTCCTGCTGACGTCTCAATGCTCTGTCAAGCAGGTCACACGTACTGCTTGACTGTGGTCATATTAATGTTACACTCAGAGTTACTCTTCAAAGTCATGTATGGAGATGATTAATGATGGTGTTTCTCTTGTGGCCATTCATTGTATTTGTTAACTTGTATGCTCTGTTTTGAAACATTGAAGTATTATACAGTCAAAACATTAGTGATGAGGTGTGACAAAATCGTATGAAAAATGAGGTGGAGGATCATTAAAGCAGTTGTTGAAAGCTAAATATGCCGCACACGTCTTGTGGACTCTGAAAATGAGGACACTGCTTCACAAATCCACATCAGCCTATAACTAGTACCACACAGCAAATAAGGACATGACACAATGTGTCTGTCCAAAACATTTTCGTTGGAGGTTTGGGGTATGACCTTTCATGAACCTGTGTTGGTGGAGCATTCGGAATAAAAGTAATGTCTGGTATAGACTTATTTGTTTGAAGCTTAGAATAATAGATTTCGGTTCAGAGTGTGACGCACAGCATCCGTTGATACTAAGCAGTGTTGTGAACAGGCATGTGGGTGGCGCTCTTGCTTGAAAAATGATATGAGGGTTAACTGAAATTGTAGCTCGAAGCCAAAGATTATAATTCCGACAGTGCCATCCTGTGGTGTCTAAAATGAACCCATCAGTATTGGCTAGCTATGGATGGACAAGCGCAAAACATCCTTGTTTTTGAAAGTGCTATTGTTGATCTCTTTAGTCTGCATTGCCAGAAATAAACATATGCATTTTTTGTGCATTAAAAAAAAGATAAAAATTCATACCTTTTGTTCACAGGTATTACTGTACATCAGACATGGGCAAAGTGCGGCCCGGGGGCCATATGCGGCCCTTTTCTTGTGTTTTTGCGGCCCTCATGAGGTCGGACTAAAACTATACAACTGATAAGTAGTCATTTTGTCTTGTTTCTTTCTTAGCATTACTATTTCAAGAATGATTATAACATGTTCAGGACTTAAATTTCTTTTCATCTGCCATTTTAGTGAGTATTTTTTGTTCCTCAAAATACATGAAAAGAAAATTGAAAATATATATTCGAATTTCCTTTTAATATTTCATAGATATTTTTGCTCTAGTTTCATTATTTATATTCAACTTAAATTGCATAATTGCCTAATAAATGCAATATTTTTATAGGTTTCATGCCATATTTGCACTTAATATCTTTGCTTCCATTGAATGGTTCGTTCTTTGTTACGTAAGATTTTTTTTGTCCCGTCATGTTTCTTAGTCATCGCCGCCTTCCTTTTGGCATGATGGCCCCTCACTACTGTCACAGTTTATAATGTGGCCCTTTAGGAAATTTAACTGCCCACCTCTGCTGTACATGGTGGTAATAGTCGGAATACCGATGATATTGAATTTTTCTTTGGACTGTGTCTATAATACAATTAATGTCAAAAAACACATCATGAAGAAGAGCAAAAACATTGAAGTCACACTGAACTTAAAGTTGCATTTTCTAGCAAAATGTAGTTTACTGGTTGCACCTGAGTTGCAGGACCAGCAAAACAAAACAAAAAAAAACTCAGGTACTCAGGTAAAATATGGGTCTCAGATGATTTGAAGAAAATCGATATATTCTGACCAGGCTGCAAACTGTTTGACTACACAAAGAAGTCAATAAACAGGCAAATAAAAACGTGGCCCTTTTGGCATCTTATTTCCTTGCTTCAGTTGTGAAAAAAAATGACTCCATACATGGCCAGGCAACACTTTTTAAGATTAGATATAAGAGGATGACCTCAAAATTCCAGACGCTGGGGGTGTTGTCTGCAGCTGCTAAATGTAACTTGCACAGTAACTTCAAATCTAAAATAGTTATTTTTAAATTGAAGTCATCAGTAAAGTAATGAAGTCATTTTTAAGGCAGTAACCAGTAGGTAGTAGTCGGATTACTTTTTCAAAGTCACTCTGGCAACACTGGTCGCATCCCTTTGTGTAATATTCTGTGGACACACGTGCCCCTTTCAAACAAAAACAGTTTATCTGCCATATAATGTCACATTCCACAATATTCTGTGGTAAATTCTGTGATTGTAGTATTGTAAGACACCTTGAATTTTGAGTGATTTCCGTCGTCTGACCTCTTGGGCTTTTCTCCGCTTCTTCTGTGAGTACATTGATGTATTGTAAACCGCCAAAGTACCTTGTAGTTCATCCTGAGCTGATGTTTCAGTGACGGAGACTGAGTTGTTAAAAATAGATTTGCGCATTGAAACAGTGAAGAGAACCAATCCTGTCTCATATAGAGTTGTCCGGCACCGGATAAAGTTTTTCAAAAAAGACAAATAATTACACAAAGTCATCCTTCCACCATCCTTAAATTATAACCGGGATGAATTCAAATCCCTGAAGATTTATACGACAGCTTCCAAAGATGAGCTCAGTGATTTCCGACGCGATTCCCTTCTAGGTCACACATAAAAGCGAGGAAGTCATCCATGAAAGCTGTCTTGGAGCGAGTCAGCCAGTCCACACCTCCTCTAAGCCGTTCAGACAGACCATAGATCTACTGTCTTCTTGTCAGAGCTCTACTGTCATGATGAAGGCTTCGCAGAGCCGAGGCAAGCAGGGAAGTGGAGCAGGCCATCAAACACCTGAGGTGAACTATAATACCACTCAGAAAGTTGGAAAGACGTAGAGCTGCAGCGCCGCAGAGAACAAGCGCTCTGCAGATGTCGACGTGCGTTGTTCGGGTGCCTGATGTGCACCACTGTGGTCACTAGCGCATAATTGATTTTGCACGCTTATCAAAGCTGACAGGGAGGAAATAGTAAATTAACCGGTGTCAAAGTTCATGAACCCGCCTGGTGCTCTCGTGGTAACCGCTCATGTTACGACCTTGCGCTGGATGTTGGTTAATAGTGTTGTCAAACTGAACATGTTAAAGGGGAATAATCCATTGTCAAGAAAAATGAGATGCAACATTATAACACAATGAAATCTATTTTTGTCGGACATTTCTCCGTGGCTTGGGGATGCTCTCCAAAGTGTGGCCCACAGGAACGCGGCCGTTTTAAGAATATGGATCATCAGACCCTACAAAATGTATTGTAAATAAGAAATGCTCCTCTTGGTCTATGTCTCCAATGAAAAGAGGAGTCACAAGTATCGAGGGTCTATTGAGGTTTCATGAAGCAGTGTCCTAATTTTCAGAGCTTTGCCGGTGGTGCTCTTGGCTAAAATGTTGGTCACAGCCAGACTGTGCATCATCAATGATGAAACATGATTCAAATAGGTTTTGATAAAACATTATGCATTGTGTTCACGCAGCCTTCACAACTGTCCCATTTTGACAGGTGCCATGCATTTCACACATCGATCTCAAGGCCTGCGCAGCAGGTGGCCCTCAGATGGCAATTACTTTAAACCATACACTGTGACCAGGAGCTCTAACCCTTGGGGTTTGCACACACATATGCACCCGCACACACAGCACTGATGCGCTAAACGCTGATCCTGGACTTCTGTCCGTATCACTTCGGTTCTGATCCTTGCTACATGGAAGCAATCCACCTAAATGCATCATAATGACCTCCCGCTTGCTGGTCCATTTACGGCGGTGTTGGCGAAAGTCATAAAAAAAAGAATATGGGAACACATTCTCCTACACACATGCATGCGCGCAGTATTTCAGTTTACTGGGGGCGAGCTTTTAGTGCTCCTGGGCAGAGGTGATAATACCACTGTTCGCCCGCAGATCACTCAGATCGTTGAGACAATCGTCTCCACGGGTGTTAAAATGCCTTCAAGACAAACACAGCAAGGACGAACGAGGAATAAATGGACTGTGGGGAGTGTGGATTTGGGCGGCAGTCTTTGGCTCTGTGGATTAGTTCAAGGGTTCAGGGCAAGTCAAAAGCAAGAGATAAGCTGTATGACTACTAAAGGTCACTCCTGAAACAGATTGACTTCTGTATCAGGATGAAGGCGCACAAAAGTGTCTCATGTGTTGTTGCACACTGGTTGGTGATCAAACATTTAACACACAAGAGCTGCAGAGTAAGCAATGTGAAATATCGCCTTAACTCATACCGAAGTGTGTAAGAACAAAGACCATCCGTTTCTGGGTAATTTGCTTTTGAAAATAACAAACATGGTGCCTACACAAAATACTTTTTCAACAACACTTTTAAAGTGAGAGTACTGTATATCATTAATGATAAGGTTGCAAAAACCTTTTCGTATAAAACCCCAATCGAATCTTGACACTCTGCACTGGATAAGTAACTCCTCTCATGGGCATCATGGAATGACATTTTAGCTGAGACAACTGGAAAAGAAAGATGAAGTCTGGGTGTGTTTTTGGCTGCGATGGAAAGGGACATGAATGCGGCTTTTACATAGACCCCTGCTTCAAAGCCCTGTGGACATCAAATCTGGTTGTGTATTACAGGGTGGACGACTGTCTCTCCATAGACGGTCTCATAACACTAAAGGTCCTACTTGCGTCTGAAGGCTGATGATGCCTCTTTGTGCTCGGAACTCAGAAAAATAAGGTGGTCAAGCTGATGTTTCACTTGGAAATGTTTGGGCTAGCGACCGTCGTGTCGCCTGGTTGATGATGACTTCCTTGAGACGTGGGTCACAAATCAGATATGTAGAAAAAAAACGGACATAAACCTCAGGGGTGGGCAAACCGGTCCGTTTTTCTTCCAACCCATCAACCTCCATCAGCTCCTGGTCCAACACAGAAGCACCTGGACTAATAGACTGAGAGTAAACATCTCAAAGACTGAGCACCACAGGAGGTCCTTTCTTCATGTGGCAATAAAACTGTACAATTCAAATCTTACTGCGAAAGATTTTTTGGCACATTTTAATTCACCTCAACCTGTTTTTTTTTTATTTTCTGAACACTGTATATAGCTCGCTTCCATGTCCGTCTTCATGTGCACATGTGCTTAGCCTTCTTTAGTTCAGTGTGAAAGCCCCTTTAGTTGTAGTTTATTCCTATATGAACCATAAAAATAACTTGCTCAACAGCTGGGACTAAAAATATAACAAGAACCATTCGATCTGGTTCCTGCACTGTGAATGACGACAATTTAATCCATGAAATTGAAAAGAATTTTAAAAGTTTCTGTCTATTCGTGTCTATTTATTACAGGCAGCCAACCAGCATGCAACAGCTATATGAAATGATATGTCTGAGGTCTTTGTTGTTTAATGATTTTTAAAGATGATCATGAGGGAAAAAATAAGAGGAACATGAAAGGAAAGACAATCGAGCTCTACATACTGTCATGCACCTCAGTTAGACATCTCCATTCCAATGAAGATTTCCACCGCCTGCTGACTCTGCTGCCTGTCCTGCTCCCCTGCTGCGAATCAACTCCGAAACCTACTGGGTTTGAAACAGCCGGCCTTGTTTAGCACCGCCGACAAGGGCGTCTAAGTGATAATGAAAGCGTCTCATTACCTTAATGAGACACATTTATATCAAAGGCGATTTGCCAAAAAACAAACACATGGCACACGAAGACGCGCACGAGGTCGTTTCCGCATGGTTTGGTTGTAAACACGGAGCCAGGTCACAGATATCTGCATCCTAATGATCCAGGAAGGAAAACACCATCCACCGTCTCTGTTTGAGGAGATCTGTCATCGGCTGGCGCCATCCGCAAGGTGCTCCTCGCGACTGCGGCGTTTGAATTGCTATCTCATTTGTTTACTTGTTTACGACGCTGGAGAAGTAATTGTGCGGCATTGATGTCTGTCAACAATTGCTGGATGCCGTTCAGCGACAGCTGCAATTACGGTCGAGCCCGACAGAGACAAACGTGTCATAATTGGCTTATACATGCCAACAGCGATTCCATCGATCAAGTTGCATGTCTGAATACATCAAGATCTATATCACCTGGAAAAAAAAAACCCTCTCAGAATCAGCTGCTCATGTTATAAATGTAAAAAGTAAAAAGAAAAAAAACAAGCTTTTAATAATGAACGAATGATAAAATGGGACAGGAGGAAAAAAAGAATACAGTAGCTTGAGTAAGAGGGAGTCCCACTTATTGTCGCTGGGGAACGCTGTCATGTGGAGAATATATTCTTGAACTTTGCCTCACCGCCAAATTTTTCAGTGGGAAAACCTGTGCCTGTGAGTCAGCTCAACTGTATGACAGTACACATTCCCAACTCTCTGACAATGGTACATCACGTCTTTTTATTTTCTGTGTCCTACAACGTCAGGTTCATATATTCTTGTGGGTCTTTCATATACTACAAGCACACTGGTTACGCTTCTTGACACCATCTTTCAAGCAGAATACCTGTAATATGACAAAGAGAAATAAAATCCCTTCATTTCATGTTGTCGTGTATCCTCAACAGTTTTATCGATTGTTTTCAAAATGTCCATTTTTGAAGCATCTGTGTTTAAAACGATAGAAACAAACAACAAATCAAACAAACAAACAAATAAAAATGAACTTTTTAGTCCGAGTGACTTGCTGGATTTTGCGACACGATATGTGTCTGTGCCGTTATAAGTCAAGGAGACATGTTTTCCACTGCAAATTGTGGCTTTAAAGAGCCCTGTGGGGCAGAGGTTGAAAAACAACCGGCCGGTTGTTGTCGGTTGTTGTCGGCATCTACAATAGCCAGACACACTCTCAAACTCTGCGACTGCCTGGATCCACTGCGTTCATACTGTGAGACACTCCAACGCTCTCCATGATGGAATGCCATCTGGAAGGAAGCGGACAAGCTGATCTATTTGATAACTCAGAGATAAACAGGCTTCCAGAACATGATGAGACAGATTAGCTGACCAGGGCAGACGCCGCCGTGGATCCGCCGTTCATTAAAATGAGACAGCGGTGTTCGGATGACAGCTGAGTGGAGTGGATTTGATACAAAGGTTCCAAAGGCTCTTGAGCCGAAGCTGCAGCTCACTATGCTGCAACTGCCGTGAACATTGTAGCTAGAAACATGCTCCACAAACTTGCAACATAGTGCGGGATCCTGAGGAATATTAATGAAAGAAACATTGTGAGGAGTGTCTCTACAAAGCTGCTGTTCTTCAGGAGATATTTCATATATCATTAAGAATGAATATTTTGCTTTACAAATCATACGGATAAATATGATAAAAGTTTCACCAGCACTTTTACATACATTTTCTATGGAACAGGGGTTTGCATTACCACCTCACAAGCAAGAAAGTTGCATGCTCGCTTCCAGCTTTTGGCAACTGATGATGGCTAGATAAGGTATGATGAGACAGTACTGCAGGGTTGATGAAACCGTGTCCAAATTTTCAAAGGCCACTAGATGGCGCTCTTGATGTATGGTTCCGTTGAATTGGTCCAAACCTGTTACAGCAGACAGTGCCACCTCAAATCAAGAAACCTCAACCCTTCAACACTGTGTCATGGAACCACATTGACCCACCACTAGTGGCAACACCATGGTATGTTCAACCCGTGCTTGTGTCGTTCTCTGGGGACTGCAGTGAGCACCAATAAACAGTGCAATTGATCAGTACATGTCAATAAATATACTCACTCCTGCGACAGGAGATTGCCCACACTATATTTTGGACAGCCATATTTTTTGGTCCTCACTATCCACAGTCCGACTAAAAACATGGCGACCTGTCGTGGTCACCTGTTTGTGAGAGCGTTCAGTTATCCGGGTCATCACGCAGCAAAGGTTTGAATCAGGTCAACCGGACTAGTCATAGATAGTAGAAAACATTTCACGTCCTATCCAGCCAGTGTCGGTTCTAGTGAGCTTTGCCTCATACTCAGAGACTCATATTTGGTTGGACACTTTATTAACCGTGGTGATCTACCTGCTATAGATGTACATTAAAGAACACAAGCTAAAATATATAACAAGATTCCAAACATAGTGAAAGTCATTTTCTATGCTCCATCAATAGCAGACAATCGAATAAAACACCTCACAACACACTTCCCTTTAAACCTAGTACCCTGAAGATCAGCAAAAGGTATTATTTGTGGCATGTGTATCTGCATCCTAATGATTCAGGAAGGAAAACACCATCCACTATCTCTGTTTGAGGAGATCTAGCACCATCCGCAAGGTGCTCCTCGCGACTGCGGCGTAACTTTGGATGGGGGTAATGTTTGTGAGAGTGCTCAGTTATTCGGGTCATCACACAGCAAAGGTTTGAATCAGGTCAACCGGACTAGTAATAGTCAAAGAAAACGTTTCGCCTCCTATCCAGACGGCTTCGTCAGTTCTAGTGAGCTGGGTTGGAGTTCAGGCTTATATCAGGCCAGTTGAATTGGCAAAGTTGTTAATGGACAGGAGTCGAACCAATGGTGGGTGAGATGGGTGACAAAGGCTCAGCATTACGCTCCTGAGATTGTCTTTGCCCATTCAACTGGCCTATTACAAGCCTGAACTCCAACTCAGCTCACTAGAACTGATGAAACCTTCTGGATAGGAGGCAAAACTGACTATTACTAGTCTGGTTCACCTGATTCAAACCTTTGCCTCATGGAGGAGGCGTATGTATGTATGGATGTATGTAGTTGGTGGGTCGTTTTTTTTGGTCACCCAGATATTTTCAACAATTATTAATCACCTTTACAGACAGACACCACTTAAACCCGGGACCAAGTGGGTTATGTCTTGGGCCCCACTCAAAGTAAGATATGTTGTCTTGTGAATTATTTATGAAAATGTATTTCATAGGAAGTGAAACCTAAAGTTTGAATTGTGCAGGGATCCCCATTCAGTTCTTGATACAAGCTCTGATCTCAGTTGGCATCAAAAGACACAGCAAATTTGAAGTTTTTATTAAATGTGAAATCTGAATGTGCTGGCGCCAACTCTGCTTTATTTGCCTTTTAACCCGGTCTGAACTTCTCCAACCACATTCTGTTTGAAAGCTCTCCAGATGGACTCACACCAACACATGCAGAGAATACGAAGGTGTTTACACCATGCTTTACTCTTATAACTTACAATGTTATGAAGCAATATGTTCAAGAAGGCTTCAACATATAAAACATATGCATAAGTTAGACAAGGTGGATTTTTTTTTTAAATTAATTTATCAAATTATCATTCCACTGAATATGCAAAATGGAAAGAAAGCTTGCAGACATGTTTAACTGAATGTTAATGTCTTATGTAATGGCATATTTAGCATATGTCTGCTGTGGTTGTGTTTGTGTGTGCGCTTCCTGCCGATTCTGTCTCATCTGTGGTTCATTCACCCCATGGGTGTACAAGCAGAAAGGATCCATCAATCATTGGGTAGGTGGAGTAAAAATAGATGAACCAGCTGGAACACATGCATTTGGAACAAAAAAAAAAAAAAGCCAAGTATGATCATGTTTTTACCTTGAGATTCTCATACATGCTATTATTCAGTCGATGGCTGTGTCTATTGCACTGTCCTGGCGTCCCACACGCATTGATGATCACGCTGTCCATTTCCATTAGCGGCATTTAGCTGAACTCACCGCAGCGCTACAGATGACTACATCTCCCTCTTCACCAAATGGCAGATTGCCTGGTTTATTGACAGCACCGCTGAGGATGGCATCGCGACAGCGAGGCACTTGTGGCTAAAAGGGTAATTCATTATCACCAGTGGTGTTTTGGACCCTTAGTCCATGTGCTTGTGAACCAAACTGGAGGAGCCTTTGTTTGGCGGTTGAGTGACATCTTGTCAGGGGGTGTACAACATTAACACCAGCGTTGTGACCTAGAAAATACTTTGCCAAAACGGGACTGAAATTCCGTAGCTTTATTAGACTGGAGTTTGCCAAAGCATCTCAATGAACAGTTTGTTTGGTGATAGATTTCACACATTATGCATATACATGTAGTGTAAATGCCTCTGGATGATACCTCAACCATGAGTGAAGTACAGCTGTGGTTTTGAAATCCCCAAAATATATGTCCTGTAGAAGTAATTCATGACTGGAATCTATTTTTCAGCATCCTAGACACACACATAAATGCGCACACACACATACGCACACAGCGTTGATGGACAGAAAAGTGGACCCAAGGATGTTGAGGAGAGACAAGGGTGACTGATCGATCTTGGCATGGTGTTAATAGTTTAAATGATGGAAGGTGTGGTGCGTGTGTGTGTGTCTGCGTGGCTTTATTGATCATGCGCCAGGGGTCCATGTTAATGCTCAGCATTTCAGAATGCTAGAAGCAGTTTTACCAAAATCAATCTGAGCTTTAGCTGAAGAAAGGCGTGTTTCATTTTATAGCTCAGATGAAGAGGTTAAATATTGGAAGTCACCTTCAAATGAAGAGAGAATTGCTCCGACAACTGTTGGAATTAAATGTGGCAAACAAAACTTGAGTGCTTTAATATTTGACTGAAAAAACAAGATTTGTCTTTAAAAACTCCACATTAAAATGTTGAAGTTCCTCATAAAGCTCACGCAGCTTTTCGATCACACCCTTGTCAAGGACCCCAACAAGCCTCCACCACTCATTTTTGGCTTGTTTTTAATCCCTTTTATTAAATCATATAAATGTCAAACGTATAAAACAAAGATTTTGAAATAACGCTTTTAGTTTCAGTTATACTTCATCTTGTGTTGTAGGCTGAACAAGCAAAAGCAGTAAAATATCATTCCTGGTTATTGAACACAATTGGAACTATATATATATATATATATATATATATATATATAATTATTCTGTCATATTATTCAGCTATTTTTGAGTTCTTCTTGACTGACCGTGAGGGAGTACACTTCACTAATTGTTGCCAAAAACTGCTGAAGGGGGGAGTCTGACAATCTGCGACTTTATGAATGAAGGAAAATGAGACGTCATTGCTATGTGCACAAATAATACCTTTTGCTGATCTTCAGGGTACTAGGTTTAAAGGGAAGTGTGTTGTGAGGTGTTTTATTCAATTGTCTGCTATTGATGGAGCATAGAAAATGACTTTCATTATGTTTGGAATCGTGTTATATATTTTAACTTGTAAAGTGTCTTATTGGCATCAACCAAATATGAGTCCATTCACTCTCAGAAGAAGTACATGAAGCGATGAGTCAGGTCAAATCTGGGACTCGGACACAAGCAGAGGTGCCACAGCTGCCGTAATGAGGCTTGAGATCAAGATGTACTCTCCTGTATTGTGAGTGGAGGTCAAACAGATCACCCCCAAGGCTTTTTCAGATTGAATTTAGCAAAATGTAAAGTGAACTCAATTAAAGTGCTAGCGCACTCACAAGCGCACACACGACCTCCTTCATCAGCTCTGACAGCAAAAAGACTTAAAGGTGAAAGTCTTTTTTCACAAACAGTTTATTGCTGCTGAAACCATTTCAACTGTTTTCTTAATATTCAGAGTGCAGCCCTCTAGTCGTGGCCCATTAAACTGTTTGGACTGACAAAGATTTCCACTATGGAAATTAAAGAACATGGAAATGTGTTGTGAAAACTGGTCCTCTAAGTATTTTGAAGTTTCCCCACTGAAATGGAAAGAGGGTAGTGTTTGGCTGTGAACTGCATATCATGACTGCTGTGTGGTTTTAGTGGTTCACCCTAAAGTTCAAAAACACGAAAGTTAACCATGTGAACTATGACTGAAAATGAAAAAAAGTATTGATTTGAAATCTTTGTTTTAGCTGTTAGTGAGTTTTGTATGGCTTATTTAAAACATGCTTTAAAACAATACCTCACTTGACAACTTTAAATTGATAAAACAATCACTTTGAAAACATTGGCTAATAACAGGAAGGATGAAAGTTACTTTATTACAGTAAACCACTCATTTTTACATTTTGGGATTCCGTCCTCTGATGAGGTGTCCTGAAACAGCAACCTAATTTCCAGAGCTCAATAGGTGGCGCTCTTGGTTTCAACATGGTGTGAGGTTCCATTGAAATAGTCATTCAACCATAGACTATTCAACAAACTGCGGCCTGTGAAAATTGCGACACCGTTTCATCAACCTGGATGATCCAACAACGCAGGTTGAGTAGACACACTGTCTACTCAACCTGCTTCCATCCGAAACTTTGGATCATCTCTAACAAGATTCAGCCTTTTGAAATACGGATATTAAAGTGATATGTTGCAACGAATAAAGGGTTAATGATGCACACAGTAAAAATCATGACGGAATCAAATGAGCATTTATCTTACCTTCCTTTCTTCAGGTTTCACGGCTCCTTTCAATGGTCACGATATATAAATCATAAATCAGAATCAAACAAGAACTTGAGTGAAATGAATGCCAAGATACAGCTCTCACTCACTGAACCACCTCATCCCTAACATTTTACAAACACGTGTTCCTGCATTGAGGCCATAAATGAATAAAATAATAATCGCAGCTCACACTTTTAAAAGCAGGAAATAAAATGGATGTATTACAAACAGCCAAGTTTCTAGTTCTGAATCGGGGTGATAGGCCCTTTGTCCGGAATGTCAGTCATGTTTATTATATGACCAGGGATAGTCATCTTTAGTCTTTTTCAGTGGCCACTGTTCAGCCTGTTCTGAACATCTTGTTCTTAAAATGAAGTCACATGAGCTTTTGCAGCAAAGAAAATTGTCTCATATAATGGATATATTAATCTTAGTCTTAATACAATTTTATTTTTAATGGCTTCCCACACCAAATTTTAAGTCACTTCATGAAAACATTCACAACAAGAGTGAGAAGGAGAGATGGCCTTGTGAGATTTCATAAAACAGTGTGACTCTAGGTGGCACTCTTACTGCTCAATACAATATAGACAGATGTGGAGAGAAAGCACAGCAAAAAGCAATCATCCTTTTACTGTGGATGAAGCCTTTGTTTCTCACACTCAAATCGACCATGGAAATTCATTACATCAAATGGACAAGCTCACACATTTGCTTGCATTATCCATGGAAAACCAAGAGCCAAGAGCAGATGATTCTGAACTCAGAGGACTCGGACAAGCAAGGTTAACAGTTAACCATGTTTCACACAAATAACACGAATAATACACAAACAATAAGGAGAACCGAAGTCGACGACACCAAAAGCGGAGCGCGGAGGACAGCACATGAAGGGAGAGGGAAAAACCTAAAACAGAAAACAGGTGTGAGATACACAGCGCTGCAAACAGGGACAACAGAAAACTATGCTCTCGGGTACAACTCCGACGAGGCTAATACAAAACTAAAGACGCTCGGTAGGAGAACATAAGACGATCATCTGGCAGCACATGCTGGTTCTCCAAGGGTATAAATCTCTGCAGAGGCAATCAGTGGAATGAGAACCAGCTGCGCTGCCATGAAGCTGGAGGGGGTGAGAAAGCAAACAGGAAAACAAGGAACCGGAACACAGGAAGTGACAAAGTAGTAAAAGCACGAACCATGACATATTATGGCTGCACCAGAAACATCTTTTAAACGGACCATACTGTCTTTCCTTTGGTTGTCACTAACTTCACATCAGACAAGGATGGCATTGTCCGTCTTTGCTAGCCCAAACAATCCTGCCCTCCATTGGCAGCGCTCGCCTCATTAAAACAAAGATACTCATTATTTTTAGAGCAATATAATGATCGATTCCAGTGTTATTTGAGGAATTGATGGTCGAGTTATGGACCTCGGGGTTTTGGAAATGTGCAGGGTTTTGGTGTGGCTGAAATTCTCCACACCCCCAGATCATCTTTTTTTTTTTCCCCTCCATCCTTGACGTTGATGAATGTCTCTACCGATGATATGTTATGGTCATTCTCTGTAACGGTGGAGTATAAATCTCCCTCAATGTCCCTTTCTAGTGAGTCACTGAGGGAAGTTTAGTGTCAGACGTCGATAAAGGTGACCACTGCTGCATTTCAATTCCCTTTGTCCATAATGAAATAGAGTGGTTTGTAAAGTGAGCATGCAGACTTGGTTCTTCTTCATTCATCTCTGAGTGAAGTGCCGGTTATCACCAGCAGTTAACAAGCCCCTCAAAAATAACAATGATGGCAGTAAAAGACATGATGTGTGTACAGTATGGTTTTATGTATTATTCATTTAAAAGGTGTTTATTGGTATTTTCCTATGTGGTAAAATCATGTATCCACTTCAGCGACAGCAGCTAGAGAGAGGAGATTCATTGACATTTTTGGACAGACATAAAAGTTCAAGTCCAGGATGTCACCCTGAAAAAGTTGCTTCCACGAAACCAGCAATGTATCTGGTCATAAACAGTCTGCTGTGAAATGCTGTAGCGTTTTGTGTCGGCACCATGTATGTTTTCAAAAGTAAATGGAGTTTGGGAATGCGAGAACAAAATCCACAAATGCATGATCCAGTAACTCAAGTAAAGAACTGTAAGGAAGAGGTAGATAGAGAGAGAAAACCCACAATTGACCTCACGATAGTCCTCCCTTCACCTTTGGATGAGAGCCATTCATAGTGCCAAGGCTCTCTGTTAAAGATAAGGGGAGAAATTTGGCCGTCAGGTTGAGTTCCCCATTAAATCCACTGCTCTTGTTAATGTAGGAGGAAGCATAACCAACATAACCAAGGGCACCCAACGGTGACATGGTAATGGATGGGCACACTCATTTTCTTTGGAAGTAAAGTCTAAAAATAAATAAACTGAAATAAAAGCTGGGGAAAAAAAAGATTATCAAGTGTTCGTGACAATATTATATATTGATATTTCTGGGCAGAATTCTGGCCACTTATTAACTTATTTTCAAACCCCAACTATTGTCAAATGTATATCAAGGACTGGATTCACATAGCTGATGCTAGCATCGGTCAGTCAACTGTCACTCCACATATGGAGTTGAGTGGCACCGTACAGTGCCATTTCATGAGCGCACTGCATTCACAATAGGTTACGAGATCATTTCCATCCTGTGCTAACCCCTGCTCAGTATAGCCCTAAAGGAAATTACAACATCTATGAGATGGATGGTCAGAAAGTAGTTGGATATTGGTTACTGAATCCAGCTCTCATGACGTCTCTTGCCTGCTGCTTCTGCGCTTTGGTCTGTGACCAAAAAAAGCGCTTAATCAGTGAAACAATTTTGCCCTCAAATTATTACTGTCAGAACCTGTTCTTGGCACCTATTGCACGTAAACTGCCATGTATATTTATAAAGGGTAAATAATATTCTATGTAAATACGCCAATACAACCACGGTCAGCACTTTGGCCGAACACCTGTGGGGAAACATGATGTGCATTTTTATTATTATTTACTGTTAAATACATTTTTCACAGTTGCGATATGATGATCGAATTGGCACTCGAGTATAATATTGAATCAAGCCAAATGCATATTGTCCCAGCTCTGCTATCTATGGTTTCCACAAGACAGCACGTCTCAATATGAACCCCACAATAGTTAATATTTTTTATTTCAAACCCATCCATTCCTCAGGTCTCGCTGTTCTCTGCACTCTTGCGGAATAAAGTTCTTTTAACTGCAAGTCGACTGAACATTTTTTAAGGGAATCACACGCGAGAATCCTTGTGCTGAAGCAGAACCACTGCAGTGAGAAACCTTTGTTTTTACATGCATTCTCCGGATTGACAGCAAGAGGGCATTAAAAGCTTGTAACAGAAGAAAATGCAGCTCTCAGAGGGATGGTTGTGTCACCTCTTCTCTTAGTGTTTGCTTCTGCAATGCTGAATTATGTTTGTTTAGAGTGAGACACACTTGTTGTCTCTCTCACTCCGCTGATTTTTTTCTGTCCCATTTCAGTGTTACCGCTCTATTGGTCCTCCTACACACCATATAGCAGTTGTGCTATTGCCATACAAATCGGCACAGAAAAATGCACGGCACTGTAAACACCATGCCTGAAATAACATGTCGAACAAAGCACTTGGCATAGAGGGGGGTGTTCGAGTGTGTTGGGGGTCTGTAGAGGGCCTTGTTGTTAAGGCCAAACACACAAAGGGTAACTCATAGTAAGAGCTTAGAATGCTGGGGCAGGTCGTAACCATTTTTAAACACCCAGCCTTATACAGTAGGTGTCTTTGTCTGTGCTTCTATCAGCCAATTGACTTGTGTGTAAAGCCAATGGTTCATTTTGGATGCCATATAGCTTGGACTTGACAGGGAGCAAATGTTCAAAACATGTTACTTTATTTTAAAAGACAACCATACAGTAGAGGACAACTAAAAAAAAAAAAGAACAGAATCACTTTTTTTTTCCTCAAGCTTGTGGCTCTACAGGATGTTAACCAGTTGACTTGGCGAGCATCAGTCACAAAACAGAAAACACTCTTGACAAGTTAACAACCCGTTTTTAAGACATCATGGTGACTTAACATGTTCATAAATAAAGTGTTGTGAACATCATTAAAAAGAGGCTTTTTAGCCGTGTATTTTGCAGCCTCGAAACAACAGTCAAAGTAAATGAAAATGCGGTAAAATGAGCACATTTATGAGCAGTGGAAATGTGCAGCGATCAGCACCTGCATTGGCAATGACATGGAGTGAGAGGAAACAAAAGACGACATTAACATATTTGCATACAATAAACAGTAAACTTTTCTTTTTTTCTGTACTGTTGACATTTGAGCTTTACTGGAAAGCACAACTGCAACTGTGCATGGAAGCTGAAGGGTATGGTAACGTCTTCTACTGCGTGCACCTCTGCTCGATAATTTGCAGAGGGCAAAATAAAGAACGGTGCGGTGAACAAGAAAGTGAGATGGATACATGGTTGGGATGATAAAAAGGGGCCACAAAAGCAATTCACGCTTGGGTAGTCTTGCTGCATACACACCACAAACACATTGTTGAGTGTTGAGTTGTTAGAAATAATTCATCACTTACTGTTTGACAGAAGCTGTGCTTCATCTACTTAAATCTTTCTTCTAGCTAGGACGTGCTTAATGTCCAACTGCCTCTCCTCCTCATTGGGTTTACATGCAGCATCCAGAGCATATGAACTTGGGGGAGGCCTGGGGGCAGATCCTGGACACTTAGGAGGTATGTTGTCTCTCAGTTGACTGGGAATGCATCTGTGTTATGTTATGTGGAGGTTCCCAGACTGCTCTCAATGTTGGGCATGTTACGTTTGAAAAAAGAAAAAAAGAAAACGTGTTGATGTTACTAGTCCCCTGGTCAAAATGGAACTGAGATAGTAGCTAGATCGGTCTACTGTAAGCAACAAGTTACCGATGGAGTGTGAGCTAACACAGTGGCTTTAGTTCATAAAAAAGCTATTTATTGTAACACTGAAATTTCCCATGACAACCAGAGACCCAACCTCAGAGTAGCAGAAGATGTACCTAGTAATTCCACAGACGTTCCACAACCCTCACACCGAGATTATTTTGCATATGAAATTGCAATTCAGAAATGCATTGCTTTTGTTTTAGCATTATACCTTTTCTTTTGTCAATCCGTTCATCAGACACGGAAACACAAAAACAGTCTTCTTTGTGACTAACAATGCATGATTCTGTGCTCCTGTGTCATGGCAGAACACGCATTGACAATTGGGTGTTTTTGAGATACACTTGGTGGGAGGGTCATTTCAATCCTGTGAGGTCAGCCTTTCCATTACCCTGCTGTTGACATTTGTTGAGTATGGTTGGCGTCGTCTTCGCTGATGTTAACAAAGGATTGTGGAGAGTTGGGACATATTGGGACATAAGATTCTTATTTTTACTGTAGATTTTACATTGAGTCTTGATGATAACTTTAGCTCAATATACACAAATAGAAGTCCTTTTTATTATAACATATATTTTATAATATAAAATTACAACAGTTATACAAGCAGAAGACAGTCAAACTATTAATAGTGTACAATGTGTTATTGAAATAGAGTAGAGAGTACTTCAGTGTAATATAATCATGTTGGATATTTATCCTTGCAATTGAAAATCCGGTGTGGAAAAACCAATGCATTTTGTAGACATCAAAGTTGAATATCTAAAAGGGCTCATGGCAGCACATTTTATCCTTTGGTTAGATATATTCTGATGACTCAAAAAAGACACATATTTCACCTCCCATTTCTTATCTCTTTCTAAGTGATGGAATGAGGTGATTCTTTTTCTCATATCTTAATATCAGACCAAATATCAAGAGTCCATGGATTTGTGATGTTTTTATCAACAGTGCTTTACTCATAAATCAATGCAGCAACAGTGGTGACATATGCAAATGGTTGTTCTCGATGCCTGCGCTCACATGCCCTGGGTGAACACATTTTTCTCACGAGGTGCCGGTATTTGTTCGTACCTTTGGCAGGAAATGTTCTTGTAATTATTTTAGCCATACTTTGATAAAGGGCACCTCTATGATCCACATCACTGAAGACATGACAGGAACATGATGCACTCATTTTCCGCTATCACGTAGCATACTGTATATTATCTATAATGAACAGTGTGCCACAGAGGCCTTCTTCAAGTGCACGGCTGTGGTGAAAAAGAATGGGGGCTATGACTTGGCTCATTGCCTTGGTGACTCCTGCTGGGTTCCTGATCTATCCAGTGCACCCATCATGCATCTGTGTGTGTATATTGCCGCAAATTCAGCAAACCGTAAAAAGAGATAATGCTGATGTGTATACGTGCGTGGGTTGGTGCACGCAGTGTGTGTTACTGTGCCTGAAGCAGAGCGGAATATGGCTCATGGGAGAGTGAGCAGAGAGCTGTCACAGGAAGAGAGGCAGCAACAGACCTCCTTCCTCTAGCAGACAAGGATGCACACACTCACAAATGCATAAAAGGCGGATGGGGAACTTGAAGGTCTGCCCACTTGTTTCTGTCACCTCAGTCACTTTTGATGGATGCTGCTTGCTGTTAAGAGGACCAGAACGCAGCATGCTCAAATAGTAGAGTTCAATTGTGCTGTTTTTTTTTTTTTTTTTCACTGCGCCCCATCCCCTATTCAACACTTCTTTTTAGCCACCTGCTGTTCACCATCCCCTTCCAGTAGACCTTTCTGTTTCTCCATTCATTGAGGCATTACCCTTTTTTTTTGTTTTGTTTGATCAACAGTGAAGAAGGCTTTTGGATCAACTTTACTCACAAACTTTCTACATGTTGTCAAAATCAGTTATGTAAGCGTCATGAAACAGCATTCCACTTCGTTTTTGATGGTTTATATATCTGCAGTATAAGTTTAAATCGCCAACTGAATGTTGCGGCATACGAGCTTCACTTCTGAAGCGGAATGAATGGTTGGTAAACTGTTCCATACGCTGACAGGCCTGGGATTTATGAGGTAAAATCCAGAGACGGGTTGATGTAGAAAGTGTGACTTCCTGAACAGTTGAGTGGCAGACGCTCCCCTCTATTTGGTTTTCTGGTCCCGTCATGGTACAGTGGAAAAATCATGTTGAATATTGAAACCGCTTTGAATAGTGCTTTATGGTTGCCAACAGATGACTGACTTCTCATCTGAGAGATGTCAAGACGTATAACTGCTTGAGTCATTGATGCTGATGAATAGAGAACAAGATCAATATATTCAAACAAGGTTACTGAGAGCTTCACTTCATTGTGCTTCAAGCAACCACTTTTTTTTTCTTTTTATAATATATGACTTTATATATATATATATATATATATATATATATATATATATATATATATATATATATATATATATATATATATATAGTGGTACCTCGGTTTTCAAACAAATCGGAGTGCGAACAAGAGATTTTTTTGCTTCGGATTTCGAACGAAAATCCAGAACTCGAACGCCCCCGAAAAAAGCCGGAAAAACCATAACCTGCGGGGACCGATCAGCTGACCCTCGGCGCGCTTTGTTATTGTGTATAACGCAGCCTCTGTATGCAGTTGTGTCCTGTTAGCTACATTTACTGACTGTTTTTTCTTCATATTGAGGTGTAAAACCTTTTCTGTCTCCGCACTGGACCGTGGTAGAGTGTCACAGGGGAGGTGCTGGGGCGCTCACTCCAGGGTTTGATGTCCTGTTGTGGGCTGGAGCTGGGACAGGGATGAGGCGAGTCTGGGACAGAGCGTGACTTGGTTTATGACTTTGTCACAGCCAAACTGCACAGAAGCGCACATTCAGAGCTGGACACGCACCGGGCACCTCTTCACTTCTGGAGAGACGTCACTCACTCGGCAACCCCTCCCACATGCAGCGGCCACACACATAGAGGAACAGCCACCTGCAGCAGACACTCTACATTCACTCCTACAAAAGCCTATTTTAAGGCTTGGAACGCATTATTTCTTTTTCCATTCATTGTAATGGGAAAAATCGATTCAGATTTCGTACAAATCGCTTCTCGAACGGCCGTCTGGAACGGATTGTGGTCGAGAACTGAGGTACATATATATATAATATAAACCTGGCTCATACTGCACTTGCAGAAACTTCTTTTATCTACTAGATGCTAATAGTTGCATAAAAGATTGATTTATTTACTCGTGATGGGTTAAGGATCATGAAACAGTGTCCTAATTTTTCGAAGCCACTAGATGGCACTGTGTGCTGAACAATCTGGTGGCTTTGAGCTATTCCAATGAAAGCTCATATAAATTCTACACCAAAAGTGCAACAACTCTGAAAATGAGGACACATTCATTTCTTGCATATTTATGACTTTCAGAAATACGTTTGCCTCATACGTTGAAGGCTTCCTGAAATTGTGTTTCATTCTCTCACCAAATAAATAAATAAGTAGCTCCTCAAGTCACAGCATAATTAGCAATACTTTGTAACAAATAACAAATGGCTTTGTTTCATGTAACACACACAACTTCCAGAAGGTAAAACATTCCACATTACAGCTGCTTTACATGAGCTATTTTAAATGTGCAAAGTGCTTCCTGTCAAATGGGTGAAATACGTCATTTGGCATTCTGCTTAATTCACACATGGATCACGGTCAACCTCCACAGGTATAAATCTCACCATTTAGGAGATTAACTTAAGATGGGCTATGTCATAAATAATGTTTTTTTATGCAACAAGGTGAATGGCCCAGATGGAACAGACACGATGCCACCAAATGATGCTACATCCCCGACAGTGATTCATGTGCCTTCATCTCTTTACAAGGCAAAGGTATGTGTTTATATGTCTAACAGTCAGACATCTATCTCTCTTTCCAGAGTGTGGCATGATTTGAAAATGTTAAACTTGGTGTGCCGTGATGAGATTATAGAGAATACCATTCAGCTTCATCTTTGAAATGTGCCATTTCCTGCATATTTGATCATCCCTCCATCTGCACACCCGTTGGCACATCATTAGCAGCGAAGACAAGAGTCAAACTCGTAATATGCTCTGTCACATCCAAAAAACAATGGAAGAAGAGAAAGAGACTGCAGCAGTACTCCGGGAAGGAGGTACATTTTTCCTAAAGAATTTAGCAGACGTTATTGTTTTTTAGTCTGGAGAAACTCCAATATAATCTTAGACTTGAAAGAGAAATCTCAGTTTTCTGTGCATGAGATTATGCTATGTTTACAATTGGGACATTCATTTGACAACCTGAAGACATTTGAATTGTTCTAGTAAAGCAAAAATGTAATATTTTGGATTCAGTTATCAAAACATTCACAAGGTCAATGCTTGATGAAGTTCCGTGAAACAATGTCCTAATGTTCAGAGCTCAGTCGGTGGCGCTCTTGGTTTAAAAATAATATAAAGGCTTGTTGAAATGGTTGTTTAAAGTCAAAGATTATAAACCATGCAGTACCATCCTGTGGTGTCTGAAAATTGCATTGTTTTCCGAAACCTTTTTAAAACTGCATAAGCATAGTTGCCTTGTGCAACAACAAAAGAGGGCAACTCTCATCAACTGTTAACCAGCGGAACCTTGGGATTTCAACTCTATCCCCTAAATTTAAATGTCATAATTCATTATCTTTTATATATCATTTACTTTTGTAATTATAAAGTCCAGCACATTTACTGCAATATAATTATTGGGGCAACGATTGTGTGTAGAATGTCATGCAGGACATCGATAACCTTCACAACATCACCTTCACAACAATTTGCCGTGACTTCTGTCACATTGTTAGGCACTGAATGAGGCTTCACAATAATAACAACTTGTGCTGCTTCTCAGGAGCAACTGCTCCCCGACAAATGGAAAAAAAAAAGTAAACATTTTCTTCAGAAGTGAACGAGAATGTCAGTATGTTCTTTTATTGTCCGTTGTCAAAGTGCGGCCCGGGGGCCAAATGTGGCCTTTTGACTCTATTTATGTGGCCCTCCTGGAGTCAGAGTAAAACTATAAAACTGACATTGTTGTTGTCTCCGACAATTTTGTCCTGTGCATTTTTTTTTTTTTTCATTATGATGTTTTTCTTACTTGTTCGTCTTTCCTTTGGCTATTTTAGGAGTATTTTTTGTCCGTTAAAATGCATCAGAAATAAAAGTAGATTTTGAAATGTATGAGACACGTCAAGAATCTTTAAGTGGAATGAGGTTTAAATTAAATAAAAAAAATAAATCACAACAAATCAACTTTTTACCTGCATTATAAAGTGTCATTTCATAATCACACATGATGTCATCGCTTGATTTTTATTTCCAATTTTCTTTTACCCTCCTTTCTTTCGGTGTGACGGCCCCTTTCAATGGTCACAATATATAACCTGGCCCCTTAGGAAATTTAACTACCCACATCTGGCGTATATTAAACATGTATTCTCTTGTTCCGTCGTTGGATTCGGTAGCTCATAAACATGCTGGAATGCATCTACAAGTAAGTGTAAACATTATTTTCTTTCCTTTTTTTCAGTGTCACTCTCATCTTTCTCGCTGAAAAGCATGCCGAGCGGCTCGTTCATCCAAGACTTTCTCTGGTGGCACAGATATTATTTATAGGCAGATATCCAATGTGAAGGTGTTGAAAGGTCCAGGCATACAGGGTCGGATCTGATGTCGTGATTTCCCATGTTGATATGACTGACCCATTTATTTAGTCTGTGATGTGCTATAGACTGCACAGAGTTATCGCCCATTTTTTGAAAAAAAAAAAGTTAATAAATCTGAACAAAGAACCACTGGCTTCACATATTAAATTTGACACGGATTTTAGTGGAATTTCTTCACGTTCCTGGCAATTTCATTGTGTGAATTTAAATAAAACAGTGTCAAACTTTGAGTTCCTTTAATAAGGAAAGGTTAATTGTCACATAACACTGCCTCAGGAGTAGCTGGTTTCATTGTCTTTTATCTAAAGTTGAATATTATGAACCTTTTATAGCTATTTTAAAACTCATATACACCAGCACCGTCGGTGATGGCTGGATTTAACGTCTTCAAACCTCCCTTCTGCTGGATCCCTGCCACTGATGGGCATCAATTTGAAGGTAAATCTCAAGTTCCCTCAAACAAATAAAAAATCTAAATGATTATCTGCATAATGCTGCACGCGAGGCACACGATCAATAAGCAATTTTCAAAGCCACGTGTAATTAATTGATCCGAATAGCGCTGCGGTCTCAAGCATTTTGGTCAGATGCAACAGTCAATAATGAGGCGAGCAGGGCACTCATTTGGAAGAGATTATTCAGTCAGAGCAGTCCGCAGAGGGGAGCGAGTCCCCAGTTGGCATCTAAGGACCGAGAGCATGGCTTGGACATCAATTCAAATGGCATTTGTACACACTGAAAATCTAACAAAGCATATAGGGACTATGTCCTCAGTGCAAAAAATTCCAACTCCCACTATTATTGACAGGTTGATGAAGTTTTATCAGTCAGGATCCTAATTTTTGTAGCTGGGTTAGTAGCAAGTATTTTTTGGCTATGCACAACTATTCAATGTATCCTGTGGCAACTGTAGCTGTGAGGATTAGGACGTAGCTTCATGTAACCTTATCAACCCATCCCTACAAGCACAAACCTCCTCCAGCTCTTCCCGGGGGATCCCGAGGCGTTCCCAGGCCAGACCAGAGACATAATCTCTCCAGCGAGTCCTGGGTCTTCCCCGGGGTCTCCTCCCGGTAGGACATGCCCGGAACACCTCCCCAGAGAGGCGTCCAGGTGGCATCCGGATCAGATGCCCGAGCCACCTCAGCTGGTTCCTCTGGATGTGGAGGAGAAGCAGCTCCACCCCAAGCTCCTCCCGGATGACCGAACTCCTCACCCTATCTCTAAGGGTGCGCCCAGACACCCTGCGGAGGAAACTCATCTCAGCCGCTTGTATCCGCGATCTCATCCTTTCGGTCATTACCCAAAGCTGGTGACCATAGGTGAGGATGGGAACGTAGATCGATCGGTAAATCCAGAGCTTCGTCTTGTGACTCAGCTCCCTCTTCACCACGACGGTCCGATACAGCGACCGCATCACTGCTGCCGCTGCACCAACCCGTCTATCAATCTCACGCTCCCCTTTTCCCTCACTCGAGAACAAGACCCCAAGATACTTAAACTCCACCACTTGGGGCAAGAACGCTCCACCGACCCGGAGAGAGCAAACCACCTTATTCCGGTCGATCATTTATTCAAATGTATTATAAGCTAAATTAAAATGTGCTGAGACAAAAAAATGTAATGACACTGAAGTGTTTGAGATGGAGCCGTCTGTTTTGCTGAAAACACAAGTGTGACATTATTGAAGTGTCATGACTACTCTAACCAGATATGATGCGTGTCTCTGTCACTTCTAAGAACAGCTGTGATGCTCAACCTCCCCTAAAGGGGTCACACATAAGGTCTTTCAAAATCTGTCAGAGACCCCACACATGAAGATGAAAAGTCTGCTGTGTTGGTTGGACAACACACGCACAAATATTCTGCCGCACCACGGAACGAGAAGGTCGTCCTCCAACCAGAAACCTAAATGGAACCATCACAAAACTGTAGCACAATTTGCCGCATAAGATTGAAGGGTTAGGTTTTTTTTTTTTTTTTTTTTTTTTGGAATAAGAACATCCATTCTAATGGCATAATATCATTAGATAGGAAAGTTGACTTTTGCGTCCTATATTGACGACCAAGGCAGCCATCAGCGTTGAATGTTGATGCATTAGGTTTTCAATGGCGATGGCGCTCCATTCTTTCTTTGTGCAACAACGTAACAATCGCTATTTAAAGCCTGTCAATCGGCTGGATGTTATAGTCACAGTAACTTTGATACAGTCACTAAGGTGAAGAGCCATGTTATACAGTAAATACCGTAGCAACTGCATCATCCAGTTTGATAAAGTAGCAGGAGTTTCCATACGTCTCCCGGTCCCTCGCACAGTTACGGTGCATTCCAATTATCGGTATGAATTCACTCTCAGCACAGCCCAGAAATGAGGATTTTCTAATAGGATCATCTTAAAAGAGTTACGATAATCAGGTATTTACAGTCCTCAATTGGGAAGGAGCAAAATTGGTACAAAAACAGCCTTATTATCATTTTATGTGTGACATCCTTGATGCATGTTGCTGGCGAAAGCTCATATATCAAGAGTGGAACAGATTGCTCTGGGACACATTCACAATAGAAAACAAAGACAACTAGGGCGGTTTTCAAAATAAAATACCTTGCAGACTGTGCAGACTTTGAGTCACGTTATACTCGGAAGCGTCGATGCAATGACGTTGCACCAAGCCTCATGAAATACTTGACACCATGGAGGCCGAGGAAAAGTAATTCAATATAGAGGAAACGTGACAAATGTGTCGGTCAGGTCAAATTGCAGGTCAATATTTCTCTTTAAATTGTCATTGGGCACCAATTACTGCAGAATATTGCCATCCTTGCACGGGTGAGAGAACTGGAGAATCCAGCCATAGCAGTGACGCTCTATTCTACTGTTCCAGATGTGACACAGAGCCAGGCAGGAAACTTAGAACCTGAAAGTGCATTAGTCAATGCAACAGAACGACCGATTAGATCACTTGCAACGGCAATGAGTGGAAGGGCAATGTCGAACAATTTCTGCTGTGCATTAATCCCTGCACCTTCATACTTTGACCGAGGTGTGTTTGCGTCGGAGTTACCTGGTATTTTAAAGGGACTATTATTCATTCCAAAGTATTGTGGGTGAGTTACTGTTACTGCCATCAAATGCAATACACCTTTTGGTCTTTGATGTGTTTTTACCATGTTTATCTGAGATGGTTTTGTGCTATTACATTTCTCATCTGCAGCCAATCATTTATGTATTGTGCGTCCCAGTAAAGTTGCTTGTGGCTTCCATTTGCTTTAGTTTGAAGTCTAGCGACTCGGACAACTTTCCCAACTATAATAACTCTGTGATCTGCATAACAAAGGCTGTCACTTGACTTGAAAAACAGGTTTTGTCACACTACTCCCACACTGGTCTTGCACACCTTGGCAGCCACCTTGGCACCAGTGACCTGCTCCATCTGACACATAGAGATTTGTCATGCGCCTAATTTAGATATTTCATATTCTGGGTTTCCAGACCCACAGGGAAGGGCATAATTGAATAGGCTGTGTCAAAGCCTCCCCACTCCACAAAACCCTCCCAGGGATGGGCTAACGTTAATTATCTCCCTCAGCAATATGGCCTAGTTTCATAATTACTGGTCGTGCCAAATATATAACAACATTATAAACCTCACACCGGACAAATATTAATTTAGTTTATTTGATCTGCGGACGTATCATTAAGTCTTTGTCCTTCCCTTATTTACAGGTATCTTCATCTTAATGTTACTAATATAAAAGCCAGCGACGTCTTATGGGAAAATACTGTTTCACCTCAGCGCTAATGAGAAATCCTCCGTCACACTGTGTCCCAGAATTTAACCTGAATCATAACATGATCAATTTTGTTGGCATTTGGAGTCATGTTGGGGCTGCAAAACCTGCCAAGTGTTCATTAACTTGGATTTTCCATGAAACTCTTCCTATTTTTTTCTTGTCTTTCAGGATTTCCCATCTGGAGTTTCAACCTCCTCACACTCCCTTGTCGCACCTATCTTGTCTTTGTCCTCCTTTGTCGTATGCGTGAACCTCGCTGCTCGTCTGCCTCTTCTTCTTTCACCGGCACAATACGTTTGCTGTCTCACCTCTCCACATGTCCGGAAAATCGTAATACTCGCCAAACAAATTTTATTTCAAACGTACAAAATGCATTTTCGAAAAATGACAACAAAAGTGTCGGCACATCCATGGCAGGTCCCTGGGAGATCAGACAGCTGCTCCCTTGGAGTAGAGCCAGCGCAGAGGCTGTTTGGAATTCTTTGGAAAGGTCACCTGGATGTTTACAAAGTAGGCCATCATGGCGTGTCTAGCAGGAAGTGAATGCGAGGGCAACCCGGGGCTCAGTGAAGAAATCAGCACACATGTCTGGAAAAAAAAAAAAATAGAGACCACGACAAAAGTACAGTGTTTTTTTAAGAAGGGGAAGGACTCAATTTTATCTTGAACTTCAGAGAGCAATACTCAAATGATGAGCATAAAGTGCAAAGAACATTTTATTTTGCTTCAATCTTGAAGTCTTTTTAAAGGTAAACTTATTTTCCATCCATCATTTAATCTCCATCATGGATGTCTTGGTCATGACATCACACTGTGTTATGTGCTGCACTTGGAATTGATTCACAGGAAACGCTTCCTGTGGTGAAAAAAATAAGAAAAAAAAGTTAGTTGTCAATAAACAGCTTTATTTGGACCATTTAATTATTTTTGCTGGCAAGGAATTAACCTCTTAGAGCTTCAACTACAATCCGTTGATGCCTAAATTCAGAATAAAAACATTAGCATTTGTTTAGAGCAACAACAAGTAAAACACAGAACTGACGCTTCTACAGAGGAAGCATGCAATTCACATTTGCAAAAAAAAAAAAGTTTTCGTTCATTTATTTTTTTGCATATTGGCTTGCTGTCCGCCAATCTTTCATATTGCTGTTCTGCCTATTTATTCAGGTCCTGGTGCAGTGGTTTACAGCAAGGTTCCGATATAGCGACTGGACTGGGTCATGACTGGATCGACCACCAGCCTGTGGTGTTGTCCTTCTTGGGATCTCCCTTGCACAACACACACTGTTGCATTGAAGCAGCATGTTGCTGGATCTCGCACTTCAGCAACCTGAGGACCTCTCCACAGACAGAAACGCATACTTCATACGATTTATGCAACCACAAATTGTAATCACATTTTCAAAACCATGATAATTATAATGATTCGAATAATAACAACAATAATAACACTGTGATCCTGTCACACGTTGCTCAATGATGCACATGAGAACAGTTTTGTGTAAAATGAAATGGCTTTAGATAAACTGTCATTTAACATATGGGGTGCAAATTCTGGATGAAATATTAAAAGGCTGAATGAATTATTCTGTATCTCATCCTCTTGGAGCGCCTCGGGTAGAAGTGAGATGTTGAAATGCTGACCAAAATTTCTGTTCCTTATCTTTTATTTAGCGTTCCCAACTTTGTGAGTAAAAGCTCAATCCGTTGCTTGTTTTAGATATGCAGAACATAAATAAGACCACTTAAAATACACTCCTTTCTTGTATTGTGTGGTGTATGAAATTTGGGACTTTATAATCCTCTTAGTAAACACATAAGGCAACAACATATATATATATAACATATTCATTGACACAAGTCAGGTTGACTGGTGATATATATATATATATATATATATATATATATATATATATGAAAGAAAGAACATACAAATTCCACAAAGAACTGAGAGAATTTCAGTCTTACTGAATTAAATAGCCTTTGTAAAGTTTCAACATTCTGTTTTACATCCAAAGATTTAAGCATCAACGCCCTCTACTGCTGCTCAGCTCAGTAGTTGTGCATGTCATCTCCAATCTGAAATCGTGAAGACCTCTTCTGGATGAAATGAAAAGACTCAGCAGTGCCTTCACTGGACTTGGAGGTTCAGTCATGTCATAAGTTGTGGTTGGAACTTCACTCTGTGATATGTTATTTATTTATTTATTTTTGCTTAAAATAAATTAAGACACATTCCAATATTATTTGTTTTGACATGTTTATATTCTAGTATTGGAAAAAAAACCGAAAAGAAAATGCATCATAAATGTTCTAAATATAAATATTCTAGTGTTGAAAAAAAAAAAAAGAAAGAAAAGAAAATGCATCATAAATTTGGATCACCCAAGCACTGTTGTGTCTGACTGTTATATTAAAATCATGGCTTATAATTCATAAAAGAGGTGGGCAGCTCGCACTTTTTAATATAACTCACTAAGAAATAAGATTGGTAAGAGAATCACCCCTTTTCCTCCCCCTCAAGTTCCCCAAGGCGCCTGCCCTACATGGCAAGGCCATCATATCTCCAGTTAACCCCTGCTCAGATTTTATGGCGATGATCCCCCCAAGCATTGATCTATATCATGCAGCGCCTCCTCACCTCTTTTAAGATAAAGAAAGCAATCAACAGTGAAAATGAATGATACATGCAAAAATAAAGCGGAGGCTTTGGTGTTTAGAGTGTCAAAGGAACAATCTGACCTCAGCTTTGCTGTAAGCGGATCGCGCCTGATCCTTGGATTTGTGCACTTCTCAGAATAGCGATGCAGAGAGGTCACAAATGAATCACCTTTCCTCGCTGTCTGTTCTGGAAACGTTACATCAGAGATATGAGTGAGGTGAAGGTGGACTGACATTTGTCTGTCTACTTACACAGAGATCTGATGCCTGCTTTTTCACACCAGACCAGCCTTTGGCTCCAAAAATGATTAGGAATGTCACACATCATATATTGTGTAACTGAATTTGAAAGCTAAAATGAATTAGGTCATTTTTCACGTCTACATTTTCTTTTCTTTTGTATTTATTTTTTGTATTTTTATTCTTTGAACTGAGTGATTAAATCATTGAACTATACTTTTTTTTTTTAACATTCTTTAATTTAGATAGATAAATAGATAGATAGATAGATACTTTATTGATCTCTGAAGAGAAATTCCCATTTCCAGCAGCATGACAGGTGGAAACATAAGAGCAAGTAAAAAAAAAAAATGCTACAATGAGATAGGAAATTAAAATTAAAATAAAATTAAAATTAAAATTAAAATTAAAATTAAACTTAAAATTAATAATTAATTAATTTAAACATTTTACAACAGTTAATTCACATTACGTCATTTATGAAAAAAAAAAAAAACAATTTCAATACCCCACCCAGATTCATAACCCAAATATAGATTCCTCCATCACAAACTGTCCATGAAGTGTGATGCATTACCAAAAACTGACATTTTGTAGATGCAACCATTAGTGGTGAAGCAGAAGAGAGTGCTGCCAAGGGAAAAAAAGAAAAGAAAAAGAAAAATGGCTTCATTTTGTAAATGAGATCCAACCAAAAGAAGAGCACTGAAACAAGTACCATTGTTAATGTCCAACTTGTTTTCATGAAACCACATTGGATATCTGTGTTGACCGGTTGCAACTAGGACAAAGAGGAGGATAGATGCTCGCTGGTTCATTCTTCAAGCTTGTCTCTCCAGTTTTATTCTTCTCTCTGTGTGTGAAATGATTTCACTGACATTATTCTAAGATATGTAGGGAAGTTTCAGTCATGGGAATAACTTTACTCTTTAAATCAGTAGATCAGAGATGGAGTGCCAAGCTGCTGTTTTTCTGCAGCAGCCCTGACTGAACAGAATTTACTGCCAAAGGAAATGGAGGAACAGACAGTTCTTCCCCCTTCATCCGCAGAACGTCTGTGAAAGAAAGCAAATTTAGCATTCTATGAAAAGAATGATTAAAACACTCAAAAAAGAGCATCTAATTGTGTCCATGGAACAGCCGGGGGAGGAATGCATCACATCTTCATATACACTTTTGCAATAACCTCATTGTCCTCGCCATATGCCAGCAAACCCCCTCTATCCCATTTGAAAGCCAAATCACTGCGCCATTTACTTTTTTAACTTTTATTTCTATTTGTCATTCTTGTTGTACCTTTCAATGGTACAAAAGAATATCGCCAAAGATAGTGCCACAACTTGCCTATTAATGTATAGACATGAGGGTAGTTTTACTTCCTCATAGCTCCAGATGTGGATCAGCTAAAGGAGCACTAACACGTGGGGCGTGAAGGAGACGTGCTGAAACTCTCTTCAATGAAGGAGACTGGATGTCAGTTGCATTTATAACCCCATACGTAGATCTCCCCTTTAGCGACCATGACTAAAGCAAATGGCTGTTTAATGGCCTTTAAATAGCAACTGACACATTATTGGACATTGAATGAATAGGGTGCGATCCCAGACCTTATCCTAACCCTCTTGTTTCATGCTGCCAATGTGTTGAGATGAACCTTTTTCATCCATATATGACACAAAAGGCAACTTTCAGTTTCACGAAACTGTGCCCTAATATTCAGAGCTCAGTAGGTGGCACTCTTAGTTAAAAAAAAATATGTGAAGTAACATTGAAATAGTTACTTCTAACTAGTTATGCAAGGTCGAAGTTATACAGCAGACACTGCAATTTAGTGCCCTCTGAAAATTTGGACACTGTTTCATGAAAGCTCATCGAACGGTCACTAGCGTAAGGAATTTCCTTAAAGGTGTTGGCACTGATAACAATCTTTTTTTTTTTTCATCTTCATCAGCAACACAGAAATTCCATTTATTTCATTCTACTACTGTAAGCATATACTAGTACTGTCATCCTTTGAAGGTCTTTGCAGCGCCACGTCATTGCATTCATTTTTGTCTTATCGTACACATGGATCCAGCATTTACCAGATGAAAAGGCAATCCTTGCATCGCTCAATAATATTGTGTTGTTTGATTCAGTTTACATTGAGATTTACAAAGGACGTGCAGAGTTTTTTTAAATTTAATTTAATTTATTTTTTTTCCCAGCGATGCTTGTTGTGCACTGTACAGAGAGTATTGTGCATTTTCACTGTCCTCCTTACTGATCCTGCTCGACAGACGGTGAGGGAGAGTTGCAAGTCACACTTCATGTTACTGGGAAAGTCCCAGTGTATGAGGTCAAATACTCAGCACCCATATGCTGCTAAAGCGCCGTGAGAACTCGAGAATATGCTTATATCTGTGACAGCATCATACAGACACAAAGAAATACAAACTGTTTTTTTCTTTATTGTTCACAAGAATGACAAGTTTAACTCCACAGATTCAATATGTCAGCAGTCAATAACAGTGAATGTGTTCAAATCAGAAAAAAAAAGGATTTAAAATAAAAGGATTTCAAGAGTCTTGCAATTCAAGAAGGTGGAATTGTGGCGGTGCACAAAACACGACCTTGTCAGCTACTTCATACTTGAAAATTTCCCTATGAATTCAATGCATTCTTACATTGTTGTTGTTTATTCTTGTTTTTTTTTTTTTTTTTTTACTGTCAATATGTGCCCTGAATGTCTCATTGTCTTTCTCCACACTTGTCACATGTGTTGCACCATTATGCCGTATTCATTGCGTCCTGAAACATTATCATCATGTCGTCGTATTGTTGTCTTCCGGGCTTCACAAATCCATTTTCCTGCAGTCAGGATATACATTTTTCATTTTGGAATTGTTAATTAAGCAGCTCACTTTGGGCTGCAAACATAATATTTTGTTGTTTGACCTTTCCCAATATAGTAAATACGTAACGGCGCCTCGGTGTGACGCCTTGATGAATGGCTAATGTCCCGTCTTGGCTGATGGGCCTTTCAGGAAAATTAATGAGAAGGCAGCGAACAAAAGAAAGGAGACTTTCAGACGCCAGATTAACCCCTTATGGTGCGTGCACCGCGCACAGCTAACAACTGGTTAATTTATATGATGCTGTAATGAATCATCTGGACACTGACGGTTAGAAAGGGAAAAGAGGATGAGAAACAGCCAGCAGATGCTGAATGGGATGAGAGGCTGGCATAGGCAGGTAGGCACGGCAATAACCATCATGGACGTCATCTGTCTTCTCTTCATTAGTGCTAATGTTCATTGCATCCTGTTTTCTCTTCAGAATGGTGATAATAAATGTTCAAGCGGGGAAGGAAAATTGTAGCATTGGAAATGTTTGCTTGTCGGTAACTTGTTAATTCCTCGGAGGCACATTTTCTGAGTTAAAAAAAAGACATTTTCAGGGAGGGCTCGCACTCCTAATTCTTGTCTGCTGTTCATCAGCTCGTCCTTATTCTTATTTTAACAACCAACAAATGGATTAAAATGAGGATGTGGATACATTAGCCGAGCCGCCTTGACAAGACTGTGAGTTACTACTGAAAGTTTTTTTCTAGAATAGCAATGTCTTAGCGAAAGGGAAGGAAAAGCAGTTTACCTTGATAAACTTGTATTGAAAATACATAAGATTCGGCGCAGATCATGCCAACAAATGGACCCGGAAAATGAGGGCACTGTTTCTTGGAAACCACACCTGCTCATCACCATCATAGTACACAACTGGCAGCCCTTTTTGATCCTGACATTATCTTTAAACCTGGAGTGCCACCTATTATTTTGAGTGTAGTACTTCCTGACATCACTTTTCTAGCACCAATCTACACTCACTTCCATTGTGGTTGCATATGTTAGCCTGGCGCATTGCATGTTGACGCATTAGAAATGTTAGCATTTCATCTCCAAAGGCATTTCTTGATGTGAAAAAAGAATGGCTGCAGTTATATCCCTCGATGCAACTGGGTTTATATTGTACCTCATGTGACCATGAGCTTGGCTCACAGTGCTGAAAAGTCAAGTTTGTGATCCAGGAGTTCTCAGTATACATCGAATTTGTGTTTTATGATCGCAGCCAAAACACCAACCTATGCCTTAACTAAAACGAAACCATTCCTTTTCTGTCATGTATTGGACAGTGTGCGGAAGCACCTAGCGCATCAGCATGCGACACAAGAGACGTCCTTTTCCGTCTCCCAGGGACGGAAGGTCCACTTGACAACCGGCAGTGTGTGACTCCTTGGGAGTGAGAATGTGTTGATCTGAACTTCTGGTACTATAACCGACCGTTGTCATGAATATGGGTTAATCGCATGTCTGTCGGCCATTTGTTTTCAATATCCGTAAGCTTCGTTAGATTTGACTGGATGCAGACAGACATAAATTATTGTTTTGGGGCTACAAGCCAAAGTGCTCAACTTCATTTCAACTGATTGGAAGCCACAAATCAAGTTAAGTCATTGCAGTAATATTGATTCAGACCTGTATTTTAATTCCTCAAAAAACATAACATAACTACCCTGGAAATGACATGCATGTGTTTATTTTTTTTGGAGGTGACATGCATGACTTTATTTTTTTTGGCCCAACAGTTATCTCGAGATAATTTTTAACTCGAGATAACTGTTCTCTTGTGACAATTCGTATCTCGAGATAGTTTTTATTTCAAGAAACGATTACTTCCTGTAACCACTATGTCTCCCACGGGTTCGTAACTGTTCGTCAACGTTGTCATTCGCTGTCTGCAAGTCAGAATATTGTCAATGGCAAAGTCTGTGCGCTTTTAACACTGATCAAGTGGCTTCTACTCAAAATAATACCACATGTGGCATGCATGACTTTATTTTTTTTCTCCCAAGATAAGTGTTATCTCGAGATCATTTTTATCTCGGGAGGAAAAAATAAAGTCATGCATGTCGCTTCCAGGTAATACGTGTAGCTTTGCCACATATGGTATTATTTTGAGTAGAAGGCATCAGGGTGTTAAAAGCGCAAACTTGCAAACCGTGACTGGCAACGTTGGCGAACAGTTACGAAGTCATGGAAGACAGCATGCGCTGACGTTTACGATTGTATCTTGAGATAAAAATTATCTCAAGATAACTGTTATCTCGAGATCCGCATTATCACGACATAACAATTATCTCGACATAATTGTTATGTCGGGCAAAAAAAAATAAAGTCATGCACACCACATCAAAAAAACAAAAAAATAAAAACCATGTATGTCGCTTCCAGGGACTCGTAATACGTGTAGCTTTGCCACATATGGTATTATTTTGCGTAGAAGGCAACAGGGTGTTAAAAGCGCAAACTTGCAAACCGTGACTGGCAACGTTGATGAACAGTTACGAAGCCATGGAAGACAGCATACGCTGACGTTTACGATTGTATCTTGAGATAAAAATTATCTCGAGATAAATGTTATCTCGAGATACGCATTATCACTACATAACAATTATCTCAAGATAATTGTTATATATGCATTATCACAACACATGTATGTCACTTCCAGGGCTCCGTACATAACACCCGTCTTGTGCAAATGAAGCCTCACGTCCAATTGTCTACTTATAGAACCTGAACTGGGACTGTCGGCTCATTTGTCTCGGCCTCTGAAACACATTTGAAACTAACCCAGTTCGCCCTTGTTGCCTGTTTCTCCGGAACCAGACAAAGTCAAGCCGCACACGTAAGCGGCTGGGTCAGGTCCGGCTACAGTTAAAAGTCCAAACTCAACTATCACGTGTATAGGTACAGCTGTTGAACAGGGCGCAGCATGTGAGAGGGCGAAGATAATTGACCATCATGGACATCCTTATCGCACATGATTTATGGCAAAAGCACCTTCAGCAAAAGTCATCACTCACAGGACCGGGACCAAATGTCATGTGGGCAATCACTCCGCCATACAATACACCTGTGATGTCCCAGCAGGCACGCTTCACCTCAGCTGCCCTGCCGTTTCCAGCCTGCCCATGTTGTGCAAAACTGACTTACATACAAATTGATGTCTTGGAGTTTCCAGATTCATGGAATTATTTTGTCTGCCGTGCTAATCAGCATAACAGCCACTGGGAATGTAAATTTCCAGTGATTTGTGTGCATATGTATTTGCTAGTTGGTTAGCTGACTGTTACATCCGCTGGCTTCTCCTTATTATTCTCTCTCCTGGGAGGCCATTTGGGTTTTCATGCTTTCTCTATTTTCTATGTAGGACACTCCGCGTTGCTTGATGTCTGTGTCAGCGTGCGAGCGAGCTTTGGATAGAGGTTGCTTAAAGATGAAGCTGCATAGCATTTTCTTTTTTTTAATATTTATTTTTATAAAAACGTTAGGCATGGTTCAAAGACCTGACAAAAACAGATATACAGCGGACAAGGAAAGAACGACAACAACTATTTTGGGTACGATGGCAGTGTGTGGAGAAGGTAGTGAGCCACATTTAATGCACATCAGAGCACAGAGTGACTGTGTTGGAGGAGATCTGTACCCTGCTTTTGCCACAGAAGACCACATGTTAGGATTGTGATGCAGTGTCAAGTGAAGTGGTGATATCTGTGTGACTTTTCCCGGTGAACGTGTCTTCATTCATGACAAAGCAATGCATCGTGAGCGACAGTGGTGAAATGACTGTTGTTTCAACTGTTAGCAGCTGAATTTAACATCTTGAAACCCGAGCCTTTGCTTATCTCAGAGGAGAAGGACCAATATATGGGTCTTCGTGCTTGTGAAGAGAAGTTCCTCTGCTATGAAACTATCATTCAAGACTTGTATCTTACAGAAAATACACAAAGAATGTTTTGACTTTTTGTCTGGAAGCTTCTGACTTGATACTGACACCATGCATGGGACTGCAAAGTGGTGTCGACTATTTCCCTAAATGTGTCTCATGCCAACAACAGTTTCAAGTTGGATACATTTTAATATCTTGCAAAATGTAGAAGAAGATTTAATAAGAAGTAAAAAGATGAAAAAGATCAGGGTGATCATTTCAAGATTCATTTCGAGCCCTATATACGATAGGCATTGAAGTGGCGGTGTCACAGAGTGGTAAAACTACAATGCATTGTGGGCTTGTAGGTCAACTGCAAAGTATCTTAACAACTCCATTGCCAGCTATCTGCACTGTTCTTCTGTTAGTATTTGTCTCAGTCTTTGACCAAACATCATTTGTTGTTGTGTTTATGGCATTTTCATACTTCAATGTCTGAATAAACAAGATCTGAATCAAAGCCTGTGTTATGCTGTTTCATGAATAGCACTTGCGCTAGCTAACTGCAAAATTGTTGTCTCCACTCATCTGAGATCATAATTTGGATTTTATTGTTGTTGTTTTTTTTCTTTTTTTGAGTTCACAAAATGCTCAAATCATGAATCAAATAATCCGTTATACTGATATACGAGTGTCAGGTAGTAGCAACACTCGCACTAGCATATGTTGTAGCATGTGTTGGGCTGTTTCATAAGTAGTGATCAAAGGCAAAGCAGTTCAGCTCTACTCATTCATTTTGAGTTTACATCATCGTTCACCTCATGTGGATCAATTCTGTAATAAGCTTTTGAATGTGGGTACACCTCTCTTGCAGCGCTGGATTCAACAGTGAATGTGAACACAGTCTGTTGACCTTTAACTGGGTAACTACAGCCCACAGTGCATTGTGGAATTACGTGCCCTTTTACTGTGTGCAATAACTGAAGTGTCTCATATCTCCATCTACATAGGCGGCCAAGTCACTGTTCATTTAAAGATCACAGGTTTTCAGCACAAAATAAGTCAGCTTATGTTGGTTGTCTGTCAGCTATCCGTGGGATGAAGTTCAATAAACTTTTCAGTGAAGTAAAGAAGAACACTCGGATCATTTGTCATCCACCATTGGTGCTAAAAATGTGCAATCCTTGTAGGAAGTTTCAGTCATATGTCATCACTTCTTATCAACTCTGAACGGGTCTATCTGCTTCCAAAGCACTTCCAAAACAGTTTACATATTGCATGGCAGACTGTTTCTTGCATGTCCGGATTCCATTTATTATGGAGAGAAAAATATATGCATTGACTAGTGGTGGAGTGATGGGGTTTCACGGAGCAGTATCCTAATTTCCAGTGGCCACTAGATGGCGCTGTCTGCTGTATAATCTTTGGCGATTTAAATTTTTTCATTAAACTGACATCAGGACATTGAATCAAGAAAACTTACCGCCTCATCTCTATTTTTGACACAAGGAAGTCAACACTTTGACTATGTTGACTTCATTTTTGAAGGTGCTCCAGTTAAACATCTTGATAAAATAGAATTTTAGTTTGACCTGTGACATGGAGTATGTTTATACTTTTGGTGACTGAGTTTGACATCCCTGAACAGGTTCTCCAGCGGTTAAACAAAAACATTATTTCACAAACATCCATCCATCCTCATTTGCTTATCCGTTGCCGGGTCACGTGGGCAGCGGCATCAGAAGGCCACGCCAAACGCCCTTCTCCCGGGCAACATCCACCAGCCCCAACTGGGGGATCCCGAGACACTCTCAGGCCAGTGCAGAGATCTAATCCTTCCACCTGGTAACGGGTCGACCCCTGGGTCTCCTTCCAGCTGGCTGGGAGTGAAACACCTCCAAAGGGAGGCGTCCAGGAAGCATCCTCATGAGATGCTCGAACCACCTCAGCTGACTCATCTCAACGCGAAGAAGCATCGGCTCTACCCCCTGTCTCTCCCGAGTGACAGAACTTCTCACCCTGTCTCTAAGGGAGACGTCCGCCACCCGCTGGAGAAAATCATTTCTGGTGGTTGTATCTGGAATCTTATTCTTTCGGTCATGACCCGTAGCTCATGACCATAGGTGAGGATCGAGACAAAGATCAGTAAATAGATAGCTTTGCCTTTTGACAAATCTCTCTCTTACACACAAGAGTGCGGTAGAGCGACTGCAGTACCGCTCATACGGAGTTGGAGATTGATTCGCCGACCAATCTCCAACTCCCTTACTCTCCTCGAGAACAAGACCCCATGATACTTAAACTTCTCCACTTGAGGCAGGAACTCATTCCTCACTCAAAGAGAGCCATCCACCCTTTTCCGGTTGAGAACCATGGCCTTGGACTAAGAAGGAAATAAGTAAGTGACCGCACTTTACTCTGCTCTACTTTTATTGTTGTATTCCTTCAAGGGTTTGCGTTGGTAATGTATTCCAATAACACAAGAATGAAACTGGTCACCTGATTTGCTACCTTTAATCTAGGTTAATATTTCCCATCCCTCATTGTACGTACCAGCAGAATGGAAATGAACCAGTGTGACTAAATAAGTGCTTGAGATGAAGACCATTAGTAGGTGCTAGAGGCCACGTCCCTCTCATGGACGATAGGGAGACGATAGACATCGAATGAGGCTCTAGTCGGTGCATTAGACACAGTTCTACTGTGCTACAATCATGAGGGCCTAGACACAAATTAAAAGCCTTTCCTCAGACTCCAACAGGATGTTGTTCACGTTAGTGCTGTGAGAGTGGTTTCCTGAATGACTTACTGATTTGCATCTGACTCACAGTTCAGGCATGCACTTGCACACCGGATGCGGGCGTCACCTTTCGGTGCCAGCGCTGGACGGATGTGTCGACGCCTTGATGAGTGTTGCGCATCAGTCAGTGTAGCATGTTGAAAAAATAAATTTGACAACCTCTGGACCATGATTCAAAACACATCAATGTCACGTCACATGGCTCTTGAAGATAAGTGAGCCGCAGGATGAGCTACAGACTCTAGCAGGACAACTGGTCACGATCCGTGGTGCAGAAAGTGGCATCGAGAGAATGACAGCTCCAGATGCCCCGAGTATTCCCAGCAGATTAACCCTGACAGAAAGGTTTCTAATGGAAGAAAAAGACATATTGGGTTCAGCTTTGCACAGTGGTTAAGGGAATGGTGAGAACAAGCGTGAGCTAAAGAGAAATAATAAAATGAAGGATCAAGGGATGAAGATATATCATACGGATTTGGTGTAAAGGCAGTAAACTCATTATCACGCCGAGTCAAATTTGGACTGTGATTTTCCTTCTCATTCTCCTCAGCCCTTAAAGTTACGGATGTTAAGAAATAAAAGCGATTAATCTTGCTTCCTCCGATTGGTGACTAAGCATCTTTTTGGGATGTGTAGTGTTGGACGTGGCCAGCTGTTAGATTTTAAACTACTTAAGGAATTAACTGTTGCCGCCACAATCGGCGAGAAACTGGATTAAACATTTAAGATTCCAAGCCAGACTCCCCGTAGCTGTTTCCAGTCTCAGACAAAAACATCATCTTTGTCATAAAATATTCAACTGGCATTAATGATATACTATTTCTGTTTTGTGCTTTTTTTTAAATGTGTGTTCCTTTCTTTTTTGGACAACTAAATTAGTGCATAATTACATAAAGTGCTCGGCGACATGAAAGCTGGTTGTTAGAGAAGTCAAGTGCAGTGTTCAACAACACGTTGTGCGGCACTGGAGAATAAACCTGCATGAAAAATTGAAGTGTGGGACTCTGTATTCCTTCCGTCTGCATGTGTAATTATAACAAACATCATAAGCTCTGCGTCATCACACAGTGAAGTCAAAATTCTGAATCTCCATACAAAACTTTTTGCTCGATAGACGTCAGAAAGATTGAGTTTTAAGCTCTCATTTCGGGCTTTCCTGGCTGCAGATTAGACTATGTTGCTTTGTTGTTATTTTAACGTTCACCCAAACCAAAAAACATACACAAAAATAAACCACTTGATCACATGTGTATTAAAAGCATCTTAAACAGTAATTATTCATTTTTAAGTACTGAATAGCATCTTGATAATTCTGCCCTACAATGGTCACCAAAAGTTCACTGTAAGCATAACACAATACAGTATATTGTAAACAAAATAATATTATTATTATATTATCATTATTATTATGACTATTACTGTTATTTATAATAATAATAATAATGGCGCATAATAAGGCATTTACTTGCCATGTGTTATTCTTCTTCTAAAAGTCTTTTCTTGTCATTTTTTATCCTCAGATAGATCAGCTTTTGCCCTTCTTGCTCAAAGTGGTATAATTTTGTCATTTATTGTGTCATGAAAATGAAGATTTGAGTAAGTGTTTATGTGTGAGAGTTAAATCATTCATTTTCTTTTTCTTTGATCTCAATCCTACATGTTCAGAGCAAAGACAAGGTCTGCTCATGCTGTTCTCTATATGTGGCGCCACTGGTCAATCTTTGTCTTCTTAGCTAAGCGGTGCTTCCCCCACACTCACAAGAATCTCAGCCACGTCAACATCTCTTACTTATCTCCACCTGAGAAGACAGGAACTTTCTCATGGACATTCCTCTCTCCTAACCTTTGAGCCTCTGTCCACTATGGTAGCACTGACTGTGATTTTTCAAACGTGGGCAGCTGGGCTGTATTTGGACCTTTTGTGCCCCTTTCAACGTCCCTCAGTGTCTGTGCACTTCGGTGACAATCTCAAAGGTCTTTTTTTTTTTTTTTTTTCCTGAAAAGTTAGTATGTCTCACTCCCCCGCCATCTACTTCTCCAGCCAGTTTCAAAGCCAACTTGTCTTCAGAAGATTGCAGGTTATTGTATTTGGCATACTCCTGTCAGTTAATATGTTTTAATGGAATATGGTCAGTAGAAATGAAGCAGTGAGGTACTTTCATTAACATTTAAAATGTGGAAAACAAAAGATAGATAAAACATTTTAATCTCAATTAATCACACGAAAGATGAGTTAACTCTGAGTTAGTGGCAAGCTAACTCAACCCACGATTTAATCTTCACAAGAGTGGCCAATAATGCTTTTACTGTCATGCTTTTAGCACGTTTTTGAACCTTTTCACTGCCACTGAGGTGATTCTAGACAATGTTCTTTACAGTATCTGTTATGTTGGTCTGCTGTAGTAAACAAACGCTTGCACGCGGAAAGCATTTTTGGCTGCTCTTGAGGCAGATTCTAGAAAAACATATAACATATTAAAATGTTCTCAAACGTTTTGTCCATTACTGGATTTGCTCAAAATTATAATCAATATTGAGAAAGGCAAAAATATCTAAGGGGATGGATCCATTAAACCATTCATTTCGAGTGGAACACGTTGCCATTATTGTGAAATTTCAACATTATTGCCAACCACATTTATGGAGGTAGGTTCTCTGACAGTCGTATGTTCTCCCTGTTGCTGCATGGCAGTTTGTTACCTGTGATCAAAGCAAAAATATGAGCCACAGGAGTCAGGTACAGCAAGTCTAATTGAGATTTAATTTGTGACGGAATTTCCGACCATTGAGTGCGACGCTGTGCCGTCAAACACTTGAGGAGGCGCAAGCCCTCCATATGGGCAAACAATCGCACCCCACCTGTGCAAACAAGTCCTAATCACTTCTGTGTGATTAAGCCGAGATTTTGATCGGAGTCCCAGATTTAAATAAACTGCAGGTGTGAAGAGCTGCAGCCACATGATGCGTGACATCGTGCTGCTCTGCTCCACTGCTTTGGCATGCGCAAGCCAATAACACACAAAGGTTCATTCGTAATTCGAATTGTTTGCAGGTCCTCGTGCTTGTGTGTGTGCATGTGTGTGTGTGCTGAACTCTATGTGCCCCGTTGAAGACTGGCCACAGTTTTAGAGGCCCCTCCTCCTCCTCCTCTCTGGGATGCAGTCCAGCCCACAGCAACCCAAGAGAGTAGACATAAGCTGGATGATGACTATTGCGGGATCAAAGTCATGATGTAAAACTCTGTTCAGTAAAGTTTTTGGAATTCATCTCCAGCAAATACAAATGGAATTCACACAGAGAAGCACCGAAGCAGCATAGGGTCAAGTTCTTATTGGTTCCGAAAGGCAAATTATTATTATTATTAAGTCTCTTATGTGATTCACCATGAAGCAAATGACACAAATGTCAAATCAAAAGCTTATTCCTAATTGATAAATATGTACCTCATGGGGAGGAGAACAAAAACAAATGAACTGTATTCGACCCTTTTGACGATGTTTTAAATAGAGGACACTGTCGAATCACATTGGACGCATGGAACTGTATTGGCTTTCAAAATTGCACTGTTTTCATGTGGAATCTATCACCCCCCAGGCGATCCCTCAAGCCATCAACTTCCAATTCCATTATCATAAACATACTTAAAGATCCCGTCTCTCCCATCAACGGCACATCAATGCAAAAATATTCCAAAAGGTAAACAGTATCTTGACAGCATTTCAGTTGTTTTCATAGCTGTTAAAAATAGCAGGGAGACAAAAGATCATACTGTATAATGCATAAAGAAAGCCGCATGCCTCCTTTACATCCTCTCCTTTATTACATTTTAACTTGCAGGCGTACTTGTTAAAAGCCTCAAGACATTTTTTTTTTTTTTTTTTTTTTTTTTTACGTCAAGTTTGCGTCAAGTCCTTTTCTACATGTAAATGTCTCTCCTGACTCAAAGCAAATGAGTCCTAATTTCATTCTTTAACCAGTGTCCCGACACTGATGGCAAGTCCCCCTGCTCATTGCTATTTCACACACTCTTCCTTTTTTCTTTTTTGTTCACAATCTCAAAAGTACTGCTCTGAATGATTTACCGTAAATGGACGTCCCATCGGTCACAAAAAAAATCCATTGGCAGAGTCTAATTCCATTTGAGTCCACTGAGGCCCAAAATTAACTCCGTCAGAGGACAGTTGGAAAACCTCGAGGCGATGGCCACGGGACAAATCTTCAGACATGACACATACGGAGGTGGGTATACGTGTACAGTCTTGTTGGAATGACTATTCTGCATTTACACGGTAAAGATTTGGGTTCTTTCAAAGAATCAGCTGCGACCAGTGAGTGAGTGAGTGAGCGGCAAGGCGTTGTCATTAGAAAATGGGGCAGCATCTCAAAGTCACCTATGGAACGCAGCTGGCTGTGTGACCTGGTACAACAAATTGATTCCAAAATAGATGAGGGCGTTGATCAAGTGCCTGCTGCCATTAATGTTTACATCACCGATTACTGCAGCGGAAGACTGCCTGGCACTTTGTTAGAATCATGCTTCAAATGCTTTCTGTCTTTGTTTCCAAATTTAAAAGGTTCAATCTCCGGGAACAGCACAAAACATCTGTGCCTGACTATGATGCAGAAATAGGGAAATGCAAGAAGAGCTGAAAAAAATATTTTTTTTGCAGATAAACATGCATTTTAATGCACTTCCATTGCAAAAAGCAATCTGCTCTCCGTGTCTTGGAGAACAGAATTTGAAGAATACAAAAACCCAACGCTAGGTCTCTATTCTTGGTACCCAAACACACTATGCTGATCACTCCACCAACCATGAAACAGACTTGCATGTCATGGTTTGTGCTTTTACTTTGTCACTTCTTGTGTTCCGGTTCCTTGTTTTCCTGTTTGCTTTCTCACCCCCTCCAGCTGCATGGCAGCGCAGCTGGTTCTCATTCCACTGATTTCCTCTGCATAGAATTATACACCTGGAGAACCAGCATGTGCTGCCAGATGATCATCTTATGTTCTCATGGTACGTCCTCTCTCTTTGCTTGTGACTCTGTTTATCTCTCTGTTTTGCTCTGTGTTCATCTTCTCGTTCTGTCACCTTTGTCGCTCTTCTCACTCTATCTCGCTCTCCTATCGCTTGCTCCCTGTCATTCGCTCCGTGTTAGCTTCCTCGAGTGTTTGTGTTAGTCGCTACTTTAGTTCAGCCTGTGTGCTAGTTATTTCCTCGGTTAGAGTGTTTGTTTTCACCTCTACCAAGCGTCTTCAGTTTTGTATTAGCCTCATCAGAGTTATATCCGAGTGCAGAGTTTTCCCTGTTTGCGGCGCTGTGTATCTCACGCCTGTTTTCTGTTTTTAGTTTTTTTTTCCCTCTCCCTTCGTGTGTTGTCCTTTGTGCTCCACTTTGGTGTCGTCGCCCTCAGTTTACATGATTTGTCTGTGTATTGTTTACTTGTTTATTGAAATAAATTGTCTCCTTAAAGAACTCTCGCTCATCCGAGTCCTCTGAGTTTGGAGTCATCTGCTCTTGGGTCACCTGAGCATCATCGTCATGACATTGCAGGGTGAAATAGAAATACACTTCCTGGCCAACATGAGGCTCCACACTTCAACCTCTTGTCAAAAAAAACAAAAGACTGCTTTGAGGAAAAACTATTAAAACGCAACATCCCAAATGTGATTTACAATACAGCAAGACAGCAGAATTTCGTTTTTTAACCATTGGTCATTAAACTGTTCAATCCAGTGCTGTTTTAAACAATGCCTTCAGTTGGTAAATGTATCCTGTGATATTCAGTTATTAATGAAAAGGATCTTCTCACATTAAATTTTATGCTGTTGAATCGTGAAACATTTAGGAATCAGCCAAACGCCACATCACGTGCGTCACGCGTCAGGAGGTCACCCCTCCCGTCTGTCGAACCTGGGTCAAATGAACAATCCGGGACAGACACACTGAAACATGAATGAAAAGAAAACACTTTAATATGATGCTCAAGCTGTAGATATAAACTCGTGAGGGGGGTGCGGTCCTCCTTTTCTATTCTTTGAATTTGCTGGCCTTGTATCTTCAAGTGAATCCAATTGGCTTTAGGGATTAGAAACACTTGTTCCGCACAAAATCTCTTTGATTGAGCCTTTGATACAACTACTCACTATAAAGCAGAGGCAAAGCTTTTATGCAGTGGATCAGCAAGATTCCGCATCTGCTGCATATGCTACTTTGCAGATTGCCTTGCAAATATTTTTAAGGGCCAAACATACCGTATATCTCATGCAAACAGCCATGGGAAAAAAGAAAATAATAAAAACTCGGTGCCACTCTGTGCTATCTGCATTTAGCAACCAACGTCGCACCTCTGTGTCAGATTTGCTATCCGCAATGTTCCAAAGTAAAATCCTATTTCAGGGTTCAATGGCTCCTCCCAAGCAGCTCATCCAAACAACTGTGAAATATACGCCCTTGTACAGCCTGTCTATTTAATCAATTCACCCGTTTTCTCCATTTTGAAGTGCCTACGTTACTGATCTGCATGTCCGCGTGCATTTTCTTTCCTATTTATCTCTTCGTTCTGTGATGGATAAAACTATTTGGGTCGATAAAGTTGAGGACAAATAAGGTGACTGCGGAGAAGATTCATATCAAAGTAAATGTTTTGTCATTGGCTTTGTGGCAATTGATTCCTTTTTACCATGAGTTCGCTGTTTTCAAGCATAAAATGGAAATGACTCTTCAAAAGGCTTGTTTCCTCGCAACGGCAAAATCAAGGTTTTGCTCCTGTTCCTCCTCACACACACACACATACACGTGTTTGTCACGAATGTATTATTTGAAACCAAATTCTTTTCATCCATTCGTTGCCTCATCTCATTTGGGTTTTGCTGCTAATTGGAAAATGTGACATATTAATGAATTTGTATTAATTGAGTGTCTGACTTTCAATGCCCCAGTTAAGTGCTGTGATAAAACAGCCAAGACTAATTTTGCAGCTGTGTTTTGTTCATTCTTGACACCGCAGTCGCTCAGGCCGACAGGCAATATCTACCTGTTTGGCAACAAATAGACATCAGACAGTGTGGGATACATTTTATTTATACATTTTATTAATATTTTCAACTGACAAACACTTTTCAAAATTGCAGGCATCCAGACAGTAAGAATTGTTTTTCCAAAACTGAGGCTCGCGCAGAGTCTTGTGTGGAGGAAAATAAGATTAAAGATTAAAAAATACAAATAAATAATATAAAATGAATATAACATCTGATCTATTTTTTTCCTGGTCACAGTGAGTTTTTACTCTCCATTTGTTTAATTTTACTAATAAAAAAAACAGATTGATTGATAAATAACAATAACCAGGGGGCGGGGATCTCAGCCAGGAAGTAGGTCATGAATATTGGGATAGGCATGGCTGAGTAATAACGTTAAAATAAAAATAAATACATATTTTGTATTAGGTCAGCAAATTGACATTCAATTATTTCCTGGTATCCCACATGGCTCGACTAGAGACAATTTGGAGAAAAAAATGTGAACCCCAAACCCCCACCATGCTACCACCTGCAACACATATTGTGTTGCAAACATGAATCATAAAATTATTTTGAGAAGAATCTTGCATCACTGTATTCATATGCAAAACTATTGATGATGAAGATACTAAATATTCACCAGTGTAACTTTTCATTGTTGTGATGGAGGAGATGCTTTTGTCAAAGTCGAGTGTCGAGGTTTGCGTGCCATTCTGGACCTCCCCCCGTCGATAACAACACAATTTAGTGTGCTTCCCCGCCCGATTCAATTTCTACGCTCTCCAAAAGCACTGGCAGGCTGGAGGAAGACGTATGCACTGTCAGAATTAAATTTAATCTCGCCCGGGTCTCACTACCTGCTATGGTTGCTGGCGTTCCAAATGGCTGTAATGTCACTGCTTCTGCTGGTTTGCATGTCGCTGTTGAGGTCCTTAATATGTGTGATGCACACCGTCGCCTGAACTGAGCGCACAGTGCCTATGCACTTCATTTTTCACCCTGCAATGCAATGACCATCCTTCTACTCCCACAGATAATCATGTTTCTGATCAACATGCTGCAATCCTGAGTCAATTGCAGCGACCCTGTTGCCATCCATCGGCATTTCATGAGTGGTGGTGGCGTGTTATATGTCTTCAAGTCAGTCTGTTCACCAAAGCGATTCAGGCGACGGCACTTGGCCGCACCATTTTTCATGAGGGTTTAAACTCCAGGTGTAGAACTGATAAATAACTGATGCCTGACAGTATCAGCGCCTAAAATGAAGCCTGATATTTGCTGTCAAGGAGATTGATTGTTTTTTGTCTGCAGTAACGGCTAGTTTGCTCCTCTTGAAGTTTTGCCTGCACACTTTTCAAGTACTTCTTTCATCTCTGTTGGTTCTTAAACCGTGTGTATCTGAACAGCAGTAAACAATCACTCTGTCTAGTGGAGTCAACCGATGTGTCTGAAGCCAGTTTCTTCCAAAGTCACACTGAAAGCAAACCAGAATGAGGGTTACATTATATAAAGATTTCATCTCTAATACATCACTAAGATATTCACAATGCATCAGAATGCATTTACTAGGCTTTATAGAAGATGTTATGATCATCTAGAGTCATGAGTCACCACTTAAAACAAGGGTTCTTAAGCAGTATAAGGAGCAACATGCTTATAATATTGTCCATATATATGTGTATATGTATATATGTTAGGGAGTCTTTAGAACTATATTAAGAATGTACCATAATGGCAGCGCAGCTGGAACTCATCCCCTCAACTCCTGTGAATATCACCTCGCGACCTCCAGACTGCTAGATAGTCACTTTGTGTCATTCAATAAATCTCCCAAGACTTCATCTGCCTTGTTGTTCTTCTGAATTTTCTAGATTTCTGCGCGCGCTTGAATTTCTCTTCAGCTGCCTTCCTGAGTTTTGCTTTGTCTTCTTGCTCCACTTCTGTTTTCATCTCAATTCTTCAGCCAGACCGCGTGTGAGTGTTCTTAAGCTCACACTTTTCATTTATCGATTGTGTGGGGTTTTAGCGCTTTTAGTTGATTGGACCGCGTGACTTTATATCCAAGAGTGTTTGAGTTCTCCCTGTTTTAGGAAGGTTGAATCTAATTCACCTCTCTTTTGCTGCATATTTTTCCCCAGTCCCTCTGCATATTTCCCCGTTCGTGTTTAGACTCAGGCGCCTTCACTTCCTGTCTTCGTCGTCTGTATTTATTGTGAATTTTTGTATTAAATTTATCAATTTAATCTTGTGTCTGTGCCTTCTGTCTGGGTCAAGTGTATAGCAGACTTCCTTCTGAATCCACACTGTGATCATCGGCAAAAGGTAAAAATGGAGCCAATATGGTGTATCAGTAATGAACTCTGCTTTCAATCGTATGATGATATTATTCTCTCATGTACTCTACTCAACCTATTGTTCCATCACTGCCTCAGACAGAAGGTGGGCGGCAGATTTGTAGTAGCCACACGTCAAGGCAGCGCTGTCAACTCAAACTGTGTGAGGGGATGAGAATGCAAATCTGCGGCGCTAAGCTGACAGGAAATTCTTGCAGGACATGTTTCAAAGGGAATTCAATAGGGACGACCGAAATTAATTAAGATAGTTTGAGGGTCCGGAGCTACAATTCCATCTTGGAGACCTTAAGCACAGAACAAAGCAGATGCTGAAGTGTTAAATTGAAAAATCCAAACACACAACTTCAGGTTATGGGTTTTATGACCTCAAGCTTTGTGAATGGTAATTGCAGACCAACTTTTTCTTTTTTTTTTTTCATTTCATTTCAATTCTCTTGTGAGCATTTTCAATGTTCTTTCATTCTCTGAACCACGGGGGGTCAATTTTTTTTTTTTGCAAAGAAACTCAAAACATTCTGGATGTATTTCGATGAAATGCCCACAGTTGGTCAAGGAAGAGCTGGTTGCACCATGGTGGCGTTCCAGAATACCGTCTAGAAATAAGCAGCCTGACGGAGGTCTGCTCTCACTGAGTGCTCTCCCATTTATTCATCGATATGTGTCTTCTGCTTATTTCCTTTGCCATAAGGAAGGTCGGCATTTGCATATATATTGATGAGAACTGCACATTTGAAGCATTTTTACTGTAAAATAACGCTTGCGTTCAACATCAAAATGAATGAAAAAATAACAAACCTGAACCAAGGATAACCTGAGTTCAAAAACATATGGAATAACTGACCATATCAACCTGTTTCGGAATATTATATAGAAATAAGAGCCCAATGTCCATCATCGCTCAAACTGATGATAAGTGGAGCATGCAAATAAGGTCAGGGAGCACTCACATGCTTGTACACACACACACACACACACACACACATCGTGCACAAACATCTCTCCAAAGACCTTCGTGTGCTCACAGACTTAAGGACTTGCTTTCTTCTGCTACTTTTCACAAGCGCCCCCAAACGCAAGCCTTTTGGCTTCAAAGGGGAAGCAGAGGAGAACACAGCTTGCTGGCCAGTGAACGTAATAAAAAAGTGCAAGCGCTGTCATTTTCTGCCGATGACAGTGTTCTGATAGGAGCAGGAGACAATAGGAGTGCATTAATCTCCCTGGCGTGTGGAGCATGGGCTTTAAAACACTCAGTAGCACCAATCACGGCCCCGCTATCTCTCAAATGGTGCAATGAGCAACTGTGGCTCATGTTCATAAAATAAAATAAAATAAAATAAAATGCTACATCTATATTATGTACTTAAAGGCCGACATGATTCCATTCCCAACTTGAACATGGACTAAAATGTGTTTTATTATTAGCACTACATTCCCCTCTTTTTTCTCATTTTCCTGACAAGATTCCACCTGAAAATAAAAAAGGAAGGACGCCAGATTAGAGAGGACATGGAGTGCTGGCACATTAAGGCACCAGAGCTTTCAGCAAACATATTTTGGGTAACATCTAAAAAAAGTAGTTATGACACCCCAGACTGCAAGACTGAAATTGACAATCCAAGTCAGCATTAACAAGCCATACAGTCACTGATATATATGCACATGGGACATCAGCATGTCATGAAGGCAGCAAAGCAGCTGAGACGTAATGGCAAATAAGGCCGGGAATTATTTATGTCTGCTATTTATTATTTAGTTTATCGTTCAGTTATCCCTCCATATTCTAACGGATGAAATAGAAACAAATGTATGCCTTGAAAGTCGAGTAAAAAATGTCCATGTCGGTGGACCCCACAACAAAGCACGTTACACAGATAATCCCAGCATCCTGTCAGAATTACAATGAAGTATTTGCTGTTCAATTATTCAGTAGACAGCTGTATGAGATTATCATCAGCAGTTGATGGAATTCTTTTGTCGTGATTTTTTATTTTGCACCACTTCCGTTTTCGCCTCCTTCCTCTTTCCTGTTTTGTTGGAGCTTCCCCTTGGACATGGCACACAGCTGGAACTGACCTACAGATCATCATCCGCCCCTTCTAAAGCACCTTGGTTCCATCAATGGGTGCCAGATCGAATCAACTCATCTGCACGTAATTGGCTTCCGCGTATCATCCTCCTTGTCGGTTCGCTCTCAGTGTTTTTCGGATCTCTTGGTTTTACCCTAGTGCCTACGTTATTGTAGTTTCTATTCTTTGTTTGCTTCCGATCTCCGCGTGTGTCCTGTTTCCTCTGATTTTAGTTTTGTCCCTCGTGAGTTCATTTTGACGACCGTTTCTCTCATCATCATGTATTGTATTTTCAGATCCCTCGCTCGTGATCTCCCGGTTTGGTGACGCTTTTGGTTGGACTTATTTCCGTTTTTGTGTACATCCACCAGTTTTTGGACTTTCTACTTTTTTGGATATCCTGGAGCGGTGACGCTTTCTGTTTGGTTTCTTCAACCTTTGTTTTATTATTGTGAATTCTTTGTTTAAATTAAATTTGCTACTCTGATCTCCTGTGAGTCTTATTCATGAAGGCATTTGAGTCCCGCTCCGCTCGAACCATGACACCTTTCTCACCTTGTTGAGTTACCTTTTGTACAGCGACATTAAAAAATAATACTGCACTGACCCATCCTTTTTCTGTTGGTTAAACCAGCGCTCCGCTGAAGTTGTGTCACAGTTGATACCGAGTCAAAGGGGGAGATTGTGGAAGACTCCTAATGGGGCTTGTGACAAGCTCCTCCACCTCTGCTAACGATGACAGAGGAACTTCCCACGCAATCAGCCACTACATCAGTCTCCCAAGGAAAACGTGAGGGAGGGACCGTGCGTGCAGACTTGTGGAGAGAACCGAGGCCGTTGGCAGGGCGGTCGGATCAAGCGGAAGTGAGCCAAATCTGACGCATCTGCAAAGCGCACTCTGAAGAGTCATCTGAGTTTATGTCAAAACAAGTAGCACTTCATTGTGGTGTTTATGTTTGGCAACTGGTTTGAATAACTAACTAGGGATTTTACAATTAGAAACAATGCTGACTTCGGAAACTCAGATAGAAATGCTCCCTTTATGGAATAAAATCTGCTGTTATTGTCATTTACAAGAAAGTAGAGGTGCCATTAAATCAATGTAAAGTAGCAAATAATTTGCTAAAAAAACAGTAATATAGCAAATACAAAGCAGGTCCAACACATTTTAACAAATGAGTAATTGCCATCAAATGAATATTAACAGCAATTTGCATCAAAATGGGATTTTCTCATAGGGAATAGAGGGTTTTCACGGTGCGTCATGGAAGCCACCATGTTGGAGATACTCACTCCTCAGCACAGAGCGGTACTGAAGACGATTCTGCAGCGTTTCCTTGAAAAATGGTGAATTACAGTCATGTTTTGGATTGTACAAATCGTTCAGATCGTGAAGAACATTTGGAATATTATCGACTTCCAAAAGTTATGACAAATCAAGGAGAACAATGCCAGAAGTTGTCGGAAGAAAGGAGGCGCTCGTGGTTAGCGAAGCTGAACCAGGACCTTCGTGGCTAAACTGTGGATAACTTCCAAATATTGTGCTCATTAAAAAAATAAAAAGTATAGCCTAAATGACTGTTAACTACAATACAATGTTAATTTGCATCGTATTTCCGTGGAAGAGAATACACAGAACTTTTATCAGAACATGTTTATTGATGCCAACCCACACAGTTTTCAGAACGTTCCCTTAAAAAGCTATATATCTCTCTCTCACACACGCACACGCTCAAAATACACATTCTCATATAAGGTGATAATGTCGTCGATTACTCGGTATAACAGTTCCCTGACCCATCCGCACACCATCTGGTGATACGCCTCCGAACTCCGGTGACATTTCAGGTCCTCGGCGGTATATGGTCTCGGTGAAAAAAACAGGTAATTGACGATATTAGGACAGTCCGGATCGTCGTTCACCCACGACGGCGGAGCCAACTTGTACAGAACTGCACCAACAACAAAGCTCAAAGTGTCGCGCATTTTCATGTTCACTAAGTCCCTCTCTGTCCTGTCACTCCCAACTCGTTTCAACGAGCCTTTCTCATTTTTTTTGCGTTTTTCCATCGCTCTCCATTCACAGTCTATGGGGATGTTTACAAGGAGTATCTCCAACATGGCAGCTTCCGGGTTGGATGACGCGGTGATGAGGCGCCGTCAAAACCCTCTATAAGAATATGGCAGCCTGAGGATGGGTGGGTGTTGCAGGTCACATGACTGAGGGGGTGGAGCTGTTGGTCAGTCTATCCGTAGGGCAACATGTCAAATCGGACGTGGCCGTGGTGTAGTCACAGACTGTATCTGGCTTTTACTGAGGCAGATCAATGTAGACCTGTGCTCCAGAGTGGGCTGGGATTATGGGCACGTGGGCATTTTTTTTGTGGCATTCATGACCCTTTTGCGACCTCCTCAGTGGAGGGAGGGGTGCTGCATCGACTTTTATAGACGGGGGAGTATTTATTATTATCTTGGAGTACAACAACAAGCTTGCACTTCTCTACCACCTCTCTGTAATGAAGTTAACACCAGGGCTCCTCATCGAACTCACCTCACCTTACCTCACACAAACACAAATGGAACTTGCATGTACAACCTCTAACTGGTCAAAAGACTGACCTTAAACAGGAAACATATCAGGAAGCAATAATCCAAAACAGGTTGGGGACTGGGACTCTATGTTTCACCAACTGTTTTCCTGTTTTACATCCAGATTTCATTTGTTGCTCATTGCTTGGAACACAATGAGGACCCTTTGAGATGAGCTTCACAATGTTCTGCATCAGAGAAGGAGACTTTGAATGAAGTGGACAATGTTGTGGCTATTATCAGTTCTTCATATGGGACACTTGAACATTGCTGAGCTGATTGACAGACATAGCGATATTATTTTGTCATATTATCATCTGGAAATCCGATGTCCACCTTATCTAGACCTTGGAGGAAACCATAGTGATACAGTAAGGATGGGAGGCAGGTCACATTTTTTTTTTTTGTTTTTGTTTTGCTTCCTTATTTGACATTCTAAATAAACAGAGAAGACATATGGTTGGGTGCCCTCTCATATAACATTGATACAAGTAGGCTATCTGCAAAGTAAAAGCAAAATAAATTATAGATAATCTAAAGTAAGTGAGAAAATCTGTAACACTGCAACCTTTCAGTATGATGTCTGTGAGTGGTCAGTAGTAAGTGTGTGTGTTTGGGGATTTGTTTTCATCTATAAGCTTGTGAGGTGTTCAGTCGTGAAGTTAAGTGGTTTGTGTGCCAATGTTTGGTAGTGTATGTGAGACCTCTATGTAGTGTGAGTGCAATTGAACTCAGTAGTGAGAATGTGAGGTTAGTTGTATTGGTGGCATTCATGGCCCTTCACAGTTTCGCCACTTGTAGACAGGCAAGAATGTATTTTCAGTTTGCCACTTTATGCTATAACTATACTATTGACAGAGGTTGCGAATAAATATTTACATTTATTTCAGAATTTTTTTTTAAAGAAATCATTAACATGGTAGTTTATCAAATGTGTGGTAGTTCAGTGTATTTTCAATGGCTGTGAAAGTATGTATCAAGTTCTCCGGTCAAACAGAAAATATGTCACTTTATTGTACCTCAAGTGAGAAAGGCATTATACCTATCTGCCCAGCCTGTGCTACTGATGCAGCACCTTGTCACTTGTGGGTGCAAAAGTAAAGTAAAATCAATGGACCAAGTTCAAATTGAGGTTAAAAATCTCAATAAAACTCCATATGCAGATTTATAAAATGCAACCTTTATAGTTTACCTGCTGATGATTGTCGTATTTTACTGGAGGAATTTTTTTAAATGTGCGAATGGGCATATTACCAGATTTTCTGTCCCTGAAACAGGACAAACAACAGGACAGCATGCTTTTCCGAGGATGAGCAACTTTAAACAACATGAATAAATGGGCTCTCCATATTTTTTTCATCTAAGAAAATGCAAAGCCATTTCCCCAAAACCATTATTTTTGAGACAAATCTACTGTGAGCCAGAATAAGTGCTAGAACGTGCATTACAGAGCAATGAATAATATGCCTGCAAGCCATGTGACGATTCTTGGCAGCAGAACCAGAAAGTTTGTTTTCACTCGTCTTCAGCTGTCAACTCAAATTTATAAATCAATCTGAGACGCTAGTCGCTTTGGAGCCTATTGGTGTTTCATAACAGGCTCCTCTTGCTTAGTCAGACTCCCCCTTTTTTTCTCATCAGCCTCCCTCTGTTTCTCTCATCACCACTTTAGCCTTTAATCTCACCCTCTATGTCTGCCTGCTTTTCTTCCGCATACAGCAGTTGTTTTTGTCTTTGCTCTTCATCCTCGTGACGATACGTTTTGGTATGTAGACACTGAAGAATGAGTTTGTGGGTTGGTCTTTTTCCATTGATACGCTTACATTTTACAATGCTAAACATAGGTAGGTAGGTAACTTTATTGTCAAATATGCTACAGTACAAGACATATAGCATGGATGAAATATCTGTTGCTCATTCAGAATCCTGGTCATTCATTTAGGCCTGAAAGTGCTCTTCAACCAGATATTCAGATGAGGAAATCTAGTCACGGATACTGAAAGGGCAAGTCAAAAGTCAGGTCGACTCAGCGCAACATAATCTGCAATAAACATATTTTTAACTGTTAATTTTATTGACATTTTGAGGTAAATAACCCGACGGCCTTAACTCCATATTCGGCACGCTGTAAACAATGTCGCTGAGAATTATATTCAGGCGGCCATATTTAATTCCTCTGATCAAGCTTTGAGCTGATATTCGAGAATAGCTGTGTCACCCACGTCCTAGATTGTTAGATTGTTGCATGTTTCTATATTCCCCTCAATGCTCAAGAGTCCTCATAAACTTAAGAAGCAGCAGCAAGACATAGCTTGTACACCATCCCATTTCACTAGGATCAATCTCGGCTCAGTGCAGGGAGCTGCAGTCTCTTGGGGGCGACATGCTTGTCTTTAGACCAGGAGAGAGCAGCGATGAACAAATTCCGAAAGGGTGAAAAGTAACATCTGACTTACGACCGGGATCGATTCCGACCAATCAGTTGTAAGACAGACTGGACGTAAGTCGAATGCCATTCAAAATAGCTGACGCGAGGGTTATAGGTGCTACTATATATATATATATATATATATATATATATATATATATATATATATATATATATATATATATATATATATATGTTAGGCCAGGTGCATTATTCAAAAATGTAAAACAGATATAGCAATACAGTTAAATAAATAAAATAAGGCTGTTTTCAAAAATGTAATACAAATACAGCGATTCAGTTAAATAAATAAAATTCTGAAATAAAATAAGGCTCTCTCAAATAGGCACTTAAGCTCAGTATAGAATATAAAAAATGAATGATCGAAGCCTCTAAATGAGGCAAAATGAAGAACTCATAATTATTTTTTTAATTTTAATTTTAATTTTTTTTATCGTCTTCTTGTCAGCACAGGTGGTCTTGACTACAAGGCATGATAGAAGTGAAGTCAAGAAAGTGGTCTGTTCTTGCGATGTTTCCACTTAGGTTATGTATTTTGTCAATGAGTGGTCAGATACCACGAGTTCGGACTCGTTCATTCATTTTTCAGCACACGTTCCCTGAACAAACATGACACCACTGCCACAGATTTAACTTTAAACATTTCAAGATGAGTCAGTCAATCTATGCATATGCTGATGCATAATATCTGAGATCCTGGTACTGCCGACTGGTTTACAAATACGTTCAAATAACATGTTCCCACGTTAGATTACGGCACCATGGTAGTTGAAGCACCAAGGAAGGAAGTAGCAGCATACCATAATGTAACCCCTGGTGAGCTCAGATCATCAAATAAACTACTGAAACTACTGCTGCCATTATTGAGCATTTTGTTAGATTTAACACATTTAAAACTACAATCATTAAAAAAAAATGTTTCTCTCACAGATGGAACAGGTCATGAATCAACTTATTCATGGCGACACGTCTGTCATCTCATCGAGGCAGATGCCTCCAATCAAACCTACAATGTCAAGTGTTGAGTATCTTGTATAAAAGTACGATTAAAACTACGATCAAAAACTAAGGTCCTGCACACACGTGCTCAGCTTTGGTGTCGTGTTTCACCCAGCGTGGAGCTGCTGTTACATTGTCATGTCGTGATCTTCCACTTTCTCCTTTACAGTAAAACGCAAGAAACATCCAGTCCACCATTGTGTCGTGCATCTGAGAGTGTTTTTGTCTTATGGGAAAATGTGGTTTGAGAGCGAGCAACCACCTTCATTTGCGTGAGAGTTGATATCCCTGTAAAAACCTGCGATGCACTGAATCCGCGGAAAGTGAAGCGTGATAAACTGCGGGAGCACTGTCAGTATGAGGTGTGGCATGAGTGAGTATTTGAGTACGAGTACTACAATATAGGCACCACATTGGTGCGAGTTCCGATGCTGGTATCGAGACGTCCCCGTGTGGATTCCCTTCTTGATGATTCATTCTACACAGTATTTTGCAGTTGTGATGTGTTGGATGGTTGACAACTGCAGCAAGCTAAACTCTGTAATACCAGGCCACTATACAATATAATAGTGAACTCTGCAATGTGTGAAAACACATGGAATCTGGCTTAGTGGATTTAGCTTTTCTCAGAAGTCATGAAAATGTGAGTTGCATAAAAACCCCAAAAAACAGCAAAAAATAAAAGACACACTCTCGAGCAGACGAGGGTAGCAGGAGACTCCCTGGGGAGGGAGCCATGTGACACTCTGTATATGCGTGCTGAGGCAGAAGTCAGTAGAGTGCGTGTATTTATTTTCTATGAAGCCTACTACAAATGTCAAACGTGAACTATCCACTCTCCAGTCAGCGTGCTTGTTAGTCTATCAGAAGAAAAAGGGCATCAGTGCAAGGATGTTTGTCTCCTCTTGTTACTCTGCCATCTACTTCCATTATAAAAAAACAAAAACAAAAAAAGGACAAGAAAAGCTTCTGGGGACAGACATGTAATTTAATTTTGTGAAACGAAGACGTGGTCATTTTGACAACCTGTAAGATGCTGCACATTGAATATATTGGGCCAGTCCACTCAGCATGAATGACATTGAATCTAACCATTGATCGACATAAATAACACAGAACTCCTGGGAGAGCAAAAAAAAAAAACAATAAGGTAATCAGGTTTTATGAAACACTTGTTGGGTTTCTTGAAAGAGGCTCCTTAGTAGGTGCCACTGTTGGTGTAAGAATGATGTGAAGTCTCACTGAAATATTTATCATTGAATTGTTGCTAATAACTGCAGTGGTACCTCGGTTCTCGACCACATTCCGTTCCAGACGGCCGTTCGAGAAGCGAATTGTTCGAAATCTGAATCGATTTTTCCCATTACAATGAATAGAAAAAGAAATAATGCGTTCCAAGCCTTAAAATAGTCTTTTGTAGGAGTGAATGTAGAGTGTCTGCTGCAGGTGCGCTGTTCCTCTATGTGTGTGGCCGCTGCATGTGGGAGGGGTTGCCGAGTGAGTGACGTCTCTCCAGAAGTGAAGAGGTGCCCGGTGCGTGTCCAGCTCTGAATGTGCGCTTCTGTGCAGTTTGGCTGTGACAAAGTCATAAACCAAGTCACGCTCTGTCCCAGACTCGCCTCATCCCTGTCCCAGCTCCAGCCCACAACAGGACATCAAACCCTGTTTCACCAACTCTGTCTCGGAGAACCCTGCCATCTGAAGATGCCACAGGACATTTTTTAATATGGTAAAACTCTTTCACCCTTCCTTCTCATAATTCTTGCGTAGAGATCTTCTTGTCATTCAAGGCAGCGTCTTGTTCTCAGAAGTGCTTAGAATCCCATTTCAAAAAGATTCTCAGTGACAGCAAGAAGAGAAAAAGGTTTCAGTTGATCAAATCTTCAGTGTCCAGAGCAACCTCAGATATGTTCCTTCAGTTTTCAGACTGCACTCTTGATAAAAAGGACATGCAGAAAGTGTGGCAGGCTATAAATAAAGCGCCCCGAACAGAGCAAGAGTGGCGCTCTCAGTGGGTCGGGAAAAGCTGCTAATGCTGGCAAGTCAGCAAATGTCAGTGCTTCACATCATGGTCTTACCAAATACTTTTTCAGAGAGTCAGTTGGATGGACGATTGCATTAACCTCAAACTAACCCAAACCTTAAGGTTGTGGTTGTTTGAACACAGAAGACATGTTCATGGGCACTTTGGAGTTCTGCCTCTCATTGTTGAGTTTATATATATATATACTGTTTATCTTGCCCAGAAGCATAAAATGGTTGTGTCACCTATCCCCTGAGAAAATGTATTCTAGAGCTTTCTTGTCATTTTGGACATACATTCAGGTCTAAAGCTTTGCAGACAAGTTTGAAAGTGTAAGCCGAGAGACTAGAGGGCTTCGGCTCGTGCACAGTTCCCCAAGGCCTCTACTGGTCTGTCCGTTTACACTGTACTTTCTGCCATTAATGATGAGCCAACACAACCTCCAGTGCAGTCCGCCCGCCAATCTGTTGACTCCTCACTCGCCTGAGATGTTGTTGTGTGCACAGAGACAAAATACTCCACGATGGGCACATTGAGGTTAAGGCATGTGTTTGCTTGGTGACAGGGTTTTTTTATGGGGCTGAAGGGCCAATCTGATGCGTTTTCACTCTGTACACACACACAGTGGAAGAGTGCCACCCTAGAAAAATCCAAATATTCAGTGAGAATACTAAATACATTGATAAATGAAAAAAATAAATATCCTGCCAGCAAATACTCAGACCATATTAATGTTTAAAAAAAAACCCAACTCAAGACTAGGTGTAACTTATTTATTTATTGATTGATTTATATATTTTTAATACCTCTTTAACTTGTTCAGGGGGAGATATGTTTGTGCCCTTCTGTGCAGTCCATAAATGTAGGAACACTTCAATGTGCTGACTGCAGAGGAGAACTGCACTAATCAATTCTTTTTACGCCTCAGAAGAGACTTCGTTCAAGGTTTCATCCGGCTGAACAAAAAAAAATCTGACTTGCTTGTTCACTGTGTGAACTGAAGAGATGTTCTGTACCATCAGCAACATTCTCTGTTGCACAGTGCAGTCTTGGGTTTCATCTCAAAGATGTTCAGAAAGAATGAATAGTTCACCGTTGACAGGAAAATTCGGGAAACATGAAATTCCGTTTTAGTCCATGTATTTGTCTCTATTTATGTATATGGCCCCTGTAAAACGTAGCCACAAATAACTTTTTTTTCCCATTTGTTTTGCAGTTCAACCCCCTCCAAATTCTATTAGTAGCGATTGAGTTTATTAGTTTAGTATTTTAGTTATTCTGCTTGAAGCTAAACGTGTGTCTGTGAACACACATCGCCTCTCATTCCGTGCACATTCTGAACACCACATGCTGCAATGAAAAAGATGCGATGCAGCATCTACACATTCAATGAGCAATTGTTAACGTTCGTAATGTAAATATACACAGTAGTTGTTTGTGGTACAAAAGGACACACACTTGAAAGGAGCTGTTGAAGCGGAACACTCAACAAAGGTGCTAATTTTAGAATGGAATCTATTGAGTCTTCACACAAGGAAAAGCAAGCAATATTTTATGGTATGATGTGAGGATTTCTTTGTTGTTTCGTCAGCTGCAACCAAGAAGGGTAATGACCTTTACCTCTCACGCATACTTTGTGTGCACAACATGGAAAGACAAAAGCGAGCTAAGCATCGGAATTTGGCTTCAACTTATATTTGTTGGTATATTAAATAACTGTGATGGCGTTCTCATTCAAAATGCCAACTAGTTGTGTGTTTAAAACTGATAAACTAAAACAAGACAAGGTAAATCTTGTCATGAGCGCATGAGCGCTCCCCAAAACCCCCCAGACCTTGAACTTTTTCAGCCGAACTTTGCAACAGGTGTGCCGTTTTATCAGTCTTCAGCACCAACAGTCTTTCATTCTCAGGCTTCAGTATGGACTCCTGGGGGATCCGCAGGCGTCCCCAAAAACATACATCATATTTAATTCCACCATATATATTGGACTGGCTGAGGGGTCTTTACCAAGTCAAGAGTTCAAAGAACAGCACCTGAGGGAGGGTGTCTGGAAGACATCCTAATCAGGTGTGCAGGGAAAACAGGCGCCGGGACACTTGGTCCAGGTGTTTGAAATCACGGCGTTTGAAGTTCTCTCCTTGGTGAACAGCTACCAGCATTAGGTGCATGAGATGAAACTCATGTTTGATATCTCCACAGTTTTATGATTAAAAAGATAATACGGATTCCTGCCCATCCAATTCCTAAACCTTGAATCCCATGAAGAACAGATATCTCAGGTTAAGTGGCATGAGTGAACCCCATCATGATGATGACGTATATCTGCTTGAGCCATGTCTATCTGTTACTTCCGTCTGATTAGGTGAATGTCCGTGTGGAACTTTTGAATTTATGATGACACAAGTTACTGAACTCGATGCTGTGGCGAAAATCCCGCAGACAAAACAACTTGCAGCAAAGGGTCAATGTTTTTTTTTTTTTTCTATGCTCAGCAAATCTATTAAAAAATACAGATTTAAATAACCACAATAATGCAATGGTCTTCTGTCCTGCTCTTTTGGCAACATTGCTCAGTGTTATGGCCCGGCGTGTGTCCCGATGACAAGCTTGTGGTATCAGTACGTACTTCTGAATCAGACACTATTGTTCAAAGTCATGAAATCCGGGAAGATTTAACCTTCGATCAAAATACATTTGTTGTGAATGTGGACAAACTGCCCATCTGAGTGATGCTGTCCACCAATGACCAGGTAAACTGTCAGAATTTAATAATATAATAAATAATAATAAAAAAATGAATAATGACGTGTAGTTCAGATTAGATTTTGGCATATGCACTTTAATGTTATATATATATATATATATATATATATATATATATATATATATATATATATATATATATATATAATTTTTCTTAATCACTCAATATTTTTCCAGGAAATTGGGCACTGTGGCAAAAACAATCGCTTCACTTTCAATGCAGTTACAATTCAATACCCAGATCTGCTAATCCTCATGTTTGTGACCTAGAAATTTGATTCCCTTAATTTTATGCATTGAAACAACAGCAACATGTTAGTATGTGCACACACTCACGCATTGCAGGTTGGAGCCTTTTTTTAAAATAGGTTTCATGGCAGAGCTCTGGCTCCTGGGTAATCAAACTGTAATTCTTCATTATTTATCCGGTAACCAAAAGGCCCCTGGGGAATCTGTGTTGAATATATACATCTATAGTCTCCCAACGCTCAACTCGAGGGATTGGTTAGGTACATATAAGTCTGTGCATACACACACTCATATGCCCTCGAGGTCTTTTTGCCCACTTGCAGGTATTATGGGATCATGGTCATGTGGTAATTATACTCCAGAACCAGCGCTTGAACAAACACATTGCTATGTGGCCGAGGGTGATGGCTGACACCATGAAAATGTGTATCAACTACACATGAAGGACAATTACATCCATGCTCCTGCAAGTGCGGACAAAGGTGGATGTTAGCAATTCATGGTTGTTGGATGTGTACTTCTACAAATAAACCACAGAAGTCACACATGCTTATGTGGAAATTCGAAATTTGAAATTCGAAGCAAAAAAATCTTGACATTTTCGTTCGAACTGTGATTTGTTTGAATTCTGGCACGTTCGAAAAGCGAGGTACCACTGTACATTGTAAGTGTGAAGCCGTTTCATTGGAAAGGTGAATATGTGACTTATCAAAAGTGGTGCGATTACCACCAATTCTGAGCTGATGTAACAGTTATATGGTTCACGACCAAATCGAGTGCCTTGAACAGCTCTCTCAAGTGATGGATAAGAATGGGTCACGGGCTGTGAGCAGTTTGTTTGTGAGCAATTCACATATGCAAATTTCCCTAGTTGCTTTCATGTGTCAACTGTGCTCCTCTGAGTTTTCCCTGCTGTCTTCACGTAAACAAGTCGCTTCATGACAGCTCAGAGTTTAGGTTGTCCATTCACATAAAGACAGCTGAATGTGCACAGCAAATTTAGCGATGTGGAGACGCACATGCACGGAGAAAGGACAAAATAGAGAGAGATACGTTCTGGCAGACAGTGTTCGGGATCTCACTCACCTCTCTCCCAAGGAGGAGGAAGATACAAGCGATTAAAAAAAAAACCCGACAAAACTAACAGATCACTTGTTGTCATCGTGAATGCAACGTGAGACATGTCATACAACGGTGACGTCGCAACACGGAAACACCTTTGTGTAATGATCAAGAAGTGTGAGAGTGTGAGTGCAAATGAAGTTGGCCGATGAAACCTTGTTATTCTAAAGGTTGACATGGTAATGAAAAGGAAGACTGAGAAAGTGTGAGTTACATGACATTGCTGGCACCGTTTGTCAACAACACAGTGAAACTGCGAACTGCGTTCACTCTTCAATTTCAATTTATTAATTTTGCTTTGTTTTTGAAGTGCAAGACCCATCATATATATATATATATATATATATATATATATATATATATATATATATATATATATATATATCTTATCAGTAGCCCAACAAGCTGGAAAACCAGCAACTTGTTTTTCTTTTTTTTCTTCATATGTCATGTTGAATAAATCAGGATGAAAAGATGCAGGTGGTCTGTCAAAACTAGGGCAATGGGCTCATGGAGTGTTTGATCTTGAGCTTGGGCACCTCTCATGTCTTTCAGGTCTCGGTGTTATCTCTCAGTTCGACAAATGACTCTGGTGCAATAATCTTTTGTTTGCATGCATGGTAACATATTGAGGGATCTGATCGAATCCTGCAGAGGCTGGTGTTTTACTGGAATTTGGAGAGGCTCTGCAAATCCTGCTAAGTGTCTCACCAAGATGTGCGATGCACTTTGTATTGAATTATAGGCTGAACTTGAGCTGCCCTTAAGGCCTCAAAAGTCTTTTTGAAGTTCTTAAGAAATCCTGAGGGAACTGGTCTCACTCAAGGTCTCGCCACAAACCCAAACACTGATGAATAGAGAGGCGTTAAATGGAACGGGTGTCTGACTCTAGATTGCGATTGCAGACAAAGAGGCCCTCATTTCATACAGATTTAAATACGTTTTCAAAAATAGTAAGCCATCACCAAAATGATCCATTGTCCAGGAATAACAAAAGAGCTGGGACACTGTGAAAAAGTACAATGAAGCAATCCGCACGTACAGTACATATGCATACATAAATGACAAAAGGTCGACACGTGCGCAAGGAAAAATAAACAAACAGATAACATATAATATGTGTATAATAATAAGCATAATAACAAGACAATAGTAGGGAAAAACACATACGAAGAGAACAATAGACGAGAGACCTTCCTGCAAACTGGCACACCTCTCTAGAAATGTGTATGAGCTGCCAGTGTGAAGCTTGGGAACAGCAGAGTCGAGTGTTGACATGAAGTGGATAGGAGAAAGTGACAACAAGTTTGTAAAAGCCCATTAAAAATTATTTGTATCTTTGTCATATATGCGTTTAATCTCCTGCAGTGTCTCAAAAGTTGTAATTTATAAATCACCCGTTGCCAGGTTTCCATGACTTCTTCAACTGTTCCTCTGTTTGCCGGAATACTTTTGGCATTACCCTCCATTTGTTGTTAATAATGAGAATACAACGACTTCTAAAGAAAAGTGCTGGTGAAAGACAGAATTGCAGTTTGATCCTGCTCTCCTACAACACTCTAACATTATCTTGTTTCCCCCAGGGTGAATGCCTTGAAGCTATAAAATACACTGGAGATCCTCCCTGAGTCCGTCACCGCAGTACTAATGCATCAAAAACATTTCCTCCTCATGAATTAACCAGTCGGGTCAGAGAAACTGCTGTCGTCCTGGATATTTTAAAAGCCAAATAAGACGGCATTAGCCCCGGCAACACGGAGCCAACGGAGGGCACAATCACTTTAACTGTGTTTAGAACTGAAATGAGCCATGCAAGCAATTTGCCATTAAGTGCAATGACATAACCCAGTTCTTCCCAACGTAACACGATTACCGGCAATCGCTCACGATGAAACATCCACATAAGGCTCCTCTTCAATATGAGATGACACACAAAACAATGAAGCTTAAAGATGGTTTTCCACTCCAGGATGGCAAGGTCAACAAGCCATTTAAAGAGAAATTAAAGCGGCACCAGTGAAATCCACACTTTATTCTATCAGCGAACTGCTGCCAAATCCAATGTTGCTTCTCTATCAAATATCTTTTCTCTCAACTGTTCTTTCCAGTGAGACCCTGTAGCTATCCCAGAATACTGTGCTGCCTCTTACTTTTGTTTCTTGTTTCATAATTGATAGGAGTCACTATGATCGCTTTCGACAATTGTTTCTTGTGAGAGTGATGACATTTTTTTGCTGTGCAACTTTTCTTTTGTGGTGTGCATTAATCACTTAAGATGCCGTTGAAAACAGTTCTGGTTTTATGCCATCATTGAAGTCACTTCACTGCTGAGAGATTCAAAGTGTCCAGGCTAAGGATTTTCTAATAAACATATTGATAAAAGTAAAAAAAAAGGACAATTCAGGGTTTAATGAAACATCTTTTTTTTTTACAAAATGTCTGAAATATTTGAAACTGAAAAGGAAAAAAAAAAGGTTCACTGACTTCGGCAACTTTGTTTTTCAGACTTTTTAAGGGAGTTGTGTGATCTTTTACAAAGTTGCATGGGGTCGCTCATTTATTTTTTTATTTTTTTATTTTTTTCTAATGGTGACGGTCACCTTTGACTGAAGGGGGAAAAGTGTCACTGCAACAGCAGTTATTTCTTTCAGCCCAAGGACTGTGAAACACTCTTTCTTCATCGCAGCAATGCAAGTCTTCGAGACTGTTACGGCCACATTGTTTGAGGTGAAGTCCACTGCTGATCGGGCTGTCATTAAAAACAACTTTTCTATTGGTTGTCCTAGCTGCACCTCACCGGGCCCAGCTGCTTCGACCTGTTTCGCTCCGCTCATTAGGATGGAATTGTTGTTTTCACTACCCACACATCTGGACGTGGGCTCTTTATGGTCTCTATCTAGGAGAATAAAACAATATTTTTCCACAAAGCCCTTATCCATCTAAAATTGGGGAATAAAATGAAGGTGCATGGGCAATTATTTGGTGTTTCATACTCTTAGGTTTCCACATCATCGCTATAGTTGGTAAGAAACAACCAATTTTATTCAACCACTGCTGGAGTGCATGAATGTATCAGTTCAACAGAAAAAGAAATGATCCTTTGCTTGTATAATTATACAAAGCATATCATAATTGAGCAGTTGCGCCCCCTGTGGCCGCTTTCACAGGTCACGGGTTTGTCACTGGTTTCATGAATAAGAAAAGAAACCATCAATATTTGCTTCATTTGTTTAGCTACAGACTTTTACTGTCACTTTTGGTTCAGCCTACTCGCTGGAGGCTCACGTATAAATTGTTTTTGTCATCATAAAAGTTCACTTTCAATAATCCCCAAATGAAATAAGAGGGCATCTGTGGTTTTATTCACTTGCAAACATTTGAAATTTTGTGGGCAATATTTAATTTCCCCACTGTATGTCTCGTAAAGGCCATCTGATCTAAGCTATGACAACTGAATATCCACGTCACATTTCCGACTTTGCATGTTCTTAAAGATCAGATCCCACTGTAAAAAAATAAAGTAATAAACACTGCAACACATGAAGGGAGGTTTTTGTCTGTCCTGGACAGTCAGTGCATGTTTTTTTATTTATTTATTTATTTTTTCCAAGGTACTCTCATCGCGCTCTGAAGCAATGTGAATAAAAGCAATTACACAACTAACCAGCGACAACAATAGCACTAGCACCTGTTCTCAGTCTCTTTCAGGCTGTGGGTACTTCTGAAAAGTATATTATAGTGTAGGATAATAGGGATAGGTGCCAATATCTAACTCCAACATGATCTCAAGTTGTGCTGAACATGCAAGAGAGCTTGTGCATCACCGTTCTCTCTTGTGACACTGCTTTATGGATACCTAATTTACAGGTGCTTTGGGGTGCAACTGACTCATATATACTGTACGTACCGGGATCTAAGAATCCCACGCAGCAAGCAGAATTTCTCGCTGCTAAATGCTAACATGGTAAACGGCTGCAGACTGTAGTATGGACAAGCCCTGTCGGTACCAACGTCAAACAATGGTGTGTTCAGTTCCAGCTTGGAAAAGTGTCTTCACTTCCGCTCCCTCACAGTCACGAGGATGTGTTCAAGAACTAAAACGTGCAATGGAAGAGTTTATTTGAATTGGTACTCAGCAGTGTCAATGGAATTTGGCACCCATCCAGTGGACTAAGGTGCTTGCTACGTTACTTGGTCGTCCAATACCACGAATTCAGTGAGTTTCCTCGTAGCGCTACTCTTCGTTCCACTCTGTCACGCTGTAGCGGACTGGCTGTGTGCTGCCACTGATTTCAGCTTTACCTTGACTGGCCATTTCTCAAGTGGTGGATGAGATTTGTTGTTGTTGAAAGACTTGACTATGGCCCCTTCAAAGCTAATTTCAGCTCTGCATCCCTCAGATGCTGTGATCCGACTGTGACTCCACACCTGACAACTTGTCGCTGGAGCGTACAGTGGGTTACCGAGGTCATGCGCATATTTACCAAATTCATTTTTGAGATAGTATAGTCACTTGCTAGCCTGTCAGGGCAACACTTGAATCGTTGTCACTTGTGCTTTGCTGTTGAGATAGTTTTCGGAACACTTTAAAATAGGTCTGTATTTGTTGTGTATGAGAGTCACATAATGGGAGGGCTATATATGGCCCCCAGGCCGTCAGTTTGACACGTCTCTGTCAGGGTCTTCACTTTGTTTCTCCTCAATTTGCAGATGCAACCTGGTGGGTCTGCTTCACTGCCTTCTCTCACAGCTGTGAGTGACAGGCTTTCGCACATTTGTGGGGGCAGATACAATCTATAGATTGGATCAGTTTCACCTCCACGATCCTGCTAAATTAAGGACATTGGTGAACCTCTGATATATGAGTAATGGGAATTTTTGTACTTTAAATTTAAGCATAGTTGCACCAAGACAAAAAAAAACCTGATCAGATATCTCAAATATATTGTATGTCCTAGCTATGTGTATAAGCATACTTTATACAATCCACCGTCACTAACAGAATGAATATTGTTGTGCCAAAAACAAACAAGATCTGGCGTTGTTTTAGTACATGACAAAATGAACGAAGAGCGATGGCTAGAAAAGCTGCTACTCCTTGCAAATTCACATTTGGATGAAATGCCCAAAGTCTCATGCATGCGACAGAGAATGCTTTCTAACTGTTTTTAGTGAAGATGCAGGCTTCTCCACTGCACATTTCACTGATTTATTGAGATGCAAACCCAGTGTGAAAGCGGCTACAAGCTCCCCCGAACTAATCCGCTGTATTTTTAGATGAGCTCTCAGAGCAGCTATCCATCATTCATTCAAATTACAACAAAATTATTATATACTTCAGAGACTTCAGGCTCCATTCTGACAATCCTGCTGACTCCAAATGTGATGGATTTTCATGCCTCTTTTCCCCTCCTTACTTCATAGATCCAACTCGTATTGAGTTAAGCAACCCATATATTTCAATATTTTCTTAAGAGTCCACTGCTCTGACCAAAGACTTCCTGAGTAAGTGAACAGTTGTGAATGACTGGACCAGAAAATAGATGAATACATACAGGGCGTCGCCATATTTGGACCACCTCTGATCTTCTGAGTCGAAGTAGAATGCTTATACCTCTCAGTAGTTTGTCATACACAAATACATCCCCGGAGGCTTTAGTCATTGACCAGGTTTATAAAAGCCTCAGAGGATGCTGTGTCTCATTTGTGCACACAGACAAACACTGAATCTCAGTTGCAGAAAATGACCAGAAGAGGCTACGATAAGGGTGATATGCAACTCATCAGCGCAACCAATAGATATATACTGCACTATTTTTTTGGCCATGGGGTTTTGCAAGGGCTTAGTGGTTGAGTGTGGATTGTAAAAGTGCAGTTGATGACCGACTTTTTCCGTCAGTGTCTACTTTATTGCCCTAGCAATTCATGTTATGAGTTTCCTTTGGTCATCAATTCTGAGGTACATCATAGGAACCTCTTACTTTGAAATGCCAGTACTCAGTATTGACCTCTGTATGTGCGATTACAGTGTTGCTGTAACAATTCTTTCATCATCGACTTGATATGAGTGGTGAAAAAGGAGCACAGATGTGGACAGTTCCGATCATTTCTGCCCCTTTTTTGTATTTTCTTTTCCTAGATTCACTTATGTTTCTCCGATTGAAGTCCAGTGTCCTGTAAGTTAACTTAAATGTTTATTGTTGTATACAGTAATAGCTCAGATGTTGATCACTTTAACATGTAACCGAATCATCTGAGTCTTTTACTCTGTTACACTGGGTTTTTGACTCCCAGTCAGTCAATGTTCCTCATCGCTTGCTTCCTTTGGTGATGTGGCAGTGGGCATGAAATGCCTCCTCTGGGGTTTTGTAGATTACCCTCTTTGAAGATAATCCATCGCTTCACAGTGAAGCCAAATGTGTGCTTCAGTCTTCAGTTCTAGGAACATCTGTCTCATTCCCACTTGCTTCATCATGTTCTTATTACCTTTTGAGGGTGGTTGTGGTCCAATGTAATCCTGGTCTGATCATCGAATCGATTGGAATTTCACAAAATATGGGGCGCGGTCTGCAAACCTCGATGAGCAAAAGACAGCTGATCCGCTATGGATAATTCAACTATATTCTTTATATATATTCAAACCAATATCCGTTGAGACAATTCTCAACTTTTCCATTATTGTGGACTCACCCGCAGAGTGACGTGGAATGCTGATGTGCATGTACAAGTTTTAGAAATGAGCCAGTTCACTGAGCGTGTTATTTTTATTTATTTATTTATTTGGTTACTGTTACACATGACTGCTCAAACTCTTTCCCAACACTGAAACGGAAGAGTGGTTGACTCGTGCATGAACAGGAGAAACAGAACATTGCACCTCAGATTCAGAATCTAGATGTTGGAAAGTGGCGAAAACGAGTGAAATGTAACACGACGTGAAGTGTGAAAATAGTCTGTTCGTAGTTTGTAAATCATCAACATGTTTATAAGCATCTCTTTTATGACATATAGAAAATACATCAATTAAGAAAGGGTAGTTGTGACAGTTGGATCATCTTTAATAGCCATCAAAACTTAAAAGCACTGGCATTGCACCTTCAAAATAAGATGAAGCAGCACATTTTATTTACCAAACCTTCCATTCACCCATTTTAAATGAATTCCTGAATTATTCAGGCAAAAATGAATCTGTCTTCAAAAATTCCAAGACTTTAAAATTGCAAAATCACATTTTCTTTGTAGGCAAACTACTTAGATTTATCATTAATATTCATGGTTTTCCCCTCCATAATGTGAGAATCATAGTTTTCTTTAAAGAAATCTGTCTTATCCTGATAATATAGTTATTACCATATGAAAAAGAGCATTTCAGCTAGTTATGTTTTCTATGTTCCATTTATTTCACTTGCAATTGGGTCATTTATCTACTTAAATTTGAGCCGCTGGGGAGCCGTAAGAGTCGAGCTGTAAGAGCTGGCTATTTTAAAAGAGCTGATATTCGCATAACAAGTATATACTGTGAACTCTTATGGCCAGTGTGTTTGGTTGTGTTGCTGCATCCTTTTCGCCCTGTTGGCTGTGCAACAAACTGCCCCAATTTATCAGTCCCCCCTGAGTTCCTGTTGGAGTCTCAACATGCCGCACAAAAAAAACAAAAAAATACACAGAGATATATAGTACATCAGAGTGATGTTACGGTCTAAACTGGGAGATGTTGGAGCCTCACTACATTTATTCAACAGATGGAAGAATGCAGAATGTATGCAGTAGGAGGAGGTAAAAATATGAGGTGTTACTGACACCCTTTGTTGATAAAGGCGGAAGAAGACTCTTCTGTGATGGTTATTTTTGGTACATGAAGTGTGCATGCAGTGGCGGTTCATCTCTCTGGCTCACCCATTGGCTCCCGTGAGGTGACCTGACAATTTCATATACTTGTTTAAACCATTTGATATGACTTCACGGCAACAGTGAGTGACATGCCCAAACACTGCTCTGGTAAGGTAGGGACGGTGACTGGGGCACCATGGAGTCACCCTACTCCAAGTCAGTCGTGACAAGGCTTTGCAGGTGTGTGCAGACAGAACATCATGGTCCAAAGGAACAAAGTGGAAGAAATCCCAAAGCATAAATGAAAATAAATTTAAATAGTGACTCACTTTTGCAGATTCTTTGTCAACATGCAATTTCATCTGACATGTCCCCAGTCCAGGGGAAGGTGGACACAACACGATTGTCTCCATTCTCCAACACTCCAGCAGCCACGAAGGGGAAATTTAACATAAATGTATTCAATGCTAACACAAAGTTACCATTTCTATACAACATGAAACAAAAGTAAAAGACACAGTCCACAAATGAAACAAATGGCTAGGTTCTAAAACAAAACTGTCAATGAAACTTTAACGGACGCGAAGATGACTGTTACATAGCTAACCAAAAGTTCTTCACATAAACCAAACTCAGGATGCTTGTTGGAACTTAACACAAATCAAATGCAATGACAAAAAAGGAACAAAACAAACACTCTGAGTACTAACACTGAGCAACACCAACACAAAAGAACAATGAGAGGAGCACAGAACAACACCTGCTGCTGGCTTGGGAGTGGTTGGAGAAGAGAGAGAGAGAGAGAGCAGGCAGCAGCTACAGGTACTTGTAGATGTCTCCACTCCCTCTGGAAGTCTGTGGAAGTCCGGCTCCAGCAAATCAGCCTCCATCTGGCCACACCCACAACCACACACTGCAGGAAGCAAAGAAGCTCTGGAAGTATCACAGGTCAGCTTTGGACACATTATATCATCTAGTTTGGCGATAAACCAGTTTTGATTGTGTATTTTTTGTGCATTGAGATGATAGTTATATCAACTATGAACTACTATTCTGGAAAGTCTTGGAAACATCAGCCCAAAGTAACATCAAATCATTGTAGATCAAGGTTGTATCTATCGGAAAAGTGAGTTTGGACACATGGTTTTGATGTTAATGTGTTATGAGTTTGAATGTAAACGCTTGTAAAATTAAAATTGGATTTTTAAAAATAAAATAAAAAATCACGAGCCCCTGTGATTGAACATCGGCCCGCAGGTATGTTACGATTCAGTGTCCAACCCATGGTTGACTTGTCTTTTGTTTACCACATCCTGGAAACCTGTTTGTTTAGCTGTTTTTTTTATATGAACGCATTTCAGTTGGAACCATTTTAGGATATTTGCTATATTAAATATCAAACCAAGTAAAGGTATATGATAAGACTGTGATTTGTCTTTTATAGAGGATTATGTGTCACGATTGAACATGTTAAAAAAAAGAAACATTTCTTTATTGTCTGAGAAATAATCTACTGGTGAGACCACCGTTCAGAAAATGAGCGGCTTTGTCTGGAATGACATTATCTGAAGTCTTCAGGCACCGACATGCAAATGAGTCAATTGAGGCCTTCTGAGGCCTGATAAAGTTTGTCAACTGATGAAAAATGTCCATTTTCCTAGGGTTATGTTTTGCAAAGGCTGGATATCCACTGGTGTTTCTTGTTTCTTGAGTTATCATAGACTGTAAGAAAGGCAGCGCAGGATGCACTATGAACCTAAAAAAAATAGAGCGGTTAAAAACAACAACAAAAAAAAACCTTTTTCATGATGGAGTTCACTGCTGCACTGCCTACCCGCCTCAGTATGTCACCCTAATCCATCAGCCTTGAGATGAAGACTTTCAGAAGATGCATCGTCGTGGGCCAGCTGTTGTCAACAACCTCCCCAGTAGCTGTCTCTCCGTCTCTTTCAAATAAATCTCTCTCTAATGCTTTATCTTTCATAGAAAACTCTAAGTAACCTCTTATGTACTGCTGCGCAACAGTTTGTCACTGCCTGAAGATGTTGAATGCTGCACTGTTTTGTCGAGTGTCTGAAATGGCAAAGCTCTGTCACAAGATTCGGAATCGCCGAAGCCATTTCTCTCTATTTAAAGGAATTACTTAATACATAGACAATGTTCCATTACTGAAGTAATACATATAAAATGAAAAAAAATCAAGTATTAAAATTCCAAAATTTGTGTATGTCTGAAAAACGACAAGACAAGGCAGCTACGAATAATGACAAAACATGTCGATAATGTAGACATGTAAACATAATAAAAAAACAAAACATTAAAAATATATTAATAAAAAAAGGTTGTGCCTTTGACAATTTTGGTGAACGACTTTGAAAGAGTGCAGGAGTGATGTGTCTGTGTTTGTTGTTGTTGGATCCTCACACAGAGGAAGGAGGTGTTGGAACCACCGTGTGGCAGGAGGAGATGAGTTTCTATTGATATGCCCCATGCAGAGCAAACACCCAGCTAATTTCACGAAGCCATGAAGAGCACGGCCTCAGTCAGCTCCTCTGTGCTTCCTGCTCGCTCCCTGCTGGCGCTGCTCACAGTGGAGCGGGTCAATGCAAATGAAACGAAGACCTTTAAAAAAAAGGGCGGCTGGTTCCATATTAGTTAGTCATGCATGCAGAATTGAATCTCCACGCTTAACCTGCGTGTGCAGCGCTGTTTAACATGGAAGTTGTGACTTACCATGTGGGTTGAACACACTGTCCTACTGTATGTTCCAACTTGTGGACAGTGCCCCCAGATTTTGAGATACATCAGTAACTGCCTTGGCCCCAATTGCTTGATATAAGTGCAGATGTAGAGCTTATATGCCAAACATGTTCTACTGTACCATCAGATTTTGAGATTTTAAAAAGTACCTATTTATTGTTGTCCCAAAAAGTAATCCACTTAGTAACTCTCCACCATAAATGAAAACTATTACTTTATTTTATTTTATTTTATTTTTTTATTATTATTAATTGTCAGGCTTTTTTTAGCTTTTTATTTTTTTTTTATTTTTTTAACGTATATTTATTGAGCCACAGCACAGCACAACTCACTCTTTTTCTTCACCAAAAGGTATTTCAACAATTGAAAAAATGAAAATAGAATACATATTTTTATTGTATTTAGTGACATTACTTCAAATGTATTTCTTAATAACACAATTTTACAGCAACAATAACTAAACAATGTGCTTTATTCAAACCCAACATAAACATTCATTCATCTCTCCATGTATATAACCCTTTGTTTCACTTAACAGTGCATTTGACAGCATGTTTTGTTGAAGTGTGTGCAGTCAAGTGATCGTGGACATAAGCGTCGCCATGGCACTTCTTGTTATTTCCTTAGACTACAAGTAGAAAAATGTAATATACTTCCGCCCATTGAACACGGTCTTTCACCCCTGCAGTTTGAGCTGCTGTGGTGAGTGCAGGGCTGGACTGGTATGTGCTGGGCCATCGCACGTTTTGGACCAGTGTAGTCTATTTTAATATGTCAAGATGCAACTCTGACTGCTGCCATTGTCAACGGTATAGGATGCAAAAGTCAACTTTCCCAACATCAGTAGATTATCCCATGGGTGCCGTGTACATTTCTCAGGTCTCAGATCGAGGTATCAGGTTTCAGGACAACATCTTTTCATCATTTGTCAGACCGATCTGTGACGTAGTATATACAGTGTAAAATAAAAATTAAAAAAATTAGAAGTTTGCTAATGGTGTGTCGCTTTTCCTGTGACGTCTGTACCGAGAAAAAGTCATTTTGCAAAATAGAGCACACAAACAACAGCGAAGCATTTGCCATTAAAGTGCAAGTAAACACATTACTTTGTTAGATACTTGCACGTGAATTGCTCAGATGTTTGGACAAACTACAAAGAAAATACAGTGCAAACATAAACACAACATTTACTGTAATATATGACATGCAAATAAACATGCAAAAACCTACAATAACATATAAATATGAACAGCATTATCTGTTCCATTGTACAGTTTGTTTCACCGGTGAATTTGTCACTGAATTGTGACGTCACTGGAAATGGCCCACACCATAAGGCAAACTTCTAAATGTTTTATTTATATTTTTTGTCTATACATTACTTTCTCGACTAAAAATAATAATATAATAATTTGAATGAACATGTAACACAAATGAAACACTAACAACAACAACCAGGACAGAAGACGTCAGAGAGAGGAAACACAGAAAAGGGGAAAAACCTGAAACGGAAAACCAGCGAATAAATACAATGCCAAAAATGGGGGAAAACGGGGAAACCACAACAGGCTGAAACAACTGGAAATGCTCGATAGTGAAAGGAAAAAAAGCGAGATGCACGTAGTGTAAAGACACAAACAGCACAGAGAAGCGATGACCATCTGGCCCAACGATCTGGAACCAGGAAGCTTAAGTAGAGAAGCTGTGATTGCAGATTTGGTCCCAGCTGTGTGCCATTACAGGAGGAGGGTTGGCAGGAGAAGCACAGGAAACAGAAGAAATAAGTGAGAGCCACAAGCTGAGAGCAACAAAGGAAAAGCACACAAATAACTAGATACACAACAAATTGAATTACAATCACGACTGCAATTGAAAAAAAAAAAAACCATTCTGATAAGAAGCAGCTGACACAGTTTAAAACCCCCCAAAAAATGTAAAAAAAAAAAAAAACATTGTATAGGTAACAGTACAATATGAGGGTAGATTCAGTAGTTTATTAAATTTACGAAGGTGTAACCAGGCAAATAAAATCACGACCAACAACTTATTATTGCATGCGATCAGTTGAGTTTCTGGGCTTGACAGTGAAAATGCGTTTCTCCGAAAGAACGTCAAGGTGAATCACAAATAAAATATAAGCCTACACTCAGTAGTGGGGAGAATGGAAAAAAAAACACAACTTCTTTCATGTTCTAATTTAGCATTCAAGTGGGCTTACTGGGTTGGAAAAGGCGCTCCGAGATTAAAAATCAGCCATTTGAGACGGGACTCGGTCATTAACGCACAACAGTCAAATGTATTGTGTGTAATGAAAAGAGTACTAATGCTTGCTCCCTCAATTGCTTCACAGAGCTGATGCAGGCACTCCGTTAATAAAGGAGTGTTTTTGAGTGAGTTTTTGAACGTATAGTTCATATTGCAGCAGCTGAGAGATAAGATCGACACTGTGACAGATCTACCCAGCTACCTTATCTCCTGCCAACTTCACCAAACGCATTTCCAGTGTCCAGTGTTTGCTAGTATAAACAGTGTAAGGAAACAAATGGAATCATGAAAACTGTTTTCTTTTTGTTGCAATCTTTTTCTATTTTTAATTACACAAATGACTTTCATTTTGTCACTGTTCGCTGAAAAAAAAATCAACACTAAGGCAAAAAAAAAACTACAATTATGTGCGATGCACAATTCTGTTTCTGTTTGTGAACAAAGACGACAACAACACAGACATGAAACGTGCTCCAAAAGGAAACTCTGTAGTCACCAGCAGTGCAATCATCCTGTGAGAATGCAAGTTTGTCTCGTTTGTATTCTCACTGATCATAGTTCACAAGAAACACTTTGTACTCCTAAAACCTTCTGCATTTCAGAAGGTACCGGGTCCAAAGGAATAAAATATTCCTTCCTTCAAACAAGAGTGGGGCGAGAAACTTTCATTTCTTTTATGGTTGTTTTATGTTTGGGGCCGATGAACGAGAGAAACGTTTCACTATCAGGTGACACAATTCCAATGGGCTAAAGTTAGACGTTAATGTGGGACTATATATTGATCCCTTAAACACGCTGTGTTTACGTTCGATTCTGAATGCACGAATACAACGAGAATAGAAGTGAATGTTCAAGTTTGCCATTCCATTTTGTGGTTAAAAATTGAAGCATACAGCAGAAATAATAAATCCATTACATCAATTATATCGCCTGGCTCAGCAGCGGGTGTCTTACATCAGATAAGAGAGAATACAACAAAGATTTATATGACTCACTGGAGAGCAATTTCATCATTCAACCAGCAAAGTAAAAAAAAAAAGAATGAAAGTTCAAAACCCATATGTACTTGAGTTGAACTTTTAAGTACAGGACAAACTAAGTCATACAGTATATACTATATATATATATATATATATATATATATATATATATATATATATATATATACATATATATATATAAATATCAGGAGGAACTTATGTATATTATATATATTAGTTCCTCCGGTACTATTGGAATATTGGACGGTGACTTCCCTCCATTTGGTCTGGTCTCTGGCAGCCCTTCTAGCCCCATGCAGTTGACATCTATCTTACTTGGATGTTTGTCTCTATGTCTTCTTTGGCATCCCACTGTTTCTTTTTCCACCTTCCAGGATCCAGTCCATTCTCACAATTGCTGGTCCCTCTGTTGGCAGCCGGAGTACGTGCCCGATCATTCTCTTTCTTCTTTCAGAGAGGTCTGACAGGGCCCATAACCTCCTCATTGGTGATATGGTCTCTCCATGAATTCATCAGCATGGTTCTGACATCCAGCTTGTTGGTCATACTGGCTGTCTTCATCTACGTCTCACAGGCGTAGGTCACTGTTGGAGTGACTCGTGACGTGTATAAGCATAGCTTAATAGATGTTTCAGAGCCGCTGGAATGCTCCCATTGCTTGTCCGATTCCGTTATTGACTGACAGCTGTGGAGTCATATACTGTAGTCTGCCCCCTCTCCACTTGATAACTTAAAGTCAATAATTCAAAGGTGACAAGATACATGGTGACAAGATACACGTGCAACCGTACATCACTCCAGTCACTATGTCCAAGTCTTTGGTTATGCAGTTGGAATTGTGTGGTACAGGCATCTGTAGTTGTGAACTTGGTGGATGCTGTCAAACATATTCTTGTCGACAGTGTAGTTGATCACAAGGGGTGTTTGATGTTCTTGAACTGAAGACTTGTTCAAAGCAGATCCTTCGCTTCCTAAAGCCAGCTTGCTCTTCCCTTAAGGTGCAATCAACCATGTCCTTGAACTGTTCCATCCTTGCCTCTTGCTCTTCAGCACTTCCATCCTCCAACTCCAGAGCCTCCTCTTCCTTTCTCTTTTTTCCATTGGCCATCTTCCGTTCATCAGTGAATTTCCATGTCTTGACTGTTATTCACGTTTCTTTGTTTGTACCGCTCCTTCTGTCTAAAACTTCCTCAGCAATCTCAGAGGTGGCATGAAAGAGCAGGCTGCAATGCTCCTCAATGGTAGAAGGATGCTGTGCCACCACAAGATTCCTACACAACGCCTCATGGTAGTGTTGTGAAATGATGCTGTTTTTTTTTACGGTGGACAAGTGATCTGACCCTGCATCAGTGTTTTCTCTCACTCAGAACATGTGAGGATACAGCTGGCTGATGAGGTTTCATGAAACCGTGCAATATTTGTTTTTATTTATCATGGTTTAAAGTATGGTTTAGAGTTTAATTTATGTGTGCTTATATTGGAAGAGTCATTCTGTGGCAAAGAATACTCCGCAGGCACCACCATCGAGCAGCAACTAAACGTTTGGACACTGTCTGATTTATTCTCACCAAGCCATCACAACTGACAATGTTCATCATTGTGCAGAGGCAAGAGAATTCAACTCTAAGACCTCAGACCACAGAAACCATGTTAAGGCCAAGAAAACAGAAAAAAAGAATTCTTGAGACCAAGACTGCTCTCAACAGTGTTGCATAATCAGACTATTTTCCTGGCTCTCGAAATGCTGAATTACGAGCGATGAAGCAACATGAAGTCATGCACCTGCAGACCATGTAAAGCTGCAGTTCCATTTCAGAAGACAAACGAACATGTGCATTGCAATATCGCACTTTTCAATGGCTCAGCAGGGAGTCTGATTGAAAAGAATGGCACATGGTGTACCCGCGATTTGTTCATGACTGTGTAGGAAGAAAACATTGGGTGCGTTTTTCCCAATGAATATTCCATCTCACACGCTGACATCTATATGGAGCGTCTCTTACACAATGGAACTGCATCGAATGAAGTCGCAGTATCCTGTGTGCTTTTCAAACATTTTACGAGGCGAGCTCATTGACTGTGAGATTATTGAAAGTTGTGAGAATCCTAATCTACTACCCTCAGAGCTGATATCAAAATATGTTGTTTATATGTGTTTTTTTTTTTTTTGCTGACCAATATGACTACATTGTCCATTATTAGTTGATCTCAAGATTTATGAACAAATTGAATTCTTGCCATTCTGCATAGACAATAGTATCAAACATGCATTCATAACAGCTACAGAAAAAAAAAAAAAAAAGTTTTATAGCCTTGTAAATTTTCCGTAACTGATCTGCAAATATATGCATATTCTGTGTTTTTTTTCTAAATATAGTTTTTATATATATTGAATTGACTATATTATCCCCTATATCTACTCCCCCTCTGTCCCCTGGTAGAATGTCAGGCTATTGAGAAAGTTTCAAAATGTTTCCTCAGCTTCAGAAAAAAGACATTGCATTGTATAAATAATTCCAACTGGAGAGGAAAATTGTGATTTTTACACCCTGATTGAAATTTGTCACTGTTGCAATGAGATGTCCAGACAGCATGAAGGCACGGTCTGCAATACCACCGCTAAAAGAAAACAAAGCATTTTCAGAAGTTATTTGAAAACAGGTTTCAGCACAAGCAAAAAGCTATAACGGTCTTTGAATTGCTCCAAGAATTGATAGATGACTTTGTTTGGCAGAGAAGTTTTATGGCCTGCGAACAGACATCTGATCATTGTTGTGTGGCCACACTGTTTTCCGGATCAGTTATCCTTATTTTCTGAAGAAAACCATTGTCATGTTTGCGATTGAGGCACCCGGTTAAAAGGAGAAAGATGACGACAACAAGGAAGAATCATGGATATGATAAGGGAAGATGGGAAGAGGATGATCAGGCAGGAGGGAGGCGCCTGCCGTGCCATAGATAACCCTTACTGGAATTATCGAAAGACCAAGAAAATATGGTGGTGAAACTTTTGAATGACTCCATTGGGGGCACCTATCTTGCTGGTTAAGGTGTCTTTTGATATGAAAATGGTCCCTATGGAACACTGCAGTATGTTTAGCTTTGAACAAAACAAAGAAATGCAGGAGCTGAAATGTTGTGTCACCCAGCCATGAGCACTGTTCTGTGAGTGATCAGGAGAACACTACCTTCAATCACGTGTTGATCAGTCATGAGATCCATTGCATCTGGAAGTCCATCAGTGTGCCTCGATCTGAAAATGATGGGGGCAGCCTTATAGCTGCAGTAGTGGTAGAGCCAAGACACAAAAAAAGAAGAAAAGATAGACAGCCTTCCCAGACTTTGGTGCCTCTACATCACACTGTAGGTATCTACTGTCCACTGAAGCATCGCAGGATTCAATATTTCATCCGTCTCATGGGTGTAACTGCATTGTGAAAATGAAAACAGACGCAAGGGCATCAGCTGTTCCTCAATAATGAAAGCTCCATGACCAATAACAAGGTCATGGGTTTAGTTCCTTCCAATGTGTCTCCTCTGAATGAAGTGTGGCTGTTTTTGTGCTGTCAACAGTGCCCTGCTCCAGTGGTGCCTTCTCCACTCCTGAATTGTTTGTGAGAAACAGAACAACAAAAGACAACTCATGTGGCTGATTTGACTGAATGTGCCACTTAAAAATGGCCGCTGGATGTACACCTGTGGGGAGGATCTTGTTCCCTGAGGAATTTATGGTAACGTTTGATCAATCGAACGTCCATAGTAACTTCACTGCCAGTAAAGCAAAAAGGCAAAAGTCATTTACGTACGCTTCGATCCACAAGGGAGGATGTCCTGCCACAGTGAAGGTGAAAAGAAAAAACGGCATTCCCATTATAATCGCCAAGATGAAGCATTTTATGGAGTGCAGCATTGATGTATTTCTGACACGTTCTTGAAGATAGACCTAGGGAAAGCAAGAGATTAGATGAGTAAATGCTCAGAAATCAAGTTCAAACAAAACTCCAAGAAGCGGGACGAGATTTCAATTTGATTGAACAGTTTAGATTGCACAAGCCTCTCACAGATAAGGACAAAATGCGTGAAAGACTGCAGTGTTTAGCCCAGGGATAATGTAGCCTGTGCCTAATGTGGACAAGTTAAAACACGCCACAACTTTTCTCAGTCACATCAACATTTTGTTAGGGAGCTAGTCACTGTGGAAGATTGTCTCAGGGTCTTTTATTACCTTTTACTCAAAGACATTTGTGTCTTTAAATTAACTTTCCATGTCAACCTCATACTTTATTTTCATTTCATTTTTCTGTTGTAAGGGAATGTTCCATTTTCATTTTGTTCAACCATTGTAGCTCCTGGCATACCTCGAGGGTATTCAATTCGACGTTGTCACTTTCAGTCTGCTTTTATATTATATAATCATCACCACCTGTTTTGAAGCGTATTTCCAGAGAAGATTCAGTGTCTGAGCCTGTGGAGTTTCAAAACTCACAATTAATGGAAAAAAAAGTTTGAAATCGAGGGATATGGGACAATTCAGCAGTTTGTGAGTTGAAATGTGTGTAAAAATACTTCACAAACTAAACAAAATACTACAAACAAAGACAGAAAGTTCTTTATTAAGGACATTCTATGGTATGTAAAGCGATACAATGATTCCAGAAATCCAAATAATGTAATAAAAAAAAAAAGCTGTGGCTAACAATACTGATCACTTACATCCAGTGAATGGATGATCTGCGCGCTCTTGTGCACTGTCACTGGATAAGCTGCTTAGTTCCGTCGATGTGTCATGAAGGGGCCAGTACATGTTCCAAGACGGATAATCACCCACTGGTCCAGACCCACCTCTTCTGGGTCAAGCAAGCATTCAAGGACAGAACTGGTCCAAATAGCCAGGATAATAGTTTTGCTTACTTTCAGCTGTTGCTGCTCCTGCAATCTGTAGCGACTAAGGATATATATATATATATATATATATATATATATATATATATATATATATATATATATATATATATATACTTTTTTTTTGTTCAGTTCAGTCCATTACTGGAATTAAATCTCTATAATTTCTTTTTCATTGAAAATAAAATACAATAAAAATAATCCTCAACTCATAGTAAACCGGCCAACAATACATTTTTTTTTCCCAAAATTTTGACAAAGTTTTATCAGCTGTGCACAGTCTCCAGGATGACACACTCAAACACAAGTATGATTGACTCAATAGAATGTGGACAGGCACAGCTAGCTCATCTGGCGCCCCTTACGATGAGGCCCAAGACAAGGCCAGATGCCATCTACGTAGTCCGTTAGGAAGTTCACAGTTGGGCAGTCAAAGAACCAGAAGGACAGACAAGGATGCAGAAGCAGGAAAGATGGACACGATGGGGCGATGATATCTGGTCAGTAAAACCGCAGCACAACAAGTTTAGGATCGAAAAGGGTTGCAGTGGGTGGGGGTTTTTGTTCCCACCCTGCAAGCACACATGGGTTAACCATTCAGACACCTGCTCAAACGGACACCACCAGATTGACTGTCGACTGATTCCAACCTTCAGACACCTGACAGGTGAGAATGTGTCCTCTCGATTGGTTGGAAGAAAAGCCTGCACCGACTGCAGCCCTTTGGGGACCGGTTTGACACCACCTCGAGGCTGCACAGCAACTCCCAAGGCAGCCACCAATCCCTTCCGGTCTCAGTGTTGGACTGGAAAATGGGGCTCGATTTGAGCAGACAGTTTCAGTTTGATAGAGTTTTTGGAGTAATGCCAAAAGGCAGGCTGGGAAGCACGCAGTGAACCTGACCGTGCCGATTGGTTATTGCACCTGGTTATAAGTGGCAAAGAAGGGGAGAATTGAGTCTCCCTGCGTGGCCTTGGATCCAGCCTCAACCATAGCCAAAACTTTCTTCAAATGGAGTAGGAAGGTAGGAATATGATGTTCAGGGACCCAAAACACCAAACGATCTCGGGTTACCATCCCCGAAAATCTGACTCGTGCCTCCTTGACTCTCTCAACAGGCACTTTTCCAAAAGCGCATTGTCTACATTTATTCTGTGGCAGCATTCTTCATTTTTTTTTGTCTTATCCTTCGACATATTTTGGCCAGTAGCTCCGTCTTTTAGAAAACACAGGAACTGTTTGGAGTGCCAAAATGTGTTCACACAGGCGATTAATTTTTACTAAGACACTGTGACTGTAACACCAGTAAATGGAATACACCAGCCGTGAAAAAAAGAGTGTTCTCTTGTATGTATTTTTTATTACCCTGTGTCACAGTATCGCTCCATCTCATTTTCACTAAAAGCTTGTTGCATTATACAGGTCTGTCACTACTTGTGCTAAAGTAAACACATTTTTGATGCTTTTTATTAAATCAAAACTCCTTGAATTATGACACCAAGATATAGTTAACTTGACTTGACATGAAGCCGTTTTTTTCTTTACTATTCATTTTTATATCACCACAAAGAATCATCATATTTTGCATCAGCGAATGATCAATACAGATGTGATGGTGCAACCTGGCATCATCACATCTTCATGGAGAACTGACCTAAGAGCCATTGTTGGCTGTTTGAAAGTAAAAACTATAAAGAGCAACTTCTGTCTCTGCAGCTTTGCTCTCATGCCTCACAATGAATTGGGGATTTGAGAGGCAGAAAGGCTGTTAACCCAATTTGTATCGCTCAACCAAGTGAGGTCTGTTGTGTTCTTTTTTTTTTCTTTTTTCCCCAAAAGCAAGAGTCATTGAGTTTTTGGTTTGGCATTGACACATGTTGTTGCTCATTGTTCTTTGTTCCTCTACAGAATTCAGTGGTTATTTCTGAAAGACCTCCATGAGGAGAATAGCACCTCAGTCTTTTGAATAGCTTATGGCAATGGAAATATGCATTTATGAGGTCCTGAGATTTCCACTGTTTGATCCATAATTAAAAATTCTACCTCGGGCATTCCCTCAAACGACTTTTGCTGAGGTGCTATCTGTGGCGTTTATTATCCACAGGGCAAACCTTTGGCAAGACAGCGAGAGGAAGCTACATTGCACAGGGAGCAATCGTTTCTTGCAAGGTAGTGTTTTCTAGTTTTTTTTTATCCTGATATGCATTTACTGGAGTGATATCAAGGAAATATGTTCAGATTGACCTCATTTCTGAAATATCCTCTGTAAATAATAACCTCATCTTTACAGACTGCTCACCAAGAACAAGATCACCACGATAGCCCGGAGCTCTTGGATGTCACCAATACAACGACAAAAAGATATACATAAAACAAAGATTAAAAACAGTGATGGGGCAACAGATAACACAAATATGCCCCCAAGAAGACAACAATTAAGTCCATGTCACAGACAGACGGAGATCAGGAAGTGGAAGCAGACCAACAGTTGAACAAGAAGCAGGAACATACCACAGGAGGGTGGGGTGCTAATGCAGCATGTAGAGGTACTTGGCGGCTCATGCAAGCACAAAACAAACTAGATAAATTGTCAACATAATCCCACATTAAATGTCCCAAGTGTATGAAAAAAAGAAAAAGGATGGAATAATGTCCTAATAACTGAAAGACATGATGGTAACAGCTGCTATTTTCTCTGCTAGAAGAAATGATCAAAAAAGTAGGAGACAAAGAAGAGTTTGTTGTGCTGTCGGCCCGATGGATAGGAATGCCAAGAAACCGCAACCAATTCTGGTTACTTTCCAAGAAAAACAATGAGGTTGGATGACCAGACAAGGTGCATTATTATATCAAGACTACACACAAAAATTGAAGAAAGGTTGAAGAGGCAACCTTGAAGACGTTCCTGGAATTTAAGGATGGAATACACATTACTTTTCCCACAGACTGCAAAAAGAGTAAGAAAAAAAAGAGCTCTAAAGTCACCCAACACTGTCCTCACCCTGCAGAAGCCATGGATTTAAGGACTCAACTGCTGGAAAGTTGACGTCAGCTGTCGAGGTGATTGAAATAAGCGCATATATTTGAGGTTTTGTCTTCATAATGCACAAGTTTTAAGTGACCTATGAGTGATTGTGCCTTAAACCGTTCCATTCTACGACAATAAATGGCTGAAAGCGTAGAACTTCAATTCCAATATCATGTTAAAAATGTACTTACTTCACGTTCAATTAGAGGTTCTAGGTGCTTTCATCGGAAGGCGCATGTATCATCAGAGGGAAGACTGCTGCAAAGGAGCTGTGGTTAAACAGGACTGTGAAACATCCAACTCTGATAAAGCGCTCCCATTTGGATGAATCAATATTAATACAGGCGCGCCACAGATTATTTCAAATGGCTAGAATGCTTTGTACTATCGCACTACTCTAGTTTGGAATCAGCTAAATACACCAGATTAGACTCCACTGACTTTATTCTTCCGATTAGAGACACAACTTAACATTTCATGAATCGCATCCTTCTGTATCGCATCCATGAGATAAGATGTGAAAATACATCAGTAGTTTGAAGTTGACAGAACCATTAGTTGTTTTATTTATTTTTAAATAAAATAACATTCCATTTAGCTTCTGTTAGTTTTCTGTTGATCATTTGCTTTCACCGAAAATGTGATAAGACAAAAGGGAAATTATTTTATCAAGTGAGACATCTTGCTGTCAGTGTGCTGTGACTGGCTTGTTGTGTGACGGAGGCTTCTTCTTCTTCTGCTATTGTTTTTTTCTCTCTCTCTTCTGAGACCTTAATGGGTGACAATGTCAATCCTCCATGAAATGAGTCTCAGCACAACAGACGACCACCTCCAAAAGTGGTGAGACTCAAACAAGATTTTTGACGAAAAATTCATAACAATCATCGTCATTTGTTGCTTGACACAGTGAATGCTTTTTAGAGCTAAGTCATTTATGTGGACTCATTTTCCTAAATGTCAATAACTGTAAGAATACAGTCACACCTCTTTCCCTAGAGATTGCTCAACAGATGATTCACCTTCGGCGTTCTATATAAAGAAGCCTGAGTTCTCTCTTTCTCTTGACCTTTGATCTAATCCCCCCACCACTACTTGCTCACCTGTAAAATGATCTCATGATATCAAGGACAGGACTTGAAAAATAACATTTGTGAGGTTACTGAATGAAAGTATGGCGCTTTGGAAACTGCAAGGCATCCATTTAACCTCCCGCATAGATGGAAGCACAAAGTCAAGGTCTTGGACTTATTGTTGATGAAGTGAGAATAAGAATTCAAAATATTCTGTATTTTATCGTCTTGGCATCGATGTACTATGTCGAGCTTCTTTGAATTTTAATAATATTTACCAATTAAACATAGGAAAATAAAGTGTGAATGTGTTGGTTCAAGGTTGGTCCACAAACCTGATGCCTGCAATACACGTTTTCAACCCAGTTCCTATTAACCAATAACTGGATGAACTCCTCCACATTGAGAGGAACCAGCTGAGGTGGCTCAGAGCTGGACGCCTCCCTGAGGAGGTGTTCTGGGCATGTCCTACCGGGAGGAGACCCCGGGGAAGACCCAGGACTCGCTGGAGAGATGATGTCTCCGGTCTGGCCTGGGAACGCCTCGGGATCCCCCGGGAAGAGCTGGAGGAGGTTTGTGCGGATCGGGAAGTTTGGGCTTCCTTGCTCCGAATGCTGCCTCCGCGACCCGACCCCGATAAGCCGCAGAAGAAGGTGAAGGTGGATGAAATTTATGAATTGTGATTCAAGCTGAGGTCAATATTGAAATTACGGGGTTGCAAAAACACAACAGTGGTCAAGATTAAGCCACAATAACTTTGTGTCACAGGAAGCAAGATGTGCAGGAAGGGCATTTCAATTTAAACTTGCATGTCTGTCTGCATGTCTTCCTGTTTGGGTCATCGTCCCATCAAAGCAGTAGAAAACATGTATCAATCACATCCAGGTCGTGAGTTGGTGTCTCTCATTTGGACCCTTGTGTCATGAAGTCGGCATAGTTGTTGTCTTGCTGGAAGCACTATAGTCACTCCCTCTGTAGGTTGACCGAGTCGTCTTCGGGGGTGGATTTTCGCGGATGCCTCTTCTCATCGAGCTGTAAATGAATCGGAGAAGATCAATCCAACGGGGAATGTTCATCATGCCATTAAAATCTTTTCGTGAACTGATGCTGAACTCTTTATCGGCGAGAGGGGGGGCATTTAATTGCGTGCCGTAGTTGCTTTGAATAAAAGAAGTGGCAAAGTGAGAGCCGTCCTCATTCACAATCTCACTCATGCAAAACAAATAACCCCGCTGATAGTAGCCAGCCATTTTAAAGTTTGTCGTGACAACGCTGCTGCATGCTAAGTGACTCACACCAGGTGATTGTGTATCAGAGAATTGAGACAATTCAATGCCCTTCAAAAACAAATCTTTGTCTCTTCATGGGTGTTTTGTACAGACTGGGCCATTGTGAGTTGTAAACATTTTATCGCAACATGCAAAAGTACATCTCACTTTATCCAAAATAGAGAAAATAGAAAGTGGAGATTCTACTGCAGGTAGGTGATTCTTTCCAAATTTAAGAAATTTTAGACACTATAAACAGATTTATGCCGTGTTCAGTACTCAGTTTGGTCTCTGACCCGGATCTGGTCTCATGATCTCTTGGACTTGGCTTTGACTCCATCTCAGGTTAGATGGTCTCGAGTGTGACAAGTGAAATCTGAAATCACTAAATTTCTAATGTTACTAGGAGACAACTCTCCTCCATGACCACCATAGGGCGCTGTGTTCTGAATCTGACTGGTGATACTGAGAACTGGGACATGTGCCAGTTCGTAATATACGGTAGTAAGTATACAGAGTGAGTTTTAATAGAATGTCTGACACCAAAATGTAATGAATGCGTTCAACTCATCGATACGAATGATCGCAAAAACAAACTGGGAGTCTATTTGTATCAATAGCCATCAAGCTAACGCATTCTGAGATGGCATGACGTCATGTCACGTTCCAACTAGATCTTAGTGTGTTGAGATTATTATTATTATTATTATTAGGAGTAGTAGTAGTAGCAGTACTAGAAGTAGGAGGAGAAGGAGGAGGAGGAGTAGTGTTACCACACACATACAGTATGTGTGTTCATGTTTATCTTCAACTCACAAGTGTGCCGTGCTTTAACATCATTTTTATTTATTTATTTATTTGTCATTTTGTTTGACAATGTGAATCAATGGTTTAAATAACCAGTTTCCAAAGATTTCCTTAAGCTACAAAATGTTTTTAAAAATATCAAATTTATATGACGATCATTATCACAATTATTATTACCAACAACAACATCCAAAATCCCACTGGCTTGTGCTGCACTACATTGTTATGCCTTCACAACATATGAGCAAAACTGCTTTCTAGTTAGAAGTCACTTTGGCCCAAAATTGGGACATCGATATACATTGCTGTTCCCAGTTTTATTCCCATTGTGGTTACATGGGTTGGCAGCACAACATCATTAGAGGTTTGGGCGAGTTAACATTTTGCACGTCTTGGTTGCAACATTTCATGAGCAGCAAATGTTTCGAAAGAGGTTTGCTCCTCCACAGAAGGCAATGCAGTGACCGCCTGAAGTGAACCAAGACATTTAACACGTCTTCACTTCTTCAGATCAGAAATTAAATTAGTAGGACAAGGGTTTACCATTTATCTCGCTCAAAATGATTATTCACGATTCTCACATGAAAATGCAAAAATATTTAGTGTCCAGTTCCATTCTGTCTCCTTGCGTCTTTTGCATGAATGTCATGCATTATTCAGAGGAATTACTGAAAAGCTTGGCCAACTGTCAGAAAAATGCAAGTTAACTAAGAAACCACGCAGATGGATTTTCATTGTAGTACAAAGGGCTTTTGAAGTCATGAAGACACAATAAGGTGTGATTGGTTCAGTCACTCGACGCGAACACAAAACAGTGCGAACAGGATTCGTGATGGCGCTGCTGTTGAATTATCAAGCAACGGTGGAGTCTGTGACAACAGCGACCTGAAATCAGCAGACAGGTTCATGGCAGTGTAATTAGCTGGATATCAGATCTATCCCGCGATGAGGAGGCAAAAAGGCAACAAAGACGAGCTCTTTTTAAGATAAAAACCGTTCCACTGTAACAGTTCAGATCAATATGTAATTATCACCGAGAAGAGAATCACCTTTCCGAACAATCTTCTTCACTCTCCCTCTATAAAGCTCTCTGCGTGAAGTTGGACAAAAAGTTGACCTGCTAGAAACAGAGAGCAGCCTCTTTTGTGCAGACGGATTCAATAAATTAGAAGTTACAAAAGCAATTCGTCTTAGGACTTTCTGGAAGAGATAGTTGCAGTGGAGTCAATTTGAACCACCGACACAATTTCCGCTGTATTTACTGTTTATACTATTCACAAACCAGGACCACATTCAAAATAACTTTCTATAGTCATCTATTTATTCTTCAACTCCTTTTGGGATAAAAAATAAAATAAAATAAAATAAATAAATAAAATAAAAATTTTAATTAATGTATTTGCAGTTCCAAAGCTAGTTATTATTATTATTCATATTATTTTATTTATTTATTTTAACACTGAGTAACAACTAAACTTTGTCTGATAAGGAAGTTTTCTTTTTGTTTTTATTTTTTTAAAAGAATGCCCTTGTTTTTAGACAAGTTTTATGATCAGCGCTGCTGTTTATAACAATGCTTTTACAATGACAATATGAGAGATTTTTCCCTTTGTCCCTTGGTTCACCCGACCCAGACAAAATCAGTCCATTGAATGGACGTTTTTTTTTTTTATGGTCCCCCCATTCAAATAGGCCAGTAGGCTCTTACTGTGCATTCACTTAGCATGTCCTGATATTTGAAATATGTTTATCCACCATTTAGTTAACAGGAAGACAGAATCATCGGTGTGATTGAAGAACAGTCACTGTAAGAACGTTCTCACGCTGTGAAGAGAAAAATATCAAAAGCGATTCTCTGTCAAAGTTGGCAAGCCGACACCATGCTGAGAATGGTGGTGACTTCTCCGGCAAATAGCTCCCAAACATTGGGTGAGACCAGCTCTTAAGTGAAAGCCACGTTCATCGGAGACCCAGTTCCTGTTAAGACGACACAACGTGTCCTTTTAAGTATTCGTCTAAGCGCACATTGCATGTGACTGCAAATTGTCAGAGCAGCCACAGGACTTGGAACATCATGACAGCACGGCACCGCACCTTGCTTCCAGAAAAAACAGCTGCTCCATGGTGATTGTGGCCCGTCACTGGGGACTGAACACTACCCACAGGTACTTTGTTTATAGCCATTCCAAGCGGCCCTGTCCCAACTGACACTCTGTATGAACTGTATTTATTAACATTTTCTTGTCAACAAAGAAAACAAAATGAAAAGAGCGAGGAAGGATGGACTTGCTGAAGTGGATTGTTTTTAAACCTATGGGTTCAGAGGGATTCTAAAATGTAGCAGCGTTACATAAACCCATTATTTACACTGTTTGGCATGAATACATAATGAGGGCGCAGTTCTAGATTTGTCTCTGAGGCCTGATGATTTTGTGAGACGTGGTAAACCCACTTAATTAATCTCCTGACTCATCAAATATGCGATCGAGGCAACCATGATGTTATGCGAATCACTGAGCAGTTGGTTTGAGCCTACTCAAGGCTGTGAAAACTGGCGGTTGGAAAGGAACTTTGAGCCAAACAATATGAGCTGGATAGCTTTGTTTTAATCCCTGCTCGACCCATTGCGTTCAACGCTGGTGAGCTAAAGGCAATTTCCCTTTATCACAGCTACGTGATAAAGGTCTCAAGAGGATGACTGACGTATTCCTGGGTGCTGGGAGGCCGATCCCAGCTGCACAGGTCTGAGCTTAGGAAAGTCCGAAGCACAATACATGTGTTGCTGGTTATAAAAATTAAATAAATATCAAGCATTGAAATAAGGGCTGACACTTATGTAGGTATGGTGTTTTTATTGGAAAAGTGATGAAGATCTGGCAACAGTTCTACTGACACAATGATGTGTTTCTGTTGTGTGTTCACCGTTGGTATTACTCACCGAACATTGAGGATCTTACGTAAGACGTATGTCCACAATTTGGTAAGATCAGAAATGAATTCACAACAGAGCTAATTCCATACACTCATGTAGGCTATGAATTATACTGCATGTCTTAGTCTGTAACTTTATTCATTCAAGTAATGCCTTTAAAACAGACATGGGAGTGAAACGTTTGGCACTTATGTGGCCCTCATGAGATCAGAGCAAAACTGCATAAGCATTGTTTCTTTTTCCCTGAATAACTACTGCTAAGAGTGAGTCATTTTTTTTGTATATTCTGTATGCTTTTCCCCATTTTTTTTTCTCCATAGATAATCTTGTATTTTAAATTAAATTATTTTAGTGACTATTATTTCTGGCCGACCCAAATAAGTGAATAAGACACATTTCTTGTCTTTTCTTTTCTTTCTTTCTTTCTCTTTTTTTTTTGTTACCCATGTCTTTGTTATCAGGATGTGTCCTACAAAAAATAAAATAAAATAAAATTTAAAAAAATCCTCCATTATGTGAGATGTAAAATGAGAACTTTTAAAGAAAATGAAACAATATCTAATCATTATTTTATATATTGCATTTGAACCATTTTATATCATGATTTAAAATAATTATTTTTCTTATCTGCTTATTTTAGATTTTATATTATAACAGTCATATTTAAGACTCTTTGTGTAAATCCTTATGTTGGCTAACTATTGCTTAAATGCAGCTTTTTTTTTTTTTTTTCAGGGTGGCATGGCAGATTTGGAAATTTTTTTAAGGGTCTGACTATTGTTGTTTCCTCCTGACCTGAACCTATGAAGCGTAAATATTTTAGAGTCTCCCTCTAAAAAACAGAGTTCTTTTGTGACACAATCTTGCTGCAGTCAAATCAGGTTCCTGCTGACTTGAAGCTATAAATAATAAAAACAGATTTTCTGTTTGGCAAAGACAGACGGGGTCTCCCCATCTCTTTTACATTTTCGTTCACTCAAATCATTCAGTCATTCATTTCCTAAGAGGAATTCCTGACATATTTTTTTTCTTTTTTCTTTATTTATTTTTTTTCTTAAAGGAGAATAATATTTTTGTGTGACTTTGCTTGTGTTGCTACAGTTCTCATATGATCCCAATAACTGAAGTAAAATGTCAGATGAAAAGTGAAAGGTAGGTATATGGTGACTTGTTGTTATAGCATAGTAAAGTTGCACTAGTGCTGGAGCAAAAATGCTCAGGCCAGGAACCATAGGAACAGAGCCGTTGAATAAACGGGGTGTGGGAGGAATGGCGACCAGGCAGAACATGGAAGAAGGAATCCATCAGTGATCAGAAATGAGCAGTACAAAAGGAACAAAAAGAACGGTCAAGCAGTGAATTTATGACGGCCTTACTTTCATAATATTTATAGATGCATTTTTAAGGAGCTTTCATTAAGCCGTGTTTTATGGATCTAATATTGTCTCTGAAGTACTGAGTGTGCTTAATCTACTTTTCCAGGCCAAAGCAGTCTTCGGCTTCTTTGGACTCTGCAACTAGGCCATCAGGGAGTCCACCAGGGGCTTGAAAAATCTAGACACATGGACACTCGCGCACACACACACACACACACCCCTGCACACACAAGTAGTTGTTTTGTTGGTGCACCTGGGGGATAGCCTTAGCCACGAGACACAAGCGACCAAATCCACTGACTGATCCAGTGCCCAGACTCTGTGGCCCTTTCTAGCCACTACACAATGTTTTAACCTTCACTTGCTGCAGTAAGAGCAGGACTTCACACTGCGTGGGGTTTAGGGAGCTTTCAGATAAGATCTCTGCTGCCTGTCCAGAACTGACTCCACGCAATACCGCAATGTTTTGGAAGCTACTGATCAGACACAACTTGAAATGCTTTTCCGTTTAAAGGCTTAACAACAGCCAATCTGTGCGACCGGTACAATAATCTAGGGCACAGAAGCGTGCACACAGCACATTTGTGACAAGTCGTAGCACCGTCACAGCAAACGTGTCCTCGGCAGTGTCGCTATAGAAACACACTAGCAATAATGTTTGATCGCTTCAGCTGCCGTCTCAGGGCAAAACGGTTTGATTTCAATTCAGTATTCTCCGTTTCTTAGTTAATGCCTTATTTTCCCATTGGATTTTGGGTTGAGCTTTTTATTCTTTATTTGCCTTTTTGTCAGATAAATCGACATGAGAACACATAGGTGCTGGTGCGGCGTGTCATATATTCACTCACCTAGTGAACAGTACATGCTGGTACCCTGGAAATATATTCTTATATTTCCAATGTGCTCTTGTTTGCCAACACGTGACTAAGACAACGTTACTAAAGTGAGTGTTCATTTTATCTCAGAATGACTTGTGACTTGGCAGTGAGAACGGGCAATAAATGAGTACCTATTGAGAACATATTGAGGCGTCGGCACTCCAGTTAAAAACCCTATCTATCTATCTTGCAAAACCTATGATGATGATAGTTATTGATGATGCTTTTGATGGGTCGGTTTGTTCGGATTTCGAAAAGACGTTCCCATTGACATCTATTACTTGCGGTTAAAACTAAGGACCTAAAACCTAGGACAAGCTGGAGAGTTTGACTTGACAAACATGCACTTTAACTAATTTAAATTACGTGCCAATTCAATTGAAAATGTAATGTGTCGATTGCGACGGACAGCACCACTTTATGCCAACTGAAACACTATTTTACTGGGAATAGTACAGTGGAATAGTGGTCGGGACATGGAAAAAGGACTATGAAAGTTAAATTAAATGCATTTTACTGTGTGCTAATTTGAGTGGAGTCGTACTCTTCATGGCATGAGGAGGAATGAGAGATGCCGTGGTGCGGGCTTGTAAGGAACAATTCTCACAAGAATTCAAATGAATGCCCAGTCAGGTACCAAATGCGCGGGATTTATGAGCGTATTCTTCAATAATTCAAAACAGTTTCTTCAATGAAATATTCCACTTCCACTGTTTGAAAAGGCTGCAGCGTATTTTCTCTCACGCTTTCTCACACAGCTGTCCCTATTTCTCCATTTTTTTTTCCCTCACATTCCCGCTAAATCATTGGCACCAGAATGCAGTTCCTGTGGACACAACAAATGGACATGCTGTCACTATGGCAGTTTCACTCCATGCAATGTGTGAGTGAAAAGTAAAAGTATCGGTCTTCGGAAGCTAAGTCAGTCATGTTCACTCTGTTGGTCTCTGCCTACTCGATCAGGCGTTTTCAGTCTTTATTTGTCTCAAACCTTTGAAAAAAAATGCTCCATCTGCTTTTGTAAAGTAATAACTAAGTCTAACTGGGCTGGCTGAAATTTGACTTTGACTTTTTCAACTAGAAGATCTCAGATGATTGTTCCAAAAACAAGATGAATCCACAAAGATTCCATAAAGAGAGAGCATCAAGATAACTCGTCCACCTGTTCAACTCCCACCTAAATTGTGGCATTTGGCATTTGGAATAGGAATGTCATAGATGCAAAATTACAAAGTGTGAGAAATATCTGGATGCCCCCAGGATATTTTTTTTTCTTGCATTTAAGATCTCATGTCTGTTTCTGTCTATATACTTGAGACTGATGGGTACAGAACTGTGAACCAGCGTTCACTTCACATTTGCGTCAAAGTCTTAACTGCCCATGACCCTGGCACTTGTTCACTGTTTTGCTGGACTCTGACTTTTTATCTGGCCGCGGCAGAAACATTCCATAGGTGCTCACTGTCAAGCATAACATCAATTTGTGAGTGGCGGATTTAAATCGCTTTGATAGATGTAGAGTCGAATGTGTTTTTGCACAGCCTCAGAGTAAAGATCTATCTGTCTGTCCAGTCAGTGTCAGCAGGGTGGAACCTGTAGGTCCTTCTCTGTTGCTGGCCTCGAGCAGGGAAGCGTTCGAAGCGCCACAGATGCTGACAGGGTGAAGAAGCGAGCAACCCTGTCTGCTTGGGATGAAACGTGAAAGAAGAAGCAAGTGAATTGATTTGTACACGCTGATATTCTTAATCCTAGTTTTGAATATACGGTAATTATCTCCGCTGTTTAAATAGAGGGCAAATGGTTCCTCTGGTGATTTTCAAATCCATTATTTCCTTCCTAATTGGCTTGGCTATCCTCGCCCCGTTTTCCCTCTTGCTTGTTCGCTCAAAGATTAAATCCAGCCATGATTTTTAATTTGAAATGCAAGATGAAGCAATCAAAGCAATGAGGCTGAAAGAGAAACAGGAAACATTCGACTGCTCATCAGGTACGTCGGTGGACACACCCAGTCCTGAGGGCGATTGTGCTCGCTGCTTGTCTGAAATGCACTGTGCAGAGAGACTTATTCCTATGTAGGGAACAGTCAGACCTACTGCATGAATGAAAACTCAAGTCGTGTCCCAGTGAAAAAGCACATTTCTCCTGTGATATTATCGAAAATGTAGAATGCATTTTAAGCAAAAAATCTCCAAACACAGAGTGACTTTCTGTTCACTGCATTGACATTCCCAGGCTGTTCCAACAAGTAGTGAAAGGAACCGTCTTGCTTGTATGGATCCACGTGTGACCGCGTGGCCGCTTAGTCACCAGCCTCTGTTTATGTCCTGAAGGGCTTTCATGAAGTCGCAGTTGCTGGAGCTCATTTTAGATATCTTCAAAGTGCTTTGGAGAGGTGTGCACGAGATGAAAGAGTGATCATGTCCGTAATAGGAAACAATTAACATGTGAAATGCAGTTCCATCTGCTTATCAAACACATTTAATCACATTCTATTTTTCTGCTGCCGTTCACTAAGGTATAGACAGAGTGGATGTGAATTCACTGCATGGAAAGTAAGAAAAATGATCAGAATCAGAATCTGAATTTAATTTATTGCCATGGTCAGTTCAGAGCCCACCAACTAGGAAAGTGTTTTGGAATAAAGTGCTGACAAAATAAAATAAAATAAAACAACAACAAAGGCTGTTCACGAATTCAACAGTCCGACGGCCGAGGGGAATAAGCTGTTCCTGGTCTGGATGGACCGTAGCCTCCTGCCAGAGGGAGGAGGAACAAACAGTCCATGTCCAGGGTGAGAAGGGTCGGCTCTGATCTGACCTGCACGTCTCTGGGTCCTGGAGACATACAGGTCCTGAAGAGGTGGCAGGCTGCAACCCATCACCTTCTCAGCAGAACGTACGATGCGCTGCAGTCTGCTCTTGTCCCTGGAGGTGGCGCTGCTGTACCAGACAGTGATGGAGGAGGTGAGGATGGACTGGATGATGGCAGTGTAGAACTCCACCAGCAACTTCGTCGGCAGTCGTAGTTTTCGTAGCTGCCTCAGGAAGAACATTCTCCGCTGGCCCTTCCTGATGAGGGACCTGATGGTTGGCTCCTATTTGAGGTCCTCAGTGATGGTGGTTCCTAGGAAGCAGAAGGAGTCCACAATAGGAATGGGTAAACCAGCCAACATGAGAGGGGACAGAGAAACTGTGACTCTCTTGAAGTCTATGACCATCTCCACTGCCTTCTTATGAATATGAAATAAACTTAATCTCAACTTTGAGGAAAAATTAATGTCAATGACTAACTATTTAAAATAGACTTCAAGTATATATGTATGTATGTATTGTTGTTGTTGTTGTTGTTGTTGTGAAGAATGCTTGTGAAAAACTGTAGGCACATTCTATTACTATTTTCCCAAAATATTTTCAAGGCTTTCTTCTGGTTCACTCTTCTTCTCAGGTCAACTTAAGTTCATAACAGTCAGCGATGTTGGTTGAAGATAACAGTCCTCATTAAGAAGATAAGGGTAAAGTGGAGATTAGAATTTTCGGTTCTACATGGAACACTGGAACCTTCATTCATTCATTTCTTTGAATATGCTTCTAAGCGGCTCTTTGTTGAAAACTGTGTACACAGAAATGTGACATGAATGTATTTATGACGGTTATTTAGGGCATGCTGTCTCAGTAGCTTTAAAGCCTTGTTATAGATTTACTTTCGATTTGCTTCCCTCATTATGTTTAATGAACAGATCTGTTACCTTCTTGTACAAAGTGTGTTGCGGATGCCTCGAGCGATTGAGTGCATTCATAACCTTAAAATACTCATTGTTCTATGACTGCGCTCAAATGAATAGTCACAACTTGCTTACGGTTTGCTGCCTTTGTTCTTCAGTGCAAGAAGCTAGAAAATCAATCCGAGACGTTCCCCGGTGAACTGCACATGCACTTTTCACACCGTCTGAAGCTTGTTTCATACAACGCTGAAGACGCCTAAATACCAGAAACAGTGGTAATAGCAGCAGTGGCGTTCATATGAATGACAGTTAGAATGACCAGCCATCTTCATCAGATGAGGAGGATTTCCAGTGGACCAGATAGACAAATGTGTTAGCCACAGTGGCCTACTGACGTCACTTAATCTCATCCCAATCTCCTGGTCATTTCTCATTCATACTCATATCCCTCCATCTCTAACCATTTTCAAGCTACAACCTTATGGAATGGTGATATCAAAGTTATTTCAATGAAAAAGCTCCTGCGCCCAGGGGGTTACACGCGCCACTGCGGTTGGTTTGCAGTTGTTGTCACACCAAACTTTACTGAGAATTTTGCTGGCGCATGCTGTGTGAATTGATTTCACTTGCCCCAATCCTGCGGTAAATGTCTCCAATGGAAGACCAGTGGTGTCATGTGCTACAGTAGTGAAGGACAACTGCTCCAGTTTGCTTGCTAGCCGACAGTTGAGTGACATGAACCCAAATGAACGTGAAAAATGCAGACAAAGCATTTTTTTTTTCAAATCAAATATATTATACTTAACAGTCCAAAAAGTACTTACAAAGCACATCTGAAAAAAATAAAATGAAATTTCACATAAACCACTTATTGCTGTATCAGCAGTTGTCACGGCACAACTAAAGCGTAAGAAAACACACATTCATCATTTCAAGTGTTAAACTTAAGACAGAAAAGACCTTCAACTTCTATCTCCACGCTGGGATCAGCATTATCAGAATGAATAACAACACAGGCTGAGGCCGAATCTCTTGAACAAGTGACACACAAGAGGGTTATTCAGAGTGTCATATTTGGAGGCAGCTGAATGAAATGTGATGAAACATGTGAAAATGTTATAATTTAAAAAACGAAACCCAGCTATCTTGTGGTTCTGTTCCTCTCGAGATCCGAACCTCCAAACCTACCTGGCTGACTTGCTGAGCAGAAAGCACCCTGCCCCCATCAAGTCTCTTCACAAGCCCATAACATTCTCACACAGACTGGTTTGCTAGATTCTTTCCAGCTGTGCCTTTCTTCCAACCAATACAGAGTTAGAAAGGAGAAATACTCGGTTTTAATTCCATCCATACAAAAAATAAATAAAGCAATGCTAATATCAGCAAAAAATGAGGGATTTGTCAATGGTTTTGGAGCTGGTTCATGCAAACGGAGGACTTATTTTGATGCCAACCACATCGTGGAACCAGCAACTTGGACTATTGTGAGAGGATGAAGTGACTGAACGGATCAGACACAATGACAACACTGAACGGTAATGTAAATGCAATGTAAAACTTTAAGACGAGTTAGCAGTACAAAGCCTATTATACAGTGAGACTCACTCTGTCCTTTAAGCAGTGACGCCTCCTGACAGATGTTTTGATAGATTTGTTTGTTATTATATTAATAATGAGTTTCATGGAACAGGCGTGACATTTTTTAAAATCTTTATATCGAAAAAAATGCTTCACATATTTCTCAATTCAAAGACTTGTTTCTGGGCCTCGCTTTGATTCACTTGGAACTACAGTTTACATTTAGCAGTGTAATTCAACAGAACCACCTTTGTAGGCAACTTGTAGACAATTTAAATGATTATTTTTATCAGAAGTATTTTGCAGTGCTCCAACATTGTTCAAATACATGTAATCGATGTCCTGGTCCTCGTCTTTTAGGACACTTTAAAACTGCTGGATTAAAAGTTGAAAATTACCGTAACGAATCAAGGGACGTAGAGCGGGACCCAAGCGCAGTGATGAAAGTTACAGGAGGCAGGAGCGAGTCAAAAACAAATATTTTAATAATTAACCAACAAAATCACAACTGAAAGCGTCACCGAACCGGGAGAAACAAAGCAAAGTCGAAATGTCCAAACATAGAAACCAAACTTGCAGAAGTCCACAAAACATGAGTAAAAAGTCCAAACAGAAAGCGTCACCGAACCGGGAGAAACAAACTTAAATCTGGAAACTGAGAGACTGAAGCACAATGAACGGAGATAGTCACAAAACACACTAGGAAACACCAAGAAACAAAACACCAACTCAGGCACCAGGGTTTAAGACAAAGTAATCAAAAATAAGCTAGCTAGCGCACAGAACGAGAGACCGAACGGCAGAGAACCAAATTACCGCAAGGAACAAGAGGAGTCCAAATCACAGGAACTAGAGGAGAAATCACTGGGAAGTAGAGGAGCAATCACAAGGGAACAAAAGGAGTCGAACACAGGGAGCAAAAGCAGACGATCTCAGGAACTAGAGGAGAACTCACAGGGAAACAATGGGACACGGTGCTGGAGTCCAGGTGTTTTTGTACATGGGTGATCAAGGGCTGATTGGCTCCAGCCGTGTGCCACACAAACAGGAGGGAGAAACGGAGGGAGAAAACAACAGGACTCACGTGACAAAACAGGAGCAGAGTCATGACAATTACCCTGCACGTTGGGTCCAGAATTTCACCTAGCATGTTGGTACATGATTAAGAAAACAATAAAAATGAAAAAAAAAACTAAAATAAAATGTTGTCTTCGATGCAGTCATGGGGGCAGGTGCCTATGCCAAGCGCTTATTTAAGTCCGCAGTCAACATCCTTATGTATTTGGATTATTGGAGGCCAGCACAGTGAGACTATTGGGGGCAAGGACATCACATAAAAGTGGTCTGAAGCTGGAGTCGAACTTTTTCTTTCTGGTTGTGATGTAGTTGGCTTCTGACCATATCAGAAGCTGGAATGAAACCATTGCCATTTCTAATATGGTGGTCCAATTTGGCTCTTTAAAGGTGACCCAGTCTGCTTCGGTAAAAAAAAACAAAATAAATAAGCGACCCAATCTGCTCACACTTGACAGGTATCCAGCCAATAGGTTACTTTTGAATATTTTCAACTCAGTTTTGTTTAATTTACTGTACATTGCAAATGACATGCATCTGTACATATGCATTAAAGAACAGAGGTGTAATTCAAAATACATACAAACTCTTCGACTTGACTGTGGGGGATGAGGGTTAAGATTCCGAGAGGACCAGCAGAGGCAAAAAAAAAGAGATGTTCTTGGAGCAGGAGGTTAATCCCAGACTCCTGCCTTGGGGTATGAGTTCAAGCATGTGATTACGGGGGCGAGAAGGGTCGGTTGCAATCCTGCTTGGAGGCCTCAATTTCCTGCAGACGTACAGGTTAGTGAAGGAGAGAAAAAGGGCAGCTGGTCTCCCGTTCTGAAGACCAGATACTGCAATCTGTGGGACTTCAAACCAGTCTGTGATTGTTGCAGCACATTACCATACAGTGATAGTGGAGGTGGCGGAAATGGAGAATAAGATTCCTAGTACTCTGCCTATAATATATATATATATATATATATATATATATATATATATATATATATATATATATATATATACATATCTATATATATATAATATATATAGATATGTATTATATTTTCTTCATCAAGTCCACTAGAGGAAATCTGACATGTGACATGTGCCGCCACCTTTAAATCTTCACTAAAAACTCACTTTAATAGGCTTGAATTTAACGTATTATCCTCCTGACTTTTCCTTATTTCTCGCTCAGACGGTCTCGCCCTCCACCTTTCTGGTCAAGCTAGTGCAAACATTCTCTGTTTTGCTTGAAAAGCGCTTTGTGAGCAGCGTTCTAAGAGTGCTGTATAAGTAAAGCTTTATTCTTATGTTATTATTATGAGCTGTTGCAAAAGTGACCAAGTCCTTCTTGAGTGAACAGCTAAATAATAACCAACTAACTACGGCAGTAGTCTGTCCCACTGAGCGTTTTAACTATACGAATCAGCTCCATTAGACAGAGCATGTGCGGTGGACAGCAACCCTTGAAATGTCTTTATCTGTTTAATGCATGCTTGAGCCACTGATAACATAAAACGTCACAGATCATTAGAGCCAACAGTGACTTGTGTTTGCTAAATGCGTGTGTCAAAGCAGATAAATATGTATTGTTTGTTTTCACGACACTTGAATTAAATCCCGTGTTTGCAGTGCAGGACTCATTTGGAAGATGATCGCTGGAATGACACAAGCTCAGAGCTATAGCTTCGTCTTTCATATCATATTCATCCCCGCTTGTCACATTAGCTCTTATTTAATTCCTGGGCCAAATAGGGCTTGCGGGCCGCACTCATTGTTTATGTGAAGCAATTCATCCCACGTGCATCTTGTTTTACCATCCGCTGTTTGTTATTAATGGTCCAGATGGGCTATTGTGCTTCTACCGACACGCAAAATTTCATGTCCGTATTAGAGCTTTTTGAAAGAATCTGGCTGCTTATGCTCAGAATCATTAGCATCCCGCCTTATTACACAACGCTCTTCTGCTTCCTTGTGACACACTTGTAATATGTTTATTGTGTAACGCCGTCAAAACATATCCACATATTTGGTTTGCAAGTACAACAGGAGACAATGAATGAAACATCTATCTGCGGATTAACTAATTCTTCCAAATATAAATTCCGTTGCCGCAGGGCAGCATTGTTTGTCCCATCTGAATGAATTATTTTCGACACAATTTGTTATTCTTCCTGCCCACTGTGCTTGGCGCGCGGCCCGACCACCAGAAGGCTGTCTTTGTTTGATGGCCCATCTCAAATGTACCCCCCAAGTTAGGAAAACTGTCGTGATTATTTTTATGCTCCTGTGATCAATGGTTGTTGTTGCTATCACAGTTATTTATTTATTTTTTTTTTACCCACGCTATAATTTGAATGACTCATTCAGGCATCAAATCACGAACATACTGAATTGCACCTCCAAATTCTTGGGACATCATTTTGCCTGTCCACAAGCCGAGTTATAGGCGGACCATCAGGGTGCGGTCCATACGATTGTTTGGACTGCACCCCCCTATGTGCATGTGCTGTAGCAGACCACATCTGCTGGCGACGGGAAAATGAAGCTAGTCATGTCATTCTCCTATGCTTTTTCCCTCCTGGAGTCAAAGGGCGGCGAAGCCAGCAATATCCAACAATATATCGGGGTGTTTATAATGATATATTCAGTCAATAAACAGCATAATAGAAACTAAATAACAGGCATATGTCTGCTGCTCATGGTGTGAAACATACTTGTATTATTACTATTATATTACTATACTATTACTACTACTATAACGATTATTATTATTCTTATTAGTAGTAGTAGTAGTATCATCATTTTTGGCTTTAAATAATTATTTAAATGAAACCGCACATCAGCTTTAGAACAAACACACCAGCCAGTGAAAATAAGACCAGAGTTTCATGAAACCTCAGTGGCACATCACTACTATTCAGTAAAAACAGTCTAAAAGTTACATTGCAATTTATTAGTGACAAACTTTGTCCTTGGTGCAGAACAGGGTTACAGATGTCCTGTCAAAATATATGCTTTAAAAAAGTACTGGTGCATGCAGTGGATAGATACAGTATACATTTCAATTTGCATGAATTATTGAAGCATTTATCTGCAAAGTAATATTACCGTGGCGCAGTCTCTACACTCACGGTAATAGCTTTCATGTTGGTGTCAACCCATTAGCCTGCTTAAACCTATGTTTACGCACACATCCATTTGCGCACGCGTTTAAGTAGTTAAGAGCGTATAGAACATCTGCGAGCGTCGCAAACTTTCCCATTAAAAGTTTCACTAATATTGACACGCAAATTCATGGAACTGTAATTGATTCATGGGAGACTGCTGTCGTCTTTGATGGCTTCGATACCGAACGGGTGGATGCTCTTCTTCAGCACACGTGCGGGGCTCCATTGATACCCATCCCCAGCGGATTGCACCACTGTTAATACGATTAAAGCACAGAAGACTTAGAGATAATTCGGACATGTCCACAGCTAATTTCAGAGCGGAGCCATGGAGGCTGGATCCCCTGATTATGTTTCCTGGCATGCGAAAGACACGATCACAGTTGACTTATAACCACACAATATGTGTAAAGTGGGAAATCTCTTTGGACATGGCGGTGCCACCATATGCGAGATCTAATTCCATTTTCCTTCCACGGCTTTTGTTCACTGCTTTTAAAGTTCCTTGTCCCACAGCAAAACAGTGCGTGGCAGCTTTGGTTTTCACTCATTTATCACACAGCACATGATTCAGTTGAATACTGGCATATTTGGTGCAAAACTGGATTATGCCTAATCCTGTCGTAAATTTGTTTCCTCACTGCATGCCCTCTCTTACATGTCTATTTTTCATACTAAATCGTTGCATGTGCAGCCACGGAGAAATTCAGAAATAACTCTGCCAGACCTGACTCACTGCATGCGTGTCTAATACGCGCATATGCAGGTTAAAGTTTATCTCCAGAAGGATGTGGTGGTGTGAGCCTTTTGGATCATTTGAAATTCCAAAGCTAGATGAGCTGAAGAAGGTATTTATACTGTTACACAGCACAGCATCACCCCCCTGAGGAAAGGGGATCATGAACAATGTGCCCGGACTAAGGCGATGCACCATGCAAGTCATAATATCATGGATCAAGGATAATGCATGCCTCTTAAAATGACACTAGTTTTACTGTTTGTTTTTTTTTGCTTTACCTACTGCAGCGAACGGTGGTGACTTGGAGTGAGTCAGGGAAGCTGAGGAATTAGAAATGAGAGCTCACGGTACAGAATACAGAGGAGCTGCTTCAAATCTGGCTCTTAGTTTTCAGTGTCTGAGCAATCCAACGGGACAGTGAGGGGCCGTGTCAGTTAATTCCTAATGTACTGTGAGCCGCTTGGGTGAGTCTTCATCGGCTCTGGGAAGCATCCGGTTTATTGATAAATATCCAAGTCACCTTTATTTCCAGAGATTGATTTTGTCAGTGACTATGTGGACGTGGCAGCTGAGAAATCTATATTACTGCCTTCATCTAAGAAAGATCTCAGATTTAAGAGTCACATAAACATGGTGACCAGATCCACTTAATGAGTTGATAATGCTGCTGTGCATCTGTTGTCGCTTCACTAAGATCAGACGAACCAAGCTGAACACGATTTAGATATGTTATCCTGCTTGCTGTGCCAATATTTACTGCATCAGTCCTGTCTATCTTGTGGGTCATGTCGCTGATCTAGAGCTGTGCAGAGTTGGGCTTCAACATGAATCACATCGACCAGTCTAGAGCTTTACTCTCACAAGCATGATACAGAAGTACTAGTTTAATGAAATGGTATTAACATAACAGGACCGTTGAGGGTTGCGTTTGCTATGTGGCTCCTTTTTTTGCTATGTTTGCTACTGGCACAAAGCTCCCATCACTCTAGACTAAGTCATGGTTATGGGAAAATCTTCCAAAACAAAAACGAAAGCAAAAAATACATTTCCAGAGATTAAATGAGTAAACAATAAGGCTTGTTCAATGCATTGAACTCAGAGCATAACAAGAATATTTTCTATAGTTTTTAGCTCTTTTCATTTCTATGAAAAAGAAGAAAAGTTAGTTACAGCCGTAACTCAACCCAACGATTTATTGTTGTGAATTTATTGTTGTGAATTTCCATCACTTTCCATCCAGAAAAATTTGGCAATGTTTTAATGATCAATCGAAGAGGTGCTACATGCTATCGAAAAGCTGATGAAGCTTTTGAGTGACTCTGCTATATGAACTATGTGTGTGAGCTTGATCGAGCTGTTGCTTTAGTCCAGGGGCCGGTCCATGTGGCCCTTCAGCGTTTACTCCTGATGAGTCAGTCGCTTCTGAAAATATGTTTTTAAAATAAACAGCAATATCCAGCTCTTGTCCTTCTCTCTCCGTGGGACATAATTTCAGGGATTTTCACAACTACATTTTTTTTATTTTAATTTTATACATATTCAGTACGGACTCATTTAATACATGTTAAATTTGGTCTGCACACACATTTCTGGGTTAGTTATGTGGAGTTGTTTTAAAAGATTGAATTTAAAACAAAATACACAATTAATGAATGTCAAAATAAATGTCAAAAGTTTTTGGGCAATTACGCAGTGTTATGTTGCGTGGCTCCAGAAGTCCTTTCTTCTGCGGTGCTTTCTATTGTAAAAGTTGTCGACATTGGCCGACATGTTCTTCCACACCAACGGCGATCCAAATCCAAAAAAATCCAAAATTCCGATTTTGAGGGCCTCTCCATGCACATCACCACAATAAAATACACGACTTTCGAAGCTATCGAGTCACAGCAGGTAGGAGGGTCCTATAATTTACATGTTCCTGAACTCACGAATGGCAATGTGGAATTCATCGACAGAATTTACATGGAATATCAGAGTGTTTGACGTAATGTGATCGAATAACTGTTTTAATGTTGAAGAGGGACGTGTGTTTTGTCAGGAGAGATGCCATTCTGGAAGGTATAGTGAGATAGCTGTTTCCCCTGTATACAGGGAGTAGGTGTACCATCCACCTTTTGGTGCTGACCCAGGCAATTTACATGGGTAAGAGCCTGGTAATACACACACCGTCATCGTATTACAGCTCAGCGTTTACATACATACATATATAATCGTAGCCTTTGTAGTTTTGTCCTCAAAAACAAGCGGTGTGGCAGGTCGGATGTGAAACAGTAGGTTTCACACCCGACCTGACCTGACAGTGTAGGTTTGGAAAACAGAAGAAAAAAGAAATGATGAGGAAAATATTTGCACAAAAAATATGCGTTATTCTTACTAAACATAGCCAGTGGTCATTGAATGTGCTTTTTGTAATCTGAATGAGTTGTTAGTCATGGCCAGCTTTTATTCATCGAATGAAATTACTGAGTTTGTTTAAATCTTTTTTTTTTCACTTTTATCATTTACATATTTGTCAGAATAGGTGGGCAGGCGTGAAACACTGTCCTCCCTGTATAATCCTTGTCTTTAACTGTCTAGTTCAGTGGAGGGTAACTGCTTCCACAGATGGTCACAGTAGGTGCGTGTTTTTGTTCCAACCGATCATGTGGACACCTATTCACCAATCAGGTGTCTTAGGACTGGAATCATTTGATCGCCAGTCACGTGTCGCATGTTTCTGCTGAAGCCTCATGTTTCAATCATTCTATGGCCATGATGCAAATGCCTGTGTGTCTATGCTGCAGACATCATAGATGCATTGTTACACAGCTGACATTTTCCAGGAACTTCTCCTTGAATCAGACAGCTTTAAACTTACCCCCACAAGAGAGACCTTTAAGCTCCCGCTGCTGTCTTAATAATGGTGGTATATGAAGGTTCATTGCAGGTTCAAGAAACGTCGCACAGTCACTCACATGTTTTACATTGCGTACAGGACATTGCAGTTCCTTGTATTCAGTTGGACTGATTGTCTTTGGACCCTGTAAGACGTTTTGAACTCTTCCTTGGAATTAAATGGCCATAACACATGCACCACATTTTTTTTCCAGTTACAGGTCATTAAACCCTGTTTTTCAACAGAGACAGAAATGACAAATTATAATGTAAAACTAGGGTGTAAAATTGGGTGGTCGGAGTGTGACAAAAATGTCAAGACACAAATGAATACACACACGTCTGTTCTGAAGCAACGATTCCTCCCTTGCAGACCCATGTGTGCGGTCTTGAACTACAATGGTATTTTTTCCAAATCTTGGTTTTGGTGACACGCTTGGAAGTACCATTAAAAACCAGCAAAACCCCACTTTACGGTCAATAATGATGCCAACCATCCGCCTGGCTCCAACTCACACACTGTCTTCAAGCGTCTTTGAAAAAAGTTTATTTTAATGAGACGGCCGTGTGATAAACGCACATCATCGACTAGATTAAACAAGGGAGAGTTAAAATGTGAATCTCGCCAAGACTGACAAATCAAACAGATGCAGAATGAATTCACTTTCAAAGCGCTGTCTAAAACGGCACTGCTGCCAAGATGATCTTTTTTGTCATCATGATGCTGCCCTCTACGGGTCTTCTTCCATCCACCCCCTTCCCTCTCCCTGCATCCTCCCCTCCTCCTCCTCTTCATTACCATATCCATTTAAAGACTATTGCGCGCATTAAACTGCTTTTCATTTCCTGCTCCTGACAGTGCTTCGTGTGATGCTGTCATACCTGGATAACTGTAGCGTCATAATAGATGTTGGCTTTCATTCCAACCCGGACAAAGTTCTTTTCACACAAATGACGGCAGGGAGATAAAGCTTGTGTCCACACATTTCTGCCGCCTTGGGGGAGAGGAGATTTCACCGCTGGAAGCTCGGAGCAGTCTCACCACTGATCTTGGCTCAGTTTGGATGAAAAATAAAGACACTAACTGGTGCGCGGCGCAGCGCCGTCTGCAGACAACCGGAGTCGTGATTCTTCCATCGGTGCGCATGGAGGAAAGTCGCGGTTAAAAATGCCTCTCTGAAGCTGGATTCTAACCTTTCTTTTTTTTTTTTGGCCATATTCGAACTTTGGCTTTGGCTATTTTTCTGAGATGACACTGCTGTTTTCTGTCGGAGGAACATTTGCGGGGCCAGTTTCACCGCGGTGGTTGGTGAACGCACCGGCAGTCCAAATGCGTCTTTGCTTCACATGAAGCCAAACACAGAACACATAAGGATTTAATTTTTTTTTTTGACTAAATGTACGTCCAGAAAGCCGCGTTCGCGCCTCGGCACGAGAGGAATCAGGGCGCGAAGACGTAATTTTCCGGAATGCTCGGGCGCTCTTCACGGTAAGAGGACGTTATTTTACCCTTGTTATGTTTGTGGGGGGGAACTGTCTGTGGTGCTGAAATCTTTTCCCGAGCAGCCACACCGCCGGACTTGACTCTTGTGTCTGCATAATCAGCCACGATTTTATTACACTCACGTCTGTCGGCGCAGTTTTTGTCATCCCAAATTACAAGACACTGGCTTTGCTTTAGACGCAGAGAGACAACCGCTCTCTAACTGCGCCTGATTTCATTTCAGTGCGGAGTCGAAATGATAATTCCAAGTGTTAACACCTTCTTGTGTGGGCTTTAATGCGCTTTTTTTTCTGTTTGGCGTGTGCGCGTGTGCATGCGCGTTTTTCCATGCGCGGTCCCGCATCACTGGCGGAGGTAGAAGGAGAGAGATGGAAAGAAAAGAGAGAGCAACCTTGTGTTAATCCGTCCTGGATACACAATCTCTTCGTTTTAAATTCACGTTTCGTCTTTTTTTTTTTAAGGTGGAGTGGAAACGGAAGGAATGCGGTGCTCGTGCTGGCCGGTTTTGAGAGATGATTCGTCATTAAAAGACGGACTCATTTTGTATTTTCCCTTTTTTCCCGGTCAGAATCGAACGTGCCTAATGTTCGGACGAAGGTGGAGAGGAGGTATCCGACAGTTCCCCCGAGTCGTCGGGTATGCGGGGTGAGTGACTTCTAGATTGTAATAGCAGTTCAAATGGATTTGAAGCCTTAAATAACAGACAGTCCTGTGGAGATGAGGCATTCGAATGCAAAAGTACTTAAATGTCTGGGGACTGAAGTGGCACATAAAGACGTTTTTTTTTGTCATGCCCCGAACGAATTTAAATTCATGCAGATATCAAAAAATGCGCAGTGGAAACCCAGTGCTGGCAGTCGAGTCTCAACTGGATTATATCCTGTATTAGCAAAAAAGTATGAAATATTCATTGACTTAGCCAGGTTTCTGAATTTAAATACAGATAAGCACGTCATTGTAGCTGCTCTTGTTTACCTGCTTCTCCTTGTAAAACGGAACCCCGTTCCCCCCCCTTTTTTTTCTTCTTCTTCTTTAGATGACACCTCATACTGGTTCCACACTTGAGTGAGCTGGGGCATCCTCACCCAGGAAACATGCATATCTGGATCCTAAAAATAATCCTTCTTCTTGCATCATCTCTGAGGCTGGTCGAGATGTATGACAATAATGGGGAGATCTGTCGGAACCTGTGTACGTGCGAGGAGAAGGAAGGGATCCTCACCGTGAGCTGTGAGAACCGGGGGATCATCAGACTGACAGAGATCAGCCCTGTCCATTTCTCAATGTACCACCTGCTGTTGACGGGGAACCTGCTGAAAAAGCTCTCCGTGAACGATTTCATCAATTACACCGGGGTGACCATCCTGCACTTGGGGAACAATGATATTGCCGAGATTGAGTCAGGTGCCTTTAACGGACTCCAAGGATTAAAGCGGTTACATCTCAATAACAACAAGATTGATATTCTGAGGGATGACACCTTTGTTGGGCTGGAGAGTTTGGAATACCTACAGATTGACTACAACTTCATTACGAATATAGAACCCAACACGTTGAGCAAACTTCACCATCTGACTGTCATGATTTTAAATGACAATCTGCTGTCTTTCTTGCCGCCAAATATTTTCCGGAATGTCCCCCTTACGCACTTGGACCTGAGAGGGAACCGTTTGAAAATGTTCCCTTACGTCGGCCTGCTGGAGCACATGGACAAGGTGGTGGAATTACAACTGGAGGAGAATCCGTGGAACTGCTCCTGCGAGCTGATAGCTCTGAAGGCTTGGCTGGAGAGCATAGCGTACACCGCTCTGGTGGGCGAGGTCGTCTGCGAGACCCCATTTCGACTCCACGGTAGGGACCTCGATGAAGTGTCGAAGCAGGAGCTATGCCCAAGAAGACCCCCGGAGGACTCGGTGCGACCGGTACCCCCTAGCAGCACCAGTGGATATTACCAGACTACACCTGTTGCTGTCACAGCTTCTGCCACATCGTCGGCAGTGTTTAGGTCTTCCTCAAGACCGACCAAGGGCACGAGGCAATTCAACCGAACTAGAATAAAGCCCACCTCCCGAATACAAGGCGGTAATGCATACAATTACGGTCCCATCATTGCTTTTCAGACCAAGTCTCCTGTGCCTTTGGACTGCCCCACTATCTGCTCATGTAATCTGCAGATATCTGAAATTGGGCTAAATGTCAACTGCCAAGAGAGAAAGATTGAAAGTATTTCTGATCTTAAACCCAAGCCATACAATCCTAAAAAAATGTATCTCACTGGAAATTACATCCCTGTCGTGCGGAGATCAGATTTTGTCGACGCTACTGGATTGGATTTGCTTCACCTGGGGAACAACAGGATAACTCTGATCCATGACAGGGCTTTTGGGGATTTAACCAACTTGCGTAGGCTGTATTTAAATGGTAATCTCATGGACAAGCTAACTGGAGAGATGTTTTTCGGCCTGCAGAACCTGCAGTATCTGTACTTAGAGTACAATAAAATCAAGGACGTCGGGGAGGGCACTTTTCGATACCTTCCGAACCTGCAGCTGCTGTTCCTCAACAATAACCTCCTAAAAACGCTGCCAGTGGGTATATTTTCAAGTCTGTCCCTGTCCAGGCTGAATTTGCGCAACAATCAATTCCAAAACCTCCCGGTTAGTGGCGTTTTAGATGAACTGAAAATGCTGGTTCAGATTGATCTGTTTGAAAACCCCTGGGACTGCTCTTGTGACATCGTTGGAATGAAGATATGGCTGGAGCAGCTAAGTGCAGGGACTGTGGTTAATGAGATTGTGTGTGAGACGCCCAAACGGCACGCAGGGATGGATCTGCGCTCCATTCACTCCGAGGGGCTTTGTCCAGATTACTCCGATTCATCGGTCTCACCGACTCCCCCTACGGACGAGCCAATGGATGAGCGGATTGTCACCACAGATGCTCCACGGAAGTACAGCACTCCTAGCAGCACGGTTCCTCTCTCTGTCCTCATCCTCAGCCTCCTCCTGGTCTTCATCATGTCTGTGTTCGTGGCTGCCGGGCTGTTTGTTGTGGTCATGAAGAAGCGCAAAAAGTCGCAGAGTGATCGCACAAGCACCAACAATTCAGATGTCAGCTCTTTTAACTTGCAGTACAGCCTCTACAGCAACCGATCTGGTCCCAAAGTGAAGGCTCCAGCTGGCCACGTCTACGAGTATATCCCACATCCCATGGGACACATGTGCAAAAACCCCATCTACAGGTCAAGAGAAGGCAACACAGTTGAGGACTACCGAGACCTTCATGAGCTCAAGGTCACGTACAGGAGTACCCCAGACCAGGACAGGGAAAGCAGTGCCATGAGGAGTCCTTCCTACAGCGTGAGCACGATCGAACCGCGAGAGCACCCCTCTCCAGTCCAGGATGCGGATCATTTCTTTAGGGGCATCCTTGAGCCTGATAAGCAGTCCCCACATCAGTCCATCCCCTCTATCCCTGCAGCAAACCTCGAGTACAAGTACACAGGCCCCGTGTCATACACATACAACCCCAATTTTGATGTCAGACGACAATTCTTGCATCCAGAGAGAATAAGAGAGACTGTGCTTTATGGCACGGCACCCAGTACTGTTTATGTGGAGCCCAGTAGAAATGAATATTTGGAGCTTAAAGCTAAACTGCAGTCTGAGCCTGATTACCTCGAAGTTCTTGAGAAACAGACAACCTTTAGCCAGTTTTGAGGAGCAGAATCATTTATAAAGTGAAGCTTTTCTTTTTTCCTTTTTTTTTATTTCACTCCCCTCACCCCCCACTCCTCTCTCTTGATCCTCCTGGAAATGGTGGCTCAGCTTATCGGGTGCCTTGGCACACGACACATGGCAATTTGAAGGATTATCAAACACTGGGGTGTGCCGAACAATCGTATTCTGATTTCTGAAACATGACGCTACAGGAATGGATACAGATTTCTGACATGGATGAACATTTAAATGATCATGCAAAATTTATTTTTCTATGGTGGTGATCTATGAATAACAAAATGTAACTGTACAGGTCAATCTTACCTAACTTCATTTTCAGTAATATAACCACACACGCAGTGCAGTATATTGTGAATCGGAAAAGACAACAACCCCGGACAAAGGAAAAAAAAAAAAAGACAAAAAAAGGAACAAAAAAAGAAAAATCACAAAAACTGTGCAGGACTGTTTTCTGCTGTAGTCTGTAAGTAAGTATTTATTAATATAATCTGCCATGTCTTTTCAACGGTTTGATTCAACATCATTATTAATTGTGTATCATGTTCCATGATCCTCTGGAAAGGCTTATGTTTGTTGTTTCATTTACCGTAGCTCTGCATTGTAAAAGTGGCTTTTCATTTTTCTTTTCTCTTTTTTGAAAGTGGCACACCCCTAAATGTCCAGAACAGACTGCAGTCATTTGAAGAAGAAAAACCAAGTGTGTTTGTATGCTTTCTGCACTTTTTTTGAATATAGAAGGTGTGCAAACCTTCGTAAAGCTCTCATAAAGGTTATTATATGAACAATGACGGAGGGTGTTCTTTCTTAACATGTGCAAGGACAGGACATGCTATGGAAATCCATTGATGATATTTGAATTTATGTTGTGTAAAACTGATATTTTATTCAATGTAACACCTATTTTTATATGAGCATTCGCAGAATTCTCTATCTTATTGAGTTTGTTTTGATTGCTTTGCACTTACTGCACTATATTGACCAAACTATGTTATATTGTCATCAAAATAAACATGATGTCAGTTCATATGAATATACTGTCAAACTGTTTGGGACATTTTGTAGGAGACGATATTGGCATAATGCATCACTGGGACATATTATGATATTCTATTCTGTTGGTAACTAAATAACCCTCGTTTTAAAATACAGGTCAGTTTTCATGGTGTAAATATGGAGCAGAGCCGGGTTTTCATTCCCACTCTTTGAGTTTGATGCGGTTGAACCGGTGCGTTTATAACTTTGGACGCCACCGTCATTGACATTAATTGAGATGTACGGTGTCTTTTGTACATGCTCGTCCTCTTTGAGGCTTATTTTAGATCCGATCTTTCCTCTGAAGGTGATCAAGGAAATAATCCCCCCCTTTTGAATCTTCTCAGCTCTTGTTTCATTTATTTATTTATTTATTTTTCTTGGAAGTTGCTTTTAACTTGACCCACTTATAATCTGTACGCTTATATAAAATGCAAAGGATGCACCGTGCCGCCACGTTTTTCAATGCAGTGTTCTTGAACTGAGACCGGCAGTGATCTTGTGGGGGGAAAAAAAAGTGTCCCGTTCTTCATTCAAAGGGAATTATTCAGATGATTGTGACCATATACGCATCATCAGTAACTGTAGCAGCAGGTCTGTTAGATGACTCTCTATTATGGGGGTAATTTTCTTTCTGCTACCTTTTCACAATGACATAAGAAAAAAAAAAAAGTGGGGGGATAAAACCGGCACACTTGATGCCCCGTCTTTTGTGGGATCTTTTCATAGACGCCCAGAACGAGAACAGAAGGCAGCATTTGGGAGATGAGGAGTCCTGGAACTGAGTGTAACTGTGGATGTGTCATGCATGTAGCAAGGGATGTGAATCATAGCCAAGGACTGTGTGAGTGTGTGTGTGTGTGTGTGTGTGGTCGCATAGCAGTGGTGGCCTGTGGGACTGCAGACTGTTGACAGCTTTTGAAACTAATTCCACTTTGGTGCAGTTTTCCAATCCCTTTTTTTTTTCAGTTCTACCAACCAATCAAACGCATTTTTTTATGGATCATTATCTTAAAATGCAGCCAATAATGCACTCAAATTCCCTGGCACACGGAAGAAAGCACAGTTCTTGAACTGTGAGGGAAATCACTTGCACACTGTAAAGTCCAAAAACTGCTTTTGCTCTGGCTCTCCTGCTTGTTTCTATTGTGATGCAAGTGATGGTATCCGGGGTTCAGCAGGGACTTAGGGAGCTTAGGGACTCGAAGCTTAACATTGGGGGGTAACTTGCAGTTCTTAATATTCAGAATGGTCAACATCCTTGTGCTGCTGTTATATTTGCAGACTCATGCATTTGTTCGGACCTTGATAAAGTAAAGAAGAAGGTGTCCTTGTACAATATTGCAGTTGCAATACGTTGAGGGCATCTTGAATTGGTGCGAAACCAAATGTTGGTCTGGACGTAATGTGAGGTGGAATGTTGGACTGCCACGCACCAAGGGGGTGAAAAATATAGGATAGGAGGCTGCAGTCTCTCTCATGTCACATGATCTCTTTTCATTGTTTTGAAATAATGATCACAATATTAATCTGCATTCAGTCCACCCTGCTGCATCTGGGACTGTCACAACCCATGTTGACTAGATATCTGTGTTCTATTTTCATCTCTGCTGTTATAATTTTTAGTGACTTGTCAAGAATGACTCGATTTTACATTGGAGTAGTCAACAAAAGTTCACTCTAATTGTTATTATTATGATATATTACCTAGTAATAGCAGCAAATAAGCATGATTTCCTCAATCCAAAGTGAATGATCAGGAAATACGCGTGAAAGCGTTGCTATAAATCTAAGCTCGCTGTACTTTTCATTGCATTTGTGTGTGGCAGGGATCAAAAGAATATTCCTGTGTCGTTCTCCCATTGTTGATTTGGCATCATTTCGGAGCCAGTCACTGTGGAAAGTTACAGCATGTGAAGCTCATCCAGAGCAGTGTAAAGTGTTGGCTCATTGCTCTGCTGTTTCCACTACAATGACTTAACTCACAGGCAATTGATTCCCTAACTGGAAACTTAAAGGCTAATTAAACATGTTCTCATGATTTGGTGAAGAGTAAACACACTGAATGGTGCGTTCCAGGAACATGCAGTGGATGCTGGACGACGGACGCGTAGCCACCCTCTCTGTGCTGGTAGGCATTTGAGAGGCCTGTTATTCTGCGTCCACTTGCGCCCTGTCAGCCGCCCAACCCTGGCGCTGATGTGAGCGATTGTTTTCAAGGAGAGCGGGGTAATTGAGAGGGCAGGGATGGCGTCTGACAGGCACCGATGCCTCCAATGATCACTTTAATCCGAGTGGTTAATGGAAGTTCCTCAGGCATGTAGCAATGCTCAAATGTTCATCAGCGCTCAGCCGATTTTGACGCCAACTATCAGCCTCTCCCCCTCTCCGATGTTTACCGATGACTTTTATCCTTATTAGACTGTTCATATTGTTTAGGACTGCCCTGCTTTCAATGACGAGAATTGGAGAAGAAAAAAAGAATTGAATACATACAATACAATACGATTTACATACTTAAATACGACTTGCGTACGAGTCAAGTTCTGTTCGACATTGCTGTTTTTTGAAAATAAAAATTATATTATTTTATATTATTTATTATTATTATTATTATTATTATTTATTTATTTATTTATTTTTTTTTTCATTTTATTCATTTTTTAAAGCTCATTTTAGCTCATTTTAATGGTCTACGTCCACCTTATCAGGAGTCAATAGAGAGATAGTTATTTCCCGATCTTCCGAGAAAAATATGCCATAGATCTGACATATGATGTCTTTAAATTTCAAAGATGCATTTTAATGCTGAGAGAGCACTTATATATATATATATATATAACAAATCCTAAATTACATGACAAGCGTATGGAAACTCACATCATTATTTATCATTTAAATTGAGGTACAACATGTATACAACATGTATGTATATATCTAGGGCAAGAGGCAATGTGGACCAGAAAATAACTTGGCTCTCCCCATAGACTTCTATTATTATTATTTATTATTTTTATTTTACTGTGTTTTATCCTTTTTTTTCAAGCTTAATATTGCTTTTTCTGGATTCATGTGGTCGGATTTTTCTCATTAGTCGTAGACATTTTGAGCCTTTATATATATATATATATATACAGTATATACTTATACTATAATGTAATTTTATTAGACCCTCCAATATTTCTGGTTAATGTTCCAAATATTTAAATTAAATCAAATAACACGTTTTAACATCACAATGTAATCGCTCATTGTCCTTGACCCACAACAAACAAATAGCTCACCCCTTGGGGAAGTGAACAGTTTTCGGCTGTGAAAGACATGAATGATTGTTGAGTTCATGGTGAACAGTGACGGACATGTCAGTGCACTCCGGACACTGTTACATTTTTAGCAATGGCTCTTGTACATAGTGTGCTATTTAAAGAGCGATATGCATAAAAGTATATACTGCACATCAAGGGATCAGCTGACGTATGTTTGTGCGTCGCATGATCCACAAAGGCAGAGATGTGATCAAAAGCGCCAAAGCGGTGACTTTATGTCAACGTCTGTGAACACGCGGAGAGACAAGGGGGGAAGCGGCAGTACTTTGTTTCATGTTTTATTTGGTCTTTTTTGTCAAGGCTCCTACAGACTGCATGCTCCTTTTTTCTTTCTGTACCTTGTCTCCATGCCTATAGGGAAGCCTTGTTGTTTTCATCAGCCCTCCCGTTTTGTTTGTCTACGCCAGCTCTGCATGTCGAAGCGGAGCTGCCGCAACTCTGGCTTTTGATAAATGGCAGCCATAGTGTTACTGGCTCCCCAGTGAGACATGGTAAAAGCTCACCTTCCCCAAAAGCACACTGATACTTGGCGTCTTTAGTGCTTGGAGGCATTCAAAACCCAACAAACACAAACTAAAATCTAAAATGAGAAACCGTTGAGATAGCAAACTTAAGATTGATGACATGAGGCATGTGGTAGCATGTGACATTTATTATTATTATTATTATTATTAGTAGTAGTAGTAGTAGTAGAAGAAGAAGAAGTAGCAGTAGTAGTATAAACATTATTATTTCTCAATTAAACATCCATACTTTAATGACGATTTCCATTTTAACTATTTTTATAAACCAAATCCTGCTGACATCTGACTGATGTAAACTGTTTGTCACATTTGTGTACGCTTGTAATTCATTGTCATTCCCGATCCTTTCTTATGAGTGCTCCAAGCACCTTGCCTCTTCATGAACTGGTTTTGAAGAGCGAACTGCATATTTCGAGTGTGATGTCTTGTTTACCACCTGGGCTGTGAAAAGCTCAGGCTGTCCAATTCATATTTGAATGCGGTGCATGGCTTATTATTTGCCCGACAGGCACAGCAGCTCCTTCTGTGAAAGAAGAAGAAAGCTGTTTGCTGAGTTTGAGTTTGCTTTACAATATTTCCTCAACTTGGATGGTAAAATTGGTCACCGGAGGAGCCTCTGTTGGTTTTTGACAGCTTGATAAAGTTAGTTGTTCAGGTAGTGCGAACCGTTCAGAAGTTTCTGACTCGCTGTGGAGTTGCAGCGTCTTTTTTATGTTTGTTTGTTTGTTTTGTCAATGCTCTTTTAGTTCTGCTGTACCCATTTTGTTTCCGTCGCTGCAGCTCCTCAAAGTGCTGAGCGGTTTGCAGAAGCTACAGCCCTTACAGAAGGAATTAGGCTGCGCAGTGGGAGATTGCTCAGATAATGAAATGGTGGGAGGCAGAAAAACTCATTTTCTCCATCGTGAGACAGATACATGCTAATGTGGTTATTGAAAATAGCCTTGAATAGTTGTGACAGGGGAGGAAAAAGAAGACAATTCCAAAGTGCAACAATGCTGTTTGATTCAGTTTGTGGGACGTCGACTTCTTCATGGATCGGCGCTAGCTTTGGCTTTGCCAAATTGCCTCAAGAGCTTATCCCAGTAAGTTACATTATGCAATTGCTCGGGCACAGCTGCATTCTGTGTCATGAGTCATACATTCTTCAAATTGGATGTGCTAGCCATTCCTTGGAGCAGGGGTGTGACAGAGAATCTCAAAAGGGCCGTGAAAGACAGTCGACTGTTACAGTCTTCAGACACCTGATTTCTTAAACTGTGTGCTCCCGATGAGCCGGAACAAAACCCTTCTGTGATTCAATTCGCCCCCCCCCAAAAAAACAAAACACCAGGCTTAAAGGGGCCGCATGCATGATGCTGATTATTTCGTTCCGAATTTGAGGTAAACTGATGGAAGAAACGAGTGAATGACGAGTGAATTGATCACGATTTTCAAACTTATACATGTGAGGGGAGAGTTGATCCCTCGCACTTGAACTATGGCATGGACAGAATGTACCTAAACAGGGAGTGAGCTGACATAGAAACAAAGAAGCACAGCTGCAGCCGTCCGCACGCAATGTCACTTTGCACAACGCCGACTCTGACATCAGAGGTCGAGATATCATCATATCTGGGCGCAGTTTCCCTGACTTCATTGCAGTTCTACCTTTAAGAAGATGGGCGTGACTTAGGCTGATGCCTAAAATAGGGAAGCATGAGCGGTGCCAACACGCTCAACAACAAGCTCAGTTATGGTGATTTCCCATGGTGCACGACAGCAGGGTTGGACAAACTGTTCCATAAAGGGCAGCAGTAGATGCAGTTTCTTGTTTCCACCCTGGCCTGTTGAGGATTGCATTTCCCATCCCTGGTCTAGACACCAGTCACCCGATCTCAGTTGCTGGGCGCGAGAATATAAATATTATGGGCAAAGGAGCGACTGATCCTTTTCTCATCAGACCAATGAAATTACAGGAATTTTACTGACATCTAAGTGCTAAAACCTTTCGTCCATATATTCCAAATTCTCCTCTGTTCCGAGCACCGAGCTGGTTAGATGACTGGCTGTGGAGGCGGAGCCATGTTCTGGCAATCAATGACTGTGGTTGGTTAGCTGGACTGCGAAGGTTAGGTTACCGTAATTGAGTTAATTGTTAAGTGCGGTGGGACCGATGCGACTCGGTTTCATGCTACGTTGTTTGATGGCCGAACGATATTGATCAACTGCACTGACAGACATGTCTGTAGTCGTACTGTGGTCAGGAAAGTCGTGAACAGCTTGTACCATCATACTTTCATGGCTCTATCTTGGACCTCTGGCAACTAATGTGTGGTTAATGCAGTGTTTAAATATATGAAGCTAAGCGTAACCTCTAGATGACGCTATTGACCTGGCGCATGAGGAATATTTCACTCCAGTAGAACAATGTTCAACAAGTGTTATAACTTCACTATAACATTAGGGGTCTTATAGTGTTAGATAGTGAGCTCTTATACACTTAAATATTTGGTCTTCATTGTCCATTTTGTAATATTCGGTTATATTAAAAAAAAAGAAATGCTCCCCATGTGAATATATTTTAAAATATTATAGCTGAGTTCTGTGCATGCCTTTATTTTCACCGTTCTTACAAACAAATTTATAATAAGACCAAATGGGACAACATATTCAAAGGGAATGTAAAACATCAAATGTCAAACAACAGTCAAATAAATAATTATTTAAATAAGTAGATTATAGAATAAAATTTAAATCAATGCACTACGCATTTACAAACTACCTGGAGTAGAAATAGATAAATAATAAATAGGTACGAATGTTTGAAACTTAATTTATTTTAGGGCAACATTTTCTTGTTTTGGCTCAGTTAAAAGCAGGAATGTATTTTTGGAATTTATACGTATCTCACCAAGTTCACATCGATAGCTACCTTACAGTTTCAGTTGCGTCATCTAAAATCTCCTGCAGCAGGTCATTAATCAAAGCATTTACCCTCCATTTGGCCCTTACAAATCTAGACGTTTAAACCTGCAACTATACTATTATCCGTCCAGCCCACTGGGACACGAGCGCTGTCCAGGTAATACTTTGCCAGCAAGGATACAAACACCGCGCGCCGCTGTGGATTAGATCTCATTTAGCAGGTTTGAGAATGTTAACAGGGGAAATTGACACCAAATGAAGCCACCAGAGATTCTCAACTCATCTGACTGTCAAGACATTATTACAGACCCTGCATAAATGTGGTAGGTATCCTGGGAGGATCGGGTTATTGAATTATGACAAAATTAAACCATTAACATTCGAGAAATCAATCTAACTGGGAACAGAATTGTGCTCGGTGAGTGTTTGAGCTGGCATTTGAGGGGCAAAGCAACACGAGGAGTTGCCTTTATTACAGAGTAAGGTATGTTGAATAATAAAAATAATAAAATAAAACACCATGAAGGCGCTGGAGAAAGTTCTTTATGTGAGCTTTTGACCGGAAGGTGCGGCTACTTCAAGATTAGCAGGTTTTATCGTCTCAAACAACTGTTTTTGACCAAATGAATTAGCAGAATTGGATGCAGCACAATGAAGTTTACAACATCCCTGAACCTGGAGTAGTATTTCCTTACTGCTGGCTGAACGTTTACTGCTAATGGCTCCAGTGTCTTGCTGGCGAGTTACACATTTAATGACAAGAACCTGTGACCTTCTTAGAGTGTAAAACAAACTGCATTTTAATGGTTCAACGGCAGGTTTGAGTGGTTTGTCACCTGTTTAAGCAAGGTCCTTTGTTCAGGCACAGTTGGAAGAGGATCAGTTACATGCATAAATGAAGACATGTGGCTTATGCAAATGACAAACTGGTGGCGTCCTATCGTCTGCCAGCTGTACAAACGTGTCTAATATTGCAGGCGTAATTGCGTGAACATTGTAGCCATCATAGTGTCTAGTTATTGAGCTTTAATAATACACACTCCACAGATAACATGAACTGTAAGTGTACGTTTAATCCAGTTAAGTCATCTCAGGTGTGATGCAGTTGTTGTCGTGAGCAGCGACCAGGAATGTAGACACACATCTTGTCATATCGGGCTTCTGACTTAACAACGGCGGTAATTACGGTTGCATATTAAGGGCACGCGGCAGATGATCGCTGAATTCCTGTTTGATTCCAGGTCTCATTAGTGGCTGGCTTTATCTCCTTATTAGTATCAGAGATTCTTTCAAGTTGTTTTGAAGCAGCTGCACATCAATTAAACTCACTGCTTTGAGTGAAAATGTTGTCGTTGGAAAATCCTCTTACTTTTCATTCCCAGGAAGTAAAAAAAAAAGAGGAGGAGTCTTCTAGTCTTATTGACTGAACTCTTGTACACTTAAATATTTGGTCTTCATTTTTTATCTTGTAATATTCGGTTATGTTAAAAAAAGAAGTAGATTATAAAATAAAATTTAAATCAATGCACTACGCATTTACAAACTGCCTGAAGTAGAAATATATAAATAATAAATAGATACAAATGTATGAAACTTAATTTATTTTAGGGCAACATTTTCTTGTTTTGGCTCAGTTAAAAGCACAAATGTATTTTTGGAATTATAGGTATCGCCCCATGTTCACACCTAAAGCTACATAACAGTTTCAGTTGCGTCGTCTAAAAAAGAACTGGCTGCAGAGACTGAGCAAGGATAAGTAGAGGAGGACAAAACCATGACATGCATGTCGCGGAGATCAAAGTCAAAACCTTGTATGAAGCCTAACCCATGAAAATCTGAAACACTGTTATTTTACATGGCTACACTTGGCCTTCAATTCCATCCTCCTGCTGTTCATTTCACGATGACGGGTTCTTTGCATCTCACACAACGGCACCAATAACAAACTGAGCGAACTTTGATTTTTGCCTGAACAGAAGATCAGCAGATCGCCGCTCTCTGTCGCTTGTAGATATGCAACCCACAGCTATGGAGCCAATTCTTGAGAACGTGGTGCTGATGAACGGCAGGCACCAGCCGTCTCACATTCAATGGCCTCTGTTTCTCTTGGCCTGATGGTGTGTTGATTTTCTTTTCAAGAGCCTTTGTGTTTTTCTATTCCCAACTATGCCCGTATAATAACGGCTATTGTCTGTCGCTTATTACAGCTGCACTGCCCCCTCCTGCCTCACAGCATAGCGAGTGGTCTGCAAACACTTTTCTTTTCAACTCAAGCTAATATGCAGTTACATATAGAGATGCAAATATATTGCAGTATCTGTCACTGAAAAGAACAGCATCTGAACAAAAAGGCACTTCTAGCTTTATACTGTCACTCGAGCAGAGGCAACGACTGAATGAACAGTAAATGCATAAGTTGATATTGGATTTGAAGAATAAGTGCTGTTTGCTTTCCACATCATATCATGTGGTCATCTTCAGATGGACCAGCTTGTAATGGGGAAAAATGCACTTTTCTTTGGGGATCAGCTGACTCTTGTTAAAACGCACTCCAAGTTTTATCTTCGTATATGTCTCACATCTTCACAAACGGATGGGTAGGATAAATCATCATCCTTGAATCACCCAGTCTCTGATGGTCCCTGACCAAACACCGGAACCTGTTTTCCCCATGAACAAACTCCTGGCAAAGGAAGGGTTATTGATCCTTTGTTCCTTTTTTAAGGCTAATTATCCACTCCGCTGCCAGTTCCTGTTATCGATGTCCTGCTCTTCATCCCTGCTCAGCACACTGAGGGCTGACTTTAAGACACTTCTGATGGTCATACGCCTGGAGAAACAGAGGAATAACGTTGACCATTTCAACTATGCTGACTCAGCCCCAACACATGCAGCTTCATCCTTGGCATACGGGCAAAGAAAATGACTTGAATTGACTGAAATATGACGACTTCGAAGTGTCTCAAAATGAGGTCCTGGATGAAGCGAATGACCACCTGTAGTCATCATTGAGCAGTCTTCTTATATTGGAGTTTGAGTTGCACTTCTGTTCTGTTTAAACAAGGGTCCCAGGGGGGAAAAAAACGGCTGGCAGCAGACTGTTCATTTAGACATCATCTGTGGTCTGACAAGCTTCCCTGTAGTCACTGACCTATTCTTTACTGCTCGCACTGTTTGTTTACTTCACCAATCATTATGGAAGTAAAGCGAGTGATTTACCTTCCTCTGTGAGGGGCGATAAGCTGCAAACTCATTAAAGTGGCAACATTGACTTTCGAAGTGGATGCTGTGCAAGATTTAAATCATAAATAGCCTATCCTCTTTATGAGGAACGGCTTGAATAATTTAAACTGTTTATGTACCTGTCCTGCTGACAATAGACACCAACAGTATCTGCTGAGTGGATGATAAAAAAAAAAAAAAAAGCATTCTTACCTGAAGCGGTGATTTGTTTTATGCATCTTTAGAATTGTTACTAGGTGAAAAAAGCTAAGAAAAATAACAAACACACTAGCACACTAGAGACATATTAATCATAGGGAAATACATTTAAAAAAAAAAACCCTTCATGCTCATTATACAAACCATGTCAACACATTCACATTGCGTCCAATGTTGATGTGGAACTTTCTGCATTGCTTGTTAGCTCATATGTGTTTCAACACAGTGGAAAGTTTTGACTCCTAAAAAAAAAAGAGAAGTGGGGACACATGGGGCGGTAAAGATGAGACCCTTCGGGTGCACCCACGATGACTTAACCCACCATTGCTTTATAATGAGTTGGACGGCCCAGTGAGGTTCTATATACTCAACGGCATGAGGATGAAACTTTTGAAGCCCAATGTGGAAACATCCAATGTGGAATGCTGACTTCTGTGTCACACTGCAGCAAAAAGGTCCCGTTGATGACTGACTATTTGTGACGACAACAAGTGTTGCTTCCTGCTCCAAGAGGTCCCGGTACCAGGGCAGTTCTATTACTGTCTCTCCACCGCCAAGGTGTATTGGGCTTTGAATTGAGTAGCCTGGGTTCCCAAAAGTGCTTTAAGTGTAGTGACTGAAACAACAAGATCACAGATTGAAAAAAAAAGGTTAAGAGGATGGATTCTCCCTTAATGCATACAATTGGAAACTCACTCAATGGGCCACCTGCTAGAAGCTCAAGTATCACGCCTTTTCCTTCTCAAAAGCCAGCGGAGATAGCGCTTGTCAATGTTCTGGGAAGCATCTGTGCCTTCAACCACATCGGTAAACACCACACTGATGTAGAATCAATGCTGGTCCATGATTTTAAAGTGCTATATGAAAATGACCCACCAAAATGTAGAGATGTTCTCCCTCCCTGTTCAAATCGGCTGGTCAGAAATCTCTCTCACACACCTGCTATTAACATATGCCAAGTGTGATGAAGTCACATCCCATCACACCAGTTGTCACTCAGCCCGGCCCACAGTGTGCTCTCCACCTGGCTGGCCCCGGCAGAATCTCAGACTGTGATGGAACACAACTTTATCTACCATGACAGCATTGTCAAAGTGTTTGAAACCTGCTCTGCTTCTCCCCTGAGATCCGATCTTCACACACATAAACACACTGTATGTTGCCGGATTACTCCAAGACACAAGAACAACGCATGGCGGAGATAATGACTCTCACCCATTAGCTTTCTGGCGTACGATCAAGGATATAGTTTTAATTGTTTCGTGATACTAAATAATGACTGAAGGTCCCATTCACTCCGTTTCCTCCATGGTTGAAGGTGATAACATAAATCGAAGACCTCTTCCTTACCAACAAGTCAGTGGCAAAGCTGGCGAGCATCCAGGATCGCTACAGGGACTATTTTTAGAGGCTTGCCAAGCAGGGTTGAAGTGAATTTTTGCTTGATATCAAGCTCCCGGTAAATGCCTGGCCTCCTTTGAATGGTAGACAATAGTGGAATTCAGATAACCAGCAGAAGATTATCAAATACCGCCATGAAATACCTTCCGTTTCTAGGGACAATATCATCGTAACTGTCGCTCTAGTAATTAAATGCAAATCCCTGGGTTGAATCCAGCTTGAATTTATGACACTGAGGTAATTCACTGGGCAACACTTGGCAGTGGCCTCACGCTAAGATACTGAATAATGATCAGCCTGAGACTCGGGGAAACCGGGTGCTATGCATACGCTCAAGGAAAATGTTGACCCTGCTTTGAGTATTTACACTGAATATTGATGCTGTTTCAGTTTAAAGAAGAAAATAACATCCAAGGGCACTTTTTTTTTTTTTTTCGCGTTGAATTTTTATAGAGAGCGAACTCACAAACTCAGTTTTGGCACTCTCTTGGGTGCATAGGTCATAAGTTCAAATCCTGGTGAGCAAGTATGAGCCCTCAGGCAAGGTCTGTGCTGTAAAACGTTTTACTTATCACAAGTCACCACGGATAAAACCGCCAGCAAGGCTGACATGAAATGTGCTGTTCCCTTATGAGGGAACGTTCATTTTAATAGGGCTCAACCTTCGGCTTGTCCATAAGCATGAGTTGAGCCTGCAGTTTTTCAACTGTGGTTTTATTTCTTCCTTCGCCATTTGCATAACATCATGTACTTAATATTGACTACAAAAAAAAGAAATAGTTTTTCACTTATAGTTTACTTACAATTCGGCAACAACAATTTTCCTCGAAAACACTGCATTGTTATTATTGTGATTATTATTTTATGTTTTACCCGTCACTTGCATTATGTTTCAGGACGAGATGAATGCTATTGGCCATTCTCCCAACGCAATGGCCAATTACATGACTGAAGGGAAGTGATGACAACCTCACAAAATCACTCTTTGTATGTTTTAATTCATCACAAAGAAACAATGTCATGAGAGAAGCCATTCTGTTATTGAGTAGACAGCATGGGTCAATGTTGGAGACGCGCACCACACAATGAACTGCTGCCTGTGTTTAGACACGCTCCTGTTGTGATCTTCAGAGGATAACCGATTGATAACAAGGCACCTTTACCCTCTGGATCTACACCCCCTCCCAGCCCCTGTAGCTCCCTCCAGTGCACACATGTGTGTGCAGTATAAGATTATCCCTTAAGTGCCGTGCTTTAGACGGCGAGTGGGTAGGCGGTGAAATCTCACTCGAGTGGCTCGTGAGCTTTGAGCAACGGTCACGGGTTCGTGTGTAAGACATGGTGCTGCGCAATTGATGACTTGAAATGTTTACACAGGAATAAATAAGACAGAATTGCAAATCGCTGTGGGTCATGTTTTGTTTTTAAAATGTATAGTAAACAGAATTAGACATTTTTTTGGAATGGCTACACAGAGAATATATTTGGCCAAGTTCACAGTACATTCAATGAGGTAATGTTAGTGCTTCAAAGGAAGCATTGCAGCAGCCGAAAAAGAGAAAAACAAAAAAGAAAGATGGGCCAGTCTGTATTCAAAGCCAAGTGTGTGCTTCACCTTTCAAGTTTCGTCCACTTGGGAATTGCCTTGAAAACAATTACTATGGATGACACCCGAGATCCACTCCACCAGTTTCTAACAACAAATGGTAATGGAGAAAATGATTCATCAACAGCAGGACTCCTCAGTTTCGGCGGAAGACCTCTCAACACCCATGTTTCAGATCAAAAAGCTTTTGAGCTATTCACATGCAGCTTTATATACTGCAAATAAAACAATCATTTTTAAAGCAGTTTCATGTTCAGAAATGCAATAAAGCATCGCCGGAGTGCTTGTTATGAGATTATGGTCTGCAGAGTAGAAGAATCGAGACAATTGAAATGTTTAAATTATCTTAAGATTTAGTGTTTTTCAATTGTAAGAATGGATAAATAAATGAATCTGGAATGTCTAATGCATTATGGTGATAGGGAGGCTCTGACATCTCTGCTCTGTGCAGACACATGGAACGTCATCTCCAGAAACATCCCCTCTCACAATCATGTTACGCTTAGGTGTCACACTGCTTCCTCACCTCCACTTGCCAAGTGCCATTAGCATTTGTTGCACAGTAACAGCGAATGGCATGTTTTTTATGTGGATGTGAGCGGCATTTGGAAACAGTGACTCGGAAGGTTTTACGGAGATATTCAGTAACTCTATTCTGGTTCACTTTGATGGGATCAGTGGCAGGCAGTAAGTGTGTGCCCCTCCTGGGAAATAGGAGAGAGGAAATCTCAGGGGGATTTGACTTCAGAGTTATTTGAAAATGAATGTACGTTTGACTATCCAAGCACCTGTGCGCTTGACATGGTGCCACGACAGATTTTAAAATGCCTCCACTGAAGACTGATGTCAGAAAGGCGTTGATCCTGGTACATGGCAACAAGGCAAAGCAAAGAAACAGCCCCGCAACTTCACCTGCTTTTCCCTTTTAATTAGAGTGAACTTGAAGAACCTATTGAGAGTATACTTTAACTGTCTACTTGCACTTCTGCCTCAGACATTGACGGATGGCTTGATTAAGGTGAAAGACAATGAGTGAGTGCTATTCAATCTGTTTCCTTTCAGTGGAGTGTGACAGCAAACAGCTTCCATGTTTATGGAGCTTTCCTTGGGGAAATATCAAGTACAACTTTTGTCATTTAGTTGGAGGCCGGATTTGTGTACATGAAATTTGCTACGTTAAGATAAATATTAGCGCAGCTAGGAGCATTTTGTTATCCATATTGATTCATCGTGAAAGCAATATTACAACACAGTCACTAAGTTTAGTACAACAACTAAATAATAATGTATTCATGTGCTCATGGGACAAGTTCACTTAGCTACTGTGATCCCCACCTGTATGGTAGCTCAGGTTGAACCATGTATATCCCACTACATCTGCTGCAGTGAGTCTATCATCCAAGTGCAGCTGAGGAGTAAAAAAACATTTTTTCTTTCCAGATAAAAAGTCAGCATCCGCACCTGAGAAATGATCAGACTGGAAGATTAGCTGGGGAGAATACAGTGTGAGACGTCAATCTTTTTATTTTTCAATGTCTGGAATGTCACCCGCTGTTTTCCCTGCCTCAGTTTTTCTTCCTTCTTTAATCACTTCCTTTTGAAGGAGAACTACTGACAAAAGAGATTGTAAGTCGGGTATGTGCTCTTTCTCCTTTTTGAAGATGCTACCTGTTTTTGTGTGACTGCAATTTCAAAGACGACAGGTGGAGGTAAATGTTGTGTGTACAGATCTCCATCAGATTACCAAACTTCAGTTCAATGTCAGGTAAAATTGGAGGCTTGGGAAATCGTTACACCATCTGTTTAATACCGCTTTCCTTTATTCAAGCTCAAAACTTTTCTGGTACAAAACAAAACAAAACAAAAAAAAAAAACAAAATGCCGTCAATGTTGGATTTTTGAAAGCACATTTCTTTACCAAAAGGTGTTTCAAAATAGACATGTCCACAGTTTCGTGCAACTGTGAGAGCTGTCCCATCTCAGTCACCTCAGAGATGAAGTTCCTGCTGGGGAAATGCAGGAGCCCACTTGGGTACTGTCCAGCACAGACATTGCCTCAAGCTGCTGGACAGTCAGCTGCGAGTCACTGTTTCTTTTGCGTCTCGCACTCTCTGGGCGCCATCTTGGCTGACTTTTTCCCCTTCACTCTTGATCATATTGTTTTTAATCATACCTGACACAGCTCCGAGGCCTTGTATCTGACCATTCCTTTTTTTTTATCATCCCACCTCTTTGCTTTAACTCCTTTCTTCCATCTGCATTCCGAGAGTTTTCCCTCATCTGCAGTCAGTGACCTCAAACAGCAAGATCCCATTATTCTTTGCCTTCCCCCCGTTTTCCTTCCTTGTCTTTGTTTTCTGCCTCGCGCTGCTGTCAAGAGACTCGTCTGCTTTCTTTTCTCTTAGACTCCTGTAGGGATTATGATGCTCCCACATTTGATCCACTCCTAAAAGAAAATACATCGACTGAGCCAGTTCCTTCAAACCATATATTTTACCACATCTGTCACTGTCATGTTGGACATGCTGCCACTTTCAAGCCAGTAGAACAACACACACACATCACATCACATATGAATACATACATACATATATTGACTGTTAACCAGCACTCAGTTTTGCGGAGAGTCCTGGGCCCTTCATATATATATATATATATATATATATATATATATATATATATATATATATATATATATATATATATATATATATTTTTTTTTTTTTTTTTTTTTTTTTCACACCATTAGTAGAAGGGAGACCATCCTCCTTTCACTGATGTGAATGGCAATGCCAATATATTGATATTGGAATATTGGACGTTTGAGTTCCATTCTGAAGCCGAAGACAGCCTTCAGCATTGCATCTTGACGCATTAGGTGTTCATGCAGTGGACTGCATATCACATAAATGAGAGATGGAGGTTCGTGTTAGGCAAGGCATGGGATGACGTTCCTTTTCTTTCTACATGTAACATATCAGTTGCTATTTAGTAATGCATGTTAGTTGCTCAAAAGACAATGTGAATCATCCTCAGTAAGGAGGAGAGTCACATTAGGTGTTAAATAGCTGACAATCTGTGCAAGTATATGGATGGGTTGTATTTATCTCTTCCCACATGCATATATGACAGTAAGAGAAGTGCATTACGATTCTGTTGGGTCCATTGCAACATGACCGAGGGTGTGAACCATCAAAAGACAAACAGTGCTCATTCATTGCTTAATATGTTACACAATGGTGCATATTAAAAGTGGAATTTCTGGGCCTGCCCTCCGCGTGTAGGAGTTGACTTTGAAAAATGGCCTGCCAAGCACAGCCGGTTCTGGCATTGATCTGGAAGACAAAACATGATGCACTCAGCTAAGCAATATTTCCATGCAGCATGTCAAATTGCCTTAAACCAGCAAGCTGTGAACTTGTTCCCCATTTATTTGTCAGCAAATTGCCTCTGGTTTCATACTTTAACATTGTACAATCTTCAATCCTTTTCGGCAAAATATACAGTAGCGTTGTAGTCGAGACGATCGAGAGGAGACCAAGGGAGAGAGACCCAACTGAGTGCAGAATACAGAAGTCTTTTAACAATATAGAAACACATATTTATTTTTCACTGAGAAAAGATTTATTTCAAAATAACTCCAGACCTGAAATACTTTCACTGGAACAAACTGTTGTGTGGTCTGCATTCAGTTTGGATCTCTCTTGTGGTCTCAGTCTCAAGTCAGTCTTGTGTTTGGTGGTCTCGACAAGAACAATAATATACACAAGTCATGAACCCGTACAGTTGAAGTAATACATATGCTTGAGATAAATGTTTAGGATCTGATTTCTGACATTGATGCAAGCAGATCAATCATCATGGGAATCAATAATGACGCATTGGCGCTGAAATAAAATATTTCAAACTGGACTTTCATGTCGACTGAAACACATAGTTGTGAATGGCACCAATTTCCAGTTAGATTAGATTAGATGGCCTTTATTAGTCCCTCAGTGGGAACTAATAAAGGATTGGACTCTGCCTGTGCTGCCTTTTATCTTCAGTCTGTTCGCAATTTTTCAGCAAAACCAGGGACAGGACGATTTTTGTTTTAATGGCCGCCACACATCTTCTCTGCCTTGAACAGTTAATGGTGTCCGTTTGGAAACATCACACTATGACTTCGTTCTGGTCTCCAGCTGAGTGTGGAATCTCCAGGATAAGGGCAGAAAACCAAAACTCTATTATAGCACAATGAACATTTCTAACACGGGGTCTGGTTTTAAGTTGTGTGTATTGATGAAAAGAAAAGTCTTGCAGATAAATAAGCAAGCCTCCTGGAAATAAAAGAAGAAGAAGGAAGACATGATCATTTCACACTGCTCGATATTTGATTTCAGGGAGTAACTTTCCTTTGTCATTCCTTAAACATACACTGCAGACAAAACACTGACCAGTTCAGTGGCGAAGCACACAGCAGCATAAGATATTGTGCTTTACTGTCCAGGTTGTATCCTTCCCTTTGCCGCAACAGAGTGCAACTTTAGATAATTTGACACAACAAATGTTCCATTTGGTAGTGTTCTTGGAGCCGCTGGTGGATTGTCAACATCAATTGCTTTTGTTCTCTGTAACTGCAACTTTGTTCCTGATTGTTTTGCCTCTAATATCTTCAAACAGAGTCGAACAGCAACCCAGGCCCATGCAACAATAATTACATGGGAGTATCTGTGACGCACATAGTCCAATGTTGTTTATCCAAACGCTGGGATACACTTACTGTCAATAATTCTTTTTTGCGCTTTTCTCCGGTTATCATTTATGGTGGTTGAGCGTTATTTATGTGCAAATGTTTTCTGCCATGCTCCTTCATCTTACTCAGCTTTTCTTCCTGTTGTTCATGAGTCCGGACCACGTCACTGTGTTTCTGTTTTTCCATTCCATGTATGAAGACTGTGCGAGGCATTCGCCAGTATTCTTCATGTCAAGAATGTCAAGCATCTCAACGGATGGCCAGCAGCAAGTTTGATCGTGGTTGAGACGGCTCTAAACTCGCTCTTAACTTTTTCAAGGTACTCCACCATTTTTGCCAGATATCATGAGACAACCTTAAGGGAACCAAAGGTGGGGAAAAAGTCTGGACTTGAATATTTTATTTGACTGTCTGAGGTCATACTTCGAGCAAGAGTGAACAGTTCACTCCAAAGCAATGTTTGATTCAAACTTTTCATCTTTAAAGCTGCCCATCACACACCCACAACGGTGAGATGAATCCCCAACACTGGGCATGAGAACCGCATGTAAGAGTGTGTACTGTACATTTTCCCTCGTCTCCACTCCCCTCCCTGTCCCACTTTCCCATTTCTTAAACCTGTGACGCAATTCTGTTGCCATGTCGTTGTCAGACAGCATGGAAGAATTAGCTGCCACCCTATGCGCTTTCCAGTGGGTGGGTTATGTGTGAGCATTCAACTGAAGCGCCGCGGCTGATGTTTGAATGAATGAGTTTGCGGTCGTGGTCGATGCGTTGCATCAGTCTAATTTATTTGCAAGCCTGCGTCAGGTTCATTCCCCGTATGTCTCTGTCAAGGAAGGCTGACATTGGTGCTCACCTCAGTCTTCAAGAGGCGTTCGCTGACGCTGAGTCAGGGCTTTTCACCATGATTTTAAAGTGGGGGTGAGAGAATGATCTATAGGGAACAGGGCGGGTGCAGATCAAAAGATATCAGTGGGGTATGTGATTCCCTCTTTTTACCCTCGTTGCATTGGAGTGAAGCTTGACTCACTAATAAATTACACCCAGCTTCACACACAAGGTATCAGAGAGCGAGACAGTGACTGACTGTGAGAGCGGAGGAATGCAGTGGGATGCGGGGGGGGAAGGGAAGACGAGTAGACAGGAAGAAGAGCATGTCGTGGAAGTGAGCTAGCCCCTCATTACTCTCCTCACCTGGGGTATCTCCCTGTCTAAGTGAGGCTTTTATGGGTCAGGAAAACAAAACAAAAAAAAATAAATTAAGTAGAATCTCAGAACGACAGGATACCGTAATCCTCACAGTCGCATTAAGCTTTCACACAATAACCATTCAAAAAAAAAAAGTGTGGTTCTTTGATAATCGAACAGAAATACAGTGTAAGGAGTCCAAAGAGTTTTTACGTGATTGTTACAACTGTTTTAAAGGGGAAAAAAACACACAAAATGAAAGCTGATTGTCCAAGGAGCTTACATGCCAATTACATGGGTTTCTGCCGCATATTGCTCAACGTTGTTCTGCCTTTGTCTTCTTTGATAGGTTTGCTTTGGATTTTCCCACAGGATTCATGTTGCTCTGAAATAAGGGGTGTAAAAAATTCTGAGAGGTCCGCAAATGTTTTTTTTTTAAACCCAGAGCAACACTGAAAGAAGAGACAGGCTCAGCACTCAGTGCTTACGGGAGTTGGCAGGGGTTGACTCTGACGCTTTCAGAGGCAGCTCTGAGCTTGCCACTTCACTTTAGTTTGTTAGTTGGTGCCGTGGCAGCCTGTTGTTCGGCTCACTTGTTCGCCTGGACAGAGCAAATATCTGCACGAATGACGTTCTTGTCAGCACTTTTCGGTTGCGGTTCCTCGACGGCTTCGCCTTACGTGGAGGCTTTATTCTTGCTTGCATTGGACACTTTGCCGAGGAAGTCAGTTTCCTTGTCCATTATCAGATGTCAAGGTTAGTGGCGAGGATCTATGAGTCCAAGAGCCAACGGAAAAATGGAGGAATTATAACGACGGAGCTGAAGTGTTACAGCTCCGCCAGCCGGCATGAATACACTTACTGTCAGATCCCTTTTGTATCCTTTTCAATCAACAAAGGATGTTAGACGCTTTTCAGGGATAAGTGGTCAGTTTAGAAAAGGAATGCAAATGTGAGATCACTTTAAAGAGTGCAAAAACCTGAAAATAGCAAGCGGACTGCAACACACTGTGCTGACAGCAATGCTGCCTTACAGTAGCTCAGCTGTGTGTTTTTTCTTCTTTCATTATTATTATTATTTGTTTATTTTTTATATTTTTATGAGTGACTACTCATGTTGGGGGTAATTACAGACTTCCTACAATCAGTCTAATGCCAGAATCTTCTTTACTGGGTAATCACTTGCTGTAAAAAATGAAGCAAATAGAGGTCAAATGGGTGAACGAAGAAAACTTTCCAAGGAATCTTGATACTGTACCTGCTGCATAATTACTATTTATCATTATTTGCTAGTTGTTGTTCATCATTACAAAAGAGGTGCCAATGTTAATTTGCGATAATATTAAAAAATATATTTTTCAGTGGGGATGTTGTCAAGGTTGGCGCCAAACCAAGTGCTGCTTGCACCGGTTCAGAGTGACTGCAGTCTTTTGCAGGGCGGTACTGTAATGAGCATGAGTCATAGCTACCTGTCTTTAACTGACCATGATATCTTTGGAAAAACATACCTATGTATGTTATATCGAAAAGAACGGACAAACAAATCAAACCAAGCTGCACTGTAAGGAGTGTAATGTTATGTGTTTATGTTTGACTACGACATTAGCCATTTGGTTGTCCACAGTCTTGCGGCTGAGATGACGAAATTTATATAGCATCGGCTTTGTAACACAAAATTTAATTCCGACTGTTTGAAACATTGTTTTTGTACACTACGGATGCGTCATCTCATATTCCCATCCAAGTGAAATTGCCACATCTGATATTGATTTTGGTAAGTAAAAATATTCCACATTTAGTGAATATAATATTTCAATTGATTCTCTCTGCTTCTGGACTGGTGTCAGAACTCAGCTGGTCGAGAGAAAAAGACAATCTCATGACGATGAAGATGAAGTTTAAATCTGCTGCAGCAATCTCAGCGGTGAGCATGAAGTTGCAAATATGCCCGATAACTCCAAGAGGCTACATCCGTTTGTATTTAATTGCGAGGTTACACAAGGGAAGAGTGGGCGACAGGAAGAACAGAGCTGGGATGAGATTAGATAACTTTGCCCTCTGATCCTGAGTCTTCCTCACTGCACCGTTTTAAGAAAGAAAAGCCGCCTCAGGTGTACATTCCTGAGTCCATTTTCAATTCTCCGGTCACAACACCAACGTCAACTGTATATCACCCTAACCGTTGGTAGATTCCTGTAACTGTTTCCTGTTCCCTGCTGTTCTTTTATGCCATCATTACGTTTGGACAGCCTTCAGCGTAGCATTAAGTCGCGTTAAGTTCCCAAATGACTCCAATATTTTCCCATCTGTGTCGCCATCTAACCGCGGGCAGCACATCACCGGCATGTCCAAGACATTCAAAAAGTCACTCTGTGATGATTAGGGATTATGAAAGTGTAGTCCTGTCCCGTGAAATAATATTCCACCATTCAAATGGTACTAGATGTTCATTTATTCATGTTACATAGCACTGAATACAGGAGGGAACATGTTAATGATTGCATATATTTCGGCGTTGTCTGTGGCGACTTAGATTTGATGCGAAAGATGACGTCAGAGCCGCTATTTGAATGTTATTAAGTGTTTAGAATTATTCACATTGACAGGCATAACGATCCAGTGCAGTGAAGGTTCCAGTCATTCACCCTAATTCATTTTAATAACCCTGTTCCCCCCTGACAGCTGACGCTGGACGTGAGCAGATCTGACCCTTCAAACTAAAACGGAATATGAATATGAAGGAATCCGGAGGGATCCATGATCAAAATGATGATAGATTCGATGGAAAGCGTCATAGAAGTTTAGCAAGAATGAAAATGCTAACTAGTATATATTTAGTAAGCTTTCTGTAAATATTCAGAATTGCTTTGTCATGTTTAAATCTATTTTACAGAGCGATTAGCGTGAGCTATTTGAAGAGTAAAAAAGGTTCAGACACAACAGTGATATTTACCTTCATTTTAACAATAGTAACAGCAAAAGTGTCATGGTGCTGCTGGAAATGGCAATTTCTCTTCGGAGATCAATAAAGTATCTATCTATCCGTCATGGTGGCTCAGGGTAACAAGGAAAAAACAGGGAAGGAGGGGGAAACCTGAAACAGTAAATAGGTAAATCAAAACTGAAGCCTAAATAATGGGGACAACAAAAACGCACTCGGATAAACTCACAAGGCCCAGGTAACAAAAAGCACCCGGTGGCAGAATTGAAACACACACAACGAAGAAAACTAACCACAGAAAAAAGGTCAGTAGCAGAAACACACATAGTCTGGCACCAAGGTGTTGAAATCCACATGGCTTTATTGGAGGATTGGTACCAGGTGTGTTGCTGTGAAGCGGGAGGAGGTGTGACAAGGGAGGACAGGAAACAGAGCCCATACAGACCCGTCATCATTTGACATAAGTTTTCAAATGATGACCTTAAATTAACAGACAGAAAAAATGACAGCAAAGGAACTGGGCAAAAAAAAAAAAGGACGGTATCATCTAATGCAGGTAAGCAGTGTGTCAAGAATATCCACTGGGGCAGATGATATTGTCCTCAACATACTTTTCTGAGACCAGGGGTTGAAAAGAACCTGAAATCATGACATATCAGCTTTCAGGGGTGTAGTCTGGTGTGCACGCCGACATCACACACAAAAGACAGAAGAGGTAACGGGGAAGTCAGTCTCTGCAACTGACCTCAGCTGAATTGTTAAAGCTCCGCTGGCAGACGAGGGCTTCCACGTGTTCACAGGCCACTGCCATGTTGACCAGATGTGCTCTTGCTGCTGGCTGGCTTTTTGAAAATAGGCCTTTTCTTGTGGTTCACTGATTTGTTATTCATTTATTTTTATTCAGGCACTGTAGTCTATAAATGTTGAAACTTGAGCTTACATAGATGACATGGACCAAAGATAGAAAATTAAATAAATTAAAAAAAATAAATAAATAAAAAATAAAAAAAAAACATAGCGACCGCCTCCGGAGCAAAGACTTCCTCAGGAGTGTGGACAGCTGGATTAATTCTTTACTGCTTCCAGCTGGTACAGAAACAAGATAGTGTGTGCTCTTTTGTTTGTATGGAACATCAAAAGGTCTCTTCAGGTTCTAGATCTAGAGACAGGATGAACAACTGAAGTCACTACTGTGCAAATCATTTTGATTGGATGTTCCCTGGTGCGAGTGACCGTGTCAGACCACAGCATAGTGAGTCCAAGACCATAGAGAAACATTCACAGTCATATAGACACAATTTCTAACTGCAAAATAAATGTCCCTTTTTCAAAATAAATTAAGAAATGCAACACTTTCATTGGAACACCTCACCCTTAACACTTGGATTTGAGGTCTAAGGGTGTGGGTTAAGAGTTGAGGATTAAGGGTGGAATTGGAATTCCTCAGACCACATCACCTAAATGTCTTGGAAAAACGCCAAACAACCTCAGACATCTTAAGGGAATACATCAAAAGATATTTGTGGGGTCTCTAACAACTGAACAGTACGACTCTTGAAGACTGGAAAAGGGAATTATCCGGAAATATACTCAGTCTATACAATACTATCGCAGGCAGTTTACAGCCCAATTGAAGTTCCCATATTTCTCTGAAAATGTAGATTCACTTAAATAGGTATTACATAGGTAATTGAAAATTATTATGTATTTTATTTTATTTTTTGTGTATGAGTGTTTTGCTTTACTTCATTAGAACATAGGGAACGGAATCAAGCCTATTATGGAATTACACTGGATAAATGTAACTCTTAAAGACGTGAATAAAGCCTTGCCTGACTCCTGCGAAACATCAGTCTTTCAGTCATATAGAAACACATTCATTTCTCACTGTAAAATAAATGCCCCCTTTTCAAAATAAATCCAGAAATGCAACACTTTCGTTGGAACAACTGCATTCAATTTAGTCTCTGTCCAGGTCCTGGCCTCTGTATATCCATTTACGTTTTCCTTGTTTCACATCTGCCAAAAACAAAAGCAATATATCGTTTTAATACGAGTGACATAAATAACTAACATTGTTCAGTCAGAAAGAATCCTTGGTTCTGACTCAACCGTCATTGGTCACCATCCCTCCATCTTCCTCCAACACTCTGGCATCGGTTCAGGTTTTGTTCTTCTCAAGAAAGTCTATGCAACAGTTTATTTGACAATGAACTAATTCTGAATATCATGGATCATTGAATGTATAATGCATTACAACATTGACTTTTTAAAATGAAAACGCTGTGTGGCTTTTTTATTATTCATTATTTATTATGATTATTATTGTATTTTAATGGACACATTTGTGTCACCGGAAGGTATATACGCATATTTGAATTGTAGGTTGGTGTCCTGTCTCAGTTATGATGAGAAACATCAAATCTAGAATGGGAGAAAAATGAGTTTAATTTGACTTGATCTAAGCCGCTGAAATAAAAGCCTCTTTAAGGCTGATGCACAGGTTGACTTGAATCGCCCTCTCCAGCAGCTATTTTGTGCAAGAGATACTGAATTGTTTACACACGGTTCTGAGAAGCAGAACCCTTCGCTTCTGTAATTAGACACAGAAACCTGGATACTCAAGGAATGTTTAAACCCTTTGAAGTCGAGCCACTTCAGGGTTGGGAAAATTCACGTATATTTATATATAGAATAAATGGAGTGCTTCCCATAGGAATAAAAAAAATCTTCAGTCAACCATTTCTCACTCCTTAGAAGCCTTGGGAGGCACATTTTACTGTACATAATTACACTAACCTAGTGCTGTACAACACTGTTTCATGGTAAACCTGCAGGAAATCTTGTTCAGGGGTATCTTTCCAGATATACTTTGATTCTAGCAACACTGTCTTCTTATATTTTAAATGCAATAAGGTATATCTTGGAGCCAAGCCTGAGGGGTTTGAGGGATGGGGCAGATTTCTGTACTCGACGTCTCTAAGTTCAAGCTTTTTTCTGATCGTCTGATATATATATATATATATATATATATATATATATATATATATATATATATATATATATATATATATATATATGTGTGTGTGTGTGTGTGTGTGTGTGTGTGTGTGTGTGTGTGTTTTACTTCTATGTCTTCTATGTCTATATCAAAGATCGTCTTTGTTTGTTTGTTTGGTTTGTAAATGATAATGTTTCTAACATTTTTTGATTTACACAAACCAAACATGACTGACACAAGCTTGACTCACGTACACAACGCACGCCAAAAGCAGCGAGAACAGTGAAACCGTCGATGCATAGCTAAGCCGATTTAAGTCGCTGATCCATGCTCACATGTCAATGTACAGCTGGTGTTTTACGTGTTTGTCTCTGAACATGTGCCTGTGTCCTAATCCATGCGGGATTGTGTTGGGTAAAACTGAACCTAAATTAGCAAGCAATTTCGCAGACGAATTGTGAAAGTGAGATGTTAAATGAATTGCACAGAAACTGGACAGTGTTGGCCGAATATACTGTATAGTTGTCTCTCTTGTGTATAGTGAAAAAAAGAAGACAATTTGGCAACAGAGGTGAAACAAGATCTGCACTTCAGCGGTTATTATTGCTTTATTAGTGCTTTATTTGATCATTTGTTTGTTGTCCATGGTGTCAATTTGAAGCGCGGCCGATTCAGACCATCAGTATGATGCTTCAGTGCAAAGTGGGACGCCACTCATGCACAATGCTGCCCCAACGTCTTATCGCCATTTCAGAGGTGTCCCATCTCTGAGTCACACATCGCCTTTAACGCTTGGATTTGAGGTCTAAGGTTGAGGGTTGGGAGTTGAGGATTAAGGGAGGAATTGGAATTCACCCTCAGACCTCATGACCTGAATGTCTTTGAAAAATGCCCAACACCCTCTGACATCTTAAGGGAATACATCAAAAGATATTTTTTAATTGGGTGTCTAAATGTAACTCTAACAGACTTGAGTAAAGCCTTGCATGACTCCTTGGATAGTCTTTGTGCCTGGCTTTCACACAATTACTGAACCGTCTTTTAAGCATGAAACATCTTTGAACCACGATTGTGTGATGTTACTGTTTCCTCTGCCTGTACCTTACATCAGCAGGACCATAGTTCTATTCAATATTTTCTAATAGCCATGCTGTGCCATTTCCCAATTTCAGGTACATGGTTCTCTAAATATGTTCCATCTCTAAAGTTTGAACCACATGTCTGTTTTCACTTTGGAACCATCTCTCACTTGCTTGGTGAACCATGCTGTACTTAATCTGGACAAGACCTTTGCGCTTACTGCAAGTACCTGCTGACCTTCTACGGGTCTCTTGTGTCACTGCGTGGAAAGATATGTCAAGCCAGGATATGTGAAGCTTACTGCAGTCCTGATGTGACTGGGGTTGTTCATCCGAGTCAGCAAAAAAGGCTTTCATATTCTTCACTGACTTACAGTTTATTTTATACAGTAGATTCCAGAGATGGTCAGGTCATTTTTTTGTAATTCCAAGTCAAGTCTCTAGTCATTGATCAGTCATTGAGTCCAAGTCAAGGCTTTGGTTACTAGTCTGAGTCAGGTTCTAAGTCCTATCATCCAGACATGAACTATGACAACATCATCACGAGCCCTATATAATAAAATAAATACGCTAAAATTAGCCTTTTACAGCTGTTACGTTTTGAGTGAAATGCTTAAGTGCTGAAAAAAATAGGTTTCATTTGCTGGTTATAACGGAAGAGTTGAATGAGCTGAATATTTTGTGTTAATATTTAGAATTAGAGGGACAGCTGCAGCTGAATGAGCTACATTCCGATGTTATTGCTGTGATGTGACAGCTTTCTGGGAGAGAGCTGAGATAGACGGGACAGTGAGTGAAGTGGATATGGGGACTGAAAACGCACAGAATCTGTGGGGACACCACTGATCCACGCTTCTGTGTGAACGGGAACACAGTTAGCTGACAGTTCAATGGTGCTAACGCTAATGCTGCACTGCCTTTTATGACAAGCTTCTCCGGATGCGTTTTGAGATGTCTGATGAACTAGACATGGTCGCCGCAGCATCTTTGATTCGACACCCACTGACTCTGCAGTAGGCCACTCTGTTATTCGTCCCTATAGTTGCCGTCTCCAAACTAAGAGCACTGCAGCAGCTGGAGCTACTGTCGGTTATATTCTCCGTGGCTGGCTGCTAGGTGTGAGTGATGGTCGGGGTAACGGTGTCAGTAGATCCAAATGGAAACGTTACACAATGACACGAGTCACCAATCAGAAGAATCGAGTCTCGAGTCATTTGCCCTTGAGTCCAAGTCACAAGTCAATGATAGGTGCAACTTGTGAACTTGTAACTGCAAGATTACTCATGGGATCAGGCACATTTTTGAGGAAGAGTTTGGTTATTCTAGGTGGGACGAAATATTTAAAGTATTCTCATAGCAGGGCGTCTCAGTAAGTCTCATCAATGGTGACTGAACAATGTCATAAAAACTCCTGGGGAACACTAGCTATTATATTGAGATTTGATTAACATTTGACATAATTAAAATTTTGGTGTCAATGATGGGTGTCAGCAGTTTTACAGTCACAGGCCAACAGGAGGAATCCAGAAGCTTCCTTCCACGCCGCTGCCATCCGGAGACGGAAGGATCCATGCGGAGTGCGGTGCGTCCATGTCTCTGGGCGCAGAGCTGCCAGTGAACAGGTACGGTCTGTTCTGTATTGAGAATGGTCCTGTGACATGAAATGAGTTTTCTGGTGTCTCTTGCTTCTTCTGGCAGTTGAGATGATTCAGGATTTCCAGGCAAGATGTGACAAGATCTCAAACCCATGGGAGTGTTCTCCTCTTCGACTTTACCTGAGGTGTTGGTCCTTGATGTTAAACCCTGGGGTCTGCGTCCATGTTTCTACCACTGTTCAGCATGAGGCTGGCTCACATCCAGAAACGTTTACTGCTGTGCATGCCAGATCGCCATCCCAGATTCAACGCACCCGCTGGTGAAGTGCACTTCAAGCAGTGCAAGGACTCCCAGCCCATTCTCAACTGTGTTGTGTCCCTCGGGGTATATCAAGGTGGTGCTCCATGCTCTCATGGGTTCCTGGTTCAAGCGACTAGGGCAGGTCACTTTTGACATGCTGTCTTACTAGGTGGCGCCTGCTGCTGGCTCTAAATGTCTGCAGCTGTCCCCACAGTGTGTGTGCATTCTCTACCTGAATAATTCAATAACATTCAGTCATCCGTATGCTACATTCAGTCCATATGCTTCCATGAATTGAGAAATGAGTGATGGTCAGGTGTCAGTATTCGTTCAAACGCCGGCACCAGCGTACGACTTAACCAAAGGAACCAACTCTGTAAACTGGTAAGCAGCGGATGAAGTTTCGATCACGATGTGGAGGTCATTTATATGAGCAAGGCCACACGGCTCCTACTTGGGTGGTGATCACCGAAGTAAGCCAACTCAGTCCTCGAAGGACTGGGCTGGTCCAGGTTTTAGTTCCAACCTATCAAGGAGACACAGTTGAAGCAATGTGGTGTCAGTTGAAACAAGCACCACCTGACAGACAATCAAAGCCCTTAGACTCGGTTTAAGCTCCAAAGTGGCACGTTGTGTTGCAACCAATATCAAAGTCCTGCTAGTTGGCATTGCACAAATTCTTAAAAAAAGTTACAGTATCTAACCTCGAGTTTATTATTGATGGGCTCACGATTCCTGAAACAATATCTTCGTTTTTCAGGGCTCTGCAGGCGGCACTTCAGTTTGAAAAGGAGAATGTGAGGTTTGGTACAGACCCAAAATTCAAGTCTGAAAATGTGGACACTGTTCCATGTATTCTCACCAGTTCTTCATCAGCAACTAGGTGTATCATTAATTTGAGTTTTTTTTGAGTTTTTTTGAGTTTTAAACAAAAAATAAATCACAAAAGGTTGAGGTTTTGGTGGTGCTTTATCGCAAATTACTCAAAATCCCTCTGTCTCTCTTTACATCATTTTCGCCTCATGTCATTCAATCAGCAAGAGTGCATTTGTGCCACAAACCTTGCACACACAACGTGTGCGGCCTGCAAATGAAGTGAAAAAAGAAAAGGGTCCTTGAAAGTAGATACTCTATAAGTGTGGCCCAGAAGGGTTTAATGGAATTCACTTCCAAATAAGGTACTTCAGCATCGCTTATGTGAAAGTCTTTTCATGCATTATTTGATTGTTGTTTTTTCACAGTGGTCGATACTGAGACACACGCCGTACGTGGTCACTCTTAGGAAATTAAAGCAGTTCTAATCGATGCTATTTCTGCGCTCAAGACGATATTATGTCATGTTTCGACTTTTATACCTTAGTGCAGAAAATAATGAAGAAGAAAACCATCAAAAGTTCCAGTGGTTTGTGTCTGTCAGGGTGTTTTCTCCACCCGTTCGGTCTGCACCTCAGAATGTTGAGAGGTGTTGCTTTAATTTTCAAGGTAGTTGCATCAGTGTTCTGCCAAATAATATGCAGGTAGGAATAGAAATGAAAGACCTGCTTTTGTGTTGTGCCAAAAATAAATTGTCCCAGTGCAAAATGCTGCTGATGTTTATGTAATATAATTGAGCATATCATTTTGGAAACATGGCTCTATTTGACATCAAGCAAACCAAACCTGCTTATATTTGTTTGTGTGTGTGTGTGTGTGTGTGTGTGTGTGTGTGTGTGTGTGTGTGTGTGTGTGTGTGTCTGTGTTTGAGTGTGCCACCTTCGCTCAAACAACAATGATGGTTTGATCAGCCCAGACTTCAATGGAAGTGCATTGTTAACAGAAACATCAGCACTATCTTCTGACTGTAGCTCAGGTGGTTGAGGGTGTCGTCCAAAAATCAGGGGCTTAGGTTCGAATCCTGTTCGATCCCATTTGCTGTCAAGGTGCCCTTGTGCAAGACACCGAACTCAACTTGCCTTGAGTGATAGTGTATGAGCCACGGTGGTCGTGCATTGGCAATTCTGCTCCAGGGAAGCTACGGCTATGAATGAAGCTTACCACCACTGGTGAGACTGAGATATGAATGGTTTCTGTGAAGTGCTTTGGTGTCTTGAAAGGTCTGTCAAAGTCATTACTAACATGTGACATGTACTAACAAATAAATGACTGTATTTTATTTATTTATTTATTTATTTTTTAGCTAGTTAACACAACAAGAAACCTGATCTCACTGGGTCCTAAGGTTAACTGTCCAAACTCTTTTAGTGACACTGAGAACGCCACTCTCCACAGTGCTTCCTCCCGAGTACTGTTTCTTCAAATACTGAATGCGACGAAAAAATAAAAAATCCCGACAATGTGGAGAGTATAATTGACTATCACTGTTTACTAGGCCATTCAAGATAATTATTTATTTTTGAGCCTGTACTTTTCACACAAATGGCTATTTGTGGGGTACTTATCACTATCTGTGAGGTAGTGAAGCATCATGAAACGGTTTGATGAAACAGTGTTCTAATTTGTAGAGCCACTGGATGGGCCTCTTGGTTTAGGAATGAAGCAAGACATTATTCCTCAGACGGTGCCATCCAGTGGCAACTGAAAGTTAGGACACTGTTTCGTCATATCTCAACCCTTGAAACACCTCATCTACCCCTCACAACCAGCAGGGTCAGTATTATACGCATACGCAAACTCGAAAAGTGCCCGTATTTTGAGCTGGGAAACATGCATATCTCCGCCGCCTATCGTAGTCATACGTCATATGTTCATGTCGCATGACTTGTCCTGTGCTCTACGACATGTCTTGAGTCGCAAGAGAAGGTTGAACAATAACAGAACAAGGACAGCGTACGTAACATAAGTGAATTGGCTTGGACATAACAGATTACATACTCTTCATTAAACATATATATATGTGAGACTTTCAGTCAAGCAGGTGTGTGATTTCAGCGACTGGTGAACTGTGTTTCTACACTGTCAAGCCGATCAATGGGAAACTGTTTAACAGACAGGGACACTGCTGGTATGGTGCAAGTAGCTCAGCTCATTGGGCGGGTCCCCAAAACTGGGAAAACATTCAAGGAAAACAAAGAAAGGAAAAGAAAGAGAGAAGAGAGGCCTAATTTCCTGATGTGCTTGTTCAGTCTGCTGACAAGCCAAGGGGCAACATTTACAGCAACGACTGAGTAGCCAGACCTTGTCATTTGCCAAGTGAATTTCAATTACTCAACAGAGAAAAGCAAGGACTCATTGTGTCTCAGATGTACTCCCTGAAGAGGCTCGTTTGATAAGACGACTGCAGAAAATTGCACTCGCCATGCACAACAAACCTTTGTCCAAAACTGACTTCCCATTGCTTTTTGAATCAGTCTTCGGAGCGCTGCAGTCGATTGATTCTGCGAATCAACCCCCTGAAGGGAGTCATACGTGTTACTGCTGATGGTCATCATTTGTTGTACGTGTTCATGGTGTTTTTTTCTTTTTTTGTCATTTGTTGTTTTTGGTGTTCTGTGCTACAGCGCTTCTCCCGTTGCTGACTGATGTGTATGCAACTTGCAACAGGCATGGTATCATTTTGAGCTGGAGCTTTGAACGTAATAGTGAACGTCGCCTCAGGTTGTGCATAGTCTTTGATTCTCAGTTTTCTCTCATTGTTTGGTGCTCAAGCCTTAAAGGTTTCGCACTAAGATGACCTGCAGATGAATAGCAAAATCTAAAGTCAGCTGAAGACACCGTTGTCAATTTATGCCACACAATAAATAATAAAAACTCATGTGATGAAAGCACAATATTTCATGGCACAAAAACAACATCCTCTTTTGCCATAGTTCAGTAGGTCTGACTGAAATTGCTGTTGGAACGTCTGATAGAATTTCATTAACTTCCAAATATCCATGTCCAAGGTGATGCATTCTTCACGCTGCTTGGTTTTCAGCAAAGTTATGGGTAATAGGCGACTCAAGGACTGCATCTGATCCACAAACAATTTCTGTTTTCCCTGCAAAACATCAGCCACTATCATACCAACAATCTGGGTCGGTCAAGCACTAGTTCATTCAATACTTCCTTCTCTACTGCAAAGGCAACGGTGAGCGAAGCAGTACAAGAAGTGGACGACCAGGTGCATTCGAACAAACCTACATGTCATATGTGACTGATATGTCAATGACCATTCGACTATCAAATACTCAATAGTTGCAACTCTTCTTCAGATGAAAGTAATCCAGTATCTCATGTGATCTTGAACATGCTGACTCGAAGTACAATTAGACATTAATATAGCAAGGAAATGAAGAGCATTTGATGTCTACACTTATGCGTAATAGAGTCAGTTGTGCTCGGAACATATTTCGGAACTATTCAACCTTGAGATTAATTCACTGCTGTCTATTGTCCTGTCATATGCACAATGAATGCCACAATGTGAACATTTTCCACTTCTAAAATTATTTATTTTCTGTTGTATAGATTGTGTTGTTTCATGCTGTGAACAGAATAGAAACCACAGAGTAAATATGAAGTCCGAAAACACTGTTTTCCTGTTTATTTTGACGATGGGGGCATTGTAAGACACAGGGATATGCATAAAAGGAGTTTGGCTACACATATTATGAGAGCATATACAGCTTTCAGCTGGATCTCCAGGGGAGTCTTTACAAATACAAGAGCTCAACAATATCTCAGTGGCAGTAGAACCTCAGAAAATGTGCTCTGTGGTATCAAACGGATGAGGCAGCATTTAATTTTTCTTTGAGGTGGCCCTGGCAATAGAGTGTGTCTTCTCGTGATAAGGGAGCGAAAAGCTGAAGCACGTCATTTAAGTTCTGTAAACCATTGCGGGGATGCAGCGAGCACTGCCTCGTGCTGAGTCCTGCGTGAGCAGGAACATAAAAGACATTAACATAAATATACCGTCATTGGATTTAGTACTTCTGTCCGTCAAGATCGGTCACAAATATATGCTCACCATGTTGCATAAAAATATGATGGCTATGTAACTCCTCCCCCCAATGCATGACCTTGATATTTTGCGATAACTAAGACACCCCGGAAGTCACTTTTGTCAGTCACTTGTCATCCTCGTCGCCGTTCTTAATCTGGAGCAGCAGTTGTTCCCTCATCCCCATCAGCGGCTACCACAGAAAGCCACAAGCTTCCCAACACTGAGTCAAGACAAGACAAGATACATTCTGACAATGGGGAAAGGAATTCGGGAAGGCCGAGTGCAAAGCTGACAGGCACCCATCAAATAGATTCCATGTCAAATTTATGTCCACTCTCATTTGTTTAATCACTGTGCTTTCTCTCTCGCTGTTGTTTTTTTTTTTTATTTATTCATCTTTTTCTTACATATACATGCATGTACACCTATCCAAATGTATCTTGCCAGTCTGCCCGGCGGGCACATCACCACTGCTGGAACCGTTCTACCACGCTGGTTTAGCAAAACACTGACAATTATCACACCGTCATTACCTCAAAGTCATTAGCGTTATCTTTCGCTACTTTATGATGCAGCCCCCATTTGTCATTAACATGTAATTTCAGGATTTACTGTGCATGACATGAAGCTGTCAAATGGACTCAAATGAAATGAATTTCCCAATCAAAACCTAATGATAAAAAGTCCATTACGATTCTGATAAATGATTTAAAAAATGGCCTTTAAAATAAAAGATTTTACCATAAAAACAAGTTTGTTTTCAATGTGACTGGCAGAATAATAAATAGTGGGTGCACTGGGTTGGCAATCCTTCTAGTATGTAACACAGTTCCTGACTATCACATTCTCATTGCGACTTGTTAATGTTAGAAACATGATACTGTCAATATTCTCCAATGAGAATGTCGGATGAGCACGGGAAGCTGAGCGATGTAGATTTCAATTTCAACAAACTCATCATTCAACATTGCATTGCTATTGCTTTAATTCAATAACTCCAGCAAGTGATGGGTGGATGAGGTTCCATGATACAGTATTGAAGGTTAGATAAAACAGTCTCCCGGTTTTCAGAGGCCACAACCGTCCCTAACGCTACCTGTCATGCGCATTGGAATAAAATAGAGATAGACAGAGTGATGTCAGAGTGCAACCCATTCATCACTTCAGACGCTCACTCGACATGTCGATGAGCATTTTCAGACTGGAATGTTGGAAAATGAAATATCTGATTCTGTGTTGTTTGATCACTCATATCAACCAGAGGCAGAGCCGACTACGAAAACTTATTCATTTAGAATATACATCATAGCTTTCCTGACATGGACGAATTTCTACTACTACACAACCTTTGAAAGTAGGTCAAGCTTGTCTTGGTGTGTTCCATCGCCAATTTTATGTATTTATTTTTTTTGTTAAATGGCTATATTTGGCAAAATAGCAATAAAAATTTAGCATTTTTGCTGGGCTTCATTCAACGCTAAGTGTAAACAAAGTCTGTTGAACATAAACATAGCGACCGCAGTCTACAACTCATTGCAAAATCATGCGACCATTTCTTTTGAAATTCTTAGTTTTTTTTGTTTTTGTTTTTTTTTTTTCACGCGTTAATGCTAATGTTATTCTTCTCAATGATTCATCTGAATTTAACACGTATCGCGGAATGTAATATCATCCAATTGCATCCACAACTGAATGGAATGCCCCCCCAATCCAGTTACGCCCCCATTACTGGCATCAACATTGAGGTTTTCAAAATCCAGTTTACTTTGAGGGCGAGGTTAGGGTTGGGCTAAATGCTAGGTGAGATTGTTCCTATTAACCAGCATAATCTCTGCCCCACTAAACTCTCTGTCTTCCCTGGTAAACATACAGTATTTGGAAGTGTACCCGTAAGTAGTCAATAAAGCTCTTGTGTCCTGACAGAAATGCCCCAGCTGCAGCTGTAACATTCTTGCAGAATGAATCAGGCCCCATTTACAAGGTGATGGAAAATAAAACCAGGATGAGGTGTCCGTTTCGATGGCGACATCAGCCGTGTTCAAATCGTTCCAGGGCAAAAACTTTTGCGGCCAACATTGTGTTACACTTGAGAACGCTGCAGTTGTGTCAACTGTCACACGGAATACTGCATAAACAACGTGTCTGCAGCTCTGATATTTGCGGCAGAAAATGTTGATGTAATATGGACACAAGTGTGTGTAATGACAACAGCTATTCCAAGAAATGCAGAAAGATCAATAGCATCACATTTTGGAAAGTCAATGTTAATGTTTTGACGTCCAAGCCTCGAGGCACGGTGTCAGTCCTACGACTCTGTATCCAAAGGGTTGGCAAGCCGACGCGGCAGATCGGTGCAGCCAACTCAAGCCCCAGGTTTGTTCTGCCTAACAGATCGCCACAGTGCCATTTCAAAGACTGCCAAATACACACCTGCCCCCAAAACACGGCATAATACACACATGCCCCTCACAGATTGCTCACCCAATGAAGAAATACACTCAAACAAAACATATATTTGTACATTCAAACACATTTTCTCTCCAAATGAACAGACATATAACTTTCTGCCCTTGTTAAATCCGGTATTCCAACTAAACACGTTCCAAAACCAGGCAACCACTTCTCCCCCAAAGCAGTCAAACACTATGACAGGTGGCCTAAGTCTTCTCCAAACATACTCTCTCTTGCATGTATGCTGTACGCTGAAAACACAGGAGTAATCTCATACTTAGACTCGTAACATGAATATGCTCCAACTCTTTAAGTATTCATTCCATCCAGTAAGCCGCACAACCGTTTGTCGACTTTTTGTCGAGTTTTTTTAATAAAATATTCCACTATCACATCACAATTTAAAAAGGTTACAGCGTAAAAAAAACTGCTTCAGATAAAGCAACACCATGAAACTGAGGACTTTGCAGTGTCACACAAAGTTTAGGCTCTAAGTAAATTCATTCAATCTAATGATGACATCATCAGTCAGCAGCCTTTAATTGTGCGTTTACTTTTTTTGCATACTCTTCCTCGTCTCTCAGGCAACATGACTGGCTGGGCATCATTGTGGCCATTTAAGGTGGGACGGAGAACACCTGCAGCCTCCTGCTGCGTCTAACGTGCTTCCCGCTGTTTGTATTTTATTTTCCAACTCCTCACAGTATAACTCCATCACCGTGTTGACAGTGCCTCCACCACATCCCCGGAGACGCACTAGTTTGTCTGTGATGGCCAAAAGTCTTGCGTTTCACTTTCTCTCTCACTGTTAGATGATTCCTCCTGAAAGTCAAATGTATTCTCCAGGTTTCAGTTTTGCTCCTACTATGAAACTACAGCCTCCGTCGTTACCATCTAGTCCAAAGACTGATAGAAACACACCCAAAAATGCGGCTACAGGTGTCACAGGTGTTACATCCTGCAGCACATGCACGGGACAATTAAATACGCCATTTAAAGCACCAGCACTTGACGGAGCACCGAGAGTTTCCAGGCTCATGAAAGTGAGACCGGGAGACTGTTAGCCCAGCTGCCACTTAGCAACACCTGCCGGTCCGAGCGTGACATTCGAAACGCTTGGACAGAGCTAGATTACTAGCCGTTCTCAGGGGTTGTTTATCAGGAGACGGTCTTTTTGGAGTCAAGTGCAGCATTTGTTAGCCACCTGAATCTGAAACCTTTGAAAAAGTCCAAGGTGGAAACTTTCATAAATGCAGTGCTCTGTGTCTTGGAGTCCCGCTACAAGCGACAGAATATTTCGTCGACATAGCAAAGTCTCAGTTGAATTCAATGTTTTTCAGTCATCCTTTTGGCATAATAGTTGCAGCATTCTGCAAGGTTTTTTTCTTTCATTTTTTGCCTCCTTCAATAAGTATATGAAAACATGTCTGAATTGAATGGTTCATTTTTCCACATCATGTACTCACAGAAGGTTTCAGCATTTTGATTACAAATGTATTGTCAATCCATGTGATAGATATCCTGATCAATGGTGATTGGCTGATCGGTATCGGTGACTGGCAGCAAAAATCCTGATTGGAGCATCCTTAGTTAACACATATATAAAAAAATATCGAGATAGATGTTGCTTTACACTTTGTTTTACAGTTGATATCTAAGATCCAGTTAGAAACAGAAACAAACCCTCAGTCTCGACATATGAAGCGACAGATTTATTCTGCCGGTCACATCATTTCCTCATGGTTGAGTTGGTTTTCCTCCGTTTAGAGTTTGGCATATTTATTTGTCTTTAAAAAAATAAATAAATGAGAAAAGGTGGGTTCTGCTCCTGTATTTCTATTTTAGTAATTGCCCCAAATAAAATGAAACAGTCCATTTAGATGTAGATATATGGACATATGGAAAACTAAATAAATAAATAAAAAATACATAAAATAAAAATAATAAAAATAAACAATTACAGAATGCACACCGAATTTTAAGCCATTTATTAAATAAATACAATTGAATGAGTAGAATTCTTGTTTTGATCTTCAACCCTGTTTCTTCAGGTTTCGTTTCAGTTCCTCATTCACTGGATGCCTGAATTTAACGATGAGCATCCAGCAGATTGGGTGCATGTTTGACAGCGCCACACTGTTCGGGCAGCTGTGGGAGTCTGTCGACAAGAGGTAATGAATAATCAGCAAACGACCTCCAACTGTTTCTTATTAATAGCTAGGTGTTCTAATTACAGTCTCCCAACTTGTTAGGTACATACGGTCGTATGCACTTTTTCTCTGACTCCAAAGCTGATGACAGCAATGTTTTGTTGGACCACACTATTTTATTTCTTGATTTCTTTACAAATCAAACTAGCTTTCATTGCTGTTCGTACTGCTGACACAATATTGTTGATTCAAATGAAAATAAAAAAAATGTGTTGCAGTTTGAATCATGGCCAGGTAACTACCCTGTCCAAACCATTACCTCCTAACCTCTGTAGTGGGGCAGGAGAGGGGATTGGCACGAAGCCACGGTGATGTGAGCAAGGATGTTTGGCTGCTCACATTGGTCCTGAAAACCTTGTTACGACAGCAGTTTGGTAAACAGACGCCAGCTATCCAGCACCTGGTTGATCTAGTCTTTCAAAATGCACTCACACCTGAATAGGTTTTTAGGATGATATCGTCCAGTGAGCCTTCACTCTCTGCTGAACTGTGTCCCGTTTGTTGACGAAAAGCACCACCCTGTATTTCCGGCTCTTTCCTCATTGAGAGGGAGAACATGGTGGGAAGGAATCATGAGGCCATATGTCCATGGGCATCCCGGCTGAAGACTGACACCATCTCCCAGTTCGCCTCTGGCCAGTCAAGCATGACTCCGGGCAAAACCCCTCAGTCCACCAGGCAGCGCAGTGTTCTTCCTTTATCGTTGTCACACTACTTTTACTACCAAAGTTGACGATTGACAGGTGTTGCAAACCCACCTCCAGGCTCATCCTCATCTGGACCACTCTGATGTTTCAGCTCTTGTGTACATCTATACCTTAAATAAAACCACTATACTGTCCAACATTAAAATGTGATGTATTACAATTTATTAATTATTAAACTTTATACAATAATAATTTTATAAACTGTCATTTAGAAATACTTTAGTTTCATCCGCTTTGTTCAAGAGTTTTTACACAAACTTTGAGGAAACCATCATAAATTGCACCATCAATTCTTACAGCCTTCGACAAGGGCATCATAAAGTTTAAATATCATTGGTCGGATATTTCAACATTACGATATAAATTTAATAAAATATCTGCCAGCCCATGTTGTCCAGACTTGTGTCTTAACTAATTCAACTTTTGGATGAATGCTGCTGTAGATTTTGTCGAAACATCGTGGACATTGACAACTGAATTTAACTCAAGCTTTAAAAGACTTGATCCCAGAACAAGGAATCCATGCCAGTAACCACAAAAGTTTATGTTTTCATTTAGTCTCAGTCACTGGATCAGGTTGTACAGATAAATATAAATGGTTTCAACAGCTTCACTATTCATGATGTGTTTCCTGGTGGTAAAATATTATTGTCATAATTATTATTGATATTATTATTATAAAATAATAATCCTAACAATGTTATTTGTTGTTATTTTTATTATAAATTATGCAAATTGGAAAAAAAACAAAAAAACATGGACGACTCTGAAGCAATCCTTTAAGCGAAGACTGAGGCCAGCAAAGATGATGTCATCAGATGAAACTTCCTAGAGATGCTCCATAAAGAGTGAGTTATCGAGCCATGGCGGCAGCTCACAGAACGGCTTTTATTTGGATGTATGGCTTCCAGCTGTGTATCAAAATATTCAGCCAATGGAAATCACCATGTCTGCTGTCAGACTGTGAACAGTTGTCTCATTATTCACTGTCTGTGGAGCAGCTCGGGGGAGGTCTGGTGGGGGGCGGTGGTTTGTCACTGGGTGACATCACCATTACAGATATTGCCTGTCCGCTTCCCTGAAGAGGAGGATTTTTTTGTTTTCTTTTTTTTTTTTTTTGTTGTCGCGGGGTGCTTGAATCACAACTGTGCACGGCTAACTGTAATTTTAGGCTATTTTTAACATGTAACAGCAGAGCTGCTATGAGCAATTTCGGTTCACTGAATAAATATAATTACATAACACATAAATATTGCAGCTTCTACGTGCTGGAAGAGTTAACCGCAAAGTTGACGTGATAACTGAGAGCGCTGGGAGTTGCTGTGGAAGTGGTGCATTACTATACAAAGGTGCTCTTGAGTTGTCTCTGGAGGGGTCGGGCTTCGCAAGAAAGTGGCGGCTGAGTGTAGGATAAAGAGGGGAAGTGCAACAAGATAGTGAGCAGGCTTTGAAACACCGAACGTGTAAAAGGGGGACAAAAGAACCAATCTCAATGACTGATTGCAGAAGTGGTTCCAGCTGTGCGCCATGACTGAGGACAGGAAGTGACAGGAGAAAAACAGGAAACAAACAAACAATAGAAAGCACAAAGAAACATAAACATGACAGAATACTGTAATAATTGTTTAGACTGAAAGTGCCTCAACCTTTTTGCGCTTGGGAATCCCACTGCAGTGGTTTCTCAATCGAGGAGAGAGAGAATACCATGACCAGGACTTTGATCATGGCATCTTTAAATAATTTGTCCTGATGTTTTTTGTATTTCCTCACAGATTATGTGCAGAATTCAGTGCTAGGAAATACCTGTCTATACCCAACAACCCAGGTGTAAGCGGTTTTACATTGACTGATGCTGCTTCTCAAAGCAGGATCACAGCAACTTGGATGCACCTGTCTTCCCAGACCAGGTCACTGTGTACTGGATCTGAGTGATGTCGGTGAAGACACCAAGATACAGAGCATGCATTCTGCTGGTACAGAGAACTGACTAAATGTGCTCAATAAATCTCTGAAAGTAAAGTTTTCTGGGCATTTTTGACCACTTTGACTGGGGATCAGGAGTAGGTTTGTCGTATCGGCCACCAAGGTAAGCAGTTCCGACATGAATATAAATTTTACTTGAAGAAGAAAAAAAGGGTGATTTAAAATCAAGTTTTGAGGGTTAAAAGTTTATACAGTTCAAGTACTGTACAGTAGGTGTCAACATCACCAGAATACTTGGTAATAGCAACAGTTCATTGAATAGATTGAAATCACTTTGCTTTTTCAGTTAGTGAGCCATGACCATGACATAGTTTAAAAAAATGCCAAAAATATGTTCATTCATCACATAAAATCTGGCTCTTAAAAACTAAATCAAATTGGGGCAGTGAGCTGCAAGTTAGCACAATATCAAATGAATCAATTACTTCAAGGTGGTTCAAGCGTTGATACTTGATCTGTCCACTTCCTATCAAACTCCCTTTCGTCCTCTCAATTATTATTAACTACAGCACAAATTATGTACCGCCTTGTTTCATCAGTCAAAAGTGAAAAAGCCTTCAGGAATAAGGCTTCTTTTTGGAAAGAGTTCCAATTTTGAAGTGCAACTCGAGCAAAACTGGCAGCTTACAAACTTTTTTTTTTTTTAAACTGGAACACTGCTTCATTGATCAATGTTCTGTTTTTCTGTTTCTTGGCAGACGAGTTGAAGAAAAATAAAATGTGCCCAGCACTTGATTAAAACAATCTCCTAGAATACAGCAGAGTGATTGTGAAACATCTTGTTTTATCTTGTGAAATAAGAAAAAAAAAAAAAAGTATTGATTTTCACTGCTGGGATTCTGAGAAAAGACAATAAGAGAGTAGCTCAAAATACACAGCTAATAAAAATCATTTGAAGGTATTGACTTGTTAGTATTGCATTGACATTCTCATACACAGTTGAAGAAAAGACTAGATGACAAGGTCTTGAAGTTCCGGCAGTTAACATTTCATACTGAGCTCAAATGTGTCATATCTGAATCATACATCATGGAGCAAGTTCCGCGGATGATGATGGAATGCAGTTCAGAGAAGGTAACGTTTACTGTTTCGTGAATCCACATCTATTTACATCGTAAGGCCTTGTGATTTATAGCATGTTGAGTCAGGAGACAAAGGCATTAGGCAACAACACAGCTGGGACAAAGAACAGCCCTGTAACAATATTATGAATTTACTGAATATAAAAGGACAAAATAAATAAATAAATTGACAGTTCACAGCTCCTGTCATGGCTTGTCAAGGATGTTGATCCCAGTAGCTGAATTGGTGCTGGTTTACAGAAGACTCGGGAGAGTGAGTGTAGTTTTGCAATTTATTAAAATAAATACTAAACACAAAAGACGAACAGGAACAATGAACCAAGGACATCAACACCAAAACGCGGGGTGAGGAAACACGAGCAGGGGCAGAGAGAAACCTGAAACAGAAAACAGGCGATTAATAAGAAGCCCGACTAAGGGGGACAACGGAAAACACACTCTGAGGTTGCTCATGAGGCCCAGGTAACAACAAGCGCTCGGTGGAGGGCCTAAATCCCACACACAAGGAATAACTATAACGCGGAGATACAGAAAAAGTAAGTCTAACCAAAAACACTCACACGTGCAGTAGCAGCAACAAGCAATAAACGAAAATAAAGGAGAGCAACTAAGGAGGCGGCTGAGAAAAGACGACAAGCACGCACAGAAATTGGAACGACAGGAGCACAAGAGAAACGAGGATCGAAGGAGTTTACCGTGAGGATAGGAAGCAACCATCTGGCGCCACGAGCTGGGACCAAAGGGTTGAAATCCATGAGATCTTGATTTGCAAATGAGTCCCAACCATGTCGCTTGGAAAGCTGGGGACAAACAGGGAAACGGAAACACAGAAACGAACAGGCAATAACAAAATAAAAGCACGAGAGAAACACGGAACATAACTGATTGTGTTCTGCTCCTGATTCATCATTCATCATGTTCTCTGCTTGTACCCACAATTTGGAGGGTCTCTTCCACTACCAACTAACGGTGGATGAACCTGGAACATCCTTTATCATATCCTTTGAGTGAAGTATCTCAAAAGAACCCCTGAGTTTAGCAATGTGGGACTGAGCAGTTTGCGTTTCACTGCCTCTTTACACCTGTGATCATTCAGGGAGAGCATGTGGTGAACATCTGTGAATCTTAATGGACACAGAGAGACCGACGTGTCCTCTCACATACGTAAATAGTCTACAAGAAAGTGCTGAATGAGCTGAAGAATGCAGGTTCATTAGCACCTTCAAAGGAGTTTCTTGGTTCAACGTACTGAACATTGAATGGAAAACAAAACCGAAATAATTGGATGACCACAACTCCAGAGTCCCGCTAGTATCTGAACTATGTGATCCGGAACGCACTTTGTGTGTTGACTCTGTGTGTGTCTGTGTGGTGCTTGATTCTAAACTTTACTGGTTCTTGTATATTTGTACACTTGGAACATAAGCACACCTACTTGTGGGCACCTTTTGCTGGTCCCTACAAGTGTGAGCTTAAATTTTAGGATTAATACTGCAAAATAACTGGATCATAATTGAATTTGAGTTTGGTTTAGGTTAGTTCTGGATGTTTAGGTTTAGGATGAGAGGCTGGAGAAAGCATTGAGTCAATGAAATGTCCCCACAAAACATAAAAAACAGACTGTGTTTCTGTGTGCGTGTGTGTGTGTAACTGTCCTGTTACTGCTGTAGTTTAGTGGCTTCAACCCCCTAGTGGCTGATTCGAGTAAGCTTTCTGTTTCTATGCGACAGGGAGCAGTTCATTTTTCATTGAGAGCACATGGGAAGAGGACCTGTACTGTGGATTCACAATCCACCTGCATCCATCTTCAAAGTGCATTTTTCGAGACACTGTCTCTATGTATATGTTGATTTGGTTAAAATGTTTTGCATACATATTTTGTGAGTTTCTGCTATCTGCAATCGTCGTACTGTGTAGACCTTATTTAATGTGATTTCATATGTTTTATTTGTAGTTCCACAACTCCTGAGCATGATTTAACATGTGGACCACATTCAAGTGTCCAGGGTTTTAATGTGAAGAAGATGTTGACACTTCCTGCTGATGCACTAATTCTAAGAACTGAGAGATTAGAACTGAGCGAGAGACAGTCCAGTCTGGGAGTTGGGTAACCTTGGCTTCAGACAATAAAGATCTCCTGATTCACCCATCTTACACTTCGCACATACCTTCGGAATCTGTACTTAACTGTGCAAATGGTTGATAACTCAGATGGAGTGTGGTAAACATATTTCAAAAGTGCATTCCAGAAAATGCATCATAGCAAAGCCCTTTTTGGAGCACGCAGTTGAAAGACAGCGTCTACTCTGTGGTCTGTGTTGTCCATCAGGTTTTCATGTGTTGTACGAAAATTATATCCTAGTAAGTGCAGTGAGGGCTCCGGCACAGAGAGACACAAATTTTCCTTGTTTATGCTGGTTTACAGCATTTGAGTAAAGCGGTCAAAAAAAGTCATGATGGTTCAACACTGTTTGAAATATTAAACTTGGGTTTGTAACTGTTTTCTAGGTATAACATGAATGGCTCTTTGTACAGTGTGTGCATATTGTGTTCTCAATGATTTTCAGAATATCCCGTCTGATCATTTTTTGGACACTGTGGGATGTATGTGTGACAGTCATGCTGTAATGTGACTGGTCAAGGAGCCAATTCATGGTTCCCAAGGGTTGGATCTTGGCGCATAAATAGGGGCTTTAGTTATTTGAAAATAAGTAACATACAATTTGGTATTTATGGCTCAGATATTGATCATCAGATAAAATAAGTTTAACAATAATTTCTTGTTTTATAGAATTAAAAATAAATGCAGAACTAGAAATAAATACAGTGAATAAATACTTTAATGTCATGTTCAATTCATGTTTCGTGTTAATCTGAAGATTCAAAAAAAATCTTGACCACTCTTTCACTGTTTCACTTCCCTACTGGAACCAACTGGAACTAAATGCTCTCGGTCACCCACACATTAAATTGTGAATCATTTTTCTCCCCTAGCGATATTAAATAATTTCATTTTTTTTAATTTTTTTTTTAGAGAATGAGTCTTAGCCCAGTGGACAGGCTGTTCTACTGACACACACACACACTGCTGATTCAAGTCAAGTCACAGTGCAGCTGATGTGAGATTGACAACTCAGTCATTCAACTCAGGTGTCATTGTGCACAGCGGCTTTAGAAACAGCAAGTACACTGTAAAATTTACAGACACTTTTTCATGAGCTTTAAAAATCATACTTCAGCACACCCTGTTGGAGCTCTATAATAAATGCCCACGAGATGTTATTAGCCTGGTGTGACACATGATCCAGTGCTTGGACGTACAATGTTCAATCGAAAAAAAAACCTACAACAAGAGTGGTGAGGGTAACTACAACGTGTCAGAGGAGTATCAGGACAGAAAGAAGGCACTGTGGGAGACGCAGAGGGATGAGGTGAACAGACCAGGGTACTTAGAAAGCAGACAACAGACAAAGAGCATGGTTGTTCAGGCCGAGCCAGTTGCTTTTAGAGGTTGTATGAGAGGGTGGGTCGGAAAGAAGTGTTAAGTCAGACGTCAGACACTCATTCAATTTATCCTGTACATGTTAGTTTAAAATGTCTCACACTTGTGTATTCGTTTAACCAATCTTATTTCCCTAACACTGTATGTGAGATAGAGGAAAATCTTTCACTGTGCAGTGAATCAATATTGTTGGACCGCACTACTAGCCTCTCAGAATCCGTGTATGAAAACGTACAATGAGAACTGGTGGCGGTTGGTGACCCTGATGGAGCCCAATCTAGAGTGGCTTCATTGCTGAGCTCAACCAGTGCTTAAATAGCTGGTATTCTGAAGCGTCTCCACGGGGAGAGCACTGTAGACTAAACATTTTAAAAGAACCAGAGAGTGATGTTTTCATGTACAATTGTTCTCTTAAAACATCCATGTTTTTTTTTTTTCCTTTGTCTACAATGCAGGCGCATTTCAAGGCTGAGCTTTATTAACTGAGCCGACCAGTCTTCTCCATCTCGCTTCGGCACAATGGTGTCAAAGCACCACAGTTGACCCAGGTGTCTCAGAGCTGGGCAAACAATCAATCATTGGTGATGGCAAGTGGATTACGACTCACTATCAGCATTCATGTGCTTCTGGGACCATAGGAAACATATTCCCCTGCCATGTTGAAATGGACTGAGAAGAGGAGTTGGAGAAAGGCCACTCAGCTCCCAGTGGAAGGAACTCTATTATTCCAAATTTCAGATGCTTTAGTGCAAGGCCCTGGGGATTCTAATTATTTTTTTTACCAACAGACTTCAATTGACCAAGAAAATATTGAATTTTGCTGTATTGTTATATTATTTACCATGCCTATGTTTCATGAAGCATTTATTTACTTTAAATAAATACAACTGTACACTCAAAATGGTCTTCTCAGTTTTACATATTTCAAATGGATTATTTTTATTTATTTATTTATTTATTTCAACCTACTTACACTGTGGAAGTCAGTGCCCAGACCATGTTCTCGCCGCGTGTTTTGGCATATCTGTTCCCCCTAAAACAAAATCGTAAATTGTATCATGTGGAAAACACAGCAGAGATGTTTCTCAATAAATAACATATGAGAAGACCATCACACTCGTACACAATTTGGAGCCAAATGATGGAATTATATTTCCCCCAGCTGTTTATTAAAATGTATATAGGGATTATTGTGAACTGGATTTGGGTCACATACTGTCCTTAAAGTATCTCAGTAATGCTTTTACATGTTTTATGAGTTAGCTACAGTGTTGGCAACATGAAACATTAACATGCACTGGACTTTGAAGGAATGGTGTCCATGGATTTAGAAGCTATTAAGTCATGAGAGTAGGCTAATGCTCTTAGTTTTACTCTGTCTGACTACATGCTTCCTGTGGTCTCAATGAGTCAGGGCCATCATGGCCATATCTTCTTCTTTTTTTGTTTTTTTTTTGCAGATGATCATGATCAATCAAGCGAATGTCAACTTCATGTTAGTCTAGATATATATGTACACCTTGTTGTGGAGGGGGGGTCCAACTGGTAAGGATGAACTCACCATCGAACAAACTTGTCAATATTAAAAGCAAATAAAGCAGAATGTGGCTTTTAAGTTAATGATGACCTGCATTAGCCTTGAATCATTTGTTATCTCCATAAGTTGCAAAACAAATAAATGAGAAGCATGGATGTGACCTGCAGTTTTGACTCTTTGTCCATCATTTTTTTTTTCTTTTCAACTTCTGTCATAGGTCAGAACAAAACTGGAGATATGTATTTCCATAAAGAGACATCTATTTGTGTAAAATAAATAACTCAAATAAAAATGGCATAAGCTTCTTATGAAAATGTGTTTGTGTCTGTAATCCTCGTGGCAGCCTGCAGACACATGTAGCATGGAAACATTGCTGTGGCAACGTCTGGGACATTAAGAATCTCAGAAGGCCGATTTGCCGATGCAAGACATTTAGCATGTCAAATTCCACAGCACGTTCACGTTTAAGTTACTGTGGTACATTCAGTTCATTGTTATGTTTTTATTTTTTATTTTTCTCCATGACAGATTATGAGAGTTTCTTTGGATGATACAACAATCTTCAACTGAGCTTTGAGGATAAAAAGCACTAAGCCTTGAAAGAGACTAATATTCTGCTTCAGAGACCAAAAGTGGGGGCCAGACAGCTCGAATCACAAAACATGGCAAGCATCTCCACAAATTAGCATTTTAACAAGAGTGCACCCTGATTGCCATGGATTACAGGCATTTTGTGTCTTGTTTAGTTGTACGCAGGACGGGTACAATGTAATGGAACTTTTTAATCCACGGGATGAAAATAGCTGGATGCTGGATGAAGCTAGATTATTCCCATCTTTCCAGTTAAATAGTGAAAAAAATGCAATGTAAAAAGTGAAAGTGATGGGACGCAGCAGCAATCTCTAATAATCTATAATAATTCTGTGGCACGATCTTCGACAAGCATGACTGTTCATTTCTAGCGCCGGAGCATACAGCAGCCAGTGGAGCATCGCACCCACTTGTTTTTACAAAGTTCAAGATCCTCAACAAACAGACATTGTCATTCTAAGTGTTTCATCAAAAACCTGTAACTCAACACAAAGGCATAAACGTAAACTCAAGGATGTGCTGGTCTTTTCCTTCTCCTGCTGAACTAATAAAGCCTCCTTTTCTTTCAGCCTTTATATAAACTATTAATATTTGATACCATAATGTTCTATAAAGAGCGAAGATGGCACTCTCTATTTTCATGAACGCACATGATAAACAACACAGTAAGGTTGTATCAACGCAGCCAGACTCATTTCCTCCTCAATCCAAAGATGTGCTTTCTTTCAGTGTATGTTCTCCATCTTTGTCATGCTCTACTTCAGGGCATGCATTTACAATGCGATGCTTTTAACATGTTTATGAGGTTATTCTAAAGATATTCTTGACAGTATCTGTTATGTTGGGTTGTTGCAGTTAGCAAACGTTCACATGAGGATAAGAATCTTTGGCCACTCTTGCTGATAAAATCGTCCTCTGAGATGCATTTTTTTTTTTTTAAATTGACAGTCATATTGTTGACTGGTCTTTTGTGTTGTCATGTAGGAATCTCATTGAACAATCATAAGTTCAGCAAGAGTGACATTTAAATAATGTAATTCACTGACATAAAGGAGGAAGGATCATGAGAGTATTGTTCGCTGTATATAAGAACCCTCTCAGCTATTTTCTAGTTACTACTACATACTCATTGAAAGACCACAGGAGGTATTTTGAAAAAGCACCGTGTCATTTCTTGGATTGTATTCATAGAAATGACTTGAGGTATCAACTGGACTGGTCACAATTTGGACAATATTGCATCAGGTATTTACAGTGGCCAGGTACGTCGCAACAAATGCAATCGCCGAAACACAACAACATTATTCGCAACACATCTGCAAACACTGAAACAATTTCAAACGCTTCAACTCAACAACATTATGCCGCAACATTACTGCATTAACCACGTAAACCGCAGATGAGTTCTGAGTTAATGGTGATGTGTTTCAGTCGGCATTTTGTATTTGGTGTGAGCTTTTCCGGCCATCGTAGGTAAGAGCAGAGTGAGTGTTTTGTGTCCCCTTTCCTTGGTTGCTTTTGGAATTTTGTGTTCCCTGGGAATGTTTTTGTGCTCTTCAATGTTAATAAACAGAAAAAGTGTTAATAAAAGGAAAAGGTAAGTGAACCTTGACAAAGATGGCTGAGAAAAACAACAGCGCCAGATCAGGCTGTTTTGTTGTTCAGGCTGCAGCCGAGTGATATTGTTGTCTGCAGGTCAGCACAGAGGCAGTGAGGTCCATAGGTCTTCATTCTGACTACCTCAGACCTAGACAGATTTCCTGCCGGGGGTGAAGCGCTCCATCTGCTCTGACACAGACAGAAACGTTTGGAAAGACTTGAGATGGCTTTCATGGCTGGTGTAACTTCACCCAGTCCCAGCAAACCCCATTAAACACTATGGGACAAATAAAGGACATCTAATGTAATCTAATGTAAACCAGGAAATGAATTCCTTCAGGCTTTGCTACAACCATATGTCACACAGCCTTATGTTAATGTGCATTAAACATTCGTCTCTCTCTGTTTCCTGTGCTGCATGAGTCGTTTGTAAGGTTTGAAAGTGCCGTACCTCTTTGCCTTCTACGCTTGTCCATAAATCCAGACTCACATTGATCCTCAAATACCCCATCAATAAAAATTAGAGCATCGTCTAATGACGTTGTGAACTTCTAACCCCAAATACGGTTGAATTGTGCAGTGAGAGAGGTTGCTGGTTAAGTAGAGAGCGGTGAGCAAAGTGGAGTGGCTTCAAGTGTTTGTTGGGACTTTTCAAGCAGCCATTTAGAAAAGGACGAGAGGCAAAGAGGGACAGCGCGTATTTCTAGATGGGAAGCTGCTCACACTCAATGCAGCAGTTTGTTTACAGGGATATTTTGAGTCGGACACACTTTATTTGTTCTAGAGCTAAAACCTGTGTGTGAATGAGGACCACAGCATTGAGTGAAAAAAGTCATGGACGAGCTGGTTGACAGAGGACTGCATTAGGACCCATTTTCAAGGCTAGAATTATGCTATTTAACTGAAATAAACATATGAGCTCTGTGTTGGAGTTTAACATTAATACACTTCAACTGAATCCAGTCAACTGTACAAGGCAGATGATTGAAAAGCAACACCTTTGACCACAAGTTCAGACATGAAACAAGGGGAAAAGAGTTTGTGCATGATTCCTTCATGGCGAATTACCCACTGTGATTTATCACAAGCTGCTATGAGCTTTGTAATAAAGCCCAGGTGCGGCCAAACTGGATGGACTTTTATTCTTGGATTATATAAAGTGGAGTGGGAAATATTGATCTGATGTAACCTCTGGTATCTGCAATCTGCACTTCTATAGGCGCCTCAGTTGTTGGAGCGCTTTATGGGAGTAGAGTGGCATTAATGTGTCGTTGATAAGGAACTATGACATTATGTCACTGTCCATAAAAGATCACTCGATGTGAAGCAATGAGCGACCACTGTGTTGCAACAGACAGACATCAACATTCAACAAATATTCAACCATGTTTGTGAGGATTTCACCTCGGACATGTCATTGCAGTAAACTGTTACTCAAGTCCATGTTATTGATCTTCAATAGGGAGATGTGGACTTTACAGGATGCGTAGTTCATTGAAATTGATTATCAATGTGTCAGATGTACAATATATTCCAGTCAGATTCTGGTATCAAGAAGATTGAATCTGACCGGGAACGGACGCGCCACGACAAAGAGGGAAACAAGAAGGTAATGCTAATGTTGTCGGCTCAAAAATAATTATTGCTTTCAAGCCAAATGACTCTGCAGCATTGTGTAATTTCCCAGATTGCATTGTGTTGTGGCGTAATTTGCTCGGGGAGCAGAGATGCATTCAATTGTCTTGTCTATGCTGTTTAGTTGCATGTTAATGGTCTTTTAACTATTTTGGTGGAAGAGGAGAACAATGCATTCCAAACAGAGCACAAAAATGTTATTTAATTCACGCACTGCATAAAGCGTTAATGAGCTAAATTGGACTCCGCAAGCTGTTCACTGGAGTCTGTTCTGCTCTTTATCTGGTCGACTATTTTATTTTATTTTTTCATTTGTTTTGGTCTCTGAAATCTATTTTAAAATTGAGATATATATATATATATATATATATATATATATATATATAGAGAGAGAGAGAGAGAGAGAGAGAGAACTATTATTATTATTGTTATTATTGTTATTATTATTACCACAGTGCCCATGTAACAAGACAATAACTGGGATAAGCATCCATTTTTTTTTTTTTTTGCTTTAACCATTTGGGAATCAAACCATGAATTTCAAGACGCGGAGTGGGACCCACGTGCAGTGATGAGTCACTTACAGAAGGCCAAGGTGCAGAGCAAGAACAATCCAGCACACAATGCTGGAGTCCAGGTGTTGTCATTCTCAGGTGTGAGATGAGTGGATGCTTGGCTCCAGACGTGTGCCACAAAACAGGAAGGAAGGAGGGAGACACAAAGCGGGAATCAAGGGACAAAATAAAAGCGGAATCATGACAGAAATTTCTGCATCTGCTCTGGTCCACCACTTAAAGCTGTAAATGTAAATGCCTCAGTACAGAACCATCAACACACTCACTGCTGAAATGCCAGTGGGCAGTTTCAAGCACATTTATTGACTTGAAAATATATGCATGTTAACTTAGACTGCAGATTTTTTTTTTTCACAGACATTAATCATTTCAGTCCTTTCGTATTGACTTTTGTCCGCCTGAAGTTTTTAAACACCTTTGTGAAAGGGTTTACAGACCTTCTTTTGAAACATTCGCTGTTACTAACTTCAGAGCCCTCAGCCCTTTTTGAGCGATGCTTTGAAAATAGATATTCATAGCATCTGGCAATAGCTGCAGTCAACAGAGTCTTATACCAAGATTCTGCTTGTAGGCGCCACATCCACATTCACCACCACTATCCCAAAATTTCATCACCACCACTGCATCATCTCCGCCAGCTATACACCATGGACACCAAGGGCCAAAAACTGGCCAACTGAGCAATTTTATTGGGCTTGCGAGAGGTTTATTTGTGTGTAGCTTTCCTGGAAATGGTGATTATTAAACTGCTAAACAAAAGTTAATGCAGCTGATAGGGAAGTCAATGAAGGGTATGGAAACGTATACATGGAGGTGGGAAAGAACTGAAGGTTTAACAAAGGTGGTGGGGGAAACCGCAAAGAAACCGACTGGGAAAAGAACAAAGGGGTTGAGCAAAAAGATGAAGACAGCAGGCGGGAGAAACAAGGCGAAATCTAAATGTCCAAACCAAACCGGGAGAAGTCAATAAACGAGAATAAGAGTCCAAGAAAAGAGGACAAGGGGTTGAGCAAAAAGATGAAGAGAGCAGGCAGGAGTACTTTGAGCAGTCGGCAGATGTCAGGTAAAGAGTGGGGTTGCTGAAGCGAAGGTATCTGCTTGTGCTGAGTTCTGTGAAAGCATGGGTTGCAAGGACAAGCATTGGCATCAAGATGCTGTTGCCAAATTGGGGTTTAAAGTGCAACACCCTGAAGGGTGATGAATGGAAGCCATCACATACATTGGCGAAAGGTTCAGGGAGTAAGGTGGATGGCACATTCATCGCCTCTAGTCGCTGTATGGTATCCTCGTCCACCTGTGTCCCATATGGTTGTGCATTGGACCCGATGAGTTCCACTTGGAGATTTGCTTGATGAGTGCAGCTCCTCAAAAACCACGAGCCCACTTGTCCTCCATTCACAGTGTATGTTACGAGGTTGGCAAGGTGGTCTTGAAGTGTGAAGCCCAGGACCCTGTGGTGACAACCATAGTCTACCAAGTTTGGGCGTGTACAACAGGGCCCACTATTATGGTCTGCATTCAATTATGATTATTTTACACTGCCAAAAAAAAGGGAAAAGGCTGTCACTCACTACAACCTTTGGCTCTGCTTGGACCAAGTCCCTAGACAACGTGGAAAACGTCTGACTGTTTCATTAGTAACCAGGTAGTGTTCAACAATTTCACCAGAGGTTAGGCTACTAGACTCCTCTACGGAAACCTTGAGGGGTGCATCATCCAGCACCCGTGGCCTACTACTGCAGTGTTCACCATAAACAGACAGATCTCCTGATATGAACGTCTATAACCGATGCCTGGTGGTTCATGCACCCAGCATTTTACTCCAAGGCATGAATATGTCAAGCCTTGGTAGTGGTCTATCTGTGTGTGTATCTCGCCTTTATTTGTCTGGAAAAATATCATCACTACAGTGTGGCGCAGTGTGGCCTTCACGATTTCCTTGTCACTTGCACCCATTGATTTCAACAACAAGGGCATATCAAAAAACTAAACAAAATTATCTTGGCATATCGCATAGATATTTCTTCGCCATGCTTCATAGTTTGGCCGCTTGGATGTTTGGCATGCCTTCTGTCCAAGGAGATCTGCGCTTCTGCTCACCCCTCAGTTCAACTACCAGGCTACTTGTTTAGCCCTGTACCAATACCTAGATTGTGCACATTCTTGTGAAGGGCTAAAGTGTCCCACTAGCCAAGGGAGTAAAGGGTAGAGCGATGTCTTATAATCAACCCTCTAAATGAAGTAAGACTGGATTTGAGCATAAAATAAAATGGATGATGATATGACCCAAAATTGCAGTTAATGTTACCTAGTTCTAGTTTGGCTACTGAGGTGAACATAACGTCAAAAGGCAAATGAACATATATGAAACAAGGCTACAAGGCAAAGTGAACGGCAAATGTGTTGTCTATTCTCCGCATTCCAAATTGAACAAACAGAGCCAGCACAACAGGCAACACAACACCTGAAACTGGCATTTTTCCTGAATGAAGTGCGCGAGGCAATCTTGTCAGCGTGTGTCATATGTGAGCATGTTTGCTTCATTCACTACACTCATTTCCATGTATTGGTGACCTATTTTCTGGCATGAGGGGAATCTTTCCCGTTACTGTTGAGGACCTTGAAAATGAAGTGGATGTTTTTCGAGGCAGACATGTGACGAGTAACTTTACTTTTGGGTTTCATCATCAGTTGTAGTATCTGGCTACCGGAATTGGCTCCAGAAAAATGAGGAGGTCGCAGTTTGCCCCGTCACGTGCCCCACGACGACTCTGAGATGTACAGTTGCTGCCAAGTGTGTGTGAGGTGTCAAAGGAAGAGCCTATAAAAGTATACAGAACATACATGTATGTATATGGTCAAGACAAGCAACCCTCAGGATTACATACATATCATGTTAAAGTTTTGATTTGACAGGTTTAGCCACTAAGATATGAATTCCAATCAAGTCAGCAACATAATAAATTGTTTGTCTCGCATCATCATATCAATGTGTCGCCCCCTATGTTAGATCGCCTAAAAAAGTTACAGATGTTTCAATTATGATGTGACCCAGCTGTTCAGTCGCATGGACATCCACTGAAACAAATGATACAGTTGGACAGCAGAACAGCTCAGCATTTTACCCATCTGTCTGTCCACAAAGCCTCCTTCACAATTGGCAGCAGTTCAGGGGTTTTTGGATCTGGCGTGGTGTGGACGGATAATATTAGACACTGTAAAACACTGTAGAAAAAAAAAAATCTGTATCATAAACAAACAAAAAAAAATCTTTAAATATACTTAAAAGTAAGTCAATAAGGATCAGAATCAGAATAGAATTTATTGCCTTGGTCAGTGGGGGTCCCACCAACTAGGAAAGTGCTTCGAAATAAAGTGCTGTTAATAAATAAAATAAATGTAAAATATATTAAGAATTAAATAAATAATAATATGAATAATAGAAATGACAGAAGGAGCAGGAGCTGCTGAACTGGCTGCCACTCATGCAGGCACCTTTGTTCCTCTGTTAGAAGAACCAAACTCCATTTACAATGAGAGAGATCATGTCGTCTGAGACCCATATGATCACAATGTGGCTTGGTGAAGGAGCTATGCCTCACTGTATTACAGGAAGTTTTGGAAAAAATAAATAAAAAAAAACCCTCAAACTTGGCCTTATGGGAAGGTGAAATAGGAACAGAATTGACAGCAGAATGTTGGTCTAAATGCCTAAGCAACATTCACTCTTGTTCAGTAAACTCAACGCAGCAGTTGATCCAATATAAGGTAGTACATGTGCTTTATTACTCTAGAGTGAAGCTTCACTCATTTTACCCATCCACATCTCCAATATGTATCAAATGCTAACAGTCTGAGGGAACTTTGGGTCATATGTTTTGTTTTCTGCCCTAAACTCACTAAGTACTGGGAAGAAGTATATCAGATTTGCGCTAAGATTCTGTGTAGAGATTTATCTCCCAACCCTGCAACAGCCATTTTAGGTCGCTCACAACAAATGGAAGATTTAAATAATTATCAAAGAATGGCAGTTTCATATGGCAAGCTTCTGGCAAAAAATACTGTTCTGCAGTACTGGAATAAAGAAGTTCCACCTCACTCTGATATATGGCTAATGGAATTTTCAAATACCCTTTACATGGAGAATATTCGTTATGCTTTAGCAGGTAGAACTGAAAAGTTTAAGCGGATTTGGCAGCCATTTTTAATGTATATTACATCGCACTGACGACTCTGGACACCTCTGGACTTTAATGTTCTCTCTGTAATGTAATGTACGAACGCTTGAGAGGATCATATTTTATTTAATTTTTTTTGTGTGGAGTGCACCCTTTTTTGGGGGTGGGGTGTATTTGGTGGGATATGTATGTTCTGTCTTGCATTATTGAAAACTGGAAAATAAAATACTACAAAAAAAACAAACAAAAAAAAACAAAACTCTTTTTTCCTCCTTTCTCCAAGTCGGTGATGATGAAGAAGCAAAAGTCAAGTATTCAGCAAAGTGAGATGTCTTTGAAAATGGCCAAAGCGGCCTCAAAACTAAGTGCCTCCTTTTTTAATTTTCAGCTGCATTCTTTAATGGAATGCAAACCAAACGTTCCGTGAATTTGATGAATCTTCCAGGGTGGCTGAGGCCCGCTGGCTGGAACGCTGCGAGACCTGCCGACATTCATGTTCTGAACGACTCAGCTTTGGCACAACGTTGATTCATTTGTTTAATGGGCTGAACTTGAAGACTCATTTGTTTCCCCTCAGCGTCTGTTTGCACACCAGTAACCATGCCTCCTCTTAAATGGAGCTGTTTGGTGTCTTCATGGGCCAGATTAGGTTTAATCACCCACATTGAAAATGACTGTCAATGAGATACAGTCGTCACTCGCAGGAAAGTGGTTCACATGCATATTTCTTGCTTGATCCATCTGAAATTAATTTTCCATTTTATTGTCAAACTAAGTTTTGTCTCATACTTTGTTTCGCCAAACTGAACGCAGAATAAGTTTTAAATGTGTGATAACAGTGCAGTGATGTTTTAGAATGTTTAAATGCATGAATAAAACATGTTATTCTCGATAGTATATTTTCACTTTTTATAGGTGGCGGAGTCCTGAAAGTTAACACACAGTTGTGTGCCCCTAGGGGGAAATGGATGTCACGAAGGTAGAGAGTGCGTTCATTGAGTTTGAGTGGTTTATGGAAGGAATAATAATAAAAAAAATCCCACACAAAACAGTCATCAACAAAGACCACAAAATCCAAAGTGTCTCTTTCGGCATAAAATGTGCATTGGTGTTTCACTGGACTGAAAGAATCTTTATCTTCTGTTGTGAGCCAAGCGGGGTGGCGTGGATCGTGCGCATCATGTGCGGGGAGAGAAAAAAATCAATAAATAAAAATTCCATGTAGGTCCAGGTGCAGGTGTGAATTGTGCATCGCAGACCACCACACACAGGGGTGCTGGAATGCGTGAGGGTGGGGATCATCACGGCACGACTGGGAGACACTGGATATTAGTTGTTATTCATGACGTGGCTCTCCTCCTTAGTGATGGTACTGAAAGTCACCATGACTAAAACGCACGGCCGTTTAAATAGCAATCTGAACATAAACTGCTGCTCCATCCCATGGCTAATACCAACCTTTTTTTTTTCAAGTGAGTCAAAATGTGACACTGAGTGCTGCCTTTTTTGTCAATATAGGGCGCAAAAAAGCAACATTCCCAACATCAATATATGACCCCAGGGCAGTGAGGATGTGTTGTGTTGGTGGCAGGTGAATCGGCATAATCTGGAGGGCCACAAACATTTGGTGCAATGGGCCAAAGAAAATAATAATAATGAAAATAAATCATACAGTACACAAGGCGCACACCATAACACTGCCACTATAACAAGTTCTACTTGGCCTTTCGGACACAAAAAGCCTTTGCCTTTTTTTCTAATCTCCTCTTCCACTTCTTCCATTCCCTGCATGTAACAAATGGTCCTGCATTCACACTGCATCTCCAGTGCTGACTGTTCCAAGGGCATAGCTGCCACTGTCCAGCACAACCAGTGTTTGATCTGCCGAGGGGAGCCACACTCACTGAATGACTTCAGCCGCCAGCAGATGCCTAGATCTAAAAGGCAAGTGAAACCTGGATAGAGCCAGTCTTGGTTTTACGTATTAACAGTGAACATTTTCTTTTTAAGGTTACAAACTTTACAGTGGTCTATCTTCGGCCATGTACTGCATCCGCGTAAATGAACAATGAAGTTCCAAAAGCAGAACACACTTCTAAATAAATCGCAATTCTGGACCCCGTTTTCAAAACTGAACAAAATGATGCTGTTATGTGACCTTGCACATTTGTGGCATGGTGTAAGGAAATCCCTGACTTTTCCTGGTGGGGTTTCGGTATACACTTGCTGGATTTCTTCATGTTTCGTCAGAAATTCAAACATGGCACAAATACCTTGGTTTTAAAATGAGCTGGTGAGTAAGTGTTCTGGCTGCAACTCCTGTCTTTGTCTCCTTCAGGATGGAGCAACTGAAGGAAAGCTAGTCACTTGTAAAATAAATACTGTAAATATATGAATGTGTGTTCAATGTGTGCAGTGTATTAGTGAAAGAACAAGTGAAATACTGCATATTTCTTTAATTTTATGACATAATTCCTATGGATCAAACTGTGTTCGGGCCATTCTTCTCATGAAATCCTCGGTTTATCATAAGCATATCACTGCGTCATGATTTAGCTAGGTTGGTGGAGAGTTCTTGCCTCAAGTGGCGGAGTTTAAGTATCTCGGGGTCTTGTTCTCGAGTGAGGGAAAAAGGGAGCGTGAGATTGATAGACGGGTTGGTGCAGCGGCAGCAGTGATGCGGTCGCTGTATCGGACCGTCGTGGTGAAGAGAGAGCTGAGTCACAAGACGATGCTCTGGATTTACCGATCGATCTACGTTCCCACCCTCACCTATGGTCACGAGCTTTGGGTAGTGACCGAAAGGATGAGATCGCGGATACAAGCGGCTGAGATGAGTTTCCTCCGCAGGGTGGCTGGGCGCACCCTTAGAGATAGGGTGAGGAGTTCGGTCATCCGGGAGGAGCTCGGGGTGGAGCCGCTGCTCCTCCACATCGAGAGGAACCAGCTGAGGTGGCTCGGGCATCTGATCCGGATGCCCCCTGGACGCCTCCCTGGGGAGGTGTTCCGGGCATGTCCTACCGGGAGGAGACCCCGGGGAAGACCCAGGACTCGCTGGAGAGATTATGTCTCCGGGCTGGCCTGGGAACGCCTCAGGATCCCCCGGGAGGAGCTGGAGGGGGTTTGTGCGGACCCCGGATAAGCGGCAGAAGAAGGTAAAGGTGAAGGTGATTTAGCTCCTTCTGCAACATGACGTTTTTTTTTTTCTGCTACTGCCACATTTCCAAAATCCTATTTTGATGCCGTTATTTATGCCAGCTGTGCTCCTCGGTCACACACACTTTAAAACCTATTTGCTCTCGCTGGTTGATGGCTTGTGCTCAGAGGCTCAACACTACTACAGTAATTCAATGGACAGCAGCCAGACAAACGGCATCAGTCAGTCAATTGCATTCAACAGATTTAGTGACAATAATAACAGACATGATTTGTTCACCATGAAAACATTTTTTTTCCCATCATCTTCATCACCATCAATACAGAAAATACAGGCTGTTTTGCGTCTTATCTGCAGCAGTATCAAGTGGTAACCTACTTCAAAGGTTCAAACCACATGTTGAGGGCAAGCTATTCAATTATCTTTGTGCTGAAGGAAAGCAGCCTTTGGATCTATGATGGTTAGTCTGTATGTTCATGAGTGTGAGTCCTCATTCATGAGGCCTTGTTTGGATCTAACCATGTCCCTTGTCTCTCCTCCAGTTCCCCTGATATAATCATGTCTAATCATGTACTTACAATTCATTGTCAGCGACAACCTTAACCTTTACCTCTTCTCGTGTTCAACCAAAATGCATGCACAACTGCCACTTTCTAAACAGGCAAACTGGTCCTTACATTTTTATCAAGGTGGTTTTACCAAGTGCACGCAGTCAGTAAATGTGCACTAAATGTACTATGAATTCAATATCATGTCAAGAAAAAAACAAAACTTTTAACTCAATATTTGGACTAAAATCTATGTACTCGACATTTATTCTTCATTTCCCGCACACTTGCACCTGGAACAGAAGTGAGCGCAACAGGTTAACATGGCCCATGGTGCTGAGAGTGAAGGTGATTGTCTGGAAAAGGTCATGAACAGCTGCCGCTGAACATGACACAGATTCCAAGGAGGTGGATGGTTTGTCATCACAGGAGACAATTTCACTTCCAGCTCATTGCTTTTTAACCCTGTTCCCTCCCTTGGGTGCTATTTTTAATGACATTTGCCTGATTTTTAGCACTTTTCGGGTGAATGTGTGAATACAGTCTCACATGTCTCCCTCGACTAAAGTGAAAGCTTGTGCTTCAACTGGAAATGTCAGTCAGAACAGTTTATACAATTTGAAAAAAAGCTCTTACTTTCATTATAATATGTCAATAATGTTTTCTGCTACAAATAAATGCAACAAAGCATTGAAGCCATAAGACGTTCTCACATAATATTGATAACCGTCGTGGAGACGTTTGTGCCACAGGGAGATGCTGGAGTCAGTCCTACACACAGCAAGTGTTTGATGAAATTGTGAAGAGTGACATGAGGCCTTGGTTCAAAGTTGTTGCACGGAGAGTAATGCTTATGGTGACATAGAGTACTCTGTATACCATTAGACATCACAAAAGGCTGAGAGCTAAAGACCATAACCACCTCATATCCTAACCCCAGACCTTTTTTGAGCATTTTTGAGAAAAGTTGTAACACCAATGTGCCATTATGTAACATGGAATGGCGACTTCTGCGCCAACATTGAAACCGCAGTCCACCATTGAAACCGCAGTGCACAGGCTTGCATAAAAAAATCGTAATGACATTCGGATAACCTTTGGATTTTACAAGCTAAGATCATCCCTCTCTCCCTTTTATTCATCCATTTTATTTTCACTTGTATCTTGGTCAGTCCCAACAAACAAGGCTCTAATGCATTGAATCTCAATTGTCTATTCCAGTGCAGGTTTGGCTTCTCCCATAATGTATAAGAGTGAAAGGGCTCTTATATAGATTTAGACCAAATTGAACCCCTTAAATGGCTGTTTCACAGCCTCTTTGGTGATCTCAATCTTCGTGTGTTTTTGTGTAAAGACTTTGTTGGAGCTTGGCAGGCTTATCTTTTGGATGTGGTCCCCTCTTTGTTTGCAGACTGGCTCATCATTTAATCACCTATCTCAAAGCCATGTCTGTTACCATTTTACTGAAGCCCAGAGGACTATTAATAGTTTCTGGCAGTGGCTGGTGGGTCAGCTTGTTTGTTATTCTTTGAACAGCATCCCATGCAATTGTAGCATCATAACATGTTGCTTCAATTGACTATTAAATACACACACACACACACAAAGAAATGTTAGCAGTAATGTAATTTATATGGTCAGTGATGCATAAATACACTGACAGGAGAGCACTGCAAACATTTTGGCACATAATGAATTATGACCAAAAATCCTTACAGGTAGTTGCATTGCTGCACATCTGCAGAGAAGTTATGCAATATATCATTTAGAGGCAAACTGTTCATGTGTCAGTGTACTGTTCCAATTAGTCTCTGAGGTTCACTCTCCAAGCTCAGAATGTCCTGCTCTGCACACCATTTCAAGCTTGGTGCAGGCGGCTCAAAATAGCATCCCTGAAAACATGGGTTAGGATTGATTTACACTTTTATTTAAAACATCTATTTGCTGGTGTTCCTCAGAACTGTACATAATTGCAGTGACAGTGGCTTTCTGCGACAGTTTGTAAACTGTAACACACAATAAAGGGATCAACTGAATTGGAGTAGATCCCAGGTTGAGGCTAGGTCAAGTTTCTTTTTTTTAATAGTGCTGTAGTGGGACACAGTAACACAAAGACGAAGAATTACCATTCTTCATTCATCCATCAATACAGTGGTACCTCGGTTTTCGAACGTCCCGGACTTTGAACAAATCGCAGTTCGAACAAAAACTTCGAGTTTTTTTTTTGCTTCTGATTTTGAACGAAAATCCAGAACTCTAACGTGCGCGGACTGACCAGCTGACCCACGGCGCGCTTTGTTATTGTGTATAACGCAGCCTCTGTATGCAGACGTGTCCCGTTAGCTACATTTACTGACTGTTTTTTCTTCATATTGAGGTGTAAAACCTTTCCTGTCTCCACACTGGACCGTGGTAGAGTGTCACAGGGGAGGTGCTGGAGCGCTCACTCCAGGGTTTGATGTCCTGTTGTGGGCTGGAGCTGGGACAGGGATGAGGCGAGTCTGGGACAGAGCGTGACTTGGTTTATGACTTTGTCACAGCCAAACTGCACAGAAGCGCACATTCAGAGCTGGACACGCACCGGGCACCTCTTCACTTCTGGAGAGACCTCACTCACTCGGCAACCCCTCCCACATGCAGCGGCCACACACATAGAGGAACAGCGCACCTGCAGCACACACTCTACATTCACTCCTACAAAAGCCTATTTTAAGGCTTGGAACGCGTTATCTGTTTTCCACTAATTGTAATGGGAAAAATCGATTCAGGAGTTTTTTGTAAAAAATAAATACATTTAAAAAAAGCAGTTTTGTTTTCATTGGATTTTATTTTCATCAGCCTCAGTGTGAATCAGACATGTTGATAAATAATGCATCTGGCACACCTAAGCTGTATTTCCATTTCATCATACCTGCTCATACGATGGATATTTTATTTGTTTTTAGGGCATCTGTTCTGGCTCCATTCATTTGTTTTCTTCGTGAGAAGACACGTCTTGGATTGAGCACACATGAATAACAGATCATGTGTTGCCTGTTTGCTTTCCCACATAATCATTATATCAGCACAATCTCTCTGTGGGATAGACCTGACACCCCACTCCAGTGAGCGCCAGTCTACTGGCTCACTGAGATGATCACATCACTCAACAAAGTCACTTTTGTTTCCTCCTAAATGACGGAATGAGTTCCCCATCCCCAAGGCAAAAAGTTGCATCTTACAACGACCTATTTTACATCAACTCGGCGAGCAGACTGCGACGGCACTCGTCTTATCTCACATGAGCTGAAGAACTGACTTTGGTGTGTGATAGATCTCCACCCTTGTTTAATTTTTTGCAATATGGATTGCGCTTAATTACAAATGATGTAGTGAATGCACAAAAAATATAATTCACAGGTAACAGAATTAAACTCACATTGATTTTAACTGATGCACCACTGAACATCAATTCATCACAAGGTTTTCAAAAAGTTAATGACAAGTTTAGAGCGGAGTTGGTACTTCTTTCTTCTTCCACTCTTGAACCAGCACAGCCAGGCAAGAAAGTGGAAGTCAGGTGGGCCCCGAGCTTTGGGGTCTCTCGACAGAATAGAAGGGCTCCCATCTTTGGTCAGTGGGGAAATTTTGTTTGTCGGCAGAAGAGTGACATTAAAGACAAACCAACTCATCCTCACTCCTCGTCTCCCCGTGACGCTACATGCACTTGTATATATATATATATATATATATATATATATATATATATGTACATATATATATATATATATATATATATATATATATATATATATGGGGGGGGGACACATTTAACTCCCATATAGCTCCAGGCGCGGGTGTGGAGTTTGCCTCGCGGGGCACAAGTGCATGTAGCGTCACAGGGAGACGAGGAGACACTACAGGACACTGGATGTCAGTTGCTATTCATGACCCTTAAAGTGGGTTTCCTCCTTTGTGACAGTACTGAAAGTCACTGTGACTAAAACGTACAGCCATTTGATGGGTTTTAAATAGCAATTTGACACATTACGAAACTTACAACGACTGGAGCACCATCCCATGGCTTCACTAACAACCAACCTTTGTCTCTTTATTCACGTGTTGCTCTGCCAATATGTCCACATTCGACGCGGAAGGGTGCATTGTCTGTCAGTAGTGGACGTCAAAGGCAACTTTCCCAACGACAATATATGATGCCAGTGGAGTCAGGATGTGTTGGACAAACACAGAGCAACGACAAAATCAATACAAAAAAAGACAAATAATAATAATCCTTACCATTATTGATGTGTGTTTACTGTAGACCAAAAAAAACGGAAGTGATGTCTTTAATACCAAGTTTCTAAAAAGGGGGTCAACTCCACATTGGAACACAGAAGGAAACACATGAGATTAGAATTGACTGGAGGCTTGGTGCAGCAAAATTATAACAAAAAGGAATTCAGTGACTTAAATTCATGATTCATGATAGTGCACAATAAATTATCTGAGTAAGGAACTCACTCACTCCCACAGTGACAGCATCAGCCTTCAGAGTTGCATGTTGATGCATTAGGTTCCTATTGAAGCGCATGTCCACCTTCCGCGGCATATCCTGACGCCGTAGGCAGCATGTCACATAAAAGAGCTGGGGTTTCAGTATGGTATTGCATTGCCTTTTTTTCCCGTTATATATATAACAATGTGTCAGTGCTATTTAAAGCCCCTCAAACACCCATGCATTTCGGTCACAGTGACTTCCCATATTGTATATTAAATATATTACATATAATTCATTGAAGAGCACATCAGAATCTCTGCCCACCCCTTGTGCCTCCTCTGCGTGTGATCATTCTCAAAATAATGGCAATGAAAGAATTATTTTCTGCCATAAAGTGCACTGTTGGATCTACTTTTCATTTGTCCTCCTCCAGACCTCTTCCCAGCTTACATTACAGAAAAAAAAAAAAAAATGACAGCATTTCTTGGTATGACTCATAAAGCCTCTGGAGTCTGGATCCGGGGGTATTGCAGGGTGATGTGCAAGAAAGAGACAATCCTAAGATTCATCCATGGATATGTGCATGGCTAATGTCTACAGCAAACCTACACATAATTATTATGCTTTCTTTCCTGTCAACAGACATTTCAAAACATTCCCGTACATGTCTAAGATGTTTTTCTCCCTCAAAAAAAGAGCTGCTTCACTTTGCGTAATCTCATTTACGGTGTTACATTGAGGTTCCATGAAGCCATATAATTCATTTGTTCCGATTTTAATTCATTCAGGATCATTCACAAACGTTGCTGAGCAACAGAAAGTGGAATTGTTGTCCTAAATTTTAACTGTCTTTGATAGTTTTTTTGACCTCCACAGTCACGATTTTCATTTATTTATTTATTTATTTTTTCAACATGGGGATCCCATCTATATATCTGTACATGTGATGAAACAACGGGTTCCCATTGCTGAGACAGGAAAGAACTTTAGAAAGAACTGACTTCAGTATGACTTACTGCATCATGTCGAGTGAGTCAGGAAAGAAATTAGTTGCTGTTAAACATAGGCATCACATGAATTTCACGATACAGATCCATGACATCACAAGAAAAAAAGTTTGTTTTGTCTTTTGTTCAAAGGGCACAGCACCTTAGAGTCGGTGTAGCCATGACTTTCCTCTCTACGTCTTTAAGTGTCAACGCAGACTTGCATCACATTTCCTATTTTATATTTACATAACAATGAAGCAGCACGGTGACTTGACGTTTCCTCTGTTTTACGACTTGCTCATTTTTATGAGCACGATTTATGTTAATCGACCCCACCTGTTGAGAGGTGCTGCCCCTGCCACTCCCCACCCTTCTGCACATGTCAAACACCCGCTGGCTTTCTCTCGACACAAATGTCAGACTGGAGAGTAACTCAGGGGACAAATCGCCCTTTTCTGCTCAACTTTGACTAAAAGTAACCAGTATGTGAGTAGGACTTTATCCCAGAACACAAAAACAGAATGAATTCTGAAAAACAAACAGCCTCTGATGAAGATGAAAATCATTTTATCAATAAAGATAATTCAACGTGTGATGCTCGGGTGGTTAATTGCCTCCATGTTTGAAGCCGGGAGTTTGATGCCGGCATCATTAAAATCTGTTTACACACAAATCGTAAATTCTGCATTGCATTTTGGATGTTTTCCTTCCTAAAAAATAATGAGACAGACTGCTAATGTGGTCCAGATGATGCACTTTGTTGTGCATCAAGACCATTGGGGGGAAAAGGCTCTTGCTTGCTCGGTTCGCTGAAATGACCCATCTGTCTGTTTGCATGGTCTCTTGTCTCATAGAAATAGACGGAATTTGCCAAGGAAACAAAATGTGCATGACAAATAATGATTATTTTTCTCTGTTCTTCTTTGTTTATTTATATTTGTTTTGACAAATTGAAAATATGTTAATACCTCGGAATCCGGCGACAAGAATCCACAGACATAGCAAAGTCGCATGAGATGAAACAAATGTCTCATGTCGAATTAAATATTTTTCAGTTTGTCAGTTAGTCCTTTTGATACAATAGTTGCTGCAAATATATATATATATATATATATATATATATATATATATATATATATATATATATATATATATATATATATATAAATACCTTTACATCATCTTTGAATAAACTAAACTGTGCTACTTTATGCACTCAAAACAACAACAAAATCACAATGATTTCCCATGTGACGACTTTTCATCATATTCACGAGACTCGTAACGGGGACCATTCTTTTCATCATATTCATGAGACTCTTAACAGGGACCATTCTTTTCATCATATTCATGAGACTCGTAACAGGGACCATTCTTTTCATCATATTCACGAGACTCGTAACAGGGACCATTCTTTTCATAGTATTCATGGGACTCTTTAGAGGGACCATTCAAATGATAGTACCCACTTTGGACTATTGTTTTCTCTTCTCCACATCATCTTTTGGTCAATTGCTTCAATGGAAAGCGTCATGATATCATGTAAGACAGCTTTCTGAGTTGCTCTGGCGATGGAAACGTCCACTTGAAAATTAGGAATGAGAATGTGTTGGGATTTTGCCGCCCAATGAACATTCCAAAGTGACCCCGAAACAGGCTGACTGTGTATCACTGGCATGGAAACAAGACCCCTGTTTACACGTTGACCCAAAGCTGCTCTAAGTAACAGCAGTTCAGGCACCACAAGTTTTTGGCTGGCACGCCACATACCACCCAGTGGCTGTCTTTCTGCCGCCAGTACTGTAGATACAGCGTGCATCGCCTTGCTTCTGTTCTATATTTAAAGCAGCCAGGTTGATGTTCTCTATACACAGTATATCATTCTTATGTTGACTAAACCGACAGCTAAATCCACTGTTATTATTGAACATGTTCGACTTGAGCACCCTTTAAACAGAGAAAGTGCAGTCTATTTTGAATGATTACTGCAAGTTTGAAACGTTTAAAAGGACAATATTAGGTTTCACACGTTGCTCTCACACAGCATGAACTTGTTGGTTTATGTCGAAACATATTTGATTCTCAATGAAGATTAACATGTCCTCTTGTCATAGATGGTAATAAATGAGCTGAAACGTGATCAAAAAATAAAGAAACCATCACATCAAGGAATTCATGATGAGTAGTCCTGCAGTCAGCACACAGAACTTTTTCTTTTCTTTCTCTACCACTGTATTTGTGGCTGCTGGTGTGCTATCAGGCTTAAGCAAATGTTAACAATGAAGTCTTTCTTGACATAGCTTTGAAAATCTATTGTCATTTTTCATCATTTCCCCTAATCTTTTGCCAAGGTCAAATATGCCATTTTCCATTCATGCCAAAAGATTGAGGGAAATGGGTTGACAGAATGACACGGGAGGTAATTTAAAGTGACACAAGAGCGAACTACAAACCCAGAGGGTCTCAGGATGACGCACTTTGACTGTCGTCACCAGATGAAGAAACACTAGTTTTTGTCAGTGCTGTTCACTCTTGCTTAAATGAATGCTGTTCATAGATTTGGAATGATGTATCGTAACCGATTCTGCATTATTTATGAAGCAACGGCCTTCTGTGTATTTTGAGGGATGGCAGAAATTGTAACACTGTTCCTCCCGTGTCTTTTCCACTTACGCAGGATACTCGGTGTGCTGCCAAATTCCGCTCTGATTTCACTCCGAGTGACTGATCTGAGCTCCTTATTGACTTGCATATCAGTGTTGTAGGTTTGGCCAGCGGGTGGGTGTCTGCCTAATTAGGCTACGGTATAAATAGAAGTCAGGGGCCATTTTTGCTGGCCACAGGAAAGTGTCTGTGGCTGCCTCGCTTTCTTTTGGCTTCCAACAGGGGGAGTTTAGGGGTTTAGCAGCACTCGCAACAATGTGTAGTATTGCTAAACACGTTGCAAATAGGAACATACAGAGCTGTCCCTCACTATATTTGCATGCAACCACATAAAGAAAGTTACGTTATTGAACTGAGAGGTTTCATGAAACAGGGTCAGTAGTTTCAGTCCACAGTTTGTGGCCCTCTCCTTTTGAAAATAATGTGAGGTCCTATTTGTTGTTTTGTTGTTGTTTTGTGAAACATCATCAATATTATATTACAATTATTACATACATTTATTACATACATTATTACATACAATTATTATATAATTACAATTTTCAGTGGTCACTTGATGGCACTGTCTGCTCTACAATATTCCACTTTGAAGAACTATTTCAACGTAACCACACAGCAATTTAAACCACAAGCAACACACCTACTGAGTTCTGAGGATTGTGACCACTACTGTACATGGTTGGGACCAAAAACTGGTCAACTGTTTGATTGTGGTTGCAAAATGGTTATGACATGTATGTGTGAGTGCGGGACACAACAACAATCTGATTTACATCCACAGCTCTTTCTTTGTTTTTTCAGGAAAGTGCAAGTTGTTTGTAAAGCTCAACATGATTTTCTTTCAACTGAAAGTGCGAACACATCAAAAAGAAGCCCCCACCTAAAATACTGCGGAATCCTTTGTTGTGGTAAACACTTTGCTCTTCATTTCTCCTCCCCTTCCAAATTAATGGCAAAAAAAAATCCCTTGAAAACATTTTTAAGCTTTGAGAAAGGGAAACATATTTGCATTTTTATCATTTCCCCGCGTCACTTTCCCCGAGCAATAATAGTAAAATTATAAATACTATCCCTGTAGTTAGAATTTCATGCTTGATGGGTAAAAACATCCAGCATCTGGCTGGGTCCTCTGGTGAGGTGCATTCCAAGTTTCTTGCTGTCCCGGGTCCCCAGGGCTGATCCGTGGCGGTGCCAGCGTTACTCCAAACACCGTGGATACAACTGAAATGTGTAAAAAAATAAAAAATAAAAAAGAGCGCCTTGGTCTGATTCATGCATTGTTGAATTTTCATCCATGGATTCATGTCACATTGCGAGGTGTGTGTATGGATCAGGGAAATTCTCCGCGTTCCATGCACATGGGAAACCTGGAGTGTGACCAAACACAACTTCTATCTCCTCCCAACACGACTACAGACACTGTTGGCCCCGAGGGCTGAAACGCATCATATCATGGACAGAGCAGTCACTGTGTGTAATTAACTATTCTGGTGAGTGAGCAAATACAACATGTATTATGCATCTTGAGTCCCGTGTAAATGTTGCACTACGGGGGAGATCACACAAGTTGAGAAAAAAATTGTACCTTTATGTGTGTGTATATATATATATATATATATATATATATATATATATATATATATATATATATATTACAACCAATATGCCTCCAGCAGATTGTGTTTACACCCCAAGCTTTGTTTATCCTTTTCTGACAGGCAGAATGAGGCAGGCTACGAAGGTCCCTGTTACTGTTCAATTTCTCCTCCAATTATATATTTCTATTTATATACTGGCATCAATTACCGAGGAGACTAATGACTATTCTTCCACAGTAAGAGAAAAGGTGTGATTTTTTTTTTTTTTTTTTTTTAATGGAGCCATCATTGTTGGGTCGGGTGCATTTTTTACATTGATTTATCTTGTCCTGCCTACCTATAAACCAGGTTTATTTTTCCAATCCGCTGTCTGCTTCTATCTCGCCACGTCTGTCAAATCTCCATTGGGCCTGTAGCATGTAACGTGGTGAGACAAACAAACACAGTGACAAGTTCATGAGGTTTCATGAAACAGTCGGTGGCACCCTGGGAATAATTATTAAAAGTGAAAGACAACAGTGCAGACAGTTCCATCGAGTGGCAACTGTTTTATGAAACCTCATCAACCCATCATCGCTGATAAGTTCTTAACATGCGCATGAATTAACTGTACGTCTATTGTGTGCCAATAATCTATGCATTTGTCAAGTCATTTGGTAAATATTTTGAGATGTTGTGTGAAGGCTGGATTTGTATAAATACACAAAATAACGTCTGAATCTGAATCAGAATTTCATTTATTGCCATGGTCAGTGGGGATCCCACCAACTAGGAAAGTACTTCGGAATAAAGTGCTGACAGAAAAAATAAAATAAAATAAAATAAAAAAGGCTGATCACGAATTCAACAGTCTCACGGCAGAGGGGAAGAAGCTGTTCCTGTGACGTAACTTGCATAGCTGTCACACGACGACAGCACTCCTTGTTTTGTACTGTTTATGTTTCATGGCTATTATGACTGCAGAACAGTGGTATTTATTGTTTGGTTTAGACTGGTGCTTCCTTCATAAAGGCCAGGTTGGAGTGTGAATGAATGTGTGTGAGACCATTTGAACAAATGTAATATTGCTATATTTTTCAAATTATTTAATGTTAACTCCAGTTCAGGTTGGTGTGTGCACACGCTCCAGTTTCAGTTTATACGTCGGAACATTTTGCTCCAGTCAATATATCTGCCTGTCCACAGACAGTTACTGTATAATGTGCACGGACCTGAAATGTGTCAGATACGCGGTCGCAGTAACCAAACAGGCTAACCACAAGAGACATGGAGCCGGCCGACTGGGCACAGGGGGATTTTCTTCATTATCTTTTTTGTAATACTGAGAAGTCATGAGAGGCTTTATTTGCGATTTTTGGCAGAATATTCGTGTCAGCCAATTGTGAAGAGAAAACAATATGACACATTCTCGTTAAAAATTTAATAAGACACACATACCTGAGGCCCAAGTGGAAGCTTTGTTATCCACCCGAGAAGAACGGCAGCTTCCATATTGTTTTGTCGCCAAGCCGCATTCGTTTTTAAAATGACCCTATTGAGAGGGTGGGACGCCACCACAGCCAGAAAGGTGGAATCACCACTTTCACTCGGGGAAATCTAACCGTTCCAAAGGTATGAAGTAGGTCAAGCCCAAGTCTTGGAAGCCCTGACACAACTGAATGATACCTGATGCTGTTTTTGCAGCCCAGTTACATTCAACAGTACCCGCTACAGTGTTCAAGATTGCAGTGGGTAAAATTGCAGTGCCTAATCTCCTCACTGACTTGGTGACATCAGGACCCCTTTCTCGCACCAGTTTCATAACAAGTCAAACAAATCCATAGCCAACAACATCCTGTTTCCTTTGCAAGTGTTCCCGTGAACTTCCCACCAGACTGTAAGAGACATCTGTAGTCTCCTGGCAGTTATGACTGATGCCAGCTGTCGCAGTGCATACCCCGTCGCTGTCAGCGGTGCCGCTGCATCCGGAGTCCCCAGGGATCTATTGGACCCATGTCAAAGTCCTGCTGGCTCTGGTTCGATGATTCGCTTGCATTACTTTACCTTCAGGACCACTGCAGGTCCCATTACTCCTTCAGGGAAAGTACAGATTCCGCTAAATGCTGGCTAATTCTGGCTGCTAAGTGGAATTGCAAGTGCACCTGGCTTTTAGTCAGAATGACTGAGTGCAAAATTCATTTGGTGTGCATCAATTCAATGACCGTGTAACATTGAGGGGAATCCAAAGTCCCTTTTTTTGCCAAATTGCTAGTAAATTAACAGAAAAAAGCTACTTGTGTCAATCCACAAACAAAGCTTCTGGTAACATTTAGATGCTATGTTGCATGGTTCCTGAAGTAGTTTTGCTAGAGGGGGCGTCTTCTGCTCAATTCCTTTTTGCACTACACCTATACCGCACTACATACGCACAAGTTTTACACCTTCCCGACCAAGGATGGTAAACACTCCATTAGCTTAACTGTCATCCTGATAACCGGCTCAGAAAATGAGCGGCGCCGTCAATTGTAAATATTAAACATGTTCAAATATTCATGAACAGAACTCTTTACACGTGTGGGGGGGGAGCCGATCGCTCCTGAATTGAACTGTGACGTGGAACAGAAAGTACAGACGAAGTGTGTTGACAGTGACACAAGGAAGAAAAGAGGAGAGGTTTTTACATGACACTAGTTTTTAATCATGATTAGTAAATCTCACTTCCATCTGTCCTCTTTTGTCCAATCATTCAGGTGTTTGGAAAGGGACAAGGAATAGTTTTATCATTGAGTAAAGCAAAAAAAAAATGTGATTGTGGATGAGCATGGACCTAATCAAAGGACACTGGAGGTTGAGTTGGAAAATGAATTCAGTTCACTCAATTGAAACTTTTGGAGTCGAACTTACTGTTCCGCAAGGTTTGTTAATGACGAAAACAAAGACAACTACAAAGTCCACAACTTTTTGGCTCGCATTTGTCCTTGTCTAACAAAGAAAACAGCCCTCAGAAATCAGGGGCATATGGCCGGCTTGTGTTTGCACAACACAATGCTGTCACCTTGCCCACCACCTGTAGCCGATGACCAACAGAGACAGAAGGGAATTCGAGGTGATACATGGCTGCACAGGTCGACATACATATTTGCCTGTGTATCTATTATCCCAAAGGCCATATGCTTATCTTGTTGACCTTTTGCTGCATTCAACGGCATGTCACACACTCTGTCAACACAACCAGGCAAGCATGAAGAGCAACCGATGGGGGTCAAGACGACGAAATCACACGGAAAACTGAGACGCCCACTTGATTTGCTTAGTCTCTCCTTTTCTCATGTACCCTTCTATTCTTTTCTAATGCTATGCACGTCCGTGGTAGTGACAACGATTTGCATGATGTGATTGGATACTGCCTTCCTCTGCCTCCTTGGAGTGTGTATGTGCCTTCGCCTGCATGTGTATTTGAGTGTGCCAGCAAGCGTGTACGGGCTGACAGCCAGCTCAAACTGCAAAGAGAAGAAGAAAGCCTTTGAGCGAGTAAAAATACGTCCATACATTTGAGAAAAATGGTCTCATACGTGACCAGAGAAGTGCACTGCTTGAAATACATCTTTAATTCTCTCTGGTTTGGGTGTTAGCAGTGCTGAGTTAAAGTGAGGCGCTTGATGGTTTGAATCTAGGCCAGAAAGAATTGTTGATAGACTGTGTACTCTGTCACACGACTCCTATCGAGATGAGAGACACTTCGTAGGTTTCCACTGACGTATTTGTGTCTTTAAAAGAGTCAACAACAAATGGCACAATTCCCTATTACGATTTTCATATTATATAATCACAATAAAGTGTGAAAATTTCAGTCTGCAATTGCATGTGGATCAGAGTTAGGATATGGTGCCAATTATTTCTGGAGTACATGGTGAATGCAGCTTGCTAATGGCCCGACACATGTGTCATTAAAAGGAAATGTGACAGAGATCAGTGTGCAGTCTGGTAATGAGAGGACGCTGTGTTAGTGATCAACCCAGGCAGCACTGAAATTAAACTTGTGAAGAGCAGCCAAGCTTCTTTCTAAAGACAAGGGACTTCTTCTTTTTAACTATTGGATTAGAGTTGTTATGGAAGGGACCCTGACCACCCCTGGAAAGCCGCATCACACTGTTTGATGCAAATCTTGAGTCAAACATATCCAACTGTGATTCACTAAAAATATCTGACGGTCTAAAGTGAACTACTTTTGTGGCTGCAAAATGAGTTTTCGCTGATTCCACCATTGTATTACAGCATGGGAAAGGTAACTAGTAATAAATAGAATTAGAGTCAGGCTGTGATAGGTTCCGCAACACAGATTTAACGCTTTAAGACGATGACATGACTGTACATAAACCAACTGACCTAATTCAATGACAAACATCATACAACAGAGGCTGAAGACGCTGGTGTCCCTGTATTTCCAGTATTTCCCTATTTTCACAACAGTGATAAAACGGTCGATAACTGGCAATGTTTAACAATGAAAGGTGGAAGTTATAGTTTTTAGTTTGTATTTACGAGTAGTAAACATTTTAACTATATATATATATATATATATATATATATATATATATATATATATATATATATATATATATATATATATATATATATACATATATATATTTACTACTCGTAAATACGCAAATATATATATATAGAGAGTTATAATATATATAGAGAGTTATAATATTTAAATACACAACACTGTTAACATGCAATGAGACACAGAAGGTGGAAACAGAGCTGGTTCTGGATAAAATGACCACGAGCCAACAATTTTCGCCAGAGTTCTACCCGCAGGTCGACCTTCGATCACACTGATGGTGTTGAGCCAGCATCTACAACCTCAGGGGAGTGAGGCAGAGCAGCGCTGTCGTCGGAGTGTGGCGAACAGTAGTTTGCATGAATTAACTCACAATGTGGATGCAGCCTCAAGTTTTTGGGTCAGGATGGAATGGCACTCATGCCAAGTGTGGCTGTTTTGGATGCACTGGCTCTCAGGAGCCGTTTACATGGAGAGATAGCCGACCAAATCGGCCACTATTTTCTGTAGGATGCAGCGATCCTCTAGACGGCACCTATATCCGATGACTTTTGTAAAGGGAATTCTGCCAGTGTGAAGGTGTTTGTGCATGTCGACTGAGTACTAATCCTTCTGTGTCTGTACAGCATTCACCCTAGTTCTCAAATAATAAAAAAAAAACAGAAATGTACTGAAACAGTTTGCAAATACTCAAGTACAATGAGGGCTCTCGTTCATTGTTTGTCATTTTACAAAGCAAAGCAAGGCTATATGAAAACACGGTTGATGGTACCTCACAGTATTGAACACCGGAGTTGTATTGATCTGAATCTGTGCTGCCTGCTGAAGTGCTGTGGTTAGTAGTTGACTGCCAGAGCTTGTCACTGCGCAGTTAAGTTCTGTTGAGACGCACTGTTGAGTTAAAGTCTCTCTCAGCGAAAGCCACAAGTCTTTGTCAGTCCAAACTAGCTGGTTCGTAGCATCCTGCCCTTGTGCACCTTTGTCTATTTTGATCTGAACATACAAGGAATGATGGTTTTGGTGCTGCATGCGCACTGTGTACACGTGTTCATGTAATTACTGAATAAAATATATGGCTTTTTAGCCAAAAAAAAGGTTCCAGACACTTGCACTACAGGAAACCTAAGTAGAGAGAGAATTCAAAATTGACGACGGAGCACTTTTACGACAGTCCTAGTTTCACCTGTTTCTCATTCTATTGTGCCATCATCGCATTAGTGGTCACAAGTGTCGAATTTTATTGTTGTCAAGAAAAGAGTTTTCCTAGCTGTGATAGGACAGGTCATCTCATGCATCATCACAAGACAGCTGGTCTGGAATGAGGACTCCACTTGCAAGTCGTTGGGCGAGTGCCAGAGAGTGTGACATGTCCTCTAAGCTAAGAAAGAGAGGAATGGTGCAAAAGAAAGGATGTGGTTGGGAATGAAAAAAATAAGTGGGGCAGTTTAGGACAGTAGCAGTGGGACTGCGGTGGGGTATTTTAGAACGAGTGGTTTAAGATACAGAGAGGAAATTTGTCTCCAGAGAGGACGGAGGGAAATGAAATACTCTTGGGGCCATATAAAGGAGGGGTGTTCTGAGGTCAAGGTTCCAGTCTGTGATGCGAGGTGCCCGCCAGCACGTGTATTCAGCACGTTGCCGGGGTATGTGAACCAGAGCTAACTAAGTGGAAAAGGAGGCTTGGCAAGAGGAATGGAAAGACAAGAATGAAGGGAGGGAGAGGAGAGAGGGATGGAAGCAACGGACTGTAAAAGAGAGTCGGGATCAAAGTTTATTCTTTTAGATTCTTTGAGAAATCTGGGGATTGTCGACCCGGCAAAACGCTGGTGTGTCTCCGATGGATAAACCGCGAGACCACATGGTGAGAGGACATCCAATGTTAGTTGGTAATTAAGGAGATATCACATACAAAGTGTTCGCTCCGCTAATTGATTCACTGACTTAATTGACTCCCAATGAATATATAATGACAGCAGCTGCCACGTTTTCATTTTAAATGGCGCGAGTGGGGCAGCATTATCTAAAACCCAGGATGGGTGACATTATTAAAAATACTTTATTACATCCTGCACCAGAGCATTGTGACAGCTACGCTACGCTAATCTTGTTTGCTAACACTGCGATTGTGACGGCTGCTCCACTGAGATAGAGAGAGGAATACTGGAGAGCTGCGCTAGTTTTTTGTCCATCTATTTTGCCCAATAAATATTTCTGCTTCTTTTGTGGCTCAGATATCATTCTAATCCACTCACTCCCAGTACTCTAATTCACTCAACTGTTTTAAAATCAAACCCTTCTTTGAATTGTTGTGCTCCTCACCTTCCATTATGAGCTGTATCATAATGATAACATACAGAAAATGAACAAAAAATATTATGATTTTACGCAAGCAACACTGTAATTACAGTAGCCAAACAAAGAATGTATTATTATTAGAACGATGTTCTGTTCCAGTGCCTTTCTAGTTCCAGTGTTGACAGCCTGCTTCAGATGTTACTTCACATGCTCATACTTTTGTATGTTTTGGAAGCTGGAAAGTTGTCAACTTATTCCGTGAGATGAATCTTCACTTGTTCAATTCTAGTAAGCAACATCTGAGTGGATTCACGAAGCACTTCAGAAGAGTGCTGGAACCCATTAAATCCAAGATTGCATGTCTCCAGGTTGGGTGTTGAATAGCTTTGGAGAGACAAGCATGTGAAGCAACCTAGAAAAACACATGCCTTTCTTCTCTGTTAGGACCAAGGACAGCGCTGCAATGGTTTTATTGTACACGAGTCTTGACAGTTGCAGAAATGAATACTCAAGACAGTGCTCACACATGATTTGACAGAGAAGGATTCAGACAAGACTCTTCATTTTCATGTTGTCGTGTGTCATCCCACTACCTATCTAACAATACACTTTTTTTTGTGTAACAAAATGAAAAAAACAAATGACGGTAGATAGTTGTATCCAGACTGTCCCGAATATTTTGGACCAAGTGTCATACACCATAATAGTGCAAGGAATTACATGCTTACTTCATTTTTGCCATTTTGCCTTTTTCTGGTGGTTATTTTCTTTCTTTCTTTCTTTCTTTCTTTCTTTTTAATGTAATTGATTTCAGCTTTAATGATACTGGGGGCTGGAGTGGGACTGGGAGGCATCTGCACATTTGTCTGCACTCTACTGGAACCTCTTACAGAACATCAAGTTGCTGTTGCTGAAGACTGGATGTCATCCAGCCAGAACACAAGTGGTAATGCTTCCTTGTCCACTGCAATGACTTTCACTTTAATGCACAGAGGTACGAAACAACTGCTGCAAAAGATGAGGACATGTTCAGTTGAATCTCGTGCAAAAACACAATGTGAGGTTAGTCAGTTTGACAAATGTGTGCTCCTCATTTATTTATGTATTTATTTTAATTTAATGTAAATAAACAAATGAATAAAGAAATAAATAGTGTGAGAAATAATTTTACTGTACAATAATGAAAAGGTTATAATAGCCATAATGGATCATATCAGTGTATTTCTGTTTCTCAATGGCAGGAAGTTATTGGAACAAATGGGAACAAGGTGGAATCATGGTAACATGAGGAAGTATACATACAATAGCACAATAAAATGTGGCAGTAAATAGGAGAAAAGGAGAGACACGCATTAAGGATAGTCATGTTAGGTCATGTTTTTCAGAGACACATCTAAAATCAGTGCACAACAATGGTGTCGATGAGGTTTCATGAAGCAGTGTCCTCATGTTTAGAGGCCACTGCATGGCACTGTGTGCTACATGTTTGGCTTTCAAAAACTATTCAATGAAACCTCACAACATTTTTAAACCGAGAGCGCCACCTACTGAGTACTGAAAATTAGGACACTGTTTCAAGAAGCTACATGAATCCGATTCATTCATCTGAATCATAGGAAGAGAGGTTATCTGATTGATTCTGCCTGGACCATGTGCTTGTGAACTGGCAAATGGCTCTTCTTCAGGTGCTCTTTTCCTTAATATCTGCCATTTCTTCCATTTTCTCATGTATCATCAATTACATTGACAAGGTAATGACACAAATGCCCCCTCTAAAAAAGAAAAAAAAAAAGACTTTGCAGCGACTGAAAGCCCATGAAAAAATGCTCAATATCAAAGATGCGAAAATATGAACAGCTGTGTATTTTATTTGTCGGACACTTGACCGGTGTGAATCTGAAAATCATCATCATCATGTGAATCACAATGCGGTTTACATTTGTTTCAGCTCCTTGACTGCTCACAGGTTTACCAAGAAGACTGCCCATCATTGTTTCTTGGGGCTTTCAACGTCCCATGCTGTTTGCTTGAGTTTCAGACGTCATCTGAGGCGGTTACCTCACGGTATTCCTGGGGCTATGCTGGAGGTGGACTGACAGTTGCAATGAATGAGTGAACAAACCATAACTGGTCATCTCTCAGCTGACAAATTACTCATAAACATTGACAATTTTTTTCTGGTCTTCTGAAAAAAACAGAATAAATAAAATAAGTTTGAGTTAGATATATAGCTTTTTCTCTTATGTTTATGCCTGTGAGCATTTTTGCAGTATCTGAGTGCACAAAAACAAGCTCACATTGAATATATAGGTAGATCTATTTTCGCAATAGGTTACCTTGAATTGCTGTCCAAAAGCAAGAGGGCCCTCTAAATAATAAAAAAGGCAGTATAGCAATACATTCCAAAATATACTTTGTTCAGAGTGAATCACTTTGTTTATTTAATAACCAAGAAAGGATGCCCACAAACCTTTTGGAAGATCACCTTCTCATATTGCTGAGGCATTTTTTTTTAACCACTAAAGATCACTGCATCAAGTAATGCTTCAGATCAGACATTTACTGTGTGCATTTGGCTACAATTACCCTGTGATTGTGAAGCGTCAGCTCCCTCAGCATTTCCCCGCACGATCTACTCAGTACAATCTCTTGCTCGGTTCTTTATCATTTAAAAAGTGCTTACCTCGCCGAAGCCTGAAATCAGATCATTGCGAATATGTTTAATGTACATAAATCAAACGCTCGCATAACAAGTGCGTTATCTAGCGGTTAAAGCAGAAGCGCTGGGGAAAAAAAGGAAGCAAGAATCTATTGTTTCTTTGAAGTGACAGCAGTTTTATCTTCACAGAGGCATGTACCAAGATCTAGCCAACTATTGAATGCAACAATAGCAATACAAAAAAAAAAAAAAGTTTCCATTCTCTATCCGTTTCAACAAAGGTCCAAAAGTTTCCTGTTGCAAGAGAAAAGTTGGGCCTGTAATTGTATAGTGCTCTGCACTGTCAAACACCGACTTGTTTCCTACCCTCATCCAGAAAACTTTTTAAAATGCTCCTGAGGGAGATGAATTAGCAAACGCATGTCTGCTTCCATCTGCCGGGATGTTGATTGGTTTTCCAGAATTGGGTCAATTTGATTATTTTCTGTTTGCAGGAAAACAATGCCGCAAGGCTGAGATCGAATCATGAAATCTAAAGCACATAATTGGGTATAAAACTTTTAATCTGCTGTGGCTGTGGCACAATAGCTGTGATTTTGAATTGTGTGTGATAATCAGCGCAAGAACCTATAAACTCACTTCATAATTATGATTTGTTATTTTTGTATTGTCGCAACAGTTAAAACAATTCATCATTCAACATATTTTTATTGACTTTCCGCAGAATCTTTTTCATTGTTGCATTTGCTCGCGCTTGCTTAGATGCGACATGGCTGAAATACAGCTTTAACTTTTTATTACGTTTTCGTTGTGAATGTTTCCATATGTCGTTCATGAACTGGTTTCTGAATGTCACATACTTCTGAGTCGAAGAGATCGATGGTCTACTCTTTTCGCTTGTCTCGCGATTGTCCTCTGAAGTACATGTTTTCTCCAAGTGTTTACACATCCATGTATCATTCAATGTGCTTTTATGTCGACAACTTCTCTATTATTGGCATTTGACTCTTTTAAAATGATGTGGGACCATGACAGAACACAGCATTATGTTAGCAGCAAAACCCTCTATGATTTGAAATATTGACATGAGAACAAAGTGCATAATGTCTTGCTAACAGCGCCCAGTCTGCTGCTGTGTGTTGTACCTGCACCACGCCTCTGCAGTCTGCAGCTGCCAAAAATATCGTTACCAAGAATAGTGTGTCAGCAGACTCAATAGAGAGGTGATGGAACCATATCTCAAGTCCAGACATTGCACAGTTATTGCAATGATTTCACACTATTCAGAATTCCAGGAAACACATATCATTCTCAAATAAATGTAAATAGCCATAACCTTAGTAACTGCATGCTTCACGGATGACAAACATATCTTGTTTTTCGTCTTTGTTCACCTGATGTGGGGCCGCAAGTCAGCCTCCTCCATCCTACTGAGTTCCACCTATCCTCCTCATGTCCAGGTCATTGTTTAGGTAGTATCTCCATCGCCAACACTAGTCATCCAAACATGTGCCTCTTCTCCACGTGTGCTAACCATCTGGCCTCACGATCTCCTCAAAAACTTGAACTGTCTTTGATGAACAACATTTACTCCTTTGATACATCAGTCAACTTGCCTCATCAATTGCAGCATCCGGGCGTTTAGATTGCGACTAGCTCGAAATCACACATGATGGCAGATATCACTCATGTTCTGTCCAATTCTAAAATAAAGTAAAAAGAAAACCAAACCTTTTTTTGCCTCAGCCATGACACATTAAACGCATGATGACGCAAATTCATAAAAGGTGAAATCAGGCATCCTGCTGTTGAACATTGGAGACTGTGGCCATCTGCAGGTGTGAGTCATGTTTACTCAGCATCCTCTTTCTGATATTGCAATTGTACTAATGCTGAATAAAAATATATTTGTTGAAAGACAAATATCCTGGAAGATTGATGTTGACTGCCTGTCAGACAAATTTCAAGTGATTTAAAGTCTCAATTGTCAGAATCAGAATTTGATTTTTTGCCATGGTCAGTGGGAAGCCCACCAACTAGTAAAGTGCTTTGGAATAAAATGCAGACAATAACAATAATAATAATAATAATAATAATAATAATAATAAAGCTGAAACATAATGATAAATAATAAAATAAAATAAAATAAAATAACAACAAGGCTGTTCAGGAATTCAACAGTCTGACGGCCGAGGGGAAGAAGCTGTTCCTGTGACGGGAGGTTCTGGTCTGGATGGACCGTAGCCTCCTGCCAGAGGGAAGAGGAACAAACAGTCCATGTCCAGGATGAGAAGGGTCGGCTCTGATCCCACCTGCACGTCTCTGGGTGTTTGTGCGCATGTACTCAAATAAATAGACTGGATGACATGAACTTTTTTTTTTTTGTCTCAAGGCTCAAGACTTTAATACATTTCTTGGGAGATACCATTTTTTAATACACAGTGCATTACTACAATCATTTAAATTGAAGTTAGATGTGATAATGATTATATTTGCTTTCCATATTTTCCTGCGCATCAAATGAGCACTATATTTCCAGTTCATTAGTTATTATTGATCCCTGTTTTATCATGAATCGCAACTGGTTGAAATGACAGCCAAGCAAATGACAATGAGACTTTCATATTTCCGTATTCCCGCTTCACTTGAGGATTCCTGCAGCAGACAAGGACATTGAGATTCTGTTCATGGCCCTTCTGAAACTGGAGTCAGGGCATGGTCGAGCAGACAAGCATGTACGCCATGTCATGAGTCTATTTGTTTTGCAGCAGTTGGAAAGTCACAAAGATGGCTGCAGAAGAAAGACGGTGAACTTTTTTAGGGAAGCATCAAGTTTATGAGTTTGTTTGCTCAATTACTCATTGACTTCATTTGAAACAGGCATAACTATGAATGCACTGAAACGGTCCATACCTCAAACAGGCTGCTCATTTATACCCTCCCCACATTTTTTTTTCTTTTTGAACACAGTAGTTGACACCTCAACTGCACTGAGCAGTTACTCCGCGAGCAGACAGATATAGACAGATATATATATATATATATATATATATATATATATATATATATATATATATATATATATATATATATTGCCGATCACAACAACTGATCACAAGTGACAACCACCGCTGTGATGAAGCCCCGCTGGTTGTGATGCGTCCGCTTCTCCCATCTCGCTGCTCACTAAGCAGCAGCATGTCTGCTGTGAAAGTTCTTTTAACCTGTCATGCAAAGATTGCATCATGCAGCACATGCACGGGAAAATGCTGCGCAGAGAAGTGCTCACATTAAACACGCCATTTAAAGCCCCAGCACTTGAAAGTGAGACCGCTGGTTCCTCAGCAGCAGGCTGTTAATGCAGCTGATGCTTAGCAACACCCGTCGGGCCGAGCGTGACATTCAGAATGATTCGAAATAATTATTAATTTTCACAGAGCTAGATGACCAGCCTTTCTCAGGTGTCGTTTCAGTGGACAGAGCCACTTAAATCGGATACTTTTGAAAACATCCAGAGTGGGAACTTTCATAAATGCCGTGCTCTCTGTTTCGTATCCCGCTGCAGTATGTAAATAGTTCACGGACAACGCACAGAGATTCTCTAAAGATTCACCTGTGACGTCTCACATCAAATCCTTGAACAGGTATATAAAAACGTGTCTGAATTACAATGATGTTTTCAGGTCATCGACACAGGTCTCATCATTTTGTTTAGAAATTCAGTCAGTGAACCAGCTCTGCTACTCATGAATATTTTCTTTTTGTTTGTATATATATATATATATATATATATATATAGAGAGAGAGAGAGAGAGAGAATTGTGAGTTCATCAATACAAAAAATCCTGATAAAACAATGACTGTTAGTACATCCCCAGCCTATAGACCATAGGTTGGATGGTGTGAAAGGCCACGCACATGGAAGACAACAGTGAACATGCGACCACTGACTACAGTAGATGGTTATCTACAAAGTCCCACAGCTGAACGTGTGCCGGCAGGCAGCCGTACTGGGTGGTTGCAGTTTCTGCCCCTGATTAAAGGACCTGCAATGGTTATCACTGGGGCATGGTTAAAAGACCAGACAGGAGCACAGCATCGAGCTTCCCTTGCTGCTGTGGCATTATGGCAGAGAATGAAAACAGGGATTTACCAACTCACCATTCCTTCTCATTAGACAGAAGAACTTCCTGCCGATTGAAAATCCCCCTGACTGCCATTGTCAAGCTTCAGCAATCTGGATCCGACACAAACAATTGTTTGTGCACAACATCTTTGAACGTTTCTCTTCCATAAACAAGTGTTTTTGTGAAGGAATAAATACCCCCCCCCCCCGAAAAAAAAAAAAAAAATAGTTCCCTTGCTTGTTATTTACACTTCTATGTGAGAATGACTCACATAAAAGTGTGTGTTAATGCGCACGTGTGTTTGTGTGAATGTGTCTAAGCTGCTGATTAAACATGAATCACACCTGCAGATGTCAACTGCGTCTGAAGTTAAACAGCAGGGGGCATTTTTTAAAGCAGAAATCTGAATTAGCATGTGAAAATGAGTGATGGCTTCTACTATGCCATTCTGACGCGCAAGTAAACCAAACGACAGAGTGTTTCATGAATTCTACAAACAGAACCAGGAAAGAAAAACTCAACATTATTGTAACACTCGGCCCACGCGTGTCTCAACTGCTGTTTAAACCATGGTATGGAGGGAGACAAGGGGAAAAGAAGTCTGAGAAGTTCATCGTAATTATTCTAAATGAGTTCATGGAAAGGAATTACAAAAAACAGCATTTGGCGCATTTAACAAACAATCTCTAATGTGTAACTTAAAATAAAAGCGGATGAATCAGCTCAGATGAGCTTAATTTTCCATTCTCTTTTTTTTTCCCCTTCTCCCTGAACTGTACACCACAAATAGCACTGCCGATCGATGCTGACCAAGCCTATGGTCTGCAGGAATCCCATTTGTTTTGTCGAATATCGCTTGGAGGCCTTTCATCTTAAGCTGAGTTTATGAACAAATGCACATTTCACACTTTTAATTCCTTCACCAACCAGTCTTGCTCACCAAAAAAATGTTCCACTATGAGAATTATTTATTTTCTTGAGGCATTTGAGCATGTGCAATGGAATTCCTCCTACATTACGAATGGGACTGATCATGATTTTTAAAGACAATTCGACTTGGAAGTTTTCTCAATTATCCAGGCAGAAGGTGTTTGAAAAACACTTGAGTATCAGCTTAAGTGTGTCAGTGAAGTTTGACTTCTTTATCAAAATACTTTCTTTAATTCCAGCATGTGAAGAATTGAAGAACAACAACCAGAAAAGCATTCAGAGAGCAGCACGTCACCTGTCATGGAGCTATTTTCCCAAACTATTTTTTTTTTAATCTCTCTCTCTCTCTCTTTGTACAGTACTTTATGTTCAATTCCATTGCCACCTGCTGAGCTCTGAAAATTAGACTGTTTGAATCACTACCCTTCATCATCATTTACCGAAATACCCTCCTTAGACTGACAGTTAGATGAATGCTGGCAGTGAAGTACAATTAAATGTACTGAGATCGTGAAATTATCAGGATGCTTTTTTTGTCTCTGTCGTTTCACTCAACAAACAATGTATCTGTGATCCATAAATACTGTTTAGTACAAACAATGGTATCTCAACAAATCACGATGTGATCCTATCTTGAAACGTGCCCTTCCTGTAGATGAGTTGAGCATTGAGCTTCTGCCAAACCTGACTCTGCAGTTTTTAATGACGCGCAATGTACTCATCTTAAACATGTAGTCCTTGCCAAGATTTAAACGACTGTCACCCAGGTAGGCTGTCAAATAACTTTTAAAACTGAGGGCACATTTTCTCCCCAAAAATACTAACAAAGATGAAATATTAAAGAGCAGCAGCATTCCTTGTCCTTGGTGGGGTCATCCTAAAGTATTGTTCATGATTCAGACAGCAGGAGTATTTTATCTGGCATATCCTGGGCCTGACTGATCGCAAGGGAGGTCAGCTGCAATCCTGCCTACATGCCTCGATGTCCTGGAGTCAGACAGGTCCTGAAGTGACAGAAGACAGGAAGCAATCACACTCTCTGCAGAATGGATTATTCACTGCGTGAATACAGTTGAGGCGGAGAACCAAACTGTGATGGAGGTAGTCAGGTTGGATTCCACAGTGGCGGAGCAAAAGCATCAGCCGAGAAAGGTGGAATTTTGTCATTTGACCTATGATGTTGACCCAGTTTTGTTTTGTTTTTTTATGATATGACAATGTTCATCCCCATCTTGGGTGAAGAAAGTACTGAGCAGGAGGATGAACTTCACAATGGCAACTGTTGAGGATGAGTGGAAGCTCTTTGGGAGTCCACAATCATCTCCACCGTCTTCTGAACATTGAGCTGCTGTCACTGGTTTACCAGTCGATCTACTTTTGATCTGTAGCTGGACTTGTCTCTTTCTGTCCATCTGTTCAGAGTGATGTCTACCTCAAACTTCAGTCACTTAACGGAGTGCTGGCTTGGGCTGCAGTTGTTTGTGCACAGAAGGAAGAGCAGTGTGAGAGAACACTCACACTGAGAGGGGTGAAAGAGTGTGGATGGCCCTAGTGGCCTGTAGTTGTTTTCCCTGGTTGAGCTACTGCTCCATCTGCTGAAATAGTTAGACACACACCCAATGAGATGGCAGTGTTGAAGTTGTCCACATACTGAGTCCAGATGCTGCAGGATGTGACTCTGGCCCAAGTTCACAGCACCTGCCTTTTGGCTCTTCTCAAAAAGTGATCTACGAGCAGATCAGTACACTGTTTCAGGTGGGGCTGCTCAAAGCACTCAAAACACTTCATGGCCATTAAAGTGAAGGTGACAGATCCGTAATGATGAATTAAAGTTATTTCCTTAAAAAAATGTAATTAAAAAAACATATTTAGGTATTTATTCAATGTAGTTTGAGTTATGAGGCCTCGTCTTTCAGAAAATTAATTACATGCATCCATAAGTATCTTCTTTTGCTGTTGAAAAGGAAAAAGAAAGATAGAAAAACATGGTGGCTGTAGCATTCCTCCTACCTTTCTGTTTATCACTGCCAGTAATCTCTCTCCAAATTCTTCATCTAAGTCCCTTCACTCCCCTTTGGCATTGCCTCTTCAGTCAAGTTTAAGATGAGAAAGTAAAAGAAACGAACGAGGAGAAACTAAAAAAGATCAAAGACACCACAGTCGCCTTTCATCCTCACTGTTTGGCTGCACAGCTTTGCCCCCGTTTCCAAGAGTTTTGGCAAACTCCCTGGAAAGGCCAATCTAGTCCAAAATCTATGGCCTTGAACTGCAGTCCACAATGACAGACCACACTACTGTACATGTGCTGATAAGCTCAGAGAAGTGCTGCTGTATATTGCAGCACTATGAAATTAAAGTGGATCCTCGCATTCAGCGCAGCAGTCAAAAAGCAAATGTATGTAGCAGCTCCTCATTTCGATCTCTTGGCTCAGCCCACCTCCAGAAGCCCGAGAAACAATTCATGATGAATTGCACTCTGTGTGTCTCAGAGGCCGTGCTGTTTCCAAGAGAGGTGAGTCACTCCTAAAGACCCCTTTTGCAAAACAGCAAAGCTTTTGTTCTTCTAAAGGGGATATGAGTCATCGTTTCGACATACATAAAGTATAGTAGTATATTAATACTCTTTTCTTTTTCATTTCTGGGATGATCTATATGTGAGAATATTTAAAAATATAACATGCACTTCTCAGTGTATGTTCTTTGGAGCCATCTCTAAAGATGGCAGCCTCTAAAATGTGTTTCAAACCTGACAAGAACAAATTAATTCGAAAAAAAAAATCTTGCAGTCGCATGTTATTCTGTAAAATTCACGTAAGTAATGACAAATTCATTTGTCATGCCCTCGTTGTTATGCTTTGACTTTTGTTGCCCTGGATTGTGTTTTGTGTCGTTTCCTGTTCCTGTGTTGTTTGTCGCCCTCCACAGAGTTTGTGCCACGCAGATGGGACCAATTGGGTTATCAGCTCCACACTACTTCTACTTCCTGGTTCCAGTCTGCTGTGCCAGATCGTTGCTTTATGTGTCCTGGTACTGTTCTTCCTTCTCTTGTGGTTTGTGTGTTTAAAATCTTGCCGCTTTGTTTTATTAGCTGCTGTGTGTGTGTGTGTGTGTGTGTGTGTGTGTGTGTGTGTGTGTGTGTGTGTGTGTGTGTGTGTGTGTGTGTGTGTGTGTTTTTCTACTCCACCATACCTGTTCGGTTCACTATGTGTCATTGATTTTTTTGAGTGTTTTTATACTCATGTTTTATGTACATTTGTTTCCTCATGTGTGTTTTTAACCACCAAGCTATTTCTGTTGTTTGCGCCTTGTGCAGTAAGTCTCCCTTGTGCGTTTGTCCTCTGTTCTGTTTTTTGTTCATTGAAGTTGTCATAACTTGCTCTCGCTGGTCCGAATCCTCTGTGACCCTGCTATGTTACACGTTTGGATCTCATTTGTCGAAAAATACCTTGATCAAATCTTATTTAAATCAGCATTAATTTTATTTCCACCAAAGAGTTTTGCTGGGTGAGTGTTTGCTGTTATAACCAATATGACATTTGCTTTGCAGCCCATGCATGGACCCAGTTTATTTCATACAAGTGTGTATGAGCTATACTGCAGTTGTATTCAAGGACGCCTCTGGCCCCTCAAATGTGAGCGGTTCCAAGGACAAGACAATTACTTTTTCACAATAAATCTGCTCACACAAAATAAACACTTATAATTAAAACCACCGGCCTGGAAAAGAATAAGACGTAAAGTGGTATAATTAAAACTTTTTATTTTACTTTTGATGATTGATTATAAATATTTTCCAGACCACATAAATATATCTCATTATTCATTCTAATTTATTTATTGATTTAGTCCACTGAGACGTAGCTTAAAAATAGTCTTTATATTGCTTAAATGTCAAATATCTGTGTAATTGTAATATGAATCATCTATTTTTCTCATCTTTTCTTCATATTTTTGTGAAAATTCAACAGAGATTGCATAATAATTTAGCACGTTTGAAGCTGAGGTTGAGGATATAGAAGTATCATTTGAAGACGAGACACAGCAAGTGGATTTATATGCAAAATTATCTGGGTGGGATGCTTCCTTCCTGTCTCTGGTGACTCGGAATCTGTTCGTATGAAAGGAAATCTGAGTCTAAATCACAGTGAGGAGCCAGGAACAGCTGTTAATTAGCTTTAATTTGCTATTTGTTGGTCGACTGCCAATGCTCCAACTTTTACTACCTTTGCTTAATTGTTGTCTTGCAGTGAGACAATGTTGTCAAGAGGATTAAAGGAGGTGAGGAGCAGAGCACCACAGCTTGACACACTTTGACTTACTGGCACGACTAACTTATGACGTAGTTACAGTAAAAGGCACAGTTAAAAAAATCAAAGTTCCTTCCATGTTTAGTTCAGTGTTTGTATGGCAGATTGTACGGGAAGAAATCTGATCGCAATCCGGTCTCACTGTTTATTTTGTCAATGTTGCAGCTTAGATGACAAAACCTGACACAGCAATTGTCATTTTACATACAGTGTGTATGTGAAAGAAGCTTTTCATATATTTTTATATGAAAGGTTCAGGTGAAAAAAAAAAAAAAAAAAAAAAAAAAAAGATACTGTAGTATACTCCATGAATTCAAACAAAAATAACCTAAAAATAACAAGTCTATAATAAGTCTATTGTGGTTTTTTTTTTTTTTTATGTAAGTAGTACCAGGATGAACCTTTCATACTGCACAAAATACGTAAGTTGAACAACTGATCAAGCTAATGTCACTGGAGTATGAGAGATACTGACCTCTCAAAATGGTTGGTCCTCTTCCAAGACTGTTTGACCAAGGCGACGCCACTCTTTCATGAAACCTCAGTAGTCTATCACATCAGTGTACTGCTTGTTTTATCCTTCAAAAAGAAAAAGTCAACTTACCATGGCCCATTCTGGATGCTCACCACAGATGAACATGGTCATAAAATATATGACCATATATATATATATATATATATATATATATATATATATATATATATATATATATATATATATATATATATAGACAGCGAGAGAGAGAGAGAGAATTTTGAAAAGTGTTTTTTTTTTTTTTGTGACTGTTTCCACATCATTTTGGAACGCTGGGCGTGGTCCTGTTGTGACTGAAAAAATAAATAAACAAATAAAAATCCAAGTGTTGCTCTACTGTTTACATTGACAAACTTGATTGAAAACATTACTCCAATGCTGTGTGGGGTAAATTCGCTTCCTGAACACTGAACCGGTACAGCTGCATGACACACAGTCATTTTCTTTGCTTCATTTTGCTCCATTAATCATCAGCGTCAAGGACGTTCACTTGTTACTCGGGAAGAGGGCTTTTACAACAAGGACACATGAGGCGCCTGTTTGTGATGGATATCCAACAAGGTCGTCATTGTACCAAGACAATCTTAGTCGCTATCAGCGGTTACCTGCTAAAATGTTTACATGTGAATAATTTACAAATTAGCATTTTTAGTGCACGACAAACAAGAGCGCATCCGTTTGTTTACTGCTCATCTCCCACAAGAACACATGCAATCACATCAACTACTGAGGCTCACTCTTGACCCGCAGCTCATGGTGTTTAAAACATCCCTCTGCTTATCTGCAAGAAGGTTACAGCCACGCCCTTGTCTCTAATTCAATCTTAGATATGTATCACATTTCAGTCAACGTGTATTGGCAGACGGAGGGATAATGAGGAGTGCTAACTGGATTACTGTTGATACACTGATGTGGAAGATTGCACATGTGGCATATGGAACCATATTGTTGATGGGAGAGTAATATGCAGAAACACGATCTATGCTCTACTCACTCTCAGGACGTCGGACTTGATGAATGGGCCATTTACCTGTCATGAACAGGTTTTCTCATGTTACTGATTTCAAAAAAGAGAGTGACTGGGGAAGAAGGGGAAACAGGAAGGACCATTTTCCCTAGATCAAATCTTAACCCCACAAAAGTAAAAAGGAAAATGTGACTTTATACAAGCAGGTGGAAAAACACCTGTAACTTCAGTTTGAGCATCACTTGGTTGGTTACAGTTTTGTGAGGTCAAACAGTGACGTGGTAAGCTTGGAAAGCAAAATATAAAATAAAAATACAAAGTATATAGAAGCAAATGCGGGGAAAATACAGTGCCAGACATTGTCAACATTGTCACTTGAGTAAGGACAAAGTGCATCTCCAGTGGATTAGATAAACATTTGAAAAAAACATTGAATTTCACTATGGCCACGGTCTGCTGATGCCGTGATACAAGCAAATCTGATGAGTGAATATACTTCCATCCCAAAGTCCAGGTCATATCTCATTTAACCGTATGACTTCATCTCCAATCCTTTTCAGCTTTTTGAAATAGTGACATCAAAGTTGAATATGTGCTTCAAAGGATCAAAGGCTTACAGTCCAATATTAGGCTAGTTTACCCACTGGAAAAAACAAATTAAGCAAGTGAGTAATCCTCAGTTGGGTGGCATCGGACAGAAAAAACAGTGTTTTATTCATTTCTTTCTTTATTTTTTTAACGTGCAAACTTCCAAAATAAGAATCCAAACACAAAAAAGATATAATGTCGTGCCGTTTACCTGATGAAAAATGACACCAATTATTTGATAAAATACAAAAACCGATTTGTTGATTTGTGAGCGCGGAAACTGCATATTGCTGCCTGATTGATGTCATCAGTGCTGTGTTCCAGGACTGCAGCACCTGCATGGAATACAAAGCGCTGATGTCTATCTTTCTGCATCCTATGCTGCATTCTAGACAGCTGTCATCTATCTGTGTCAAGTAGCAATTGTTCACCAATGTAAGAATATGTCTTCAAAATAAAAAAAAAGTCAGTTGGATGTCTTCCATGTTACAACACCTTTAAATAGAATCCCACCAATGAAATAAAACACTATTCCACCTCAGACAGTTTGTAACAAATCAGCTATAATTCACTACAATGATTATAAATACTTTCAAGATCACATAAATATATCTCATAATTTATTTATTCTCATTTATTTATTCATTTATTCCACTGAGACGTGGCTTAAAAATAGTCTTTATATTGCTTAAATGTTAAATATTTGTGTAATTGTAATATTAATCATCTATTTTTTCTCATCTTTCCTTCATATTTTTGTGTACTTTAACACATTTATAGCTGACGATGAGGATATATAGATATCATTTGAAGACGAGATGCTGTGCATCGCAGCCCACAATAACACTGGAGTGATGTCTTGTTACTAAGTACAAGGCTCTGATGTTTCACACATTCAATCATGTGTCACACAATTTTTAACATGGTAGAACATACAGCAAGTAGAGACTAAGTTAAAGCAGCCCACAATAACACTGGAGTGATGTCTTGTTACTACATATGAGGCTCTGATGTTTCACACATTCAATCATGTGTCACAAAATTTTTTAACATGGCAGAACATACAGCAAATAGAGACTAAGTTAAAGTGCAGCTTTGATTCTTTTTCCTATAAAAGTCACTGAACGATCACAGTGTTGCGAGTCACAGAAACATATTCCTCATTTATTTTAGCTGGACCAACTCAAGCACGAGTCTGAAGCATCGGTGGTCTCTACTAGTGATGGGCTGATGTGGCTTCACGAAACAGTGTCCTCATTTATCTGGCACTATCTGCTCAAATATCTTTGGATTTCAACAACCGCTTCAATGAAACCTCACATCATTTTTATATAAGCAGCGCCATCTACTGAGAACTGAAAATGACGATACTGTTTCATGAAGCCTCATCAGCCTATTACTACTTTCTACTACAGTGATTTATAGCAGTTGCTTCAGATTCCTTGATATCCAGTCCCATCAGATGAGTATTCCAAATGATGTCTAATGTTTAATGTCATGTAAAGTTCATAAAAAAGAGAGAAAAAAACCTATGTCATGAGTGAACTATTTGCAGCATGAAGTACTCCGAACATTTCTAGAGAAAATCTCATTCAGTCGCCTTCATCATGGATGTTTTGGTTATGACAACACATTGTACAGTGGTACCTCGGTTCTCGACCACAATCCGTTCCAGACGGCCGTTCGCGAACTGACTTGTTCGAAATCCGATTTTTCCCATTACAGTGAATGAAAAAAGAAATAACGCGTTCCAAGCCTTAAAATAGTCTTTTGTAGGAGTGAATGTAGAGTGTCTGCTGCAGGTGGCTGTTCCTCTATGTGTGTGGCCGCTGCATGTGGGAGGGGTTGCCGAGTGAGTGACGTCTCTCCAGAAGTGAAGAGGTGCCCGGTGCGTGTCCAGCTCTGAATGTGCGCTTCTGTGCAGTTTGGCTGTGACAAAGTCATAAACCAAGTCACGCTCTGTCCCAGACTCGCCTCATCCCTGTCCCAGCTCCAGCCCACAACAGGACATCAAACCCTGGAGTGAGCGCTCCAGCACCTCCCCTGTGACACTCTACCACGGTCCAGTGAGGAGACAGGAAAGGTTTTACACCTCAGTATGAAGAAAAAACAGTCAGTAAATGTAGCTAACGGGACACGTCTGCATACAGAGGCTGCGTTATACACAATAACAAAGCGCTCAGCTGATCGCACATTATGTTTTTTTCCCGCTTTTTTCAGGGGCGTTCGAGTTCTGGATTTTCGTTGAAATCTGAAGCAAAAAAATTTTTTGTTTGAGTATTATATTTGTGTCAATTCATCATTTTTGAGTGTAATTAATTTTTGAAATATAATATATATTGAATTCCTGGTGTCATCGTGAGTGTGTCAGGACACGGAGTGATTATCAGTCACCTCCTGTCATTCCTATTCCTCCTCTCCGCCTGGATTGTGGCCCTGCTCCCTGCAGGAGTACATTCTGGGGGAGATGATTGCCTCGTCATAACCTGCTCTTCACTGCCACTTCATCCTATAAGCCTTCAAAGAGCAGCAGGCCATGGAGAGAGAGCCTTCTAAGTGTACCAAACACTCCCAAGCCTTACTTTTCCCGCAGTACTTAACCTCATTGTTAATAGTTGTGTGTGGCTTATTCTGTGCTCTGCACACTTCTGCTCGGGGACCTCTGAGATGGCACTTCTTAAACACAGAGAACCGCACTTAATATTTATTTTTCCCTTACTTTTTTCTTTTTTTTTTGGATATATAGCTGCAACTGTCATCAAAGACTTCAAATGCCTGTGTGTGTCATTCACGTTATTTACAAGCAGAACGTACAAAATGAAGCAGACAGCGGAGACGCAACGTGTTGTGTCTGATTAAGATCTAGCAACTGATCTGTGCCTGGCTTTGAATTGCTGGCACTTTCAGGTGATATTTATTTGTTCCTCTCTCTTCTAGCATTGATGTTTATGACATGTAATTACTGTTGTGGTTGTGCAAGAGACCATAGTAATTACACAAGACTATTGTCCTTTTTACGGTTCTTTTGTTTTGGGTTTCACTCTGGCATTAATTCCAGTCATTCGCACTGTCATGTGTTTGTAATGGGCTTTCTCTTGTTTGACCAAAATTGCAAGAGAGGAAACTTGATAATTTGTAGCCGGGAGCAAGAAATATGCAGCGACTCGGTGTGTCGACTTGCTTCCTCTTGACAATTTTTTTTTTTTTAAAGGATGAACTCAATCCCAATACCCTTATCTTCTACCTTTGTTTTCAGTTTGAGTTTTAGTTGCTTGTGACATCTTTACCAGTCCTGCACTTTTGTACTTGCAAAATACCTCTATTACCATGGACAACTGTACACGGGATGAAATTTGACACACACGCACACACACACAAGCTGGTTGCACCATCCTTGTGGCGTCCGCTCATTGACATAATGTGTTCCTCTGTCTCTTACCCTCAATCTAACCATGTAAAACAACCTTAACTGAGACTCTTAACCAAATTTAATACCATTATACTAGCCCACTTATTTTAAAATTTTTACCCTCAAATTGAGGCTTAAAGTTGTCGGAACCAACGTAAACAAGGAACACATTTGCATTGCTATCCCTGTGGGGACATTGTGAGGTTTCTCATTGCCATGATGCTTTACCCAGCCTCTCACCCTTCACTTAACCCTCAATCACAGGGCTCATTTTAACCAGGACTCTGAAGCAAACTGAAACCCAATTATAATCCCTGTCTTATTTTGTAGTCTCCTTCCTCAAATTGAGGTTTGGACCTGTGTGGACCTTCAAAAGGTCCCCTCGAAGACATAAGGTACCCACGAGGAAAGTGTTTTGTCAAGTATTGGTCCTCATGAGGCAGTATAAACATGCACACACGCGATTTTTGTGAGGACCTCTCATTGAAATTTAGCTTTCCCCGGCCTAGCTTAACCATCCAAAACAAAAGGCTAACCTTCACCAGGACTCTGCACCAAACCTACTTGGAATTATAATAAAGCACTTTTACTCACCTTTTAACCCTCTAAACTTCTTGAGGAAAGGACTCACAAAGCAAAATGTCCTCACAAGAAGGTGGGTTGCCTAGACTTGGTACTCACAAGTATGTCAACACCTGCCCACTTACACAGCTATCTTTGTGAGGACATTTCATGGACTTTTATGCTTTCGCTACCCAAAATCTAACCATCCAAACTTAAACCCAATAATAATGATAAAATATTTATTCTGTTTTATTGTCAAATTTATCGTCATATTTAGGCGAAACCTTGTAAGAGAAAGAAGTTTGATGCTTTTTTTTTTCTTACTTCGCTTCAAACAACAAAACCATCAATATTTTTTTTCCCAAAATGAATAAAGGAAAAATAATAGATTTGTGATAATAAAATAAAAAGTAGAAAATATGCTATACATGATACAATTGTATAAGAATATTTTAAATAATTTAACTCCATGTTTGACTTTTACTGTTAATTAACCAAATTTACATCAAAATATTGTTTACCTGAATTCATTTGATTTTGGTTTAAATTTCTACAGTAATGGTCGAGACACGTGATTTAGATTCTGTTACGCAGATGCAGTTCGAATCCATCAGTCTAGACGACCGAAACCCATCCAGTAAATTCATTGGTCCAGTGTTTGTGAATCGGTTTTGGAGTGAACAGTAACTGTAGGTATGTAGGTTATTTTCATGCGGCATTTGCTTGTGTTTCCTGTGTCAGTTCAGTCATTTGAAACGGTCCGCAAATACGTTTGCCTATTTGCACAAATCTTCCTCTACAGTGATGAAAAAAAAGTGTGTTCATCTAATGTGTACAAGTAAAGAAAACCAGCAGAAATCAGGGCATGAAAGATTGTTGTTGTTTAGCCTCAATGGAAGAATAAAGTACATTTTAAAAGATGGTGAATATTTTATTTCCCATGACGAAAACAGAACACAGCTATTATCCCTGAACAAAACACAAATTATGCTCTATAAATAACTCAAGATCCAAACGATTCAGGCAATTTCAACCTCATTTTAAAAGTGACCTTTCGCTGCTTTTTGCTGTGAAGCTGACCATGAACGTTGGCATTCAAGCTGAGCCAAAATGTGTGAAACATCAGCTGCAGGAAATATTGGGTAACTTTGTTGGGTACCATAAAACACTTCTGTTATGGGAATAAGAGTGTTCGTCGGAGACAGTCAGGATAAACAAGCAGATAAACAAAACATAAATAAACAAATATATGTATGTGTGTCCCAGTTTGTAGGTCCAGTGGGTTTCAGTTGAAATTTGGGTTTTATAGATATTTACTTACAGTGAAGCAGCAATGTTTTTGAGAAAATGTAGGCACACATATTGCGCATGTACTGTAGTTTTTATTCTGAGAGGAAGATCGCAAAAATGAAAGAGAGCAAAATCTTTTTTTTTTGTTTGTTTTTCAAAGCAGTGCTTCATTTTTTTCAAATGACATCAACCATATGTGGCACCCTTGGCCTCCGTCTTTGGCATGTCCACCAGATCTGGATATGCTATGGAATGTGGAACCATGTGCTTCCACTGAGCATCTAACGTGCAAACATGCAACATGGATGGCTGACTTCGGTGCTACTCTTGGATGCAATAGTGCCCTTGAAAATAATTGAAATCCGATGCCTTGGGAGTGAGAATGGGTTGAATATCTGCAAACTAACTCGTCTTAACAGATGTTTCAAGTGAGCGATAAACACTGATTCATAGGTTTGAGCCGCTTACTTGGGAGTGACTCTTGTTTGCTAAATGCCTATGCTGCCTTTGCAAGATGCCACCTCTGTGACATTGAGTTTTCTGTGCCTCTTTCACACAAGTGAATCAACCCATTAATATCACAGAGTTTGAGCTTCCTGTTCACATGTAGACAGCTATGTGCACAGAGAACTGTGGAGACGTTCCTGCAGCTGTATCAGCGAGTGGAGATGAAGTAGAAAGAGAACGCTGTGACAGGCTGGACTGGAGGCACTTTTGCAACTGTATCAGCGAGGAGGACCAAAAAGAGACGAAAAAAGAAAAAAAAAAAGACAGATGACATGTCCTCGTTCATGAGCAATGCGACCCTAGGCTTGTCACAATATGGTGTCGTCGTGACACAGAAACACCTTTGTGATGTTTTCATGAAAAGTCTCTGTGTTAAGAAGATGTTTAACTTCAATCTATTCTGACCCAAATTCTATTATGTATATACAGTCCCTGACAAAAGTCTTGTCACTTGGGTGTGAGTTGCCTTTAAGTGTCCTTCAAAGAAATGTCTTTTTTTTCATAAAAAATGGCTAAATTCCATTCCAACAGTTTTTAAAAGAATGTTTTGGTGCCAAAATGCACCCAGTTCCTTATGACAGAATAAAAGAACCCCAGCACACCAGACCTTCACAGCAACTCTACCACTGACAACATGCCAAAGATTCACTCTGAAGATCAAGGCATGTGAGACTGCTTTCTTTGCCACTCCTGATGACTTCAATAAATATGAGTCATTTCCGAACCGCATGCATGCTGCAAGATGTGAAAGGGATCTCACTCATGTTAAGCAACATCTTTGTGTATTTGAAGTCAATTATTTTTCAATTTTCACCTTACTTGCTGTAGGCGACAAAACCTTTGTCTTACCAAAACATTTTTTCTACCGTGAATTTAACCTAAATTGGGAGGGTTCTAGCTTTCATATGAACTATTTCTAAAATCAGTAGAATCATTGAGAGTCAAGTTATGAGCAGTTGTTTCTGCAAGACGGAGAAGAAACAATGCTTTTGTCAGGGGCTGCAGTGACTGCATCAATTCTTAAGTTGGATGGAAAAAAAGGAAAACAAAACAAAAGAAGATGAAGGCTGGGATGCAATTGTGTTAACCTTCCTCCACCAGATTCCAATTATTTGCTGCCCAGTATAACATAAGAAGTACAGACCTCTCACTGCACTCACTCTTGATAATAGTTTCTATTTATTGTCGCATGATATGAACGAACACTCAATACAAATATTTCAGAATTTTATCAGAAGCACTGATCTCACCGTCAGTCAGACTGAACCGTCTGATCTGTTTACCGTGGTGTGAGTTCACTCTGACTAATACTTGCGCATTAAGACCAGGCTTTGAGATATGAGCTCAACGTACAGTCAGGGAATGCATAAGTGGCTGTAGGACTGGGTGACCTTGGTCTGCTCAGAAGCTGCAGAGACCCCAGACTGTAAAGATAGCTCCCATTGGCCAATCCAATCTAATGTTTTCATTCACAACCCATAACATATGACCATAACTGGAGGGTGGCCTTCAGATCAGGCAGATAGCCGAGCCTCACACAGCATCATTGTGACTGCAGACGCTGCTCTCGTATGGATTTGTGTCTGGGCTATTGAACAATACCACAGGATATTTGAACCTCAGTTCCAGTTACCTCAGACGTGGAATTTCATCGCCCCAATGTTTCTTCTTGTGTGTGTCCTTATGGTAATTATGTCCACCGAAAGCTGATTTTATTTTGAAATAAATATAATATTCTTCATTAAAGAGTGAAGATAGGTGAAATTGAACAGACGTGAGTCTGGCAGAATTCAAATTGAGTTTGTTGTTGAGGTTTAAAGCAGAGAGTATGAGCAAAAATCCGTGTTTGGGGGCTTGGCACCACTGGAAAGAAAAACAATTGAACATTCCAAACATGTACTTACGTCCTTCCTGTAAAACCGTGAGGAGTCTGACCTTGGTGCTCTTGTGACAGCCGATGATGGACAGTGATACTGTTGGTCAGGGCGTTGTTTCAGTCGTGCACTGTGCTCTAGCAATTAGCAAGGGTATCCAGAAGGTCATAGGTTCCATGCCTCTCATGTCCAGAGAGTTCTTCACAGCAGCAATGTCCTAAAAATAAAAACTGACACGCGGTTTTGCCGGTGACCTGTTGTCCACACCCGGGGGTGAGTGCATGTCTGCATGTCTGTCACTGACAAAGGAAAGACACATTTTCAAATCTCCTCATATAAGATAAGGCTCCTACACAGGGCTGTAGAGTCGGATGATAAGCTGTGTCATTGACAAAGCACCTTTAAAAATATGAAAAGACTTTTACTTACTTAAAGACATATCACAAGCAATAATTCCAAAGCAAATCTTTGGCGTGACTTGACATGACATGACCCTGCTAGAAGTGTTGTTTATCATCTGAATGTCACTTTGGAAACCAGAACCCACGTACCAGAACGTGTACGACAACTATGGCAGCCAGCCGGCATCTCACACAGCAACCTACCACTACAGTAGTACCTATAACCCTCGCGTCGGCCATTTGAAATGGCATTCGACTTACGTCCACCGGTTGGTCAGAACCGATCCCGGTCGTAAATCGGATGTTAATTGTATATTGATGGTGTTAGTGGTGTCCATTTCCTAAAGTTATCATTTGAATTGGGTCTGAAAATAAACGTTTGCAGTTATATATTGAACGTGTTTTCGATTGGTTGCTGCATTTATGGTGCTTTCAAATGACGAAAACAAAGAGCAGTTGGTCAGGTTGGCAGCAGCTGTCGATCAGCTGCAAGCATCAAACAAGGTTTGCCGTCGGCCGGTGTTCTAGCTCCGCTGTGAAGGGAAAGTGCAAAAGTGACGTTGATCATGAATGCTCCCCTCTTACTCTGAAAGGATGGGAGGAGTCACGTGACCACACTGGCTTCACCCCATCTCAAAGGGGAACGCACATCACCAGAACCCACGATCAGAACTAACAGGAAATACTAAAGCCATTGCAGTAGCTTTCGGAAAGAGTCAATTTTCGGTTTATTGCCCAGGCCTAACCACAAGACCAGACAAGTTATTTTTTTAAATTTTATTTTACTTATATTTTTTCTGTTACGACTGCAAATGATTGGTCAGAATATTTGGTAACTAAGCAGAAGGGTGAGGGATGAGGCGGTGACACTTGCAGGTCAGTCGCACGTGAACAGGGAAGGCCGGCGACATGTTGGAAAAGTGAAGAAAAGGGTCAAAAGGAAACATCTCATCAGCCAGTCGGATCATTCTCAGACATCAATGAGGCATTTTTTCCACACAACTGCTGCTCACGAGATAATGTCTGACACACAAAAGGGCTGATGGGCAGTTTTTGAAATACTCAGACTGTCTGGCACCAATCACAACGCCATGTTCAGAATCACTCAAAACTTTCTTCACCACATTCTGATGCTGTGGTCTGAAGGTTGTCTTCACCACTAGAAGCCTACATGCGCACATATATACAATTAAAATATATTTTGAACAACCTCGGTCAAAAAAAAGGCATCTTTGATTCACTGAATGATAGGAATGATGATTGGAAGCTAGTTTGCTCTTTGCACTGAACTTAATTATCATTAGCTTTACTTGAAATGCACACAATGTTTCTGCATGGGAAAGTCTGGCTTCTTTAAATGTTGGCAGAGTTCCATAAAAAATATGTTGGAAGTCTTGGTCAATAGCTCAATAAAAAAAGCCCTCTGGTTAATAGCCAATTTGTGAAAGCACACAAAGTGTATAATTATATTTCAGAACATTTGTGATGTGCTTGTTCTTGGCCCTCATCTTGGAAAAAAAAGAATGTAAAATTGTCCTTTTTAATTGTCATGGAGTGTTTTTGAAAACTACATTGTCTTGGCAAATTGTGGAGGAAACTGTCATCGTGGATCAAAAAAGAGTGACACAATTCTTCTTTATTCGTCTTACCTAGTGCAGAAGTTGAGGTGTCACTGATACATGAGATAAATACATTGTTTTTGAAATGACTACTACGGAGCCCTGGAAGTGCCATCCATGTTTTTTTTTTTTTTTTTTTAGATGTAACATTCATTTTTTTTTATCCCAAGATAACAATTATTTCGACATAATATTTATTTCATGATAATTCGTATTACAAGATCACAGTTATCTCGAGATAATATCTCAAGATACCATCGTAAATGTCAGCACATGCGTAACTGCCTCTGTGGCAAAGCATGATGTATACATCCATCTGTAACCACTACTTTTAACACTCTGATCAAGTGCCTACTACTCGAAATAATACCATATGTGGCTAAGCTCGTCTATGTGTGTGGCCGCTGCATGTGGGAGGGGTTGTCGAGTGAGTGACGTCTCTCCAGAAGTGAAGAGGTGCCCGGTGCGTGTCCAGCTCTGAATGTGCGCTTCTGTGCAGTTTGGCTGTGACAAAGTCATAAACCAAGTCACGCTCTGTCCCAGACTCGCCTCATCCCTGTCCCAGCTCCAGCCCACAACAGGACATCAAACCCTGGAGTGAGCGCTCCAGCACCTCCCCTGTGACACTCTACCACGGTCCAGTGTGGAGACAGGAAAGGTTTTACACCTCTATATGAAGAAAAAACAGTCAGTAAATGTAGCTAACGGGACACGTCTGCATACAGAGGCTGCGTTATACACAATAACAAAGTGCGTCATGGATATATATATATATATATATATATATATGTATATATATGTATGCACCGGTATATGATATGATCACTTTGGGGTACACCTCAAAAATAATCAGAGTAAACATAAAAAGTTAGAAGTGGAAGAGTTTTGACTGTCCTTGGTAAAACTTGAATCATGCATTGGATTAAAGAGGAACTGATAGCTTGTGAGGGATTAAAAAAATAAATATAAATAAATAAAGTGCGCCAGCATGCTTTTTCCACCTGCTGCCCTCAGCCAAGCGACACAGACCCGCTTGTCTGTGGGTAATGTCACTGCTTCTTACTGTTGCAGATGACAATAAACTGCTCTGAATTTGGTGTATTTAGTTCTCCCGAATGACAAGCATTCTCCTCGCTCCATAGCTTTCGCAGCTGGTACTTGTTGGTACCCATCTGTTAAGGGTATTGCTCTTGTGACCAGTGATCCAGAACTCATCACCAAGCCCACCTCCCACTTATACACTGTTGTTCTTACTGGTAATATGGACTGGGTGGAATCAGTCTGCAGGTAGTGTCACAGCTGAGTAACGCATGAGAAAATAACAAAGAGAAAAAATACAGTTGAGTTTCTATAGAGATTTATTGTATTGGTTATTTGAAAGTCAGTCTCAAACCATAAGATACTGCCTTTTTTTCTTTCTTTTTATTATTTCTCTGTAATTACGTGTTGCCATTTTTGTTTTTGAAATGTGTGACGGAGTCCAGGTCATTGAGGTAAGGTGGCAGGGAGCTCCAGAGCGAGAGTGAGTTTCATGGTGACAAGGGGGGATGGATGGATGGGGGAGGACAATCTGGAGGTGCAGCTGTGGGTGGCAGCCGTGATGAGGTCTGATAGGTACAGGGGAGCAGGTCTGTGGATAGCTTTGAGTGAGAGGAGCACATTCTTCTACTCTATGTGATGGGGAGCCAAATGGGTGGGTGAGGTTCAGGTGACTATCCTGGCAGCTGAATCCTGGACGAACTGTGTTTAATGGAGGGACTACTTTGGCAGCAGCTGTCTGCCAAAATACATTCTCGTTCCTAAAAAAAGTCTATTCTCAAGTGGACTTCAGTCAGCTGTCTGTGTTGCATGTTGATGGATTTGACAATCTGACGTACAGGTTTCTCCCCTCCTTACGTACTTGTATGGATGTTGGTAAAGAGGACTTTTGAGTCTGGTACTGACACCAGAGGCAGCTTTCGGCGTTGAGCACATTATCGTCCGACGCCGACCCATTGAACATCACAGGGGTGGGAAACATCTAAGTCCAACAAAACATCTGTGATGTGAAATGCTTACTTCTGCTTCAACATTGGATAGAAATGATCTCGTTTCTTTCCATCTTAAGTTGGGATGTGTTGAGACTGTGGACCAATGTGACAGAATGATCAATAATTGAAACTGCTATTGATATGATGGCGAAAGAAAGCAGGCCCAGTGATGCAGGTTTGGAAGGAAAAAAAAAATGGGGAAAATTGTGTGAAGAATGAAAGTTTTCTATCAATATGTCAATCAAAAACAGACATTGTGTATCGCTGATTTCACACTCAAGGTCCCTTTTTTTCTTCTGAAAACAAGGACTGTCATATGCATGGATCAGTACAATAAAACAAAGACCTAGTCTCATGGACATCAAAAGTAAATATTGTTTTGTTCAGTACATAATTTCTGGCGAAGTAAGAAAGCAATATGTGACCACTTAACCCAACAAGTTTGCGGATGACACCACCATCATCGGGCTCATCTCAGATGGAGATGAGTCGGCTTACAGGAGGGAGGTGGAGCGGCTGGTGTCCTGCTGCAGCCACAACAACCTGGAGCTCAACGTCCAGAAGGCAGTGGAGATGGTCATAGACTTCAGGAGAGTCACAGTTTCTCTGTGCCCTCTCATGTTGGCTGGTTTACCCATTCCTATTGTGGACTCCTTCTGCTTCCTAGGAACCACCATCACTGAGGACCTCAAATGGGAGCCAACCATCAGGTCCCTCATCAGGAAGGCCCAGCAGAGAATGTTCTTCCTGAGGCAGCTCAGAAAACTACAACTGCCGACGAAGTTGCCTCCTCTATCACTGTCTGGTACAACAGCGCCACCTCCAGGGACAAGAGCAGACTGCAGCGCAGCGTACGTTCTGCTGAGAAGGTGATCGGTTGCAGCCTGCCACCTCACACTTTCCTAGTTGCTGGGCTCCCCACTGACCATGGCAATAAATTAAATTAAATTAAATTCTGATTCTGAACTGAAGTAGTTCTTGCCATGTGAATGAAGCTCATTATGATGAAGAATATCAAGAGACACACTTTTAATTAAAGACAACCTTTGTGCTGTTGTTTAAAAATGGTCTGAGGTTGAAATCAAAGTTGAAGCAAATATGGGTGCTTCATAAGGGGAACGCAAATATGCTCTCTTAAGTCGGTTATCATGCCAATGGCTCCGTCCAGGATCAGTCCAGACCAATGAATGTGAGCTTCCATTGAACAAGGATGGCACCTGGGCTGTGAGACCCCAGAGAGCTGATAGAAGAAGAAGAAGGCGGAGAGTCGATATCTTGAAAAGATGTTCAAAAACCTTGATAGTAAGTTGTTGTTTCCAATTTGGTGGTAACCCACTCTCATCTGCCCTTGCCTTAGAACAAAGGCATATATATATATATATATATATGATATTTATTTGGGGAAAACAAAAGCTGATTTCAGCACTTCGCTTCTTGAGTTGCTTTCTTTTAGGTGATACCAGAAATACAAGTAATAAATAAACATAAGTGTGTTTAACATTTGAGTGGCGTCCCTAAAAAAAAAAATCATAATAATAAAAAAAAAAAAAAAAATCGATTGATATCTGTAGTGAAAATGTCATGATATATATATATATATATATATATATATATATATATATATATATATATATATATATATATAATTCAATTCAACCAATAATATTGGCCCAATTTAATATGTTTCCAAACATATATTTGCTCTTGACAGTGAGCTCAGCCAAGGAGAGGTGAAATGAACATTGAACACTTGCTATGATACTCTGCACCACCGTCACATCAGAAACTGCAGGCATTTTATCCACATTACAGCGCTCAATATGCTTTTCACACCTGCCATGTCTATCCCCGGTGTATCCTCCATGAGCCGGGGATGGCTGCCTCTCCTCCTCCTCCTCACAACAGCCACCCCAGAACCGCAGTGCTTTCAGTCCAACCAGCCCACCTTCAGTATAAGCGGACACTGAGAAGTATCAGTGAGTGAACCACACCCTGACCCACTATTTATAAAGAAATTCACATCTTGTGTCTCAGCTGCCAAATGGTGGGTATATAATTTTGACTTGCTCCTTTATAAATTGAAAAAGTGTGGGGGACCCTGCCTGAGATGTTTTTGTGTAACTTCAGTGTTCGAACCTTGAACATAGACACTAAATAAAGGCATCACAAAAGCAATATTTAATCATGCATTTGGAAAATATCAGCATATTGGATATCGGCAAAATGTCAATATCGGACAGCCCTAGTTTTCATGGTGACTATTTTGCAGTGGCAAGTCATTAAAACACTGACAATTCTTACGTTTCTGATGTGAAAAGAGGAAAAAGCACAGCTTAATCGATACACAAACGCATACGTGCACACACTCCTTTCTCATTCAAGTCTATGCTTCCCAGGCAGTTCCACGACATAGCGGTGCTTCACAGCACTCGGATATATCTGCACTGCATTTGGGGATTTGATAAATCTCATGTAACCTGGTTTCATGTGGGAAAGTCAGTGAGGCACGTTTAGCCACTCGTCGAAAATTCTCTCTGGCTCTTTGATTTGAAGGACTTTTCGGCAGCTTCCATCATACACTATCTTCCTTCATATTTATTCATGTGATCATTGTCAAGGAACGTTGGAGTCCCTCGGTTCTGCCTGGATATCAGTGATTGGAATTGGTGCTGAGAGTGTTCATCCCCTCTTAAAGGATAAGAATAGCAAATCCAAGAATTAGAGAAAATGTTGCGGAACACAAAGCTGCTAATGAAGTTGAATGTGTTGTCGTGATATTTGTTTAGGGAAAAAAGCTGATTCCAGCACTTCCCTTCTTGACTTGCTTTCTTTTAGGTGATGCTAGAAATACAAGTAATAAATAAACATGTGTTCAACATTTGAGTGGCTGAAAAAAAAAAAAAAAAAAGATCGATTGATATCTGTAGTGAAAATGTTGTGATGTTCTTTACTTATCATAGACTCTAAAATGATACAATACACACCAAAGAAATGCACCAATAACTCTGTGTGTGTGTGTGTGTGTGTGTAGAAAACTGTTGCCAACTTTGTAAAATTCATTAAAGAAAGCTTTCCTGCTATCCTCACAGATGAACCATTAAGATATTCAACTTGTAAAACATGATCTGAGATTCAGAAACTGTGCTTAGCAACTTCCGAATCATGAAATTCCGAAACATGGCAACAGAGTTAGAATGTTGATATATCAGCGATATGTTAAACACTCAAGACATGGACATGTTGAATGGCAATGTTACATCAGTTCCAGGCTGATCCACCCTTGTTGCATGAGGGAATGATTCCGATGCCCCTTTCTGCTCAGTACTGGAAACAGTAAAGTGATGTCACTGACTGTCGATTGTCCGATCATTTGTTTATTTTCTATCTTTTTATGCAATTCTGGATGTATAGAATTTTGTATTATGTATATTAAGCATATTTACTTATCACTAGTCATTGTCACGACTGCTAAGCTAAGGTGACCCTAGAGCAGATGACTTTGAACTCACAATGGACTCGGACAAGCGAGGTTAACAGTTAATCACAAGATTTATTACAATAAACACAAAATAATACAGACAGAAATCTAAACTGAGGGCGACGACACTGAAGTGGAGCACGGAGGACAACACACGAAGGGAGAGGAAAATACCTAAAACAGGCGTGAGATACACAGCGCTGCAAACAGGGACAACAGAAAACTCTGCACTCGGATATAACTCTGATGAGGCTAATACAAAACTAAAGACGCTCGGTAGAGGTGAAAACAAACACTCTAACCGAGAAAATAACTAGCACACACTGAACTAAAGTAGCGAGTAACAGTCGAGGAAGCTAACACGGAGCAAGTGATAGGAGAGCGAGATAGAGTGAGAAGAGTGGCAAAGGTGACAGAACGAGAAGATGAACACAAAGCAAAACAGAGATATAAACAGGGTCACAAGCAAAGAGAGAGGGCGTACCATGAGAACATAAGATGATCATCTGGCAGCACATGCTGGTTCTCCAGGTGTATAAATCTAAGAAGAGGCAATCAGTTGAATGAGAACCAGCTGCGCTGCCATGAAGCTGGAGGGGGTGAGAAAGCAAACAAGAAAACAAGGATCCGGAACACAGGAAGTGACAAAGTAAAAGCACGAACCATGATACTCTTGACAAACACACACTTGATAAAAGCTGTTGAGTAAGACTCAAATGATGAGGATCTTGACTTGTTGTGGCATCTCAACGTCAAGACTGGATCATATTGGGAGCGAAGATCATAAAAACTGGTCAGGGGATTACGCAGGACTATTTTGAGCTATGTCTACTCGTGACTTTGGTCAGCTTGCAAACATTTACATAGTTGTCTCTCAACGGCTCGTATCATATACCGTGAAGTATTTGGTGCGCCGTCCAGCATCTAGGCACTAATCTCGACGTGTTTGCTGATACAGTGCAAAGCAACATAAAGAGTCAGGTACTTTAGTTGCCTCAATTAACAATGATGACAGTAATCAACCCTTTCTTATTGGCTTATTGGAAAGAAATCTGTGCCACATTGATTAGCCATCCACGTTGCATTTGAAGCGGCGGAGCCGACGAGTCATTGGCAGGATGCCATTATGACTCCACCGCTTCACGCAGCACAGTAAGCCATGTTTTTGCAGAGTCAGCGCTTTTATTCCTCTCGTCCCCCAAACAAACTTCACACACTATTCAGAAATCGAGCAATTATTACCCCATCAGGTTGTTGTCGGGAGCCGCGGGTCCCGGGCGTGTTTGCGATTGTGACCACTCAACAAAATGCACCGGGAACAAATTGCCTCAGTAAATATGCTGTGTGTATTCTAACAGGTAATATTTAAAATTCCATAGCAGCAAGTCATTGTAGCACTGATAGATGTGTCTGCCTCGCAGGTCGATGAATTATGCAAATGATGATAATTCTTCCAGACCCACAGCAGAGCATTATGCACCTTTTTATGTTTTGCAAGTGACAGATGTGGGGGATTCATATTATGAACAGGATGTAAAATGCACTGTTGAATTAATAGCTTGACCAAAGGTGATGCATTTAATGCTAGTTTTGCAATTTCACAATAATTGTATGGGCGTTTTTCAGACATTTTGTTGGACATTCGTTCTGCAAAGTGGGCAAGTCTTTTAAGCACCTTGCATGTTGAACCTTTATGACTTGCACTAGGAGCATGTTTTGTGGCGAGTGCCACAAAATGATGTCCATTTATTCCCTGAATGTGACACATACGGAGCAGTGGTGACTTGTTGATCAGGTTTTATGAAACAATGAACTAGTAGGTGATGCACTTGGTTCAAACATGATGTTTTTTTTTTTCACTGAAGTAGTTATTCAAAGCCAAATATTGTTGAGCAGAGAGTGCCACCTCGCGGCTTCTGAATATCAGGACAATGTTTCATGAAACTAATCAAACCATCATGAGTGGCCTCCTAAGAGTAGAGTAGTAATAACAGGTATCAAGGAACACCATAAGCCCAGCTAGAGATGAGGGCTCAAGTTGGAGTGACTCGGACTCAAGACGACTCGAGTTGCTGTTTTCATGGCTTCTTGTGACTGAACTTGAAAGTTAAAGTCTTGGACTTTACTTGAGACGGAATATCATCAATGACTTGAGTGTTGCAGGTTTTGGATTTTTCAGTTTTTTATAGAAAACTAGTCATATCGAACACTGCCCGGCTTCAGCGCTGCGAGTGAGTGAGTGAGTCATGATGTGATCAATCCACCATGAGTCACCACTGTGCACATCTCAGGGCATCAGGTCAACATGATGGGGGACATTCAGAGAGTAATTTAATTTGTTTTTTTAAATGTCCACTCTCAGTCCAAATGGTGAAGGGCAGAGTGCAAGACCCACAGCGCTGAGATCACGGACAACCAGGCAACAGCTTCAAACTTCGAACATCACTTGAAGATGCAAGTGTAAACTAGCAAAATGCAAATGAAAAAAAAAAAGAGTAACATGATATAATCATGTTTTATATATATATATATATATATATATATATATATATATATATATATATATATATATATATATATATATATATATATATATATATATATTTATTTATTTATTTATTTTTTTTCTTTCAAGGATTCCATTGCACAATGATGGTCATGCAATCTTCCAGTACAGTTTGAGAAGCTCAAAGACTGGTGGATATCTTATTGTGACATTTGAAAGTAATTGTCTCTTTTTATTTATTCATTTTTATGCCTCTCCTGCATTCTATTTGATGGAAACTGTCGAAAAAAAAAAAAAAATCATCATCAAAAAAAATCATCATAGTGAAATGAAACCTAAATCCAACATATGACAATACAAGTTCTAGAGAATTGATTGCACAAGGTGATGGCTCATAATTAAAATAAATAGACAGGTTTAGTGCCTCCTCGATCAATTCTTCACATATCATATGCTTAATATGAAGCAAATGTTTTAAGGATATTACCAATTCTTTTGGAAAAAAAAAATCACCTAGCCATGGATATCAATTAGATTTCAACCTTTTCTATGTGTGAATGTGAAGAAATAAATCTTCATCGAACTAGGAGGCTCCACCTTGCCAGAGGAAGGGGAAAGTCATGAAAGCCGTGTTAACTTGAAATTGGCAAAGCCCAGCGGCCTGATACGCAGAACACTTGCTTGTGACTGCCCAAGAGCACTGTCTGAGACCTGCCAATTTTAAACCATTACAGCCAGTGAAGGGTGCACTTTCTCTGTGCTGTACAGTTAAATGTTTTATTAGTATTGTTTATTTTAATACACACTGGCTTGACTTACAAGGGAAAGAATGCAATACTTATTTTAGTACAGCAGACATAATCTCTTCCCCGGGGTCTCCTCCCGGTAGGACATGCCCGGAACACCTCCCCAGGGAGGCGTCCAGGTGGCATCCGGATCAGATGCCGAGCCACCTCAGCTGGTTCCTCTCAATGTGCTGCCCGAGCTCCTCCCGGATGACCGAACTCCTCACCCTATCTCTAAGGCCGCGCCCAGCCACCCTGCGGAGGAAACTCATCTCAGCCGCTTATATCCGCGATCTCATCCTTTCGGTCATTACCCAAAGCTCATGACCATAGGTGAGGGTAGGAACGTAGATCGATCGGTAAATCCAGAGCTTCGTCTTGTGACTCAGCTCCCTCTTCACCACAACGGTCCGATACAGCGACCGCATCACTGCTGCCGCTGCACCAACCTGTCTATCAATCTCACACTCCCCTTTTCCCTCACTCGAGAACAAGACCCCGAGACACTTAAACTCCACCACTTGGGGCAAGAACTCTCCACCGACCCGGAGAGAGAGCAAACCACCTTATTCCAGTGGAGAACCATGGCCTCAGACTTGGAGGTGCTGATCCTTATCCCGGCTGCTTCACACTCAGCACGCTGCCCAGTGCATGCTGAAGGTCCCGGTCCTATGAGGCCAGCAGAACAGCATCGTCCGCAAATAGCAGAGATGAAATTCTGTGGTTCCCGAACCGGATCCCCTCCGACCCCTGGCTACGCCTAGAAATTCTGTCCATAAAAGTGATGAACACAACTAGGAGGCGCTCATAGAATGCGCCATAACAACCTTTCGTACCAACCAGTGGATACAGGAGGAGCCTACTGGTCCATATGAGTGGGTGATATGTACCCGTTCAACGGGATGATGGTATGTGTATAGGGTCACTGTATGATGATCAGGAGGCAATAAGTGAAGTTCTAAATTGATAACTAATGTGATGACTATTGTGACAAAGACACATGGGATTAATATCAATAGTAATACGAATCATTATAAAAAGAACAATAAATACATATAGAACGACGAGGTGTCAAAATACAAACACACTGGTGGAAAGTCACTTTGCCATTCTTTGATGAGAAGGACTTCCATCTTACACCATCTCCCTTCATATTTATTCATGTGATCACTGTCAAAGTACACTCACAGTTCTCATTGCTGCCTGGATATCAGTGATCTCGATTGGCGAGGGCTGCGTTGATCCCCTCTGTTCAGAATAGATAAGGACAGAAATAATTTCAGTGAGATAAAACAAGTTTTTGTACGCCGGTTTGAATTAGCATATGCTTTCATGGCCAACAGAAAATGTGGGAGTCGTAGTCAGTGACGTCAAATAAATATAGATATATTACATCAGTGAGCGTTCATGAGCCTAAATATCCTGAAGAACATCAAGCATATGCCATGTAAATTCACTTAATAGGGTGTTAAGATTGTGAGTCGGTGAAATGGAAGGACAGTGTGAAAAGTTTTGGTTGGGCCAAACAATTTAATGAAGTCTGTGCGCCGCAGTCAGGCACCGTGGTAGCAGCGTTTTCATTTTCCCAGGGTATTATCTGAAAAGATCACTTGTGACACTTGCACAGCAAAAACAAAAAGAAAATGACCTCAAGAAATCAATGGACTTTATTTCCCCGACATTTTTTTGTGATTGCAGCCAGCTGAGATGAAAAGAGACATTTGAAATGAGCTTGTAAAGCCACTGGCATGAGACATTCACTGCCCAGGCCTTGACTGACCTAAAGTGCATGCAAATGTTATACACTCCTCCGTCCATAAAGCAGGCGAAATGATGAATAAGACGTTATTCTGGAGCATGGAGTCGCTGATTCAGAGAACATTTAGATATTTGCTTTGCAAGAATAATGCAGCTTCTTGTTTCCCATCTTTATTTCTCAAAAAAAAAAAAAAAACAACCAAAATACCATATCCACATGAGGGAGAGAATTGTGTTTTGAATTTAATTTGCTTGAAAGAATGCAAAGATTCCATATGTTCCGTCTTTGATAGGAACCCTGGAACATCATCAATTCAATTGTTCAAAAAGTAATTTTTATGGGAAAATGTGAGTGAAATATCAGTCAGAAAATGCTAAAATAATAAATAGAGATATGGGAGAAGACATGACTGGTGGACTAAGTCACTTAAATAATAATAATAATAATAATAATAATAATAAGGACATTTGTAAGAGCGCGTTCCTTTAATAATAATAATAATAATAATAAGGACATTTGTAAGAGCGCGTTCCTTTAATAATAATAATAATAATAATAATAATAATAATAATAATAATAATAATAAGGACATTTGTAAGAGCGCGTCCCTTTAATAATAATAATAATAATAATAAGGACATTTGTAAGAGCGCGTTCCTTTAATAATAATAATAATAATAATAATAATAATAATAATAATAAGGACATTTGTAAGAGCGCGTCCCTTTAATAATAATAATAATAATAATAATACAACTATTATTATTATTATTAGTAGAAGTAGTAGTATTTTCAGTATTATTATTATTAAGTTTATGGCAAAAGCCAATATAATAGCAGGCAACATAGTGTATAGTACTTATGTAGTATCTAGTATTCGTGGTTCATGGAATGCATATGTCTGTGGAAGTCAATGTTAACAATGAGATGATGACCCTGATGATCATGAATATTATTGTTGCTCTTGGTGTTGCTACACAATAACTATGCTGGGGCAATTTAGAATAGAAATAAAATCCCTCTTGTCACTGTGCTAAAAGAGCCCTCGATTAATATCAAGCAGAAATGGGAGAGCACACATGAAGAAAACAAATTATGAATTATGAAGAATATTGTTCAGAGGAGGCATCAACTTGGAGGTATCACAATTGAAACATCAGGATTAATAAAGTGGTATACACGGTTCACTCAATAATATACCTTCTATGATTCAAGTTTCAAGATTGGATTATTCTCACACTTGTTTTAGCCACAGCCAAATGAGAATGAAATCATATCTTCAGCGTTGAATCCTGTCCATTATTGCCAAGGTTCTCACAATTTTAGTCGATATTAACCCAGCTGCAAATATGGAGCCTAGTATACTGTAGGAACTGCATATTTCAAAGAAAAAAAACTAAAAGTGATAATTTAATGCACATTACGAACACATTTGGTCACCAGTCATATTGATTTATGTCACTGATTTGCATGTTTGCTGTGTTTCTGGAAGTTACCTTCTGGTATTCTATCTATTTGCAGTACTTATTGGAAGCCAGCAGGGTGTCCGAGCTCCAGCTGAAGAATCCATTACAAGGCAGTGACAAATCCTTGCAAGTCGTCCTGGATCCAGATAAAACTTGAAAACACTCACCAAACAGAATCAACTGTTCATTTCTTTATTGTCATTGCACAAAAACATATCATCATATTATGGCAACGATTTCTATATGTCCACAAATAAATAAATGTTAGATAAATACTAGTCCAGAAGATGTACAAATAAACAAATAAACAGTATTCAGCAGCCTGACAGCACCAGGAACCAAACTATTCCTGAGTTCTGCATCGGATGCTGCGGAACCGTCTGCCGGATGGCAGGAGGGAGAACAGTGCATCGTGGAAGTCATAGTCTTCTGGGAAACACACAAGATGTATAGATGAGCAGAGAGATACCAACTAACACGTGACTCGGCGGAGGTAACTATGCAGATTTTGACCCTGCGATGTCAATCATAATTCAATTATTGGTTCACTATTGCCAGAAAAAGCCTTTCCAAAGAGAGAGTAGCTTATTTGCCGTTGTCTGTAGAACAGATCTGCGGTGCCCTTTGCATGGGACGCGTAAAAGCCCGAGCGTGCTGACATTAATTGACACCAAATGTGGTTAGTTTGCAGGGAAGGAGCGAGGCTGAACCAATTGATTTTCATTTTTCCATCTATTAGTTGGCAACTGAGGTAAAAGACGGTGGACTGCTGCTAAAGTGCTAGCCTAATTTCTCTTCCCCGTCGGAGGGCAAAATGGCTGCTGACAAATATCGGAGGAGGAGTGCAATTCACCGTAACAAAGGCATTCAGACTTGATCATTTCAGCGGATATTGTGTGCGTGAGCATGCGTGGTGCTCTGGATGAAATATCAATACAGTCAACCTCAACTGAACCGACCACTTAGAAATAACTGCTTCCTCAAACCATCACATTAAAGCAGTGTTCAGGCCTCAATTGTACCAATTCACTCTGACTGGAGTGGCGCTTATTTTCTAAATTCACAGGTGATATTTTTGTTGCTTTTTATGTTTGCACTAATAGTAATTTTCTGGAGGACATGCGGTGTAAGTGCAATCCAATAAAGAAATCCCCGTCTTTAAAACAGCAGCAGACAGTGCTGCGAAGCTTCCCTGTCCCCCGGGAGAAAATGCCACTTAATTGGAAAGTATTGATTTTCTAACAGCCATTTGTTGTTTGCCAGCTACCAATCAGTGGACAGTTTCTGAACCCTGGTGAGGATTAGACCTCATGGATCATGATTAGCTTGTTCTGATTAATTGTGGTGACAACTGGGAGAGGACTAAAAAACAGGAAGAGAAAAATAGAGATAGTGTGAGAAAGAGGGCCCTTGTGATGTCTGCTGTTCTCCAGCGCTTCTTTTTCTCTGGACTGCAACATTCAAATCACCTCCCTCCCTCAAAAGGAGAAAAAGAATAACAATGAATGGGCACCTTTTTGCTTTGCGTATATTTCTCTGAAAGTGCGAGATATAAAAATGACCCTCACGGTTGATCACTAACGCACAGTATCAAACAGTTTGCTGCCATGCCTTGTGGGGCAGCCGTAAGAGTGGCATTTGCATTAGTGTTTTCTGTTCAGGAGGAGGGTTTCATGTGTGTTGGGAAGTGTTGAAAGGCACACGAATAAAAGGAAGAAGGACCACGTCAAGGACATATACCATGGAATATGTTTATAAGTATCATAAAGTTCCTTCGATTTTTATGTGGAAAAAAAGAAAATGTTTCTGTGAAATTAATATTTTCTGACAAAAGGAATGAATACACTTTGTTTTTTTCAAGCCTGTATCGTAAGTTGTCTTTAAATTGTTGCATAACTTTCAAAATATATTGTCTGTCAAGTATAGGAAATATTGAATTCCCTTCATCAACAGGTTCAAGCGTTGTTATCTGCAAGTCTTGCATGGCTCTTGTCTCCTGCATATTGACCTTTTTCCTTGTTGTACTTGTGTCAGTCAGTTAGTCTGGTCCGTCCTGGTCCTTTATTTGACAAAAAATTTAAATACATTAATTAAATGAAATAAATAAATTTAAAAAATAATGAATAAATTACAAAACTACTAGAATAAAGTACTAGAATGAAGTGAAATCGCACATCCACACATGATTTTTTTTTTAATTAAATTATTTTTTACTGTAAGTTGATGTATATGACTCTTTTTCTTTTTTCTTTTTTTTTAATGTTAAAATAATTTTATAGACAAATGATACTATTTTCAGATACTATTTATCACTTCCTTCGGGGGAAGGGAGAAGCACAGAACCAATATCATGCGATATATAGCTTTAGAAGTTCACAAATTAATAGATTTGCAAAGAAACAAGTCCATGACTGAAATTTTCAAACATTATTTATCTAACCTGTATGACCTTGGATAGTAGTTGCTTCAAGGGACTGCTTTTCTCTACTTTTTTTTTTCTTTTTTTTTGAGTTTAATAAAATGCTTTGCACAGTACAATAGATTGCTCTATAGAGAGTATCTGCCTGCAGCAAACTCTTTTCATGGTTCGTCTTTGCAGTCCTGACATAGAAGTTATCACTCTTTTCTTCAAACATAATGCCCCCAATCTCCGTTCAATGAAACAGCAACTAGAAAATGATATTTTCCCTCTTTCCCTGCTTAAAAACTCTTATCTTATTTCCATTCTTTACGAATATGTTAGCTGTTAGCTTGGACGACTTGTGAATTGAAGTTTCTACAAGGTCAGCATCAACATCTCCGGAAATAGCAGGAATCTGTTATTTGTTAAACAAATGTTGAGTATATAAGTCATGTCCGATCTTTGTTTTAACACTCTGTAGCATCAGAAAAACAGAAAGAAAAAATAACAATGACAAGAAAACACTTGATGACTGTTCAACTGAGAGACCCAAAACCGTTCTGATGTCAGCTTGCAAGTACCGCCCCCTCTACGGTTAACCAATTCTGATATCCGACTTTCTGTTTGCACAGCTTGAGCGATGTGGCACCAAAGTGACCTACAAAACAGCCATGGTGGAGCCATAAATCATATTGGGTCTGAAATTAATCACTGTGTAGAGGACATCTTCTACCACTGCTGTCCTCTTACAGTCACTCCCTGCAAAAAGCTCTCTCTTCCCTCCGATCCATTCTGCTCCCAGGGCGCTGCATCAGCCATCAAACAGCCTGGGCGTCGGCCCCAAGAGGGGAAGAGCAGCCCTTTAAGTAACTTATTTAAATGCCGGAGAAAGTTGACAAAGTGCCATGTTGCAACAGTGTCCTGATGACAACTGTCATTCTTTCAAAAGCACGCTGTGTGGGGACCCCACTGGGCGCCAGTGGGATGGGAGCGGTCTGCTTGATTTATGAGGCAGTGGGACACAGCTGGATCTAATCAACCACGTCACATCCCACGTCGACACAAAAATGCGAGGTTTAAGGCACTTCAAGGGCAGCCGCGGTAAATCCAATGACAAGATGTCAAAAGTGGTCATTGTCTCTTCAGTGGACGTGTGTTTCGATTCGCTTGAAGGAAAAGGAAATTGGAATCCAGATACATCTACGCTTTCATATGGTCATCGATTAAATGGCATTCATTTGTACATTTTATCATTTTTTTGTTTCTCAAATGTTTGCAAAATCCATCTGGAGTAGGGAGTTGAAATGGCTGCTGCAAAGATGAAGTCCGTAAAACAGAATGATAATGGGGAATCTTAAGGAGCGGGGATCAGAGTTATGAGCCTGCCAGTTCAAGACCTGCTCCTTGACTAAATGTGCCTAATAGAATCACACTTAGGATTTACTGCTCCCAACCCCAAACTGTCTTTGTCTTCAACCACAAGATTCAGCATAAGTGCACACACATCCTTGAGTGAAGAAGCCTTCAGTTATTCTGTTCATTTATTTATTTATTTTTCTACTTTATCCACTAAAAGAAAAATGTATGAAAAGGATGCCAATATTTTCAGACTTCATATCACAAGCTCAAACATAATTTCACTGAAATATAGATTGGAAACAGCAAGAGGAAGTTGAAAAGGTCCTACTGTACTTAAAGGTTATTTTCAAAGGTTAGTTTACTTCTCTTTTACAGCTGGATGTCATCATTTAATAACAGTCAGTCAGGACTTCCTCGGTATTATGTTTTAGAGTCAATTGACTGTGGCTTTAAGGACGTCCCAATGTCCTCACAGTGGGGCTAAAGAAGATGGCATTCATGGGTCCACAGATACGCTACAGTGACATGATATCGTTGTAATAATATAATATAATGTGCATCCAAGCAGCGGTGACTCTTGAGCAAACCTGTTTTTTTTAAATGTCCTTCAGTGTTCTAATTTGATTTTGAGATGCATTGCCAGATCAAAACATAACCTGGAAAGAATTTTCCTTTGGCTATTTGAAGCCTGATATACACTGTAGCGGAATCACCGGGATAAGTAGGTCAACCAAGTAATTTCGCACGGCATGATGGGGTCGCCCCACTATCTGGACGCGGGTCAAGCAAGCCTGCAATGGACACAGATATTTATCTGCGTTGGCTCGGCTCCCTCGCTTCGTGCAAGCGTATCCCACTTTCAACAGTGAATGTTTCTGATGCCAGCGTTGTTTTGCGTGTCTGTCATGCTCCCACTTTGTCCAGCAAACATGAGTGTGTGTAGGTGTGTCTGTATGTGTGTGTGTGGCATGATGTAGACCAACTGTAATTCAAATATTAAGCTGTGAACAAATTCCCAAGATTTCAAGGTGTTGGTCTCCTGAAGGATTGTTGACCATACGGGCTGAGAATAAACATTTTTTGGACGTGTTTACAAGCAAAACTAGCGGTGAATGCAGTTGACTGATGCCGAGGTTCTTGGGTGTGATAAGATTGAGGTTTCTTGAAACACTGGCCTGGTTCTCAGAGGCCACTAGATGGCGCTCTCTGATACATAATCTTTGGATTTGAACTGTTTCAAAGAAACCTCGTATCATTTGTCAACCAGCAGTTGCGACAGTGTCTGGCAGTTGTTCATCGAGCATCACACTTCATTTCATTCTGGTTCTGAGGAACCTCTAGGGGGCGATATTAGGGACTTAGTCATGACAGAAAACTGAATTGAAGCGTGAAGAATAGTTTTACAATTTCAATGAATTATATCGACCATAATAAATGGCAACATTGACTAGTTGAGTTCAATATAAAAGAGAGAATTGACATGGGGCACAGCAGTTAAAGAGCTGTGCAAAGATGTGTACGAACAAAACACAGCAGCAGCAATAATAATAATAATAATAATAATAATAACAATGTATTTATAATGGAGCACCCAAGCCCACAACATTAGGCAGAGAAGCAAGAGACAGGATTGTCGCATAGAGTGATGTTTTAAGGTCTGTATCAGGGACTTTTTTAGCTTTGAGCCTCATAAAGCTGCGTCAATGCTTCTGGTTAACTGTTGCGGTTAATATTCATAGACTGCATTCACTTTCCATTTCATAGCGGAAAAATGCAATCTCTGAGCTCAGAGTGAGGGATTGGGGTTATAACCCAGGCCCCCACAGCCTTTCACTGGAGATGGAGGAGAAGTTATCTGTGTGACTGTCAGTATTTGGTATCCGTTGGCAGCAATTTATTATGATTTTTTTTTTTTTTTTACTTGCTAGAAACACACTTATTATTACTTAAGATTATTACAGAATAATGTCATGACAGTAGTAACCATCTTTTTGTGCAATATTCTTGACAAATGTACAGTGTATATTCCCAATGCATGGTCATAATTTCTCTGCAAACAAATGTGTTCTTCTTTTTTATTCTCACCAATAGTGTATTGGGAACAATGCAAATTATTTTCAGTCAGCCCAGATCGGAGCGGAGAAGGCGACAGTGTAATAATGCAACAGGAAGATGTAGTTGAATGACATATTGTAAAAGCCTCAGAGGGAGAGTCTGTAGATGCACAAAAACGCAGACAAAGAGCAACTAAACTACCGTAACAGGGTGTCATTGCAGCACTTTTATATCCCAGCCGGATGAAATATTATGTTATGCAATTCCATAAATACTTTTTGTTTTGTTTTGTTTGCTTTGCTTCTTCTGAGGCCACAAATAGCTGTTATAAGTCACATTAAAAGATGATAATTATTCCTCCTGAGGATGAGAAGGCAACAGTGGATTGTTTCCGAATTCACACTCTTTTAAGACAAGGTTATTTTCTTCTGAAATGGAAGGAACAAAAGGAAGAAGTAAAGTAATAGCACTGCAGCAAAGCGTACGCCGTGTCTTGCAAAGAGAACTCACTGAAAAAAAAAAATAAAGATAAGTCTCCAGCACGTTATTTTGTTGCCTTAGGAATAGCAACGGACAGTGACATGATCACTCTGAAGGCTTGCAAGCGTTTTCACAGTGGGGACATGAATTCCTCGACTTCTAAATTGAATTTTCTTTCTACAGTAATCGATTTTATGTATTTGTTTATTATTTTTTTAAACAAAGGTGCAGTATTACAGCAATCCCAGGTCTTCAGACAATCTCAGCCAGAGGCCGAACAACAATACAATTACAATTCATCGTTGGAAACGCACCTTTTTTAGTCAGCTTTACCGTGTTTGATGGTTCGTGGCATCAATAGGTTGGTGAGACCCTTTAGACCGAAGGGTTTTGGTACATGATGCAACTACATAAACCCTCTTTCCCAGTGCAGCGATTGTGATCTACTTGTCAATGCCAGTTAGTGAGAGTGTATCAGGTGACATTGAATGAATGTAATTCCATTTTAAAAAGGCAGCCACTCTCTCACGCTTCATTCTCACTACAACACTCAGCTCCTTCATGTGCTCTCGCGGCGACCTTGCACAATTTCTCTTCTTCACAAGTGCGAGTACACGCCCCAAATCTCACATACGATGCACCAAAAACATGGGGCGAACACAGAATCTCACACCGTTAAGTGTAGAAACCCTTGCATGCACTCAACCTAAATCACTTGATAATTTTGTCAGACTAATTTAAAAAAAAAAAAAAAAGACGTAGTTCATTTGTGATTCGTCACAAATCGATCCCACTTTTTTGTTTCTATTCCTAAAATGTGGAGAATGGCCAAGCAGTGGCCAATAAAGCATTCCTCACGCAAGCATTTGGTTGGACAAGCCAAGCAGACGTCAGAAATATTCTTTAGACCAGACCTGTAGTGTGCGTTCCCGGGGCCGTGGCGATATTTATATGGCCCTCAAAACTTTCTGGAAAGGTTCCTTGAATTACCATTTTATGCATGAATTAGACTGAATTCAGTAACTGCAACACGCAACGGCTTTTACCGAGCTTTTCGAGTGGCCACCAATATAGATGGGAATATAAATATTTTGTAATTTTTTGTGTTGTGTACATAACTATTTTGTACACATATGAGATGAGATCAAATTACACTGCCGCTATTCTTTCTTCAATTAAAATTTAAAATTTTAATGTACTACTTGCAAAGATAATCTTCAACTATTTATTGATTTACAATGAAACCCTGAACATAAAATTGATCAAACATGAAGTTCCAGTTAACATAAAGTCAGTAAAAGTAAGTCGTAAACATGAAGTTAGATATTATATCGCATCTTATGAGTGATCACTCTTTTTGAAATATTTTATGCAAGCATTTTCATCTTCAGTAGCATATTTATTTATCTTCTTGTTCTTCGTCTTTTTCTTTTTTTCCCTACCAAATATCCAGTTTTTGCTTGTCAGTACATTATACCACCTACTAACTAAATTTAACTTGCTAAACATTCTACTAGCATGACAATGTCTTACAATGCGGCACGGGCACACTAGGCTTAATGTGTAGTTGACAGTCCAAAGCAATGGCTGGAGAGCCAGCACTGTTTCGTTTATACAGTGGCACGGCAACTTTTGCAAATGGTGTCCAGAGTGGGACCTTGTCACTCTCCTGCCATGGTAACTTCTGCCTTGTTGAAGGGTCATTCAAAACACACACGGAGATGCAGATGCTTGCTATTCTCAAGACAAACAATTTAACAGTGGTAAGACTCAGTACACGTTACCTTTCACAGCAGAGTAGAATTACACGCTCAGTAAATACATCCAAAAAAGTTCACCTGTTTCTGTTATTGTGATCTGTCCCATGGTGTCTGTTTTTCTTTGAGACGTCAACAGAATAATTAGAAAATAACCCATTTACTTAACATAGCAGGTCTGACAGGTCTTAAAAATATTCAGCATATTTCACATTTCAAAATTCCCAAACCTTCCTGAGTCACTTCTAGGAGGAACTGCATCTCTCTGCAGTGCACCCTGAAAAAGCATCTTTACTACATGCCTCTCTATCATTACAGATAGCCTCCGTCGAGGCCACTGGCTGCGACTAACTTGATGAATATCTACTGGCTCAAAGCTCCATTTCGCCAATGTTGGCCAGGGCTCACATTCCATTCTGATTTGGTTCTTTCAGGACAAGAACAAAGCTCGACTACCAATGCTGCTCATTCTTCTTGTTCATGTGAAAGTGATGGTGACAGATTTGAGAAATAGTGGAGGGTATAATTGACAGCAATCCTTTCAAGCTGCGGCGCAGAGCTTTGAATCTGATCTGGAACACCACGTTTGTAATCTTGTAGATCCAATTTGCCCAAAGAGTCTCCACCAGCCGCTATTGCTATCTACGGATAAAAAAGCAACCGTGTCCGCCAGCGTTTAAAGCAACACCTCATGAAGCATGTATTTGTTGCAACTAATATCGCAAGCTATTCAGAATACTGAGAAATAAATAAATAATAACTGTATTCTTGATTCAAAATGTAAGGGAAACATAATAAGGGAGAGTGAAATTTCAGTACATAAAAGTGAAATATAACTCAGATTTGATTGAGAAAGTTCACCTCCTATTATCCCAACAGTGTGTGACAGTAAGTAGAGAAAACAAAAGCATTGCTCAGGATTTATTCAATGAGACTTTGCCAGTCAGTCAGTCCAGCTTCTGCAATAGACGCCAATTGACTGAAAATATTATATACAAAAGAATCAGTTGGGATTTTTATATTGACATTTGCGAACAAGCATCTACTCAGTTGCTGCCATTCTCTAAATCTTCCATGGGACTGTGTTTACTTTGTATAGTAAACATGATTTAAGTGGATTAAGCTACGTAGCTATTCTGTGGTTAAAGGTCTTCAGTCGCAGGGCAGATTTATAATATCTTAAAACCTTGTTGTTGACATTTCATCAGACCAATATCAAACAATATGGAAATGAGCTAATCTCTTGTGTTTCATATGGAGGCCGACCAAACTTCAACTGACTGCATTTTTTGCATATTGTAGCTACGCTTGTGGTGTAAGGAAAACCGTTATGATGCATGCCAGTTTTTGTCCATAGACTTTGTATTTTTTATTCTAAATTATATTTTTGTTTTTGTATTTGCTATTTATGAGATACGTGTTGATTTTTCCGGCAGATATCTTTGTACTTCTGGCTTTTTGGGAAGACACATGCAAAATTTCTCTCTTTATCAGAGCATCAAATACTTCCGCAGTGCACATTTGCAACAGTTTTCAATGTGCTTTTGATGGCTCAGCAATCTGAAGACAGAAAATAACACCTGACTCAACACATCCTCACTCTTATGGAGTAATACAGTGATGTCTCTATCGTGGACTTTCATGTCCTCTACAGACATCAAAGGCAGCCTTCCGCCTGGCATGTTTCAGTCAATTCAAAAAGAGGAAGCTCTCCCTTCTCTTTCAGAATAACATTGGATGCCATTTGTTTTATAATAACACCTAATGTGCCCGCCTTACTGTGACTGAAACACGTGGCCGTTTGAGGAGCTATACACAGCATTGTTACATGCAGAATTAAACCCAAAACCCAACCTGCGTCTTTGTTTTATGTGGTATCCTGATGTGTTGTGGAAGGCAGACCATGTGCTTCAAATGAAAACTCAATGTGTCAACAAGCAACACGGAAGACTGCCTTCGCCGCCAGCGTAGCACACAAAAGTAAACTTCACTTTAATACATCAGAATGAGGCTGTATTAAAGTTTGAGGTGCAGTGGACCCAAATGTGTTAGTAAAAAGTAATGCTCTCACAGTTCAAGTCCTCAATAACAAGCTCACAAATCCCACTGGAGTAATTTGAAAATGGTGTCAACCGATGAAACAATGGCCATACGATAAAAGAAAATGACTGGAGGCAGACAAGTTGGCTGAGCAAAAACTAAGGGAGTGCAGAATAAAAAAGAACATAAATAACAAAAAAAAATGAATGTGCTGGCAATGCCAGGAATATTCCAATGAAATGGTGCAGTTGACTTAAAAAAAAAAAAAAACCCGTGAGGTTTCAATGAACTAGTTGTTCAAAGCCAAACATAATACAGCAGACGGTGTCATCTAGTGGCCTTTGAAAATTAGGACACTGTTTCATGAAGCCTCATCAACCAGTCACCACCACCTATAGTTCGAGGCCCGGGAGCCTATGGTATCGTAGCCATGGTGTGGTACTCATCAAACAGAACATGCTAACATCAAAGGACAGGATGCCGGTTCACTCTGACTGTGTTTTAATGCAGGTCAAACCCAGTGAGACTTCAATTGTCAAATATCCTGTACAACTTAAATTGGTGATGTGTTTGAATTATAAACCCAAGCGGATTATCCTTCTGTGTCACTGTTGGAATTCCAAAGACCGAGGCCATGTTTGACAAATCCCCGAGCTTTGCTGCTGACATTTGATTAAGCTAAACAGAAAACAATAAGGACATCACTGACTCCAACATCCGTAGTCTTCCTCAAGGGAGCGTGTTTATCATCCAGTTTTTCTGTGAGGTTACTATTCAGAATCGACTTGAACTCATGCGTTTACCCTCAGACGTGCTGTAGTCAAATGTAAACTCCTCCGGTTCCCCTTGCAGCTCCAAAAATATACAGCTCAATGGGAGAAGAATGCAAGTGGTTTTAAGGGTCTCCAACATTGGGCAATTCGACAAGATCAATAATCTGGTGAAGCGGTGATCCACTCTCACTTCAGGCCAATATAAAAGTCTAGTGAATACGAAGGACCTCTTTTTCTTTCATCCACTCAATGCTGAGCGCTTTAACACTTATGCGGTGACCCAAAAGTCAGCCTCGGGCTTTGAAGTACCACAACTGCAGTCATTTGCTCTGAATGACACAGATTCAACAGTTCTTAGAAAACTGTGTATGGACTCATTAGAGCAATCTTTTGTTCACATCCATTGGGTGTTTGGTGTTACTTCACGTAATACTCTTACAACTCTTGCAAATAGACAGACAGATAGATAGATAGATAGATAGATAGATAGATAGATAGATAGATAGATGGATGGACGGACAGACGGACAGAAAGACAGACAGACAGATAGATAGATAGATAGATAGATAGATAGATAGACAGAGAGCTAGATAGATAAATAGATGGACGGACAGACAGACAGACGGAGAGACGGACAGACAGACAGACAGACAGACAGACAGACAGACAGACAGACAGATAGATAGATAGATAGATAGATAGATAGATAGATAGATAGATAGACAGACAGACAGACAGGAAGATAAATAGATAGACAGACAGACAGATAGATAGATAGACAGACAGACAGCTAGATAGATAAATAGATGGACGGACAGACAGACAGACGGAGAGACAGACAGACAGACAGACAGACAGACAGACAGATAGATAGATAGATAGATAGATAGATAGATAGATAGACAGACAGACAGACAGACAGACAGACAGACAGACAGACAGCTAGATAAATAGATAGACAGACAGACAGATAGATAGATAGACAGACAGACAGCTAGATAGATAAATAGATGGACGGACAGACAGACAGACGGAGAGACAGACAGACAGACAGACAGACAGACAGACAGATAGATAGATAGATAGATAGATAGATAGATAGATAGATAGATAGATAGATAGATAGATAGACAGACAGACAGACAGACAGACAGACAGACAGACAGGAAGATAAATAGATAGACAGACAGACAGCTAGATAGATAAATAGATGGACGGACAGACAGACAGACGGAGAGACGGACAGACAGACAGACAGACAGATAGATAGATAGATAGATAGATAGATAGACAGATGTCAGCTGTGTATTTCCTTAAGATTACAACTATAATTCACAGTAGTTTATGCAGTATTCACTGATACCTGCTAACATACATTAAAAATAAATAAATAAGCCGTGGTCTGTAAAGTATGTATGAGTACTTCAAAAGCATGGTCCTCGACTGGGCTGTCACTCTCAGCAGTCTGAAGATTAAGGCCAAAGGTTGAATGTGCTTATACTTCACCTGGCCTCTGCGATTAGAAGGCACCTGTAAGTGTGTGTATGCAAATGGTTGGGCTTCACATTCCCTGGAACGGACAGATCAACTGCAGTATCTAGGGCATGCCCAGTGTCTGGCCAGATGACAGCTGGGCTTGGCTCCTGCTGGCCGGCCAAAATACAAGAGATTAATGGCAATCGAGAAGTTAGTCGGTGAAATAGGTCACCTCATTTATTCTTTTCCTCTTCGATGTGATGTCTTCTGAGTAAAGCATACATGACTTGGATTATTTGTGGTCAGGAAGTCAAGAAGCAGTCTTGAAGTGCGTGGCCCAGAATTATTCATTTGAACACAGCCAAAGTCCCATTTAATACGAAAAAAGTTTGATAAAAAAGTAAATAAGAATGGATCCCACATGTGTCACTGACCCATTTGCGTACAGGACCAATAGAGCTTAACACACATTTTCCAACAGCGTATATATATATATATATATATATACGCTGTTGGAAAATGTTATTATACATGCTATTAATGTCTTGAAAATATTTGTATAAGAATTTAAATTTTAGAAGAATTTAAAATACATTCAGAGTAGTGGAAACCCTGGCCACTGTGTCGTGAAAAACATCCCTGAACAAAAGCAAACAGCTGCTTTTGTTTTCTTTTGTTCAGGGATTCCTCCATGTTTGTTGTTGTAGTTATCATCCTAGCTGTGACGTGTAACGTGAGCAAACTGTTAAATGAAATTGAAAGCAATTTGAAATTGAAATGAAATTGAAAGCAATATATATATATATATATATATATATATATATATATATATATATATATATATATATACAACTGGAGGATAGCAATGCTTGCCTTTGGCTGAGCTTGTTGAACGATGAATCTTATGCAGGCGGGCGTGTAAGTGTGTTGTGCTTCCAATAAACTATGTCCTTCACCTTGCCTCTCTGCATATCAGTGAAAAACCAACACAATTTCCTAGCTCATGAGGTTGCCGCAAACAATTTGAGACCTTCTCAACCTGCAGGGTCTATTTTACTCTCACTCCTGCTGAATAAAATACACTCAAGCCTCATGCATGCCTGGGATTCACTTACACCTGATCCGAGGAACACATCAAAGTGATTTAGAAATGCATTTTACCCTTTCAAGCAAAATTCTGATTTGGCTGCAGTGTAACAATTCGCGTTTGATGTAAAATGTGCTCGAATAGGAAAGAGTATCAACATGCAGTGACACCACAGCCTACCTCTCTTGATTTTTCTTGTCCACGCAAGGTTCCACAAAAGCTCCCAAACGCGATACAGTCATTATTAAAAACAAGCAATAATGGGTGTAACATGATGCTCATCTTTTCAGATGTTGCACACCAGGTTTTATATATATATATATATATATATATATATATATATATATATATATATATATATATATATATATATATATATATATATATATATATATATATATATAATTCATCGCAGTTTAATGGAATAACAATATTTGCCATTTTGATTTATATAACCTCAACTGAAGCTCTATTAATGTCTTGAAAATATTTGTATAAGAATTTAAATTTTAGAAGAATTTAAAGTACATTCAGAGTAGTCGAAACCCTGGCCACTGTGAAGTGAAAAACATCCCTGAACAAAGCAAACAGATGCTTTCCTCCATGTTTGTTGTTGTTGTTATCATCATATATATATATATATATATATATATATATATATATATATATATATATATATATATATATATATATATATATATATATATTTTTTTTTTTTTTTTTTTTTTGCAATAAGCATGAACAGGAAACATCGCATGAATCCTCTCAATGAATCCATTCGGTGCAGGTGAACAAACTCAGTGTCATAGAACAGATGCCAAACCATTCTGTGATGGCTGGATGTTCTGATCATGCCATTGAGCATGAAAGCCTGTTCTCCCAAAAGATATAGAGCATCAAAAGAAATGGACAGGGCAACTTAATAGAACAAGGGACAAGAGACCAAAAGGTTACTACTGTGCTAAAGCTGGCCTCAAATTGGTTCTAGAACCGACAGCAGTTTTTGTGTTTTAGATGCGTGGGGCTTGTGCATATACTCTAATGCAAATATTTAAAGATGTAGAGAGATTTGTGGTAAAAGAAAAATATTGCTGTGTTCCGGAAGGGTGTAAAATCATTGTAAAATATGATTTTAAAGATGATTTGTCCCCTTTCAATGGAAAATATGGTCACAATTTAATCTTAAATATCTCATCACACCTCCTGTAAAAAATAAATAAATAAAAAATAATGAAAAAAATAAAATGCTGGCGATGTCGGATTGAATTCATCATCAGAATTAATAAATTCTATTTTTATTACATTAATGTGGGGTGTGCTAGTTGAACGACAGGAAGACAATTATTTATTTTAAAAAAATCCATTTGTCAAGAGACAATATGTACCCACCTCACTTTTTACAGCAGGATTTATATAAACAGGTGTTTAAAAAGAAAGTACATGTAGAGCTGTGTCACTGAGCATCATGACATCAGCAGGACACTTAAGCAAGAGTGCTAAGGATAGTCCTTGGTCGACGCACTAAGAAGGGACAGTTTGAAGCAACAACATCGTGTTGTGTGCTTTGGGTGCTGAGAAAGTGAAGGGAGCACGATACTGTCAATGCAAGAGCCGTGTACCATGATTCTTCATTTACTCCTGTATGTCTTGTGTGTGAGGAAGAATCTCCAGGGGATCACACTGCAACGTATAGCGCACATGTATAAGTACATTCAAGCGCGAAACAAGTATTGCAATTCCCAAACTGTTACAGGTCATTTTTTGGCAAGAAAGTTCAAATTATGACCTGCAGATTTTCTTCAATTGTCCCTTTACATCTGCTTGTTTTTGAAACCAAAGTGTCTCAGCTAATGTGTAAGCAAAGGGGGGATGAGGGTTTGCTACCTTCACTCTGTTTTTTTCACTTCCTTGCTATTTGAATGCAGGCGGTCATGTAGTCGCAAACCTGCCAGATGCGCAAGGCTGTTAACGGGAAGGAAAAGTGTAAGCCAGCCTTAATCATCTCATGTCTGGGCCATTAAATCCCTCAGAGCGAGAGTTGCGAAATCTTGTTTTATTTGATCCCATTCATATCAGCACGCGCTGATTCAAAATATCAAAATGTGCTCTTGAAATGGTCTTCCAATTTTGCATTGCTTTGAAACACTGAGCTCTGACAAGGAATACATCTTCAACTTCCGAAGAACAAACTAGACAGGAGCACCTTATTATGACATTAGCCATTCTCATGAGTAGAAAAGCATTGTGACAGTGCATACCTCCGCCAAGGCGCAAATGTCATTATCATTACTGAAATGATCACGTTTATCATTATAATCACATTATTGTTTTTGAATTTTTTTTTTTTTTTTTTAAGCGTAAGATTCGCAAAAGAAGAATCCACATATGTCGTGCAGACATTTTGAAGGACAGAGTAGATGAGCATGGCTGCAGATTGGAGCGAGATTTACTTCCAATGATTAAAAACTAGCGTTTTTATTGCCAAGAATTCAATAAATCTCAAATTGTCCTCCTTTGCTTCCTTGTGTCTCAGTCAACTGGCTTCGGGATTGGCTCTGTTCCGTTCCACGTCACAGTTCGGGTCAAGAACGATCAGCTGTCACCACACACGAAAGAATTCGGTCGTAAATATTGTTGTATGTTTAACATTTATGACTGACAGCCTCGGGAGTTTAACATACTTGGTCGGAAAGGAGCAAAATCAGAACAAAACCATCCCGATTATTCTGATGTGTGTGGGCCCCTTAAGTCAGCCTTCTGTGCCACATTTAGGATTTCAGTTGAGCCACACATGAAAATGAACACAGAGGTTCGGTTGGAGATTGTTATGGGATGGCACTCCTTTACCTCTCAGAACCTCATTGTGTCACTTGGTATTCTAAAGAACATCAAATGACCATGCACTTCAGTCACACAGATGTCGACAGCACAAACCGTAAAGGAGATTGTCACAGCATTAATGTTGTAAAGACTGCTCCTGAATGTCAGTCCTAGCATCCGTCCCAGTCCTGCCACATTGGAGTGGAAGCATTTGCCTCCATTGAAACACCAATGCCAACATCAGACACAAAAGTAGGCATGAAAGTGTGAGTTGAGCTGGAAAATGTAGTCTCTTAACTACTACTCCAACAAAGTCTTTTACTCGACTGCATTGTGGAGTTGCCAGCTGTCTACCAAGTCTTACTGAGTAACCTGAACATTTGTCACCAGAGTCACATAAAAGTTGATTTATTTTAGTTAAGGGATTGTATTTGTTTTACAAAGTTTTTTTGTTTTGTTTTTTTCATTTTGAGTTCCTTCTTTAGCTCAAAATCCAAAAAGAAAAGAGGGATGAAGTTGCATAAATAAGAACCCGTCTTCACTCTGCTCCTTTTCATTCTCTGTATCATGGAAGTAAAAATAATGACTGAGTTGTATGTAATGTATCAACTAAGAAGCCATGAGATATAATGGTTACACAAATAACAAATAACTTGTAATATGGTCACAATTTGTCAGAGGACGGAAATAAGTAAATAATAATAATTAAAATACAGTTTTGGTTCTCACCAATTTCCGAGCGTGAGGTGCAGTGGTGAGATGCCACACCTTCAAAACCGTCTTAAGATCCCAGAAAAGGCAACATCGCAGCATTTAAACAAGCGAAGCAGCAAATATGTTTTAGTTATTACCGTATTATACACAACAGCTGTGACAGGTTCTCAAGCTGCACATACTGGAGCCAGTTCTTTTGCAGGAACGTAGGGGCGGCATGGCCAGGAAAACAGAAAAAGTTATGTACCTGACTATGGCTGGGGCCTGGTGACACCTTAATATTCAAATTCCATCCGAAACTTTCAGTCATACTGTACTGCATGAGGTTGAAATTGGAATTGTTCAAACAATAAATTCATACATGAATTAATAAAAAAATGGAGCTGCATTTATGTACTTGTCTTGTTGAAATGGCTGAACGTTCCAACTTAGTCAAAAACAAACTTAAAAGGAACTTCTTCACGCATTTGTTTCAGGTTGCTTCCAAACTAATTGAAGGCCACTGCAGAGGCTCTCAGACTATTTTAATTCGCTCTTTTTTTATCTGTTTATCCCCGAAGCAAGCCAGAGAGAAGTGCAACATTTTTATTTGTTGTGTGCGTGCTTTAGAACAACATCAATGGCGCTTCTGAAACACACAATGCCCCTACAGAACCCTGAGGATGTCGTCACCTGCGGCGAGCAAAACAGCAGCTTTGGGGCCAGTGATGGAGAGGTGGGGTTGGGACTGGAAGATAAAGATAGCGTGGGCCAAGGTGTGAAAAATCCTGGATTACATCTGTTGACAGAAGGGCTGTGGAAGTCACGGCTGAAAAAGATGGATGAGCTTCTTGCATTGCATTCTATAGGGAGCGTGCTGTGTGAATGAACAGAGGAAAACAAAAGGGTGAGAAAAATGTAACTGGCCTTGCCATTTCTATTCTGTGCTGAAGGTCTAATTCAAGATATTCTACTGTATGTACTGCGTGTCTCCGGAGGTGCTATTATATAACACCGTGTCCTCCTTGACCTCCATAGGTGGGTCTCTCATGGTTTCTCTTAGTTTTGAAGAGAACACGTATTGTTAATATTTTATTGAGGACACCTCATCTTTGGTTTACTGTAATATGCTCATGAATATATTTCTGAAGATCCCCCTTTTAACCTCTATCACTGTCTAAAGCTATTTATTTCCATTATCCCGTTCATTAACTAACGCCTACTTATGCAAAGCCAAGTGATTTATCTGTGATGCTCTGTTTTTATTTTGTTCAAACACTTCTGTTTTCCCGTCCTCAGCTTGTCTGAGATGGACTTATGGCACACAGCTGGAATTGATCACCAATAGTCACCTGCCTGAGGGATCAGCCTTGTTCAGCAGCCTGGTTCCAGTCTGGGATCAGCACATGTAAACTCTATTTGAAACTTTTGTATTTTTGCCTTTGCCTTTTGTCTTTCCTCACTATGTGAGCGTTCCTTACTTCTTTGTGTGTTTTGATATTCCGATTTTCGGCAATCTTGGTTGTTGATTTTCCAGACATTATGGCCTTGGACTGTTTAGATGTTTTTGAGATGCTGAACTCCTTTCGTGTTGTTGCTTCCAACCTTTTTTTTGTGTGTGTATGATGGTGTACTTTCGACTTGTGTACACAATTTTTTTATCGACTTGCGTCTTCCCGCTTCTCTCTCAACACGTCACACTTGGGTCCCACTTTATTCCGTATCCTCACAAGACAGCATACTTTTTTTTTGTTTTTTGTCAAAGAGCATGTGCGCCCCAGCTATTTTTGCATTGCATGTAGTTTGGGAACTGTTCGCAACAATCCTGTAAACTTTAACTGTAAAGGTTGACCAAAAGCAACACTATCACAACTGTCATTATTCCGCTTTGAATAAAAATTATTTGGTGTATCTTCAAATTTACTGAGGTTTGCCACAAACATGTATTATGGTCAGCATAGAGTACCAGGGGATAAGTCATGAAATACTTCCAGAGAGAGAAGCTACGATTGACCCAAAACACTGCTTACTGTTTCATCAGAACCTTTCCCATGGCTCAGCCCTTTTCCTTCCCGTCCACTGTCCTTTGTTAGATGCATGCAGCAAATGAACCTTAGTTTAAGTTTTTGGATCATATTGGCCATCATATATTTATTGTCTGCATCACTTCGTCTCTGATCAGAGTTAGACAAGGCACTTGCAATATGAATGAAAACCCAGCACACTGCTAAAACCAAAGATCTGACACAAGCTTTTTTAAATACTTGTGCGAAGCGAGACTTCTTGAAACCCTGAAGAAATGAAAGAGCATGTCAGAGACCTGTCAGTCAAAAAACAACCGCAGCGCCCAGAGCCACGTTGGACACAGACCCGGAAGTTAGGCCATTCGGAGGAACCTGTTGTGTTCAAGACGAGGAATCGGATCTAAGTGCAGTAATGGAAGAATTACAGGAGGCAGCGGGTCAAAATACAATGACTTAATAAATAGTACAAATACGCAACAAAACACTTGACCAAACCGGGAGAAACGAATACGAGCAGTGTCTGTACAAAGAGAGAACAAACAGAATGAACTGACAATGAATATCAAGGTTGTCAAAACGAACGCACAAGGAGACAACAAGGAAAAAAACAGGAAGCCATGCGGAGCAGATGAACAAAGAAAAGACAAAACTCAGAGGACCAGGGTTTAGAAAGGGTGAAGAAAACTTAAATCAAAGGACAGATAAATGCACGACGGATAGAGAGCGACCGAATTACCAGTGGGACAAATGGAGTCGATCTGGCACATGTTGCTGGAGTCCAGGTGTTTTTATATTCCGGTGATTCAAAGATGATTGGCTCCAGACGTGTGCCACAAACAGGAAGGAAGGAGGAAGAAACAAAACAGGAATCAAGGGAAAAAATAAAAGCTGGTCATGACAGAACCTTCGAGCAGGAGAGATGGTGAATATTGAACGTTCTGAACTAATTACATTGCAAGTGAAAGGACAAATGCACAAATGTATAGAAATGGCAGTAAAGATGGCTGCACTCTCAGATTGAGTTCAAATCTCATGAGTCTCAAATCTCTAAAGGGTCAGAAAAGAAACAAAGAAAATAGAAAGAAAGAGAAGCGAAAGAGAAGGAAAATACCTAAAAAAAAAAAAAAAAAAAAAAAAAAAAAAAAAACCTTAAAAACCCAGAGATCTTACCACTGGAAGAAAATGTAAAACAATTGAGGTAAAAACAGTAAGTGTTCTGGTTGAAAGCAATGCGTCCGAAAGACAAACACAATTGGACCAAAAAAACCCATAACAAAACTGACCGACCCAGTCACAGGATGGAATCATCTGCTCTGAAAAGAAAGAAAAGTAGGATGCGGAAATTGGAGTGAGGTTCCCAGAAATGTTGGCAGAGACATGCGTTCTCTTCCCTGCAAAGCCGAGAGTTTGGTTCCTTTACAATAATGCATACATACCAATCGAAATGAAGAGTGGCTGAGAGTTGCACGTTCAGAAACCTTCTGAAGCTGTTAAACAGTGGACTAAGAAGTGATATAGCACAACAATTGGCTTCAGTGATGAGTCAGTCCGGAAACATGAAGTGGAGAAGCTGGATTGTGACTTTTGCCTCAACAATGCAGGGGGCACAAATTGCTCAAGCTAAAAAAAAAAAAAAAAATGTTTCAACAGAACTGCAGGATAATGCATGTCAATTTAGCAATCTTTCCATCAGTGGGAAATCTGTCCAGGAGACAGCGCATTCATTCACTTAGTAAAGAAAATTGTGAGCTCCACTTTGCCCCTTGCTCACTCAAAAGATTCGACGCTGTAAAGCATCAGTTTCCTTGACTGCAAAGTTTTTATCCAATTGTCAAAATCAAAGTGACCTGGCCGACACCTATGAGGCAAAGTATAAACCAAGTGGAAGTTTGGACACCATGATGAGTTCCCATTTTTGAAAATAAAAATCATAAAATGCCAGCTGTCTGTGACAGACAATGCTGTCTGACCTTGCCAGAGCTTACACTCTACGCTTTTCACTTCAGATTTCCTCTGTTACCTTTTCAAGACTATAAATTTGGCTTTTGAAATACTTCCACTTTTAAGTCCGGCGAAGTCGTGTAACCAAAAGGCAGGTGGACATTCCTCACACCTGTTTCACTGGTATAAATGCCGCTGTCAGTATGAAGAACTGTGTCCTCACTGGCATTACTGCAATCTTTATATATATATCACAAAAATACTATGATGCGCACAAGCACCTTCACAAGAAATCTCAACTCTTACCCGCTGCTAAAATCCATCAGTGAGGCTTCGCATGCTTGGCAGCGAGAAAACTGTACCATCCTAAATCAACAGTTATGCAGCCAGCTCTTTTTTTTTTTTTCTGAGTGGAGGGGCATCATAAATAAAAGGCAAAGATAAGGCTTCAACCTTCTTTTGTCCTTTTATATTTCAAATATGCCAAGTGTTCTGGAGCTCTAAACATTAGGGCAGCAGGCTGCAACACACTGATGTAGCCTATGAACCACAGTGCACTGTACATCTCAAGTATGTTATATATATTTTTTTTTCTTTCATGACAGCTCATCAACAACACAGCTGACTCTTGCCAAAGGTTGAGGAGAAAGAATGAATATTTGAAGGAATGAATAGTAATTTCACTGCCACATCAACTTACGCTACGGAAAAACTGTTGGAAAGTGGAGTTTTAAAAAACACATTTTGTCATCTACATTGTTAATGAAACCAACTTAATTCAGAAAATTGAGAATAAAAATGTGGTGACAGCTGCAGCCATTTATGGCTTTGGAATAACATGACAGGAAATAAGGTCCTTTGCAAATAAGCTTGTGAAAAAACTTGTGGTAGTTGAATGCTCCAGGCTATAATGATGAAAGAGCATCGAGCTCAAGCTCATTTGAACAAGGTGGGAGTGAATATGATGACGTTCAAGCTGCGTAGATGGGTGGGCAAAAGGAGACTAATAAATAATAGCAATAAATAAATAAGTTCCTATTGTAGACTCCTTCTGCTTCCAAGGAACCACCATCACTGAGAACCTCAAATGGGGGCCGACCATCAGGTCCCTCATCAGGAAGGCCCAGCAGAGAATGTTCTTCCTGAGGCAGCTACGAAAACTACGACTGCCGACGAAGTTGCTGGTGGAGTTCTACACAGCCATCATCCAGTCCATCCTCACCTCCTCTATCACTGTCTGGTACACAGCGCCACCTCCAGGGACAAGAGCAGACTGCAGCGCATCGTACGTTCAGCTGAGAAGGTGATGGGTTGCAGCCTGTCACCTCTTTAGGACCTGTATGTCTCCAGGACCCAGAGACGTGCAGGTGGGATCAGAACCGATCCTTCGCATCCTGGACATGGACTGTTTGTTCCTCTTCCCTCTGGCAGGAGGCTACGGTCCATCCAGACCAGAACCTCCCGTCACAGGAACAGCTTCTTTCCCTCGGCCGTCAGACTGTTGAATTTGTGAACAGCCTTGTTGTTATTTTATTTTATTTTATTTTATTCTATTCCAAAACACTTTCCTAGTTGGTGGGCTCCCCACTGACCATGGCAATAAATTCAATTCTGATTCTGATTCTGATTCTGATTCTAATTTGGTCGTTGCAATCGTCACATCGATATTTACTGCAGAGACTGTCAAATGGACAAGATTTGGGACAGGATTTGGACCAAAGGACCAGCTCTGCATATTGGTCAGCCATCATGCTGGACAGAGATGTGCCTTGTGGCATTATGTGAATATGACATTTGGTTTTTAATAGGCCCAGTGAACCCGTGCACATCCAATGCAGTCGAGGGTACTCCCTTGGTTTAGGTTATAGTACTTTGCTTACCTCCACATTTGGGTTCCACTCCAGTCAACTTAGTGACTGTGTGTATATTTGTGTATATGAGGTGCTAAGTGAAGGTACTGAATGTTCTTCCACTTTCATATCAGTGTTACACATTTTCTTTTTATAAACGACTTATTTTCATCTGTTATCTATTTATTCATTTTCACTTTTAGAAGCATGTTAAGAGTGGCAAGTTAATTAATTTTATGAAAAAGATGAAATAAAATAAAAATAAATACATCTGACAATGCAAGGAGCAAAATATTCCTAGAAATAATGGCAGCAGCATGGATGGCTAGGTCCAAGTCTTGCAACCCCCAGAAGAGGCGTTTCATACCCATTGGCGCCTGACCCACAACTTAGACACTGGGGAAAATTATGTGCGCAGAGAGTCGCGATACAAGGTCATCAACTGTCTGCAGTCGCTGTCAAACAGATGGACAAATGTAATGAAACAGACGAAAATAGAGCAGCGCTGTAAAAACCAGTGGACTAGAAACCAAAGACAGAGAAACTGAACTGGAACTTCATTTTTTTTCGTCCTATTTTTCAAGTTGGTAATGTTGTCGTTCATATATTTTTTCATCATACTTCATTCAAGTTATGATTGTGTGATTTGTGTGCGATGGGGTTTCATGAAACAATGTCCGAACAGATGGTGTAGTCAGTTCATTTCCTGACACTGAATTTGAAGGTTTTTTTTACCACTATGTGAGAATGAAACTCAGGTCTCATGCACCAACTTTCATGAGAAAACCCAGCTATGGAGACTCATTATCAAACAGCAACTGCATTTGACAGTGATCAGCTTCATGGTAGTGTTCCTGTTGCAATATTTAAATGTTTGATTTTTCCCCCGTTTTTGATATAAGCAAGGTACTTTTTTCCATTACCTTCATGCCAGCTACAGTCAATGGATTCACAGCATTAGCCGATAGTTGTCTCGGAGACAGGAGTGTGTCAAGCACAACTGTCTTCGCTGCTGTTATCTTTCTTGCACAATCGACACATTGCACGAAGCATGTCTAGACTGAGGTTGTGTTTGCAAGCCATTGTTTCCTGTGCATTTTAAAACTCATGCTCTCTGGCTGCAGCTGTTATAAACTAGGACTCGGAACCAAACCTGAACCCAGTGATACTGACCTAGTCAATTTGAAATTCACTTCCTCAAATTGAGGCTGAACCTTGTGGGGACCAACAAAAATGCCCCCGAAAACGAAAGTCAAGGTGTATTTCCAAGAATTGGTCTTCACAAATATAACTAAAGCAGGTACGCACTCACAACTAAAAACTGAACTGACTTCACATCACATGGTGATCGCTGGTGGTGGTAGTGGTGCTGGAGGCACAGTCAAGCATCTGGGCAATGACCCTCACAGGATTCCAGATCCCTGCATTAAGTGAGGCTCCCAACTTTGCTGCTGGAAGGAAGAGGAGGAAAGGTGCAGTCGTGGCAAAGACTACCTGAAGGCACAGGGCGATTGAACCAACTGTTGACTGGCAGGGATTATGCTTGGGCGGGACAACAAGCGACATCACTGGCTGGGCAGGGATCCAGCTTATCCCCAGTGTGTTGTCCCAACAACCCTCCAACAGTTTCTGGTGGACCAGTCTCATCCAAGGAACAGGGGCATCAATTAGGTTTGAGTGGGGTGTGCCAGCTGCCAAATCTTGACTCCTGAGAAAATGTAAATATTTATTTCTTTTTCACTGAATATTATTATGATTATTGTTGTTAAGTTTACATGACGAATTGGCTCACTGTAGAATGCATTAAATAAAACAATAATAAAAATAAATGAAAACAAAATAACAATAATTGTGTCAGTTAACATATATAGATCTTCAGTTGACCTCCGCTGACTATTGTAAAAATAAATAAATAAGTAAGTAAATGAATAATCTTGACTCCTGAGAAAATGTAATTATTTATATATTTTTCATTTAATATTATTATGATTATTGTTATTAAGTTTACATGATGAATTGGCTCACTGTAGAATGCATTAAATAAAACAATAATAAAAATAAATGAACACAAAATAACAATAATTGTGTCAGTTAACATATATACATCTTCAGTTGACCTCCGCTGAGTATTGTAAAAATAAATAAATAAGTAAGTAAATGAATAATCTTGACTCCTGAGAAAATGTAAATATTAATATATTTTTCATTTAATATTATTATGATTATTCTTATTAAGTTTACATGATGAATTGGTCCATGGTAGAATGCATTAAATAAAACAATAATACAAATAAATGAACACAAAATAACAATAATTGTGTCAGTTAACATATATACATCTTCAGTTGACCTCCGCTGACTATTGTATAAATAAATAAATAAATAAGTAATAATATTAACAATAATGTATGAGACACAAGCCAGACACAAACTGGCACTTTTCACAAACTGACACAACTTTGCGACTTTTGTTTTTTTAATTCAGAGGATTACTTGAACCACTATACTGCTATGACAGCCCTGCTTGCTATACCTCAGCTTGGCTTGGCTGCCATGGCTGATACATGTGGCACTTAACATGCACTGAGATGTGAGAAGATCAGCTGCCCGAGCAAAAGATCAAGGAGGTTGCAGTACGACGCAGCCATATAACCAAGACCATATGTGCTCAAGAAGCCACCAGAATGACACACCCAACTCTGGCCGTGAACAAGTGTGTGTGCTGTGCGATAGACGGCACAGCTCTAAGTGTGTCGTACTTCTGACAAGTCTAGCAACTGTGATGTTGCCCCTGATGACCAGCAACTGAGGAAGTATCAACTTTGTTCTTGTTAAATCATTATCAAGTCGACTTTTTTTTTTTTATTCTGTGCGCCAAGATAAGTACATGCAAATGCAAATTTTCTTAAATGCTGGAATATTTTCAAAGTGAGACTTGTGTTTGTCTGATTTTTCTTGTCTGTGATGCACAGTGTGAAACAGTAATTGCTGGTGCTTTCTCAATAGTTTGGACTTATTTAGCATTTTTTTATAGAACACTGTATTCTCTTTTCCCTTTGCTGCTTTTCACCTTCACCAGAGGTTATGTTTTTGCGACTGTTTATCTGTTTGACTGTTTCAGTTGTTGTCAAGCAAAGACTCACTTCAAAGCCTTGAAACATTTAAGCAAAGTCACAGTACAAGAGCCACAGAAAGGTAGTTTAATAACATTTTTTTTCTTAAAAAACAAATGGAGTCAGACATCAGGAACACCATTAACAACGGAAGCCATTGTGAAAGCGGATTAGACGAAGGCAGGATCTAGACCTACTAAAACATGTTTGCTCCGACACCCACGCGATGAGCAATGTAGCTGCGACCCAGTCACAGAGAACGAAACATGGACATGTGGAGAAGACCCAGGGAGCAGCAACAATCTGGCAGCATCGATAATGGCAGATGGAGAGCAGCAATCAGCCAAGTAGTTTGTATTGTAAGCACTATTCATGAATGGTGTCGTGAATCGCAACTCGGTGGGCTGATTAGGAAAGACGACGCGAGCAGAGATGAATTGTCTGCCTCCTACTGCGAGACATTAAAGGCACGTCTGTCACGTCTGCCATTATTTCACTTTGAAGAGAGCTACTGAAATTGCGCAGTTCATGTCTGCGACACAGTTGCTGGATCGCCTCAAAAAAAATAATAATAATAATTGTTGGATTCTGTACAACATTGTATGAGGACTGGTGATATACACTGTATTTTCATTTTAATTCTAGCACAATTTCCTCAGCAGTTGATGGACTACAACATCACGATATTCATGATCAGACAAGTAAGTGAAAGAATGATGACCGAGCCGTGTCAACTCGAAACACCCTGGCACCCATGGCTATCATTTTTACAACATCTTCACTGATCAACAGCCTGTGCCAATTCAGCGTGGGTAATTGTCTGCGCATCTTCAGCAGAGAAAAGGTTAATGAGAATGCTATTATGTGGGTGATTGAGAGCTCTGATATATAATGTAATGGACAAATAATGGTGAGAGCAGTGTCGCCAATACTGAACCGCTGTTTATGGCTCAGTTCATTTTGTTTCACTTGAAAGATATTTCAACCTGAATCAACGCAATTCGCTTTTTTTCATAGGAATTCAAAAGCCTCTAGTTAAAACTGCTCAACTTGCCTACACAGTTGTGGCCAGTTTTTATCCAGCTTGGTGATGTGCACCATCGTGTGAGCAGAAACAAGAAAACACTGGGTTGTTTTATTTCAGTGTCCACATTAGTAGTGTATCCTAAAAGTCAGATGTAGCTTGACACTTTTCAACTCTGGATCCAAACCAAAAAGTTCACAAAGGTTAGTGTTTTTTCTTTTTCTTGTTATTTTTCTTTCTGAATTTCAAAACACATCTTCAAGGTGTATAATCATGCAGATTGAAAATTGCGGTCTCTTCATTGTCGTCGGCGTGTTTTGAAGCCCACCGCTCATCACAAAACTGTGTCATTTGTCTACTTCAGTTTGAATGCTTTGAAAAGCAGTGCTCCTTTGTATTTTAACCCTTGGGATTTTTTTTTTTTGCTCAATGGAAAATCATATCCTTTTGTGTCACCACCTTTTTTTATTTATTTATATTTTTTAACAATTGCACAGAGAAACACATTAAAACAGAGAAATAACATTACAGCTAAAAAAAAGGAAAGAGCCTAACAGTGTGTTAGAAAGCAGCCCCATGTATTCCAGCATTAACAATGAGCTGCGACTCAAAGGCATAGGAATACAAACTTGAACTCTTGTCAGTTAACCCTCTTTCCTGTGGTGCACTCTTACATCCAATGTTGACGCCAAAGTCAGCCTTCCATGTTGCATGTTGTATGCCTGTTGTTCAGCTGCAGTTTTTCTTCGCTTAGGAACTTTTCACACTGCAGAATCAGTTTCGGGAGAAAGTGTGTTCGGCTCAAAAGTCCGACATGTGAACACAAGTGAACTGGGTTTTGGCCGTGGCCTTGATCCCGACTGGAGATCTGCATCCCGGGAAGCTCTCTGTGGGGGGTGAGCTTCACGCCTCAGGCGACTCTGCGCTAGAGGCTGGAAGCTACGTGTACAGCGCGACTCCACACAAACGTGATGGACGCAGATCAGTAAAAGCTCCGATCGCTGACAACATCGTTCCAAAACAACTTTGCAAAATCCCACCGGCAGGTGAGGGAGACAGGTGTTGGGGAAGGGGAGCACAGCACAGCGATCTCGATCTATGTGCGTGTGTGGAGGAAGAGGAGGAAAGACGTTGGTTTTTCTGAAGATACTGAGGCTCACCAGGCTATTGTTTGATCATTTTTTGAAGTCTGGATCTGTACATAAAATCTTCTCGATGGTCAGTAGTCTCTGTCACTTTCTTTATTAACTTGTTGTGAGGGCAGTGTGGATGAATCAAGAAGCTCCGTATTACGCTGCTATTTTATTCGATATTTTATCATGACTCGTAGTGTTAAGAAGTCACATAGAAATAAGGTGGTCAAGACGATGGTCGTAAATAGGTTTGGGCTCGTGTGGCTCGGCAGATGGGTCACAAACCAGCTAGTTTGCGCAGAGCGCCGCCAGCTGAGAGGAAAGAAAAGGACACCGCCTGAGGCACAGAGGTGCGAAGCTGCACAGCAGGGGGTGAATCGGAATCAGGCCTCCCGAGACAGAATCTGCAGTGGGAAAAGCCTGTGAGGCTTAACCTCGTGGGGTCCAGTCAAATGTCCTCACAACGTCATACGGTCCTCACCAGGATAGTGTTTTGTCAAGAACTGGTCCCCAAGCCCTCACCTCCACGCACACGCCAAACATTGTAAGTCGCCCATGATTGTTTATCAGTGTAACTGTGTTTTCATGAAGCTGAATTTGCCTAGCATGATTTAATAGTGTACTGTTACGATAACAAATGGAGAGCAATGTAAATGCAACAATGTGGAAAAGGCACGTTAAGAAAATGCAAATTTAAATATTAATAATCACTGAACTTACATAAACCATCAAAACACTGTAAACAGTTTACAGTGCTCCCACAGTAATGTGCAGACTGTCCATCTGTGTTGAGCCCCCCAACTACAAAGCATTCCGATTCAAACCAGTGTCTTATAGTGAGTGATGTCAGTGTTCTTACACCTCACCTGCGTGGAATGCATACATGCTTTGAAGCCAATTCTATCTCCTGGTATCATGTTGCACTGGGATTATTGGGATCACTGTCAGAGGGAAGCAATCTAAGGCCCCCGATAGAAGTATGACCAGCCAAACTGTTTTTCTGCTTGGTTAATCTGACAGCACCTTCTGAAGCGATCCAATTAAATCTCTCCTTCAAAGAATTTGTGACTGGCAAAGCATAGATGGAATAAGAAGGATAGGCAGGAGGACGAGATGGAGAGAGGGTGGGAGGATTCTTGGCGCTTCTGTTTTAATCATGCGAGATCAGTGCGGCACTATTTAACAAGCTCCTGTATCAGTCTGAGATGGGAGAACAACAGAAACACGAACGCGACTTGCGTTCAAACCAAAGCCCGGCACGTGCAGGTTACAGGACTTAACTGATAAGCTCATTATTTGTCAGTTGATCTAGGTGATAACGGTGATGATTGTATCTCTGTTTATCTCCCACTGACATGGCTCAGGTGTCCCTCAGATTTGGACTGTCAACATCAGACTTAACTGCCAGGCAAAGCTTCATTTTCCCAATGTTGAACGTTTGGGGGGTGTTCATCCAGTGACAGTCCATAGATCCCCTTTTTATATATATATATATATATATATATATATATATATATATATATATATATATAAAGGGGATCTATGGACTGAATGTACTTGAAATTCTTATACAAATATTTTCAAGACATTAAAAGAGATTTAGATTAACCTAAATAATAACCTTATTTAATCTAAAGCTCTTGAATGTCTTGAAAATATATAGCTCTTGAATGTCTTGAAAAAAAAAAAAAAGATATATATATATATATATATATAGTGGATCTGGATAAAAAACACACACACACACACACACATATATATATATATATATATATATATATATATATATATATATATATATATATATATATATATATATATATATATATATAAAGGGGATCTATGGACTGTCACTGGATGAAAAAAAAAATATATAGTATATATACTGTAGTTTAATGGTATAAGAATATTTGCCACAAGAAGCCACATTTTTCAATTTGAATGAATTTGGTATATTACTGAATGAAATGATGGACCCACACATACATTTCAACCCCAAGATATTGTTTATTTTGCATGAGTTTGACAATAGCACAATAAATCACGATGGTGGCTTTTTAGTTTTTATATGACCTTATTTAAACTAAAGCTCTTTTAATGTCTTGAAAACATTTGTATAAGAATTCCAAGTCCATTCCGAGTAGTGGAAACCCTGGCCATTGTGTAGTGAAAAACATCCCTGAACTAAAGCAAACAGATGCTTTTGTTTGCTTTTGTTCAGGGATTCCTCCATGTTTGTTGTTGTTGTTATCATCCTAGCCGCCACGTGTCTTGTGCATCAGTGGGATCAGTGGATCAGGAACCTGTGCATTTTTGTTGTAATTATTATTAACTCCTTAAAGTCCCACCACTAATATATATATATATATATATATATATATATATATATGTGTGTGTGTGTGTGTGTGTGTGTGTGTGTGTGTGTGTGTGTGTGTGTGTGTGTGTGTGTGTGTGTGTGTGTGTGCATACTTCTCTTTCATCAAGGCAGTGCGTTCTGAGAGCCCCAATAAGAGTGATGTCTATTAGGGTACAAGGGAAGATGGACGCCTTCATGTTAACAAAGGCCTTTTTCTTTCTGTCTGAAATCAAATTAGCTGGAATGAGATGGGGAGTATGCATTCATGGAGGCTCCGGCTTGTTCGCTCTCTTCACGCATCCTCAAGTCAACAGTCTGCCGGAGGCTGTTTCTGCCAGCATGAGTGGCTGGCATTATGAATGTGTGCGACAGGTATTTTTCTGCTAATTATTTTTGGGAGAAGGAGGCAACCGCGCTTTCGTTCCACTTAGTCGAAGATTAGTGATAATGTGTCGGCTGTTTAGCGCATGTCGTCTTCCTCGGGATGAAGAAAATAAATGCTGTGGGTGTAAATGTGAATTTTCAGATGCGATTTTGGATAATGGACGGTTGTGCATATTAAGACTCTTAACTGCAAGACGACAGAAGTTATTTGTCCAAACTAAGGTTCGGCTATAAGCGTCCAAAGCATAAGAGATGCTGACTCTTTTATAAAGTGTTTAGCCGTTCAGTCCCAAAAAGTCAAGCCTCTTACGGCTCAGGGCGGATTTAATAGAAACTTGTCAATTTTTTGGCCCCGCTGAACACATTGCTACAGCTAAAGAGATCCAGAACACAAATGGAATGGCTTTCTAATCACAGCGTGACAGCTACTGTGGTTAAGAGTATGACATCCTGCAGAAGGGATCGTCCACAGTTAAAATGACACCCCACCAAATCTCCAAGTCGCCGCACATTGTAGACGTGCGGCATGCTCAAATGGTGTCGATGTCTTTAGCTGGACAACATCCCAAACTGAAGCACTGGAAAATTTGGAATAGAGAAGCGGAAGAGCATAGTGTTCTTGAATTCTCCTTCGTTCTTTTAGTCAGCTGTGCATTCTTTTTTTTTTTTTTTTTTTTTTTTTTTAATACAACATAGACTGGCGACCAATGAAAGGTGAACCCAGGGAATCAATGCTATTGGCTAGCTACACCCCCGACGCAATAGTAATAATGATAATAAGCACTGAGATGAGTCAAACAGATGGTATTGCCAGGCATGTTTGCTATCGAATGGTTCCTTGTAGAGGAACATGTGGACCTGAAAGCAGCCACGATTCAATTAATCGCAGCTATCTTTGTGAGTCAGCAACGCCAGCTGACATTTTTCAGTTTTTGTTTTTTTTTCCATCTGATCCAATTCTATGGAGTCACTTGATTTTCTCCAAAGTCGCTGCAAGCTTAAAAAAATAAAATAAATAAATGTCTGACTTCAACATTTGAGCCTATTTTAATTCGCTCACACATTCAAACTGAATCACAATCCATACTTCAACTCAAAGATAACGCGTGCAAATTCAGATTTCAGTATGTCATCGCCATAGTACAGACATATATTACATGCACACAGATGATACATTATCTTACTGTGAAGAGCTGGCAATTGGGCAGAGTTGAAATCCCTTGTAAGCAGGACAGGCTTAATTTTATTTGCTCAGTGCGGGTGACTGGTGACACAAGGAACTATAGAAGGCAGCTTCTTTTCATTTGAATTTTGTTAGCACCTCCTGCCTCAAAAACACATATTTGCTCGATTGTCCTTATCAAATGAAACAAATAACCCACTGAATTAAATGTTTCATTCCAATCATTATTACCTATTATTATATTGTTTATTTCATTATTCATTTCTTTTTTTTTCCCATATTGTTTTTATTATATTAAAAAAACACTTTTATTTTTATACTGGGCTCCCACTGTTTTGTTTTTGTTTTGCTCTGAGGAATGTTCAAGTCCAAAAAGTACTTTGGACTTGAACATTCCTCCTCACTTCGCCCCCTCACTCTCTTGTATTGCTACCCCTTCGCTCTCTGTCTCTCTCAAGGATGAATGCCTCAGCTGCAAACTTCAATCATACTTGTGAAATTAGCTCCAAAACCAAAGGCTGCAGCTGTGTTTCTAACAAATGCAAGGATTTTGTCACAGGCCCAACATATGGAGTACACTTTGTCAATTCTGTCTTTGATTGGGAACACAAATGTTTGACAAAGTTTGATTCATATTTGTCTCAGTCATTTCTTTAGCAATATACATTACGGGTTCAACATTAACATAATACTCACTATATACAGTATATATATTTTTATGCTCCTCTACATCGAGAGGAACCAGCTGAGGTGGCTCGGGCATCTGATCCAGATGCCCCCTGGACGCCTCCCTGGGGAGGTGTTCTGGGCATGTCCTACCGGGAGGAGACCCCGGGGTAGACCCAGGACTCGCTGGAGAGATGTCTCTGGTCTGGCCTGGGAACGCCTCGGGATCCCCCGGGAAGAGCTGGAGGAGGTTTGTGCGGACCGGGAAGTTTGGGCTTCCCGGCTCCGAATGATGCCTCCGCGACCCGACCCCGGATACGCGACAGAAGAAGAAGTATATATATATATATATATATATATATATATATATACACACACAAAGTTGCAAGACTAAGATGTTTTGAGAAAAATAGCAGTGTATATTGACAAAAAAAAATAGCAGTGTATCTTGAGAACACAAAGCGATGTCTTCCAGAAAAGCTTATCTTGGCATAATGATTGTGGAAAAAGCCAACTTCGACTATTTCACTCCACAAGCTCCAGACATATCTTTCTTTGATGCTGTGTGATCCAATGCCAGCTGCTGGAATGGAAGGTCAGAATGCTGGTGGTTTAATGCTGATAAAAACAAGCTAACGTCTTTCCAGTGGGACAGTAATAATCCTGAAATCTTGGCTAAAATTGCAGAGATGACGTTTTAACTCTTAGATTATGTTGGAATGCAGCAAGCTGAAGCTTCCCCTTTGGGGACAATGGTAGAATAAATGCCTCTGCTAGCACTAAACTGAATAAAAAAACATGCAGCTGAAAATGCACACACAGGGAATTCATACCCCAAATCAATTCGATGTTATTTGGAAATGTTCTTCCTTCCAGCCGGAGCAGGTGATGGAAAAATTGAAGAACAAGTTGATTCAGCAGTTCAATTACCTGGACATATAACATGATTCTTAGAATGAAAACGGTTCCTTGGGTGTTGAGTCTACACCTAAAAAAATGGAAAGCTCCAAGTTACCGGTTGACACAGAAGTGATAATGTCCTTTAGGAATATTATAGCGCATGAGTTCAGTCTTTCACCGCAGCTTCTCTGCCACATAGTTTGATATGTGTTTGATCACCCGTCAAAAATGACTCTCTGTTGGTTGGGGACGCAATTGTAGCAAACCTGCTTACCCGTCCAACAACTCCAAGTTCGGTCAAACCTACGACTGACCAGAAATCTCCATTAAATCAGTCCATGATCTTGATCACTTTTTCCTTCAACTTGGCTGTTAAGTGTCCGAAAACCGTGTTGAATACCAAGCAGCATTAGCAACGTCTGGTAGCCCGCAACCCTTTCTCGCTATAAAAAATCTGATATTATCAGTAAATCATTCCCTGTTCATCATTCAAGCTGCTATGACCACATGACATCACTTGAAGGACGAGCGGCGCAACCTACCTATTGCAGGCCTTTGTGTTGGTGGCAAAAAGTCAGATGCTGCCCGTGAATTTGGTGTGTCTCAGGTCATCAGTAGACTTGTAGCACGACATAGAACAGTGGTCAGTGTTTGTGACAGACCCAGCAGTGGAGCCCTACGAGTGATGCCCCGCAATAATGACCAGTACCTAAGGACCTATGCACTCAGACACCACTATGCAACAGCTGCAAGTCCGTTTTAAAGTTCTACAGACAAACCATTCACAACCGACTGAACCGCTTTGACTTCCATGCCAGACCACCGTTGCAGCTGTCTCCACTGATACCACGACACTGCGGAGACTGTCAGCAGGGGTTAGCAAGACCATGTGACCTGGACAATGAGGCGGAGGTCCACCGTCCTGTTCTCTGATGAGTGTTGCGTCACTGCTGCTGTAGAAGACAGGTTGAGCGAGAAGCCAAGGTCAACATGGTCCCCAGGGTTGGCTTTGGTGAAGGAGGTGCAACAGTCTGGGAAGCCAACAGTCAGTGCCAAACAGATTTGGAGAGTGTCAATGGCTCTGTCTCGACCCATTCTAACCTCGGACACATCATAAAAAATATCATCACACCCCAATTCTGCAGCACACACCCAAACTACAAACACTTACTTGACTGACTTGATCTCTGCGGGTGTTCACTGACACAGTACTGTGAAAGAAATGGATGCCACAACTAAAGAAGAACAACCCAAATAAAATAAAGTGTTTCCAACTATGCATTTAAAAGTAGAAAACATGTCTACAGGGCAAAATTCCAATCGTTGTGATTGCAGCAATTGCGAATATGCCTGAAGAAATTGTGGTACATTTACCTTCAGATAGTGGAAGGAGTTCTGCATCAACAGAAGCAGAAGAGATTGGTTCCACCTCTTACACACGACAGACTAACAGTAATAAAAAACTAACTTCCAACCGACCTGATCTGGCATTGATGTGCTGAAGGATTTGACAAAGGTCAAAAACGTAACGATAAATAATTTGGCTTCCAATTATGCAGTCAAGACTATGGATCTGCCCTTCACATGGTTTTCATCCAAGACCTTCCTATTGAACCGAAACCTCTGAAAATAAGAGCTATAATTGAGCTCAGACAGCAGTCACAGGATTTTCAAAGAGGAAACATACATGTCTTGAAGAATCATCACTGTATTTGTGTGTGTTTTATTCGTTATTATTATCATTCAAGTCACTGAAACAGTTAAGTTCTTTGTGAATTTCAGTCGCTAACTTTTCTTGAACATTTATTCCATTAATAAATATCAGAAGCAAAGCAGACAGATAGCGAGGAGTCGATCCAGACTGAGGATCCGTCAATATCGCCAACACGCTTTGTGTTCCCTCTAAGGTAGACAGTGGTTTTCAATATTTTCGATCAAATAATGTGCATACATGACCTCATAATTATAACTATACTATGTACACACACACACACACGTTGTGTTTTTTTTTTTTTTAATGTTTTGTGGGGACATTTCACTGATTTTCATTCGTTCCCGAGCCTCTCACACTAAACATACCCATCCAACACAAATGGCTAACCTTAAAAATGGCCTCAATTAAACTTGAATTAAATGAAGGAATTTTATTGCTCAAATTGAACCCCACAAATTGGTCCCCACAATAACCCCAACTGGGAGGTGTGTTTGCTCGAATTGGTCCCTGCAAGTATCGCTCCACAAGTTCACACACACACGTTAGAAATGCCTGATAAACTCACAGAGAAGTCCAGACCTCAGCTTCCACAGTATCTGTTCTCTTACTGACATTCATTTTCCAAACTAAAAATAGATTAATCACATCCCCCAAGAGACAAGTTGTTCCAAAAATCCGTAAAAATGTGACGAAGAAAATCAGGGGAACATCACAAATGTTTCCTTTTGGTTTATGCAAGTGTGGGTTGCTAAAATATTGATGGCCATGTGGTGAAAGGGAAATAAATTATCAATGAGGATGTGAATGAAAGATCTGATGCAGGACATACAGAGCAACGGCTGTTTTACGTCATGTCAACTTGTGTAATGTGTAAACAGTCAGAAATTCAAGTGAAGCCACTTCTTTATTTTGTTTTGTTCTCTAAATATATTGGGTGGTGTTGTTGGTCTGAAGTGGTCAGGACTTTCAACTTGTCAATGCAAGTGGACCTAGAACAGTATTTGAAGACTTCTCTTCGCTGCTGAACTACAATAGATCGACAGAGCTGGCGAGGGCAGTTTATTTAACAAAACCAAAGCCCATTTTGAGACTTTTTTTAACACACTGCATGGATGTCATGTCACTGTATTAAGTGTCATTACCAAGATGAAATGTTAACCTACCTATACTGAAGTGTGAAAGAACAACGTTCATCCATTTCTGAGTAAGTTATGAAAAATAAATGGATAAATAAAAATGTGTAGCCAACACCAAATCGCTTCACTTCGCGTATACGATGTCACGAAAGCTCAAGCCGCAAAGGATGATGGAATTGAAATTGTACTTTGCAGGATAAGTAACAGCACTGACAGAGGGGGAAGGACATGTATTTGCCTGTCTTAAAGACCCCTCTATGAAAGCTGCGTGGGTGAGGTTTCTTTATCATAGCTGCAGCAGCTGCTGCAAAAGCCTCACTGTGCAACCAACACTTGACCGTGGCCAGCAGGTTCTGGTGAAGACCAGTCGCGGCCAAGGGCGTCACCTACTTTTTGTGGTCCTTGACGTCACTGTTTAAATGTGTGTGGGGGCGTTTCAAGTGAGGTTGCCATTTTGTAAACTTAAACTTGATAAAACTTTGAAAATACAAACATCTTACTTTGTCACAGGTTTCTGCCCGCAGCATTAGACTTCATTGAAGTCGGTCCGGCTTTGATTTATCTGCACTGTGTTCATCAGCAACAATCACTGAAGCCTATCAAAGCTGTACCAAAGTGATTTTTATTAACAACCCTGGGGCTGAAGTCGTGCAACAAAAACACACTCTCGAAAACTTTTGTAGAATGGTGCTAGTTAGGAGTGATCCATACCTTTCATGATGTGACAAAACAGAGAAAAAAAGAAACTGCAAGATCATACATATCAATAGATCCAAATACATTATGCGACTTCCATGTTTCAGGACTCGAGTCATGTAAAATGAATGGACAGCATGCGACCAGATGTGAGCATTGATCATAAATGACAGAGACGGAAAGTATCTCTGGATCGTGAAAGAAGAAATCACGTTTGCCATTACAAGCTTTTGAAAGGCAAAACCCCCTGAGGGTGCTGTGGTGAAAAATCTACCCTTTCCAGGCCCTTATCTGTCTGCCATGCACATATTCTATAGCTTCTCGGCGCCGCTGCAGCAGAAGCACGACTACTCTTCATCGATCCGCTCTTTATATAATAGGCACCAGAACCGAAACAAACAGATTTCCTGAAAGGCTTGTCTGTTTTACTGAATGTGCCAACATGGGGAGTTTGATGCACGATGGGTGCATGTGTGTGGCGGGAGAAAAGGGTGATGCATCGATTTCATCACTGCAGAGTTCACCATTTGTGTTTAATTTTCACTCCAGGCCACTGTGTCTTTTGGCTAAGATATTGATGTGACTTGTTCAATCATGAAATCCATTTCAAAATAGAGCAATGAAAACGTCAGCCAGACCTTGAGATGGTATTGTGAAGGTAAAATGTTCAATAGAAACTACTGCTGGGGTTGGAGAATTTGGGGTATCCATTGAGCTGGCATTGTCACAGCACTGCGGCGTCAGATTTAAATGCTGAAGAAAAGGCCATTTGAGATTGCTATGCCTCCTGACTGACAGTATTAAGACACTAGTGTCATATATAAAATATCCATACGTTTCTGGTGTCATGTAACTACTGAGTATGGTGAAAGAAAACTTCTGAAACTGAACTTATGGACTAGATCACATGCTCTTGTTTTGCTTATGAGTGGAAGGCACATTTCTAGTTTAGGAATCACTTGATCCTTAAGGAAGATAACTTGGCTTTTTCTTTGAAGCAACCCAATCTCACTCCAAAGGGGCCAAAGTAGTGACCATCTTCAAGTGACTTCAGTGTACACTATGGAGAAAGAAAAAAGAAGGAACAAAGTACTGGTAACACCTTATGGTGGACACTGTATGCATAGCGAAAGCAGCACCATTCCACGACTAACCCTAACTTGTGCATCAACGTGCTTCAATTGAAGGTCTTCAAACTGGTCCTCAAACAACTGGGTTGGATCATAAACCTGCACCACCCTGGCCCTATGAGGACCAGATTGAAAACCCCTGGCTTAATGTGTCAACGTGTAACGCTGAGGGCTGACTTCTCCACAAAAGTCACATGAAGATAGCGGCTACTTGATGCCTTGAAAGTGAAAATATTTGGCTGAAGCCTGTGCTGAAACTCAGTGTGCAGCTACACCACTCATTTGTTTGCAGTGTTTGGTCTTTGGTTTTAAAAAAATGCTAACTCTGTGGCCAGCATTGAATGTATAGTTGGATTGTCATATTCATCATCAAACTCTTCACCTGAGGGGAAACAGAAATGATACTCACAAGTGACCCAGGTGCAGATTGCAGGCTGACAGAAGGACAACGATATCAAATAAATTCAATACAAAATTCACAATAAATACAGACGACGAAGACAGGAACTGAAGGTGCCGGAGTCAAAACACGAACCGGGAAATATACAGAGGGACTAGGGAAAAATCTGCAACAAAGGAAAGGTGAATTCATTTCAACCTTGACAAAACTGAGAGAACACAAACACGCTCATGAGGTCCAGATCAACTAAAAGCGCTACGTGGAGGAGAAACACTCAAACTCACACGAAGGAAAAGAACGTCAAATGGGAAGTGAGCTTAAAACACTCACACGCGGTCAAACTTACAAATTTAGGGAGACGGGAACAGAAGTGGAGCGAGGAGGAGAAAACGGAACTCAGAAAGCGGCTGAAGAGAAATTGAAGCGCGCGCAAAAATCTAGAAAGCTCAGGAGCAACAACAAGGAAGATTAAGTCTTGGGAGATTTACGCAAAGTGACCACGTAGCAGCCTGCAGTCTGAAGCTCGCCAGGTGATATCCACAGAGGAGTTGATGGCGGGATCAGCTCCAGCTGCGCTGCCATTAAGCTGGATGAGAGGAAGGAAAAGGAACTACAGGGGTTAACAAAATAAAAGCACACGGAACAGACAAAGAATAAGAGCACAGAGTGCGGAACGTGACACTCACATTCTATAATAGTCACTGCAACTTGGAGAGAGCAGTACACACCAGTCAAAATCTGTGTGCTGGAGTTGCACAGGATGAAGGCCCCTTTTTTGTTTAGAATACAACGAATTCATGAGATTTTTCTTTTCCGCTGTTGATGTTACACTAGAGAATATTTGCAATCCGTTTTTACTCAGACAAATATACAGCATTCGAAGTTGAATCCTGTGCAATTTCCAATTTTAGTGCAAGAGCCGGTGCGAGATTGAAAAAGCTCACCTGCCTCTTTAAAGAGAACTTTTGCCAAACATCGCAGCCTCTCTCACCAGCTGAGTCTGCACTGTGACAGTCTAATTCAATTGCCTTTGAGCCCAAAGGCTGCGCGCTATTCTGGAATGTTATTTGTAATCAGCCGCACAACAGCAACTCAATAGAGCATGATTAGAGCCCTTCACTTAAATGTGTTCAACTCAGTGTTAAATTTGCCAATCAGTGTGGCACCCTGATCTACACTTTTCCCCCTTCACATGCATTGAGCGCAAAGCATCAGGTGAAATCCATGAATAGGGTTTTCAGAGGCGCTATGCCATTATGCAGCTCCATATAATTAAAGCTTTCACATGGCTGAGAGAGAAAATGTGAGCGTACAGGACACACAGAAACCGCTCTCAAAAGTTTTGGAAAAATGGATGTAAAGGAATGCAATGCCAGATGTGACTCATTTTTATGTGCACAGGCACATGCGCACACATTCAATACATGATATCATGGCCAAGGTGATGAACGTGGTCAAAGCTGCGTATATCTTCATTCAAAACTGTTGTTTTTCCCCCCTTTCTTAGTTCATTTGACATATGTTCTCATGATTTTCAGAGTGGAATATGTTGCCTATTGGAGAGTACCGCCCATCAGACTGAAAAAAACAGGATCTGCATGGTGTTTGCTATGCCGCAAATAGAAATAATGCAAGTCAAAATGTCACCGGTCGAGACGTGGGGTGGGACCCAAGTGCAGTGGTGAGAGTCACAGGAGGCAGGAGTCAAAAACAATATTTTAATCATTAACAAGAAAACAACAACAGAAAGCGTCACCGAACCTGGAGAAACAAAGCAAAGTCAGAATGTCCAGAATTAGGAGGTCATCAATCAAACAGAAGGCGTCACTGAACCGGGAGAGTCAAACAAACTTAAATCTGTAAACAGAGAGACAAATACACAATGAACAGAGATAGTAAAATCACAGAACAAACCAGGAAATGCGGAAACAGAGTAAGGAAGTAAACTCTAACTCAGGCACCTGGGTTTCAGAGAGTGTGGTCAAAAATGAGCAAAATAGAGCACAGAGAGAGAACAAACAAGGAGAACCAATTTACCACAGGGAACAATAGGAGACCATCTGGCACACGTTGCTGGAGTCCAGGCGTTCTTATACTCAGGTGATCAGGGGTTGACTGGCTCCTGCCGTGTGCAACAGGAACAGGAAGAAAGGAGGGTGAAAGCAAAACAGGACTCAAGGGACCAAAATAAAAGCGGAATCATGACACAAAAAGAGCACTAGCATCCGATTCTACTACAGTGTTGAGTTTGTTTTCTAACGGACAAGCCCTGCACTGCAGCAGGTATATTTTCAAACCAAAACAAACTTCAAATCACATTCTGCTCTTGAAGGATCTACATAACAGCGGAGCGATGCATGCACCAAGCCATCGGATGAAAAACGATCTCGCTTGACACCTCTGATCAGAATACACATCGGTGAAAACAGCACATAGAGCGTTTCAATGAAAGTACAACACTTGTACAATACATTGAAATTCAAAATGAACACAGTTGAAACAGAATGACAAGGAGAACGAGCTTGTCAGAGATGTGCGCCAGACTTGTCAAGTCACCTTTTCATGCGCGATTGAGTGAACTGATGACGTGTGCAGCCTCATCCACACAACACATTCTCACTCCCTAGTCCCATATTCACTGTTGTGAAGTGAACTTTTTTGTAACTGGGCGACTCAGAAGTAAGCTTTCTTCGTTGGAGGTTGACACTCTGGATAGCAACACATCCTCACTCCTGTGTCGTACTTTGAAAGTGGACCTTTTGGTCCTATGCTGATGCCGAGGACATATGCTACATGTTGACCCATTAGGTTTTCAAGTGAAGCACATGTTCCACCTTCCGCTTAGTATCCTGACACCTTGGGCACCGCATCACAAAACAGAAAGACAGAGATTGGTTTTAGGTGAAGCATGGGATGGTTGATGGTGAAAAAATCCCACAAGGTACAACTCCAAAGGAACCTTGGCCAAAATGCAATAGTGCTTAGTCCGACATATGGAAGAAAATCCCTTTTTATTTGTGAAAATTTGTTTGGCAGGCAATTTGCTAAAAAAATTGCAGAACATGTATTTGTTTAAAATGTTTCCAGCAACTGCTGGGCAATATGGCAACATATATCATGATCTATTTCTTTTAAATAACTTTTGATTTTATCACTATTTTGTCTGATTTTATTGTCGACCAGAAACATTCTTTCCCTCAGTTTCTTGACACCATTGATTCTTTCTGTCTTCACATTTTGGAGTGCATTTATTTTGTTCTGCATTTAGATTTTAGCCACATTTTTGTGTGTGAGAAGAGGAGCATCACGTGCAGCTCTGCTGCGACTGATGGACGAATCAGCGTATCATCATAGGTCGATATCGAAAGAGTGTGTTGAATCTATTTAATCTCCTGTCGTCGGAAGAACACATTCTATTTTTTCATGATTTAATGTCATCATATCGCTCCCCTCTATCTCAAGACGAATTAGGTGAAAGGAGCTTAGTTCCCACAGCGCACCTAACAGTCTCACACCACACTGCCGGGGCACGCCGGTTGGAAGACACTGACGTCATCCACTGTTGGAAAACCATTTCCGGTGATGGTCTCATGGAGCTGATCGTGAGAATGTCAAGAGTGGCCAGAGCAGGGAATGAGTCATTCCCATAGTTCTCTCAACTCCATCTTCATCCACTGCTTTGATACCTTCAATGAGAATCTGCTATGTTCATAGTCATAAAACGTTTGACTGGTGATGTACTGTATGTCATCACAATAGACATCTCAAGTTTGTTTTTTCAGTGGAGATTTTGACAGAAGCCTGTGGACCAATGAATCCTCTAGTTCGCCATGCACACACTTTCTAAAAAATATCACAATATTTGCACATCCTGGATACTGTAGTACCTCTGGGAAGAATAGGGAAGAATAGCACTGAAACACTTGGGATCAGATCGAGATTTTTTTTTTCTGTCAGTGTCTGTCTGCCCATCTATCCCTCTACCTAACCACCCACCCACCCATCCATTAACCCGATCTGCAGTCAAACATTACGACCTAGATGTCATGCACTTCGTGGAAACCCCTTAACAAGGTTTCACATAATGCAGTTGGGGAACTGCGCTTCCTCCAATTACTCTAAATGCTTTGCTTTAAATCCTCCATGGAGGATGACCCGAACGAAAGGGAACTGACGCCAATGTGTTGCTCGGTAAAGTTCAGGTCAATGGCATATCTCCACTATCACCATTTGTTTTAATGAATTCACAGAGAGAGTGAGCATGTGGAGAAGTAGTGTGAGATTATCATAGTCGGCGATGAACCCTATGAACTCTATGACTAATATACCCTGCCAAATAGTGTTCCAGCTGAGCCACATACAGGCATCTTCCATCACGGAAATTTGGCAGTGACCTGGGTGTTCACAGCTGTACCGTACCTTGCATTGCTCTGGTCAGCGTGTCTCCCGTGATATGATTCATAATGATTCCTTATCAGGAGTAAATTGAGGCAGGCATGGCCTCCTTCATAATGACTCCTCTACAATTTTGTTTCCCACAATGCCTGGCCAATAGAGCGTTCTCTTCTTATCTCCCTGAGTCCTGCAGAGAGTTTTGAAATATGTTCCCTTTTGCTCTATCTAGTTCTTGTTCAGCCATGAAGATAACAACCTCTTCCCCCTCTTCTGACCAACACCCGCTGACACATAATCACAACCTTGACTGAAGTGTGTATCTCTAAGAGCAGTGGTTATAATAGGAGGAGCACCAAGTGCAGTGGGTTTTCCTTTGAACGCGGCCTTTGCAGCTTCTGGATCTATAATGTATTTCTATTTCTTTTAAGTCCTAAACATTGGAGCATGCAGGGAATGAAAAAAAAACACAACATATATTTTCAATCTTGAGTAACAAGATTAGTCGTGACTAAATAGGAGCAGTTGCAGGATGTATTCTTTTCTTCAACGTGTGGTGGTACTATACAAAATGGGCGCAGATACAGCTCAAGGTAAAGTAATGACTGGGAACTGCATATCCCTGCTTTGCTATGCATGTATTCCCTTTCAGCCACCCATGCCGACACGGCAGCTTGTCTTCAACCAATCTCTTATTCTGTTTGTAATGTGACAGTGTAGCTTACAGGGACAGTTAAACACTTGAAGAAGCAACTGCGACGGATCATTCTTGCATCCCTGTTTCAGATTCTTCCCTTTCAACTGAGTCCATCTGGATAGAGAAAAAAAAAAAAAAAGAAAACTGCCACCGGGCCTTGGCCATTCTGAGCCAGTTGACCTGAAAGCTCAATAATCCAAGAGGGAACAAAATACTGATAGGTGAGAGCGCAGGTGCTGCCAAAGTTTCGACAGTTGGCAGTTAAGACACCAGGATAAATGGAGTTATACGTGAGGACTGGGCCTATCTGAGTTAGGAGTCGAACACAGTCACTGGAAGATGATGAAGTCAAACTGAATGTGAAAGACTTCAGCATCTTCATGACCAGACAAGAGTATTTATTGTGTAGAATTTGTGTTCAACATACTCCCTATATGATGTGTTCAAGCAGAAAGCTGTAGGCAGCAGGTTTTAGGAACACCTTCAACACACACTGTCAGCAGCAGCAGTGTTGGATGGATGAGGAAATGTGAGTAAATCTATATTTTGGTCACCATGTGGACAAGAGATGACTCAATCCAATACTCAGGAACGGTTTCGACACCCACCACGGTAGCAGGCTCATCTGTGATGTCAGTGGAAACCAATGTCACACAACTCTCTTATTTCAGCACCTTTTATTGAAATTAGTGGTGTAACATTGTTATTGTTGACGCGATTTATTTGACTGAGATAAAAATCAACAGCAGCGATCGACATATGTGTTCCATTTATAGTCAGAAACCTGCTAACACACACACACACACACACACACACACCAGATTTCGTTTTCTTTTTTAAAGTTTAGTATTGCCAGGTTTCCCTTTTTTATTTTTGAAGATGTAAATTGAGATGAAATATAAACCTAGCTGTATGAATCATTCCGAGGACCAATGCTTCATCTCTGCAAATAATCTTATTAAAAAATAAATAAATAAAAATAAAAAAACGCTGGAGTCTCACATTTCTGAATTGAGAGTGGTGGCGGCAAATGAGGCTGCACCAATGTTTCAAACAATTCTGGATGAAACATTGTATCATGATATGTCACTGAGCGTTTTTTTTTTTTTTTTTTTTTACTATTTTATGAACAAAGATCATAAGAATTGCTAGAATGCTTTACAGGTCATGACACACAATTTCAGGAAAACGAAATGCCACTTCACTTTTTTAATGCCTATTACACTGAGGGTTTACCACACATTTAAGTATATGCCACACCAATTTTGTATTTGAATCATTTGGCTTTACGTATGAGCCAGAATTAAACATGACACAGTTATACTGCGTATGAGGTGAGCAGCTAAATCCTAATCTTCAGCTGATGGTACGTATACCTCCAATGCCGAAGAAAGAGTCACTCCGTTTGACAACGCAGGGGATTAAAAAAAAAAGGAAATGGAGCACTCTGAATTAGTCATGGGTGAGATGGTACACGACTTCTTCATGTTTCTGGACAGAAATCTTTCAACGTAACTCACAGTTATGTTTCTCTCACACATATGGTTGTGATACAAGACAGGAAGGAATCATTATTTTCTTCAGTTTATCTAATGAAAATAGGTCACAGTGACTAACAGGCAGAGAAGAAAATAAGTGGAGTCAAAATATATCCATGAGAAGTGTTTTGTATAATCAGATATATAGACCAATAGAATGTGATTTTATTGTAATAGACACGCCCTGTGTTTAAAGTTCAGCTGTTCAGTTCAGCCACAGCTTGGTAGGAGCACTGCCGCATTTAATGGGTGTTCCAGTCTTTGGCAAACTATTCATGGTTATTCTTCCATTATCAAAACAGCAAACTATGATATTTCGCTGACAGAAATATGATAGTAAATGGCTATTAGCTGCATTGTAATATGTGACAACAGTATGATCACTGCATCCTCACTCCTGTGGTATAATATATTGACATTGGGAAGTGTGTTTGTGCATGGGTGTGTATGTAAATATATACAATTTCACTGGTAATAGAGAGGTTTTATTTGTGAATTTCTATCATTTGTCTTGCAAGGGCACAGCATCCACAAGCATGCGCTGAGTAGGAAAAAGAAGCGGAATTATTGACTGAACTGCAAGCCACCCACCCCCTGAATGTCAGGAGATCCATTCCCTTTTCTTTGGGCAGCTTCATTTTATTAGCCTCTCAGTGTAGGGCTTTTACCCCCTGAGCTTGGCAGGTCAACTCCTGCCATGAATTCGTAGCTGTGTGTTTGCATCACTACACTCAATTGTTTCAAGACCATTTTTTTTTATTGCATTGAACATGTGTGCCACTTGAGTTGTGATGCTCAAATTTAAGATGAAGAGAAACTCTGCATTTTTAAGGGTTTTAAAATTCAAACCGTGTCATGATTTCGCTCCTTCCCGACCTGTTTAAGGTTTCAATGAGAAAATCCGTATGTCTTGGGTGTGTTAAGCGTGAATTCAAATCGTCTCTGAAAATGATCGGAGTCAACAATTTTATTTATGAGATATTTATGAGTGTGCTGAGAGCCGATCTCTCCCTGCTTCAACTGTGATGTGGAATGGTTACGGATCTCCAGAAGCGATCCCACACAAAGAAGCAAATGAGGACATTTTGAGATATATTCAATTGATGGCAATGAAAACGTAAGTCTAAAGCTGTTCTGCACTAATGTTGTGAGTTGTCTTCAGTGGTGGTCCTCTTCTTTTCCCGGTACATCACCCTCTCCACAGATTCCTCTCTCCTTCCACACTGGTTTATTCAGCCTGCTGGTTTCTATAGCCTTTATGCTCCAAACCCAGCATGTCAATCCAAAGGGTGAGAGGGAGACTAGAGCTTGGTGGAATCTCTGCAGGAGCCTGGTGCTCGTGGAAATGAACCTCAGCTTCGTGCAGGAAGACTGGATCATCATATCATGTCCAGCCTGCCAATGAGAAACATGTGGTGGCGAGAAGATACCATCTTCCAGAGTAAATCAGAAGGACACATGTTAAATTCCTAAGGGAATCTCAGTTGCCTCTTTTTTAGAGAATAACTGTGGAAGAAAGTGGGTGTTCTATTTCAGGAAAAATTATACAAACATCAACTGTGCTGCTGCTATGGTTGGATCAAGTTAGCAAAATATTACCCTTTTCTTCTTATTCACATACTCTTTATTCCTTTATAGTACTGCTTTCTAAGTCTTATGAAACACTGTGCTATTTTCATAGGCCATAAGACGACGCAGTCTTCTGTGCAACCTTTGGCTTTCGACAACTGTTTCATTGAAACCTTGCATAATTTCTAAACCAAGAGTGACATCTAGTGGCCTTGGAGAATTAGGACACTGTTTCATCAACCCTGCAATATTGTTTCATGATTCATTGATGTTGTGTAGTGCAAAGATAAATGATGCTCGCCCAGTCAACTAGTAGTCTGTTTTATATTATCATTATATATATATATATATATATTCAAAATACTGCCTTGTCGAACTCCACTCCAACCCTGAAGCCTTACACCAAAGCAAAGATGAAATATGTTAACTGCTTGGATCAGCAAATGTCAAATATTCCTTGTGATATTTATCAAAAATCTGATATTTATCGGATCAACTTCCTTGTTCTCTGTAAGATAGACTTTGCCAAGATTAATGGCGGCTCAAGAATTTTACAATCGGATTTATTTATGACTGCCATTTCTAAATTTGCACAGATATAAAGGATAGCATTCAGTCAGCACTGCATGATATAAATGATGAACTGACATGGAGTTCACATGTTCACATCTCACTCCCAGATGGAAAGGAAAGCCTCCGGTAAGACTGCACCACGCTCACATCCTTTGGGTTGTGTTAAAAGAAAATTGCTGGTTTTACAATGATGATTTTTTTTAAACGTCAGGAGTCTTTTAGTTAAGGTGAATGAAATTGAAAATAATACTAAAATCAAACTCAAATGAGAAGCTTTGATGTGTGTTGTTTTCTGTCGCACAATATTGTTATTGGTCCCATAGAAGCCTCATTTCAGGGGCTTTTACACTGATTCCACAATTCCAGCGGAGCGCTATAGTTTTATAGTGTGTTTTTATTCAACATTCCATAAAGCACAACCCATGTTCAGTTGAAGTGGGTTATGTCCCACTCTCAGATCACACTGCTTCCCTCTCTCGACATCCTGAACACGCCCCTTTCATTGTGATCGTCGATGGTGCGACACGCACATCACATAGTGACTGAACACTAAAAATGACACCATAGTAACTCAGTTGGAATGCAAGTAGATTTGGAAAGGAAAAAAAAAAGAATTGATAATACAAATCAGGAAATATAGATATAGATATAGATATAGAAATCATCTTTTGAGACGTCACAACCAGTGACATAAATACCTGAAAAACTGAATGACAACTAAAGTTCAGAAATCTGTATAAAATTCAAAAATGCATGGACAGCTTCATTCCATATTTCATTTGAAAGCCAGGGCACCAATAATAATATTAATAATAATATGTCTCATGAGCCATTTAATGTTAGCAATGACTTGCTCCAATGTTCAGACCATGACCTATTAGCCAGTTTAACATGTCACCCATTTCAGGGTGAGCAAGATGGCAGGAATGTCCAAAGGCAAGCTGCCCAATAAAAATGCAAAACACCATGTGAATGTCCACAGAATAAAGCAATTTGCTTTCATAAAGCAGTCAAATTAACCACACTTCAATGGTAAGCAACAGCACAGAAGTTTATAATGTGGAGCCACTTCTGTAACATGCTTTTACATTATTGTAATGAGTCTCTGCCAAGGCCAATCTCTCCTTTGTTTATAATTTGGTAGCTTTTTGTATGTCACGTGCACCGCCGTGTGTATTAATGATTGAAATGAGTGGAACATTTTTTGGTATGAAGACATCAAACATATCTTTCCTTTTATAACTCATCTCAACGTGTTTTGATGCATCCACTGAATATTCATTTTTGGGTGGGAGAGTATTCATTCCAGGTCTCTGAATAAATCCCGTGCATGTCTTTTACCCGTGCTCGTGCATGATTTAAGCACTGCAACCTGTTTCTCTCTGGCGTGAAACTCCTCTGCATGTGCACTTAAAAATAATACGTTTACACTAGTGGGCAGGGATCGTCACCCCTGGGGTCTCTTGGTCAGTCGGTGTGTCATTGACACAAGGCCCAACACGTGTCTGCACCCTGGTGAGTACTTGTATGCCAGTTGATGTCACAAACCATCTCCCAAGAGTATCGAGGGCTTTAACCTCAGAGTTTTAAGATTCCTCGGGGAGCTGTCCAGCAGGTTGATAATTGCACCACCATTGACATTTTTCCCAGACCACTCTCCAAGTATTCACAAAAAAAAAAAAAAAAAAATATATATATATATATATATATATATATATATATATATATATATATATATATATCATCCATCATGATTGTTTCCACAAAATGTTATGATGAAAAAAAAATTAAAATAATAATAATACAGAAATAAATGAATGAAATAATAATAACGATAGTGTAACACCTGTGAATTCTTCAAGCCTGTCGAAACCCATTCAGTCACTTTGCTTAGTATAAAAATAAATAAATAAAAAGCAGAAGAAGGAGCTGGCTGGGTGCCCTCTACATTTCAGGTGATTTCGTCACTGTGTCCGATCAAATTAACTCACCTGTTCAAAGGATGACTGCATCGTTTCTGCATTGAAAGGGAAACAATAGATTGCATTAGCCACTTCTTGGAGCCGCGTCATTGCAGTATATTGCACTAGAATGAACCTCAAAAAGAGGTTGAATTACCTGTTAGTATTGACAGGTTGGGACTTCTTCCTCTCATCCTGTTTCAACAACGTACAGTGGCTGCGGAACTTTGACTAGGTGTCAGAGCTCTGGACTTCTTTTTTGAGGATGGTGAAATGATGTTACTCCATCGTGCCGCATGAACAGAAAGTATATCAAAATGATTGTGTTTGGCAAGTAGTTTGCAGGAGTGGCTTGAGGTGGTGAAGCGGGTCGTCTCATGCGAATGCATGCGCATATGCTACGACACTCTTGTGCAGTGAGGAAGTAATGTGTTGCGATCCAGTGACGAAGCTTCACAAAACAGTGCCTGAATTTTCTGTGGCCACTAACTGGTGCTGTCTATCGTCTGATATTTGGCTTTGAGCAACAGTTTTGGTGAAACCTCACATCATTATAAACCAAGAAAATGAGGACACGGTTTCATGAAACCTCATTAACCTTTCACTACTGTGTTCCAAGGTACATTGTGAATGGAGAACTGATCATTTGTCTTGCTTCATGGCACATCAAATTGCGAGAGCTCTGTATTTTATGCCTCCACTAAACGGAATGAAGAGCTGATCAAAAGGCACAAATATACAGGAATACAGAGGCGGCAAAACTCCCTTTGCTGAGGTGTGGAAGATTTGAGAGTCAAGCTCATTATGCAGTTCAGGACATACTGTTCCATCGATTAACATTCATCATGCTCAATCTCCCTCAAACCCAGTGTCAAGCAAACTGCACTGGAAATGCAAAGCAGGCCTCCCGCACAGCCTCGGCCATGTTTGTGCACAGAGGTTAATAGGAGACGCGCACAGTGTCACTCTATTGCCGTGTATTAAAAAGACCTGCAGCTGGAAAGTTCAGCACAAGTGGTGTTTACCTACCAACACCTTGACAACATTCTAAAATGATGTGACACTGTCGGAATCAGACATGAGTGCTGTTTCAAGGGTGACTCTGCCTCATGAGAGGCCACACAAATAAGCATCCATAATTCAACCGCTCACAACTGAGCGCTCGATATGGAAAAATGAGGCACAACTTGACTGAGGGAGACTGATCAAGTCGAGGCGAAGAGGTCCGCTAGTATGAGATTCTAATGCATATGATCATTTTAATGCACTGGATTGTTCTTTCCTGCATTAATTTCTGTTGATGCGATGCTTCACGTTTTATCTCACGTGTTTTCATTTTTTTTTTTTTAAGAAATGGGTCTGAAATGTGTTGAAATCGTCATGGGACGAAGGGACGAGGGAGCTAAAGCCACGTATAGAGCACGTGGTGTAGGACCCAAGTGCAAGTGGTTATAGGCACAGGAGGCAGGAGGGAATTATAAATAATATTTAATAATTAAACAAACTAAAACAGAAGAGAAAGCGTCACCGAACCGGGAAGAAACAGAGCGAACGCATGTAAACGAATGTAAAAACAGAGTAACGAAACTAACAGAAGTGCACAAACATGACCAAAAAGTCAAAACAGAAAGCGTCACCGAACCGGGAGAAAACAAACTTAAATCACAGGGAACTAGAGTTACAAAAGCACAAAGGACAGATAATCACAAAAGAAGCCAGGGAGCACAAGGAAGCACGAAGAAACAACACCAACTTAAGGCAGCAGGGTTAAACACAGAGTAACAAAAGAACTAGCAAGCGCACAGAATAAGAGACCAAAAACAAAGAGAACCAAGAGTTAAATGAACTAGCTAGCAAACAGAACAAGAGAAGCCGAACACAGGGAGAGATACGAGAACCAGGAGTTAAACGAGCTAGCTGCACACAAAACAAGAAGCTGAACAGAGAGGGAGCGATACGAGAACCAGGAGTTAAACGAGCTAGCTAGCACACAGAACAAGAGAAGCCGAACACAGGGAGAGATACGAGAACCAGGAGTTAAACGAGCTAGCTGCACACAAAACAAGAAGCTGAACAGAGAGGGAGCGATACGAGAACCAGGAGTTAAACAAGCTAGCTAGCACACAGAACAAGAGAAGCCGAACACAGGGAGAGATACGAGAACCAGGAGTTACCACAGGGAACGAGAAGTCCAAAAAACACCGGAGCGAGAGGAACAATCACAGGGACTTCCGGCAAACACAGGGAACAAACAATGGGATCAATATAACGGTCTGGCACACGTTGCTGGAGCCCAGGTGTTCTTGTAGACCAGTCATTAGAGGTTAATCGGCTCCAGCCGTGTGCCAAAGGAACAGAGGGGAAAAAACCAAAACCAGGATTCGGATCCTGGAAGCGGAGCCATGACAGAAATATTCCAGGAGCATCGATGTTCAGACTGTCAGTCCGTTAATGTCACGAGGAGCTCATAGATCTATTTGAAGCAATTGAAAGACGGGGCAGGTGGAATTTTTGACAGATGAATCAATTTAAATGTAAAAATTCGCGGGGCTTTTGGAACCGCCTCGGAAGGTCCAGTTATTGGGAAGTAGAGCAGCCTGTTCCAAGTGAAGGGGGAATATAAAGAGGCATAATAATTGAAAATGTATCTGCGTGTTGTGAACTTGAATGCACGTAAGGATGTAATTTAAAACTTTTGTTGTGCACCTTTAAAGTGGCATGGGTGAGTGCAGACTTTGAGAGATTGGCTTTCCACTGAGCGGGAGAGAACACACGCGTGTAACCCGAGCGCTGAAGGGCTCACTTCGTTTTAATCACACACACTCTTCCAGGAAAAGAGAGCGCTGTGTCATTTGTCCTTGCGTCTTCTTTTCTGAGGCACAGCCCGTCTCTGTTTTACACATACTCGCACTGACAGGACCAGCTCCTGAGGTGCATCTGTCACTCCAATTGGGTTTTGCACGTCGTCAACAGGTAGCCTCGGAGCTGGAGGTCTTGGGCCTCCCTGTTTAAAACTGTAGTCAAAAACTAATTTCAGGGCAGACGCAGTCCCTGCCATTCTGAGTTTTCGTCTCCTCTGCTTTTCATTGAAAGTGTGCTATTTCAGCAGTGACAGTTCAAGATGGATGCTTGACTATTATGAGGGGTTTTCGTACGCAACCGTGCCACAAGATTATGCTGGGTTTCATTTGAGACTAAGCGTCCAAATACATTTTTTCGTTTCTTGGTAGACACTACACGTGAACAAGCAGGGAGTCCCATTCCTTCCGAATAAAGATGTTGAATGAAGGAATGAAGTGGAAACATCCAAACAAGCAGAAAATGCTTGACACATCAGGGATGCAGACATGGTTATAGTGGTTTTCAGTGTGAGCAGTATAATAACTAAATGACAGGAAAGCATCTGTGGAACTTAAGTCAAACGTATAAGCATATGATTTTCAATGTGACTGAGTAAATGTCAAAACTCCCATCTCTGCTTCCTTTTTTGTCCGTCGGATCATGTCTTGAATTTTGTTTGTTTTTTTGTGGAGGTAATGCTAAATATCAGCGTTGTCTAATGCTATATATTATTGTTAAACACCGGCACTTTGATAATATGTAATATATTGCCGGTATATTGGAAAATTGTCAAGGAATCCTTGACTTACGTTGCGTTATTTCCAGACTGAGCGCTTTAAAGAAGCTGCTTTTACAAGTTGTTCATGGCTGGAAAAAGAGGACACAGTACAGGGTAAAGTTGAAGCTTAAAGGCAACACTTCAGTCAGGTGAATCCAAGTTATTGCAGTTACCAATATTAGGTTCTTGCATTGGCCGTATATTTGCATAAAAATACTAATATAAATGCACAAAACAATACATCCAGCATTATGCAAACAAAACAGCAAAATGTGCCAAAGGTTGTAAAATTGTGAACATGGTTTCAAAAACACACCACAGTTTTAAAAAATCCTTCCGATATATGATGATATGATATGATATGATATGATATGATATGATATGATATGATATGATTTATTATATGATATATAAGGCATAAGGTTGCCCCCACATAAGTCTTCCAAATGTGCACGTTTACAGCATTTCCTTTCTTCCGTTGCAGGTTCCATAAAGACACACACACCCACTGATTCAGAGTAATGAGGCAACGTATATTTTTGGACTGTGGGAGGGCAGAAACATCACAGGAGAAACGTATAAACGCACAGAAAAGACTCAAGTTTTGCTGGAACCTTCAATTGCCTCATGCTGAAAATAAACGGGGGGCCCTCTTGCTGTGAGACTGCAGCACTAACCACAACATCACTCTGCAGTGCATCTCCTTCTCCTTTAGTAAGATATTTATTTATTTATTTAGCATTCTAATTATTTTTTTGCTCCACTTCTTATCAGGCCTTGGCTGCATTTTCTGCAGTGCCCTCTTCCTATCTATCAATCTGTGGATGAATGAACATTGCCGAGTGAATGGGCGACAACGGCAGCGACTTTGTCACCAGACATGGGCAGCATGTAGGTCATTGCAGCCAACACTCCTGCCTCATTAGCAAGCATTTCAGAGGGACTTTAAACCTTCAAATGACTATTAGTGTGAAAGAAAATTAGCCTCCAATGCTCACAAAGTTCCAGGCTGAATTACATGTGAGAGAACTTTCACGCCAATTAGTCGACTTCTGAGTCAAGGCCAAACTTTTAAGCCTCGCAAAAGCAGGAGTGATACCTCGTGCTAAGTTCGGATTTTAGATTTATGGAGTGTCTGAGGACAAAAAGGATGGTCGCCACTTCACAATGAACGCATAAAATGAGAAGTCAGGAGAACATGCGTTAGATTTTTGATGCACTGCCATGTTTTTTTTTTTTTTTTCCTTTCGTCCTCTACCCAACAAGAGTGAGGATGGCTAGGTTAAATGGCCCCCACAGACCTACCGATTCAAAACACAAAGGCCACCGCACCCTTGGGCCTATAATTGTCATCTCTTCACTGACAGGTAGAAAACCACATCGGAAAGGGATCAGCCGTTGGCAAAAAAAAGGTTTTTTTGTGCAGCAGACGGGCTTGGTTGGTTGCATGAAAGAATCCACAGTCAAAATATACAAATAAATGAAAAAAAAAAAAAAAAAAAAAACAGCATTGCGACCTCAAGGTTGCTTGTTCTGGCACTTACAAGAGGCAGAAAAGAAATTGAAAGCGGTGCTTTGAAAAAGGTAAGGAATCAAATTCTTACTGACCTGTTGTAAAGCAGAAAGGCTGATTTATTTAACATTGTGCATTCATGCTATTTAGTATGCTGGGATGAGGAAATACAAATTGAGGCAATTGATCAAATCTGAAAACCATTTGTCATGGTGAATTATTATTATTGCCATGTTTTGAACCTGTGCGTTATTGTGCCACATGGATGCAGTTAAATGGCGAAGAGACCTCACAACAATGAAAGTCTCTGGCATGTGTGATAAAGGACTTGGACTCTTTATGTTTCCATGTGTGTCATGGACCATTTGCCACAATGACATATATTTTAGTGAGGATGGATAATGTCCAATTTTTATTCAGGCATCACATAATTTACTAGTCGCCTCTGCAATCACCGCAAACCTGTAACTGTATCCCCACTGTGCCAGCTGACATCTACAGCAGTCTTGTAAATAAATGTGAGAAATAAAGTTCAAATTGTTACACATACTGTATACTTTGTTTAAACAAAATCTATAATATATTTATAATTGTCAAGCTTTGTCGGAGGGCTACCCACAAAAGATTTCATTTCATGACAGTTGAAAAAGGGATCCCAAGTCCATCAGTGCCTGTTCTACTAAGGTGTTTATTCGACTTAAGTCCAAGGTCAGAATAGTGTTTTTTACAACTGGTGACATGGTAGCCATGCATTGTGCTGAATACATTATATCGTTTGAAAAACATTCACTTATACATCAACATTTGTGGAAATATGAGATATCATATAAAAATGACGTCAAAATTGTTATGTATTCCTATTTTTGAAGTTAAATAGTGTGATGGAAAATGTGTGCTCAAACTTGTGCATATGTGCAGGCAGTATCTTGAAATGTGGCGAGCTGATCAACATTAGAAAAAAAAAAAAAGTAGTATGGTAGTGACAGACAGAATGTAATCTGCACATACTGTATGTGGACGCGGAACCTAAGAGGTTATAAACTGATAAACGCTTCACAGACTCCCCTCACTGCTTTAAGAAATCTATAACTAAACATATTTGACCTCCAACGTTATCAACACAACCACCCTCTGGTGTGAATTTATATATATATATATATATATATATATATATATATATATATATATATTTATTTATTTTTTTAGTTGGACCATATTTTACAAGGTCCACATTTCCCTCACTGATCCCATTCCTTTATGACCTGCTTATCACTGAAGTTAATGCTGTATTTGCAAAGTAATCTCAAGGTCATGAACCCAACTTCAGAATATTTATATAGCATGAGAGATCAGCGTTGTCTAATGCTATATATTATTGTTGAACACCGGCACTTTGAGATCATGTAATATATTGCCGGTATATGGGAAAATCGTCAAGGAATCCTTGACTTATGTTGCGTTATTTCCAGACTGAGCGCTTTAAAGCAGCTGCTTATACAAGTTGTCCATGGCTGAAAAAAGAGGACACAATACAGGGTTTAAAAGTTTATTCTTCAGTCAGGTGAATCAAAGTTATTGCAGTTACCACTATTTGGCTCTTGCATTGGCTGTATATTTGCATAAAAATACTAATATAAATGCACAAGAAAATACATCCAGCATTAACACAGCAAAATGTTGGACCTGTTCGCAAGAGTTTTCAACAGGCGCCAAAGTTGCCAAATTGCGACAGACTACATCGCAGTATTGAGACAAACCCATCTGCAAACATGGTGCCTGAAGTAGTTACTTACTTAACATGAACACGCCAGAGAGCAACAGAGTGAATAAGCGATGGAGGCAGCATCGATGTGCAGACCGGCGCCTGGTGACGTCATAATATACACATTATAGATAAGTGAATTTTCTTCCATCCCAAACTTTTACAATATCATCTCTTTCAAGCTCCAAATTCTCAAAAAGATTTATGTCAAAGAGGCATTAGAAGGGTTTGAAATAAGACTGACTCATCCATAGTCTACAAAGTTTTAAGTGAAATGGAATGAATAAATAAAGCGATGTCGACCATGATGAATCAAGTGGATGGAAATGAAGTTTTCAAGTATATCTACTAAACACACATTTCAGCTTTGATCCACCCACAGTCCAATAACAACTCCCTGACTGAACTGTGCTTTCTTGTTCATAATGTTTTTCACTAGTTTAAGAGTGGATTGACTTGACTAAAAAAAGCAAAACGCTCAGAGGGAGACGCACATTTTAAACGGTAAAAACAAATTCATGAAGCTCACGCAAAGTGAATTGGAATGAATTGCATCAAAGGCAACCTCCTTTCAGGGCGTGGGGGAGGAATTCACATTGTGGTCATCACCGCAGCAGGAAAGAAAGGAATCCTCTCCAGGGGGCTCAATATGAAAGTTGTTTGAAAAGGGGGGAAAAAAAAAACCGAAATTAAAATATCCCTCCCAAGCCGTTTTTACACATCCTGCAAGAAATATAATTACATTCCAAGCAGCAGCTTGGATTATTCCCCCACTTTTGAAATCCAAATAAATAAATGCTGGAAAATGAGAAGGCTCTTGCTGGGTAAGTATCATGTCTTCCCAGCTGTGAATCGCCCCCTCCATTCTTCATCGCAGAAGAAGAATTATCTCTGCCCTATGAAGCGCCCCCTCACTTTTGAAGAGGAAGTCTTTTTAATTGGCTCAACTTTTAGAAATGGCGGATGCAGCATGTTATTTCGAGGGAGTCACTGCAGGTCTCTTTTCACTCATATAAGCAAACTGCACCAAAGGTATTTTGCTGTGGTAGGCAGGTATTGTGCTTGTTTGATTCCCGGGTCTGTGGGACTCATTTTAATTTGTAGATACATTTAAATAGTACTTCATTTACAACATTTACGTTTGAATATACTTTATTTTCAAAGCAAACTTAGCTCATTTTCTGTACATAGAGTGTATCCATAAACATTTGTAACAAACAAACAAATGTACACCCTATATATATACATATGAAACCGCTTTTACCCCGATTGAGCGCCAATGGATGCCTGTTGAAGTACCTCCACCTGATTGAGATCATAGTGTAACTTTGAGGAAGCTGACCATGCGCAAGATCCATCTTTTTCCTCTACCGTTGTTGGGCCGCCATGGCACAAGCATGAAGAAAGGACGAGGGTGGACGAGGAAGTCGAGCTGCTGTTCCGTTTTGGACAACAAATGCATCAAAGCTCAAGAGAATACTGATTTGGAGTCATGTCAGACAAAAAAACGCTGACATTCTGAGGAGTTTTTGGGAGCAATACCTTTCCACGAGAACAAAAGCGGCTACCCCCATCTGCTATTGGCCATTGAAAAAGCTCAAACTGTGGTGAAAATAAAGCCTATCCAGTCTAAATACCACAAGTTGTCGATTCTGGTTGGTGGAGAGGAAATGGTTGCATCGTCCTGCTCTACTTTGAGCTATGTCAAGAGATTTGGCTCTCTCTTTAAATTGTTCATTATACTGTAATGAAGTTGCATTTAGTGTAAAGTGACTCTTAGATGAATGAAACTTTTCAAATTGCCGCAATACAGATAAGAATGGCCATATTATTCTTCCGGGAAAACAAACACAGTCTTCATCAGTAAATACCATGCATGCTTTGTTTGCTTTGGATCTAATGTTCTCTTGGGCAACATAAAGAAATAAATTCCCCCAGTTGTTTATGAAAGAGAACATCAAATGAGTCACGTATTGATGCATTGCCTCTGCATGTTTCTGTGAATGCCCAGGCTGATCGGATGTGTCACAAAAATGGTGTTTCCACATGCTAGCATTGTCAGCAGTTCCCCTCGACATAATAAATACATAAACAAATACTTTTTAAGCTGTGTGTGTTATAGGTCTGAAGACTTTGAACATGTACACAGTTGATAAGAATCAATGGAATGCAGTCTCTCTAGCAACGTCACTGTAAAAACCAAACTAAAGTACAAACTAACCAAACCTAACCAAACTACAACCAAAAAACAACTATGTTTTCTTCAAACGTATCTGACCCAATATTCAGAAACACTGCACAAACAGCTTCAAACTACTATAGTCAAATCAGTTTCCCGACACAGTGTTCACATTCTTTACACACTGCAATTTACTCTCCTCTCAGGACATTGTGAGTAAACATTTCTTAGAACACGCATAAGTGGATGTCATATATGGTCATGCGTACAATGAAAATATTTTTTTATTTTTATGATATTAGTTTTACTAAACTCTTTGTGTTTTTGTCCGAGTGCATTTCAAAACACACACATAAAAACGTCAGCCCTATTGCTAGTTGGTTGGTCGGCTACTTTGGTTCAGTCTAATGGACAGTTTAACCGGATGTAGTCCAGCTGAATCTCCGGGACAAGTAGGAGAAATTCACAATGCATCCAAGGGATCCAATGGACCCAGACAGAGCTTCCCCCAAACTTATGTTCCTTTTATTATTAATCTTATTTTGAGTCATGGTTCTACACCTATTCCCCACCATGTTGACTTGCTTCAAAGTATGTTGACATGCCCCCTAACATCTCAACATACTTTGAAGCATCCTGACTGAATGAATCACACCAGTGAATATGAGGCTGTGGACATGCAGATACCAAATTGGCGTGAGGTGCTACATAGTGTAGCCGCTTGCAAGCTGAACATAGGAATGAAACTCGCTCTCTGCTCTTCTTCTCTCTCCATGGTGACAGGAACATTCAATGGACTCGATTGTCCTGGAATATGCAAATGATGCCTTGACCACACTTTATCCGCGAGTACATCCTTGTTGACGGTATTGATTTGTATTGAACTGTGCATGGCGTCCCGTCATCGGAGATCAAGCTGCACAGCGCTGGGTTTGGGTGATTTTCAGCTCGTGCTTCAGGCAGAAAATTCATTTTAATTTGCACAATGACGGACGACTTGCACTCTCATCTGTAGCCAGCTTCGGAAATCTCTGCGGTTTACTGAAGTAAAGAAGCACAAATGAGACTGAACGAGGTGAAGCAGAAGGTTCCGCAGCAGAAAGTGACAACAGAAAACAGTTTAAGCGAAACTACACCTCAACCACTTCAGCTGTCACGCATAATAAATTGAATCCCTCACATGTCTGTTCTGATCTATTGTCTGAGCTGTGGATCCCTCCCAGTGGACTTCATAATAAACACTTGGCAGAGGGAACGTGGAAAAGCCGACATCATTGATGGTCACTGAAATCAGAATAGCTCTGAGCGACACATTGAAAGCGGCTTATAGATCGGACGGCGGTGTCGGTGATGTCACACAGGTCGCAAAATTTGCTAAGATTTTTGTATCGGAAAAATACGTCTGAAAGAAACAGAATTTTGGTGGGTTGAAAAATCTCTAAAGAGGAAGATTTTTTTTAACACTTCACTATTGTAAAACCGAAGAAAGAAACAACAGCCTTCGAGCAGATGAAATCACATCTTCAGTCTTCACAAATTATCCCCAAATGTTGCAGGATGACACAAAGGAGATGCAAAAGAGCAGCACGGTCATCTGGGAGCATGATGATAATTGATCTCGATCATTATATATCACATGGTTGGGGAATCAGTCAAGCTGTGACAGGGGAGCAGCTGTGTGGTAGATTCTTGGTGGAAAAAGAGCAGTTCATCTCCAACAAGATAGAGGAATAATAAACCAGAGAAACACTGAGAGACAGAAAAGACATGGGGATGGAAAGCGGACTCTGTTTTGTTTTGTCTCTGCTGCCTGGTCTGATCTTTACAAGCTGCAGCTGGTGCAGAAGCACGTTATGAAATGTGTCGGGAGGCAAATATAAACAAAACAACCAGGCGATTTGTCTCCCTGTCTAGTGCTTATTATTAATGCACTATCACTCAATAATATATATATATATATATATATATATATATATATATATATAGATAGATAGATAGATATATAATGAATGTAACAGAGCCTCACTATGTTACGGTGTCTCGCAAACGTCTGTTATCCCAAACATGCACCAGTCAGTCAAAGAAAACGTGAAAAGTAAGCAGAGAGAAGAGAACTATTTACATACTGACCAATGGCCGCCAGGTTGCTGTGAAGTCATTCACCAGCACTCTGTTTACATTTTCAATGGCTGAGAATATCTTTTTTTCATTTTGGTAATAAAATAAAAACGCATTAGTATTAAACAGCAGCATCTTTTGGGTGAATTTTTAATGTCATATTTCTAATAATGCACCAGTCCCATGAGCAGTCACATCTGGCGTTCTGTGTCTGGATCTTTATTATCATTTACTATGAATCCTTCATTAATTTCCTGTTGAATATCAATATGATACTAGTATTAATACGTTGTGTAACTTGTCATGTGATCATGCCAACAGCTCAGAAAATGGTTTAAATACTAACCTGAATCGAGATCGGATCGGATCGAATCGAATTGAATCGTGATAATCGATTCTAAGTCATGAGAATTGGGATCGAATCGATTCTTGAAATTAGAATCGATACCCAGCCCTAATATATATATATATATATATATATATATATATATATATATATATATATATATATATATATATATATATATATATAGGTGGAAACACAGAAAGGGGTCGTGTGTTAATTTTTAGTATCAAAAAGTTTCACTAAACAATAGCACTTTGCTTTTGAATATCATATTGGCTCCTCGACTGTTGCACATATAACAGCAAAATGGAATTCAAGACACAAAGATTAAAACTATGCAATCATTCAGTCTCACAAGCTCGGCAGCTTACTGTACTTCGTCTGGCCGTGGATGTTAGATATGACTGGAAACGTATGTGAAAGCAGAGATTTTAATGTCACATGCAGGGGCTCTGATGAGTGCTTATATAACACGGGAGTGTGTGCATATGAAGGATAGTTTAAGGCCTTCAAGCCTTCAAGCTTTGGTGTCACAGACTACAGTGGATGGGAGTCTTTTCTGTTGCTTCTGAAGGCGTCAGGTAGATTCCAATTTATCGGACGACACAAATAAAGAAGACTATTTGCTCAACTTGGTGGTCATGAAATAAATGAATGAATGTTTGTGCCGCAAGGTCAAGAGTGTCTTTTACGGTACAGTATAAAGCCAACAGGGACATGCAACAAAAATGTCGGATAATTGAAAGGGCTACTAATGTGACTATTTTCAGTCGTGTATAGTCAGTGGTGGGCCGTACATTCTTCACCTAGGGTTTCAGTCAAGTCCACACCCATCTATATATATATATATATATATATATATATATATATATATATATATATATATATATATATATATATATATATATATATATATACACATCGGAACACAGTCATTCAAGAAGTGATAGAGAAACGGAGGGCAATGTTTTGTCAGTCACTGAATTGGTGAAAGCAAAAATGCCATTTTTTAATCACGAGAAGTAAACTTGTTTCCAAACAGCAGTGGTTCATCTGCTCATATGTCTGTCGGCAATCCGCAAGTTAAGTTCCACCAGCAAAGGTCAGTCATTATATGATGTTTCTTCTGTGATTTTTCTGCGAATAACGCGCGAAAACCGACACGCTCAATACTACGTCTATGATGTGAGATTTCATCATAAAAAAAGAGATCAGTTTTCTGATCGCGTGGCGGCTCTCATGTTAGCCGTGCCGCAGGCTAGTTTAGACGTGACGGAAGCCCTGTTGTACACTCATTTGCAAAGTCTCAGTATGGTATCAGAAAGACTCCGATACGATGGCCACAGTTTGCCAACAGTGGCACAAGGGGAAATGCAGGGGCGGAGAACAGCGCGACACGTGCTGCAATGTCACCAAACATATGTGGTTTCGTTGCACAGAAACTATATGTTTAAGCCACAGTGTTCCATGACCTAAAAAGGAGTAGAGGCTGGCGAGATGGCCTTGCTGTCACCATGTGATTTGATTGGCTATCGCAACTATCCATCAACTATGTGTGTTCGTTCACTCTGAGGGCACCTGCGCCTGCACTGTTGCTGCCGAAGGCCTTAACTGATTTCACCCGGCATGATGGCACAAGACAGCTGAATTCGGATTGGATAAAAACTGTAACCTAGAAAAACAACTCTGGGATATACAATGACAAGATTATGATTATTATGTATACTATATCTAATATATTTAGGGGAAACACACACTTTTCTCATAAATATGCTCACGATTTCGGGTTATGTTAGGCCAGCACAGAATTCCTTTCTTTCTGCTTATAATACCCTTTCAGTTTATGACGGCTAAATAATTGAATTGAATAGGTTACATATTTTGTTATTCAAAATCTGAGATTGCATTGAAGTAAAAAATAATTGCCTGGCTAACAACTTCCCTCGAGAAGATAAGGCAGAATTTACTCTCAACGGCATGGTAATAAATTCAGGCAAACTACTTTGCACACTCTCTGTAAGAAGTTCCACCAACATACCCACGGTGAAGAAAGGGCGCCAGCGCGCTGCCAAGGTTTGTGCTAAATCATTCACATGAACTCTAAAAGCTGCGGAGAAATAAGGCATGTCAAACACAATAATTATTGCTCAGTGGCATGGTGACAGGAAGACATGCTGCGCCGCAATCTGGAAGACAGGTGACTCTAAAACCCACATGAGCCAGGGATCGATTTTTGGCACTTAACAAATGTGATCTGACTTTGCTTTGGCCTGCTTGGCTTAGACAAATGTCAAATCAGGCTTTTGTTGTCTCAAGTAGAAGAAAGAAATTGAATTAAATACTTAATCGTTTTTAATCTTATAGTTGGAAATCTGATGTTACAAGCGGAAACATGTATTTGCATGATTGCAAATCATCATCATCATATAACTGTCAGTGTCTTCCTTAGAATGTAAATATTGTTTCATCCCAAAGGAGCCGGGTTTGATGCCAGTGAGCCTGTAGTCTTGAGGAAAGTTGAAGAGTTTCAGCAATGACTTTTATGATGATTGAAAATAAATCCATTCAGTGGCACCGTCTGATCTTTCACTAATGTCCTTCCTTTTCCAGTCCATCAAACAGCATATTTTCACCCCGTACCAACAAGAATGATCGATTTTAATTATTTCTTTCACAAGCTTTCTCATTTCGGTAGCTATGTACAGATAAGTCTTGGATTTTTTTCCTCAGATACAACTGTGTCATGACTGTGAATTTCCCAGTAGCTCTGGTGGTCCATCATCGATTTTCACCAAACGTCTTTACGAGAACGCATTAAAACATCCTTTAATGGTTTGCTCAAGTGTCCAGTTCTCATTGTCCTTGTTCCACCTCTCGGAAATAAACTTAAAAAAAAAAATCTATACAAACTCTGATTGGGTATGATTGTCACTTTCCACTGTTTACGAGGCACTTCCTTTTACACATTGGTTGCCGAACACGAGCCGGGTCTCCTGGGGGTCTTTTCCATTGTAATGCTGTACGCAGTATTTGTTGTTTTACCATTTTAACACTCTCATGAAAGCGTCATGAGCTCTCTGGAGCACAATCAACACAGCCTTCCGGGCAATTCATCGTCTTGGGTTAGTGTTACATAAGTTGGTGTTGCGCTTTGACTAAAGAGGACATTGGTCATTGGTATTTCTGAGACGCCCTCGCGTGCAGGTCACGTTTCTTGCTGAGGTTTTTTTCAAAATAGTCGTCCGCTAATGACAAATCAATGACAGAGTGGAGGAACGATTGAACATGCTGTGAGTGAGCAGTCTTTTTTGTTTGGCGGCACACCTCCAGCTGATAACACAATTTAAAGTTGGGCACATCGCGAGGAATGAGCCACATAAGGGTGAAGGTGCTGCATATCTGTCTGCATATAAACAGCTCCATCTCTTTTCAATTAAAAGATGCTATCGATTCAGCCACATTGGTATGCACAGGAAAACTGCAGATGAGTAAGTCTTGTTGCTGCGGCTTGTTGTCACAGCTGCGTCTGACATGAACTGCGCTCCAGCCACTGAAGCGGCTTTGCACATGCCTTCACAGGTATTAGGTAATTTTCGAACACATTAATCTTGATGTCGGAGGGGATTCGGTATAAAGTCAGATTAAAGGTGGAAACGCGGTAAACAAAGATAATCCCAAACCCCAATAATTGATCTCTCCTCCTTCTCGGAGGATGGAATACATTTGTAGCCACTTAGGTGGAAGCGATCTCCAGAGGTAATCACTCCATCAGCAAAGCAACCATCCGTGTTATTACACCACCACGCCATGTGATCCAGTGTATTTAATATTCACATTGTACGGTGAGTTTGCCAAACACTTTGCTAGCACAACAGGTTATTTCAGCCAACAAACTCTGAAAATCAACTGTGTGATTAAAGAAGACATTTACATTCTTGTCAGCGTCGCTGCCACTCCGCCTCGCACTTCCGTCCAGCACCTCTGTCTGTTTTGTGATTCCGAGCCGTCAGGCTCTATCATAATGTACATTTATTAGTGTCAAGAAGTGGTAACAAGCTTTTAATGGATATGTGCAATGACATCATGAATTATTTATGTTGTCAAGTCGAGGCTAATGCTTGGCCCATCACATTAAACTGAACAGGTAAGTGTGGCTGACAAGACTGATATAATTAAAATCCATATTGCGTTCTTTACTGCAATAGGTTAAGAGCCCATATTGGCAAAGTCTTTGATTCTTGGCTTCAGCTTGTACGCACGGGTGATCAATTTTTTTTTTTCAGTACAATTTAAACTTAAAACAAAGGTGTGCATGGGCATTATACGCTTGGATGGAAGGTCCTCGGCAGCTTGTACTGGCCACGAGGGAGTGCCACGTATGCCGCACATAACCTAAGACAATGAACTGGTACTGACATTGCTGTGCAGCAGTGAGGTGTGAAATTGGGTGGGACATCTGACACTGGCTTCATAACCAAATATCTCATGTTGGAATACTCCTCAGTCGAGGATAAGGCTGCAACTAATGACTAACTGATTTCCTTCATGATAACTATTTGACGTACACAAGTTGGCAAACAGGCCTGGACGTCTCATTTTAGTGTTGTAAATAGTATTATGAAAAAAAAAAAAAAATCCTGCAAATCACCTATGGTCACGAGCTTTGGGTAATGACCGAAAGGATGAGATCGCGGACACAAGCGGCTGAGATGAGTTTCCTCTGCAGGGTGGCTGGGCGCACCCTTAGAGATAGGGTGAGGAGTTCGGTCATCCGGGAGGAGCTCGGGGTGGAGTCGCTGCTCCTCCACATCGAGAGGAACCAGCTGAGGTGGCTCAGGCATTTGATCCGGATGCCACCTGGACGCCTCCCTGGGGAGGTGATCCGGGCATGTCCTACCAGGAGGAGACCCCGGGGAAGACCCAGGACTCGCTGGAGAGATGATGTCTCCGGTCTGTCCTGGGAACGCCTCAGGATCCCCTGGGAAGAGCTGGAGGAGGTTTGTGCAGACCGGGAAGTTTGGGCTTCCCTGCTCCGAATGCTGCCTCCGCGACCCGACCCCGGATAAGCGGTAGAAGAAGGTGAAGGTGTTCTGTTCTATTAAATGATGGTTTATTTCAATTTCAACCGTTCAAAATGTGATGAGTCATATATGTTTGTCTTTGATGCGTCCACTGTGAAATATTCCCATACTTTCAGTGTTTTCCAGAAGTGGAAAAGAGTTTACAGTCAATTTTAGTCCACGTTGGCACGTCATAGCAACCCTAGTCAAGATGTTGCGTAGAGGTTATGAATAGTCGTGATGAGCAGACAAGGTTTCATGAAACAGTGTTATTGGCACTTGTTTAAATGATGTGAGGGCCCGTTTGAAATTGCTGTTCAATGCCAAACTTTATACAGATGGTGGTGCCATCTGGTGGCTTCAGAAAGCTGCCACACTGTTTCATGAAGCCTCACCGACCCATCACTCATGAAGAGCCTGGAGATGGTTGGCAGGGGGGTGGCAGATATCGGATGCAAACCAGGGAGACCCACATATGCGCCCTGTGAAACAGTCTCATACATTTCGTATGACACAAATTCATAGTCATCCTTTCGCCCCACGGTAAGGACCGCTGTATGTATCATTATGCACTGGAATTCAAATAATTGTTAGGAACACTGTAGAACCACGGTCATAACGTTAAACTCAAGGGAAGGTCCTTGAATGACCAACCAATTTGTGAGGGAATCATGTAGAGGCAGGCCATAATGGGTCAGGTGTTATTTATCTGCATTGTGGTTAAAGAGCAAAACTGCTGTTTCTTCTCAAAGACACAGTTGATGTGGTCAGTACATCTTGTGAGGACACCACACAGCTGTCATCATTTGCAACAACATGTGTATATACGACTATATACAGTAGCAAGGCAGAACACGGCCATTAAACCATGAATCCTCCATTCGTTCAGGAACACTACTGTCCACAAGCACACTGATCAAATGTCAAAATGAAAAGAACATGGTCAACGGGAAACGGAAAGACCACCTCTCTGTTCCTGGGAAATCATCTCTTTTGTTTTGTTTTATGAGTGGGATTTGTTTGTGCTGCCTCCGACAGCTGCATTCTTATTCCGCTGCTGTCAGTTCATCCTGCACCTTAATGTGTTTGTCAGGCGCGCAACCCACAAGTTCAACGCGGCCGAACACCAGTCATCAGTCTTGCTTGTATTACTTTGTCATAGGGGTCCAGTAGCCTCAACACCAGTCATTAATTTCAAGCCACCACCTTCGAGCTCTTTCTTGTGCCCAAGTTCAGCCGCGTTTGGTCACCGGGGCCGTTCTGCGAAGAAGTAGATCCAATGCCGGCAGCACCAGTAATTGCTGCTCAGCACTTTTGCTGTGGTATTTACAAGTCAGCCATTTGTTTTGAAAGAGAAAGGGGGAAAAAAAAGCTTGTGTTTCAGGCTGTTGTGACTGGTTCACTGCCCAGAATAATGTCGTTGTAGGTGAACAAAACTGGGGACTTTGCAAGTCCAGGTAGATGATTTAAATTGTTGCGCTCTTCTGCATTTGATGTTTATGATTAAGGACAATTGATCACTTGGTTTCTGCTAAAATGCTGTTAACTTGCATATTTTTTTATTTTATTTTTATTTTTTTTATGTTTATATGACCGCGTTGCATATGAACAGACTTTGTCACGCTCTCTTCTACTTTCTATGCAACAGGAATGTCACACAAGTGCAATTGGAAAGTAGATTTTTTTAGTTTTTTTTTTATTTTGGCTTCATGACGTGTCACATGATCTCCAAGGAGTCCAGTTGGGTGACTTACCGTCATGGTAATGCCTTACTATAATAACTCATTCGTCCCAACAATCGGCTCTGAAAACAGTCAGGGCCGTCACTCATAACCATGTTGCATATTTATGACCAGAGATCTTCATATATGTTTGGAGATCATCATTTGTAGGCAGGCATGTTCCTCTCCTTGAGATCATGTTCATTTCAAGATTTTACAGCCTAAATCGGACCTAAAACCATCATAGTCATGTCCACCTCCAGCTGCTTCCTTCATAATAAAAGGCCTCTGTGACAAAAGGTTTACGTTCCTGGTTTGGCTGTTAGAAATCTTGTGAAACAAACTTGCATTTTCAGTGATCTAGTTATTGGTCAAAGTGTATTTAAGTTGTGTATGTCACTGCAACATCTTTAGGTAATTTTATGACCAGCTGAAATTGCAGCCCTTCTCTTGAATCCTGCAAATCATTCCACTAAATGTTTATACATGGTTCATATTCAGTGCATCTAGAAAGCAATTACATCCTCTTGATTCATGTCTTGATTTCAATTTGATGTCAATTATACGTCTTGTCAGGTTGGATTGATTCACTGTGAAAAAGAAGTCAAAACTGGAAAGAGGAAAATGGTGAAGTGTGAAGGGACAGAACTCTCAGTTGCAGCAGTGGATTGCTTTCTCTGTCCTCCTCTATCTGCACTCTGCTTTCGTCTCCCTTGACACAAGCTTAGAAGTGGCAAGTTTGCTGTCCACTCTCGTTGCCCTATCACCGAAAGCCTTGGGAGACGAGGCTGTGAGCGAAGAGTGGCAGCTACCTGAGGTTACTCAACAGGTCACAATCCAAAGCCCGTGTGACCCGTGTGACCTGTGTATGTGTGGTCTTCGGTGCTTAGACTGAACCGGAGGCAAGCCGAGGGATTCAAGCTGTGCGCTGACCAAGGATTGTGTGTGGTAAGTTTTTTTTTTTTTTTTTTGTCGCAGTCGGTTCCTGGCAAAGTTTGTTTTCAGCTCTGTTTTCTTTATTTTCAGGTTCTCTGACTCGTTCACTGCTTGTCATGCCATTCAGTGGCGTCCTTGCTTAATATTGGATGTGTCTGGCTCATGAGTCATTGCTGACATGTAGACAATGAAACTCAACTGAATGGTATTGAGAGGACAGAAGCTGGCGCTTGTTAGCATTTCTTACAAAAAAAAAAAAGATACACCATCAGAATGAAGTATTTCAAAAAGATTGTCTGAAATGATGAATAGATTCTGATGTTGTGCTTCCTCAAGAGCCCTGAAATACCATTAAACAATACCAAGTTTCACCTGAATTGTGTTATGTCCTCCTTTTGGAGCACTGCCATTTCTGGACTATGGCATGCACCTGAATATTTGGCTGCTGGTTCAGCGGTGCAGTCTACACCAGGGAAAGGTCAGTGATTTTCGTAACATCACACTGAAAAAGGCTTGAAAACGGGGTCCAGCTTCAAGATCGATTACAAACTCGAAAAAAATGGTAATGTCCATAATCATGTTGCTGCACAACTATCTGAAAGCAATACTTTTACTACTACTACTACTTTACTACTAATGTAAATAAAACTACTGCAATTCAATTGGTCTGAAGAAATTAGGCATAATATCTAGAAGCATATTTGACTGTTGAAATCCATATATTAGCTGCAGCTTTGTTTAAGTCACAGGGTTCAGAGTGCAACAAAATAGTAGCAGCCGGTAGGAGTATTTTGGCTGGCTGTGTCAAGAGATCCTGCCTGTTGAAATCTTTCAAAACACTTACTGGCATCCAAATGAATAGTCACTTCCAACATCCAAATGCATCTCATGCTAACAGTATTGTCTTTTACAGGAGGATTTTCACAGACAGGGGACAAATATATGGGGCTTGTGAGTGAATTTGTTCCAATGTAGGGCTCCAAAATGGTCTGGGCAAATATTGAACATAATATTTGCAACCAAAAACCTTTGTGAATCTTCACACCCAACATTTATTAAAATGATGAGGTTATCAGATCAACAAATTTGGTATGTATCATAAATTTTTGAGACGATGAATTAGCTGTAATGTTGAGACACCTTTTGTGGCTACAGCACATACTGTACAGTATTACAGTAACATTATTTTGCAGGACCATTTAAGTGCGAGATGTGCACATGCTACTGTGTGGATTGTACATCGGATCAGGCCAGATTATTATTCTTTTTATTTTTTTAAATGTGTAGATCAGTCCGTGACACAGTCTTCCAGGTTGTCAAGCAACAAAGGAGCCCCAGACACTACAAAGGTCATATACTGTTGGTATTTCTGCAATCCAGTATTGCTTTCATGCCAGGCCTCTTGGGACACACACTTTCGTTTCCCTCCGCAGAGGTCTTTGTTTCTCCACTAAAGGCCATTTTGGTCTTGTCCTTATGGTATCGCCATGAACACCAACCTTTTCTTTTTCATCCACAAAATTCCCGTTTGTGCATGGTGATTCATAGGACTCCTTCAAGCTTTAGAAGTGGCTTCATGAGGGCTAATTCATTCATTTTGTCGCGGGTCGTTCCAAAATTTCTTGGGATTCCTTGGCAGTCTACCTTTTGAGGATGTGATCTCTTGATTGAGAAAAAAGAAAAGAGCATCCGTCACAAAGGCCCTTAGCAAGTAGAGGAGAGTATGGCCGGTGACTTTGGTCGGCTGTGGCAAAGGAGGCTGAGAATGAGAAACAGTGAGGTCAGCTTTGTTATTTCCCCAAAGGGATTCAAAGTGGATGGGTGTGTGGCCAGTGAGCTGCAAAATACTGAGGTGGATTAGTCAGTCGCCAATGATCACCTTTGCATCAGTTGGAAAAGAAGAGAAAGACTCCACTCAGGCATTCTACAAGTGATGTCCAAGACCATGGCGAGCTCAAGCACACATTATTTTATTTATGTTGAGGTATGACGGAAGCCATACATACTTCAAGAGGGATCAAAATCAATACGGTACTCTTCCATGCCTACTCACCATCTTGCCAACATTTTTTTAATGACAGTGAAATTATTCATCTTTCAATTCCTACATTAATAACTAGAGAGGCATTGAGACAGTATAGACTTCAGTCAGTCATGGTCAGAATCAGGCGTCAAATCGAGCAGACATTCAGACATTTGACAAACATTTGTGAAAGAATGGGCCGCTCTCAGGAGCTCAGTGAACTCCAGCTTGGAACTGTCATAGGATGTCACCTGTGCAACAAATCCAAATATTCCATCGTAAACTGTCAGCTTTATTAGTCTGGGGACAACAGCAACTCGAAGTGGTCAGGCCTGTCAACTGACAGAGAGGGGTCAGCGAATGCTGTGGCGCTACAGAGCTCCAAACTTCATGTGTCCTTCAGGTTAGCACAAGTTCAGTACGCAGAGAGCTTCATGGAATGGGTTTCCATGGCCGAGCAGCTGCGTCCAAGCCATACATCACACGCCAGATGCAGTGGTGTAAATCACGACTCCACTATACTGAGAGGAACTTTGAATTCCTCAGGAAAACATTTTGGACAATCCCATGCTCCCAAGCTTGTGGGAACAGTTTTGAGCAGACCCCTTCCTCCTCCATCACGACTGTGCACCAGTGCACAAAGCAAGGTCCATAAAGACATGGATGACAGATTCTGTTGTGGATGAACTAGACTGGCCTGCACAGAGTCCTGACCTGAACCCTGTAGAAGACCTATGGGATGAATTAGAGCAGAGACTGAGAGCCAGGCCTTCTCCACCAACAGCTTTGTTGCAGCACCAATGGGCTTTTGGAAGAATGGTCAAAGATTCCGATGAACACACTCCTCGACCTTGTCGACAGCCTTCCCAGGAAAGTTGACGCTGTAATAGCTGCAATAGGTAGACTGACATCTAGCCACTGGGTTAGGAATGGAATAGCACTTGAATTCAGATGTTAAGGCAGGTGAGTAAAAAAAGTTTGGTAATATAGGATATTTCATTCACATAGTTTTTGCTTGAAACATTGTGTAATGAGTCATACAGCAGGTTGCAGTACAATGCATACAATGACACGCGAGATGCAAATAAATGACTGATATGGATTCAAAAAATCCAAAGGAAAAAATAAAGAAATAAAATTTAAAAAAATGTATATATATATATATATATATATATATATATGAACCAACAAACCTTGGCAATAATTAAGCAGTTTTGCAACAAATAACATCTATTTATTTTTACAGAGTGACTTCTGGAGAAACCTAAAACAGACTGACGTCGCAAAAGGAAACAATCCATCCAAGTCCACAGGGTTTCAAGGGAATTGAATTTTTCTCGCTTTAGGTAAAAGTGACTTTGAGGAAGACATTATCGGCTTATTGGCCCGGACTTCTCTATTGCTGTGTCTGAGAGTTGTGGGATCATACAAGTCGCCTACTTGTTTGACAGGTCCATATCCCTGCAATGAATAAAGAATAAGCCTCAGCATGTAATCAAATGTTTGTTCTTCGTTGCATGTCAGACAGAGAAATGGTTCTGCCTGGGTAACTGTCACAGGTTTCATCGCTCTTTTATTACTTTTCTGTGACAATAGCTTTGTCAACAGTTTGAGAAATGCCTCAAGCTGGAATGAGTGTAGATCCATTTTTAATCATTTGCCTGGCAGGCGACGCATTGCTCCACAAATACCGGTTTGCTTCATGAAAGAGCCAGTGTGTACCTTTTGGGGTCGTATTTTCCTTTCCGATTTTCAGTAGTTTCGTTGTGGAGGCTATATGTTGTGTCTTTGTGGTTTGTCTTCTGTCAATGCCTCTCTGAGATAAACAGGAACTGTAATTAAAGCGTCTTGAAATGTTAGATTCTGAAGCCTCGTGCTTTACATGAAAGATGGCTACTAGCCTGACATGACAAGCTGTGGTTACATTTCAATGCCGAGTGAGACGCAAAAAACAAAATCAATGGGATGAGTGGCAGGCCCACAAGACCACCACCGTCACCAGAAAATAAATTGAAATTTGAAAGTAATGTATCTATTTCGCGTCACTGGTGGGAGCGGATTCATTTGTCGCTTTGACAATGCGTTATTTGGAAACAAAAAGATGAGTTCATTTCAGAGCTTTGTTATCACTGTGATCGCACGTGTCAGAGTCAGCGTGTGAGAGAGAGAGAGAGACTGTGTCAGAGGACAGAGTTGAGTAGGCAGAAGGGGCCTCAATGATCTAGTTTTCATGTAGTGTGCACACATCCCCAAGTGTCTTCTTTGCTCGGATTCGACTGGGTCATACGAGCAAATTCCGGTAGGCTACTGCAAGGGATGGGAACTGATAAGATTTTAACATTTCCGAGACTGCTTCACGATTTGGGTATTGTTTTAGATCAGAGCAATTCCATTTATGATACCACTCAGTGAAATTGTTTCGTAACAACTGTCAGTTTTTGAAGAGTCAAAGGAGGATCAAGAGGATGTTTTTTTTAACTTCTTGATCGGTTTATTGTGTTCCACAAGGGAACTTGAGTAACTGTCATTTTGAGTTCAAAAACCTCTGTGGATTGAGCATCAGAGAAACAGGAATGAGTCGTGCTGTCTGACCTGGAACGGAAATGAACCCTATGAGCCATGAAACAGTTGACACAGAGCTCCAGTTCATTTATTCTTTATTGGTCCATGTGAACAATTTAAAACATCAGTGTATGTGTATGCATCTCTTTTCTCGGCTCATCATGCTTAAATGGTCTTATTTGAATAGCAATGTCAACTTGACATCAAAAATGATGCATTCACTGTAGCTCCGGAGCTTGGTGCGGTTCGCGCCATGCTAACCGTTAATGTAGCTGTTAGCTCAGGGTTGTCCACTGTCACTTATCAAACACAGTGTTTCATCACTATACCATGTCGTAGGGTTTCGGTCGTCCTGAAGTCGCATCGTCTGTGCAAACAAAACAAAGCCTTATTACCCCTTCACCATCCATCGCCGCTGAAACTCCTCCATCAGCGATGCAGCTCCGTGAACGTCAGTCATATTTCACAGTCGAAAACGATGCGAGGAACCAGAAACTTAGCGATTCCAGAGAATCTGACAATTTTGAATCGGTTCCTATTCGGAAGTGGTTTTCGATGCCCACCCGCAGCTGCTGCCACCTGCTGTCTCAGTGTGTTCATTTTAAGTTCACCATTGTGGTAACTAGCGGAGGATAAGTGAGGAATCATGAAATTGTGCAGGGTTCATGAAACAGTGTCCTAATTTTCAGAAGCCACTAGATGGTGCTCTTGATTTAGATACAATGTGAGGTTTCAATTAATTCGTTGTTCAAGTACAAACACTTTACAACACTTTAGACCGCGCCACCTGGTACTTCTGAAAATCAGGACACTGTTTCATGAAGCCTCATTAACCCTTCAGCACTGTGTCACTGTTCCATGAAACAGTGTCCTGTGTCTCAAAGACAACTAGATGGCACTGTCTTCTGCATTTATTTTATCCATTTATTGTTTGTTCTATGAATGGCACCTCAGATTGTTTTTAAACCAGGAGCGCCACCTACAGAGCTATAAAAATTAGAGCACACTGACAATGTTGTTATTTTATTTTTAATATAAATGCAGGACAAAAACAAGGCTCCAAATTGACAGGTGTTGTGAGGTGTGAGATGCAACACTCTCTCTTTCGGCTTCTCCCTTCAGGGGTCACCAAAGCGAAAAGTCACACAAGGGACACATGTGAAGTCAGAGGCACCCATAAAAAAAAACAAAAAAAAACGAAGAAAGAAGAAAAAAAGACATGGCTACATCTGTAAGATAAAAAAAAAGAAGAATATATATATATATATATATATATATATATTTACATCTAAGAGCAGTAGATGTTTTACTGATAAGATCTTACAAGCATAACTGAGGCCCACAGTGACCGAGGGATGGTCATTGTGGCTGTCAAGAATTTTGCACGGGAACCACTGAAACCATGACTCTGTCTGTCAGTGACAGGTTTCAGGTTGAGGTGACATAAGAGATCACCAGTCGCACCAGAGACAAGCACACGTCTTTTTATTGTCAGCAGCACATTGGACATTTCATCTCATAAATATTCAACAAACATTTTTTTTACCGCTTGTCTGGACTGCTGTTTACATAATGGTCTCGACTGTATTAACAGAGAAGTCACAGTGTGACAGACTTATTGATGCAAGCTCTCTGCAGACACACACACAAACACAGTGAGATGTTTCAGAAGATGACGCCCAAGTTAGTTATGGCTTCCTTTGTTGTCTTACACTGCTTAATGTTTTTAACAAATTTCCAAATCAATAAACGAAATACAGATGAATGGAATAATGCAATAGTTGTTGAGGCGACATTATGGATGGTGGTTTGTTTGCGATATAATAGGGGAAGCAGTGTGGAAGAAGTGTTTCTTCAACTATACATCAACATTTTTCATTTAGTTTGACAGTGCTGTACAAGAACCTTGGTTCTGATTCAATGTTTGCTGCAAGTGCATACAGTACTTGTCTGAGTCAGATTCATCTGCAGTGAAGATTTTATTCCTTAAAAAAAAAAAATAATAATAAATTACACAATTTGTTAGAAGGCTGAAAACAGAACAGTGTCAGACATTGAGTGTTGAAAAGTGTTATTTTTTATTTTTTTTATCATTCAACAAGTTTGTGTTCTAGGAACCTTGAGCTGAAGCTGTCAAAAGCAGATCTCCATACAGCCAACATGCTCCCATATTGTTGCCATGGAGATCTGCGTTAACGCTCAGCTTCAACAAAGTTGAAAAACCTTTCCTCCAATTTACATCTAAAAAGACTTATTTCACCAAATCAAATGTATTTTTTGCCAGTACATTAAAATATAATAATAATCATATTAACAACAACAACAAGAACAATAATAATAATAATAATAATAATAATAATAACAAACAGTAAATATACATTAAGTAATTTTGATCCTAAATGAGAATACATGGAAAGTAATTTAACATTTTCACGCATATTACAACAGGTCAGAAGGTGTTCTGCATTGCAGGGCTTATGAAACAGGGTCCACATTTTGCTATTGGTTTAGAATTCATGTGAGGTTTCATTGAATTACTTGTTCAAGTCCAAACATTTTGATGGCAGACAGTGCCATCTGGTGGCCTAAGAAAATCAGGACACAGTTTCATGAAACCTCATCGACCCCTCAATACTGTGCCATGAAACCTGATCTAGTTCTCAGCCTGTCACTCAGAGGTTGCCAGTTCAGCCCTTCCTCTTGTTGTGTTTGTGTCGTTGTGTGCCAGAGCAAGGCACTTGGTTTGTTCCTGGCAGTTCAGGTGGCTCACGGCATCACAGCCTACTGCCATCAGCGTGTGCTTGTGTGTGTTATTAGGTGACTTAACGCAAAGCACTTTGGTTGCTGGATACGCACGGAAAGCGCTGCCTAAGTTCACATTTTACCATTTTACACATGGGGACTACACCTCACGTATCTCCATTGTTGACTTTTAGTGAAAATCATCTCTGTGTTGTTCTCTGCCTGGCTATAAACTGTAGTTTTAGCTATATGTGTCTGCTGCAGTTTAGTGCGTATGTCACCCTGTTGTAATTTTTTTTTTTCCCTCCACTCCTAGAAACTTTAAGGAAGATAAAACTCCACTCAGTGAAACAGGAAAGATGGATGAGAATATAAAAGGGCATAAAACTGCAAGAACCTCGAAGCGCATCTCCTTTAACTTTTCTTTTACGGCAACAGAAATGGAGTCCATTAGTTTATTTTAATAGTGATTCACAGAGTGCAGTCCTTCCTGACACTAACACATTTCCAATTTACCTCCATCAATACCTGAATAAATTACACTGGTGGAAATCTTTCTGTTTGGTCTTTTCAGTAGAGAGTTTTTTTTTTTTACACTAACACGTCACCCAGCCACTTCTTTGATTCATCTCACAAAACTGCCTCTGCTATGAAAACCATGAAAGGAAAATAAATGCATGAATAGAAATGTAAATACGCAACACTTCATCATCTGGATTGACCTTAATGAAACATTTCTGCATGTTAACTTTTCTTCTGACCCATAATTTATCTATATCCAGCGACATTTGTTTTCCTCCACACCTCTCAAATCTTGCCACGGATGATAAAGTCTCATTTATTACCCCGGCAACTTAATGCGTGGACTCATTGGAAACATCTGTTTGGCTAATGTGTAGCATATAATTAAACAGCAAATGAAAATCACAACAAGGCATACTTAGTGGATCACTTATCCTTGGTGCCTTATTAATGTGAATCACTGGTTCATAATGTACAGCTCCATCTCATATATATATATATATATATATATATATATATATATATATATATATATATATATATATATATATATATATATATATATATATATATATATATACGGATGATAAAGTCTCATATATATATATATATATATATATATACACAGTGGTCCCTCGGTTTTCGACCACAATCCATTCCAGACGCCCATTTGAGAAGCGATTTGTTCGAAATCTGAATCGATTTTTCCCATTACAATGAATGGAAAAAGCAATAATGCGTTCCAAGCCTTAAAATAGTCTTTTGTAGGAGTGAATGTAGAGTGTCTGCTGCAGGTGCGCTGTTCCTCTATGTGTGTGGCCGCTGCATGTGGGAGGGGTTGCCGAGTGAGTGACGTCTCTCCAGAAGTGAAGAGGTGCCCGGTGCGTGTCCAGCTCTGAATGTGCGCTTCTGTGCAGTTTGGCTGTGACAAAGTCATAAACCAAGTCACGCTCTGTCCCAGACTCGCCTCATCCCTGTCCCAGCTCCAGCCCACAACAGGACATCAAACCCTGGAGTGCTCCAGCCTCGGAGGTGTGGAGAGCGAGCACCTCCCCTGTGACACGACTCGACCACGGTCCAGTGCGGAGAAAGGTTTTACACCTCAATATGAAGAAAAAACAGTCAGTAAATGGAGCTAATGGGACACATCTATATACAGAGGCTGCGTTACAATAACAAAGTGCGTTGTGGGTCAGCTAATCGGTCCGCGATATATACACATATATATATATACACACTAACAATTTAGCCATTTATGAATCAATATTGAGCCATGTCCAGGGGGATTTTATTTATTTATAAGCCCAGTTCCAGATACGACAATGAATAAAATGATGAACAAAACGGTGAATACGTGCCACATCATGCGAACAAAGTCTTAGGTGACACCCACAAGTTCATATCTATTTCTGACATCACAACTTTAGGCACTCTCTGTGCGAGTAATGGGGTGATGAGTTTTCATGAAACTTACTGTCAAAATAGTTGTTCAAAGCCATTTAGTGGCTTCAGGAAAATCAGTCTCAGAAAATAGGCATGCATGGACACATGAGAGGCCAGAAAACTGCATCATTGTGTTCAGACCTTAAGTTCAACTATGGGAGAGAGGTTAAAATTTCTCTGAGTCGGACAACACTGCCTGGATAATATGGTTCATAGCTCAACCTAGCCTGCGTGTAGACAAGTCACGGGACTGCAACCAGACTGAGCGATGGGCACCTGTTCGTGCTTCAGCTACGTAGCGGAACTAAACACTCAGATGTGCAGACAGTCTAATAACATTATAAACAACTGAGAAGGCGCTGCCACTCGCAACAATGCTGATCTGCAGATGTGTAGATTTGTCTTTAGCCACCATCCCTCAAGTCATTTTGATCATTAGTTCTCACAAGAGGATTAGCGGATCCACAGAAATCCAAAGAAAACAGTCTGCTGAATGTTTCATTTTTTTCAGAAACTTGGGAATGTAATCCAAAAACCTGCCAAAATAAGCGTGAAGACGATGACATGACGGTGACAGCGTGGAAATTTCACTCTACAAGTACGATAGAAACTAAAAAACACTTGGGTTCAATATCATATTTGTGTTATGTGAACTTATGTAGAAAAATCCCAATATCAGGTGGGATGAATGATTCAGTTTTCCTTTGCTTATATTGAGTGGCATATATGGCTAAAAAAAAGAAAATGAAAGGAAAGAAAATTGTCTGAATGAGAGTCAGTCATTTCATTTCAAATGAAGGATAAAAAAAGACAAATCTTCATTGTCATTGTAGTTGATTTCAGAGCTTTCTTGTTTGACTGATGTCGGTGTTGGCAGATGTTGAAGAGCAGAGAAAATATTGCCAAGCAAGCTTCCTGGTTAGCCTGGGTTGTACAGCCTTTCATGTTCAGCTGCACTGCTGTAATGTGACCTGTCTGCCAAGGGCTCTTCACCACTGGCGTTGGGAACAGTTTTTGTTTTGTCCGTGTGACTGTGAAATCACTGTCAATCTATTAAACATCAGAATCGTCAATACAGTGCACGGCGTGCATGACCAAAAACACATTTTAGGAACCTTTGCAATTCGCCAATCACATATTTTTTGGTTTAGAAATGTTGACAAAAGTAAACCCTTCATGTGCTGTAGTTGTTGTTGCATATGTGTCAAGATCGATTTATTCTTTTAAACTGTTGCAGCCTCTGTGGCATGTCAGGGTGCAAAAACTTAGAGAGACTTAGACTTAGACTAGACTTTATTGATCCCTTTGGGATGACTCCCTCCAGGAAATTTACATTTCCAGCAGCAGTAGAGGCAAGAAAGGGCATGCAGTCAGGAAGAACATCACAGAGAGAAAAAAATAAATAAGTAAATAATAATATAACAAATAAAATTAAACTAGATTAAAATAGGTTATTACACCAGAGAGACGGTTATTGCACATTGAACAAGTGTCCATTACTATGTAGCGTAGCGTACCCTACTACTTCCTCCCCCCCAAGTGAGGAGTTGTAGAGTACGATGGCATGGTGTACAAAAGAGTTCTTCACTCTGTTGGACCGACACTTAAAACAGCGCTGTATTCTCAGTGAGAATTTCAGTTTTTCTTTCCACTATTCAAACTACAGACTGCTGAAAAATCCCTAAAAAAGGAAGCAAGTACGATAGAAACTACTTGACTTTCAAAGTAAATAAGATAGTTAATTGCTAGTGTCTTTCAGCAGCTGCTGACAACACTGAACTCCTTTTATCGGTTTTGCCAATCCTCACTTTAAATGAGTCCTATTGTGGTCTTCCATGTTTCAAGAGTTATCACCAGTGTTCAAAAAATACTTTACCTTGAAAGCTTCCATTCATGTAACCTTTCATTCCAGTAATCCACGTCATATTATGGGGTTGAAACTGCACTCACTGACTTCATGTAACCTCGAGACAGTATTGTTTTAAAAGATGAAGAAGTTTTTGGCTTTGAGGTTGTGGGACTTTTTTGTTTGTTTTTAAGACTGCACCACCAAGGCTTTGTGAATTAAGTGGGCGGTTGGAGGAGGAGTGTTTGCAGGAGTGTCCTCATGCAGCAGTTTCACAGACACAATCACTCATGTTCAATCAAGGAGCTTTTTCAAGAACTGGTCCTGGATCCTGGACTTGAACATTGATGACTGTCAGATTCTTTGAATCTGTCCTCTGGAGCTGCTGTCACTGAAGTCAACCCCTCCTCACTCCAACAGCATAATATACTGACATGAGGAATGAGGATCTGTGCATCATATGCTGACGCAAAAGTCAGGCAGCTTGATGTTAAGCAATTTCCTGTCCATGTTACACTGCAGGAAAGGGTTATGGATTGGGCACCATGCCTGCGTGTGGTCATGGGGAGCGTGAGAATATGCATGCTATTTGATGTGGCTCTGTCATGTGGCTCTCCTCCTGACATTCATGAATGCGGACATTCATGAAACCTGAACTATGGCAAAAGAGTTCAAATAAGACATTGATGTGGTTTCTGGAAAACAGTTTCATACCTCACACGACAAAAATCTATGTCAGACAAATGATGGTATCTTAAAGGACCAGATTACACACTTTAGGGCTGCTTCTACTTTCGCTCCATCCAGTAAAACAACTACTTCAATTTTAGAAAAAAAATAAAATAAAATAAAATATATATATATATATATATATATATATATATATATATATATATATATATATATATATATATATATATATATATATATATACATATATATATATATATATATATATATATATATATATATATATATATATATATATATACATATATATATATATATATATATATATATATATATATATATATATATATATATATATATATATATATATATATATATATATATATATATATATATATATATATATTTCATGTGATTTTTTTTCTGTATATCTTTTACCAGTTTGCACATATAAATGGCTCCACACATGACAGGCCCAGTATGAAACACATTATCAGGTGACTGGAGAATAAAACCCAGTTGTTGAGATTCCACACACAAGGGAAACACAAACAGTCTCGTGCACACACACACACACACACACACACACATATATACACACTGGGATGGGATGTGCTTCATATATAATGTGATTTTTCTAGCCACCGGGTCTTCACTCTTGTTTACCCCTCGAGCATATTAAAAGAAAGCAAGACAGAAAAAAGAGACCGGGGAGTAAAAAAGCGCATTGACGGTAGGTTTCCTGAAGATCGTTGCTATAGCTTTTGTCTCCTGGCATTTGCAATTAGCAACCAGCTTCTGACTGACACTGAAAAACAGATGCTGTTGGTCCATTTGTCTCTGACTTGCATTTCCTTCTTTGTGCGTTGGAGATTGTGCCTCCGCTGACTCTCCCTGCTTGTCTGTGCAATTGAGCAGGCGAGGAATGTATTTGATATAATTACACTGAGATGAATGAATGCCTACAACATATATCAAGGAATTAATGTTGCAGCCTCACAGCGAAAAGGTCACTAGTTTGAATCCAGCTTCAGGCCCTCATCAATGACGAGAGTGTGAGTGTGTGTGGACAAAGTGAACTGCAGCTCTTGAGATGATTATATGATCCTACATTATCTGTGTGCCAGATAAAACTCCAACCCATATAACTCTGCAACAGAAAACTTGCAGTTCAACATGATGATCCTCTCATTTGGGGGACAGCAAGAAGACTGGCAATAGAGTCAGGTTTCAGCTGTATTCTTGTATCTCATGTGCTATTCTACTCGGGGTGCAGCAGCACTCACACTCATATTGGACCATTAAGGGACAGCACCATCAGCTCCAGTCTCCACCGATCCCAAGTTCTTTAATTCTGCATTCCCGCGCGGTCCACAGAGGGGACACGCTCAACAGATCACAATCGCCATGGCAGCCACACATTCTAAAAACAGAAGCTGGGAGCTCGCTTGTGATGTGGCCTCGATGTTGTTACGCTGTGTGTGAAATCCAGCAGTTAGTTTTGTAAGGGCCGCGCTAGGACTGCCACAATATCAGATTATATTTACGCTATTATCATGGGCAAAAAATGTAACAATATCATCACAATATCGACAGAAATTGGTACAATTCATATGAAGCTCCATTTATGTTGTTTGTTTTCTGCCAAGTTCAAGTTAGCTCGCCATTCAAAGACAGGGCTGTCTTGCTCTAAAGCTGGCTCTGGTCCAGAGCATGCCCTGCTGGTTTGTGACTCATGATCCAAACTGACCGTAGATGACACACGAGCTTCATGACGGAAGGCACCGTTCGACGAATCTGACACGTGCGCAGCAGAATTTCTCTCACGTTGACATGCGGGAATTCATTGGTCCTGCCACCAGTTCCAGCTGCATTGTTTGGACGATGCCAAAGTCACCGCCAAACTTTCCCACTTCTTAGGCCGGTTGCAAGTTATATATATATATATATATATATATATATATATATATATATTATATATTATATATATATTATATATTGAAATCTTCATATCACCTTATTGAAACTAAAGCTCTTTTAATGTCTTGAAAATGTTTGTATAAGAATTTCAAGTCCATTCAGAGTAGTGGAAACCATGGCCATTGTGTAGTGAAAAACATCCCTGAACAAAAGCAAACAGATACTTTTGTTTGCTTTTGTTGAGGGATTCCTCCATGTTTGTTGTTGTTGTTATCATCCTAGCTGCCACGTGTCTTGTGCATCAGTATGATCAGTGACCATTACCGCCGGTACTGGTAGACTAGGACACCTGTAACGTACAGCCAGGTAAGTTGTTGCTATTGACAACTGAAGCCTTGCCAGCAACAAAACACAGCTAAACCACCCAGTAGTAACCACTCTCGCATGGTAGGGATCTTTTTCAGGCAGTTTAGAACGATACCACAGTATTATGTCTTCATGCTGAGACACACTCAACAAACGTATACAATAATTGTGAGTGAGGCTGCAGCATTCCTCATGTTCTCTTCAATGCTGGAATCTTTCTTCCAGTTCCAGTTCCTTGAATTATTAATTTTGCTAGTTAGTCTACGTGTATTTGTTTACATCAAGAAATCAGCCAACTTTTATTGTGCAGCGAAAACCTTCTCCTTAAAGGGTTGACCGCCTTGTCTTTACAGTAGACACTTGGTTGAAAGTTGCTGGATTATTCACAGAAATTATACATGTTTTTCATAATAATAATTCTTTTTTTGGAAATGTTTTTTTCTGAAGGTTTATAGGTGAGAAGCGCGTAGGACAAATTGTGTACCATAACACCCCCAGTGACCCCAGAGTGAAGATGGAATCTGTAAGGGAAACATGCTTCCTGTGAGAAATATTTTGGATTCAAGAAGCTAGGTCCAGAGTGTATGTTTAATGGCTTTTCCTGCTGAGGCTGTAACTGCATGTTTCATTAAATCTTGAGGAAGATATTTAACTATGATTAAGTACATATATTATTAAGTAAAATAAAGTATCCCGGCAAACACTCACTACCATCCATCAGCGTTGCTTTGACAGAGCCATCACTTTGGCTCTTTCACTCTGTCTGCTCTGTCTACGAATAATTCTGTTGCAGTCGCTGAGTGGGAACTTAATGGAAAATGATATGCTTGTTGGCAGCTCGGCGTAGCAGCACTGCAGTGACCCATATCATGTAATAATGAAATGGAAGGTGGAGGGAGATGGGGGGAGTGCTTGCTTTTTCCGTCATTCCTCTAATATGGTATGCAGACAAAAGTAAAAGCTGCCCTTCTCATTGGACAAAATTAGATTGTATCCAACAACAGGACATCAGGTCTGTTTTCTAGGCGTAGAATATTGAGCTTTGCCACTCTTTCTTTACCTTCTTCTTAAGTAATTGCAAAAAGTACATGTCTTAATGAAAAAAAATGGAGTCAGCAGTACTTCCTTTGGCGCCCTCCATCTTTCTCTCTTTCATTTGTGACTTGGGGTGCCTTCCTTTTGTGTGCCCAGAAGACCACCACCGCTCCGCTCTCAACCTCCCACCAACTCTTAGCGTCACCCAATGGTGCCAAAAGTGTGCAATCCAAGACGACATTCCCACAACGTAACGTCCCAATGCAATCACTAAAATGAATTCACCAAATAACCAAATGACATCATAAATTCAGATCAGAAAATAATCATCATAAACATCCGTGGAAATATCAACCACATATCATTCATCTTCATTCTCACAAACAAAATGAAAATAAGTAGAATAGCTTTATCCTTTTTATAATGCCTAATACAAAGCAATAAAATAGAAGTAAAATAACTCAGAGCCCAATTGTCACTTCTCATAATAGCAGGAATATTACACTCTTCTCACCAAAAACAACATTGTCTGATTTGGATATTAAACCCACTCATGTGTAATTTTTCAACGTATTGAATCAGTCATTTTATTATCGTCACCAAAACCATGAATATTAAGTTATTCCATGACATGTGAATAGAAGTCATGCCCTCCAGACTCCACACTCCACAGGTCCGCTATCATTAGGGGTAAGCATCACAACGGTAACACAACAATACTAACCAACAAATCCCACGATGTCTACAGTCTAATGGACAACACACTCTCTGGCGAGATTTACGGCACCTGGATTTTATTTAGACTCCTAAATTGCTAACTTGTGGTGGGAGAGTGACACATACAAATAGCGTTGTCGGCAAGACAGGAAACTCTTCACAGTCTTCGCTGTACTTGACAACTTGCTTCACCACACAGCAAAGGTTTGAATCAGGTCAACCGGACTAGTAGTAAAAGAATAAGAATAGTCAAAGAACAGGAGGCTTTGCCAGTTCTAGGATGGCTAAACGTTTTCTTTGACCATTACTCGTCCGGTTGACCTGATTCAAACCTTTGCTGCGTGATGGCTCGGATGACTGAGCACTCTCACAAACGTCTCTTCACCACCATGTTGACAAAAAAGGCAGCCTACAGTGATGAATGATATACATGGGCGTTACAATGGACTGTAATAATGGTTTCCTTCAGTAGTGTTCATGTTGAGCATTGCACGCGGGTGCCTGGTGCATCACGCACAGGTGAAGTAAAAAAAACAATATATATATTTCCATAAAGTTCCAGGAGTGGATCCTGCATCACAAAGCACAAGGAGTGGCACACATGGTGTTGGTATGCACAAGGTCGAGGCTCGCAGAGAGCAATGCAGGGAGACGTGCTGAAGCTCTCCACACTGAAAGAGTGGTTGTCAGTGACTATTAACAACCCCTTACATGCTTCTCCTCTTTAGTGATGGTTCTGAAAGTCACCGTGACTAAAACACACTGCTGTTGAATTGCTTTTAAATTAGACATGTTATTAAATGTGCAATAAATGGAGAGCCTTCGCATCCCTAACCCCCACCTACGTATATCTTTCATGCTGCCAATGCGTCAAGAAGGGTGCCATTTTCGTCAGTACGCAAAAGGCAACTTTCCCAATGTCGATTTTTGACGCGGTGGGAGCAAGGATGTGATCAAAACAGTAGTTGGAATAAACAGAACTTGATCAACAACTTAACCCATAAAATAATCGATCAAGATTAAAGAACCAGGAGAATTTCAGTGAGAATAGCTTTTATGGACATCGCTCTTTGTGGATATTGCTTTCCGACTTCAATAACAGGAACGTGCAGAACTGGGCAGTGACCTCATTCAATGCTCTGAGTTCCCACTGACTAAGGAAACTGGTCTTGGTATTTTCATTATGATTGATAAGAGTTGGATATAGATACTACAACTGCCGCAAGTAGAACCATCACTTCTACGACAGCAGTGAGTCAGATATAGTTCTAATCTCCTACACTGCCATAATGGGGAAAACCCCAGCCTCTCACCCTAAACCTGACCATCTCAAATAAATGGCAAAACATAATCTTTACTCGTAACAAAACTAAAACCCAATTATAATAACCTCGCATTTTTGTAATTTTAACCTTCAAAATGAGGCTTAAAAAATGAGAAATGTCTTCACTTTGTGAAAACGTCCTCACACTGTTGCTTAAAAACTCTGACCAGTTCTCACAAAGATAGAAGTCACAGACACACACACACACACACACACACACACACACACACCACCATCTATCTACATGTACAGTAAAAACAGGGAAATGAGAAATGAATAGTAGCAGTTACACTCAAACAAACTGAAAACGATGATGAACCTGAGGCCAAAATGCTGACTCACACCTCATATTGTCCAAAACCCTGCTGTCCAAATATGAAACGGGATGTCTACACTCTGATGGTTGATGAATCCATGAATATTGTCCAATATCTTAATGAAGGTGAATATCTGCTTCTTCTCTTTTCTATGCTGGGAGGGCCTGACTCACGTTGTGTGAATGCTGATGAGGCAGCGATGGAGGCGTTTAAGAGGATCGCCGTTCTGGATACAAAAGAGTCCTTTTTGTATGCAGGGCGGATAGCGACTTCAGTCAAAGTACATCTTTCTCCTCTGCTCATAGTCTGTTAATAATGTGTGGATTTGTTGGTCTGAAAAAAGAAAGAATAAACATCGACATTGATATTTGGACTGCATTTCTTTGTTGTGGCTATGAATGAAAAACAACAAGAGATTGGCAGTAATGTAAAACACACACACACACACACACACACATATATATATAAACTGTGTGGATCGGCAAAAGGTCCTCTTAAAGAAATAGGTCCCACTGAGGATAGTATTTTGCAGAATTGGTCGCCACGAGGCAGTATAATCCTACACACACACACACACACAATTACAAAGATCTTCTTTCATCTTTTATCCCATTGCAGTTAACTTATTTCTTTTCCCGTCATATATATGGGAATTGGTTTGGCCAACATAACCCCAATTATATTTACATTTTTCAGTCGGACTCATGAACCGTACTCATGTACTCTCGCTCTTTACACAGTGATGAACTGCACAGTAGGAATGCTGACACAATGGACACTATTATTTTAAGTTTATACACACTTAAAACAGAACAAAGGGAGGAACAAAATCTGATTTTGACAGCGAATGGCCAACAAGACACAGGGCACAACTCTGTTTGGCTTGTTTGTGTAGATGTTTTCAAAGGTCTGGCAATTTCAATTGAAACCATGATGCAGTTTTTCTCCTCAGTTTTATTGACGTGCTTTTTATATGAGAAAAACTAATACAACTTTCATAGCACCTTGTTGTGTAATGACGTTGGCATGAATCTTTTATGACACTGTAGCTCTCTTCACTATGCTATTGAATAGCCTAGATCTAAAAAATAAAAAATGAAAAAAAGCATCAGAAATGCTACAATAGAATTCCAGATGTACATCAGAGACATAATCTTTAAACACCGTAAGACAAATACACACAACAAATTTGAATGAAGGAGTGGGTGTGCGGCAGAAGCAGTGGATTATGTCTCAGTCTTTCTTCTTATTTCATGTACATATTGCGTGTGTAGAATGGGCTGGATGCTGGAGGCTGACCTGCAACAGCTGCCAAAAGACGAAAGTTGAAGGCATTTTTTCATAGTCGCTCTTTTGAGGTTATATGAGGACACCTTTACGTCTTCATTGTTTGTTTTGTTATTATATATTTTACAATTGAAAAAAATATTTAAATAAAATGCATTTGGTTAATTTATTTGAGAAGCATCACAAAAAATAAATAAATAAAACACGACCAAACCATTTCATTCCCCCTCTGTTTTAACTCCACTGGATCAATTCACGCATGGCATTATCTTCTCTGAGGACATTCTGCTTAGAAATCAAGCTGATAACCATAACCACATCTTCCGTGCACTTACCCTCCATAAATCAGTCAATTAACTCACAGGAAAACATACCTGTCTGGTAAATCATGTCCCTGGTGCTTAATTATCGAAATCATTTTTAGAGTGGCGGAGCGTGAACCTGGCAGATTACAATTTGTACAGCAGCCGCTTATTAGGATTCAGTTGCTGCGTTTTGATGAAAGGCACGATAATCCCTGAAAAGAAGGTAAGAGGTACACACATGACAGGACGTGTTAGTCCAGTATTGTTAGGTTGTGATCTTCTTTGCCTTCGGCTTCCTCCCGAGTCACACCGATCCTCTTCATGCCTCCCTCAACTACATGTAGAAGCCACTTTATTTTTTACATTATTATAGTCCTGATCCTGACAATACCAGCGTGCAACTTAGTTATATTGAATCTTTCATGCAACTTCTTTAAGGGTATATGTTTATGGAGTATAATGATAGCCAAGTTAGGTGCTTACTCATTTTAATATCATCTATCTATGCATCTATACAGCAATGGCATTGTCCCTTGAAATCATTTCAAGGTAGAGTGACACCTCCGTTTTCGAACGTCACGTACTTCAAACAAATCGGAGTTCGAACAAACATTTTTTTGCTTCTGATTTTGAACGAAAATCCAGAACTGGAACACTCCCGAAAAAAGCCAGGAAGTAAAACCTTTCCTGTGTCACAGGGGAGGTGCTCGCTCTCCACACCTCCGAGGCTGGAGCGCGCACTCCAGGGTTTGATGTCCTGTTGTGGGCTGGAGCTGGGACAGGGATGAGGCGAGTCTGGGACAGAGCGTGACTTGGTTTATGACTTTGACACAGCCAAACTGCACAGAAGCGCACATTCAGAGCTGGACACGCACCGGGCACCTCTTCACTTCTGGAGAGACGTCACTCACTTGGCAACCCCTCCCACATGCAGCGGCCACACACATAGACGAACAGCGCACCTGCAGCAGACACTCTACATTCGCTTCTTGAACGGCTGTCTGGAACGGATTGTGATCGAGAACCGAGGTACCACTGTATAAGTAACATCCAACTTTTGACCGGGATCGGTTCCGACCAACTGGTTGTTAGTCAGATTGGGCGTAAGTCGAATGCCATTCAAAATATCCAAGACGAAGGTTCTAGGTGCTACTGCAGTGGTAGATCGCCGTGTGAGAGTGAGATGCTGGGATGTGCCAGCCATTGAATAAAAATGAATAAATAAGCGTCTGCTGGCATCTGCTGGCTTGTAAGTGTTTCCATGTCACATTTAATGAATCCCTGCCTCTGACACGATTAACTCTGATTCTTCTGTTAGAGTTCGAGCAACAGTCCCTACGCCACACATCATGGTAGAGCTCACTATTTCCTCTCAGCTGCTACTCTTCACTGATGGCTCCTGCTTGTCTTTCCTTCCATTTCCACCCTGGCTGCTCTCTCTTCTTCACCTCCGCTGATCCCTGTCCCTTACACCTCACAGACACTTGATGTTTTCTTGACCTCTGCTCCCTGCAGCGTCGCTGTCACTCCTCTGTCTCATGCACACTCAGGTTTGTTCCTCTTCGACCCAGCCTAAACAGCCACCCCCTTTTGGCAGACACGCAAGGACCAGCAAAAATCCAGCCACTGACCAACACTTGGTTGAAACTCCATCCATACATTACTGTCAAAGCTGTCTGAATCAAGACAATTGATGTTGTTTGGAATGTACCAGCATGTTAATGGAATCACTGCCATATCTTGTGAGTCACGGAATACTTGGAATGGCAAGTTTACTCCGAGCACACTCCTCCCACAGTCTTAAAATATGCAGAGGCCGATTTCTCTGGATTGCGAGAGTGAATTGTTGTCTGTTAGGGCTCTCTGTTGCAGCCCACTCCCATATATTGACATTGATAAAGTTACCTTTTGTGTCCTATTCTAAAGGCAACCTTCAGCAGCATGATGTGAAATTAATACAGGGGTTGGGGTTAGGGTAAGCCATAGGATGGTGCCCTATTCATTTTATGTTTACAACAATTGCTATTTAAAGCCCATCAAACTGCACGTGACTTGGTGTCACCAAGGAGGAGAGCCACATGAGGGATTAAATAGCAACTGACATCCAGCGTGATCCAGTGAAAAGAGCTTCAGCATATCTCCCCGTCTCCTGCGAGTCCCTGCCATATCCTGCTCCTCGTGCACCAACGAGAACGCTATCCAGGAAGGGAAACGTTCTTGTAGTCCATTGTAAGAGCAATGGCAATATTCAACACTGAGGGCTGCCTTTTCCGTCAGTCAAGGATGCAAAAGGCCACTTTCCCCACAATAATATGTGACACTTTGGGAGTGAGGATGGGTTGGTCTGAGAGGGCTGTGACTTGTTGTGGGTGTGTTCCGGCCCTGTGGTCGTATTTTGATGTGTCTCTTTTTTTGCATTGTATTATTCTTTTGCATTGTAATTTTTGTTTTTGTTGCTGCTCTGCAGAGCGAGCACAGCTGGTTCCTGGATACAGGTTGGGAGGACGTGTGCACAGTGCTGTCCTCAGGCGATTGGATGTCTGACGTTTTTAAAAATTACCTTTTTTTGTAGTAAAGTAACACTTTCAACACTTTGTTCTTTTTTTTTGTTTTTTTTTTGTTTTTCAAGCCAACATTCGGATGTGATGTTGGGCGATGTTTTGCCATCAAATCCATTTATACTGTCATTTTAGGGTAACCTGTTTGTTTTGATGAGACATTATTTCAACATTATTTTCCTTTTTTTTTTTTGTTTTTTTTTGTTTTTTTTCTTTTTGTAGGCCAGCAGTAGAACAGCAAAAAGACCAGTAGATTATTTCAGGCTGCAAAGATTTTTTTAATGTGCATTTAAATGCATGGACACAAGTGTATACATGAGAGCACAGTCATATGTGCTCTTTGCGTGCCGTCCTCTTTATCACCTCCACCAGCTCTGCCGCTCTTCTATCTCCTCACCGAGAGCAGCACATTTGCAGTGTCCCTGTATCCATGGAAACCTGCAATTATCCAAGACATCAACAATTCATGCTGAATAATTTTATCAGCAAGCAAATGGTCACGATAGCACATTATTCCCCCCGCATCCTCCCCTCCTTCCTTTCCGTCTACCTCATTTGGTTGGTTGCTCATCAACCACTTTTTTTTTCAGCACAGTGCATGTTTGTCAGAGTAAATATAGCTTACAGAAGGAAAATTGTGACACATGGTTGAGTGACAGCGAGGGTTCTGTGGCTCGGTCCCCTCTACTGCGGAGACACAGAGCTTCAATGGAACAGCCTAAAAAGATCTTTTAACTCACACATTAAATCGCTTGAATGAAGTACAGTAATGGAATAGAGTTCCATAAATGGCTCAACAGCTAGACACCAATTCAATGAGCAGCATCTCCTTTGTTATAATCTTGTTATAATCTAGAATGAGCAAAATAGAGACATTTTCTAAAACCAAAAGCTTGACAGTGCAGATGGCAGGTGGAAACTCAGTTCTCCTCCTCAACATCACCAAATTAGGTCCCAAATTGCATATTCATTGGTGCAAACCAGGGCACAGATACTTTTTTTGCCCCTTAGAAATACACAAACCATTGCCCATGATACATTTATTTATAGCATGAACAAATACGTCTGCTTGTTTTAGTAGATGAGTCTGGTGCAAATATCCGTTTAAAATGGACATGATGCTGTTTTGAATAAGTTTCTTACTCATAATAGAAAAAAAATGCAAAAAAAAAAAATCTTAATATGGGTTATTAAAATTGTAACAAAGCATTTTCCTCTCATTCGAACGGATGTTTTCATTGTTTTACCGCAATTAACTGTCCACATCTGCATGGAGCTATGAAAATCGATTCCCAGATAATATTGTGGGGAACGCTGGCTGAATAATTATCTTTCTCCCTCAGTTTGCGCTGTAAACCCTGTGCCAGAGTATCGCATTTTACATAGCAGGAGGCACCTGGAAACCAAATTTAATTGGGTGCAAACAGTACACGAAGCTGCAGGTATGCAGCTGGGTCTGGACCAGCTGATGTTTAAACACAGCAGGTACCAAAGCTAATGCTGCAGTAGTGCTTCATGTTGAGAACCAATGTTAATAACTCTAACGGGAAACAGCTTTCGTCACGCCTGGGACTGCAGATTGAGTTGTTTGAGTTGTTTTTTTCTACATTGTATGTTTTACTTGGTTGGCATTGTGACCATGTAACTTGTGCTGGTGAAGAAATAAATCATCAATACAATTGCATAAATCCATGAATCAAATAGACCCACACTTTTTATATATTCCTGGAAAAAAAAAATTATATATATATATATTATTTATTTATTTATTTATTTATTTTCAAAATAAATGTGTTTCATTGGGACAAAGTAGTAGAAGTTTTGTTCTGTACTCATTTTGGTCTTGGTCTCGCCCAATGTACAGGTCTTGGTGTTGAAACAACACTGTCTTTGACTCTCAGAAGTTTAGTCTTGTGCTAGGTCTCTGTATGACAAAGAATACATAAAGGAAAAATTGCCTTTGAGAGCTGCCTCACAGGGGTACAGACATGCAAAGGCGTATGTCTTGCCGTATAGTGAAAATGATCAAGACAGAGTTCTGCAGTGTCTGAGGAACACATTGTGAGTCAAGTCAACAGGGAGAAGACTATTACGACTGCGAAGTTGCACATAACAAGCTCTTGTAAGTCCAGATCTCCAATCTTGGAATAAAAATGCTTTACTGTTCACGCAAGTTCACATTTTATATGTACATTATGATGTCACCAAGTGCCTGCTGAAGTGAGATACAAAACATTTGCAGATGTTCATGTGATCTTCAGGTAATATTCTTCCTCAGCATTCAAGCAACACGGTGATGATTATACTGTAACTAGGAATCATTGCTTTTGTGGACTGTCACAACACTTTCTGTATCACTGTACGTTCTTCATCACAGTTTGAATATTGCTCTTTAGAATCTGAGTCAGTCAAATACGCTCTCTTGATCTACAGATGAAGCCACCCAAAAGTTCCCAGCTTTCCACAGTGGGGCTCCCTGACAGGTCTGTCAAAGGTCCATGGCTGGTTCATGACCGCCCCTTCATGGACCCCTGCAGTCCCTCGGGATGACGTAGTCATCGGGGAATGTCCCTAAGCAGTTGGAGCTGCAACGTTTTTTATCCATGGGGAGGTGTATGAGTCCATTTGGCCCTCAGCAATTTCAATAGTGGAACTGTACCTTTCTGCTTAATGTGTCAGAGATCGCTTACCAAGCACAATACTACGTGACCTAACCCATATGGATTTGACAGCCATGCGTAGCAAAACCGGGCTTCTCAATGCACGTGACTCCAATACTGCGTAGCCACAACTGCCCTTGTCTCCGCCATTGGGGATGGCTTTCAACTCCAAAGCTTTGATATGAACACCCCCATAAATTCTGCTGAGACTGAAGTCACAGATGTCCGCCATCAACATGAGTGAAGTTGTAACTACTGCACTTTAGGCTTCATATTTGCAGCTTAGCTTGTTTGAATTCCTCAATGTTCCTTGTTGCCATTTTACAATGACAGTGACTAAAGGGTTAATGGACAACCTCAGACCTGGGTGGCCATAATTGAATGCAATACAACAGGCTCCTCATGTGCACTAGGGCATGAACCCATGTTTGTCACACTATAGAGCCGGTTAATCAACAACTTGCCAACAACAGCTACAACAAGTCATCCCCTCAGGACCGGTAGACTGAGACTCAGCGTGAAGGAAGACACAGATTACACAATTTGAAAATTCCACAGTGTCACACCAGGTTGATCCCTAGATAATTCAACAACAATTTAGCTCACGAGAACATAATAGAAATAAATACTGCTGTACTTGTGAGGAGTCCAGCGGCATGTAGCTGTCTCCGGGGAACAATTGTGAGTGTAAGGATTTGAGCCCATTATTCCAGAATATATCACCAGACACGTGTGAGGGGAGCTTCAGTGTACATACAGACAGTGGATGGTTTTAACATGAGTACTAACAGCTGCATCATTGCAGTGAGTTTCCAGGGAGTTTAAAGTCCTCCTCAGTCATCTGACCTTCTACAGGGTGGTGATCTCAAGGGGAGCATACCGTGATCAAAAATGAACCTTTAGGTAAGTTGTTGTGGGCCAAAAACCATGCATCAAGTCACGACTGACAAGTTTTAAAAAGATTTGCCCTTGAAACAACAGCAATATTGAATGCAGAATGTCATAGACAAACGATAATGTGATGTTTCGAGATTACGCAGAGGACACGAGCAGGAGACAATGAATGGTCTCTGTGTGACTGTGTACAGGAACACAGCAACTTTCTGTTCCAGAGAATTAAACTCTCAGCGAGAAGCCTGTGACTCATTTGGAGACACATGGCAGATATACTCGTGCCACCGAGTCTGACAGATTTACTGGAAACAGCTTTATGCTTTCAAGAAGATGACAAAACTCACTAAACAAATCCAGAACAAAATTACGACTGATGAGTGATCATTTACGGGACAGTAGTTATGGCATAATTATGAGCTCCAGCACTTATTTGACAGGTATCCACGGTGTCCATAAAAGCAATTTTTGGTTGGGAAATGTTGCGCCAGATGGTGGCAAAAATACCCCCTTGTTTGTTATGTATTTAGCTTGTCATAACTCAAAGTCACGGTGTCTGTTTAAATGTTCAGCCTTCCAACACAGTGATATACTGTCGTGATAGAGAAAGTGATCAACACAACTATTGCACCCCCTTCATTGTGAAATGGTCTAAAGATTGTGTCTAGATCTTGTAGCATTGGATAATGCTTAGGCGAGGCCCTGAGCTCATGTGCATCTTGACAATGGTCAACAAACCAAACTATTTTGTTGCAGTATTTTTAGGACATATTTAAAATATTGCCTCACTTTCCTCTCTCAGTGCAGCTCATGACCCACAAATGACTTTTGCTACCTGAGAATACTTTTGATCAGTACTGGGCTCATGACCCCGGAACTCTGAATCATAATAAAATGGACATGTCCTGGATAATCCCAGAAAACATGCAGCATCATCTGAGGCACGATATGTAATGCATCATAGCACGGTATGTGTGGTTTGTTTATTGTGAAGCCAAACACACAACACAAAAACACACGCACAACACACACACATAAATAAGGGTCTGGTTTTCCAGTGAAAAAAAAGCTGTAGTTGTACAGCAATGATGTTTTCATCTAGTTTCAGAGCTGTTTTAAACCAGCAATAAATCCCTCTTTAAAAGCGCAGCACTGGCCATGTTACACTGCTCTACAGGAGAAAAGGTGGTGTCACAAAAAGGTTCATTTTTAAGAAATCTTTTTTTTTCTCTTTTTCGGCTTTTATTTTTTTGTATCTATATTTTATTGTATTCTGGGTAATAAACGACATTGGAGCTAAACATGGAACATGTTTACAATAGTTGGATTGTGTTCCTGTGTGAATTCAATTTGATCTAATGGGTAACATTTTTGAGAGTCTGATCCACTTCCACTGGTACAAGGAAGCCTGCGACAGTCACTTGCACCGAAGAATAATGGTGTTTCCATCATAGTTTCTAATGTGTCCAACTCCACAATGGTGAACAAAGCAAGACCAATTGCACTTTGGCAAGTTGGCGACCAATAAGTCCATTGCAGCGTCACCTAATGTCATTTGAACAACCAAATGGCTGTGGCTCTTCAGTGGAAGTTGGTCTCTACTAAATGTGCACTAGTTGTTGGTGGTGAAGTGATAAAATTGTTGCAAAATTGTTGGATAATACAGAGTGTATTTGCAAAAGCTGCTCCCTGCAGATGAGAGAAAACTTGTGTGAGAGCAAGGCTCGAAGCTGAATGTCAGATGTTTTTTTCATCTGCTCTGAGTCCATCGACTGTCAATTCATGGTGCAATTTAATATGAGTGGAAGCAGGAAGTAAAAATTGTATTTTGTCAAAGGCTGTTTTTATATTTCTTCCCAATGCCCTTGAAATTCAAATCACTCCGCTTATACGATTCAGTCGCTATAACAAAGTAAATCACAAAATCTTTCAGAAGATTCAGTTAGGCAGAATATGATTTAAATATGAATTTAAATGAAAATGTTTTTTTTTTTTTTTTCAAAATGTTCCGCCCTTATGATCAATCTTTTCGCCTCCACGGCGCAAATCAATAGGTGTCTGACTCACAACAGGCAGAAAAAAATATTGTCGTCCTCAAACCCACGTTCATCTTCATCCTAACCAACGATATATTTCCTTGTCTGTCGTCGTTCAACACGAATCAACCTTTTCATCAACATTTCATCCCAATAACGTACAAGCAGCCATCACCTGACCCTAGTTCCTTCTTCATTTCCTCAGTCAATTGCTCTTGAACTTCGTTGTTTGTCTGACTTGATCAAATCTCAGCATGTCACCATGTCATCAATTGGACCTTTCTATGCACCATTTGACATTATAAACCAGAAAACACATCTTGCCTTCTTCATCTTGATGTCTCAGTCAAGGTCTTGGCAGACTATTGTGCCAAAGGAACGTGGCGCTCAAACCATGTAAGGGCTGCCGCAACCCCTACGTGACATCTATCTTGAGTGTAAGAGCTCAACATGCACTTTGACCTGCTGAAGCAGAAGATTTGAGAGAGAATGTGTTTTTTTTAATACATTTTCTGTACACAATTCCAATTCTGCAGCATCCATTCGCGCCTTTTATTGTAGATCAAACAAAATACATATATATATATATATATATATATATATATATATATATATATATATATATATATATATATATATATATATATATATATATATTACAAATGGACTTTTCAATTTATTTCTGGATTATTCAACATGAATTGAATAAATATTATTTGCATTTGAGTATTTCTCATTTTCTACTCATGACAATAAATAAAGAAATAAAAAGGAAAATCAGAAAACATCTCTTTTTGTCAGATGGATGATGATGATGTCAAATTAAGATTGTTACAATAGTGCCAAGCGAAGGAAAAAAAATGTGTGAAAAAATGTGTTGAAACAAAGCAAATGTATGTGACTTGCTATTACGTGGTACAATTTTAGAGATGCCACCGGAGGGTTTCTCAGAAATATCTGCACACATAATGCAGGAAAATGGAATACGATGAATTCATGGTTATTTTAAAGTGTTATTAACATATTCTTTTGACATTGTGGATCTTTCTAGAAGACATTATGATGGTTAAGATAGTTAATGTTCCCATTTCAGAAATAGTCCACATCAAGACAGTTTGGATATTTCTATGTCAAAAAATTCCTGATCAGTTAATGACTTAAAACTCACTTGAAATAGAAACAGAAAGTAGATTAAATTGACTTTTAGTGTCTTCATTGAAGTCAGAGTCAAACCCAAAGCACATTTACTCTCACTCTCTCTTCCTCTCCCGCCCCCAACCTGGTCACTATCCATGTCAAAGTGCAAAGGGCTGAGGCCTCTCATCTTGGTTTTCTCAGCGTAAGCTCAGGTGAGACTATGCAGTCTGCACAACTGCCTCTTGGTGAGAGCTGAAAAGCAGCACAAATTCATGATGGATGGCTTTAGTGAAGCCTCATGGCCTCCAAATAAGCCATAATGTAATTTGGCTTCAGGTGTGATTTCCCTCCATGACCCTTTGAGAGGTGCAATCAGCAACTTTCAGCAAAACACACTGCCAAGGTTCAAATATCTCAGAAGGTGGACAAAGTACACAAACGCTGTAACAACATGACCTTAAAGTGCATCTCATCTGAGCACGTTTTAATGGACAGCGCTGTGTATGCTTATTTGGATGATGCTCGAGGCTCACTCAGCTCAACCTTTACATTCCCACTCAAAAACAATACCTTCAAAAGGTTGAAGACCGAGCTTTAACTGTCAAGTGTGAACCATGCTGCATCTCTTACAAAGCAGAGATGTTCATTTTTCAAGTCAAGTGTCAAGTCTTTGGTCATGAGTCTGAGTCTCAGTTTGTTTGTTTTTTTATATGTCGTGTACAGCATGAAATGAGTGGATTATGTTTACATGTCATGTCAACAGCAAAACATCACTGTCACCTTTGTCTTGCGAAGCTATCATTACTTTGCCTTGTTGTGATGTGTTTAGAAACGACTGACAAGTAGAGGTGGTGTTCTTTTATACGTAAAAAATATCATGATTTCAACTCCCCTCTGAGATTCTTGCAGAATGTATTGGTGTCAATATTACTCTTTATACTAGTATGTCGATTACTGTCATCTGTATAGATCACAATGCAAGAAGCAAAGTAGATTTCGGCAGATTTGTGCGATCATAAAATAGAAATAATCCTATTGGGCAATTTCGACATAAAGTGGGATAGAAAAGAAGATCTTAAATCTAAAAAAATATTACTGACCATTGCATCTCTGTCCATCCTATTGATAAGCCAACAGGAAAGACTAACCACTTGCAAACTAAAAGTAACCTTGTGTTTAATAATATACCAGAAAAAATCACCCACACATATAATATTCTAAATGTCTGATCATAAAGCGATTTTCTTCTATGGAAAACGCCCCAAAAACCGATACCAAAATACAGCACAGGACCCTTAGAATAGAACGGCAATGAACAATAATACAATCCTAAAAAGTCTCAAAGCTCAAACTCAAAGCAGCATTCTATGATCTTCATCAGAAAACTTTTTTTTTCTTCATAATTTTCCTTTTCTGCATCAGGTATTTCACTACAAAACTTGTGTCCAGAATCAAAATTTTTCAGATGAGGAAAAAAAAAGTGAACAAAAAAACCAGTCTTGACTCCAGAATGCATACAACTGATGGAACATAGGGACCTCCTATAAAAAGTTGAAAAGAAATCGGGTTTAATTTGAGACAGACAGAAATTTCTTTGTATCATTCGGAATGCAAAAGGGAATAATGAAAAAAAACAAACTTACTGGTCAATAGAACATATTAGAAAATCTTGAAATAGATGTAAACCTCAATGGAAAACTGGTTTATTTTTGTGTGTGTTGAGGAAATACTCCACCCGTGGTATTATGAATGCATTCCTATCCAAAAGGCACAGCCCATATTCACTATATGTGACGTAAATGAAACTGAAGTTGCCAACATTTGTTCACTAAATAGCTTTCAGCTGAGGAGGACAATGATCTTGATGTGAATTTCATAAAAGAGTACAGAAACACACTGACACCGCCTATCACACACACGTTAAATCTGTCAACCAAAACACAGAGGATGGGCTCGGACCAGTTTCAAAACCAGGGACAAACCAGACCAGCATAACTGTCAACCAATTAACATTCTGGCTGGAGACTCAAGGAGAATGGACGGAACATCTTCATGCGAGTCACAGTCCTCCAATGCAATTTGGATTTTGCACCCATCATTCAACTGTGTGTGCTCTCAAAGGTTCCCTGGATTTGGACTGGTTTTGTTTGTTGATGCAGTATTGTTGGACCAAGGAAGGTTCTTGACACCATGCAACATTTTTCTTTTCAAACTAATGGACTTTTTTTTCAGGAAACACCATCAACTGGAGAACATTACACCTCATCACTGGAATGCAGGGTGTTGTGGTCAACAGTGTCAAATCGGGAGTGGACACAGCGAGTCCCATAAGGTCCCATTTTAGGTCCAGTTACTTTTTCACTATACATTAATGGTCTTATAAATGCATGCAAAAAGATCCATATACAAAGGCGGTGCAGTAATATACACCCCCGCAAGCCAGCCACATCCTTATATCCGAAATAGCCCTCATTCAAGATTGAGCTCACAAAATCTTGTCTCCTTTTTCATTTCTAAAACTACTGTCTGCATTATGTCATGTAAACAAAAATAATAAAATTGCAAATTATTCTATATTTCTCAGAGCCCAGGGACTCCAACTGATACTAGAATTCAAGCACCTTGGTGTGGTTGTTTATTCCACCGTCACATTCAAAAGTCATGTCAAGAAGTCGTGTGTTGAGTCTCGTTGAGTCATTGAATTTTAACCTTCACAATTTTAGGATGTTTTTGAATGCTATAGGGTTTTGGAGTTCTATTTCACAAACAGGTCTCTCACAAGTAAAACTACTTTCAGAGAAATAGAGTCATTATATGAAAGAGCAGTAAAATCTCAAACCATCACCATCGTAATCTGGAGACCTACAAGTTTTCATCTTTGTTTTAAATTTGCTTATACTATGTACAGTATAATATACTCCTTGGACAGGCACAACCACTACAAAGGGAATTTGTTCAGCCGAAATCCACCAACGGCAAAGCCACTCTGTGGTCAGAGAAGACTGTGAAGTGTCCTACAGAAAAAACGCTTTTGGACATTCTGCTCTGTCAGTCAGAGACTGTAACATCTGGAACACTGTGTCACCCTACATCAGAGAATGCCTCACATATAACACCCTTATTAATCTGTGTCTATTAACTTCAGTACATTTTTTTTTTCCCAATTGTGTACTTTATTTTTTATTTTCCTCTGTTGATCTGCCTAGTGACAATGGATGGAGATCAGCCAATGGCAAAATCTCGGGTGGTGTGTTTACATCCATGTATTTTATGAGTTGTCCATCAACATGCAGTGTCCTGACCAAACAAATAAATATGTGGCACTCTGTTTGGTGATTAACTTCAGATGTATTTTTCAGATATGAGATAAACATGACGTGGTCGACGTGACGTCTTCGATTGTACACTCACTCACTCGCAGCTGGCCACCACAGCAGCCGGAGGCGCAGCCACAGTTGGTAAGTGTCGGGTGGAACAGTGTCAGGCGTGTTGGAGATCAGAATGGAAACATACAAAACTGAAAATGGAGCACAAGTCAAGTCTTGTGCCTTTTGTCCTCAAGGTGCAACTTAAGTGCGACTTAAGTCAGAGTTGCAGATTTGAGTCCCCATCTCTGCGATAAAGTAAAGCATTATACATGTCAAAAGATGTGGTTATGAAGCAGTGTAACCTTTGGCCAGTCACTTGCCTCCGTTTCTCTTTAGATGTTTCAGTGCCTTTGTATAAATTCTGATAAATTCCTTCCCTGTTTGACCAAAACAAAAGAGGGGACATCACGTAGAGAGTACAACATTTACAAATATGCATTGTCTCCATTGGAGAAATCCATATTTCACAACTCACCGTTCCCATGTGTCAACTGGGAGCCCAGATTCACTTATCAAAAAGACTTTCACTTCTCAGTTTAAATCAGCCATATAAAAATAAATATATATTTTTAACCACATTATCATCAAGAAGCAAAGCCTCGGAGTCTGAGTCATCTGATTAAGCAAATTTATATTCCTGTCTTGAATCAAATGTTTCCTACCGAAGCTAATTTGGCGAGATGAACGCAAGTCATTTCAGTTGTATTACAACGGTTTTCTAACACACATGTTGATCTCTTGAGTGCAATTGACTTGAATTGTGTTTCACTTTTGTGTGGGACGGAGTCATTTGAGCGCCTGAATTATAATAGTGTAATAGTTCATTACTTTTATTGTGTATATGCCCAACATTAGACCATGTTAATGGAATACTTAAAGGTTATAAGCCTGCATGCTTGGTCTGAATCCACAAGTTGTCTCCAAGAAACACAATGAGGCAAGAAAAGGCTCATTTTCTCTGCACTCTTTATCCCTTCCAAACAGCAGCGTTTGCAGTTGTTCTATGAGAAAGGGAAAATAAATACGTAGACACAGTGATCATCAGCGATAGTGAGAAGTGGAACAGCTGCAGGAGGGAGTTTTATTAGCAACAATAAAAAGTGCAGTCAAATCAGCAGATTAACGTAAACTATCCCAATAAACTCCTTGAGGTACATTGGTCACAGAGACAAAATGAATAAAAACACAGGCACTCTTATCTTCACACCAGCCCCATTGGCAACACAGGTTTGTTTTATTGACCCCTAGGACTAGTATGAGCCGCACAATAGGAAAATAATAAATGCTTCGAATGAAACTGGAGTTTAAAGGGACACATTGAAAGCGCAGATCTGTATTGACTCTTAGTGGTCTACAGGACGTGATAATGGAGAAATGGCCTTCTGGTTTTGCTCCTTCACCTCTGGCAAAATGAGGCTACATCACCAACTCTATTTTTTTTTTTTTTCATTTTTCTTTTAACTTCACCATCAAGGATGAATGCATTCTGAAATGTTTATATTTATTTTATTACTTATTTAGTTGTTTTCTCCCAGCGTGGGAAAACAGCGTTGAAGGGAAATATTATTATACTATATATTTCTTTTATAGTATTTAATTGGCATTATATATACACACACACACATATATATATATATATATATATATATATATATATATATATATATATATATATATATATATTTATATATATGTGTGTGTATACAATGCCAATATATATATATACTACTACTACCACTACTAGTGCTATTATTATTGTTATTATTATTATGAATAATAATAATAATGAGGCTCACGATCAAGAAGAAACACAAATTACTTTCAATTATTTTTCACCTGCATAGTATTTTGCATATTCAAATCCTCTCATCTTTGAATCCGTGAATGTTTTTTTCTGCCTATGCAGGATGTGAGAGCGGAAAAGTTCCACCCTGTCACTTTGCATCCTCTGTATCCTCCACTTTGCTGGCCATAATTATGATAAAGTGTCTATAATATTTTCCAATTGTCAAACACAATTAATCCTCAGTTGCCCCACGTGAACTCTCATGATAATGTGGCGGGTGAGCGGTGAAGGAGAGGAAGAGTTGCTTTGCAGCCTCACCAAGGAAATATTCCCTGAATGTCGTATTAGGATCATTTTGGCAAAAGAGGTGAACATTTTAAGAGTCGGATTTAAGACGTCAACCCTCTGTTGGGTCTTTTCAAAGTATGAAAAAAAGTTCTTCATATTAAAGTTACTCCTAACTGGCTGAAAGTGATGTGAAGAATTGAAGGATGAACCACAAAATAGTGAAAATAAATAAATCACACCACACTCTCACGTTCAGCTGACACCTCATTGGTTAAACTGTGTCTGCTTGATCGGTTGGAAGGAAAACATGGCTGTTCTGCTTTGAAGAGTTCAACAACAGATAGTCTGTTTGAAAAAGGAGAAAAAAACCCAATACATTTTAAATGAGAGGACAATTTATGTCAATTATAAATTGACAATTTTTGTCTTATTATTTTTGCTTATTTTACAAATCCAGTATTACAGCACAACTATTGACCTGTTTGTATTCGCAGCAAAAACGCTCCATGTGACGTAAGAAAATAAATCTCCAGCAGCTCACCGATATTCTTCTGTTCTCTGTTCTGAGTTTGATCTTTTAGCATCCACCTGACGTTAACAACATGCTCATGGTGAGAACAAAAAGACCTCCTGCTTCTTTTGTCTCCACTGTTTTACCACTGTTGAGTGGAGCTTCATCTAAATGTCCTAGTACACAGTGAACACAGGAGCCATGTGCTGACAGCTGGACCTTTTGCTGTTGAGCATTTTTCTGATTGGAATTTTCCATTCTGTCATTTTTCACATTGTTTATAACGTCTCACAGTGGATACTCAAAGATAAACGCAGCAAAAGTGATGATTTTCCAATCAGATGCACCAAGAAAGCTAAATCCCTCTCAGAGGAAAAATGACTCTTCAAATAGGACTCAGTAGCCCAGCTGTGTGCAAATGAAATACAGTGGTGCCTCGGTTCTCGACCACAATCCGTTCCAGACGGCCGTTCGAGAAGCGAATTGTTCGAAATCTGAATCGATTTTTCCCATTACAATGAATGGAAAAAGAAATAATGGGTTCCAAGCCTTAAAATAGTCTTTTGTAGGAGTGAATGTAGAGTGTCTGCTGCAGGTGGCTGTTCCTCTATGTGTGTGGCCGCTGCATGTGGGAGGGGTTGCCGAGTGAGTGACGTCTCTCCAGAAGTGAAGAGGTGCCCGGTGCGTGTCCAGCTCTGAATGTGCGCTTCTGTGCAGTTTGGCTGTGACAAAGTCATAAACCAAGTCACGCTCTGTCCCAGACTCGCCTCATCCCTGTCCCAGCTCCAGCCCACAACAGGACATCAAACCCTGGAGTGAGCGCTCCAGCACCTCCCCTGTGACACTCTACCACGGTCCAGTGCGGAGACAGGAAAGGTTTTACACCTCAATATGAAGAAAAAACAGTCAGTAAATGTAGCTAACGGGACACGTCTGCATACAGAGGCTGCGTTATACACAATAACAAAGCGCGTTGTGGGTCAGCTGGTCGGTCCGTGCACGTTATGGTTTTTCCGGCTTTTTACGGGGGCGTTCAAGTTCTGGATTTTCCTTCAAAATATGAAGCAAAAAAATCTCGAAATTTTTGTTCGAACTCTCATTTGTTGGAATTCCGGGATGTTCGAAAACCGAGGCACCACTGTATACAGTTTAGCTATACAGCATGTATACAGCATTGGACACAGTCATTTACCACATGACAGGAGATCTATTTTGCTGACGTGGACACAGTTGTCTGTACTCAGCTGAACTGTCCTGCATGCCGGTTTGGACCATAGCTATAAACTGTTTTACAGTCCATACTAGAGGCCTAAGTATACTGCATTCTAAGTCCAGTTTGATTTCCCAAGATGACTAGAAACCATGAAGGCAAGCTCTGTCAGATTACACACACACAGAATTAAAAAAAAAAAAAAAATGGTATGTCTTCGTAAAGTGTCCCAGAGGACTGACACCTCGTTTATGAATTTTATGGTGATTGCATTCTTTCATTTACTCAAGCTACCATGGAAACCGCTGCTCTGTTTGTACTAGAGCGATAGTCAATGTGAAGCAAATTGGTTTTGGGACTGATCACATCAGAGACATGACAATACATCCGGATCCATCGTGTTCCCTGAAACAAAGGGTAATGAAAAGCCTTTGTTGGAATTTAATCAGAGGTCCAGAATGTCTTTGATACCCCTCGTAGCAGGGAAGCACTCCTCAGTACTATGCAGCCAAGAGTACTATTTAAGTCTGCAGTGTAATAATGCTTCAAACTAAACAATGACGTTGTAGCACTGTTGGTGGTTTATCACTCCTCCTTGTAATGTAATGTAAACTTGGTGTTCATCTCCCAGGTCGACTCACATTCATTCTAAACCACATGTAATGTGTGCAGTTTGAAAGCACCAGGACATGTTAAATTATTAAAACATTCTATTCATGCAAACCGTAATAATGCTTATTGTCAGTCTACTTCTGATTGATAGAAGAAACACAGCTGCTTTTCCTTTCTACTTCTCTCTGTGTACATCAGGTGTTTCCCGACAACCAGCTTCCAGCTTCCAAATTTCATTGCGTATTGCGCCTGTTTTTGCTTTTTTATTGACAGCAGGTGAAGACACAATGCAAAAACAAGCAAAATAACCATGGGCTGTCAATCACAATTGTAATAAAAATGCCATTATTATTATTATTATTATTATTAATAATAATAATAGCCAAGAAACAAAAGAAAAACCTACATTTTCTTTTCAGACTGAACAAACTGAAAGAGCCATTTCCCAATTGGAGGACACTTTGACATCACAATTTTCCCCAAGTTTTGGTGTCTTTATTTGTGATCACAGAATAACTTTCCAATTTCTGAGTGTATGATGAAAATATTTCCCTGGGTACAGAGTGATGAACATGTTCTGGGATTTTAGATGTAATATTTTGGCTGAACAATCAGTACTTTGTTTGGAACGGAATAACAAATGCTGAATTACGACCTCATGGCGGGTACTGAAATGTACAGATCTACTGTATTGTAGTAAGATAACAGAAGCAATGTACTTTGAGGTTTAACACTGTGGAAAATCCTTATGATAGCACCTGGTTAGGATTTTCTGCCATGACTGACAGGCAACTGAGGAAGAATGGAGTCTGGGATATGATGTAACAAAGGATTTAGGGATAGATTTTTGATTTAGAGTGTTCATCTCATTTGTTTAAAGAGGAGATGGGACCTCTCCAAATGACAGGATTTGGACGTTTTAACAATAGTCTTAAGTACTAATAGCATAGACGGGGGCATGACATATGGGTTGTCAATATAACAGACAGCAGTAATTTGCTAGGTCCTGCGCTTCAGCATCAATAAATTGTTAGGTACACATTTGTACATGATAACTGTGCACACAGTTGATGGACTCATTGCATTATCTTAGATTAGATGGCCTTTAATAGACCCACAGTGGGGAAATTCAACATGACACGGCAGCCAATGACATTAAAGGTCCACAACAAACATCAAAGACATCACCAAAGCATCAGCCAGAAAAAAAAGTGTAGTGACAAGCTGTTAACCAATTAATAAATACATATAATACATAAACAAATATGACAAAATAAATGAAATATAAAGATAAGTAAATAGATAATATATAGATAAGTGATACATTATAAATAAACACCTATAAAATAAATAAACAAACCAACAATGGTGATACCAGTGCATCAGATTATACTGTTGTGCAACCTGAAAGCACTGGGTAGAAAGGAACAATGGCTCCCTCGTGCAGCGTGAGTAGATCAGTCTGCTACTGAAGGTGCTGCCCAGTGCCTTCAGGGTGTCCTGGAGGGCCTGTCTCCAACCTCCTCCACCGAGTCGAGAGAGCAGCCCAGGACTGCGCTGGCCCCCTTCACCTGTCTGTCCGGCCCCCTTTCTGTCCCTGTCCGTAACGCTGCCCGCCACCACAGAGTCATAGAAGGCCCTCAGGAGCGTTCCCTGCACTCCAAAGGACCTCAGCCTCCTCAGCAAGAATTCACCATTTTTTTAAATGAGCACCCATGTTTTTCGTTCAGTCCAGTTTGTAGTTCAGCTGAACACCCACCTGTATAACGCCCCCCTCTCGATGTCTGTACCCAGAGTGTTGGTGCCTGCAGATTCATTGATTCATGCAGTTTTGTTTATTTATTACATGTGTCGTGCTGCAATTGATGTCACCTACTAGACAGTGTCTGTCTGAACCAACTCTCCAAAACGTCATAATAACCTGTCAGAGTGCATGGCAGTCGATAGGCTTCAATTTATGTCAATGCTTTTGAGTGATTGGTAATCTCAAGTGACAGTGACTGCCTCAAAATAGCCGATCAGATCTCACTGGTGTGAGACAGTGATAACACAGAAGACATATTTTTGCACCCATTTATGTCACAGCGGGACTGTCATATTATTGATAATGTCTCAAGCGGTGGCAGATGCTGTTAATGTGCCAGGACACGGGAAAAGGCATCACAAATGTATGTTCATGGAATGTACAAATATTTAAATAATATATAATATGAAACACCTGTGATCATAAACAATCCATCTAATATTGTAGACCTGACCAAATAAGGAGAACATTAGTTTATTACAATTTTATACACATAGCCATTTGCCAGGCTTTAGCAATAGTTATGTCATTACATGTCGAACAAAAGGAGCACCATCCCATGCCTTTGCTTTACATGACGCACTGACCGAGGCGTCAGGATTTGCAGTGGACAGTGAAGCATGTGCTTCAATTGAAAGCCTAATGTGTCTTTGGTGTCAGTATAGGATGCAAATGTCAACTTTGTTAGCATCAATACATCCTGCCATAGGAGTGACAGCGTGTTGCAACACTATAAATCGCACTTGTCAAAAGACAAGTATAAGGCTGTGCCCCATTTCTTACACTTAACACCTGCACTTGGTTTTCAGTGCCCTCCACTATAAAGTGCCCTCCGTCGACGAAGTGAAGAGATTGATGTGCCCAAGAATTGGGACAACACTTCATGACGTCAAGCGTAAAGACAACGTGTCATTGTGTATTGAGTGTTGGAGACAACGCTTTTAACAATCTCTTGCATCGGCGCTGACAATCTCACTTGGTTTGGTGAACCAACGGAGAAGAAATGGGCCGAGCCGAAGCCAGCTTTGCCGCTATGTTGCGGTGACAGATCCGTTAGAGGTATGTCAATGCTAACGTTAGCCTGGATGCTAGCCGACTGTTGTTTGTTAAGAAGAAATAAAAACATACTGCTGTACATACATGTTATATTGTTCATGTTGTCGGACACGGTCGACCATTTGGCTCACTAACATGTGACACGAGAGAAAGTAAACAAACAGAAGAGTCGTCCTCACTACTAAAATGCCCCTATTGTCCTAGCCAACGTTGTTTTTAAAGTACTTAGGTATCCTGGAAATCTATCCGCACTGCATATTCTCACTTGGTTTCAAGTCAAGCCCTCGGTGTGAAGGGGTCATTTCAAGTGGTGAACAGCGAGTGGCCTCGGTTTAAGGAGCATTGGGTCAAAAACGAATGTTGGAGTGACAAATGGGAATGTTGGGGTGAGAAACTCGGCTAGTTTTGACCTTTAATCACGTGGGATCACATACAATTTCTGGCATGGAGTGTGACCTAGACCCGTGGTGTGACTATTCGGGCGCACCACAGATGTAATGTAATGTTTATTCCTTGGTCATGTCCGTGAGTATAAAATAACGAAACAAAAGCATGTGCAATGATATAGCACTCGAGTATAAGTTTCTAGACCAGTGAAACTTTGAAAAAAAAGTGAGACTTATAGTCTGGAGAATACGGTCAGTGGAACGTCTTCTGGCGATATTTTAATTTTTTCGGAGAAAGACAATGGACAGAAAGTGAAGAGTCAAAACACTTGTGATATGGATGATGGATGAGGGGAAAACAAAAGCAGGGGTGTGGGAAGAGACTGAGTAAAGTACTCAGGCATTGTCTTCGCCCAGAGCGAGTGCCATTTTCCCAGAGTCTCCAGCAGCAGAGGCAAGAACATATTACATCATTAGTAGTGCGTCATTCTGTGCAGAGCTGGAATTATGCCCTCCTTTATCTTCCCTTCTGCGCCTTCACTTTGTCAAACATACACAAGCACTCCAGCCACATTCCTTTCTTTTCACTTTAACGTCTTTTTACTGAACATTCTATCTCATGGCTTCATCGCTCTTTTCTCCTGCATGTTCTTTTACTGCAGTCAGTCAAGAGCTGCAGGGTTTCCGAATGTGGGCTTATGTTTCAAAGCTTGGAGTGTAAAGGAGTGTGGAGCCAAACAAACTAAATAAGCCTTTGGAGAAACCACATTTATATTATTTTCTTCATTTATTTCCCCAAGAGACGTCAGCTAAGTGCATGAAACAACAAGGTTTATAGGATTTTAATCACTCCATTGGTCATATGAAACGTGGCGCATGACAGTGGTACTGAGAAACGCATTGTTGGTATCCTTCATAACTCCATCGCTCTTGTCATTGCAGCCTCTTAGAGAGCTAGCTAATGAAGGATAGACTGGTTACTTAGCCCCCCTCCCCCTTTCTGAACCGGGAATGTTTTCTAAATCACTGGTATAATTGAATGCATCGTTTTTCAAAACACAATTGTGTTGTGATTTGTGAGACACACAAGAGTGATTTGCTTGTGGAATTTTTCAGACTTTAAAGAGGCAGAACAAGACCTCAGTCGTGAAGATGGATGAACAAGTGAAAGGAATTCCCTCCCAACTCTGTGTGTATCAGTGGACGAAGGCCCATTTGTCCTCTGTCACTGACCACGTTTACATGACAGGCCAGAAAACCAAATAATGCTTTTGTCTTGCTAAGATCAGACTTTTAAAATAAATGTGAACTGCCAAGTCCGAAGATACAGTTTGAAAATTCATACAACTGGACCTGGATGTCATGGCTCAGAACAGGTGATCTTCACCTAAACAATGAAGTGTCAACGCCTCTAGATGTAGTGAAGATAATGTCAAATTGTTGTATACAACATGGACAATGTGTGTGTATAACTAGATGCTACATTGGTCCTTGGGACTTTGTTGTTGTAAATGCACAATGATGCCAGCTGTGTTGTGAGTCATGGTGATGTCAACGTGGAGATGTGTAGATTTGGACTTCAACCACCTTCACTCAGTTCCTTTTTTGGGTTGCCAGAAGAGGCGAAATGATTCATTTTGACAACAATTCGATTTGTGTCATAGTTTAGCACTTCGATTTTTCTGAGGCCATTCCAGGTGAAGTGAGGACAATAGCCCCAATTTTCAGAAACTCCTCCATTCTGGTTATAGAGCTCGGACCGAAAGGATCTTTGACGTCGATAAAAGGTGAATGGCCAATAGATTGGGATATGTTGCAGGCTCTCAGAGCTCAAATGTAGCCAACAACTCATCCGTTTATCTGTGAAAAATGGATTTGATCAAGGCTTTGACTCTTTGGAAGCATACTGACGGACAATGTTATCCAACGCCAAATGGACAGTGCAAACTATTTACGTCTCTCATGTCTGTCTGAACTCCATACATTGCCATCCATTCACTGCAATGTTTTCGACCATATATATTGGAATTATTAAATAAGATTAGAACGATATTGGGTCAAAAATGTAATCACGGCATGGTAAACAATGAAGGCCTTGGCGGACGTTGGCGCTCTCAAAGTGCCTTTCCATTTCACAGATTCATTTAATTCATATGTTCTTTCATCACCACTGCAACTTTTGCCGAAGGCCCAGGTTCGAATGGCAGTCCCTATATTTCCACAATGGTTTGCTTGAGTGAGTGTGTTGATGTGTATTCTTTAAGTCTTTTGTGTGAGAATGCACATGCAAACAGCTAAGACCCGCTCTTCCCAGTGAGACGTTGACCTGCATTGCTTCAGCTGCCACATCAGGAATGGAAATCAGCAAGAAGACAAGCAACACCTGTGAGTGTTAGAAGACCATCTGACAGCAGGAAGCTCTGCCGCAAAGACTAGTCTCCCTTCGAAGCGCACACACCAGGAACGGAAATAGATCTACATTAATGTGCTCTTGGATCTATACAAATGGTCCATTTATGTCCATTGGTGCGTAAGTTAATGCAGGAATGAATCAATTAAGTTCAACTTCAAACTGCACAGTGCTTATTTGGACTGTTTTCTCACACATTTATATGCACGATTATTATAAAACAATCATCAGTGCTAGTCATAAATTGTACCAAAAATATATTAAAAGAATGAATCTTAAAAGGGTCATTATCACTGTATAAAAACGACATGTATTATTGCTGCTGAATTGTAACTCCTGCTCCAGCCCCATGTGACCATTTAGATATATAAATGAATGCAAATGATCCGCAAGTGCTGCACTGGAAGATATTTGCTTAAACAAATTGTCACCCAGTGTAAAGACAAAGCTTATTCCAATATAGTCTACATGTACTGAATGTTTAGAGGCTTTTTTTGCCCAACAGCTGAGCCCGTGGAGATAACAACTTTCTATGAAATATGCGAATAACTTTTCTTTTTCTTTTTTTTTCTCCTTGGGAATGAGTGTGGAATAAAAGCAATCACTTTATGCGACACACTTTCATTACTCACACTGCACAGGTTGGCTCTCAAGAAAATGAAAACATGAATAAATACAGAAAAAAAAAACTATCCAAGGAGTTGTCTGTGATATTATTTCGACTCAGTGAAATAAACAGGGTTTCATTAGTTGAATCCTGCCAAAGTCACTGTGCTGTTGTGGCGCTTTAGCACAGGCATGCGGTCTGTTGATATGACGGAGCTTGCAAAAGCGTATGATTTTAGCACTGCAGTGCGAGAATACCAGTGTATCCCGATTGCCAAGCTCAGATAATGTGGTGTGAAAATGGTGAAAGATAAAAATAATTGCTCGACTGGCTTACAGGCTGTCAGCGAGGAACTGTGCGATTCAACAACTGCTGCAAGCACGTCATACCAAATGCATCCTGTATGACAAACAATGTATCAGAGCATTTGTTTTGAAACAGAATCCAAGTCTCATGCTGTCTTAAAGGGGGAATAACTCGGGCTTTCCCCACACACAAAGATTTTTGGTGATGAATTTCAGCCTCGCCCGTTTTCAGAGCCAATTATCAGGACAAATTCACTCTGAAGAATACAGTATTTGCTGTTGGCGGCGCCACTGATAAAAAAAAAGCTTGGACTCCGGTCGCGCCCCATCCCATGTTCATTTGTTCAAGAGGAGAAGAACTGTGGCGAAACAGCAAAAAAATGTATATAGCACAACACTGCCAACTCTAGAACCCTAGAAACATCTATCATTCAACATTAGGAATCAAACTTCATCCAGCCAGTGAGGAAAAGCCAGGATCCAGCGAGAGGCGGAAGCAGTAGTGAGACCGATTGACCCACACAATAAAACCTTATTTCAGCTGCACGCCAACATTTTGGTTTCAAAAAAGGGTTCGCCAATGGCTTCACTAACAAAAAAAACATGAACATAGAATAATAAAGACGGAGGTGCAGCTTTTTTTCCGTGTCAAACTTTGTTACATCACGACTCACACTAAAACGTTTGTTGTTTACACTTTTATTTTGACTGGTCTTCTTCAATAAGTTGTAAAACAATTGGCAGAGATGTTGAAATGTTGATGGTGGGCACGTTTCTCAGCAGCTTCAAGCTGGTCTGCGGTCAGAACACTGTATCCTGCTGCAGCTACTGAGAAACTCTCTCGAACAGCAGCTGCAGCAACACCGCTAATGACAATGAATTGGCAAAACTCTCTTATCTGTCTGATCAATGCTAGCCGTCGCTAACTGCAGACGTTAGCGGCTAGCGGCTAGCGGCTAATGTCAGAGCTAACCTGTTTTGATGGCTATATGTACACTAGACTCAATAAACTTAATATAAACACAATAAACACTTCAATAGACACAATAAAATTATTAGCAGACACGTAAATGTTAGCTTCTCAAAAATATATTCCCAACATTTGAAAACACACCAAAGACATAAATAAATGTAAACATTAATAACTACAAGTTCCATACATACATTGAGCTAGTCATTTGTGCTTGGTTCCTGCCAGGGTGTGAACGTGTCTCCACTCTGGTCTGGGCCCTCGGTTGGTGAGATTCAGGTTCTGTTTATTCTGTCTGTTCAATATGAAACCGATCACAGAAAATGTGAAAATAATATATTGATGTATAAATCTAGCCGCTTTAACGCACCCCAGACAAAAGGATTCTCGGTCACACTTTAGATTATTAACATAATTATCATTATTTTGTATTTATTTATTTTTAAATAATAAATGCTACTAATTCAAAACAGTAATTGCTGTGTAATAGCCAGTAAATGATCATTATAAAGTTCTGATAAGTATGTGATTTTTCCTTGTATTAATCACCAAAGTTTCACTCTAAACATCACTGTAATTACATAAGTATTAATCATAAATACACAAGAAATTATATATAATGTGATGAAATACTGTCATAAAGTCATAACGTGTTTCCCAATCTCATGTGTTACCAGATTCTCTGGTGCCGGGTGGCAAACTGATCCACAAATGGGCCGCGATGGATGCTAATATTTTTTCCAAACCTGCAAACACATATAGCTGAACCAACCAGGTGTCAGAAGAAACAAACAGCGCCAAGCCGCTGGGTGAGACTGTGCCCTCGTGATTGGTTGGAACGAAAGCCTGAACCCACTGTGGCCCTTTGAGGACTGTTTTCACACACCTGCTCTAATGGTATACTCTCATAAGAGTTATGATAATCAGATGTTTAACATCCTTGGTTTGGAGGATGCAAAACTGAGACATAAGCAATTACAATGTTATTACAATAACTTTTTTTTTCATATGTAGTCTGTATCAATCTATCTCACACAACTTATTTGTGACTTTCAAATTATTGAAACATGAAACATTTGTTGCTCTGTCCTTAAATATACTTTGACATCCCTCAGCTTATTACTCTGTTTCAGTGCTGCCGTCTTCTTCCTGACACTCTCCTGAACCTCATCGTTCAACCCCCAGTTCTCTTCATCATTCTATCTTTACCTTGATGATGTGCCTTTCCATTTTTGCCTTTGCCGTAGCCATCCAAGTCCAGTGTTAACATCTTCCAGAGCACTGAAAAACAGCCTTCCTGTTAGACCCTCCGACATTTAATCATTAGCTCTACCATCACTGTTTTCCTGTTTCTAGTCACTAGCCTCATTCCACAGGTCACTCGCTTCTGCAGCCTGGCAACATTCTTGACCATCTCTTTCACATTCAGCCCTCTGCACGTGATGGAATATACTTTTGAAGTGTGTTCTTCTCCTCCGGAAAAGCGTGTTCACCACCGCTATGCTTTTAGAGAAATGTACCGCCATCTATCCCTCTGCATTTCAGCCCAGCACCTCCGCATCTCCGCTTCACTTGCATGGCCACTGCTTCTGTCACTACTCTCTCCCTTTCGAAAATCGCCTCTATCAGATCATAGCGTTTGCCCCAGAGCTCCACTTTCTCCTTTTGCTGACAGCCTACCTGTGGGGCGTGGGCACTGACAACATTCATCATGACACCATCAATGTGGAGCTTCAAGCTCATCATCCTGTCTGACGGCGTCTTCCCCTCGACAACATTCTTCACATCCTCTTCCTTCAAAAATATTGCCTACAGCGTTTGTCAAAAAGGACTTCAATGTTACCTGGCTTATTTTTGTTCCACCAGGTTTCCACAGTGCACAATATTCCTACCTTCTTCCTCTTCAAGGTCCGCAAATACTACTTAAAATATTCTTCCTCCTGTTTGTCTCTATCATCTACAATTGACACAATTTCCTTTGATATCCAATCAGCCAACAACATAAAAGGCAAGTCTGGGATGGTATTTTAATTCTGACTTACAGTGGAATATCTGGAGTAACACTCCGGATATTAGATCCCTAGAACTAAGACTAAGGCTGGAGAAGAACTAAGATCATTCAAGTTAATAATAATCATGATAATAATAATAATTGTTTTGTTGAAATTGAAATTATGGATATAATAGCAATGTTGGAAATGCATTCTTAACCCACTACAAGATTAGTATTTTCTCCTCGAGATTTCAATAGAATTTATGTCTGGTTAGATACATTTGTTTTTCCTCTTACTCTGCTTATTAATATATACTTCTGTTGATGTAGTATTTTTAAACTAAACTTGTAATGTAACTTTAAACTTGTTGATGTAGTATTTTTGTCTAGTATTGTGGTTTACACAGGAGCGATATCTGTCCCCTGGCTTCCATCACTGAGCACATCTGCTGCTCTTTAGAAACACTGCTGACATTTCATCAGTTCACCGTTCCCATCCTGCCGCCTGTAACTCTTTCCCCCTCCTGCTTAGCTTGTCTGACTTTTCACTTTCCTGTGTGTGTAGAATAGAATAGCATCCTCTCTTCCAAGCAGGGATGTGCGGATCGATCCTGAAATATCGATACCAGATCTTGATTCTATAAAATCGATTCTCCGACCAAAATATCGATACTTTCTATACGTAAGTAATTTGAGGTTATGTATGTCCTTAACAGGAACACGATGAAAAGTAACTAAACTTTACTTTTTAGCTACCAAATATTGTAAATTGTTAAATTAATAAATAACATGAATTAATAATTTATGTTAATTTAACAGTGCACGTATTGTGGCATTGTTTGTTTAAATATTTTACTCGCAATTTCAGTTTGTAGTTGCCAGTATTATAATTGTTTGTACCGACTTTTTGTAGATAGAACCTAATAATATTAAGTATTCAGTGCTGAGTAGTCCCATTTTTTTGTTTTTCAGTGAGATACCTGGGAATGAAATAATTCATAAATAATGCTCACAAATAATTAAAGAATAATTTATTTTAATGTTTTATTTTTTCAGAGTAAATAAATAAACAAAAAACTATTTATTCTCAAGGAAGCTATGATTAGGTGTAGTCACATACATATGGGTATCGGTATCGCCGATACCAGCCTGAATATTACTGACTATCCGATCGGAAAGTAACTCAGTGGAATCAAACATCGCTACTTCCAAGCAGTCTCCTATTTGGTAATCTGGACTGAAAAGTGTTGCTAGTGTTGCAGTGTTTGCTTTACTCACAGTCAGATGTTTGGAGTCAATAAATGGTGTATTTTTTTATTTCACATTTCACCTGTATTGAATTGGAAATCACCATCAACAAACGTGAACTATGAGATGAAGGTGCCAAGATATTTCCCCTAAAACATACAGTAAATGTCAGATGAAAACAGTGCCGGACACACGCACAGACATTTTGGGGGGCTGGTGCTGAAGCCAGAAAAAAAGGGATCTCTATTGTGACAAAAACTCTCGAGCTCCTTTTCACCATTCAAAGTACCATGCTCAATAACCAGGGCATTTAACAACCAATCACCAATCCAAAAACATCTGTCCTGACCTGTTTTTGCTTGGACACTTCCTGTTCCCACTCTGTCCTTGGTGCTTCTTGCAGGCCAGCTGGGCCGGTTGCCGTGCCTCTCCAGCTGTGGGTCATCTCAGCTCATTAGCAGGACAGCTGTGGTTGAAGTTTCCTCCTACCCGTCGGTAGGCGGCGGATGGAATGGACAGTCTGCTTGCTTCTCCTGGTGCATTTGTTTTCTTGTGGATTACCTTTTTGTCATTTTTTTTCAAGTGCCTGTTTCTCCTTCTGTCATTTTTTGGTGCGTCTGTACAGACCATTTGTTTCCTAGTCTTTTCTCTTCATTGACTTCTGTCCAGTCCGTGGTGCGTTTTGGTTTTTGGACACTTGTCATTTTGGACAGTAATATGGATATCTGTGATCTTGCAATCCACCACTACAGGATCAGGATACGGTGGCTGAAGGGGACCGCTCAAACATAGTGCGACCCGACTGGTGCTGCAGGTCAGACTGCTCCTCTGCGTGGCATGAGGAGTGCGAGTGTGCTGCTGGCTTGTGAGTGTTGCAGTGCAGGACGGGGAACAAGTATCACAAGAACTCAGATATCAAAACACACTTGCTCAGAACCGACGAGGGACTAACTTTGGGAAAAGGGATGTGGACGTTTCTCACAAAAGGGCTGGACCTGGAGCTCCTCCATGTCGCTAACAGAATAACTGCCACAATGTGAATTGTGGGGACATTAAAGTTCCTAACTGGGGAGCAAGTCTCAACATCAAACTGTGGCTTGCTATTTTGGTTTTGACAATGCAGTTTTGCAAGCCAAAATGATTTGTTGTAGTCATGATGCTGATATCAATCACTCCATCTGTCGCTATATGGAGATGTACCATAAAACCATTGTTTGTCAAGTCTGGACTTTCTCATCTGCTCCAGAACTGATTAAGTGGCCTTCTCGTGAATAAGTCAATAATGACGTGACACAAAAACCATCGCTCATATATATGTGACAGTTGCTTGCTCAACTTGGACAAACTGCTTGGATTTCATGGGTCGTTTCCCTGAAACCAAAGAGTGGCTGCTACAATATTCTTTGCCAGAATGAGTCCAATAAGCATGAAGGACAGAATTTAACGGTGTGTGACGACAACATTGGGTGAATTTTACGACCCCTGACCTCCACCATGTCTCTCAGAGTACTCCGCTCGTTGCTTGTGGTGCACACTGGGATGTATGAAGGTGTTAATGACCCTTGACTCTACAGTTTGCCTTGGTCAGCTAAGTATGAATCTTCTGTACGTGCCTGGCGTTGGGATGTGGCGGCACAGTGAGTCTTTCCCCGTGTCTTTCATCCTCCCTCGCTGCCTTAATTATAAATCCTTCCAAGTGTTATGGATGCTATGCTAATTTCACCAGAGTTTCTCTACATATTTCATGCAACTGTCTCACTCCCCCAAAGCAAAATGGCCAAATGGCAATTAGGACTTTCTGCGGAGGCTATTCCAAGGGTGACTAATGATCGGAAGACCTCTGAAGTATGTATGGAAGATGTATACATATTTCCTCAGCAATTCTTCTCTTTAAGAGAACAAAAAATATAATTATTATCAGATAAGAGGTCCTCTATTTGTCCCACATTGGGGAAACTCAACATGTCACAGCAGCGACAGCAGAGACTTCAAAGACACACACTGAACTGCAAAGACGCACATAGAGCAACAGCAAACATAAAACACAAAGCCGTACCACATGGCATATTAACACCAATTGTAAGTAAATCGATGATTATATGTATAAATAATAAATAAATAAAAGCTTGACGGATGACTTTCAGGTCTTGCTGTTGTACAACCTGACAGCACTGGGCATGGAACCGCTCCTTGGATCAGCCTCCCATTGAAAGTGCTCCCCTCTTTGCCAGCCTTTGCCAGGTACTGGAGCCTGAGAACCACCTCCACAAAGTCCTGCGTCAGCTCCCTGTACTCTCTGTCATCTCCGTCCTTAGTGTAAACAAAGATCGCAGAGTCATCACAGAACTTCTGCAGGTGGCAGAATGGGGTCTTGTGGGCGCAGTCAGCGGTGTCAAGGGTGAAGACCAAAGGAGCCAGGGCTGTGCCACCCAGTGCCGCAAAGCAGTGTGTCTGACACACAATCCCCCACTCTCACATACTGGGGTGTATTGGTCCAATATCCAGATTGTTATTATGGTTATTATTATTGCTAAAATATGGATGAGGATTATACTAAAACAGGAAGCTTTTTGTAAAATATATTTTTCCTGTATGAAGTGCAAAAAAAGGTTTCGAAGATGTTTGGTCCAAAGAAGGCATATAAGAGGTGTGACAATTTTGAGGATGAAAACAACTTGAAGTCTGTACTTTGAAGTCTGTATCAAATATTATTGCGAAACAAATAGGTTTTGACAGAGATCTGTATGGATTTTTCCAGCATGTATTCAATACTGCAAGTGCTAGGAAGAAAGGAAGCACGATTTTGGCTATATTCGGAGATCATTCGGAACAAAGGTTACTCAGCCTGTGCACTATCGCTCAGTTGATTTTATTATCGTCAGTTATGCTGAAGAATGTTTTGCAAATCATGAGCCTCCCCACAATTGTTCATCATGTCGAGTTGTGATAAATATGGTTTCTGCTTTGCACCTGGGCAAGAAAAGGCAGGCTGGTGAAACTCAATTTGCCTCCCACTGGTGGTGTTTTGCTAGTCAGCCGCTAAACCTCCAAGACTGTTTTCATGAATTGATTGAAAATTTCCCGCCTCGGTTATGTGTGTGTCGCGTATTCCTCGCTCAGAGTTGTCGCACACGAACCTTTCTGCAGTAAACTAAAGGTTACTTTTTTTAATTATGATATACCAAGCAGGGTGAGCTCATTCCTTTGAACCATGAACTTAATTCTACCATCCATTCTATTTGCATCAGGTGTCATTGTGAATGGGAATGCCAGTGCTCCCAAGCGGTGTTTTGAGACGCTAAAATACATGACCTTGAATAAAATTACCTTTAGCTCCCCAACTGTTGAGTATTTCTATTTGGAATGATTTTCGCTTTGGATTTCAAGAGAATTGTTGCTGTTTCTTAAAGATTTTGGAATGCAATATTGTGGTTTACATTCTGATCTCATTTGATGTATTGAATAATTTCCTTGAATTTTATTTATTCTTTACTTTTTCGGTTGTCCTCTATTGCTCACACTTTCTCATCAGCTTTAGCATTATGGGTAGTAAGGGCCACCTTCTCTGTACCAACCACAAACACTTAACACATGCAGTTTTTGCATCCTAACAGACTCCAGTGCATTTGAAGAACTTCACGTTCACTTCAAGTTTCCATCAGATATCAGCACTTGATTGTGTTACTACGCAACTCACACTGAGCTGTGACTATTATTACATTTTTTTCTGTAAGCGTCTCTTTCGAGGATAGCACTAATTTACTGTAAATACTAAACAGATGTCACCATAAGCGTTTTTCATCTGTGTAAGTGACAAATCTGTACATTCTGGAAATAAATCAGTGTATAGCTATATAATGCTAAAGGTGAACAATGTCCTAGATCCTCAGGCATGTCCCTCCCAGTTGAAAATTGAGACTCAAATCCATCAGTGCTCTTCAACTTTGCAACAGTCTCCCTGAAGGGAGAAGACTGGCAGAAACTCTTGACCTCTTTTAAAAGCACACTTTTATAAATTGTGGTTCATGCAATGTTTACGATGTTTTACTGAGAGTTAAATGTTGCAGGGTTGCAATAGGCTCATCTGTTCAGTTCAGTCATATGTTTAGGTTTATATATGGTAAAAAGCGGGCCACAATGCTCTTGTCAATCTGCAGTTTGATTCTTTTCCTGGATTTAACTGATGCACTTTACTTTTCTTAACCGATTTGCGACATGAACAATGCTCTTAACTTGATCAGCCACCAAAGCATAGACGTCGGACCCAGTAGAGTGGTGCTCTGCGGCAAATGCACTGCATTGAACTCAAGACTGCAACTATATTTGGTGACTATAGGTGAAGCCATTTGACTCCAATGATACTGTAAACAACACAACTTGGCACCATGCTGACATGGAAATTGTTTATTATTTCCTTGACAGAGGGGTGAATTCTTCAAAAGGTTGCAAGAACCAGATGGTACTGCAGAAAATCACCAACATCAAACAACGCGATTTGGTCCAAATTTCTGAAAATTCGTTTGGAACCTATTCATAAATGTTCGAAGTTGCAACCAGACAGCCGGACAGATTGATCATCATCGACAGATACACAACCTCCTTGGCCACTGTACTCACAAGCTCAGTGTGCCGTTACAGTGACATACAACTGAGTCATGGATTGAGATGAAATGGTTGTGTGCAAAACGGGCCTACTGCCTGCTTGACGCCGAGTCTGTTTTGGGCTGGTGGCCGAATGACAAAGAGCCCGAGGGAAATATGACTCTGAAGCTGTGACTTTGCCAACAGGCGACTAATCCCCTGCACAAAGCTGTGTTGACCTGAAGCGGCCCATCTGCAGTATTCACAGTTAATATGGACACCATAACACCTTGGTCATTCAGAGTGAACCAGCTGTTTGAAGGGGACCAATCCTGGTCAGTGCTTTTAAGGGACCACTATGGACCTCCATGTCATTTTGTAGAAAACTGTATATTTTCAAAAATTCACTTTCAAAGATGTACAGAAAACGGACAAATATATTTTCCAAACATAATCAAAGTAAGATATAATAGGAAACAATTTCCATCTACATTTCCATTTAATCAAAATTTCCCATAGAAGGTTAAATACATTACTGTGGTGTCTTTCATATACAGGCATCACTTTGGAACATATATACATGCAGTACGTGAAATGAATCCATGGCCAAAGAATGAAAATACTCTTGATGGGTGGATGAGGTTTCATTAAACTGTGTCCTTTTTTTTCAGGGGCCACTAGCATTTGACCCGAAGTTCTAAGCCAAAGGCACCATCTACTGAGTCCGTGTATTAGTCTCATGAAACCTTGTCAACCCATCACTACAAAGCAAAAATGACTGTTGGAACAAAAAAAAAAAAAAAATAATAATAATAATAATATATTTGGAAGAAATATGAAACTCCTCTGCCTGGTTGAATGTTGATCCAGAATCTCCTCTTGTATTACACCAAGAGAACAGTGTTTTAAATGTGAAAAAAAAGTGGCAGTATCCATCAGCAGTTGCTATAGTAATGAGGGGATGTGATGCATTTTGCAGGCCGATATGTCACCCCACAGAGGAAAAAAAAAATCCTTAATATGCTGACATGGTCAGTGAGGGCACACTACAAATATGTTCCACAGTAAAGGGATGACCCAAGAGAGAGTCTGTGCACACAATGTTTACTCTTCTCTTCAATTATTGATCCACTGTTTTCCTTCTGTTATGAGACACCACCTTCTGTGAAGGGAAAGAGTGGCACCCTCATAAAAACTGCAACAGGGCTCGCTCTCTCTGCCGTACTACACTTTATTGACCTTGGACTTTTCACTAAAAAGGACGCTTGTTCAGTGTTGACACTGTCAGCACCTCGGGTGCCACAAACTATCGGTGCGAACTATAATTCTTCAATTTATTTAATTTGGAAGGTAAAACACCATTGTGTGTGCACACAGACTAGAATTTTGTGCCTCAGACATGGGTGTTTTCAAAGACTGAGCACAATGTAAAACGGGGACAAATGGTCGGACCCTATTAAAATGTGAAATGCCACATGTCAAGCACATAAAACGCCACTTCTGAAGAGTCAGAACTGTCATGACTGCTAAGCTAAACTGACCCAAGAGCAGATGGTTTTGGACTCGGAACTCGGACAAGCGAGGTTAACAGTTTAATCGAGTTTAATACAAATAATATACGAACAATAAGGAGCACCGAAGTCAATAACACCAGAAGCGGTGCGCGGAGGACAACACACGAAGGGAGAGGGAAAAACCTAAAGCAGGCGTGAGATACACAGCGCTGCAAACAGGGACAACAGAACACTATGCACTGGGATGTAACTCTGACGAGGCTAATACAAAACTAAAGACGCTTGGTAGAGGTGAAAACAAACACTCTAACCGAGGAAATAACTAGCACACAGGCTGAACTAAAGTTGCGAGTAACACAAACATTCGAGGAAGCTAACACGGAGCTAATGACAGGGAGCAAGCGATAGGAGAGCAAGATAGAGTGAGAAGAGAGACAAAGGTGACAGAACGAGGAGATGAACACAAAGCAAAACAGAGAGATAAACCGGGTCACAAGCGAACAGAGCAATCGAGGGAGGACGTACCATGAGAACATAAGATGATCATCTGGCAGCACATGCTGGTTCTCCAGGTGTATAAATCTCAGCAGAGGCCATCAGTGGAATGAGGACCAGCTGCGCTGCCATGAAGCTGCAGGGGGTGAGAAAGCAAACAGGAAAATAAGGAACCGGAACACAGGAAGTGACAAAGTAAAAGCACGAACCATGACAAGAACTTTTCTAGTTAGACGCCACACTGCCGCAATGCAACATTTAAGGCAACTCCTTTGATTTCTGTGTCAAATATTCTGAAACTTAACTGAATGAAGTATTGTGTTCTTACCCTGGCGTACCTTGCGATTTGATATGACTGCGTAACATTCAAGACATTACATCTCAAGTTTTCATTATTCTAGCTTAGAACCAACATGTTCTGGAAAAGACCTTCAATGCTATAGATACGGGTCTCATTATTTACCGTTGATGGTACAGCAGCTTGTCATGGAGAACACAGCGACCAATCAATGGTGAACATAGGTGAAAAAGAGGTATCATTAAACGTCTTAGTGAAACTGCAAGTATAAATCAAATCACAAAATGAGTCATTCACATTCAGCCGGTTTGTGAACATCGATGAGTGTCCAATATCATCTCCCACACCGAGAGGTCCACGCAGAGACACCCCTACGATGGAAAAAAAAAAAAATCCTGGGGAGAACCCTGCTACTCTGCGAGGAAGCAGGTTCAATAAATGAAATGGATCTCACAAATTGCTCAAATAACTAAATTGCTCTCACTACTGTGAGATAAGGAATATGGTTTCGCCATGTTTCTTTCATGTTGGAGGCCGGTCACCAGGCACTGCAGAGTGGGAGTTTTTGTGGCAAAACAAGATTTCACCTCTTTCTTTTTTACATTTTTGATGTAAATATTTCAAAACATATAACACTGTGAAAATAATAAATATACCTCAGTGTTCAGTTGTGGTCCAACATACAGTAATTACAAACAACACGTAGACCCCCTTAAAGAACAACAGGTCAAAGGTCAGATCTATCACCTCAGGTACAAATAACATCACTCATACAGCACATTGAAAAGTTAGACCTAATAAAAACACAAATAAACATTTACATGAATTCCATTTTGTTCTTTATCATTACTAATATCATGATATTTATTAATTTTTAAATGTGCCACGAGTTTGAAGACATCAAAAGTCAAAAACGTTTTTGAAAGCTGGGACGACTTTTGCAGTCTCAGAAGCTGCCTCTGAAAATCGTGGCCAACTTACTGCTAGAACTCTTCAGGAACCAAGTGAAGATCTGGTCTGGTCCCGTTGAGGCTCTTGATCCCAAGCCCGGACAGTTGCCAGCTCCTTTCCTGGATCTTTGATATGAAAAATGACGAGAGGGAGATGGGGTCCAGGCAGAGGAGGAAGAGAGAAGCCAGGATTCAGTTTGTTGGGCCAATGTTGAAACCAGAATGTCAGTCCGTACCACTTTCTCTCTGCTTTGGTTATATAAGGAGAAGCATCCTTGACATGAGAATCCAGAGCTCTTTTTCTAACAAGATGGTCAGTCTGTCCAGTCACACGTGATTAAGTTCACACGCTCAGTCGAAATGTATCTTGACTTCCTCGCTGGGATCTCAATTATGGCAACCAGACTATACTGGTACCGGTCCTGACAACAGAAGATAAAGTGCAGTAATTGAAATTCCATCCTGTTACAGACGCAGGCAGCCCCAGTGTGAGACGAGAAAACAAAACAGAGTCAATATAGAGCGGCCACAAAAGCAAAATGGTGGGAATACGAAATTGTGGGAAGGCAGAGTGACTAAGCAGGAGAAAAACAATCACAAACACCACGCACCCGTCTGAGAAATGCTTTGCTCTTTCTCCATTCCAAGTGCTCCTCCTCATCTGTTGTTGCCTTTATATTAACAAACTCCAGCTGACAAACACGGATATCTTGAAGCTTTCATAATACGGATATCTCTGATATATCATGAGTGCGGTGCAAATGTGCCATTTGGAAAATTAAGTGAGGATTAAATGCATTCTGAGATCAATGACTGCCAAAACTCTACCACAAGAAAAACATTTGGATTACTGTGTGACCAGTGCATAGGCTTAAAACGCTTATTTAATCTACAAATGAATTTATTAATGATGCAATAGATCTGCACAAACAAGGGCTTTAATTTGAGACGCAAACATGAATCAGAGAATTTAACAATGTTTTATTCAAATTGAAGCGTTGCAGGCCAACGCAGAATTCCTGGGATTTTAATCCCCCGCAGGAATGGTGCTTATATTTACTCAAAAGTGTGTTGGATTTATTGTTGAGACCACCCTCTGATTGTAATGAATTCAATTCTCCTGCAAGCATCCTGAAATAGCGTCGCCTCTCTGTGATATCCTGAACAAATTACCCAAATGTGAAAGAGTCAAGTACATCAGAGACGTTTTAAAAATGACATTAGAGAGGTTGGAAGCAGAGGACAAACAGAGCTCTTCAGGGCATACTCAACATAGAAATGGCCACCATAAATGATGAAATGCCGATTTTCCATTCTGACAAAGCCACCGATCTTTGCACAGTGGAATGGAAACCACGGTGAAACCAGCAGGAGCGTCTCATTTGCATGTAGCAATCGCAAGAGATTTGCTTAAACGTTTCAGGAGAACGTGCGGGGAGGCTTTCTGCATGACAATTCCGATGGTGGAAATCCCCTGTTTTTTAAAGGTGGGAGAAGCAACTGGTGTTTGGTTTGAGGTGGTTGCTCTAAAAATATTTGTTTGGCTCCCAAGAGCTTGTTATTGTAACAGTACAATCGTATGAAGAGATTCGATCAAAGCACATGCAGCACGTGGCTCTGATGAAGCAGAGCATTTCAGAGTGGGCTGTTTTCTGGATGCTGGTGCATACGTTTGAACATTTACACATCAAAAAGAAGTTGAGGTGAAAGATGGAATGTAAATAGCTTTTTCCTCCGCTGGCCTATTTCCCCGCTGTGCCAGCAAATTGTGTTTATTTTCTTATTTATTCATTTATTTTAATTTAAATATGGCCCCCGCCGTCTAAACCAAATGAAATAAAATGCAATGCTTGCCACAAGTACTGCACTCCGTACCCAGCGACTGCATGCGACGCTCATGTCCTCTGCACACGTATCAGTCAGTGCTACTGCATTCATGTTTTCCATTTATATAACAGCTTCCAAATGAAAGATGTGACAGGATTCAATTCAATGTCAAATTCTTTCGAGGGGGTTCAAGACCAGGCCGGGCATATCGTCAGCGCTGCCCTTTATTCCGCTGCAAATGTCATACCATATTCATCTGGTAGCTCACCGCTGGGGTTAGCCTAGTTGGACTATTTGTCTATTTCAAGAAGAAGCTTACTGAAATAAATCCATGTAAATAACATATTTACAGCCATGTACACATAAATGAGTTGTGATTAAGCTTTGGCTAATCTCTGCCAAATGCCAAATGGGCCAAGTCACGTTTCATGCAAGTGTGCTTTGAGAGATGATGCTGCCATGTGGTTCCGACATAAAATGTACATTTGGATGAATTGTAATTGTAGCTAGGGCTTCTACAAACAAAACTGATCCGTTGCTGAAAACCAAGATCATCATGGGTGTCATTATGCAACTCTGAAGCAGTGACACTTGTGATGCTTCATTGTGCAGCAGACGTTTAGTTTGCATCCACTCTCTCGGAGAACTGAAATGACTGAATGGTTTCTGCTGAAGTGGGCGTCAACAAGGGCTGCTCCGATGCATGCTAATGCAACACAACATATTCAAGTCGTTGAACAATCCCAAACTAGAGGGGTCTGTGCTGTGTCCTCTCAGTCCAACACTCTCCTGTTTAATAGAAATAGAAACTTCACTTCCATATAGTGCAGTCAGCTGATATTTGAAATAAGTGTTGCATTATTGGTGTGTTCCAGTTGTCCTCAGAACTGGGAAATACCCTGCTCCACCCACCCGATCAGGTGTCCTGACGTTGGATTTCCCATCGGAAGGAGGCAGAATTCTCACCACCAAAAGTTCAGAATCCATGTTGGTAAACACTTGAGATGGGTAGATGTCTACTATAACATGTTTGGACTTGACAACTAACTCAATGAAACCTCACATCACCATCAAACATCGAGTGGCCTCTGAAAAACAGAACACTGTTTCAACAACTGTTTCATGATACGTCATCTACCCATCACTAGTTAAACATGACGTAACAGTTTGGAACAAATGAAATACACCAAAGAATATAATTACATTCCTCATCATCCCACAGGTTTTCTTGGCGTAAACAATACTTAGAAGACGGCATGCTTGAGAAGACCTTTCATGGACGTCTTCTCCCCTTGATGGGAATCAACAGAAGTGCATTGAAACTGACGGTGATGTCTTTCCCAGCTTGGACTTCCAAATGAACCGGAATGCAACCTATCTGTCCTGCTTTCTTAACACAAATGTCCTATACAGTGTCACTTTTCCCTCAAACTTTATCATGTGGTGGTGCCTTCTAATATTATCTCAAGAGTTGGATCAGAGTGTATCCCATCTCTTGCGCACCGTCATTTGACATTTATTGAGAAAATTACAGAGAATTCACAGCAATGTCCATCCCATACTGGACATAACATCACAAGCCTTTTTACTTTAAAGGACAGATTTTCAATAAAGGGGTGTCAAACTCAACCATGCGTGCGGCCAGCTCCATAAAAAGTGAGTACCACAGTAGCAAGCAAACATGCATTGATAGCAATACGGACATTGTAGACTTTTGATTTATACACATTTGAGCATTTTAACCCATCGTCCCTTATCTTATATTCAGCATACACTTGCTTATTGATATCCATGTGTTTCAATCTGTATACTGAGGCCAGGTTATGAATGATGTGTTTTCAAACAGAAGAAAGTGAAGTATGAAAGACACACATATGCTGCTTTGTGGATTGTGAAATTAAAACCAGTTAAGATCCTGTCTTTGGTACTTTGGAGGTAAGTTTCTTTTTGCCTTGTGAGAGACTGGCAACTGGTCCCAGGAAAGAAAAAGCCAAGCCAGAAAAATAGTCCACTCCCCAACAACTGTGAAAGAAATACTTAATAAATTGTATTTTTTTCCACTTCAGCTACATTGGTGTTTTGGTTTTAATGTGCAGTCCAAGTGAGGAATGGGCAATTAAATTCCATAAAGCAGCGTGCTAGATACTGACACTTGTGTGAGGAGCAGTCAAAAACTAGGTAAAACAATGACATATAAAGGCTCATTTGCCAAGGTATTTTTCCAAAACTATTAAAATGTGCATTTACTATTGGGGAAATCCAGTTTTAAAAGGGAAATAATACTACGACTCCTTCTTCTTTTCCTTTTCGGCTTCTCCCTTCAGGGATCGCCACAGCAGATCATCCTCCTCCATCTCACTACTGCTTCCTCTTCTCTCAAAGGAAATAATACTACGCCTATGAATGATAATAATAATAATAATCGTAGAAAATCGTATCTGTCTATGTCTATGTCTATGTGAACGAACAGCAAAAATACAAGTCTTACTCACATTGGTTGTGCAAGCTTTGAGTTTGACAAATGTCTGCTCAGACCATGTTATAATTACAGCTTTCTTGAGAAAAAATGATAATAAATAAAAAGATTTACTTTCCCATGAAGTTTCCCCACCTGATTTTTATTTGATCATAGATAATACACAGCACGCGATTTCTATAACTGACATAACATGCACTGCAGAAACCCCCTCGTAAGGTCCTGGTGACTTCTGAAGGAAGGAGCTTTTAAAAAGGCCCATCTTAATGTGTTTAATGTTGGAGTTAAACTCATCCGCTGTCTATTTGAAGTGTCCTGGAGTGTGTCTGAGTGTGTGTGTGTATTAACCTCTGGCTGATTCATATTGTCCCACTAAGCCAGTGGCTCTCCTCATAACGCTGAAATGAGACAGATTTGTCATAATAGGGATGGAGCTGGCAGCAAGGCCACATCAAGAGAATGGCTTGCCGGGAAATAATAAAGTACCAGTGACTTCTTTTATCTGTCTGTTTCCCCCGTTCGTTTTATTGTTTATTGTCTGGCTAATGGCAATCCCTCTTAGCCAGCGTGTCTCCTTTTCTGTCCTGTTATCTCGTCCTCGCTGTGTCACACTTGCTCTCCTCTCCTCTTTTTTCGTCCCCCACCAGCTCAACCAACACTTTCTATCCTTTCCTCTTCCAGTTCCAGCTTGTTCTCCTTTTCTTATGGGGAACAAAATATATCAGAGTCCAGCAGAGCCTTGCTCCACTGGTTGCCACAGCAACCGACCTCATCAGAGCATCTTGTTTTGCTCCAGTCCGGCATCACTCTTGCGCTCACTCTGTCCTCATTTTTTTTTTCTTTGCAATACACTACAATCACGCAAGGAATGCACTTCAAAATGTAAATGGGAGCTGAGTTACTTGACAGCCGAAATAGTTACCCCAACATCATCTCTATTATTAAAGACATGGAGAGCCAATTTAATAATAAAGGTTGAGAAAAGGCAGATAAAAATCTTCTCTTCACTTGGAATCCTTCACAACTGGAGAGCTTTGCTAACTAGTGATGAGGATTTTGGCGTGTGAGAGCCATGTCTTTTCCCTCTGCTGTCTATATGAGCGCTTACACTTACATTATTACCAGAAAACATGCGAAATGAATAATTACATAAAACGTTTGTTTACTGATTTAAGTACAGTGGTACCTCGGTTCTCGACCACAATCTGTTCCAGACGGCCGTTCGAGAAGCGATTTGTTCAAATCTGAATCGATTTTTCCCATTACAATGAATGGAAAAAGGAATAATGCGTTCCAAGCCTTAAAATAGGCTTTTGTAGGAGTGAATGTAGAGTGTCTGCTGCAGGTGGCTGTTCCTCTATGTGTGTGGCCGCTGCATGTGGGAGGGGTTGCCGAGTGAGTGACGTCTCTCCAGAAGTGAAGAGGTGCCCGGTGCGTGTCCAGCTCTGAATGTGCGCTTCTGTGCAGTTTGGCTGTGACAAAGTCATAAACCAAGTCACGCTCTGTCCCAGACTCGCCTCATCCCTGTCCCAGCTCCAGCCCACAACAGGACATCAAACCCTGGAGTGAGCGCTCCAGCACCTCCCCTGTGACACTCTACCACGGTCCAGTGCAGAGACAGGAAAGGTTTTACACCTCAATATGAAGAAAAAACAGTCAGTAAATGTAGCTAACGGGACACGTCTACATACTGAGGCTGCGTTATACACAATGACGAAGCGCGTCGTGGGTCAGCTGATCGGTCAACGCACGTTATGTTTTTTATGGCTTTTTCAGGGGCGGTCGAGTTCTGGATTTTTGTTCGAAATCCGAAGCAAAAAACTCCCCAAATTTTTGTTAAGGTACCACTGTATTCAGTATTGGACCGATGGCTGGAAAAAAAAAAGAAGCAATCCAAATGCAGCGATCGCAACAATGTGAACATAATTAAATTAAAATAAAACGGTCTATTCCTGATTCCATGTCTTTGAAACTGTCATGTATCCATTCCACCGCCCTTATTCTCAGTGAGAATGCACATTGGGAACAAACACGAGCAGCTTTACCAAACTAAATAAAAGAATGGTGCTGGCTCAAAGCTTTCCCATGTTCCCTGGCTTCAAATATGAACCTGTAAATTGAAACCTAAATGAAAGTAAACTAACCTTGACTTAAACAAAAAATCCACCTGATTCACACTGAGCATTTTAAGAATCGACAACTTTTATTTAAGCATCATGTGGAAATGCATCATAATTTGACCTCAAAAAAGTGAAGTGTGATTTGCTTTCCTGTGAGTACCAGAGTGGCAAGCCTCACTATCAACATGATAGTACGTCGAAATTGCACAATGAGCAAGCATGCATTGACAGCAAGGACATTGTGGACTGTTATAAACATTTGAGCATTTTAACCCATCATCCCTTATCTTTGTGCTGTTTCCCATGTCTGCCCAATATAAAAAAAATATACACAATATAGAATATATTCAATATACACTTGCTTATTGATACCCACATGTTTCAATGTGGAAATGAGGGCAGGCTATGAATGATGCGTTCTCAAGCAGAAGAAAGTGAAGTACGAAAGACCCAAGCTGCTTTGTGTATTGTGAAATTAAAACCAGTTAAGATCCTGTCTTTGGTACTTGGGAGGCAGGTTTCTCTGAGCCTGGTGAGAGACTGTCGAATGGTCCCAGGAAAGAAAAAGGCAATTTAGAGGCCCACTTCCCAGCAACTGTGAAACAAAGATGTTTTATGAATTTTATTTTTTCAACTTGGTGTTTAGCTCTTTCTTTACCAGACAAAACAGCTAAAGATTTTTTTGCTTTATGTGAGCACTTATATTTGTCTTTTGAGCTGCTGTGCTTCTTTCTGACAAGGTGAGCAAGAACGGAATACTTTTCCAAATTCTCCGAAGTAGACGGTTTAATGGGCTTCAGGTAGAGGGGATCAAAAGCACATGGCGATGATGGAGTTAATTATTTACAGTGTTCCTGGAAACCTCTCCACGGTGCACAGCTGTGACTTAAGTGGGCAGCGACGTGAGAGTCTGGGAGCCAGCTGATGAAATATGGCCATGTGACCCAGCAACAAAAAGACCAGCAAATAAATTCCATCAGAAAAAAAAGAAGAGTTTTTCTTGGGTAATGCTACCATGACTGAGCCAGTGTGGATATCTAAAACACCAATGAAAGATAGCTCCCACTTTTGAGAGTGTGATCAGATCTGCGTGAAGATCATGTTCCACCACATGGTCATGACACCCTTGGCAGAGGTAAAAATGAAATATCTGCGACCAAATTGGAGTAAACATACCTGCTGAACAATTTAAGCAGACGGCAGAAATGTGTGTTATTTATTTATTGATAAATTCATGCATTCGTAGTTAATAATGGATTCAAAATCATCTCAAATGATCCCATTCATCCAAATTTGTTGAGGATACATAGCAAAGGTTTGTTTGTGTTTCATGACAAACATACCATTTTATAAATAAGCACCATAATATTGAAACTTTGCTCATGTTTCTTCTGTTTTATCATCATTAGAATAAAATTGGTACCATTTTATTTAGTTTTCAAATGCTCGGATTTGGACAGTCAAGAGGAGCTTTGAAGCAGAATTTCGCAACATTGTTTCTCTCAGGATAAAAAATAAAAATAAAAACTCACTAAATGTGATTAGTAAAATGTTTGTGTTCTTCATGTGACTGGAATAAAATGATGTCCCCCAGTATTGTTTTTATTATTTGCAATTGCATATATATATATATATATATATATATATATATATATATATATATATATATATATATATATATATATATATATATATATATATATATTTATATATATATATATATATATAGAAGGCTGCTTCGTAAACCTTCAACGCGTTACTAGTTGGCAGTAGCATTGGAGAATTTGCTCCCACAACAATTGAAAAGAGCAAGAAAGTGGTTCCGACCAAGTCCTCAAAGGCTGTAAAGTGAAAGAAATCATATGTTACTGTCCAACTGTCAACCATGACAGAAATTTGTCTTGAATTTTGCATCAGAATTTAGCTTGATTTGTGTTATTCTTCATTCATATTTAATATGTTGATTTATTATTTAAAATTAAATATTAAAAACAACCGCAATAAAATAAACAGTTTTTGCCGAAAACTTACCATTTGATTTTATTTCAAACATTGAAGTAAACCAATTCAAAGTCCTGTGTAAAATGTTTCTGTGATATTTGTGGAAAGTTTTGTTTAGTTTTAATATACAGAAGATATGATGATCCCTTTATGCACGTCATGCTTTGTTGGAGGAAATAGTTGACATTACATCGCCTGACAGGTCCATTTCCACCACAACCTAGTCATTAAACAGATGTCACACACAGTTGCAATTTCATCATTGTAATGCAACTGCAGGGCATTTCTTTTTCATGGACCTCCCTGCCTCACATTGACGGCACTTGTGAGTGAGCACGGAAGGTTCAGCTGCTACACTGGTGGACGAACTTTGGCCATTATTTTGACGTTACAAGATGATAAGACCAATGTTCTCACAGTACACACGCCAACATAGAGGTTGGATAAATCAAAAAATCACATTCTCCTTCTCTGACTAGAAGTGGAATTTGGGTTGTATTTTCAAAGTTTTATCACAACGTTCTTGTCTTTGTCTGAAGTCTAGGTTCCTCAGCCATTTGCCAAGGTCGGTTCTCCTTCAGCTCAGTGTTTGCTCCATTGTGTGATGAGTTAAAAGCTGCAAATGGCATTTCAATGCTCAAAGAAAAATTTGCTTCACTCCTGACATCGAACATGCAAGTACATCATCATTAATATCATCAACTATTTCATGAGTGGACAGACTTTCTTTGTTTGAGTCTTTATATTAATCACATGTTTATTATTGACTAGCTGTGATAATAGCTGGGGTTGATCCTGCCCAAAACAGTTTTACAAGCTAAACTGTAGATTCAACTCTTCAAAAGAGTTTACAGTAATTATACAATAGGAGAACGTACTGGATATATATATATATATATATATATATATATATATATATATATATATATATATATATATATATATATATATATATATATATATATATATATCTTATCCATGTTAATTCAACATGGATATTGTAATTTTATATATATTTTCAATGAGTAGGTCTAAGGTTGTAAGGTGTCATCACTCTCAATAATAAACACTGTTGCTGAGACTTGACAAGAATCTTGACAGTTCCCATGATGTACTTCATCCTGGTCAACCAATAACAATGGTTGATCCTCATAGTGTAGATTTTTATGGACAAACAAGATTCATGCCACAAAGTTTGGGCCAAAGATTGAACATTATACACATAAAAAAGTAAATAAGTGCTTGGGCAAAACATCAAACTTTTTCAGTGGCTAGGCGAAGGTTTGTGCAAAATTTTACATCAGTTCACAATCTTCTAGGTTTATGCTAACATCACTATACGATAACAGAAACATTGTTTTACTCTGTGTTTAATTCCATAAATGAACTTTTTTTCATGTTTCCGTACTGACAGCATATGTGTAAGTTTGGGGAGTTTGCAAAGGGTCATATTGTCCCCACCACACACAAATCCCAGGCCATCATAACCCCATTTTTTTTCAGTACAAGTACATCAGCGGAGAGATCGAAAGACATGAAGAACTGCAACTGCACATGGAACTTGATCTACGGTGGCCTCAAGTGGACACAAAGTATGCCTCACTCAAGAGGGATTCATGAGAAAAAATACACATTTACAGGAAAAAAAAGAAGAAAAAAGTAGTAGGCTAATGTAAAGAAAAAACAGTAATTGCAAATGGTGTTTGTCTCCCACAGTGAAACATTGTGGAACAACACCCTTACAGTAACTGCGAGGGGAAAAAGGGTTCACTTCTTTTTCTCCCTCACTTGTCTCTGTCTCTCATTATAGACTTTCAGTGAGTTATCTAAGAAAACAAATATAAATAAAACATCTATTAAAGAGCTAAGTACATCAGGCAGAACCAGAGAATGGCTTGGGAAAATATGAAAATTAACATACGCTCACTCATCTCAAATTAACCCCATGAAGCCTGGTGCACACCAATTTGTATCCAATTGTTTTGCTCACGTTACTCCAAATGTCATCCCATAATACCTGTGTAAACATAATCAATACACTCTGGGATCTTTGACAAACATTTATTTTAACTTGCTTCAAGTAAGTAGAAGTGGAAAGGAGAAAAAAAAGATGTCAAGAGATTAAAGTCACGAATAACCAGGTTGGTTTTCAAGAATTTACAGTGAGTCATAGCTCTCATTTCTATTCATGAACGTGCATTTTCTGCCTGCACATTGCTTGCTCATTTCTTCGCCACATTCAGTCTCAAGAAATGCTGGTGGTCGATGAAAGGAAGCCCGTTCATCCCGCCTCATGACCTGAGACTGTGTCTTCACGCTTGTTTGAGTTTGTGCTGATGTTCCATTATGAAGTCATTAAAATGCTGAAGCGCTGACTGAGGCAAACCATTGTCCGTTAAGACCATCATGTTGCTTCCTGTCTACAGTTCCCTCCCATCATGACACAGGGAAACGCTAAATCACCTCGACAGCCCTCGACTCCTCCCTTGAACCAGTCTACTATTAAAGCACCTCATCACATTAGAGTAAACACTGGGAGAAAGGGCCGAGCGGGACTCCCTTTAATATTCATGAGAAGAATACATAGTCATGTCATTTGAACTGCCATGATGTTTATGCTTCCAAAGAGTCTATAACGGAGGGTTGATATGGGAGCAAGGACACGCTGGTATGATGAGATTACCAGCCACGGTAAATGAAGATAAGGTCTCATTTATTGACAGTGTCTCTCCTTGGGCGAGAGTACATGAGGTCACAATCATCTATTTGCGGTAACAAATGGCGCACATGTGCATCTCAATAGAGGTCGTAGCTGCGTGACAGGTCGCTTCCTCGCAGAATGTCGACAAGTTAAAGGACCGTGGGTGGGAGTGAAGCCACGCTGTGTGTGGTGATGAGGACGATATTTGTGACAGCTTTTTCGCCAACATCTTTCTTTAAAGCACGAGGCTCACTTTAGTCCCATGGATCCGCACAAGAAACAATGTGGCAACATTCACAAATTCAGTCAAAACACTGTCTAATGTAGGTCAACTGTGTACTTCTGACAACAATGTTTTAAAAATGCTGTGCGTGTGTGAGTTCACAGCTCATGGAATTTATGTGATTTAAAACTGAAATTAGGCAGCAAGATAATTCTGAAGGAACAATATGACAAAAAAAAAACCTCTCCTCCAATGATGGTCCTCATGGATTTCATTGGTTTGATGCCATTCAAAGCAAAATGCGAAGTAAGAAATGGAGAGACTGTGTGTATTTTCACAGAGTGCTGTAGTGAACACAGCCACTTTGGATAAAGTGGAAAGGAGTGTTTGGATCATAAGGTGCCACAAATGTAAAGATGACTGGGACAAATTTGCTCCCTCCTCACCAATGATGGCAAATGCCTCTTTATCTTAACTCGTATTACACTATAAGAGTCTTGTCTGGGGTGCGTCAAGAGTGAATTTGTCCCAATAACTGGTTCCGATAACAGTTGTAAATGTTACTCACTCCCAATAACATATTGACTTTGGGGAAGACTATTGTCTCCTATACTGTAAAGGCATTTGCATGTTGACGCACAGGGGTTTCATCCCATGGCTTACCGAACCCCCAACCTCAGTCTTTCTTCTATGTGACGCGCTGCCCTCAGTGTCAGGGAATTTGAGCTTCAATTGAAAGCCTAATACACAACGCTATAGGCTGCCTTCGGCGTCAGCATGGGACGCAAACGCTGCTTTCCCAACGTCAATACATTACACCATGGGAGTGAGGATGTGTTGCATAAAACATGTTCTATATTTACTATCAAAAGTCTTTGTGTTTGTTGTACTGCCAGTTGCTTCTGACAGCTAATGAAAAAGAAGAAGAATGTGGAAGCAAATGGGGGTGTTATGACTTGCATGGAGTTAATGACAATAACCTTCACCAGCTGCAGTCCTCAACCAGGTCCGTTTAGTCAGCTGTGCGGGAAACATGAGCAAACTTAGCTCTGTGATGTTTTGATGTTTCTATACAGATTCATGCTGGAAAAAAACAAACAAAAAAAACATCTAGAACCACCACCATCCAATGCACTTCCATGTTGCACGTTGCTTTGTTTTGGTTGTCGTGTTTGCTCTTTGCTTGTTCATGTATGATCATCAGACGGCGCTGTCTGCTGGTAAATGTTTGTACTTGACGCCTCTGAAAATTCACTGTTTCATCAACCCTGCAATACTGCTTGATGATACCTCCCCTACCCACCACTATTGTGTTGAGATCTTCGGGTCAACAACAATCCATGTCAAATCCTTACGCGTGCCATAATGATCGCCCTCACATGGCTGCAATCTTTACCCTTTATGTGAAATTCAATCGAGCAATAACTTCAACCGAAGGTTGAAAATGGTGCGTTATATCAGCGGTGACATTCAGGAACTCTCGCAGTGGATGCTATTCTTTTGCGGCAACACACTAATTGTTGCTGAAAGATATTATTCACTTGAGCAAAAAAACCTGCTCAACTCTGGCCAGAGTTTAAAGGACAAACACTCCTCTCAGCGATGTAACCTTTTTTCCAAGTTGATTTATTCAAAGAAGATTCTGCCTCAAGCAAGAATAATCTCTTTTGAAATCACCTTGTGAGTGTTTAGACCTGTGCACACAAATGCTTTCACTACATCAGCTGACTGTCACAGCGGCACAAACTCGTGTCACAGCGAAGATGAAAGTGCCATGAACGGGTGAGCGATACCTGCCTGCACCGTCGCAGTGGCTTCCTTTCGTAGGTGCAGCTGCATATGTCGGAATTATTCACGCAGCTTACTCACAGAGGATAAAATGAGAAAACAAGCAGCCTCCACATTTCCCTGCCATCATTTATTCAGACAAGCACAGTGCTTCCACTCGGTCATCACCTGCTGCTGCTACAAGAGTTCAAGCATGGTGGAATTTTTAATAAATAATTGGAACTCTGTCGGGATTTTACTTATTTATCCGGCGAAGCCTTGAAGTGAATTGTCAGGAGTTCATGATAAACTCTAATATATTCCCTTCTGTCTTCTTATGTCTTAATATATGATCAACATGGCCACACTGGTGTCAGCATGGTGATGAAAGAGCTCTGGTCATGTGACTGATATCTGTCCAGAATGAGTTAATGGCACCATTCTCAAGACAAATCATCAACACAGACAACCTCAGCAATTTGTCCACGATCATCACGACACGGTAGATGTCACAAATCAAAGTCCTTCAGAAGGTAGATAAGACGAGTTCCGGATGAAATACTAATTCACACAGATAAAAGCTAAAGACCAATGAAGGAAAGGAAACAGAAGCGCTTTGCTCCCTTTGTTTTCTGACTTATATTCCGCATTCAGTGTTCATTGTTTCAGAGGTTGGTTCACCCACATTCACACTACAATGTTGCTCTACTGTCAGTAGCCACGGATGCAATGTTTCTCGTCTTTTCTTTGTTGGTTCACAAATGTATTGAGGCAGCACAGTGAGCGCTGAATCTGAATAGCAATATCATTTATAAACAGTAAGGACAATGATCAATTTGTGGCTGCTTTAATTTTTGAACAAATAGACTTTGTTTTTTGCATTTGGATAAATGTTGAATGATCTTTGGAGATTAATTTGACTTTTTCCTCGCTCCAGTTTGTTTTTTTTTTATTTTTTGTCCATGATCATGTCTGTCTTTTCTTCTTTTATTCCTGTTCTTTCAGAGTTGAGTTTTTTGAACCACTTTATAAACTTGAATATCCGTGACTTTTTTCTTTTTTTTCTTCTTTTTCTCCTTTATTTTTCTTTTCTTCTGAGCAGATTTGTCCAGGTGTATCCAAATGGCGAGGTATTTCTTTTTTATTACTTGCTCTTTTTTGTTACTTTTTTTGGTCAAATCTAGTCTCACATTCAACAACCTGTTATCTCTAATGAAAATCAATGAGTAATCGTACCTACCACATATAAACCATATTTATATGGAGTATTGACATATGAGTGTTATCAATCATCCTAACCTTTAGTCCAGTGCCGGCCACGTCAACCAGTGCTGAAAAATCAAAAATGGAAATGCAGGCATTCCAATGTGTCAGCTGGTATTGATCCCACCTTAAAGTCGACCCAGTGGCAGATTGACTTGTTTTCCACACCCAGTCTCTTTACAAAACCTTTTTTTTGCTCTTGGTTTGAATGACGTCAAATTATTTGCACAATTTCAGGAGATCCAAGAGACAGAGATTTAGCCTTTGACCATCATCACGCCCCTCTTTAAAACACAAACTTAATGTCTCGTAAGTTCATTTATTTGGCGTATACCTTCATTTACTTTTTCCTAACTCTCCATTGCAGCTCTGCTGTTCTTGACTCCATTTCATTTCACATTACTGGAACGTTGTCCCACCACTCCAGTCATGTCCTTGTTGGACAACACCAGCTGAGAGAGCCACCTAGTAGAGAGCAGAACAACCTCGTGAAATAGAGACTTTTCAATGTCTTCTCTCCAGATTGCTCAAAAATATATATTTTTTTACTTCTCCTGGTGAAACCACGGGTGACAGCTTTTAAAACACATTCTTTTTAGCCACTTGGTCGACTACTACTGTGAAGAACTCTCTTTATTTCCATCATCGTCCTCCCTCCTTGTAAACCCAATTTTTTTTGCTGAAGTTTTGTCTAGTACTTGTTGAATCACCTTGCGTTTTGACCCCGCCCTCTCACCTTCGACAGTGTCAATGCCACCTATTCTTTCTCTTATTCCACCCTATTGAAACTTCTTTGTGAAATTGCTGAGACCCCAACTCTCACAAAAACAGGAGAAAGCTCATTGATCATTACCATGTCCCCTGCTTTTGTGCATCAATACGGGTCAGTCCTTCTCCTCTTCGACTTGTCGTTCGCCAACTCACCATTCTGCCAACCATAAAACTTAAAAGGGGAATGCTTCTAGCCCATTTTGAATTTTTTATGCAATCTTAATGATCAACTTTCAGCTCTATTGGGATTTACACAATGAATAATACAATATGAATAATGAATGAATGACAAAATAAATACATAAAATAATAATAATACAGTGGTACCTTGGTTTTCCTCGTCCCAGAATTCGAACAAGTCGGGGTTTGAACAAAAGCTTCGAGATTTTTTTTCCTTAGGATTTTGAACGAAAATCCTCGAACGCCCCCGGAAAAAGAAGAAGAAAAACGTGCGCGGGGGAATACTGGCTGTTTTTTCTTCATATTGAGGTGTAAAATCTTTCCTGTCTCCACACTGGACCGTGGTAGAGTGTCACAGGGGAGGTGCTGGGGCGCTCACTCCAGGGTTTGATGTCCTGTTGTGGGCTGGAGCTGGGACAGGGATGAGGCGAGTCTGGGACAGAGCGTGACTTGGTTTATGACTTTGTCACAGCCAAACTGCACAGAAGCGCACATTCAGAGCTGGACACGCACCGGGCACCTCTTCACTTCTGGAGAGACCTCACTCACTCGGCAACCCCTCCCACATGCAGCGGCCACACACATAGAGGAACAGCCACCTGCAGCAGACACTCTACATTCACTCCTACAAAAGCCTATTTTAAGGCTTGGAACGCATTAGTTCTTTTTCCATTCATTGTAATGGGAAAAATCGATTCAGATTTCGAACAAATCGCTTCTCGGACGGCCGTCTGGAACGGATTGTGGTGGAGAACCGAGGTACCAGTGTAATAATAATAATAACAATAATAATAATAATAATAATAATGTAAAGTTTCAGGTGTCACCACATCTGGAGTAGCAGCCATAGCCTTTTCTTTCCTTTCAACAAATCCAGATATTGATCCATAAGAGGTCTTAAGTTGTGCGCTTGGTATAATAAATTCCAATCAATCTTTCTGTGTATTGTCGTTCAATTGAGTGCTGATAAACAGCCGTGGTACTTTATGAATTTTGTCCTGCTTTCATCCCTTACTTTGAAGTCATTTCATGAAAAAAAGCTCTTTCAACTTAAATTTCTGTGTCACCGCGAATAGGCGTCACTGTCCCAAATGCTATAAATAAGCTGATGTCTAGACACTTGTAAGGAAAATGAGAAAAAAAAAAAAAAACGATTAATAAAATGCCTAGTTTTACTTTTCTGAGAGTCTGAGAGGGTGGAGTGGGTGGCTACTTTTTCAATACCTTTGATTAGCAAGAGTTTAAAATGGGCATTGTTCTTGTGTGTAGAGAAATATTGAAGAAAACGTCTCCTCGCACCCCATCACAGGCTGACAATAGTGCGCCTCTGGCAGTGAATAATAACATTAAAACAGAATTGTCATTGTAAGGGGACAGTTAAACAGTTTGCTGCAGCTTTCTGGCTTCATGTTTCATTCATTCTTCACAGAAATGCGAACGTACATCTTCATTCATTATGCATCAAGGTTCTGCACCTGCTGCCCTTAAACATTGTTCCACTCAAGCTGCATGAAATAAACAAATCAAAAGTCACATTAAAAGATTTGATAAAGTGTGTCGTACATAAAAGAAAATCTGTTTCTTTGTTACTGTACATGTCAATGTCAAGGAGGGTTTCAACTGCAGAACAATGAGGCCTTCAAAAACAACCAACAAAAGGATTTGTCTGTTATCACAGTAAGAAGCAAAAATAAAAACCTTAACCGTGAGCTCAACCAAATGATGGAACAAGTTTTGGCTCCCTACGAAGTCAGGAACATGCATTTATTTAGTCATTTCACATTTTGACAATGAAGCAAAGATGTGACTCATATCCACTCCTGAATAGAAACAGGCGGTGAGCTGATTTTAAGCACCTCTCTTGAAGAATTCATGGAAAATGGACAGCAGAGTGATCATAAATGTAACATTTGAGGCAAACAACGTATCCCAACAACTTGTCACTGGTTCCATATAACACTCCTTTTCTGCTAACTGCTGCTCAGTATCGCTTCTCTGAGGTTGTACACACTGGATTAGGACCTGGATTAGGGTGATGCAGGGTCGCACTGGGGCAGAGAACTAAGGAAAATAGGTGGATGTTAGTTTTTGTGATCCCAGTGCGTTGTCTGCTCGTCCGTCTGAGCAGAGGTTTCTGTATGATGCAAGCTTGGAATCACTGACAGTACTGTAGCTAATGTGTTAAAGATATCAATAAGGGTAAGAATATGTCAAAACACCATTGACAGGCATCGAAAACCAACCCCAATGCAAAGCCAGTTTCTGATTTCTGATTTCAAGGACACTGGTTCTTCAGAAGTGTATTTCCCTTTTTTGCTTTTTTTCCACGCTGTATGCTCACTGCGCACGTGTTGTATAGAGCACGCTGGCATTCCAGCATTCAGTCCGTGATGGATCGCACCGCGCAGTCAGAAGCGTGGCTTCATTTTGTTGGCAAAATGGATGCGCCGCTAACAACACCTGCGCCTTCATGGCATAATAATGAAGGGGTTTACCATGTCTGCCCTGTTACTTCACACACCCTCACTGCTTGCTTGAATTTCTGTGGCTACATCACACTGAGCACCTCTCCTTTGTCTTGAATGGTGATTTCTTGTAATTCACGTCAACACAAAAACAGTATGTTAAAGTTGTTTTTTCATGGACAGCAACCTCTTTGCTTTGTGAATAATGGGTGCTTTAGGGAGGGTGCTGTCAGGTGGACGCCAAAAAATGAGGACATTCTATCTTGCTGCGGTGACAAAAACAGAACTTTATTTATTAATCCATAATTGTTCTGACACATAACTTATATTGCCTTTCAGAAAATGCAAAGGCTTCTTTTATACAATGGCTTTCCAGCTATAACTGCTCAACATCGGACTGACTTTTCGATTATGCAGGAGATGAATTTGCAATAAAATGGTGAAACCTCATCCTGGCAGGCGGACTTTCTCACTCAATCTGCATTCCATTTATTTGTTTCTTTGCACAGAAATCATTTTTGTATGGTTTTCCGCTTCTGTAAATAATGGTTATATTTCATTTTAACGTGACTATTTTACATAATAATGGGACTTTTATGGGAAATCATACTCCGCTTACCAACAAAAACTCTTTGCGGAATGCGAAAACAAAGGTGTCGAAAAACATCATTCACGTTCTATATGGATCCTGAACTGCTAATTATTTTTATTTAAGCAATCATTTCTTATACTCCAATTTCAAAATGTGACTGTAAACCAAATAAGGTGAGTCAGCTCTGCAACACTGGCAACATGGGTCACTGAATTTGAAATAGTTTGAATGAGCAGACCTGAAATAAAAACCTTTACTCCTGTCGTTTTGACAGATGTCCTGAGAAAAAAAAAAAAGGCTTGAGCCGTGTAACCTGCGCCAGTCTGACACACTCTGTTTCAACATTCATGAAACTTCTGAGCATTCGTCCCACACAGGGTTCATGTGCAGTGCACAGAAAATAACCTCCTGGTGACCGTGAAGAAACACCTTGATTCTTCCCTTTTGCAACATGGAGTTCAGGAAAGCTGAATGCGAGCTGAAGCTCACGGATAGGAAGCAGTGATTCACCTCAGCTATTTTAATGCCAGTGGACTTTTTGAGGACGTCTGTGTTCGCACGTGGAATTTTTGTTTATCCAGTCAGGGGAGCAAATTGGAATATATTTTATTTGAAGTAAATTACAGATGTCGAACTGTGCGACTTTCTTCACTGAGCAGCTGAGAGACAAAGATTACATTTTCATATTTCAATCTGATCTTCTGAATTAACACTTTTCTGAACGACTTTAAAGGTAATTTCTCTTGAGAAAAACAAAAAAAACGGTCAAGGTTTTCAGTCTCCTGCTGAACTCAGTCTGCCACAATTAATCCCAGACAGGTAGGAAAGTGTGGAAAGATCCTCTCAGTTTCCGCCCCCTTTATGAACATGTAACAAAGCTGCCTTCCGTCACTGCTCCCCTCGTTCATCTCTGTAACCTTGATCTCACTCCGGCAAACTGCGTTCTAACTCAGAGAAGGTATAAGAATTTATCATGTCTGCTGCCCACATTGTCAGGCGTCAGCAGCAGCAGCCGAGTCATCGCTATACTTGAACTTGAATAGCATTCACAGTGGGGGAAAAAAGACGAACTATTGTATGTTCCTGAGGAAGCGTGATGTAATCTCCCCCCTGCATTCTTCTTAGTCCCACAATGAACGACAATGTTGTGCATTGTTCTTCTAAATGTTCCAAATTCTTTTACAAGTTCTTCCAAAAGTTGACATTTTGCTGTGAATGTGTGAAACATTCTCACTCAAAAACCCGATTTCACCCATTCTTCATTTGCGTAGCACACCGACCAGGCCATCACACCACATCACACCGCAGACAGCGCCCTCTGGTGGCCTCAGAAAATCAGGACACTGTTTCATGAAACCTCATGAAGCCTTTAATACTGTGTCATGAAACCACGTCTTCCCATCACTAGCTTCATTTCAGGTCTCCATGAACACCACAGACTAGATCATGGCCAGTGTCCTAATGGCAGGTTACGAGGACCTCATGGATCCCCTCTTTAGGCATGATTTCCAACCAGCTTTGTTGCAGTGGCAACTCCAGAAGAAGTACTTGAACGGTCTTCAGCCTCATGGTGGAATGTCACATCTGCATCAGTGACTTGACTGTGTCCTGCATCGGGAAAGCATTTTTATTCCAAATAAAACTATTTTTGTCCATTTATTTAAAGAAAATTGGGGTAGACTTATTCACTTATGTTTCCATTACTGTCCATAATTCATCATAGATTTAGCGTAAAATGACTTGCTCACCCAATTCATCATTTTATTTGCATCTGTGAAGTACAACCTTTGTGTGTATTCTTTGATCTACACTTATATTTGTTGTTGTGCTTCATAACAAACTGTTTCATCTTCAACCAGTGCAACGTCAAATTCCGTATTTAATGAATCATTATACTCTTCCTTCTGCTACCTCGACTGAGAGGCTGCAGACACTTCTAGGAGGTCGCCAGTGTTTCCACAGGGCACACAACCAATTAAACAATTTCAGAAGTTAACCTCTGAAGTTCTTGGACTGCTGAAGCTGGAAAGCATGTGAGACTGCAGTACTGGTCACTGCACGGTGCTCACATATTGAGTGATATTTCTGATTCTTAAACTCACAGGGCATCGGTTCACTAGCTATCAAACTGTCTTTGTCTTTGTTGCTGCATGGTTTGTTCGCTACGGCCAGGGGTCGCCAACCTTTAACACTCACAGTGTGTGTGTCTCTCTCTATATATATATATATATATATATATATATATATATATATATATATATATATATATATATATATATATATATATTATGTATTTTTTTATTATTTGAGACTTGTAAAATAATGTATTGCTTATGTTGGTCCATGCAGTCTATCCATTATTACATGAACATATTTTGACCTCTTACAAAAAAAAAATAAAATCACAGTGTTGAAGGTCTCCTTCAAATGAATTAAAAAGCTGAACTCAAATTATCCATTGAGCAAACAGAAATGCCGTGAGCTGTCATCCTTAGGGCTTTCAGAGCGTGTAGCAGAGCCTTGACCTAAATATACAAATACAATGGAAAAAGGAGCACTATTTTACTGAACAATGAAAATAAATACTTGCAAAACTGCCTGAATATTTAATTTACCAGGTTAATGGGCCTTCTGGTCCTGACCCTCTGCACGCAGCGTCTGCAAACCAGGGCTGTAGGAAGTGACGGAGGACTATGAGCTGCTGTCTGCCGCACAGCAACAGTTAGATCCCAACATTATATATTTAAGAAAATCTGTCTGTCAATTCACTCAGATGTCCATCAGCCTAACAGTGGCCAAAACACATGAGTTATCAAACACCCGCACACATAGCAAGTCCAGGACTGCTGCGCTCGCATTCCACAGCACCAGTGTCCTGCAGCTGCAGATGCACATCTCAGTGTTCTGGGATTTCACAACGTTGTTTTTGAACGATGTTGTCCGCACAGACTCTACTGCCCGCATTTATCGTGTTTGTGTGAAGTTGCGCTGCAGACGTAGTGTCCGGCTTCTCGCGGCAAATCATCTGAGTGGAAAACTTTCCACGACAAGTTGCAGCTAGTCCACGGCCAAAACCTGGTTCGCCTGTGTCGGACTTTTGAACCGAACTTTGTCTTGAGATGGAGTGTGGGCAAGTGTTTTAGATGAGCAGCAACCCAACATTTAATCTAAAGTGCTTAAACTATAGTAGCTGCCTTTATGGCTAAGCAGTGTAGTGTGTCACAGGCTTTTGCTTGAAAGAGATACTTGAAGATCTGTTTTAAAGTTAGGTTTTAGTTCCTACTTATGCATCCTTTAGTTGTGGCAGCTTCGGAGCTACAGCTAAAGCATTTTATAAAGGAGGTTTCAAGGCCTTGGAAATTTCATGAAGTGAAAGACCCTTCGCCCAGAGTTGAGACTTCCAAGCTGTGGACATTTAGTATTCTAAAAGACACTTTCTACCGCTTTAATTGACTTCAAAAAGCAATTACAAGGGCAAATATTTGATATAGTAGGTAATCCAGGACTTGTCATGAATTTGTTTCAGAAGAATTTTCCAATGTCCGTGAGGAAGGAAACTTTTTAAATAGTGTGACAGCCTGCTCAAACTGCAGGCTTCGGTGGTATTTTAAACCAGTCTGGCTGCATGTTTACTGCAGTGTTGCCCTCAGAGTTCTGAGTCACAATAATCTGGATCTATATTCAGCTCCAGTCTGGAGAAGAAAGACTCCCACCTGTGGTTTGTCTTTCATGAGTTACTCCATGAAACCATGTGGTGGTCTAACTTCAGAAATTGCCTCAAGTCCCACCAGGGTACATTCAATTCAAACAGCAAGCAGTGGCTGTAGACTCAAAGACAATATGTCTGACTCAGTGAGATTGTCTCGCAATACACCAGTTTTGTTGGACGGCATTCCATGTGGATCTAACTACTATGATGGAAGTATTTCAAGGAGCCAGCACTGCCTTTTTTTCTGTTGTTAGTTTGTGTGGCACATTCGACTGTCTTCCTCCTTTTATGTTGCATGACCATTGTTCTATGCCATTTCTTTGTTTCTATGCAAGTGGTGTTCGTGGACGTATTATTATTTTTATAGATCCAAACAGATGAAGGTGATGATGTCATTGTAAAAGTTTCAGCCACCCTGACGCCATGACTCGATACAACTGCTCAAACTTCTCCTAATAAATGAGTTGAATCCAGTCAATTCATTTGTGACCCTCAAGCCTGCATCTCCCTTTCTTCTGAAGCTGGGAAAATGAATCTGCTGTAATAAATATCGATTATGGTATTAAGGATGTGGTTTGAATTGTGTTTTGGGGGTATTTCCAATTGAACTTGTGCAATTAAGCATGTCCAAATAAATGAAACTGCTCGCTCCTAAAACAGCCAAGCGGGACTTTTTATTGGATGGAAAATAAGGAATTTCAAAGTGATCTTAAATCAACATCGCATATTATTATTATTGTTGTTATTATTATTATTATTATTTTATTGTTGTTTTTTTTTTGTATTGTATTGGATAGATTTTTTTTTTTCAACCCCAACTGCATGTTTGACTCATGGGCCTAATGGCAGTCAATAAAAATCATAAATATAAAATTTCTGTGCTACACATAACTGGCAAAATAACCCCGAGAGAGTAATTATATATACCACAATATGTCGATCGGTGAAAACCAAAGACCTGTTTTGTTCCTCAAACACCATCTGTTTACTTGCTATGAACATGTCCATCATCACCTTAGAGACGAAGACATCACGTTCATGAAACCAAAATAGAGAATAACCATAAGGCCGTTTTAACTATAATTGGAGGAAGGAAAAAAAAAAAAAATATATATATATATATATATATATATATACATTTTTTTTTTTCCTTCCTCCAGAATCAGGAGTGTCCTGATTCTAAGGAGTGGGACACATATTTTATCCTAGTAACATATACATATATATATATATATATATATATATATATATATATATATATATATATAGAGAGAGAGAGAGAGAGAGAGAGAGAGAGAGAGACAATAAATAAACAAATACATTTGTTTATTTATTGTCTTGTCTTGTCTATTTGTAACTTCACCATTTGTACTTTTGTGTTTTTATGCATGGTGACACTTTTTTAGTGTTTGTTTAGTAGCTTTAATGTCGCTGTTCTGGTGAATAACACTGACATGCTCTCAGAAAAAAAAAAAAAAAAAGTGTAGTCGTGTGAGTAGTGAGAGTGTGAAGTAATCTCCACACGTGTCACAGGTCTGGTCTGAGTCATTGTTCCAAGGAGGAACTCTCATGAGATCCTTCACCTGGCTTCTCTCAATGTGGAAAAGCAGCAGTTTCAGACGGCTTCATGCGATCAGGAAGTCTCGCCGTCACTGTTTGGCAGCTTGTTCTTTCCGTTCACGACCAATACACATGAGTAGAGGAGAGGAATAGAATGTGGATGAGCCGCTCTCCACCCTGACTGCGGAATCCGATTAATAATTCATTTATTTTTTTCTTGTTTTTCTGTCAGCACAGTACTGTGTGCTTTTAGAAAACAAACACATCTTCAGTAAGTCCTCAGTCTTTTTATCCTGCAAAGCAGCATACATGCTGTGCCCACTGTATAGATTGCAGACAACAGATAACACTTGGTTGCATGCGAGATTTGCGAAATCTGAGTGTGACTGCGATGCATCAGGATGTGACACCGCTTCTCATTTGCCACGCCATTAATTCTGGCACTCACAAGCCAGGTACAAAGGACTTGCTGTTCAGGATAATTTGTGAACCTTGAAATCATAAAATGTATAATATTCTAGGCTGCGAAAAAAGTCATTGTGTCCTTTAATTTATCCATAAAATTTAGGTTCCCTGAACAGCGAATGTATGGACAATGAAACATTTTTAGTGGACGGAATAAGAGCCACTTATTGTTACAAGGCACTTCACCAACTGGCTGTATTCCTTGGAAGATGCCGCGTCACTCTTTTGGCCAAAACAGCAAACTGACACCACCTTAAGTCTACCTTCACTGAACGAAAGCCATTTATGTGTTACATGTTCTGCGATAAAATTAATGTTGTGTCTTTGATTGACGACAGTTGGACCTCCACAGTCGTGTCGCCAATGACTGCAGCAATGACTGTGGCCTCATGAACCAGAGTCGGAGGCTAAGTATGGCAATCAGAGGAAACTAGAAAGGCAAATAAAAGGGCTCTAGATCGTAACTGTCTTTGTTTTGTTTTCTAATGGAATCTCATCTCTGTCAAGCTATTGTGAAAAGTTTATATAGTGGCAAAAAATGGACAAATAAATACATAAATAAAATGAAATAGTTGTGATATTAAGACTAAAAAAGTCCACGCACCCTTAGAGATAGGGTGAGGAGTTCGGTCATCTGGGAGGAGCTCGGGGTGGAGCCGCTGCTCCTCCACATCGAGAGGAACCAGTTGAGGTGGCTCGGGCATCTGATCCGGATGCCCCCTGGGCGTCTCCCTGGGGAGGTGTTCCGGGCATGTCCTACCAGGAGGAGACCCCGGGGAAGACCCAGGACTCACTGGAGAGATTATGTCTCCGGTCTGGCCTGGGAACGCCTCGGGATCCCCCGGGAAGAGCTGGAGGAGGTTTGTGCGGACCAGGAAGTTTGGGCTTCATTGCTCCGAATGCTGCCTCCCCGACCAGACAACCGGCAGAAGAAGGTGAAGATGAAGGTGAACATTGTTCTTTCACATTCCAGTTTTTGTTGAGGTGACGTCTCACCTGGCTAGCTCTGTGGATCACGCCGTGACCACGGAAAAGCACGAGTGCCTCTTTAAGACATGGTTCTGCTGACTATCGATGGATTTTATTCATGGAGTAAAACTTTGAATCGTCCCATGATACCAAACCACTACCCTATAAATGAAGCAGGAAGTATTTTCCCCGCTGAGGTTCATGTACGAGGGAATCGTGTACTAGTTGCCTCTCAGGTGGAAGCGAACACAGAGCCCAGGAAGCCAAAACTTCAACGTAAGTACTGCACATGAATTAAGAGCAGTGGCTCTACCGTCTACTACCCAACAAGTTCAAAATAAATATTTAAACAGAACACTAAAACTGAATCCATGGCAAGTTATGTTTGCACCTGATGGTAAGAATGGTTGCGGTCTTCGATACAAAAGATCTTGAGAGAAACGCTGACTTTATTTACCTGTTAAATCTCATATAATGCAACATCGCCAATATAATTTTACATTTTTTATGCACTGTATATACAGTATGTTCTATTCTCCCTCCGTACGAGGCTCTCTCCACTTCATCTGAGCAGTGCAGTCCACACCACACATAAAACCCATTCATTTCAGATAATTTATACGTTACACATGTCTTTATGAGCTCAGACATCCGTGCAGTACTTTATAATCCAATATCAAGGTGGATGTTTCCCTGGGGCATATGGATCACATTAACAAAGACAGAGTATGGCTGGGCACGCCTCCTCCGCCGCAGCCATATGTACATCGCCGTTTCCTGCAGAAAAGGTCCTTTAATAAATGTACAGTACAAGCAGTGCATCATGTTGACAGGACAAGAAGGAATTCATGAATCATGGTGACCAGTTATGTTTTCATTTAAACAACGCATCGGGGCTGGTAAAGGACACGCGTCAGAGTGGCGAGTGGACGGGTGAAGTTGGCAGTGGTGGTGGACAACGCATCTGCCAGACAATTGAAATATAAAAAATAAAAAATGGCCGAGACCCGAGGCTCATTACATTTATTTAATTATGAATTACAGAACTGCACGCTCCACTGTCTTGGTTGAATTCTGTTCACATCAAGCGCTTTGCCGGGGCTTGTGTGTGTGTGCATGCCTGCCAAGTCCGGGTGAAATCCATCACTCATTCATAAAGAGTGTCAATTAATGTCACGCAGTAGCAGAGTTTAATGTAAATAAATGGGTTCTCCAACCCTCTTTGCTGCAGTCTATGAAGAGCAGGCGCGATATAATTGTGTTTCTGATCAGCGCAGATATTTTCAGGCACAGCGGGCCCCCACCCCAGAGCCCCTGCTCATTCGTATGCCGAGGTCTGCTTCTAAAAGAATGGTTCACACGGCTTATTACGGAGAATCCAGCTAATGACAGTTGAGTATGAATGAGAATACATCAAGGGGAATGCGGAAAAACTGCTTTGCTCTGACTCTGTTCTTGCTCCATTTAGAGTTTATGTTTGACTCACCAACCTGGAACTGTGTGCTGACTATCCACAGTTAAAACCAGCGGTAGGTTAAAGGCGTGTAACTGTTTTAAGTGACATTCATTTGCACACCTTTTCCGACCTTGAAATGTTTAGTGGTTCTCACAATGGAAGGCAAGAAGTTTGGTGTAACTAAGTATGTCGACTGCCTTGCTGTCAAATTTTCTATTTTAACCGCACATTTTATTTTATTTTCATTAATGAATGTATCTATTTATTTTACAGTTTTTACATTTTCTTTACATCTATTGTCAGAAGTGCATCGTCTCTTCTGCAGCAGAACAGCCCCAGAACCACAGCCACCACTGTACTGTACAGTTAAGTGTTAACAGGATTAATTGTTCTACTAACACTGACATTAAATATTTAAAAAAATAAAATAAAATGAGTTGAAAGACAAGCAATTTTTCAGTGATTGATGGTATGAATATTCGTGATATGGGATGATTTATGCTTTGACTGAATTAACTCTTGGTATTATGAAAGTAACATTTTTTTAGTTTTATTTTAACAGACACCTTTTTGTTCCCAGCATATGAGCTTAATCTTTCATTTTGTTACACATTCCTTTGTTGTGCTGCGTTTGAAGGCATGAAAAATATGACCCCAACTGAAACCCAGAGTAGAGAAGGTTCCTCATTTAGTGGACCATTGGTTTAAAATGTGAGCTTTTTCTCTCTTTATTCTGCCCAAAAGAAGAAAAAAAATGTATTTACTGTATGTCTGATGAAAGTATCAAAGCGGATGCATGGCCAAGATTAAATTGTGAATTTACTGAACTGAAATGCAGGAATTATTCATGGAGTAAGTCTTACATTATTGTGGGTTTCCTTTTGAAAGTCAAATCCACAATCCACACAACAGAAAACAACTGTATAATAACTGTAAAATAACTGTATAAATGTGATAAATAAGCATAAATGTACAATCTAATGGCTGTCTCTGTGTTGGCTCCATAGAAGAATAAAAATCCTGTTACATCGCTTGCAGCATCACCTTTGGGGAACCAGCAGCAAGCTTTCATCTCAACTGAAGAGCTTTTGAACCAACACCTCAAATGCGTCTCATAAACAACAAAACAAACAGCATCATCATGAGCATTGGTTCAGAAATGTTTCTTGGTTTGTACGCTGTAAACATGTCTAGCAAAAAGACGTGAAAATGCATTTTCATTTCTATCATGGGAGCAGCTGACAATGAGGAGGCTATACAGCATGAGTGCTCTTTATCATGACAGAGTTTAGAAAATAAATTAAACGTGTCCATATGTCGCAACAAGAACGTAAAAATTTACAGTCTGGTGTCAGAGCTTGACTGCTCACTCCCCACCCAAAAAAATGTAATTTACCAGAAAAAAAAAAGAATAAAAATAGTCAAATGCAATGCAATATGGAAAATATAATTTTATTATTCAGGAAAAAAATGAATAATAATAATAATACAACTGCTTCTTTGTGTGAGGAAAGTGAATGAACGCAAATGTTAAAGTTCAAGACGTGGGACGGGACCCAGGTGCAGGAGACTGGAGTGCGTCAATACAATTGTTAATACAGAAATATATGACAAAAGGCGTCACCGAACCGACAGAAACTAAATCTAGAGCGTCACCAAAAACGGGAAGTGTCCACAAGGGAATGAGTCCAGACGAAAAGCGTCACCGAACCGGGAGAAAGAATGCAAGTAGAGTCTGTAACAAGAGAACACACACAATGAACAGTGAAACTAAGTAAACTATCGAGGTCTTTATCACGAACGCATGAGTAAGAGATGACGGAAAGAAAACCAAGAAGCCACACAGAGTAGGGAGAAGAAAAGGAGGCAAAATACAGAAACTCAGAGCACCAGGGTTTAGAATGGGGAACAGAAGACAATTCAAAACAACGGGGGAAGAGAGAAATGAACGGAGCAGATTACCAGGAGGAGCAAATGAGTCGATCTGGCACACTGGAGTCCAGGTGTTTTCAAGCATGGAAGATTAGGGGTTGGCTGGCTCCAGCCGTGTCCCACAGGAACAGGAAGAAAGGAGGGAGAAAGCAAAACGGGACTCAAGTGACCAAAATAAAAGCGAAATCATGATAAAAAATATTCATTAAAAGTCATCGAGAGGGTGAAGGACATTTTGGGCATGCTGTTGAAGGAGATGTATCCAGCGTGTTTTTAGTCCACACGCTAAAATCTTACTGGCTCCTGGCCTCTAAATGGTTGTGTAATAACACATGGGATTGTGCACAATGAGACTTCGTTTTTTTTTTTCAGTTGCCGAAAAGAAATTCCACTTTAGGTCTTTTATCCTGCATGCTAATTGACCTATGTGGGATGGGAGTTATGGGGGCTTATCTGACAAACTGGAGCATGCCAACTGGAAGCCTTTTGACAGTACCATCAGGCACTGAGAAAGTTGGCTAGAGTTGTATTTGCTTGCTTCTGTCTTTCAGTTCACACTCACATCCACGCCTGTAAACTTGCAGATGGTTATTGACTATATCATGGAATATGCATGTATTTCAGACGTATACAACTTATCAGATGACAAATTATATATATATATATATATATATATATATATATATATATATATATATATATATATATATATATATATGTGTGTGTGTGTGTGTAGTATATATATATATATATATATATATATATATATATATATATAATATTTGCATATTTGCATCAAATTATGATTTCAAAAATATTCAATTTCACAGACAGACTACTTTCCATGTGAGAGGTCGCTCTGTGAAATGAAGTCTGTTTGAAAACACTCACATGCACAGAAAACAAAGAAAGACAGTTATGAAGTGCTGCGATTTAAGCCGCCTATACCGCATGTCGCGGTGGTATTGCTGTTGCTAGGTTTCTCTTTATTGCCCTCTCTCCCTGTGGACCGCACTCACCACATCCATGAGACGGAGAGACTCACAGAAAGAGTTAACAACCTTGTAAACGAGAAAGTGCCGGGCTGCCTTGCTAACACTTGGGTAAATGTCAAGAGAGAGTGAGTGGAAAGTGAGATAGTTGGAGAGAGAGAGAGCACAGAAATGCGCACGGTTATACCCACAGGCACGTCCGATATTTATTTATTTATTGTGTGCCGGCCAAATGTGAGGGAGGAAGCGGGTCACTTAAAAAGCCCAATTGATTTGGATCAAGGTTAGGGGTCAGTTATGAGCACTTGCACGCAAACATCGATCGCAGAATCAATTTCTTTCCATCGCAAGTCTCACTGAAAGCAAAACAACTGCAAAAAAAACAAGAAATGTCTGTAGATTTTTTCTTTTTTTTTTTTTATAAAAAGTAATTGCTACAAAGGTAATTACTATATTGCAGAAAGCGTTTTTGTTCAAGGCTGTTGAAATGAATGTCCTCCATTATGTCCTCACCCGCTACTTCATCTCTCATTACAATTATGTTCTCTGCAATAATCAATAATAGAGGCCTTTTGAAAAATCTTAAACAAGAAAAACAGACCTTCAAAGCTGTGATATTATAATAAGGCTCCATCGATGTGGCGCACGCCAGGCGCTCTGTCGAAGCACCATTATATGCTCATGTTCGCCACACTGACATTAGCTCACAAGCAGGCGTGCACGCCTCATGGTCCGATCAATGGCGCCTAAAGAGCGGGTCCTGTTCTGCGGCAGCCATGACACCACCACAGGCTCATTTCCACCTCAATCAGTTCCAACTGTGTCTGTTTTTGTTTTGATTTGGGGATTTGCCCTGCAAGAGGCGCGGCCGCCATCTGAGTCGTTTCACCGGAGGCAGATGATGTTCTTGGGGGTCATTAATTAACTCATCCAGATCCTTTATTAGCTCCTTAATGGATCTGGTTACAGCATGCTAGGACGCTGATTACCTCCCATCGGCCACGCGGAGAGGCTGACTCCATATGTGTGGATAGGGAGGACGTGCTCGTGTGCGGCGGCGAGTGCTTTTGCCTGTGTTTCCTGGGCGCGTGGACGCGTGGGTGTGTGTTCATGCAACTCCAGAGATCACTCAAGGAGGAGGCGGCGTATGAAAGAAAGGTGAACTTGCTGTGAACTCCCATGAAAAATCTAAACCGGCCACATTAGGGTCGGCGTTTGTTGTTCTCCTTTCCCAGGAGACGCTTCTTTTTGGTCCTGAAACGATTAGTATGCTGGATTGTTGACCGTCGGTCTTGTCTAGTCTGAGTGCAGCTCATATTGAATGACATTCACAATACAGAGTGAGTATGTGTGTGTTTGTATTTCCCAAAGATCGATTGTATTAAGGTGAGTGTTTATTACTTTTCTATACCAGAGTGACTAGCAATATTTTAATATAGAGTCCATTATCTGCATCATGGTGACCCTTGTTGGAACTTATTGGTGTTTGTCCAGATTTTTAAATCTGCTGGATTGATTGATTGACTATAGGGTGCTCGAGGGTTCATGGGAGTTCGCCCAACCAGTCCACATGTGCTTTGTGGATTTGGAGAAGGCGTCCCTCACAGTGTCCTGTGGCGGGTGCTCCGGGAATACGGGGTGCGGGGCCCTCTGCTAGGGGCTGTCCGGTCCCTGTATGAGTGGAGCAGGAGCATGGTTCGCATCGCCGGCAGTAAATCAGACTTCTTCCGCACTGGTTCTGTTCATTACCTTTATGGACAGAATTTCTAGGCGTAGCCAGGGGTCGGAGGGGATCCGGTTTGGGAACCACAGAATTTCATCTCTGCTATTTGCGGTCGATGTTGTTAAGCTGGCCTCATCGGACCGGGACCTTCAGCATGCGCTGGTGCGGTTTGCAGCGTGCAGAGTGTGAAGCGGCCGGGATGAGGATCAGCACCTCCAAGTCTGAGGCCATGGTTCTCGACCGGAATAAGGTGGTTTGCTCTCTCTGGGTTGGTGGAGAGTTCTTGCCCCAAGTGGTGGAGTTTAAGTATCTAGGGGTCTTGTTCTCAAGTGAGGGAAAAGGGGAGCGCAAGCTTGATACACAGGTTGGTGCAGCGGCAGCAGTGATGCGGTCACTGTATCGGACCGTCGTGGTGAAGTGGGAGCTGAGTCACAAGATGAAGCTCTCGATTTACTGATCGATCGACGGTCCCACCCTCACCTATGGTCACGAGCTTTGGGTCATGACCGAAAGGATGAGATCGCGGATACAAGCGGCTGAAATGAGTTTCCTCCGCAGGGTGGCTGGGCGCACCCTTAGAGATAGGGTGAGGAGTTCGGTCATCCGGGAGGAGCTTGGGGTGGAGCCGCTGCTCCTCCACATAGAGAGGAACCAGCTGAGGTTCCGGGAGGAGACCCCGGGGAAGACCCAGGACTCTCTGGAGGGATGATGTCTCCGGTCTGGCCTGGGAACGCCTCGGGATTCCCCGGGAAGAGCTGGAGGAGGTTTGTGCGGATCGGGAAGTTTGGGCTTCCTTGGTCCGAATGCTGCCTCCACGACCCGACCCTGGATAAGCGGCAGAAGAAGGTGAAGGTGAAGGAAGGTGATTTTGTTTTTCTTCTCTCTGAAACAGTTTGTGTTGCATGTTATTAGCAATGGTATTTCAATAAATTTTGATAGTTGACTCTGCAAAGATACTAACTTTTCTTTTTCTTTCATCCCTCTCGCAATTTCATTTGACAGGATAGTGAGTGAGATTGGTTTCTACATTTGTGATGTTCAGAGAGTAATTGGCAGTGTGGCCAAGTGCCTGAGAAGATTGCACCTTGAGGTTTTTTTTTTTTTTTTTTGGCCTAAAACCGCCCCCAAAAACAACCCTCTACACCCTTCAGAGACAAAGGAACACGCTCAGCTAATGGGGTCACAAAGCTGCTTGTGCAAGTAGAGCACATGCTCCAAGTGTGGGAACACTTTTCTTTCAGAGAGACGTCAAACTTTTTCAAGAATATCTTAGAGTGCTGTGGAGAAATTACTCACAGTAAATTAAACTGATACAGTTACTGAAGTGAGTGACCCATTTTGACGCAAGTGGACTTTTGAAAGCCTGCTGCTTTGGAGTAAACTTAACTACCAAGCAGAACTTTTGCTGCTTTTTCGCCATGTTCCAGGTCTTTGTCTTTTCGTTAGATATTATATACGATGTGGCGAGAAAATAACAATAATGAAAACTGTGACAGCAAATCTCCTGACATTTGGTATCGGTGCAAGAGACACTGTATCATAAGAAAGGGATCAAAAAACATGAGCACGAGTGGACATGAGCTGAACCCAAATGAAGTCGGTTGTTAAAAAAAAAAAAAAAAAAATCACAGCACCCCTCAATGCAAGTGCTTACATTTAGCGTCATATAGAGAAGAGAGAGAAATGTGAGCTCGGAGCATCAGCTGTGCCATCAAAGTTGGATAGAGTAACATTTGTGACCTTCAGCTCTTGCTGGATCGGTTTCAATCTGAGTCTTTCAATCTGAGAAGGCAAAGCTCTACATTTACTGATCAGTCTTTGACCCAACCCTCACCTATAGCTTTGGGTCAGGACGGAAAGAATAAGATCTACAAACAGTAAAAATGAGTTTCCTTCCACGGTGGGCAGGCCTCACCCTTAGATATAGGATAGGGAGTTCTGTCACTCGCGAGGGCCTCGGCTCTGTGTTAAAAGGAGGCAGATCAGGGTGTTTGGGCATCTAATGGGGATGACCCCTGTGCGCCTCCCTTTGGTGGAGCTGGGAGGACACCAAGGGGGTGACCAAGGAGCAGGTGAATTCCAATTCCTTCCTTCATCCCCAACCTCAATCCTCAACCTTAGTACTCAATCTTTAACCGTCAATCTCATTCCTCAAAACAAAGGGCGAAGGAAGATTTTCTTACTGAGAAACGGGACACTCCTTGAAGCTGGTACATCCTCAGCCTGTTGGGGGCAATTCAGAAGAAAAAGAAGAAGACAAAGAAGAAGGGTAGGATCAAGATGCATCTACTAGATTAGCGTCAGTGCTGTCAGCAGATGTGTTCATGTCTTTTGTCTTTTATATCTCCATTAACAAAGAAAATATTTATACTTGTAGCTCTGTCTTTATGTTTTCCATCCTTGATACTAGGCAAAAGATTCTGGGTATCCCTCAGCACCGAGGGAGATTGTGGAGTTCCTCAAGATTGGGGAACTGAAGATTGTGGTTGAGGATTAAGGAAGGAGTGGGAATGCACCCTATATCTCTTCACTGGCCTGGGAATGTCACAGAGGCCTCCAGTCGGAGCTGGCAGCCTTGGCTCGGATGAAGGACTCCATGTTTGGCAGTCCATGTTGAAGCTGCTGCCCCAGGCACATAGATGTGAAACACTGAAAATGGCATCAAACTTTTTCTGACCTTTCCGTGCGAGGTGATTGACACCCTTCTCTGATCTGTGGGCAAAGTTTATCTCATTTTCAAGAGAGAGCTCTTTCCATTAATTTCCACCTCTTTCCTCCTCTAACCTTTAATTCACAGGATCAATATGCAAATTTCCCTTTGCTTTGGTTAGCGACCTGTATTAGCATTTTCTTTCTTTTTTTCTCTATTATCTCATTTCGGGTTTACATAAACGTTCCTTGGCATTGTTGCAGTGATTTTCTGAATTATGCATAAAAGCTATCCCTTTGGCGGAACCTTCGATATGGAGATCAGCATATTTTAGATATTAACCCATTTCCGCCTGCAAATATGCCCTTATCATTTATGCCTTATCTGCAACAACACATTCCAGGTTGTTGACAGACTGAATTAGACTTTACCAGGGGGAAAAACAAAAAAAGAAAAACATATTTCAACATCTCTCCTGACTGATTGTTTTGGTATGACAAAGATGATTTGCAAACACAAAGTATCAACTTGAATCTTGTAAACCTTTGAGCCTTTGAACATATACAGTAGTAGAAGTCAGTGGTCTGGATGGACCGTAGCCTCCTGCCAGAGGGAAGAGGAACAAACAGTCCATGTCCAGGATGAGAAGGGTCGGCTCTGAGTCCGGGAGACATACAGGTCCTGAAGAGGTGGCAGGTTGCAACCAATCACCTTCTCAGCAGAACGTACGATGCGCTGCAGTTTGCTCTTGTCCCTGGAGGTGGCACTGTTGTACTAGACAGTGATAGAGGAGGTGAGGATGGACTGGATGATGACTGTGTAGAACTCCACCAGCAACTTCGTCGGCAGTCGTAGTTTTCGTAGCTGCCTCAGAAAGAACATTCTCTGCTGGGCCTTCCTGATGAGGGACCTGATGGTCGGCTCCCATTTGAGGTCCTCAGTGATGGTGGTTCCTAGGAAGCAGAAAGAGTCTACAATAGGAATTGGTAAACCAGCCAACATGAGAGGTGACAGAGAAACTCTCCTGAAGTCTATGATCATCTCCACTGTCTTCTGGGCGTTGAGCTCCAGGTTGTTGTGGCTGCACCAGGACACCAGCCGCTCCACCTCCCTCCTGTAAGCCGACTCACCTCCATCTGAGATGAGCCCGATGATGGTGAGTGTTTGTGTTATCCATACCTGATGACCTGATGTGGTGTTCACTCAATGATAGAGAAAGTGAATACGAATCAGAAGGTATTTTGGATTGTCGCTCAGTTCTTTGGTACATAGCTTGTAAAGGGTTGTGACAACTGTATCTGCTCAAAGAAGCATCCCTCCTTTGTCAGTGTCAGGCACTCCCTTTATGTTTTGAACAGACTCCTCTTGTGTATTTTGAGTTTGGTGTCACTTACTGTTTTGTTGTTTTATTTCAGGGCATTCTTTGCACTTCAGTGCCACAGTCGTGCGTGCAGGTTTCACTGCTTCTATTTTTCACATCGACATGTCTTTTGTGAAATTATGGCGCACCTCCGGGACGTCGAGTTACGCTGCCACTGAAGCCCCGTAAGAGTGGTGTTTTCTTCACAACTCTGGTGCTGTGAACTTAAACTACCTGACACTCATGGGTGGCACTTCAGATTGAGAACACATATTTACCATTAATATGTTTTTCTCAAGATTATTTTCTTTTAAACACCAGTAATTATGGTGTTGTTGTTGTGAGTGAACTTTCAGTGAGCATTCCATGGCGAAATATTGAAACAACCCAAGCCTGATCCCAAAACATGCAGATAAAATAAGTGAATAAAAACTTAATTCCTCCTGGAGCTGGACAAACATTGCAGGTCTGTGTTTTGTCAATGACATTTCCTGTGTAGCAAATTTATTCATTTGAAGCAACAGTGTGGCATTTCAAAGATTAATGTTATTTTCAGGATTTACACAACATAATAATAATAATAATAATAATAATAATAATCATACATTTTATTTTCAAAGAACCTTTAAGCACTTAAGGACACTTACAGTGACAAAATGGGAAACACAATTTTAAAAAGACTGAAAACTATGTACAGTACATGATGTACAGTTACACACAATTTTCAATTATTACATACTTTGTTGATGGCCCAAATTCTAAATATGATCTGGTCGAAATCTCATGAAGTTTTGATCACAACATTTCTGAACCAAACTGTTTCACCGATTTGGCTTATGGCATAAACCATGGTTAATCTGATGGTGTGGCACCTACTCTATACTTTGTGTAGAAGAGTTCACCATTACAAGCATAAACTTCCTTTTGCTAAACTTTTACAAAGGGATACATGATGCTCATTGCGTTCCACATGCACTACTCATTCAGAGGGGTATATGGGAGATCTGGCTTCACACCTTGTTTCCCAGACATCAAAGATGTCCTTTTCATGTAGATAGCTTTCTATTTATCATCAGCACTTCTTTAAACTGCACAATTTTCTATCTGCTTCTGAACCCTTCCGAGGGAACTATAGGGGGTTAAACATCTCACATCGCTGCCGATGAGAAGAGGGAGAGGGAAGCCTGACTGATTTAATTCCCCACAGAGATCCTCATAAGAATTTCTTTGATTCAGCAGTCTTCAAACCACGAGCCGGCCCCTCAAGCTTTTAGGCTATCAGTCCTCCAACCGAGGAAATTGGAACCGGTGGACAGTGGAGTATGCGTTCACGCGGACAAGTTCAGAAACTACCAACACTGGAAAAACAGAACTATAGAATCATATAAATACAAACTGGGAAATGAATTCATCTGGAGGTGCTGGACATCTCTCAATATTTCTCTCCTCTCTGCTGTTTATTTGAGCGTTTGTTATTAGCCAAAACCTCCGGTGTCTGCTTCCTTATTCACAGTTTCTGGGGTAACCCAAATATTTGTCAGTCAATACGCAATTACCAATGGCCGAGCGCTTACAATCGTCCACAGACTCCCAGAATTGAATTAGACAGCGATTCATTATTCACGGAAGCGTTCAATATTTATACCCTGATAAGAATAAATAATTCAGGCCAACGGGATCAATTATGTATAGATTTGGTATAAATAAACACAACGTTTCCGCCGTCTTTATCCACATGGCGCCCAGAGGAAGGAACAATAACTAAGACACAGCCAGGACTCTGTTTGCGCTAAGGTTTTAAACGTCAATCAGCAGCAAGTCAATGGCAACTCATTCCGCTACAAGTAGATTAATCTATACAAACTCCTCGTGGAGCGCTCACTCTGGCAGCTGTACGCAGTGCGGAGGCGCCACGTTCGGTGTGCGCCTCATTCAGCTGCAATTAGGAAGTTCATTATTGGGGATTAATTATGCAGAAAATTTGAATTTTCCTCACTTTAACCATCGCAAGGTGTGAGATGAGCAGGCTGCATCAAAGTTTCCTGTTTGCGAGTTTCTTCCAATTCAGCCAAAAATGAGACAAGTCGGTTTGGCGAATGATTCCCAGGAGGTGGAATGTAAAACGGGTTTTGTCAAACTTCGAATGACACCTTGTGCATGCTTGAGGATTCAGTGGCGTCTGATGCGAGACATTATTTAATGATTGTTTTCCCGGACATGTTTCGAAGTCATCAGACAAGTTTTTGCTTCAATCTTATCAGATGCAATTGTGTGTTAAATTGGTAATCAGCGTGCATAATGATACTTCAAAGAAGCAGCTGGATCACAAACTATTTCCATCTCAGCAAAAACAATACAAGGTTAATTCCACCAGCAATCTTCTGCATAGCGGATTATGGAAGCGTCCAACATTTTTTTTTTTTTTTTCGTTTGAGCAACTCATCTGGAACCCCTATTATAATTTGAATTACAAATCGTACATTTGAAATTCAAATACAGAAGGCAGTATGTGTGTACTGGAGACCGTCTAAGGTAAAGGCCAAGATCGCTGTCCGGAGATTATGCTGAATATCTCACCAGAAATAAAACACTTTCACTGTGATTTTTCATTTAGAGGACCACGTATCAAAAATGACCTTGAGTTATTTAAATAACCATAACAGTCACCTGGAGTTGCACTTGAAATGCCATCCTTTAGTTCAGTCCGTTGCAGATGAAAACAAAAAAAGATGATAAACAAAAAAAAAAAAAAAAAAAGTTGGATTGCTTTTAACCGTGCCAGAGTTGCAATAATTCAAGTTTATGAATAACCATCGATTGAAAAGTGACAATGATGAGGACAGGCAGTGTCACTGATCCAGGACTGAACCCACTCAAATAGAAAAAACCTGAAGCACAAATACACTCAGCGGAAAGAACCTACACAGAGGGAAGAACACAAACATGTTGTGGTCACAACTTACATGTGGACAGTGGAAAAGCGGAAGATGACACGCATTCACATTTACACAGAACACTAAACAAAGCTCACGTACACACGTAAGGCTTCACATGGTAGAACAGATGGAAAAAGCCGTTTCAAAGCTCTCTCCCCTCACGTGTTTGTCGCTTCGTGGGGCCAAAGAATGACAAGTAAATGGACGTACATTTCTGAACTTTATTGGTTTCACCCATTAAGAGTGAGCACTGGTGAAAAACTTAACGCATTGATCTTTTCCGGGACGATAAGTTACCTATGTGATCGTGTGACAGGATGTGTTGACTCTGGAGTCGTAGTCTGCTGACGTCAACTGGCATTGAAGACTAAATCATTCTTTACTGAAAGTGGAGACAGACTCCAGTGGAGAGGACAACACAACCCTGCTCCAGCCTCGCTCACTTGTTGTGTGTGCCTCTAACTCCAACATGTCTGCTCTCTCTCATGTCTGTGTTCAACAGCTTTGGACACTGTCAGCCCAGAGAAGTGCTTTGAAATGGTTTGACACAGCACTATGTGCACAGATGAGTGATTCCAGGAATTTTCTTTTCAGGTTTTATTTTTACTCGATATGTGAGCTGACATGCCACACCTGTTTACATTGGCATGGAAATAACTTTTAGCAATTGTCAACAAGTACTCTTTTTTGCGTGTTTTTCTACCTTAGTGAATTGACATTGAAGCCTTCGAATAAGAATTGAATCGAAGTGAGAGGTTCTTGGCAACACTAGCCCTTGAAAACAACAAGTGCATGGTGGTTCACAAATGGAATAAATACTTGAAAAATTCAAGGGCTCAGAAAGCAACAATAGAAAATACAGGGAGCACCACAGGATCCGGTCTACTGAGTAGATGTGAAGATGTTCTGTGGCACAGCATTGGACTGAGGAAGTTTGTGTCCCGGTGTGTCATGACTGTAGAGCACAGAAAATAGGGAAGGGGAGGGCACAGTTCAGTCATTCAAAATGAAACAGATCATGTCACTGCTGGCGAGTCCAGACAAAAATGTTGATATATCCGCATAGGTGCAATAGGTCTTTCATGCAAGCGTATACAACAAGACACCTCTACGGTTACTACATGATGGGTGGCTCTGATGAAACTCGAAGAAGACAGAACAATGGTGTAAATACGTCCTCCAGAGGTGACCACCGACTCCTACAACGCTACCTCTGCTTTAGTCTTTTGTGCGAGCTGTACATCATCAATACTTCTTCCATAGTCTGCATGTTTGTTTTGGTGTTTGTTCTTGTCATAAACATTTGACTCAGGGCTGCTCTTCCTGGTGGATATATTGGTGAACAGCAAAAACCAATGAAAAGAACGCATGGGGGCATGGCACATTTTCGTATGTAAAGGGAACATTTATGCATGTTAAAAGCCACAATTTCAGGACGACTGCTTCGTGGTAGATGTTAGTTCTTTGCTTTAAAAGACACTTTTGATTGTGTTGTTTGTGATGGTCACTGTCAGGATGCTCTGTTGAATTTGAAAATCTGTGACATTGCACCGATGTTGATTAACTTTATGTGAACCACATGCTCAATTTTTTTTTTAATCTCCTTTTAGTGGGAATGCTGGTGGGCATTGCTTTGTTTCAGAGAAGAACTTTTTTATGTGATCAAATTCAATTGTTGATTCACATTGTTTTGTAACTTGAACGTGTTTGTAACTTGGACTGAAATCCACAGAAAAAACAGCCTATTAAATATACTCCTGAAAACCTTGCTGGACGACCGACGTACTGCGATGGAGATTCCACCATCATTCACCGCTTGCTTTGAAGAAAAATGCGCTGCCATCGAAAATGAGTTAAACGTATTAATTGCCCTCAGATGTCTTTTTTTCCCCCCATCTTCTCTAGTGTACTGACAAATGACGCTGGGTTTCATATAGTGCTTCGGCTGCACTTCTGGAAATAAGTGTTCCCAAACTGAAACGAGAGATGCCATTTCAGCAAACTAAGTGGTATTTAATGACACAGCATCAACATCTGTCAGTCTGCAGAGTGAATTTCAATAAACTGCAAAAACTTGGCGCGTAAAAAAGCCAGTTTCAGTTCAGGCAATGTGTTAAAAATGAGGACATTTGGTGAATCTGCTGAGGGGAGGCAGGTAAACAGAGTGTTTGACTTCAGCAGACTTCACTATGTTCGAGTGCGTCTTGTCGCACTCCGTGATAGTCAGAAATCAATGAAGCAACACAAGTCAAATTGATTTGGAGTGTAAACTAGGACTTCAGTGGCTCTTAAAAAGTTAGATGGAAATGCAAGGATAGTCTTGGAAGGTGGCGCAGTAATGAGATATGTAGTTGCTGGATGTGTTACACTCATCAGATGTAACACAACAGAGACAGGTGAATTCATGTCTCTCTAGATTCCCTCTAGCCACGATGGTGTTCATGAAGAATTGTCTTTCTTCATGTGCCATACGATGGGTGGGAAATAGCCATAAGTTGCTGACAAGGTCAGAATCAGAAGCAAAAAAACTTTATTAATCCCATGGGAAATTGTGTTCGTAACATGCTCTGTACACAACATATCACAATAAATTAACAAATTAAATAAGAAATAATATTATAAAGTGACTTCAGAAGAGATCTTTCACTAAAATGTATTCAAGTGATTGTTTCTGACAAAAAACACTGAATGTCAACCAAATCTTATACTTTTATATTTGCGCTTCAGTCATTAAACGGAAATGTCCATCTGAAAAATCATCAAAAAACACACAGACGGCAACTGTGGCTTGTCAGGAAAACTCACTGACCTTCACTTAGACATGTTTGCTGTGTTTCCGTGGACCACTCTAATCAGAATAAATGCCTGATCTGAACAAAAAAACCTGTTCATGTAAACACATCTTTCGGAAGGGACGGACCCGATTTAGCGAATTCCGAATTAAATTTCCGGATCAAGAGTGGTGTTTGCTGATCATTGATCAAATCGGTGCCCACGTACACACTTGATCTTATTGTCTGCCGGTGCTGATTTTGTGTCACTGGACTTTTAACCCACACATCATGAGCAGCTTATTCATTCACAACAAACATCGGTCGTCCGATATCCTCCGTCCCCGAGTGAAGCAGTGTGTGTCGCACCATGCCCGCACCAACGGTGAAAGCTCCTCAAACAAAGTGGTCACAGAATAATAGCAAATCAAACTAACAAATAAATTCCAGTAGCCAACTGCCAGTCAATCAATGGAATAATGTAATATTCTTTGCCAGAATCTGTTGCTGGGTATCGGATGATGGAGTCTATCCCAGCAGCCATTGGGCGAGAGGCAGGAAGACACCCTTGGCTGATCCGTCGTAGGGCATAAACACCACTCACACACCTAAGGGCAATTTTACAGTGTCCAGTCAACCTAGTGAGTCTTTAGGCTGTGGGAGTACCCAGAGAAAACCCACGCGCACATGGGGAGAAAATGCAAACTCCATGCAGAAAGGCCACCAGTTGAGAACCGTGAATAGAATTGAACGTGCAATGTTCTTGCTGTAAGGCTGCTCACCACTAGGTGGTTCTTTATATCACATAATATCATTTTAAAGTACTTCATATTTTTGACCTTATTTAGACACTAATTTTACTTCTCTTTTGTCCTGGCAGTGAAAGCATGAAAATATTGCTATTATAGCTGCTATGTGGCATCACGCTCCAACACAGAGTTGGAAAAAAGAAATGGTCCATTTGTCTGAATGTGGCATTGCAACCTCCAGAGTGACAGACTGAACTGCAAAAGATCACAGATTATTAGAAAGGATATAGAAATGATACTTTGTCCGTTGCAAAACTGTCCAGCCTCTTGACACAGAAGAAATCAATCCAATTTGCAATAAAAGGGGGGAAAAAAAACAACTATTAATCCTTGGAGAAGTGCCAACGTTTGACATTGTTGATTCTCCATTTTTCAAAGTCGCCCCGGAAATCAATTTGTTCTTCAGATGCTCCAACCTCTTCACCCACCTTTGGATTCCCTCAAAACTGCCATTGATCAGTCCAATTTATCAGACTCCAGCCACATTAGCTGCAGCCTTTTCTCCCGGATTATTGGATTTGGATCCGCTTGTTGTGTTTGTTTGGCGTTACTGAAAGCTACATTAATCAGCATTTATTGATGGTAGGAATCACGTCTCTGCTGTAATGAGAATGTGTTGCTTGTAAAGTTGACTGGTATTAGATTTGAATGATGGCAGCCGGCCAGATTTCGCTGCGACTTCGGAACATATACGTTCAGGTCTTCTGAGGACACTGACTGATGGCTGATTGACAGAAACCCTGTGATGATGATGGATGTGAATTTCTGGCTGTAGAATAAGATGAATGAGGCAGGAAGTAGTTCAAATCTTTCCTGATATTATTGCCATAATTGATCGTAGCAATATGGCAGTACGGACCTCCTGAAACAATAGATGCACGGCAGGATGAGCTTGTGCAGCGGAGAGACAAAACAAACTTGTGGCAGCATTGTTGGGCTCTGCTTTGGTTGACTGACATAAACAACCTACAGTGTCTTATTTTCGAACTGTGAAGTTCGTCTACTCGCTGGTGGTGGTGACGCAGCTCAGTGAACACACAGTGATGCTTAGAGTTCACAAGTGATGGAGGAGTTTGAGCGGCGAAGGGTGTTAAAGGGTGAATAAGCCTTTGTTTCCTTTGCAGAGAAAAGGCCACTTCACAGGGTTAATTTCTATTTCCGATCAGAAGACTCATGCCTGTTTCTCTGATGCTGAATCCATGGAGCTTTTTGAAGTCTAAATGACAGTTACTCAAGTTCAAGAGCTAAAAATGTAAACGCCGTGATCCTTCCTAAGGGAACTCTACCGTTCAACATAAGGACTCAAACCCTGCCATTCAGCTAGTGAGGACTGTAATGTTGTGTATTGTTGACATGGATAGAGACGCAGACAGACCACTGTTTGTCAGTTTACTTATCCCCCTAGTGGTAGAAGTTATACATATACATCACAAGGACAACCAGGATCCATCTGCGAGATCCACTGACCCAGATAACAAATCTTTACTTAGGGTGCACATAGCAGAACGCTGTTCACAAATTTCTTCACTAACTGGAAAAGCGCTAGGGAAGTGATTCTTAACCATAGGGCCGTTGCCCATGGTTGGGCCGCGTGCGGCCCCTAGAGGGCCGCTAAAAGTTTTTTGTTTTACACATTTGGGCCGTGCGGGCCACGAGACGCTCAGTTTTAATACATTAGCCACATACCCGTGACAGTTGACAACAACGGAGAAGTTCTTGAAAAGAAAAAAATGATGAAGAAAGCGTTGGCGGCCCCAACAGTAAAAACTGTTCATGAAAGCACTTGTTGATGCAGTTTTTAAAATTAATTCGAACATTTTATGGTGATGCTTTCAAATACACTCACTTATATCTTGTATGGCGTTTAAATAAAATACATTATTTTTATGTTATGATACTTAAAATGGATTTATATATTTATTTTATTCAAAATTTTATTCAGTTTTTCCAATTTTCTTAACTGTTTGCATTAAGTGTATTTTTTTTCTTTTTTTTTTCTATAGTAAATTTTATGAATATGACTTGCACTGCTGCTGGATGGACTTTCTGATGACAAATAAATATCTTTGAGATGAACACATGGCTTCATGTCATTTCACAAAGTTTTGGTTTTTTTTTACGTGTAAGTAGATTAAATATAGTTATTGATCACAAATGAATTCAAGAGTAATGAATCAGTTCTATTACTTGAGTGGGCCCTCATTTGTTCTGGGGAAGGTGGGCCCCAAGATCAATAAAGTTTCAGAACCCCTGTGCTCACGGATGTTAGACGCCAGTGACTAAAGTCTTTTTGCTGCCTATATCTTCACTGTAAATTAATAAACACAATAAAATGACGAGTGGACACTGACACGTCTGTTGGCAACTCAAAAATATGTTCCCCACATTTGACACCAAAGACAACACAAAAAATGACTTACAAGTCCGGTACAAACACTGTCATTTCAAGATCTGTGCTCCACTCTTGTCAAGGCGTGAAAGTAACTCCTATGTCCACTTTGCCTTCTGTTCTGTTTCTGGACTCTTCAGTGAATGATCGCCGTTGAGTTAGCCGCCATAAACATGTCAGACGCCACAGCAACCCATGTGATCACCAGTCTCAGGACACTCCTATTGTCAAGTTGCCCAGAGAAGGTTACGTCGTCTAGAGGTTCGTATACTAATAGCAAGAGAACCAGACTATGGTTTATCAATCTACAATGTGAACACGACCATCACAGAAAATATGAAAATAATATATTTATGTCAATATCTGATTCAGTGTTGCTTTAAGTAATCTCTTCTGGCTTTGAGTCAGGAGCATATGTTATATTTTTATTTATTTTTTTTTTGACTTTCACTATCTGTGTTCATTTCTTCCTTCAACTTGCCAACTTCCTCTCGTTGTTTGTGACAATCTGTTTCAGCTTTCACCAGCGCATTTTCTTCCTTCATTTGTGCGCTCATCTGGGCAACTGTATGTGAGATTCCATTAAATGTTGTTCATATTTCACACCGCAAATTGCTTATTTGTCTTTGCGTGGGATCATCCAGAGCCTCATCAGAACTGACTCCCTTACTCCTCCAGTGTTACATTTCTGTTTCTCATCTGACTTTTGGTGAGTTGTCGCTGCCTGATCCGATTCTGTCTGTGAAACTCTTGTGTTCATTTTTTTGAGTAATTGTGGTTTCACCCATTGCCCCAGTCCTTCCCACGGTCATTCTTTGATTTATTATGTTAAGACACTTGTTTCAAATCCCAATTTTATGGCGATTTTATCAGTCCTTACAGGAGCTGTATTTTGCCTTTCTACACTTATGTCTTGTTAAAAACTTCACAAAATGGCCACCCTGGGTTCAATTTATCCAAAAATATCAAGTTTTTCAAGAAGCTTACATGAGCCTTAAATGACCCTCAAGACGTCAGTCTTCGCTGTAGCGTTTGTTGCTGCATTTTAACATGTAAGTTAGTGAGCCGCGTCATAAAAAACAAGCATTCAGGAATAGTAGCGGCACAAACCTCTCCTTCTCAACCACATAAAACGGCGCTGCGCGATGTCCTCGCTGTCCAATTAGTGCCTGGCCTACGAAGAGAATGCTGCTGATCAAAGCCGCACAAAGGTTTTTCCTATTTCAGTTTGAATTGCTCTGCAATGCCTTCATTTGAAAGTTGAACTTTTTCCGGAATCACTTTTTATCTCCAAGAGCAGACACTTTCCTGAAATAAATGTGACCGCAGACTCCTCTGCTGAGCGTCCCATGTGAAATATTAGTCCTGATGCTCAGCTACTCAGACAAATGACTGTGAACATTAAACCATGTTGTAAGAAGTTAAGATAGGTCTGGTGCCCCAGACTGGAATCGCATCAGTAGATGTAACTCATAAAACTCGCTGTAGTCAAACCCCAAATGGCCATTTCTGTTAATGTCACCTTTTCAATGTGTCTCCACTATGTCTGCACTTCAAACAACAATTTCCTGTTTAGACTCAGAACAGATACTTGGAGCGGATTACGCCACACGATGCTATTGTCAAGTGCACTAGAGTTTCCAAATTTGAATGAATGAGCTTTGATCGTATTAGACGTGATTCGAATGTGTGTTATTCTGAATGCCAATACTCTACGCACAATGCTGTTGGTAAAATTCATTTTAAGCATCCAGCCAATATTTGCCCGGTTTTTGTCATTTCAATACCTGCTCTTGTTACTGGCTCACGTTCACTGTCTTTTGGTTTCAAAGGAAATATTCTGTTTCTGGTGGAGAATGTAATCGCAGAAGTGGATCCAACGGCAGATTGTATATTTTGCGAACACTTGGGAGGAAAATGAATATCAATGGCATGGCTCACTGAGAAATATAAAGAAAGAGTGTGATTCAAATGCCCCCTTGGTGAGAGGTGTGTCACAATGTCAAGTTATAATGAATGCAAGGACATTGGTCTTTTTCCCTTTAAAGTTGGTTAACAATTTCAGAGGACACCTTGCCTTGAAGGGACATCATGACCGCACTTTGTCAAGGTTTCGACTGACTCCTTTGAATTGAAAGCCATTTCACGAGCTTGTACCCACTGAAGTGATGACGCTGTGGAATTGAATCAGACGGACAGGTGGCTCTGAGGTGACTCGCCCTATTACCTCTGCCAAGGAAGTTTGGCTTTCCATTTGTCTAAACCAGTCGGAAAAGAACCAATTTCAACTCTGGAAATGTTTCACCACATTCTTGCTCCCAAGGCGTCAAATCGCGACTATTTTCAAGTGGACTTGTCCATCCGATGTTTGTGGTAAACATGGCAGTAGAGCACGACGTGCTGATGTTTTGAGTCTAACAAAACACCACTAAGAGGTCAGTACTAGTCAGTTCTCTTGGAAGATACAAAGCTTTCAAGTTTTGCAGTGTTTTGTATCCATTCATTTGTGGATCAACAGAAATATCCAGTGTACAAAGCCTCTTAAAGCATGTTGTTTAAGGTTGATGCACTTCAGATTTTATCAAAACGGTGGCATGCATTGTGTGGTTGTATCTGACTTCCGACACTTGCTTTTATTCCTATCATTACTTCTAACAATAGGAGAATAGCGAGAATTTTCAGCTATCAAAGCGACAAATTCAGAACGGCACATCAACAAGGTCATATCAAACGTCTTCAGTCTTGGATCAGCAACCAAAGGGGATGTGTTTAACATGTATGTCTCTCATTTGATGAGAAAAGGCCAAACAAGGAGCCCAGGCAGTGTTGTCCTTTAGATGGGGGAACTATGGAGTGATGCAGTCTTCCCTTGCTTCTCACAGATGAGCTGCTGATGGGAGGCCTTGAGCCGAGCTGCTCTGTGGGCTCTTAGGCGTAACAATATACCTCTCACATGTGATACCATTTAGGTCTAATATAAGCTCAGCCTTGAGTAGAGAGCAACGTGCCCTCACTGTCGCGCTCAGAGCCAAAGTAAACAATGTGACAGTTCGCGCTGACTTAATTGACACTGACTTAATGGGCCTGCCCACTGGGCTGAAGAGTATTTGGAGAGAAAAAAAGTGGGGAATGTGGAGTAAAAAGTCATTGATTTCACTGCAGTGTCTTTTTAGGAATATTAATTATATTTTGCAATGTGTTCTACACACACACACACACACACACACACACACACACACACACATATATATATATATATATATATATATATATATATATATATATATATATATATATATATATATACATATATATATATATATATATATATATATATATATATATATATATATATATAAAAGGATATATATATATACTAAGGTGAAGCCAACCATGAGGAAGGGTATTTAAGGTGGCCAGTTGCAAGTTCTTCTCCTCTTTGCATCTTCTCTGAAGAGTGGCAACATGGGAGCCTCAAACCAACTGTCAAATGACATCATGGTTTAGGGGACGGATACAAAAAGCTAGCTCAGAGATTTCAGCTGTCAGTTTCCACTGTGAGAAACGTAGTGAGGAAATGGAAGACCACCAGTACAGTTCTAGTTAAGGCCCAGAGTGGCAGGCCAAGAAAGATCTCAGATATGCAGAGGTGAAGGATGGTGACAACAGTCAAGCTCAACTCACAGACCAGCTCCAAAGACCTACAACACGATTTTGCTGCAGATGGCGTCACTGTGCATCATTCAACTATTCAGTGCACTTTGCACAAGGAGATGCTGCATGGGAGAGTCATGCGGCAGAAGCCTTTTCTGCGCACATGCCACAAACGGAGTCGCTTGAGGTATGCTAAAGCACATTTGGGCAAGCCGGGGCTGGATACTTGAACAAGACAACACTGCTCCAATTCTACTGAGGCATTCATGCAGAGAAACACGTACAACGTTCTGGAATGGCCATCTCAGTCCCCAGACCTGAATATTATTGAAAATCTGTCCATGCTCGGAAACCATCATACCTGACTGAACTAGAGATGTTTAGTAAAGAAGAATGGTCAAAAATACATTCAACCAGAATCCAGACCCTCAATGGAAGCTATAGGAAGCGTTCAGAGGCTGTTATTTCTGCGAAAGGAGAATCTACTAAATATTGATGTAATTTTTCTGTTGGCGTGCCCAAACTTATGCACCTGCCTACTTTTGTTTAAGTAATTATTGCACTCTGCAATCTTGTTTCGCTTATATTATAATAATAAAGTATGCCAAATGGGAATGAGACTCACAGAGGGAGATGGTCTAACAAAAAAGGGCTTATGTTTGTGTCTTTTAAGACTATGTGTAAGCAAGATTAAATGCCACCTATGCATATTCTGTAGTGTGAAAGAACAAAGTGAATCCATTTCCATGCAATTTAGTATAAAAAATAAGCTTACATGACGTGTTTCGTTCTCCCTGATTCATGGCATGACAATCCATGACCCGTTTTTAAAGGCTCATCCTGGATCTGATCATCTACAGGTATGTCCCCATCAGAATCAGTGAATCCATCCTTTGGAGCTTCTGTGGCTCAATTGGATGACTTTCCCATGCACTGTAAAAAAGAAAAAAAGAAAAAAAAATGAGAATCCACTGAATGTCTTTAAGCTCAGTGACCATTACCAAGAGTGTTGATGCCGGAGTCCATCCATCTGCCAGCTATTGTGTCAATATCATTGTGTTTGTCTGCTATATGATATATTTAACTGAAATTGCTGATCCGAACAACCAATCTTGAAAATGATCCGGGGGGCCCAAACTTTTGCATACGACTGTATATTGTTTATATCAGTACTGCGTGTCTATAGCACCACTAGTGAGTCCGGAGTAGTGTTGTTGGACAGTAGTACTATAAACTAGTGCTTGTCTACTCCTACTGGCCTGAATTGTATTCATTTTTCTGCAGTTATCTGTTATTTGTAGTGTTTGTCATGAAACCATGTCGTCACCGGAACCACGTCCGCTCCTTTAATCAGTCACCATGTACAGCTTTCATCAGAGCAGTGTGTACGTTTTACGAATTAGCCTGGGCACGAATGACTTCAAGGCACTTGAAAGGTTTTCCTCGAACACAGTCACCAACACAGCTCTGTCCCAAGGGCTGGGAACAAGCCCATTTACATCCTGGAAGCAGATGACAAATGAGCCCAGAAACAGTTTTCAGACATTTGACATGACGTTCTGAACCTGTCTGACGAGTTTGCTTTGACGGGTTTCCCCGAGAAACTCCTCATTAAAGATGGGAATTATGCCCAAGATTATTTATTTGTGAAGCAGATTCCAGCACTCGAGTCGACTGAACATTTGTTTTCCTGGTTGTCACCGTGTCTTCAGGGATCAGTCTGCCTGCCACCTGCTCTCTATCCAGCAGGAAAATTGTTTCATTAAATCTGCTTCTTTTTTTTTTTCCCCTTCGCCTCCGGATTATCAGGGAGAGCTCAATGGCACGTTGGCCTGAAGCATAAAATCTGCTCAGCATGAACAAGCTGGAAACTTTACAACAAAGATGATAGATGACTTGCTCTTGGTGGAAAAAATGAACTAAATGAACTCTTCAGGGTGTTTTGGAACTGTTTTTTTTCTTCTTCTTCTTTATGTATTTGAGTTACACAGACTAATTCAGCATGTTCCAATTTTTGTTTATAGCAGTGAAAGTTCATTCATTGTGTGATTTTTTTTGGTTTTCCTTACAACAGATGTAATGTTTTACTCCTCCAAAGGTCAAAGAAACACTCGAAATAAACTTCATATCATAACAGTAATTTGATGTCCAATACCTCTTTTGAGATGAATACATTACGTCTGTTTCAGACACCAGAAAACCAATGAATGTACTGATGTAAAGGCAAGGTTTGGATGTTGAAAGACATAAACCCCATTAGCAGTAGACTCACACCTGATTCAGACTGGGCACGTCAATTGCAATATGAAATATTTGTAACTTTGTTCAGATCTACCCAGGTTGATCCAGGGTGTCAATGGAAACACAGCAGTTCCTTAGAGGCTCAATGATGATTTTCAGAACATCCTCCAGCCTCTCGATTGCAGCCACAGCTCTTACAGTGAGTAAACAACTCACTTGTTTATTGGTAAAAAATCGTATTTGAAAAAGGCTTTGACTATTCCCTGGACAAGAGGTGCGCACTTTTGTGAGCATACTGGCGAATGACATCAACCACGCCAGATGAACAGGTGACCCAGATGTAACGCCGGAACTTCGCAAACTCCCAGAACACTGAGGAGTGCACCCGCAGCTGAGGGAGACTGGTGCTGGGGAGGAGCGCAGTGCAGCGGCCTGGGACTCGATATATATCAGAATCAGAATCAGAATCAGAATCAAATTTATTGCCATGGTCAGTGGGAAGCCCGCTAAATAGGAAAGTGTTTCGGAATAACGTGCAGTCAAAAAGTAAATAAATAATAAAATAAAATAAAATAAAGTAAAATAATAAATAAATAAATAAATAAAATAAAATAACAACAAGGCTGTTCACGAATTCAACAGTCTGACGGCCGAGGGAAAGAAGCTGTTCCTGTGACGGGAGGTTCTGGTCTGGATGGACCGTAGCCTCCTGCCAGAGGGAAGAGGAACAAACAGTCCATGTCCTACGTGTTTTCACCTTTATTATGCTGATGAACATCTTATTTTATTGACAGACAGACTGCATGAGGACAACAAAGAGGAGAGACGCTATTTCTTTCTGCTATTGAAAATTGAAATTTGACGTCTGGATCTGTACTTCAGTGGTTGAAATCTTCTCGATCGTCAGTAATCTCTCTCTCTTTGTTCAATGTGTTGCGAGAGCAGCACGGGTAAATTAAGATGCTCCCTATTACGCAGCTTGTATCGGCTATTTTATAATTTTTATTGGTATTATTTTTAAATAAACAGAATAAGAATCTTTCATGTTTACTTTTGGTTGTGAAATGTCACAGTCTGTTACATCTGTGGCACAGTTCCGTGATCAGTTAACATCTGAATTGACGGCGACTCGCAGTGGTACGAATTGACAGAGAAAAAAGGTGGTTCGGCTCGAGAAGGTGCATACATCAAGGTCACGCTGTCTCACTTGTATTTCAAAATAGCTTGCAAGCAACAACCTCCTGTGTGGTCTTCATAGAAACCATCGTTTAAGGAGGCACTTTTTCTTTTAGTTATTCTTTCACTTTAAAAGGTGTAAGAAATAGCTATAAAAAATATTGAGAAGCAAGCAACTCCAAATGAAGGATGAAAAGTGGAAATTGAACATCGTAGAGGCGCAGGGCTGATATCCAAGCAGAGAAGCATAGTCTTTGGTAATGAGGAACCACACTGGTTTTCACTCTCCGTCAAGGCTTGACTGTATTTTGCCGCCGTGTTGTGATCATGAAGCGCTGTTTAGCTTGTTGCACTGAAAAAAAACGTGAACATAGGTCCCTTGTCATCAGTTTCTTGAGTGGGTGGCTTTCTCCACTTCCAATTTATAACATCCCAACAGGGCAGGCTTTCAATAATTCCTCTTGTGGACTGACTTCTCGCTGTCGCTCCATCGGATTGTTTGATGCCAGTGTTACAGCATCCACAACTCCTGGTTACCTTGGATTCACATGCAAATAGGTTTGGTTTTGCAGTGAGAACTCTTGAGGTGTCTTTGTTGTCTGCCACCGGGTTTTCTATCTCGCGCTCTGCCTTCACATTTTAGGATGGAAACAATCTCAGTTGAGTCGAAATGCAACCACCGATGTCTCGCGTGATGAAACAAGTCTCAGGAGGAGTTTCAAAAGTTGAAAAAAAAAAAAAAAAAAAAAAAGTTTTGACAGCGTGATCCACAATAGTCAGCCTTGTCTCATTTATGTGATCGCACAACAGACCAAAAATACTGCGGATCGCTCACATTGCTGATGGCAAGAAAACTGTCTGTGGAGCTAATTTTGCGAGTGAAGGCTGGTTCAAGAGTGAAATGGACATTTGCTCTAAGATAAAAATGCTGGCTAATTGGCATGGTTCAAAAATGTCTTCAAAGGCGCCGAGCATAAAGGGCTGAGCAATATGGTATTTTGAGATAATGAAACGCAGGCTTTTGAAATTGTGTCAAAGTCACAGACACTGTGTGGTGATGAGATGTTGGGTTTTTTATTGTTGTATTGTTTATTGTCCCCTACGCTTGTCTGACTCCTAAAAATATGGCACGTGCATGTTCTATTGAAATTATTTGGCCCTTCAAAGCAATCATTTTTCTCTTGAAGGGTCAGAAGGCTGGAGCATCATGAGCCAGTTTGATTCTCGCCTCGGAGCCTTTTATCACTGAGGTTTTTCAACTGACACTCACAAAGCACAACTCCCTGCTGGCCAATTATTTTAGCGTACTCATTGTCAGTGCCGCTTCACTATTAGTGTTGGCGTATGGATAGCACTAAAGAACAATGTAATGTCTTCAGTTAATTTATGTGCAACGGCTGCGTGTTTGTGAGTTCCAGCCGCTCACTCCGTGACTGGGTGGTGAGTCTTCTTCACAGTCAGATCTCTGGTCTCTATAGGCAACGTGTGCTGCCGGAGTCCCCAAAAAGAAAACCATGCTTAGAAAATAAAGAGAGTAGGTTAAATAGAATGGGCAAAGTAAACAGAGAGAGTGCTTTGCAGCAATATTATGCCACTGTTGAACTGAACTGCACCAATTTACAGCATGCGCTGACTTGGCCCGGGTGACCAGGGCCTTCGGCAGTCGACATAACAACAGTAGTTATTGAGAGTGTTGTTCGGAAAGGTTTCTAGAATGGAGGTCTTCTTGAAACACAGTGGCAGTCAGTGCCTACAGCCAGTGTCGTGAATGAAAACACAATAGCTGGCAGATGGATGGACTCTTGGTAATGGTGACTGTGCTCATAGACATTAAGTGGATTCTCATTTTTATTTCTTTTTTTCATCTTTACAGGTCATCGACAGGCCTTTAGAATTGTGGAAACCCCATCACAACTGCTCATCTGTTTTAAACCTGCCCTACGTCCGCTGCAAAAACAATATCAGGTTACAACACTTGGTCCTGAAACAGTTTCACCTCATGACACCTGCCTTCCATGACAAAGGTTTGGATCCTCCACATTATTTTCCATAATGGAGGACATTTTAGTTAAATATTTTGACATACAAAGACAATGACAATGAGTCAAAAATCACTAAACAACATTGGGGCAACAAAAAGTGTAGTAGACCTCTGAGATTGATTTTCTTTTTATTTTACCACTGATGATGGAAAGATAGATACATAAATGTGTTAAAAACTGAAGTCATGACAGTGTTCATGTTATTCTCCATCCAACATGTTTCCTTTTTCTACTCACCATGAGTCTGGCCTCCCGAACTTTGTCACCAAACCTTTCCACGTTTCTTTTATTTTTTACCACTGATGATGGAAATTGTTAATTGTTATAGCTTACTCTATATACAGTTTTTTCAGCCACACATGACCACGGTAGCATCACTGGTAGAATGAATAGACCCCTCAAACAAAATCCTGTTCAACAGTGGTGACAAACCCAGTCAAACTAAGGGTTAAAGCTTTGGTCCCAGGTGAGTTGTGGCAAAGAAAGAATACATGAATAACTTCCATTCTTCATGACAGACTCACCAGACAACACCGGAAAAACAATGTTCTTTGCTTCAGTTAGACCTTTGAACACTGGTATTGTAGTTGTATTTCATTTCAAGGTCCTCTCATCCATTGACATTCCCATTGTGTGCTGTATACCACAAGCACCATTATGCCATACAATATTGAGTCTAAAAAGAAGATTGAACGACAGTTGTTTTTTCGTTTTTTTTTATTATAACAGAGAAAATGCGTTGCTGAATGGCATACTTTTGTTTGTCCTTCATGTTAAGCCTTCGGTGCTATGTAATGCAAGTTCAGTAGCTTTGAAGTCCTTTTTTCCAGATGCATTTGGTCCGCAAACTATATCTAACATTCATCCGCTTTTCTCAACTTTCATCAAATTCCCTAATCCAGTGATCCATGTGATCCTGTGATTGTTGAATTTTCCCAATTTAAGACAAATAAAGGGACATGTCATCTCATCTAATTCCTAGTCATCATCGTTGTTGCTTATTTGTAACTTTTGTAACTTTGTAATATCTATAACTTTGTTCAGATCTGGCCAGGTTGAACCAGGGTGTCAATGGAAACACAACGGTTGTTCTCAGGCCATTCTGGTTAGACCAGGTACAATAGCCCTGATTTTCAGAACCTCCTCCAGCCTGGTTCTTGAATGCGGTCCTCGAATCAGCCGAGAAGTGAAACAACAACTCACTTGTTTATTGGTAAAAAAAAAACGTATTTGAAAAAGGCTTTGACTATTCTGTGGACACGCAATGAGGTGCTGGGGAGGAGCGCAGTGCAGCAGTCCGGGACTCGATATATACGCGGGTGCTTATACACTGACGTGTTTGATAGACAGTCTGCATGAGCACAACGAAAAGGGGAGATGATGTTTCTTTCTAAAGTTATTGAAAATTGGAGTTAATTCAATGATCATTTTTGACACCTGGATCTGTACTTCACTGCTGTACTTCAGTGAAATAAGGGACACAAGCCGTGTAATATGGAGCGTCTTGATTTACCCATATAAATCAAGACGCTCCAATATATATATATATATATATATATATATATATATATATATATATATATATATATATATATATTTTTTTTTTTTATTTATTTATTTATTTTTTTTCTCCAAAATATCTTATCATCATTGCTGCTTGAGGAAGATGAACAATGTGCATATTATATATATATATATATCAGTAAAATGTATCTTTTTTTTTAATATTTCATTTTAAAAAGGGTGAAATGAGGAGGGCACCTATATTGCAACAAAAAAATAGATTCCCCTGTATTGTCTACTCCTCTTCTGTGTACTCAGGATTATCTGAAAAAAAAAATTGAAAAAAAAATTTCACTGTTGGGGAAGCAAAAAGCCATCAGTTTAGCAGACTGAGAAATACAGGTTTTTAATGTTATTGCTAAATCCTAAAATAAAAATTTCTGAGAAAATGTCCATATAGCTACCATGTCTTGCCACAGCAAGCAACCTAACCCCTCCCAGTTCACACTTATTACTTTGTGCTGTCCTCACCACACATAACGTGCAGTGTTATGGAGTCTGGCCTCCCGAACTTTGTCACCAAACTTCTCCACATGAGATGTTGCCCTGAAATCCTCCTTCATAAACACATTCCCATATATACAGTATATAACAAGATGGTTAAAAAGACCCTGTCAGTTCTTTATGATACTTTATGGGACTTTTATTTTCGCTTTTCTCATCCAACGGATCAGTGTTTGTTCAGCAGAGATGGCAGTTTTCCCATTGGCAGGCAACTTTGTTTGGCAGATGCACTGATCAAAACAGGATTTTCTTTTTCCCCTACAGCCATTTATGTTTACAGGCTCTCGCCTTTACGTTAGTTGTATAATTTTCATCTCCGCTCAACATCAAATCATTTCACTGATCTCCCACGGGAATTTCAACTTAAAATGTAGACCATTAACTCACAGAAACAGTGAGGGAATAAATAGACACAGACATTGCAACCCGAACATTGTGGAATTGGCTATTGGATTTGCTGTTCTCTAGACACCAGACCCATTGAGATGCTACTCTTCCCTCTTTGGTGAAGGAAATCCTCATATAGATATCATCTATTAAATGACACAAGTTGGTTCTTCTCGGAAATTCATCTTCGGGGTAAGTAGCATTTGCCTCAAGTGTCCTTGCCAAGAACGGCTTAAAGGCCAACACATTTCATACTCATAGAGGCGACAGGAGCACGGAGTAAAGCGGAGGATTTGACAAAGAACACATTCTGTGACAAAGAGCTTGAGTGCTGCTCACCATTGACTTATAACTAATAATATCGTGGTGGTGCAGCCTGTCGCTGCCATGGTGACAAATGCAAATACAGGTTATCCGTAATGTGGGGGATTGAGAGACACAGACCTACGCTGGCACGGACGAATCAGAAGCCAGATTTAATGATTGCAGTTTAAACTAGAAATGTTAATGGCTTTCACCACTGAACGTGAGCAGACGGATGACAACCAATAATTTATTTGTCTTTTGCCTTTTTGTGATTTTTTGTCAGGAATAAAACATCAATTTTCCGTTGAACGTGATTCCTCCTTTCTAAATTCATGAGTTCTCATGATCCGAGGAAAAACAAACTTGAGCTGCGGAGGCCACCGAGAGCCGACCACTCCGACTATTTCACAGCGTTTATGAGTTTATATCCAACTGCTTGCTTCTGTGATTATGCATCGGCAAGGATCAATTTGTGTAGCCATCTATTGCACGATAAAGTTTTTATTTCCGATGCTTTCTTTTAAATCTCTGTGTTGCGCTTCAAGCTTGTAAAGTTAACAGCTACAGTCAATCACCTGGAACAAGATGTGTTTAAAAAACGGGAGCAGAGAACCCACAAATAACTCGAGTTCCATCCCTTCTTCCTGTGGCTCTCAATCTTTTCTTTATCTCCTTCAGTTCCTCCCCTTTCACATACATTTATTCGTCCTGTACACTACTTCCAGCACCTATGTTTTTGTGTTTCATAACCAGAATCAGAATTTAATTTATTGCCATGGTCAGTGGGGAGGCCACCAACTAGGAAAGTGTTTTGGAATAAAGTGCTGAGAGAAAATATAAACTAATAATAAAATTAAAATAAATAAATGAATAAAATAAAGTAGACAACAAAGGCTGTTCACGAATTCAACAGTCTGACGGCCGAGGGGAAGAAGCTGTTCCTGTGTCGGGAGGTTCTGGTCTGGATGGACCGTAGCCTCCTGCCAGAGGGAAGAGGAACAAACAGTCCATGTTCAGGATGAGAAGGGTCGGCTCTGATCCGACCTGCACGTCTCTGGGTCCTGGAGACATACAGGTCCTGAAGAGGTGGCAGGCTGCAACCCATCACCTTCTCAGCTGAACGTACGATGCGCTGCAGTCTGCTCTTGTCCCTGGAGGTGGCGCCGTTGTACCAGACGGTGATGGAGGAGGTGAGGATGGACTACATTCCATTTTGTTCCCCTCTCCCTGAATAAAAGGGAAATTGAGATCAGTGAGAAGCTGATATTCACCCTTGTAGTTGGGCTGACCAATGACAAGTTCCTTTAACGGTTTCTGCACGAACTGAAAAACCGCTGCAGGTCCATGCTGGGGACCAAATCTGATTGAAGCCAACTGCCGATTGTTGTCAATGAACCTTATTGGCTGAAAACAGGCATGTGTCTCAGCGCAATCTAGATGGCAAAAAATAGGAGCATTCGTTGTTACGACTATGGTCACTACTAAGAGTCATTGTTAAACAACAGGAGGTTGACTACGCCATTCACAGGAACACATTCACAGACTTGCTTTAATGTGAGGCCGTGGTTAATGAGCACGGTGCTCTCATCCAGATGCCTTTGATTCATAATACACCGCTGTTTTTCCACTGACATAGATTCATGTTCTGTTTTATGTTGCAGTACATGAGTGAGAATTGAGTTGGATGTATGAATTTGTGGATGAAATATTCTTATGTTTTCTATGTCTGCGATTAACCATGTGGATACTCTGCCTTGAGATTAAACAAGTCTGTTGACAGCCATGTTTTTTTTTTTACTGTAATAATTCGAGCCGCACGGGACCCAAATGCCACGCAAGGAGATCAGAGTAGCAAAAATAATAAAATTAAATCTTTAACAAAAAGTTCACAATAGTCAAACGAAAGGTTGAAAAAATTCAAACAAAGCGTCACTGAACCAGGAGAACAAAAGAAAGAAGAAAGTCCAAAAACCGAAGGCGTCACAGAACCGGGAGATGTACACAACCAAAAATAAGTCCAACCAAAAGCGTCACCGAACCGGGAGATTACGAACGAGGAGTCTGAAAATACAAGACACGATTATCAGGGGTTAAATAAAATCGCAACAGTGTTCGTCCAAATGAACACACGAGGGACTAAACTGAAATCAGAGGAAACAGGAAATACGCGGAGATCGGAAGCAAACAAAGAATAGAAACAACATTAACTTGGGCACCAGGGAGAAAAAAACAAAGGATCACAAAACATAGAGAGCGAGGGGATGAGGAGAAGGATACGTTGAAGAATTACCTAGAAATGAGTGGATTCGATCTGGCACTTACTGCTGGAACCCAGGTGCTTATGAAGAGGTGGAATGTTGATTTGTTGATCAGTTTCAGCTGTGTGCCAAATCAAGGGGCAGCTCGAACAAAACAGGGAAGAGGAAGGAGGAGAAAACGGAAGTGGTGCAAAATAAAAGTGAACCATGACATTTACTTTGATCTGTGGTGTATGTGTGTAACATGCACGGTGTCCTCTAATGCCAACTAAATTCCAGAATTGATTTTAAAAGTTTCCTCGCTTAAGGATATTCTGCACTGAAAAATATTATTGGAAAAAACCCAAGCCCTGTCAAAGTCCAGTTTACATTATATAAGGTTCTGTCCTGAGCTTCTGCTTCTCCAAATCGATTCTGTGATCCTTCTCACTCTTGCATCTCTAAACAGCTGTTCCACTTATTGTAAATATTAACACCAAGTGTTTAGAAACTCTACCATTATACAAGTACAGTGGCACCTCGGTTCTCGACCACATTCCGTTCCACACAGCCGTTCGAGAAGCGAATTGTTCAAAATCTGAATCGATTTTTCCCATTACAATGAATGGAAAAAGAAATAATGCGTTCCAAGCCTTAAAATAGTCTTTTGTAGGAGTGAATGTAGAGTGTGTGCTGCAGGTGGCTGTTCCTCTATGTGTGTGGCCGCTGCATGTGGGAGGGGTTGCCGAGTGAGTGACGTCTCTCCAGAAGTGAAGAGGTGCCCGGTGCGTGTCCAGCTCTGAATGTGTGCTTCTGTGCAGTTTGGCTGTGACAAAGTCATAAACCAAGTCACGCTCTGTCCCAGACTGGCCTCATCCCTGTCCGAGGCTGCGTTATACACAATAACAAAGCGTGTCATTGGTCAGCTGATCGGTCTGTGCGCGTTATGTTTTTTCCGGCTTTTTCCAGGGGCGTTCGAGTTCTGGATTTTTGATTTTCTGTATAATGGTATGGCACAAATGAACAAGTGTTCATATTTCCTTGCAGCAACCATGCATTTTGAACAACAACAACAACATGACAGCAGTTAAAAAAGGTTTAAAAATTATAATATCTAGAAAAGTCAGCATGACTCCTGGGGATGATGCCATTGTCCAATGCTTTGGTTTCCTTATAACCACAGTGGTCTAAGTGGACTGCATACTGTCTGCAATTCACAGCAAGTTCATTCCGATCACAGGACTTCAAATGTGACCCGATCACAGGACTTCAAATGTGACCCGATCACAGGACTTCAAATGTGACCCGATCACAGGACTTCAAATGTGAGTCGTGAACGAAGATTTGAGACTCGACTTCACATGTTTATAATCACCACCCAATAGTTTCATGTTGTATTGCTCAGGAAATAAGTGCTGGCAAGCTCACTCAAGTCCTCTACAAAAATTCCAACATATTAATCTACTCTGATATATAAAGATTGATGCATCTGAAAATCAGTAAGTTGATGGGAATTAGGTTTGGGCTCGTGAGAGATACAAGTCTGACAAATTCAAACTGTGCTTCTGAAATGATATAACCCACCGCAAAAGTTGTTTACACCAAATGCGATTGTCGCAGATATAACTGAGGTGTAAGAATCATACATCTCTGCTGCATTTTGATGAGCTCTTATAGGCCAATTATTTTCTTCTAGTTGTCAACTCTAATAAAGCTGTAGTTCTGCAAGCCTGGCTAAAAGCCTGCTGGGAGGTCTGTCAGTCGAGGCTGTGTTTGTGTCTGTGTGTGCTTTTTAAAGGATGGGTACACTGCAGCAGCCAAAATTGCAGCACTTTCTGAGCTTTTGGATTCCTCCGAGTTCAACGAAACACGCTTTAAAAGTAGTGTTTCAGAGTCCACATTTACATTTCTACCATCTATATCTGTTTTTTTTTTTTTTTTGCATGTGTATGTGGGTTTTCAATTTTGAAGAAAAGAAATCTGCCACTACTCTCAAACCGTGCTCTTTGTGCCTGACTGTGCCTGAATATTCATTTCACCACCTAATCCAAAATCATTAAAATTGGATGGTGGAGGGACTTGGATTACAGATGTTCCAAAAATGGGTAATTCTAAACTGCTTTCGAACTGAATTTCGAAGCTTTCTTGACAATAGGAATTACAATCTTGGAAGACTGTAGCTAAGTGTTACCGGGGCCACATTGACAAGAACACTGTGGCAAACTTTTTGCACTATACAGGAAAATAAGTCAAAACCGAATGAGCAATGAGCTTCTCCATAAGCAGTAATAAAAGTCATGAAACATCTTGATCCAAAAACTCAGAAGAGTCAACTGAAAAAGCAACTAGCTTCGCTCCAATGTGTCGTTCAAGCAAGCGCCAGAATGCCTGAGCTGCCGTGCCAATGAGCTTGTTTCACTTTAGTAAGCCAGACTGCCCTCTTTAATCACATTATTTAATACAGAAGTAATAGTAACGATAATATGACCAGAGAGATGAAAGCATCTCATATTCTGTGTCATTTTTCCCCTGGCAGTTTTTGTCAACTTTGGGCTATTCTCTTATTTGTACCATCAATCTCCAAATCAATTCTATTCTACCATGATATTATCAGTGCAGCAGAACATCAAGGATAGCTCTATATTTGCCCTTCAACGTTCAGTCTGCATTGCACATCTTGAAGACAAAATTGAAGTCCCTCTCCAGCATCTAAGCTGGACCAAAAGGCACACACCGCCATCCGCACGAACACAGCTGAGGCAAAACAGGCCAGAAACAATTAAGCACAATCGAAAGATGGGCCCTCCAGTGAGGAACGCTTATGTTATTGAAAAAGATTTTGACAGGGCTGCAGACTGCCGGATGCCCAGGAAACAAACATCTTTGTTCCGAATGATGAACTCTGTGTCTCTCTTCTTCCATCTGGTCTGAATGTCTGTCCTTCTCACTGCTCTTTGTCATCTGCTCTATCTTTCGATCAGATGTGCCCTCTGGTGTCATCCATAACACCATACTCTGAACAAGTGGCATTCCGCAGGAACAACGCCATGTGCCACTCCGCATCAGAGGCTGGACTTCAATGCGAGGGGACATGGATTGTGTTTGACATTCCCCTCCTTCCTCTGTCATTTCATCATGTTAAATGTCAAAGTGTGTGTTTATACAAAAGTGGTTACACATGTGTGAATCTCCAGTGTCTCCCTGGCTAAATAGATAGATAGATAGATAGATAGACGGACGGACGGACGGATGGACGGACGGACAGACAGACAGACAGATACTGTAGATAGACAGACAGAGAGACAGACAGACAGATAGATAGATAGATAGATAGAGAGGTTCATAGATAGACAGATAACGATAGATAGACAGACAGACAGACAGACAGACAGACAGACAGATAGATAGATAGATAGATAGATAGATAGATAGATAGACAGACAAACAGACAGACAGACAGATAGATAGACAGATAGATAGACAGATAGATGATAGATAGATAGATAGACAGACAGACAGACAGACAGACAGACAGACAGACAGGCAGATAGATAGATAGATAGATAGATAGATAGACAAACAGACAGACAGACAGACAGGCAGACAGACAGACAGACAGACAGACAGACAGACAGACAGACAGACAGACAGACAGATAGATAGATAGATAGATAGATAGATAGATAGATAGATAGACAGACAGACAGACAGACAGACAGACAGACAGACAGACAGACAGACCGATAGATAGATAGATAGATAGATAGATAGATAGATAGATAGATAGATAGATAGATAGATAGATAGATAGATAGATAGATAGATAGATAGATAATGTGACCAATATGTTACCAATCTTATACAGTCCATGGGAACAGGTTTTGATGGTTTATTACATGACCATAGAAACCTCCATGAACATCCCCTTAACAGAAAACCCAAATAGGAAAGTTTGGGGTTGCACTGCAGCACATGTTCAGCAGAAAGTGTTTGACGACAGTCAACACACACTTGAACATAAACTCAACTCATATTTGGACTGAGCATATCTGTCCTTGGGGATTTATGTCGGAGAAACTGACTGATATCAGAGGAGACGTGAGACTCATGGAAGTGGTCAGTAAAAACCAGCTTACAGCCAACTTGCCTCCTGCAGGGGATATTTTTGTTTTCTTTTTTTGGGGGGAGCGCGTGACCATGCTTGCTGAAGACGCCAGCGGATGAAGCAGTCAAAAATGATTACACAATCTTAAAGAACACAGAGAGGAGCATGAAGAGGGGCTGCAGTCTGAGCGCAGGCTCAAGTTTCGTCAAAATGACTCTATTTTTAGGAAATCTGGCTTCGCGTTTGCAATTTCTGCTTTATTTGTAGCCTCAACATTTATATCACTCCACTGCTCGGAATATCAGCCGCCGGCCTTAATTGTTTCTCTCTCCAAAAATGCTTGTACTTATCTCAATGACTGGGTTTAAACGGAGAGCAGGTAGATGCAGTGGGTTTCCTGCGGCTAATCGACTATGCCTTGTTTGGAGAGCAAGACGCATCACGCACTGGCTATTTTTAGATCGGGAAGCGCTGACCTTTAATTCAAGAAATTCAGATGGTGCCGAGTTTGGGGTGTTTGTGTGTCTCCCTGACAAAAGACACAACAGGGTAACAAGAGGGCTGAATGATGAAAACACAGATGCATTCAAATGATCCAAATAGCGGTTTGTATAAAAATAATACATTTAACAAATAAAGATCACGATTCACTGGACAAAACTAACACACACACACACGCACACTGATGCCACGTGGACTACTGACTCTGATTAAAGCAATAACGTTTTACTCATAACACGTTTAATAATTAGTTGGATTCATTTAATGTTATTCTGTTTTTACAGAACAAAGAGGAAATGGTTCAATATTTAAAGACTTGACTGTGTAAGTGCAAAGCAAATATTTTCTCAGCACTCTTTTGTTGGACCTTGGTTTTATCAAAGTAAAGATATGTTTAGCCTTTTGTGTAACTGGGAGCAAGCGACTCACAGTTCACATTCTCTCGTGTGTACTTATACATCTATTTAGTGTGTACGCGATATAATATATGATTAGAATTTATTATATACAACCCCTTGCTTTGAAGTAATGACTCAAAATTTCCCAATAATCCCAATGTGGCTGTGCAGAGATACACGTCTGCCAACGGTAAATTTACATCTACTAAGGAATGATCCTTAGTGGTGAAAGATGATCTCAGTAAGATTGCCCAATGGAAGGTAGGGCAGGGGTCACCAGCATGGTGAGGGTGGAGCCCATGGGCCTGTTCAAAAAATATTTTCATACGATAATTATCTTATCATGTTTAACTGTTGTTAATGATCAGGAACAATCAATAATGCATTCGGTGTATTGGGGGAATATCATTTATCGTCCATGATAATGCAGAGTAAGTTAGCAAACTATATTTCAGAAGTGTGTCCAAAAGTGATAGCAGCCCTTTAGGTGAGAAAGTAGCCTTAGTTGTAAAAAGGTTGGTGACCCCTTGGGTAGAGTTGCTGGGTGGGGATTGGACCAGATCCACGTTTATAAGCAATGCCATCGGTTCCCTTGTCCTATGCTGTATTTGTCTTGTATTCTGAGCAATATTTTCTCTGGTTTAGTTTTCCACGCCAAATTTCGATCTTCTGTCATATTGACTTGTGTGGATTTTCATTGGGAAATGGCAAAATGGAACGTTTCAGGCATTTTCATTTTTTAAATGGTAGCCATTAACAAATAATGTCTGAGTACTGATATGTAACTTTATATATGTTCAAAACAGTCACCTTAAAAAGCAGAAAACTTTTCAAAATTTTCATTCCGTCCGCGCACGTTATGTTTTTCCCGGCTTTTTTCTCGGACGTTTGAGTTCTGGATTTTCGTTCGAAATGCAAAGCAAAAAAATCTAGAAACTTTTATTCGATTTCCGATTTGTTCGAATTCCGAGACATTTGAAAACCGAGGCACCACTGTATTTATATGAGGCCTCACTTGGAAGCTCACTCCTCCACCCCACATACTCGATCAGGATTTCTTCTTCATCCAAAACATCGCCCTTTTTAAAACCTGACGTCAGAGGTCACCCCTTCAGATGCCAGCACAGATTCCTAGATCAATTCTTTTTGTTCCATTAATATATCTTAACTCTCTCTGGGTGGCAAATATCCTGTTTCTGCTCTTAAAATCTTCACCTGTTTCTCTTTTATCTCTGATCAAAATCTATTCAGATGGATGAGTTCACATGGACGGAATGAATGAAAACAGGGGGTGAAGGTAAAGGGGTTGATGAACGTAATCTGAGTACACAGTTTGATTGTGTAATGCACAACATTCTTTAAAAAGAAAAAATAAGATAAAATAAAAAAGGAACAGAAACACCATTAAGTAGCACTTTGCAGACATTTAAGATGTTTGGATCAATAGAGAAGACGCCATTATCACTATTATAAGGCAAAAAAAAAAAAAGGTTCAGAGCTAATACACTCTGATATTACTCTTCTAATCATCTGCAATATAGACAAATATAATAAATAAATGTATAGAATGGTACTGCAATGTAATAAGTGTCGTCTTTGGATCTTATTTTACGTCTATGATAATAGATCGATCGGTTCCTCTTTTTTTTTTCCATCTTAGTAAATGCACCCAAACCATCACAGACATTCAGTGGAGGAATAATAAAAGTCAGCTACCTAACAAATGACCTCGCTGTAGCAGAAACAGCAGTGAGACAGAAAAAAAAAATGATAGGGAAGGCTCTGTGGTAAACATCAGAGAAGAACTTTGATATATATGATTTTCCATTACGTAACGCCAGCTAGTTACTTATAGCTCGAAGCTCTTAAGGTTGGTCTCCCCGCTTGTTTGAGGATATATAGTGTGTGTGTGTGTGTGTGTGTGTGTGTGTGTGTGTGTGTGTGTGTGTGTGTGTGTGTGTGGCATACATAATTCAACCCTGATGAAGAGGTTGCTTGTGGCCCCCATCACCTCCACCTAATGTGCCTCTGCTCCTGGCGCCGCAAATAACTCCAGCGCGCTGATGTGCTCCAAACGGTCACAGGAAATTGTTATGAGAATCGTTAGATGCTGCTGTCGCACATGTATTGATTTCTTTTTTCCCCATCATTGATTGGGGTCAGTTCTCTTTAAGAGGCCAAGTTACAGCCAGTCATAAGAAACTATTGTCTGCAATTTCACGCTCACCCAAATGAAAACATCACCAACAAGTGCATAGACTGCTTGTAGTTGTTTTGAAGTATTTCAGTTTCGATGCTTTGGCTCTGACGATTGTTCACAAGGAATTTTGAGAGACCCAAATGGAGTGTGATATTCGTGCCTTGTTTGATACACCATTGCCAACAAGGCCTTCCATTTATGTTGTTGTTCCTTTTCATATTGCAAGTCAATATATCACAAAGACCACACAACACAATTACATCAAACAATAATCACATTTAAAGCCTTACATTATTACTAAAAAATAAATATAAAATAAAAAAAAAAGTTTACATGACAGTATATGATGAATACAGATGACGCTGAATAACAGCGATGAAAAGGTACTGATCCAACAAACTCATCAGACCATGTCTGTGACTTGTAGTTTCGCTGGATGGTTCACATTATTTTAGCCTGTTGGCCATTAAAGCAGCACTGTGTAGTTTAAGAATGTTGTTTTGGTGCCGCCACTATTAAAAGAGAGGATGGCAAGAAATGTCATCACAGGTGGCTATACACCATTGAATCAACAATATACAGTGGTACCTCGCTTCTCCACCACGGCTGTTCGAGAAGCGAATTGTTCAAAATCTGAATCGATTTTTCCCATTACAATGAATGGTAAAGAAATAATGCGTTCCAAGCCTTAAAATAGGCTTTTGTAGGAGTGAATGTCGAGTGTCTGCTGCAGGTGCGCTGTTCCTCTATGTGTGTGGCCGCTGCATGTGGGAGGGGTTGCCGAGTGAGTGACGTCTCTCCAGAAGTGAAGAGGTGCCCGGTGCGTGTCCAGCTCTGAATGTGCGCTTCTGTGCAGTTTGGCTGTGACAAAGTCATAAACCAAGTCAGGCTCTGTCCCAGACTCGCCTCATCCCTGTCCCAGCTCCAGCCCACAACAGGACATCAAACCCTGGAGTGAGCGCTCCAGCACCTCCCCTGTGACACTCTACCACGGTCCAGTGCGGAGACAGGAAAAGTTTTACACCTCAATATGAAGAAAAAACAGTCAGTAAATGTAGCTAACTGGACACGTCTGCATACTGAAGCTGCGTTATACACAATAACAAAGCGCGTTGTGGGTCAGCTGACGTTATGTTTTTTTCAGCTTATTTCGGGGTCGTTCGAGTTCTGAATTTCCATTCGAAATCCGAAGCAAAAAAATCAAGAAATTTGGCTCCTTGGTTCTAGCCATGGTGTGTTGGGTGTTTCCATTCAGTTTCCCCCTTTCTGTTCCTGGACTCTTCAGTACGAACATTCACACCAGCTATGATGAATGAGAGCAAGGTCTCCCTAGATTCACATGGTGACACATTCCCTCTGCCGTAAAGGAGTTCATTGGTCATTTGGGCAGTGGTGAGGACGGTCCCAGGGCCGGCAAATGGCCCGGAGAAAGTTGTCTAGAGGTTCCATATAATTATAGCTGGAGAGACAAAAAAATAGATGTAGCTTTACCCTACTTTTGTCGCTGCCCCGTCCTCATAATTTGGAAACCGGTTGATAAGGGAAAAAAAATGAATAACATAATTTAATGCTTGACATATTTGATAGATATTGCATGTTGTTTAATAAGGAAAGAGGATCAATTGCCTTGCATCATTCATTAGCTTTGTACTTGAGTCATTTTAATAAGTATAAAAATGTGAAAGATTCAGATATGATAATGGTGCAATCATTTCAGTTTTCTGCTCATCGGAGCGTCTGTCTTTCAAAGAGACGGACATGGTCTATCAAGAATGAATCGATCAAGGCGCCATTGGACTGTAACCACTTTTTCCATGAAAGCCACAAGATGGGAAAAACAAAAACAAATAACAAAAAAAGAAGAAAAAAAAAAGGTACACCTTGTACACTGCAGAATTGTCACCGTTTAATTTTTTTCCTGTTTCATTGACCACAAAATGATAGTGTTTCGACCAATGAGCCATTTTTTCATTGATGCTTGTGTAAAAATAACTGTGGCTCAAGTATCGATTCTGTAGTCCACCAGGGAGAAATGGACGTAGAGGAGAATTGATTCCACGGCAGCTTCCAGTCAGGAAAAGCCTATAGTTTTTTCTTGGCTCAATATCACGTGCGAATGCTGTGGCTACTATCTGGCTGGCCACAGCTCGCGTCAGTCGTGGGTGTGTTTCAAATTGAGAGTGAAGAAAACTAAACAATGAACAAATAACCCAGTGGCCCACATCTGAATCAGCCCAAGATCTGTGTGACACAACGTGACAGATAATGTTCACATGCAAATGATTGAAACATATTGAGTGGTGACTGAAACCCCTGAAGACTCAGTGTCTGTGTTCATGACCAACGCGATATGGGTCAAGTCCAACTCAAGCATATGCCTGCCTTGTTGTCAATGCAGCTATGCTACTATGCGTCCTGTGCTACTCAGCCTCTATTACATCATGGCTAGACTACAACCAAACCACCCAGCCAGTGTTTACATCTTCTAGTCCCTTGATCTTTAAGGTCTTTAAGGTAACGGTAGGAGTAAAGACGAGGTAAATAGCATTAGCCTTAGCCTCTAGCACATGCTAGACCTTAGATATATTCTGACGCCTTGGGAAGAGCGTAAAAGAAGAGTATGGGGTTAGGTTTTGTTCTACCCGTAATATCGTGTCAATTGCTAACTCCACCCCCGTGAGCGATGCACAAGACACTTCAACCGACTGGAATGCTGCGCGGGATGGAAAATGGAATGCCCATGTATCAACATGCCACATTGAAGGCTGCCTTTGGCGTTAGCATAGGACGCAAAAGTCCACTTTCCCAAAGTCAGTATATTGTGCCATGGGCCATTTGTAATAGACTACAAAACATGGAATTAACAAAAACAATGTAATTCTCAACGACAATGTAGAATAACTGTCCAGTCCCGCATGCTAATACACAAATCCTCCGATCGCTCAGATGGCCGCCTCCCCCGCGGTGGTGTTGCCGGGGAGTGGCTTCCTGAAATATCACCTTGAGTCTTGCCATTTCCCAACCTCATTTACTTTATTACAGCGAGTGTCTGCCACAAGCAAGAGGGAAACAAATGGAGAAAACACAACACTGGATACTGAAAAAAAAAAAAACGGCAACCACACACATTCTCTCACGTAAGCGCGCATGGATCGCTGTAATCAGTCTCCGGGGGGACGCCATGCTAACATGCAGCAGAGGGAGAGGGTTTAATAGAATGAAAAGCACAGTGTGTGTGGATGTTAGCAGGAGTGTGGTCGGAGTGTGGCCTCGCCGGGGAGGGACTACCGTCTCCTTTCGCCAGCAGCGCAAGCCAGAAGGAAATGACATTGTCTGGGTTGCGCCTCGAGTGAAAGAGATGCTTTCTTTCCTCCCAGTTTGTCTCTTGTCGCGTCTGTCTCTTGGCTGGCCGTGCAGTCTCCTATCAATCTCATCTCCACTGCTTGCTCTTAATCTGTGCCTCTCTCCTTTCGCGGTGTTTCTCTTCACCCCCTCTCCCCTCTCTGTCCTCACCCTGCTTTGTATCCCCGCTATCGTCTGGCTGAGCTCTCTATAAACGTGCCAGCTAGAGTGACTTCTCTCTTCTCAAATTGTCTACCTCGGCCCGAGACGGCCACACTGATTGCTTTCTCACTCTTCCTCATAAAATAAATAAATAACTGAAGGGAGGTGAGGTTGTTGGTAGCACGTTGGCCCCAGACACAAACGTATAAAGGTGGGCTTTTGACAGAATGATGAGTAATAATCTGGGGGGGACTTTACAGCTCAGGAGAATGATACAATGGAGCGGTTTAGATGGAGGGCAGATTTGTAGGTCAGAGCATTATTTGTCTAAATAATGCAGAGCCCTTACATCAGGCGTCTTGCTCAACACTTTTAAGACATGCTGAATTATTGCATCAGGCTGTTGGCAGCCATCAAAATCAGATTAAAGTCTCAGAAGCATTAGTTGTTTATTTAGCAACGATGTGGTGTTTGTCCTACTATAATGAAGTTTGTATTATTTTTTTTAAGTCTGTGGAAAAGTGATGCTTGGGTTGTAAAATTGTATTTTTGTTATTACGCATGATTCTAATTAGATTAAACTTTCCTTTTTGGAGGGTTACATGCATTTCAGAAATATTATATTCCAGGCTTTAATTCTTGTCATGATATCATCTTGATATATATCACAAAGACAATTTATTGGCAGTGACAACAATGCACCTGGATGAATTAGATAAATATTGCATATTTTGACAGCTGAAAAAAAAACCCAAAACATTACTTTATGTGATATTAAAGAAAGGTTTTAAAATGGCATCCGGGTCTGGTGATAGTCAAGCGATTATTGAGTACATAGTACAACTGGCTTTTCTATATATACAGTATTAATCAAATCTATCTATTCATTTTTTTCATGATTAGTATTTGCTCTGATGGATTTTTATGTGTATTCTCTAAGGTACAATTTTTGTCTGTCTCTATAGATAGATTTGGATAAATTTTTCAGAAAATATGTAAGTCATAAACTAACTTAGACAAAAATCTTGTTTTTGAAAGGAGGAAAATCCAAAGACGAAAGTTAAGAAGCTATGAAATATGAAAACATACATACTACACACTTTGCTCTCCTGACTTTTCTGTATCTTTTTTAAATATTTTTTATTGTATTTTATTATGTAAATATTGTGTTTCCTGTTATATACTGTTAAAGTACACATGAATGGTGAAAACACATTTAAAACATCTTGAAAGAGTGAACTTAAAGTACTTTTTTGTGATATTGAATTGGTATTTAAAATCTTGGAAAATCTTGGAAAATCACAATTCAAGTATCGACTGCTGAAAATTTGGTATTGTGACAACCCAATACGAAACCTTATTTTACCTTATTTGTCATTTTGGAAACGTGATTGACAATCAGTTCAAACAGTCCTCCAACACCTCTCAAGAAAACAAAGTTTTGTCCATGAAAACACACATTCTTTTGGATTCCTCTCACACCACATATTAAACAGCACAATTGTTTTTGTGTCGCCTGCATTTAAAACCGTGCAGTGAATCCACTGTCAATTTCTGATCACAGCCTGCAAGTGCGAAAACATTTGTCATGAAAGACAAGAAGGGTATTGATCAATCCCACAGGCAGCTTCGAATCCTAAGCCTTCTCTCTTCTGTAACTAGCAGTCCTGTATCACCACCAGCGTTCACACAACAATCGCCTGATTTGTCTGGACTGACTGGAAGAGAGGGCTGCACGCTATGTCTTTAAGTGAAGGAGCAGCAGAAAGGCAACTTTCCCTTCAGTGATGAAACACAGGTGATTAGGCTTTCTGTGGGTCCCTCTGTTAGAATGAGCGTGGATGTCTTGGCTCCTTTGGGAGGCTCTTTCCTGGCCTTAAATTATGTATATGTTCTCATCCTTTACCAGTTGCGAAAGCCGTTACGACGCTTCCATCACCCAAATGAAGGGATGCACAAGCAGCTCCCTACAAAACCACAGGAGCTTGTTAAACAACAAAGCATGTGAAGTATTTTTGGACCAGTTGGCCAAATTGGGACGGAGGGAGGCAGGGAGGGAGGGATGAAATGTTTCTTCCTCTATCACTAACTGCCACTGAGCGACCATTGTTGAAGTCGGGTTAATTCTTCTCTTGTGAGGCTCGGTGCGTTCCAATTATACGGGGCGACTCTGGCAAAATACATCTAAACGTAGGTGGACGAAGAGGAGATTCTGGATAAGCAATTCAATCAAACTCCAGCTGTAATGACCTGCAACTGCGCCTTGGTAAAGTGCGTTATTGCCTGCATTGAATAAAGAGGCACTGCTCAAAGACGATGCGGACTTACATGTGTGGCGTCGCGCTGGTGAGTCGCAGAGGATGCCTGATGAATTGAGTGATGGCAGCAATCTCAGTGACTTTGCTTACTTGCTTTCTGAATACATAAGTAGGGAGCATTACCAAACTGCACGGGTGAATGATAGATCCCGATGTACTTGCCACAGGGATATGGTAAGTATGATCCCTGCAAATATTTACTCTGTTATGATTGCTTTATAGGGTGTCTGTTCCTTGTGTGGACGTTGCATACAAATCACCATGGTGTTGAACTACCGCTATGAATGCAAATTTAAAGAAGAAGACAATCGTACCCACAAGGGGTGGTATGTTGACCTTGGTAATAACAGGCTATGGATCACAGTATGGAGTCATGATGTCTACCTTTTCCCAGCATGGATTTTACCTGGCGAGACCAGTCCAGATCGAGATTCTATTTTTTTCAGCGACATGTTCAATCTCTCTACAAAAGGAAAAAGGTTCCTCAGTTTTGTTTTTTTTTTTTTTTTTTTAGATTTTTTTATCTCGTGTAGTAGGCAAGGTGGGACAAATATTGCACTTCCTCCCATGTTACATGTCCACTTCCCTGATTCTCATTGGATTCCATTTCCAACGTTTTTCCTCCAACGTATCCACTGAGCCTGATGCCTAGCTCCAAACATCACCACATGAGCTGACTCTCTGATGTTCTCGTTTCTGATGATGCCCTCCCTCGTCTCAGCATTGAAAGCTTTGTGTCAAAACTGATGTCAATCATCACAGCAGGTCTCACGACCATCGTATAAAGTTTCCCCACTAACTTGACTTGTAGAACCAGTGCATTTGTCAGACATTTCTGTGCGCCTGTTCCATCCTCCACCTCTTTGAATCTCCATTCGTTGCTCTGGATGACTGGTGCTACTTGTACTCATCTATTTTCATCTCATCTAATGCCAGTACTCCCTTCATCTCCACTATTCTACTATTCTACATTCACGGCTCTGGATGACTAGTCCAAGTACTTGTACTCATCTATTTTCATCGCATCTAATGCCTGTACTCCCTTCATCTCTACTATCTCTGCTAACCAATTGCATGAGGGCTAATAAGCACCAAATAGTATTAACTGGGTATCAAAATGTGACCTCTCCAACAGGTCCAGAGTGTGATTCATTCATTTGAATTGATGTTAAAAGCAGCTGTTGGCACCCCCCCACGTTTGTTTATGAGCAGAGACCACGACGAAACAGCAAAAAACATAATCACAGAAAGTAATATACACAACACTGTCCAGCTTATACTTGCAAAGGCAACTCTAGAAGCATCTATCATTCAACATCAGAGTAGCTCTGTCATGCAGCCAGTGAGGAGAGGCAGGATCCAGCGAGAGGCGGAAGCAGCAAGACCAACGGAGCTGGAATATAAATCTTTATTTCGACTGCACGTTTCAGAATGAAGCAAAGGGGGCAGTTTGAACATTTACTGACTGGTATCTTGTAGTTATGAGTGTTGTAGAGTGTCTGCTGCAGGTGCGCTGTTCCTCTATGTAAGTGGCCGCTGCATGTGGGAGGGGTTGCCGAGTGAGTGACGTCTCTCCAGAAGTGAAGAGGTGCCCGGTGCGTGTCCAGCTCTGAATGTGCGCTTCTGTGCAGTTTGGCTGTGACAAAGTCATAAACCAAGTCAGGCTCTGTCCCAGACTCGCCTCATCCCTGTCCCAGCTCCAGCCCACAACAGGACATCAAACCCTGGAGTGAGCGCTCCAGCCTCGGAGGTGTGGAGAGCGAGCACCTCCCCTGTGACACCCGAGCCACGGACATCCGTCGTCGTGATGTTTCTTACGGGATTCTTCCCTGCTGAAAATATCATTGGCTCTCATCTATTTACAGCACTGTAGAATATTAAAGACGGAGGAGCAGCATTCTTCCTCTGGTTTTATTACATCATGACTGTCATGTGTTTCAATAAGCAGCAGACAAACAGCGATCAGAGCGTGAGCATCAAAACGTCCGTTCACACGTTTATTTCGAGTTGACTGTGGACACAGATGTCAGAGTTAGAAACTATTCTTCTTCAATCACTTCCAGACCAACCATCAGGGATGATGAAATGTGGCGCTGGTCGCGTCTCTCAGCAGCCCCGAGCAGGTCTGCAGATCAGAGGACTCAACGGCAGCAGCTACAGATATAACATGATATATAACATGTTACACTTGTCCAAACCAGATGGACCATCAACACTACAAATGACAGTGAATTGAATATTTTTCTGTCTGATAAATGCTAATGGACATTAGCCACAGACGTTAGCCGCTAGCGGTTAATGTCGGAGCTAAAACGTTTTGCTGGATATACGTAGACTATACCATGATAGATGCAATAAACGACACTTACACATTTGTTATCATCTCAAAAATAAGTCCCCCGCATTCGTTAACACACCCAAGACCCGCGGTAAGCACAAAGAATACTCCGTGTGCATTGCATGTTGGAGGTGTCATGCAGGACGTGTCTCGCTGTACTGGTCATTTCCTGGCGTGAGCAGTGTAGCATGGAAAAGAAAGAAGAAAGACAAAGATTGGTGTTAAGTCATGGGATGGCACACCTTACCTCTGGACAGGTATTTGTGTCACTTGGTACATAGAGTACCACAACAGACATCTCGCTCACCGTGCCGACGAAGTGTGGCCGGTAGGGGAAACATTTGACTCCAGTGAAACTCCAGCGTTTCAACATACAAGTACACTTATTCACCTATTTGTATCTGCTATAAGTCCATTTTAAATTGTAGATGAGTGGAGCCAGTGGTTACACACGTTCCACTCAACCCCACTTAACAGCCACAGCTAACTGTGGATGCCTCTAGTCTGCTCTTAGATTAGATTGGAGCAAATGTTCTTGGGGGACATCCCTTATCAGACAAAGGAAAGGCCTGGTTGCCGATGCATTCATCCCAACTCAATGACACACAGCGACAACATCTGACAACAACTAAACCAACAAAACAAACTGACACAGGGTGACCAGGCGGAATGCTGACAACTCTGTGGAGAGATTTCAGATAAACCAACCATCTGACTTAAAGGAAAGTCATGTATCAAGCTTAATAGAACTGTTTGATATCAACTGCTTGTACTGCATGTATGTAATGCTGTACTTTAGACAAACTGTATTTTACCATACAGTTAATCCTACACTCTGAAAACATTCTTCTATTTGTGTAGGGTTAAAAATGTGGGCTGTGTTCTCAGAAAGTAACTTATTTTCTTGGTTAAAGGGCTCATATTTAACCAAAATTCGTAAGTTGTTTTGGTTATTATCGGTTATTTATGGATTCTTTTTTTGGGATTTTTTTGCATTTTCTGAACAATATTATAACCAAAAATTATTCTGCTTGTTTGGGGTAACATGATGGTCTGGCTTGCCTCGCAATTGGCATATTCACTTATTAATTTTCATAATCTGTTCAGTGGGAATAGTTGTGATGTAGTGAGTGTTTGCTTTTTTTATGTGAAAATACTCGGTTAGGTGACAGTTTAGCATGTGTCTGTGTATACACAAAACTTTTTAAAATATGTTTTGATAAGTTCCATGTCGTCCATGTTCCATGTTGTCATGTGACATGTTCAAAATTAGGTATTTTTGACATTCGAGCACAACAGTTTTATATACAACGGCGGCAAATTGCTCTGCATGGAGTGTGACAATTTACTTTTATATATGTTCATGTGATTGAATATTCTTTCTAGATCCAATAGTTTGATAAGTTAAACAGAGACGCTTAGGGTGATTAAGAAGGAGGGGAAAAAAATGCAGCCTTAAGCTATAGAGCGCAGATTTCACTGTCTTAATTATACATGTTTAAGAAAAGAAGCTAAGGCAGCAAGTCGTTCAAGCATAGTTTCCCGTCAGGATAACTTGTAGGCACTTAAAGCCTCACAGCCGATACTGTTTTCACATGCAGCACAGGTTTCTCCCTCGGGCCGAATCACTCCACTAGAGTAAAATAAGCAATTTTGCGGCGGGTTTGGGAAGACGTGAACTTAACACTCATTCGCAGATGAAAAACCATCTGCAGATAGTCAGGTTTAACATCTTGTCGGCCATTTGAAACTCAGCAAAAATTCTCCGATTTTTTTTTTTTTTTCTGTAGTAGCAGGTGATGATGTGGATTAGACATGTGTGGAGTTCCTAACAGTTACTTTTCTAAATAAAGAGCGAAGCGAAGAATCAGAGAAAAATAGAAGGGGCAGTGGCACTAGCCAATTTAGTCAATATGATAATCTAAAATAATAGCTACAGGGTTCTTTCCAGCAGAATTTGACTGACAGTCATCCACTGCTATCTACATGTGCCTCAGAGCTTATTCCTCCATTTTGCTCGGTCCAAATGGAAAGCTTCCTCGGCTTACAGCAAATCCATCATTCGCATGGTCATGTTTGAACTCATTGCCATTGAGTTTGACAGCAAACTGGTTGTTTGGCTATTGCGCTATGCTGAAGCACATGCCGTGCGCAGATGATGGGAAGTTCTCTTTACTACTTTATATAAGGTGTCACTTGGTATATACTGTATATAGCCCCTTTTGTGGCTCTCCCACTTAGCGACGGTGCCATCGATCACCATGACTGAAACGTGCAGTCACTTGAGGCGCTTCATTTGCCAAGTGACACATCAGCTGACCGTAAGGAGCGGCATCCTTCTTTTACACAGGTTATGCCACGGAACACGTGCTTCATTTGCAAGCCGTCGTCATGCAACACGGCAGCCTGACTTATGTGTTAGACGCAAAACTCCACTTCCAAAAGTCAATACGTTACGCCATGGGAGTGAAAATGTGGTGCTTTTTTAACTACTGGGGTGGTGTGGTGTGCCCACTTGGTAGTCCAGTCTATGAGAAAGTCCTCTTCACCCGTTCCCTCAGATGTGGGCATAACTGAGGTATTGACTCTCAGGCAAAGAGCCCTGGTATCATGTTGAGTGCGCTAGCACCTTCCATCCTGACTTGTTTACGTGTCTTAGCTTTTTGGCGGTAAAAAAAAAAAAACATTTTATTTTCCTTTTTTTCTGTGGCTATTCCAGTGACACTAACCTCAACTTGTTTCCACATGAATATATTTACTGAGACCAGATACTTGTTCGCCTAGATCACTAGGTGGTGCTTATAAGACAAAAAAAGGGCTTTGATGTGTTTTCTTCATTATTCTATCTTTTTCAGTCTGGTCTCACCAGTGCACCAAATCTCAAAAGTGTATTGTGACCATTGTAAATATTTGCTTTTGGTGTCTGGGTGTTTTTGACTTGGTTTTCCTGTCCTTGTAAAACAATGATTTGGAGGGCGCAAGTCTTCCATTCCCTGACTTGGGCTACAAAGGCTGGCCTCATCCGCACTGACAATTCACCCATGCCTTTCAAGTCAGACATTGTCAACCAAACCACTGTGAATGATATGAATCTGTGATGTGCGAGTTGTTTACTCACCATCAGCCGTCTTTCACGTAAACATGTCCATCTTCCATGCAGACTATGAGCGCGACAAAGCGGAGATGATCCTCCTCAGTTTTCCCCTTATTTTCAATTTGTATTGGTGATCTATAACTGTGGGCACAGAAAATGTGGATGGAAATGAATGAGTGAATCGAATGGTGATTCATGGATACGGGATGAGAGGGACGGGTTGCTTGATGTAGTTATCTCATGGCTGAGCAGACTATCTCAAGCATGCTGCAAAGACAATCAGAAAGACAAAAAGCAAAGAAAGGAAGGTTAAATGATAGCGTGAGGGAACAGGAGGTTAAAAAAAAAGAAAAAAACCCCACCAGTTTTGCAGGGAGGACAGAGGATGAAAGGATGCCATTGGCAACAGAAACTAAATTCACCACACACTACTGCCATCTAGTGGGACTGTGCTTCATCCATATGTCTTTTTCTTTCATGTTTGTTTGTGGATATTTGTGTTGCGTCCATCTATTCCTCCTGATCATTCTCATGTTTTGTTTGTTTTTTGATACACACACTGCTGCGCATGCATCAGCGAGTACACTGATATGCATTCAGGGCTCAGTGTGGACTATTGATTTGGCCAACCGCAGTGACCTGAATGCTTTCTGGACATTGATGATATGGATGAAAGAAAAGCCGAACAAACACATCCGCACCAACAATGAAAAAGAAAAAAGGAATCTTGTCCCTGACATCATTTAACATGTGTTTACTTCTAATCTCTCTTCCGATAACATTGATATTCTCTCGCCGTCCATGCTTTCCTTCCCTCCATGTACGCATGGTTTCACAGCCACCAAGATCTTTATCAACAATCATGGTGACATAGTTTTTTCTGCCTCTAGATTCAGCAGAGGGGAGGCAGCTGCCTGGTGGGTGGTGCAGGCGAGCGGGTGTGAATATGAATCAGTGAAATGCCAGGGTTAAAAAAGGCACCCGTATCACACTGTCACGAAATGATGAAATGTCATATGACAAGACACGGTGACCTTCAAAGTTAGCATATGTCTGTGGGGGCATAATAAGGGAGCGTCTTGGAATCCATCTCATCGTGACACTGAGCATCCAACATCTACTAATTGAGTGTATCATTCATTATGACTCACTTTGGAATTTGACACAGTAGGAAGTATATGGAGATCAGCCATGGCTTTATAACCATCTTCTAAATCTCTCTGAGGTCAGCAGTCAGTTGCGCCAGTAAAAGATTTTATGAATAAGTGGTGTTGCGATGCAATAAATAAAAATCCAAAATGGTTTGTGATGGTCGTGTGGTTGGACAGTTGGGTGGCTGTGTGGATGGATGGATATAAGGATGGTTGGGTACATGGGTGAATGGATGGATAAATCCAAAGAGCAAGCGCTCTTCTGACAATTTGGAGTCATGTGTGTTTGGAGAGTCAAAGTTCATTTTTTGTGTGCCTTTATTTTGTTATTTCCTGTGTTCTGGGGTCGTGCTTCCTGTTTCATCCTATTGTTTCTAGCTTAATGGCAGCGCAGCTGGCTCTCATTCCGCTGATCAGTCTTCAAGAATTTCTACTGGGTTCCAGTCTGTGTTGCCAGATGGTCTCTTCGTGTCTGATGGTAAATCTCTCCCTCTCGACTCTCTGATCTCTTGTGATTCAGATTTATATTCCGGTTGCCATGTACGGTGTTTTATTTGTTAATCTCGCTTGCCTTCATTTAGTTTTATTGATCGCGTGTGAGTGTTACTGGTTGTACTCGCCTTTTCTGTTTCTCCGTGTTATTGTTATCCTTGTGTGTGTGTGTGTGTGTGTGTAGAACCACCACATAGCGCTTTGAGTCATTTAGCCTCCTGAGTTTAGTTTCTGAGTGTCCCGTTTATTCCGATTGAGCTTTATTCACCTGCTTTTTCTGTCTTCTGGTTTTCACCCTTCCCTACGTGTTCATCCTCCTCGCTCCGCTTCTGGTGTTGAAGATTTTTTTGGCTGATTAAATGAATTGATGGTGTTGCGAAGCAATAAATAAAAATCCCAAATGGTTTGTGGTGGTTGGACTGTGTGGATGGATGGGTACATGGGTGAATGGATGGCTAGGTGGTTGGATGGATGGATTGCTAAATGAATGGGTGGACTGGTGGGTGAGCGCATGAGTGGTTGGATGGAAGAGTGTGACAAGCGACCTGAAAAAATTCTGGAATTATAGAAACAGATTTTTGCCTGCTGATATGGAAGGAAGGTAGTCAAGTCTAAAGTCCACAGCAGTAAAGTAGAGCACAAACACTTCCGTGCTTCACTGCTTCACCTTATCAGTAAGGATTGGCTAATGAGGTTTCATGAAACAGTGTCCTCATTCCCACTGCCCTCAGTCTGACTCCACTCTGACTCTCCCATCCTTCTCTCAACACTGATTCTGAAGTCTTGTGCTAATGATTTATGTCAAAGAATTGATAGCTACAGTTGAGGGAGGACATATATTGATTTTTTTTGAAAGAATGGAAAGCTTGTTTTTCTAATTCGACCGCCTTTCCATTTCAACGGCAATGTTACCGCACATGCAGCTTGGATTAATCGATCAACTTCCCATCCCTTTCTGCTCTCACCTGACCCCGCTGGGCCAGTACCAGAAGTTCCCCACTTAAGGCATGTGTCACTATAAGAGCGACCAATCCTTCTGAGAAGCCAAGATATGGATTTCGCTATCTTTAGGGGAATACGTGCTGGAAAATTATGAGCCATGCTTTCATGCAGCTCACTTGTTTTCCTCATGTGCCATGTACTGTAACTTCCATTTGCCTGGAGGTAGTTTTAGGGAGGTAAATGAGTGTGTTCCGTGGGACAACGGATGTGCTTTACCGATCATCTGAATGAAAGATTTCTGCTGCAAGACAACTCTTTCACCGTGGACTCATTGCTATTCTCGCCGGTGAGAGGAGACGTCCTGTTATTATTCTCCTGTGCTTAACAGGAACTCATAACAGAAGATTGCTCTGAGCATTCATGGAGAGGGGATAATGCAGAACTCCTTGTCCTTACCCTTGGCACCCTCTTTTCTAATCATTGAGAATGTTTTAAGCTAACTTTACTAGTTAGTACTCTTCCCTGTGCGAGGGGGGCTTGGATCAGCATGCTGGGGGAGGATTAGCAGATGAGCACTGGTGTTGAGGGATTAGAAATTTAACCAGTGTGAAAAGAAGAAATGCACTTGGGCTTTTTGCACTGATCTATTTTCTTTTTCATTTCACAGCTCTGTTTCTGCTCTGACAACTCAGCAGAAATTAGTAGCTTAGCTGTCACCGCAAAGACCTGAAGTCACTTAACGCTTCAGCAAAGTTTAATTTTGTACAAAACCCTTTCTAAATGCTGCAGAAACACAAAGTAATATCCCCTTATGTCATAGCCATGCCTGTGCCTACACACATTAGATAAAGCATCCCATGGCATGTGGTACTTTGTATACACTCAATAGACCTTGCTGTTTAAAGTGTCTGAAAATCCTCCCTCGCCACTCGAGCTCTGTCGCATTGTTCGGGATTGGCTCCTTTCTCAGCCACCTTGCTCATCTTGTCCTTACTTACTCTCAAACTTTTGATGGAAACTAATTTGTTGTAGACACCAAGTCAACATGTCAGTCTTCTTCTTGAATCACAGTCACGTTCCATTCATATTCTACTGCTTATTCCTGATAGGGCGGATGAGGAAAGCTACACAAGGTCACAATGCATGCCATTGCAGGCGCATAAAGCCAAAGAGCAAGCACTCTTTTGACAATTTGGAGTCATGTCCTAATTGAGTTTGGAGTGACAAAGTTGACAAAATTTGTGTGCCTTTATTTTGTTATTTCCTGTGTTCCGGGGTCGTGCTTCCTGTTTCTTCCTATTGTTTCTAGCTTAATGGCAGCGCAGCTGGCTCTCATTCCGCTGATCAGTCTGCAAGGATTTCTACTCCTGGGTTCCAGTCTGTGCTGCCAGATGATCACTTAAATAAATCTCTCCCCCTCGACTCTCCGATCTTTTGTGATTCAGATTTATATACCTGTTCCAGCGTACGGTGTTTTATTTGTAAATCTCGCTTGCCTTCATTTGGTTTTATTGATCGCGTGAGTGTTACTCGACCTTTTCTTTTTCTCCGGGTTGTTGTTATCCTTGTGTGTGTGTGTGTATAACCACCATATAGCGCTTTGAGTTATTTAGCCTCCTGAGTTTAGTTTCTGAGTGTCCCGTTTATTCCGATTGAGCTTTATTCACCTGCTTTTTCTGTCTTCAGGTTTTCACCCTTCCCTACGTGTTTGCCCTCCTTGCTCCGCATCTGGTGTTGACGCCGCTGATCCTTATTGTTAGTGTTTGATTTGTGTTATATATATATATATATATATATATATATATATATATATATATATATATATATATATATATATATGACGAAACGTTCACGAAACGGTGACCTATTATTCAGAATCCACTAGATGGCACTGTCTGCTCGACAATTGAACACAAATTTCAATGAAACCTCTTTCTTAAACCAAGAGCGCCGTCTACCAAATAAGGACACTGTTTTTTGCAACCTACCATTAGGTATCAAAAACAATAGGTTGGATATGTACCCCACAGCAATCCACAATTGAGCTTAAGATGTCTTGTGCTCTTCTGACAAGGTTCAGCTCAGGGTTCTGTGGTTTTGTTTTGCAACTCTTTCTCCGTCATTTGCACAAGTAGTTCAAGGGAAAGCAGACTTTAGAATAATTATGAGACACTTGAGCTTTTTCTGTAGCCTGGCTGCGTGGTTCATCTTCCTTGGGTGAGAGGTGGTGGGAAGAGGTCGCCAGCTGGCATATACACGTCAGACAAACGCACTCACAACTACAAGAAGAAACTGGAGCTCCGCAGTCATGGGGGGGAAAACTAAAATAAATAAATGAATAATTAAATAAAAAGGCTCCACACAGAAAGGCCCAAGGTTCACTCAAGGAGTTGTCTCAAATTCCGTTCAAAACTATGATCTTCTTGCTGTACTGACAACGCAAAGCTGGTTATCTATAGATCTAAATGGAAATTCAGATCTATGTCAACTGATTGATGGTGAATATTTGTTCAAACACATTTCAACATACTTATACTGCGCGTTCTATGCTTAGTCCTGTTTGTGCCTTCCATTAAATATCACATATTGGCAATATACACTGTACAATGCAAGGTGCATAGGTCCATAAGTGTATCTCCACTCCCTCATTATTTTTCATCCATTTTCCCTCCAAACTAAACTTAATCAAAACTGAACCTTAAGGGCAGGCGTGTCTCAGTTATAAACCTTTATAAAGCATCCAAATTATTGCAAAAATAAGTGTGAATGTCGCTCTGGGAAATTCATACGAATCCATGAACACGAGTCACAATTGAAAAGGATTGAAAGAAAGGCCTCAAGGAAAAGTAATATGAAGTGTAAGTGTCGGGACACCATGAGCTCCGAGTTTCAACGCTCTTTAAAATTGACTCTCCAACTCCCTCAAGTAAAATATCTCACCAAAGAGTTTTGAATCAGGTAATTCAACCGTGGCGATGCAAGACCTCCGAATGAAATGTTCCAAGGGTTTCCAGTGACACATTATCAGGTACAATTTCTGATTCATGTCGTTTGAATACTTACAAATCAATTTTCACAGATGGAAAAACTAGACCATAATGTACTGGTGCTGTGGTGAGGGGTCATCAGTTGTTAGTTTGGTGCAGAAAAAAAGGAATGACTAATCTTATAAATAATTCTATTTGCAGTGGAAAACCCGTTTTAGGAGTGCTGGAGGATATCACAGCCACTTGGACAAGAGGAGGGACACCTGGACATATACTGACTGACAACCACGCACTGTCACTAAGTGCCTCCTCTGGGAAGACACTGGGTCTTTTTGAAAGAAAGCACAGGTGGTGACAAATAGTGTTTGGGAACTCATAGTTTTATTTATAAATGCCCTCAACATCACTTTTTTGTGCTCACTCTCATAAAGCAGTGCATATTGAGAAGTATGAAATGCCATACCGTAAAAAACTAACACGGTGGCGTTGACCTTTTTCACACTCATTGCTACTAGAGAAAGGAATGTAGATGAATCAGCAAAGTTTGAGCAGTTGGTTCTGCATAAATATCTGCCCTCACTTACAAAGTAGAGAAAAACAGAGGATGACTCATATTCAAAAGCGCTTGTTGTCTGACTCATATGCGGCCCTGATTCATAACTGCTTTTAAAGGCTCAATACCTGTTACATCCATGCCACATGTGTTGGAAGAAACTACACAAACATGTACTCTCAGTGGAGCTACAATTACTGCAAAGCGAATGTCAAAGTTGAAGTTATTACTTTTACTCAGTTCTCCATCCATGTGAAATGTTGGGAATAGTAGGCTACGCCAGTGAAGCATTGTTCTTGACTTCTGACTACAGCACAGCTCTGAACCAGCCCACCTCAACACATGATCCAAGTTAGTCGAGCGTTTTCCAATGTTTTGATACTAGTCATCGTATGTTGTGCGTGTCTCTGTGTGTGTACGTGCATGAACATCACTCACACAGACACATTCCAGTGATGCAGAGAACATAAACACTGATGCCTCCTCAAGTTTGTTTTGGAAGTCTCCGCTTTCCAGAGACGTTCTGGTGATGTCATCAACCCCCGTCCTCCAGAGCAGATGCTTCACGTATGTTCATGTCAAAATGAACAATGATGCATAAGGCACACGGACGAGACAATACACGTCAGCTGTTCTTCTGACAGGGAAGTGGGGCTTTGTCATACGGACTTTGTGCAGTGACAATCACTTGCTTCAAGCAATCTATCACCAAGGGGCTACAGCACACTTGCAGATTCCATTAAATCATCATGTTTTTCCTGAACAGTTTTCATGTTTAAGGCTCTTCTGATGGCAGCTGCCAGCAGGAGGTGGGCTGCAGGTTTCCTCCCGGCTAATCACAGCAGAGTGGGCGTGGCTGGGGAGAACACGATTTCAGCTCCTGTGAAACAGAGCATTTTCAATGGGCTGGGTTTATGAACGTGAATAGTTGTAAGTACAGTGGTACCTCGGTTTCCGAACGTCCCAGAATTCGAACAAATCGGAGTTGGATTTTTTTTCTTCAGATTTCGAACGAAAATCCAGAACTCGAACGTCCCAGAAAAAAGCCGGATAAAACATAACATGCACGGACCGATCAGCTGACCCACGAGGCGCTTTGTTCTTGTGTATAACGCAGCCTCTGTATGCAGACGTGTCCCGTTAGCTACATTTACTGAGTGTTTTGTCTTCATATTGAGGTGTAAAACCTTTCCTGTCTCCACACTGGACCGTGTTAGAGTGTCACAGGGGAGGTGCTGGAGCGCTCACTCCAGGGTTTGATGTCCTGTTGTGGGCTGGAGCTGGGACAGGGATGAGGCGAGTCTGGGACAGAGCGTTACTTGGTTTATGACTTTGTCACAGCCAAACTGCACAGAAGCGCACATTCAGAGCTGGACACGCACCGGGCACCTCTTCCCTTCTGGAGAGACGTCACTCACTCGGCAACCCCTCCCACATGCAGCGGCCACACACATAGAGGAACAGCGCACCTGCAGCAGACACTCTACATTCACTCCTACAAAAGACTATTTTAAGGCTTGGAACGCATTATTTCTTTTTCCATTCATTGTAATGGGAAACATCGATTCAGATTTTGAACAAATCGCTTCTCGAACGTCCATCTGGAACGAATTGTGGTCAAGAACCAAGGTACCACTGTATTAAAAGAAAAGCATATGCATCCTGCTGAGTGCAACAGGGCTCCAATAATATCATTTTAAAAGACACACAAATCACTAGGATTAGCCGAGGTATTTTTGCTGTTTTACTGAAATTGGCATTTAAGCAGGAGATATACATGCCAAATGAAAAACAAGCCGGGTTTCTCATGATGGCACACAGCGAGTTGAAAACCAACATTATGAACTAAACTAAACCTGCCTATCAATAAAGCTTGTTGTTTATCAGCCAAATAAAAGCAAAAACACTAGTCCCGAACTGCTATGCTGTTCACTGACTCCCGCTTTCAGTCACCAAACTCCATTTGCTCGCCATGGTGCGACTGACAACAACAAGTCAGTCAATGATGACGTTGCACGTCAGGATCTATGACAGCCTTGATCGTGATGTTGTCGGTGCCAGAGGCAACTGTGCTGGCCTGGGTAAGTGTGACCGCTGGACCGCCGGGGCAATGGGAGGGCAGGAGCAATCGTTCTTCTGACACAATAGCACTGCACAAATGAAATGTCCCCAGCGTGACCCTGCCCGTAGCATCTTCTAGAATGCTGGTAAGATGTTAGTGGCAAGAGTGAGAGTTTAAGTTCGGAGAGTCTTTTTGTTAGCAGTCGTCTTTTGGGAATAATCCGCTTCACTGCCGAAAAACTGTCAAGCCGTCTGAGACCCGACACGTAGGGACGGTAAAACTGCTGGAGTTGATTTATGCTCCGCTCCCTCTTCCTGTTATTAATGTTAGTGTAGAGTCATCTATGCAAACTAAGGTCTCCATTACTTTCATGTATGAGTTTTGCATCCTTCAGCCTCAAACACAGAATAAGTAATAAGCAACAAAAAGTCAGCAAAACTGCCAGCTATTAATATTGCATGTGCTGATAGCTCGTACTCTTTACACATCATACCTAGAAAACTCACAGAGACTTGTGTTGGCTTTAATACATCACATATTGCACATGCCATCATTATTAAAAAAACAAATGGCATTTCCTTGACAACTTTAATCAAAAATCAGATGCAACATACCCACTTTCCCATAGCTAAAAGCTGCATAATAATATGAATCTGCTGGCATGCGTCCAAAGATGAAACACCTGAATATAAACGTATAAGAGTCAGTAATTTATGCAGAGCACTTTTCTTCCATGTCGGATTTATTTTTGTTTTTATCAAGCCATATGTTTGTGCTTTTATGCCTGGGAGATGGACACATCCCTCTCCTCGCGCAGTGCTCCCAGACTGAAGATTATTTTTCCTTCCATCTTCACATATGGCTTTAGTGCTCAAATAAACAATATTGAAGTCTAAGCCAGTAGATTTCTGCTCGTGGTAATTAATTGCAATGGATGGGAACATTTCCACACAGCCACGACTAACATCACCCCGCTGAGCGAGTGCACATGTGTCAATTGCATTGTCTGAGTCAGAGGTTCTTAACCTTTTGGATCTCAGGGAATAGAACTGATTCACTGCTGTGATAACTGATTTAAGAATGACTGATTTCATTTTTGTCCAATAACCATACGTGTAAACAAATCAAAACCTTATGAAATGTGGTCAGCGCTTTGTCAACAAAAAGTCTAAACAGCAGCAGACGCAGGTGCAAGTCATGTCCATCAAATTTACTGAAAAACACACTTGATGCAAACTGTTGAGAAAATTGGAAAAACTATACGTCATGAATAAAATTCTGAATAAATATAATAAAACAATGTCTAAATAGCATATTTGTTTACATAAATAAACTCGAAAGAAGATAAGTGAAGTGTAAATTAAAGTATCACCATAACATTTTAAAAACTGCTCCAACAGTTTTTACTGCTCACTTTCTTTATCATTTTTTTCTGTCATGTGGCAAGTGTATTAAAACTGAGCGTCTCACGGCCCAGAGCTGTAAAACCCCGGCCCTATGGTTAAGAATCACTGTTCCAAGTCTAGATTCGTAGATTCAAGTAAATCCCTAAAATAGCTTTGCGCTCTCTAGACAGCTCTCATGAACACCAATAAGGTATGAGCCTGGTTGCATCCTGTCAGAACAATTCAAACTCTTTGCTTGTTTTTCAGGTGAAGTATTGAGAGGTGCTGAATATCAGCACATACACTTTTCTCACCTATATAACGCCAAAGTACCCAATGTCAAAGTAGCCTTTACTCGGCGCTTTCACTGAAAGTGTATGCATCATGTGGCCAAAGCATTGCGCTACAGAGGTGCCAGAAGGGACCTGGGGCTCCTTTTCTTTCACGAGACATGGCCTTTGTGTTCCTGATGCATGCAGCCTGGAAACCTTCTCAGTCTAGACCAATGATCAGTCAGGCAGGTTGTCCACTGCTACAAAGCAAAGTGGATCAGGTCAGTTAAGACTTTCAGCCTTGTTTGTCAAGATAGCGACAAAACTGGCAGCACGAGTCAGAGAGGCCAGTTAAGCGTGCTGGTTTTTATGGTCCCCATTAAATGCATTTTTATAAGCGGTAGCCAGAGTGGCAACCTGTCCTGACCTCATCCTAATTGCTATGATGGGTTGCTGAGGCTTCACCCCAGTCAGTCTGCATTCTTTCCATTTGTCGGGCACCATGACCACTGCAGACCAGTCATTAGGCCACTCTCTGTTGGCGCCCCCAATCTTCAGACCTCTTTACCAAGTAGTGATAAAGCATCATAAAGCGTTTCGACACAATGACACACTTTGCTGATACTGTCTTGATACTGTGTCACTGAATACTAACACCTGCTGGACATTAAAAAACCCTGCAGGCAACCGACTTGACAGACTGAATTGACCTATTGTGTATAATAATTTATAATAATAATCATTTAAGTCTTTGCATTCATTATTATTCCATATCTTTAAATAATATAATAATTAAATAATGTGAACATGTATCATAATGTGAAAAACGTATATATATATATATATATATATATATATATATATATATATATATATATATATATATATATATATATATATATATATATATAATCCAATGTTTTTTACATTTTTGAAATTAAATCATATCTTGAAATGAATTTGAATTAGAATGGAACAAGACAAGTCGATAATCTGAGACAAACTGGGTACAGGTTGAAATAAATGCATTATTATCCGATAGGAGATCAAAATGGTCCCACACGGCAGAAAACTGGCGTTTCCCTTGGAGCTGACCCCTAGATCCACAAAGACATTCAGATCAGATTGTTTCAGCAGTTGCATCCTGTTGAGAGATGCGCTTCCTTATAAACAGTTGGGCGCGTTTTTGACGAGGCGACACAGTCACGTGATTGTCTTAAAGCGGTACGCGCACCGACGCGGGTATTGCTCTGTGAGCTCGGCATGCACGCCGGTGCATCGGTGTTGCGGGACCCATCACTACCAATAAGCTTTTGTTTATGATTTTTTTGCTCCCCGCTTTCGAATCCCAGGGGTTTTTTTTAAAGTAAAAAATGAAGCCACTGCACTTTAATCTGTCGGAGCCTTTTCTCCAAGCCTCAAGGAACTCATACACCAATGCACCTATTTCTGAATCCTCCGCTTCGTGAATCTTCATGACACCATATGGGGAGAAGATTTCCCCCCTTTTCATGAGCGTTCTCCTTCCTCTTTCGTCTTCCCAGAACCACTTAAGAGATTCAGATTTGATACGCTGTCACTCATCCTGATTTGGACGACAGGCAGGCAAGGAATTAATGCATTCCAGCTCGTAGGAAACCATCAAGCCTTGGAAAATTCCCAGCAGAATAGACAGCCAATCATTAGTTATCAGAAAGGAGAGAAAGTAGGAAGTGTCTTTAATGGAAATGCATGTGAATTTTAACTGGGAACTTCTGTGACTTGTTATCAGGATTAGCCTGAAACATATGAGAAGGTATTATCCGCTCCTCATTGTGTCTGCAATTGTCGGGATTCTGTGTCTCTTTCCGGTCAGCTACAGTGTGTCATTCACTTGCTCTTTCTTTCGCTCCCTCATTCTCTTCTCTCTCCTTTTTCCTCCTCTGCCCCTATTGTACTGCTGCCAAGCAGTCAAATGGATGTTGGCATATTTTAGTACCCTGTTGTCCAACTCTCTCTTATGAGCAGGCCAAGTCCGTAGCTCAGCAGAGTGCAACTTGGCAGTCTATGAGACAAGCACAGTAAAGCAATTAGCATGGCCACCAACTTTGAGAAGCAATCGTTTGTTCGAATCACCAGTCAAATACAGGGGGTTATTTATATCCAAAGGTCAGCAGCCTCACTGTCAGAGGATTGCACATCCGGTCATGTTTGATGTGGAGGCTGCGTGAAGCAAAAATCTTCGTGGACTCATTAAAAGGACAGCTGCAATGCGTTGTAAAGGATATGATTGAGTATAACCTCGGCGCCTTTCACACACCAGCCAATATCACGCAGAGAATCAGCCGCCAAGTAAAGGGGTCACTCAAAGCAGTGCCCTATCTGAAGCGGCGGACTATGACAACCTCAGAAGGCCTGTCCGCCCTTGCTGTCAGTGAAAAAAAAAAAAAAACCCTCATCGCAAAGTCTTTGTTCAGAACAAAATAGCCAGAAAAGTGGGATAAAAAAAGGGCAAATCTACTGGAAAGCATCAGCTCGTGGGGAAAAGCAGCCTGATGTGACACGACCATCTTGAGTGATCTGTTCAGGTTATTCTGGGTGGTCTGATGAATTTTCAGTGGGCTCCAGTGAATCACAGCACTCTTCTCTCCTGATGTACCTGATCCCGCGCAGTTGTCAGGCATCTCCACTGATGGGTGACGGCAGCGATGAAATGATGAAACCTCACAGTGTTCAATCAAATCTCAGTTAACGCTGACGTATTAAAGCGCCATGTTTTTGTTGTTGTAAATACTGATTCTAGAAAGACGTCTCAGTTCGACGTATATGCAGAGAACATACAGAGGACAGAGATGAATATGCAGTTGACCGTGTTGTGTGATATTGACCCTGTTAAAGGAGTTGATAATGCATAGTTATAGTTGGTCTATAGTGTAAATATAAATAAGACATTAAGAATGACGGTGGCAAAACATAGCCAGAGGAGGTGGCACAGATGATGTGAGGGTTCGGTAAAATACGACAAAGTCAAAGATAACAGAGATTACCATTGGCCGGGAACTGAGGACGACTTCATGAAAATTCAACAGGCAACTATTTCTGATAGCCACCTCCGATTTTCAGTCTTCAAATTTATGGGCCCCAGTTTAATTGAATGTCAAGAAAATGATGGCGGGGATCTTGTTCAATCCACTGAGACATTGGTTGGTGGCTGTACACAGGAGTTTGCTGGATGGAATACAGTCGGGAAATCTGCCGAAAGACTAGCTAGAGGCTTTAAGGCACCCAAAAACAAAAGCCTATTCTAATGGTAACACCTTAAATGAGTACAGAAGTATGAGGACAATGTTTGGTGATGAACATGTTTATCAACTCTGAGCTGAGAAACTGTGTATAAATATCTAGATTATCGGATGCTATATCCTAAATGTTAATGGAACTTTAATGTAAGTTTGTTTAGCTATGCGAATGTGATCTGGTATAATGATTTTTTTTTTTAGTATCTGGACTTGTTTTGTGGACTCCAAGAATGTTTTGAATTTCCCCCCTGTGGGGCTAATATAAATTCCTTCACACGTCTCAGTTTATATGCACTGCTCCATTTCTTCACAGCAATTTCTTACTACCGGACCACCATTCCTAATTTGTGATCCCTTGCAAAGACACATCACATTTAGTGCATTCAAATCTAAAAATTGCTCCACTGGTTCTGCACTTTTATTTTGAAAGCGATGACGTGCTTCTTGAATGCATCAGGTTTAAGGACTGTGGAAGACAATGACACTGTTGACAAAGGGGGTTAAGCACTTAATACCATGGCGTTGAACGCTTGCATAACTTGTGATATATGGTGACCACTCATTTTTCTAAAATGCTCCAGGAGCCGAGGCCAAGCGCTGCCAGTGAATACTTGCAATATTGCCTCATTTGCAGGAACTGTCAGAATGAGTTACAGCGCACCTGTGCACACACATACACACAGCCACGCCTTCCCCACTGTCAAAGTAAATTGGGTGCATGTTCCCTAAACCCTATTTATGGCAGTCTTGTTGTTCTCCTGGATGCAGTGTCTGACATGCTGCAAAAGGGGCAAAATTCATTCAGCTGTCATCTGGCTGGAGAAAGAGCAATAGTCCAAAAAGTTTGCCTTGAAATTAAGAGATGCTAAGATAGACAGACAGGACAAAGGAGACGGAAAGGTTGAAACAGACTGGCAGATAAAAGAAAAAGATGGATCGAGCTATAAAATGAGACAAATGCACAGACTGAGGGATAGACTGCGTGCCTTGAACTCAACTGTCACTTCCAGCGTCCTCCCCATCTCAGCTTCCCGTCACTCACATCTGATGACAGCCCTCATCCTGTCTCTGCCTCTGTCACCTCAATCACAAACTGACTGATACTGTCATCATACTTTGAGAGTCACATCGAACAAGTAACCCGCTGTGTTTGCGTGTGCGATGGCATGTGTTTGTGTGTACCTGTTTGAGTACGTGACCTCTTGTTGGAAATGAGTGCGTGCAAATGCTCGACTGCATGTCTGCTTTTTGACAAGTCTTCTTGAGAAAAAGCTGTCTGACTGTTGCTGTATCTGACAGGTTCCCATTCGGAGAAAAGCCTATGGATTAGGTCGCAGCAACAAATACACCCGTCATGAATCTCAGCCACTGACACCAGGACACTCAATGCTTCAAAATTCGCTGCTGCATTGAATGCAGATTAAAATGTGCCTTGAGAGTCCAAACACATACATTTAGATCAGTGGTTCTCAACCTATACATTATGTTTTTAGCCAAGTAACCAAACCGGTTGTTGTTGCAGTGTTGTTGTTCAACAAAAACAACAACACTACTGTATAGCGACAGTCTCTAGAGGAATCATTTTTATTATTAATGTATGAAAATATGGCATTGTGTGGACACACACAACATTAGTGAACCACATATTGACAATAAACATTATTTCAAGACAGCTGAAGTTTCATTTCTGCATAGAAGGTTTTGATCGCAATATTGTGGGGAGCCCTGCATCAAACATCGAATTGTAATGTCAAAGGTGCACCGGGAGCCAACAGACACTTTTCCCAACTCTGGGATTCATAACCAGTCACCGCAGTTCTTTCATCTGTTACTGGCTCTGCAGTTGTCAACTCACATGAGGTAACTGATATGGAGTTTGAGACGCTCCAATCCTGAGTTGGGTACGTGATCTATTCCTTTATTCCTTGGTCAGCCTTGGATATTTGGATGAATTCCCCGACAAGAATGTGTTAGGAATGCTTAACTCCAAATGATTCTTAGGAAGAGCAGCTTGAGCAGCATATTTTGATGAGCTGTTGGACAATGTCCCCAGCATATTTATATCCAGACATTAATTTCATTAGCACTGTGTCTGGTCAGTAAAGCCTGTTTATTCCCAGCTCATGACATGAAGCTCATGAATAAATAAATAAAGGAAGATCCATCTTAAAAAGTACATCTCCTTGCTGACATACTGTTGATACACTTTGGCCCTGAGAAAGAACTTCTTGACTTGACCTGGACTGGCTCAATATAGCCAGTGCAAGTGTCCCAAAATATTACTCAACTTATACTGTAATGACTCCTCAAACCTGCTTCACCCAGAATGCATTTCAAATTAATTCTTGTTTGATAGAACTGATTTCCATCTACAGTGGAGCCTCGGTTTTTGTCGTCTCAGAATTTGGACAAATCAGATTTTTTTTGCTTCGGATTTCAAACGAAAATCCAGAACTCGAACGTCCCCGAAAAAAGCCGGAAAAAACATAATGCGCGCCGACTGATCAGCTGACCCAGGACGTGCTTTGTTATTGTGTATAACGCAGCCTCTGTATGCAGATGTGTCCCGTTAGCTACATTTACTGACTGTCTTTTCTTCATATTGAGGTGTAAAACCTTTGCTGTCTCCGCACTGTACCGTGGTAGAGTGTCACAGGGGAGGTGCTGGAGCGCTCACTCCAGGGTTTGATGTCCTGTTGTGGGCTGGAGCTGGGACAGGGATGAGGCCAGTCTGGGACAGAGCGTGACTTGGTTTATGACTTTGTCACAGCCAAACTGCACAGAAGCGCACATTCAGAGCTGGACACGCACCGGGCACCTCTTCACTTCTGGAGAGACGTCACTCACTCGGCAACCCCTCCCACATGCAGCGGCCACACACATAGAGGAACAGCGCACCTGCAGCAGACACTCTACAATCACTCCTACAGAAGACTATTTTAAGGCTTGGAACGCATTATTTCTTTTTTCATTCACTATAATGGGAAAAATCGATTCGGATTTCGAACAAATCGGTTCTCAAACAGCCGTCTGGAACGGATTGTGGTCGAGAACCGAGGTACCACTGTATTCCTTTCCAACATTAGTGAGAACTAGATGTCCACTATAAAAAATGGCCTGCAAAAGGTTGCCAACTCTCAAACACAACTGGAAAGGCACTGGGTCTGTGCATACCTCCATCAGTTGTGTTACTTTGCTCCTATTACATACACACGGAAGGGGTGAAGAACTACATCACATTGAAGTTGGTTTATTACTGTGATTTAGCTGGATGTGTTTTATGCATTGAAATGTTCCTGCTGTCATTTTTTTCAGTAGTTGGTCATACGTCATATGGAATGAAACAATGAAATTGACATCAACAAATCCAAAAGTACTGACTAAACATCAGCTAAATCAATGTATTTAATGCAATTCCAAACAACCCTAAGTCTTGCTGAAATATGATCATTCATGCGTCCATTTTAGAGCGAGCTTGTTCACAAAAAGGCAAACCAACATTCAGCTCTGGACATTGCAGGAAAAGAAAACAGTTATTAGAGATCATATTTTTGTTTGACAGGCTGCAGCAACAGCCTGGTGAGCAGCAAGTATCATGAACAGTCTTAAGCTCTTCATGTTGCCATGGGAATGCTAGCGCTGCTAGAGGTGAGAGTACATCTAGAAATCCCAAATTAACTTGTTATCTCATGGTTCAGTGACAGATGAAAGCAGGCATGTTTTGGTGATGAGGAATTTTAACACTGTTGATAAGAGCATGCAAGCACTGTATACACACTGTACCTGAACAGTCTACACTTGCAAAGTTGCTTCAATTATTCATTTGACACGTTACCTTCCGGAAGCTTTGTGTTTACGTGCAATGGAGCGACTGTTTCTCACCCATCTGGATAAGGAAATGGTCCCTGTGCGACTGGATCACTAAATGAAAACCTGCACTCTTCCCATAAGCAAAGCACATGGTTAGTTGGTTGTAGTGGTCCTCACTTACTGTTTAAACCTGCTTCTGTTTCATGTGTCCAATTGCCCCCTTAAGATGTTCTTTTGTTGGACAGCGGCAGTGATGTGCATTTTCAGTGAAATGTCCTCCCCTGTCCACTTCTGAAATATAAGTTACGGATTTAGTCATGAACATTCATTTTGTCCACTGAGAGGACACAAGAGGAGACACAAGAACAAGGCCTGTGCGAGTCTGGGTTCACATATGGATATAAAAAAAGTGGAGGATTGTGGCTAACCTTCACTTTTGGCTACTTTAAGATGATTAATTTGCTAGTGTGTTTTAGCTGGAGGGCAGATGCAAGTGGAGAAAACTTATAATTGCCTCAGTGGTGTGTACCCTTCACAATGTCATGTTGATGATAGAGCGACCCAATTCAATGAAGACTAATCTAGACAGGATTTATCGGGGAAATTGATACAGTTGACAATAAATAGCATGAGGTCATTTCTGCTTGAGTTATTCTTCTGTCCAATTCCCAAATTTGTGTTCAAAGGACTTTGAGGAGTTACTGAGATGGACAACTCTCGAACATTCACACTCCACAGTGGAACTTGCTCCACGTGTTTCTGGGAATTACTGTAGAGGGAATGTGTTTAAGGTGGACCTGAACTGATGATGATGTTTATTTTCAACTGCCACTCCTTTATTTATTTTATCATGTCTTCTTATTATTCCCTGCTTCTTTAGCTGGAGACTGGAGCTTCACCCAGCTACTTAGTTTGAGAGACCTCCCTGAAAAGATTTTCATACAGACTAACTGCTGTTCACACTTGCATTTATGGGAAATATTGGATGAATTTATTTTATATTATTAATCCTTTGCTTTGTTGGTTCCATGAACCGGCCTGTCATGATTATGAAACAATATTTGTAGGCAAGCAAATCATGAAAATGTATTCCGTATACTTGTTTTTCGAACTAAGCTACTTGGAAATGGTGCATATGTTAAGGTGACATTTCAACTTGCTAGCACGTATCATATAACACGTCTGAAACAAAAATAAGAGACATTTATGTTCTGCACTTTAAGAACAAACCTGCTGAAATTGCCATTCTGGTCATGCCGTTAATTCTTTGCATCTGTACAATACTTGCCCTTTGAATGAATGGCATTAAACATCTAAGTAACAACCTTGCCTTTAGCATTGATGACTCTTACGTTTTCAATGCATGATCACATCTTTAAAGTCTCAAGAGGGAAGTAAACTGTAGGCCACGTTTTTCATTCAAAATGGCCTCGCATTTCTCTCAGACAATTCGAAATCATGATTCATCCATCACAGACTTAAGACATTTAGATTTTATGCATTGGTGGGGCGGGAACAGACAGACAGACAGACCGACAGACAGACAGACAGACAGACAGATAGATAGATAGATAGATAGATAGATAGATAGATAGATAGATAGACAGACAGACAGACAGACAGACAGATAGATAGATAGATAGATAGATAGATAGATAGATAGGTAGATAGACAGATAGATAAATAGATGGACGGACAGACAGACTGACGGAGAGTCGGACAGACAGACAGACAGACAGATAGATAGATAGATAGATAGATAGATAGATAGACAGACAGACAGACAGACAGACAGACAGACAGACAGATAGATAGATAGATAGACAGATAGATAAATAGATGGACGGACAGACAGACTGACGGAGAGTCGGACAGACAGACAGACAGACAGATAGATAGATAGATAGATAGATAGACAGATAGATGATAGATAGATAGATAGATAGATAGACAGACAGACAGACAGACAGACAGACAGACAGACAGACAGATAGATAGATAGATAGATAGATAGATAGATAGATAGATAGATAGATAGATAGACAGACAGACAGACAGACAGACAGACAGACAGATAGATAGATAGATAGATAGATATATAGACAGATAGATAAATAGATGGACGGACAGACAGACTGACGGAGAGTCGGACAGACAGACAGACAGATAGATAGATAGACAGATAGATAGATAGATGATAGATAGATAGATAGATAGATAGACAGACAGACAGACAGACAGACAGACAGATAGATAGATAGATAGATAGATAGATAGATAGATAGATAGATAGATAGATAGACAGACAAACAGACAGACAGATAGATAGATAGATAGACAGATAGATAGACAGACAGATAGATAGATAGATAGATAGACAGACAGATAGATAGACAGACAGCTAGATAGATAAATAGATGGACGGACGGACAGACGGACAGAAAGACAGACAGACATACAGACAGACAGACAGACAGAAAGACAGACAGACAGACAGACAGACAGACAGACAGACAGAGAGATAGATAGATAGATAGATAGATAGATAGATAGATAGATAGATAGATAGATAGATAGATAGATAGATAGATAGATAGATAGATAGATAGATAGATAGATAGATAGATCTCTTTGTCCTGTTTTCCTTTCCACTATCTGGAAATACATAACATGTTCAAATTATCCAATTCCCAGGGCATTTATGTTTCCTTTTTATAGTATTTTCAAACACAGACAGTGCATGATGATTTAAGAGCAGTCTGACGGAAGTTCACCCGAAACAATAGCATTCCTTTCCAACACCCTTAATGGCAATTTAGACTCTGTGTTATATACTTTAGCGAGATTTATATAAAATGGGAAGGTTTTAATGAACACCATGGGAGTTAAAGAACGATGGTTTAGTCAAAAATACTGCAAATGGAATACATAACACAAGTCTAGGTAATGGGTGTTCGACTGACATGCAACCAACACTGCGGGTAACTGAAACATTAAAAAAAAACAAGCCAATTCCAAGTGAATCGGATTAATGTGTTGGGGGTCTCTGAGTATCCGCATGTCCGTGAGAAACATTTTTCTCGTGGCCACTGTAGCTGTTCCCCAATAATAACACCCATAGTGAATTCGCCATCCTTGTCTTGTTGCTCTCCTCTTAGCAAACTCCATTTGCATTTTAATTCATGTGCTTGCGCGGCTCAGCGTGGCTAATCCTGTGCTAACCTAAATGAGGGCTGTGTTCTTTGTAAAGAGTGTGTGTCTGTGCCATGTTGCTTCATGTCAACTTTTCTAGCTCTGCGCTGCAGCAGACTCGCACTCACAAACACATAAACTCTCCAGGCGAGCAGACGTTTGTCATAAAGAGCCATTTCTGCTTTCAAACACATCGCCTCATTTATTATTTTGCCCCTGTAGCGTCATAACTGTGTGAAGCAGACAAGCTGGCCAATTAAATCAATCCGCACACCTTGGGTATATCATATGCAAATGCTGCTCCGGCTGAGGGAAGGAATGGGGTGACAAATTCTGGCTCTCTGCTCCCTCTCTCCTGACTACCTACAGTAAAAAAGGTGCTTAGATGAAAAGAGGATTACAGCTTTGCTTCCCACCTGAGACGCCTGTTGGAGCCATTATTGTGTTTACACGTGAAAAGCCCTTTTGCTAAAGTGCTGACGAGCCATGGCGGAATGCCGAGACTGTGTGAAGGAGATACAAATTGTGCTGTTGGTGAGCACATTGTGATTGTATTTAGATAGTGCTTCACACAGCAGCTGTTCGTCTGTGTGTCCGTGCATGCATTTGTACACGGACGTGTGTGGCTTCGCTTGTGCACCTCGGGTTTCAGGAGACTTGATCGAAAGTGTTTTTGTTCTGAGAATGTTATTTCTCCAAACCCAAATTCCAAACCGAATTCTCCCATATTTTTTTTTCTTTCTTCTTCTTTTCCTTTCCACTTCTCCCTTCAGGGGTCGCACAGTGGATCATCCTCCTCCATCTCATCCTGTCCTCTGCTTCCTCTTCTCTCAAACCTCCAAACCTCATGTCCTCCTTCACCGCCTCCATCAATCTCCTCTTTGGCCTTCCTCTCCACCTTCTGCCTGGCAGTTCCAACCTCAACATCTTCCTACCAATATACTAGCTCTCTCTCCTCTGTACATGTCCAAACCATCTCCATCTCGCCTCTCTGACTTTGTCTCCTAAACACCTGACATGTTCTGTCCCTCTGATCTACTGCTTCCTGATCCTATCCATCCTGCTCACTCCCAGAGAGAAGCTCAGCATCTTCATCTCTGCTACCTCCAGCTCTGCCTCCTGTCTTTTCCTCAGTGCCACTGTTTCCAAACCATCCAACATTGCTGGCCTCACCACCCTTTTGGACACTTTCCCTTTCATCCTTGCCGACACCCTTTTGTCACACATCACCTGACACACATCTTCAACCATATTTTTTTTTCTTTAAGGGAAGGATGAAGTGTGAGACTGGAAGGTAGGTCACTGCCCTTCTTCTGTGTCAGTTGTGAGGACATGACGTTGCTCTACACTGATGAGAAAAAAAGGTGAGCAAAATTCTCTGTTTCATGATCTTTGGCCTTGAACAACTATTCCAGTGCAAACCGACATCACATTTAAACCATGATCACCCCATCAGCCAATGCTGTGGCGCTTATGTAGAAGCCTATGTTTCCCAAGGTGAGATAATTGGTCCAGGTTGCTGATGCTACAATGTCGCTGGACAAAACACCACTGCAGAAATGTGTTTTAAAAATGTATGCTGTGTCAGTTCTGACTTGAGCCTGGGGAATAAAGATTGCTGATGTCTTACAGCGAAAAAGCATGCGGACAAGAATCAAAATCGCAAAACCGGACAATAGTGTTGCCCATAGTAGAATTTTTTTTTGCACAGGCAGCAGGACCTCTTTATACTGCATTTGCCACATGTATGCCACAGCCTCGTGCACACAAGCCTACAACTATAAGGCTGCGCCAAGCCAAAGTCAAGGGAAATGCACTTAAATGAGCTTGGACGCATCAGATTTTGGCGAGAATGAGTGCTTCCTTTCATCCTGGACAGCCACGTCCTGAGAGCAAAAAAAGCTCATTGTGAAACAGTATTGGCAAAACACCAGATAAATATAGTCAGGAAATATCTCCACTTCGACAAGCCAGTCGCTTTTTATGAACTTGTGTGGACTCCTTATGGGAATTGGTAGAAAGACACAGGTGAAAAGGATGAGTGCCCCTCCTCATTGAAATGATAATAACCCATAAGCTGATTTAAAAGTCTATTATTTTCGCAGCATTCATCAATCCCTCCGCCAAAATCCATGCCTTTCTTGTGTTTGACAGAATTCCAATGAGCAGGATGACCTCCTGCCAGTAGCAGCATGCATTTCCAAAATCGCTCATGTTTGGTCTGGGTGCCGCCCGTTGCGTTTGCAGCGGGGGCTGATCATCTGCCTTTAAAACGCTTGCAGTGGTGTGTGTCCGAGTGATGGGGAAGGAATCTCAGTTGCTTTCAAACCTCGAGCAATTGCCTTTCACCTGTACTCAGAGTTGATATGCTCAGTGTTCTGCATGATGCTTTTCCATCACAAGACTGACCTTTGTTAGTTTCTTGACTTACAGAACATACCAGTTTTTCATTTTCCATTCATCTGTTTTTAGTACAAATTATCAAATAACTAAATAATAACACACGGCGGCCAACAGTTTAGCACTGTGGCCTCGCAGCAAGAAGGCTGTGGGTTCAACTCCCGCGCCGGACCACTGAACAGACTCAACATTGCCCACAGTCGTGAATGTGTGAGTGAATGGTTGGTTGTCTATATGTTACCCTGCACAGAACTGGTGACTTGTCCAGGTTGTCGCCCTCTTATCACCCGCTGATGCTGAGATTAGGACAGCTCCCTCTGCGACCCTCTTCTGGAGGACAAAGCAGGATCCAAAATGTATGTCTGCATGTATAACACGGTACCGAAATAAGACAAACACAGATGAAGGCCTTCGTACCCCACTGATTTGAATTACATTTAGTCGCAAATCCTTTTTGTAGTGATTCATTGAATAGGCTTCATCCAACTGTGTTGTATTTTTCAGAGCTCAGGAGGCGGCGTACTTGGTGAAAAATGATGTTTGGTCAAGACAACAGTACAAGAGTATAAAACAAACAGCGCCATCAAGTGGCCTCAGAAAATTATGATGCTGTTTCATGACACCTCATGAAGCCATCACTACCCTTCAGTGTGCTGCGTTTTTGGAAACCTCATACACTCTTATGCTGTCTTGTGTCAGCACAACTCCCCGAAGCTCAGTTCTCTTCCACTTTCTTTCTTTCACTCTCCTCCAATGTGGTTGAATTCATGTTCATTCTTTTACTCCACCGCCTCATCCTCAAGCCTTTAATTCATCCGTACATTATATATCCATGTTCTTTTCCCGAAGCAGACTTGCCTGTCAAGCTCTTTTGCTTCTGAAGAAGACTCCTGACTTCCCATGTCTTACCCTTTGGAAGTCTTTCAGGGGTGAGTTAATATCTTGTCTTCATTTTTTGTCTGTTTTAAATTGGGTTATTGCTAACACTGATTCGGTGCTTTCCTCACACCACATCTATGTCACGAACATAAGCGCTGCTAATCCCACTCGCTGTACTGGGCAGCTTCCTTCTCCAGCTCATTCTAGAGTATTTTGCCGTATTTCTCCATTTCCAATCCCAGGTTCTCAGACCTTTCAGCTGAATATACCTCACACTACTTTTATTTTTATAGATTTTTGTCTTTTTTTGTTCTCGGATTTGCTAGTGTTTTCAGCAACCATCATGCTGGCAGTCTTTGACATGATCCGGATCCTCTATTTCCCATGTGATCCTATTGAGGATCAACATTGCTGTGTCTTTTTGCAGGGTAAAAAAATACATCTACAGCATAAGCATATATCATTTTGCCATATGGTCTAACTCTTTCTCAACAAGAACTATGTTTGTGCAAAATGTTGCTGGTGATATTACACATTTTCCCCCGAAGCTGGAGACCAGTCCGTCATCATCTTACGCTCTGATAGTTTTTCTGTTTTTAATTATATTTTCAGACATCTTAAGCTCAACTACACTCTGCACACAGAGGCTGGCAGTGCAGTGGCAGGCAGTCACTCCTGCTCAGTCGCCCATTTAGCATTCACCACTGCCTCCAGTCTCAGGACAGAGAGCACTGCAGGGACATCATAGCATTTGAGGCTTTTAAAATTCTACAGAGGACACAACACTAAGGGAGAGAGTGCGTGAGGGAAGGAAATGCGGAGATGAAGAACAAGAGTATAAGAAGATAAGTTAGAAGAGAGGGCAGGGAGCAGTGGGTGATTTGGACAGGAGGGGAAATTGGAGTTGGGAGTCAAAGTGTCGGTGAGATAGAATCTATTCCTTTGATCTTTGTGGAATGTATGGCCACAAAAAGCTGGTCAATACCTCAGTCGTCTCATTTTTACAATTACGGAGCAGACTAAACTTAAAAGGGTCGGAGACTGAAGTGGATTTTAGTGCATTAGCTTGAGTGCGCATTTCACCCATTTATCTGTTGTTGGGTTGTGGGTAAAAGCATAGCCAGTAAATCCAGAAGCCTCTGTTTCCCACTGAATGAAAATAAGTGGTTCCTGAGTCAGACTGGAACACATCTTTAATTCAAGAATGTTAAACGTAAGAACGCACCGCAAATGGTCTGACTTTGATGCCGACTTGGAGCCATGAATCTTCTGGAGTGCTTGTCACTGTCTGACACGTCCTTCAATTCCTATTCTGTCGTTTCTGCTAATGATTTTGCAGCTTGCGCCTCCCTCTGGTCGGAGTCACTGCACTTGAAATTAACCATTAGTCATATCAATGGCATTTCAAAAGCAAAAATACATTAAAAAATGTAGGGGGAAATCTGTGTGGGTAGACATAATTTGGTGCAGGCTTCCCTGGCTTTCTGGTTTTCTGAAATGATATACCATCATCATGAAAAATTTGAAATACGCTCACAAATGCGTGTGTTGATATTTTCTCCAAAAGGATCATTAAAAGCACAACAGTATAAACACAAAATCTGACTAAACCTTCTGTAGAGTGCCTGCTAACACCTTGATGTAGTATCACAACGCGAATGACCCCATGGTGATCAAAAATTCCTACCCGTGAATCTTCATCTTTTGGAGAACAAACCCTTTCAAACAAAAACACCATTTAGATTAATGGAGCCAATGCTTTCCTTCAATGTCTCCCTACTCATTTATCAAAGCCTTTCCATTCATTTGTCAGTAAATATTCATGCTTCCCTGTTGTTTATGTCCTGCTCCTGTCGAGCTGCTCGCCTCTAATGATGATGTACTTTGTTATTCCAGGCTGATGGCAATAGTTAGTAGCACACAGTGTCGATGCAACGTGATGAAATTGTGTCTCCTCATCATCTCTTCTGCCTCATGACCAAAAAAAAAAAAGTCCCAACTAGGTTGGATGCTGACTATGGACGAGCTCCCCCTCATTAATGACTTTACAAACAGTGCCAGTGGCTTGCCGAGTGTCTGGAATGACAAATTGTGTCGCTAGGATCTTCAAAAAAAGAAAAAAAGTTTCCATACAGTTGGCCGTCAAAGCTCCTTTTTGTGGATCAATAGCTTTTAGACGTAATGGCCGTTAGGGAGGTGGAGTGAACTTGTTCTGGGCTGGGTTTCACCTCCAAAAAAGGGATTCTCTATGATCATTCGCGGAGCGTTACAACCTTATGGAGGTAGAATTAGAGCGGAAAGAAACATATTTTCCCTCAGATCTAACAGGAGCTGTTACTCATGCTCGCGCCTGTGTGATCAACATGAGTTTTGAATTGAAATGCCCTAACTAATTCTGTTTATGTATTCCGTGCTTAAATGCGGAGACATTTAGCCAAAGTTGCCGTGCTCTGCATATCCCCAGGGCATCTAACACCATGACAACATGACAAGAACGATCTTCTTGCACAGATTATTAATGTTGATGCATCACGATTAAGCCTAGCTGCAAAACACCCGGCAGTTTTTTTTACCACTGTAGAGTGGCAGTTTTGCTTTTATTTTCCCTCCTACACTTAATACGACAACAAAATAAATCGGTTCTCCCCGCTGAGTAATTCCCTTCACGTGCAACGTTGTGGAAAAACACTTAGGCCAAATGTCTATTGTGTTGTGGATGCAGTAAATCTTTAGTGAACTGATAATATACAGCATGAGCAAGCGAGAAACACAGCAGACAAATATACTGTTTATATTTTCACGAGATCATTACAATATACATCCAAGGTGAGTGGAAACAAGGCTTTTTCCGAAACAGGAGCGACACAACTCATAATCCACAGCCCTACCCGGAGCAACGGTATGTGGAAGTGGTTTTCATTTTTTATCCTCTCCCCCGCGCACAACGCACGAGCCACACTGCCCCGTCTGGAACGCTGCATGGAAAACATTCTTTTAGTCCATTTAAGTACGGATGCGTATGTGTCAGTATATGACGCATTAGTCCACTTTTGTGAGGACATGTTGTCTTGGTGGCAGCGTGACAAAAGCACAGAGGCAGATGCTGTATATATCAACAGTACCATGTCCAAATTCCACCCCTTTTGGAACAAGACTGACTTTGGCATCAACGTAGAACGCAAAAGACCTGTTGAAAATACTCACTATTTGACACCTTGGGACTAAGAATTTGTTGTAAAGCATATCAACTCTGGAACGTGGATGTTCTGACACCGCCCATAATGTGCCACATCTGTGGGAACCAACAGCCTGTTCAGAATAAGCTCTGAATGTACGATAATGTGGACGGAAACGTGTGCACTGTCTGTGTGCTTTGATAGTCTGCATTGTCATTCATTTTTACGCAAAAGAATTTTAATTTTAAGGTAAAAAATCATGCGTAAATCCTGTGAAAATCACACGTTATTAAAGTCTACGTCTCCTGTGGAAACATGATTTGGCTTCTGAAAGCGAGTAAAATATCTGCATCTTCCTATGCCTCTATTTATCTCACTGCCTGCTCTTCTCGATACTGCTCTGATTTCTTCTTCCTCCCTCGACATCTCCCCGTCCTTAAAGTCAGCGTGGGTGTGATTGGGCCCACATTTGCATGAGCAAATCACACAGGCTGTTGCAGCTTGACAGCGGCATGATTTCCAAATGATTCAGTTGAGATCTGCAGGTGGGCTTGTGTGTCTGTCTGGGCAACGTACACACCAGGAGTGTTTGTGGATCGCTCTCCCTCTGCGGATGCCCTACTTCGCTTCTCCACCGCCCGTCAGACACTGGCAAGTGCATTCATGTTTGCAGTCTCTCACAAATGCGCTTGACAAATTTATGCCTTTGGGAAATGAGCAGGTTAACCACGACAAAAATATAGGGATCATTTGATGCAAATCTGTGTTTTTTTTAAACCGATAAATGGTTTGCCAAAGTCCACATTTTCAAAGAATCCATTCTTTGATACAGAAACTAGTCTCAGTAAACTTATTAAGGTTTCATGAAACAGTGTACTCATTGGCAGAGGCCACCAGATGGCACTGTCTGCTGTAAAATGACTTGAACAGCTCATTAAATGAAGCCTCACATCATTTGTAAACCACGACTGCCATCTAGTGGTGTCTGAACATTCTGACACTGTTTCATCAGCCATGCAACAGTGTTTCATGATGCCTCGTCTACCCATCACGAAAATAAATTGTTTTGAAATACCTTTTGAGATAACCATACTGCATTAATATGTCTCAGATTAATATGAAAGACCATTATTCTCATATACCTGATTCATATTTATTCATGTTACATCCACTGCCAGTGATCTGTGTTGATGAGGTTTCATGAAACAGTAGCCACATTTTCAGAATCCGCTCCTTGTATGACCGGAGCAGGAGCATGGTTCGCATTGCCGGCAGTAAATCAGACTTGTTCCTGGTGCATGTTGGCCTCCGCCAGGGCTGCCCTTTGTCACCGGTTCTGTTCATCACTTTTATGGACAGAATTTCTAGGCGTAGCCAGGGGTCGGAGGGGATCCGGTTCGGGAACCACGGAATTTCATCTCTGCTATTTGCGGACGATTGTTCTGCTGGCCTCATCGGACCGGGACCTTCAGCATGCACTGGGTCGGTTTGCAGCCGAGTGTGAAGCGGCCAGGATGAGGATCAGCACCTCCAAGTCTGAGGCCATGGTTCTCGACCGGAACACGGTGGTTTGCTCTCTCCAGGTTGGTGGAGAGTTCTAGTCTCAAGTGGCGGAGTTTAAGTATCTCGGGGTCTTGTTCTCGAGTGAGGGAAAAAGGGAGCATGAGATTGATAGACGGGTTGGTGCAGCGGCAGCAGTGATGCGGTCGCTGTATCGGACCGTCGTGGTGAAGAGAGAGCTGAGTCACAAGACGATGCTCTGGATTTACCGATCGATCTACGTTCCCACCCTCACCTATGGTCTCGAGCTTTGGGTAATGACCGAAAGGATGAGATCGCGGATACAAGCGGCTGAGATGAGTTTCCTCCGCAGGGTGGCTCTGCGCACCCTTAGAGACAGGGTGAGGAGTTCGGTCATCCGGGAGGAGCTCGGGGTGGAGCCGCTGCTCCTCCACATCCAGAGGAACCAGCTGAGGTGGCTCGGGCATCTGATCCGGATGCCCCATGTCCTACCGGGAGGAGACCCCGGGGAAGACCCAGGACTCGCTGGAGAGATGATGTCTCCGGTCTGGCCTGGGAACGCCTCGGGATCCCCCGGGAAGAGCTGGAGGAGGTTTGTGCGGACCGGGAAGTTTGGGCTTCCCTGCTCCGAATGCTGCCTCCGCGACCCGACCCCGGATAAGTGGCAGAAGAAGGTGAAGGTGAAGCTGGTGGCACTCGTGATTTTTAAAAAAATGGTGCGAAATAGCTGTTGAAAATGAAAGCAAATAGTGCCATCTAGTGGCTTCTGAAAAATGGGACACTGTTTCTTCATGCCTCAGCAACGCATTTCTAGTGTCCAGCATTAAGAAAAACAGAAAAAATCTACTGAAATTGTTCGATATTTCTTCTATTTCCATTCCTTCCTCGCCTCTATAATCACCCGGACACCAGTGTGGCTTGAAAAAACCAAAGGCAGAAAATTAAAATGAGCCCTGATGTTGAAGTGTGATTTGTTCTCATTCCTTTCAATTAGTTTTTTTTTTTCCTTCCATCCAAATTAATTCTGGCAAATGATAATTAACATTTGGACCCTCCACTATAGCCTGTGTGTGTGAGCGGTTTATCTATCTCTTGGCTCTTTGCTCACAATTACTTCACTCATTTCTAGTCGTATTTTTAGCTAAATAACTTGCCTAGAGTTCTAATAAGGAAGGACAAATTAAAAGTGTATTTAACCCTTTCGCTCTTCTTTCTTTTTAAAATACATCAAATTGAACACTGAGCACACCATGAAAATACTTTCAGGGAGTGATGTGATATTCGCATCTCTCATATCTGAAGTATTACATAGGGTGCGTCAACAATCACGGCACCATTTTAGGCGCAAACAGCAAGTGTAAACTAGAACTGAGCCAAAAGTCTCACCAGGGTATCCACATTTGTACTCTCACCTTTGGCCAGAAGCTTTGGGTAGAGGCAGAAAGTAGAAGATTGAAATGTGTTTTGAGCCTGTTGTAGTGGCTAAAACATTGGCAGGAACATGTCGGCTCGCAATTCCACCCTTGCACACCAAGCTTCTCGCTCCGCACCTCGAGCGGCACAGAAGGCGAGCGTTTTTTTCACTCAATTAATACAGTTATGTGTCAAAATGCTATGCAGAAGGTTGCCTTTGTCGTCAGCATGGGACGCAAAAGTCCACTTTTCCAATGTCAATATATTACGCCATGAAAGAGAGGATCAGTTGGACGTCAATACACTCCTGCACCTGTGCTCCTCCAGTCAGCACCACCAGGGCCTGGCTTTGATTCCTGGTATTGGAATTGAGTTTTAGTTCCTTATAGGATTTTGTTTACTGGTGGAGGTTTGCGCTCTCTGAGAGCATTTCTAGTTAAAAGTTGAATCAGTCTTTTCTTGTATTATTAATTATAAGCCTTGCTTTTAGTCAAAATATCACATCCCGCTTGACTTAGGATACATTCACTTGTATGTGATATTTCAGCAAAATTGAGGGATGTCTTTCAAGACAATACGATATAGTATACAAGTTGAAACAAGTTCAAAATTCTGCCAACACAACAAGTCAAAAAACAACACATTTAAGATTGTATTAACACAAGAAATGTGTTTGCCGTCGGTTTCTGTCTTTTTTTGAAGACCCATTGAAATGCTAAGAGTATGACTCACACCTGTTACAATATGTAATAAAGTGAGTTCCTACAGCATGTGCCCCTCTTGTACAGGAAGCAGTTGACCAAAGAAAGCACGCAAGGGAAGGCAACACCAACTCTATATGATTAACTTCCTTTTTTTTTCCTTTATATTTTTTTCCAAATTGTTTTTATACTTTTTGTTGTGCATGAACAAAGCTATGATCCTAGTGTACAGTGCCGAAAATATATTTTCAGACACTCTTGAAGTTTGACTCAGTCTCAAATATTAATGTGGAAATGTGTGAAAGAAAGAAAATACATTAACAAAGTCAACAAACAACAGAATGGGTTTAAAATTTTACAAAATATAAAAGAACTACCACATCAAATTATTACGTAGCAGCTCTCTCAATGGGACACCACAGAATCCGAGGGACATCTGAACTCTTTTCATCCACCACTGTAGAACGTACTCATGCTGACCTAATATGTACGTTCAAATGGTTTACAACTGAAGATGTTGTCGACACATATTTCAACACCGCTTGAAGTTTACTAATCACGAATATGAGTCACCTGATCTAATGTGCTTCTGAATTTCAATTTAAAGACTCATAAAAGCGAACCACTGACTCACCATGGATATGCCACTCGTATCGACAACTAGTGTTGCCATTTACAGAAGTAAATATTGTATCAACATTCAAAGTTTTAAATTGTTTGAGTTGTCCGTCCTGTTCCACTGACATACATATTCTGATCAAATGCAAGTGGAGTTTAGCTTGGATTTCTGCCAATGGTTTTACTACAACTGCTACATGTTTGACTGACAACACAAAGTAAAAACTGGTATGGTTTTCATGGGAGTGCTCAGCACTGACTATGCAGATAAATACCACATTCCGTGACATTGGCACTGGTTTTTCCACATCAAACAGAAGTGGGAATCCGTATCACCCAAAATAATCTTCATATCTCCGAGTGGCCCAGCTCCAAGGCTGAGAAATGTGCATGTTTCTTTTCTGTCAGAGGTCCGACTTTGCTCTACATGAATTAATTAATGACTGAGTCCCATTGAGAGCGTCAGCTTGCTTTTGAAAATCCGCAAGTAGAGAAGAAGGTTCAGCCTGGTGGAGAGGGAGGGGGAGGCGTTCGACAGCCCAAATGGAGGGCGTCCTCCTCCTTTCATTCACCTCTGCTATCCAGCCCTCTTATTTGTCTCTTCTTTCTGATCTGTCCCTTCTCCCCTCGTGAATGACCCTGGAGGATTGGTGAGCTGTGAACAGTAGCTAGTCGATCAAGGTTTGAGAAGATCTCAGCCATCATGTTCAATTTAGGCAGCATGCAGTTACTGTGTGCTCGTGCATGCATGTGAGTGTCGATCCGCACGCAGCAGCAGGGGGTTGTCAGAGCAGGTCGGCCTGACACGGGAGTCGGTTTCAGAGGTTGCCTCGGAAATGGGGCGGAAACAATTTTGCAAACTCTGTGTCGGAAACAGATGGGAGATGTGACTTTGGGCGTGAACAGAAACTCTTGTAAAGGACAGGCAAAACCAAAAAAATGCATTATTTATATATTTTGTAGCGGCTCAGAAACTTGATGTGACCGCAACAGTGTGTGGTTAGGTTTATCCTTGTCCAACACACTGCCGACTCTAATCATCCTGAAGAGGTGAAGATGAATGAAGGACGGTGTCAGCATGACAAGAACTTTCCACAGATCCGTGGCCCAGAACCGGGTTTAGCAGTCATTGCTGTCACAAATCACCTTCCATAACCGGATGAGAACGCTACATAGTGTTGCCAAATCCTCCGTAAGGAGAGTCATTATTGGCAGTCCGAGAAGTCGCTAAGTGACACCATCACCTAATATGCATGATGGCAAATCCTAACCATGATTCATTTACCGCCGAGAGGCGCAGTCGTGCCATGTACACCAGTCGCCGACCGCAGAAGGATCTGCACTGATACTTCAGTGAGTGAGTGTGACACTATAACAATAACTTAGAACGGCTTAAGAGAAGGCGCAGAAAGATTACTGAGTGTCAATGGTAGACCAACAAATAAAACAGTTTGCTCTCCAGACAACACGGAACAGTTGTAAGTGCACGAGTTCCTGGTCCTCCGATCGCACTGATGCACAAGACATGTCGCACCGAGGATGATAACAGCAACAACAAACATGGAGGAATCCCTGAACAAAAGCAAACATCACATGAACAAAAGCAACAGCAGCATCTGTTTACCTTAGTTCAAGGACATTTTTCGCTACACAATGTCCAGGGTTTCCACTGCTCTGAATGGACTTGAATTCTTGCAAAATTGAAATTCTTGTACAAATATTTTCAAGACATTAAAAGGGCTTTAGTTGAAATAACGTCATATGAAAACTTGAATATAGCCACCATCGTATAAATATATATATATATATATATATATATATATATATATATATATATATATATATATATATATATATATATATATATATATATATGGATTCATTGAGAGGATCTGAGTCATGTGATGTTTCCTGTTCATGCTTATTGCAATATATATATATATATATATATATATATATATATATATATATATATATATATATATATATATATATATATATATATATATATATATATATATATATATATAATCGTTATAATCGTTTTATGTTAATTTAACAGTTTGCTCTCCAGACAACACGGAACAGTTGTAAGTGCACAAGTTCCTGGTCCTCTGATCACATTGATGCACACGACATGTCGCACCTAGGATGATAACAGCAACAACAAACATGGAGGAATCCCTGAACAAAAGCAAACAAAAGCATGTGTTTACCTTAGTTCATATATATATATATATATATATATATATATATATATATATACATCTTTTTCTAACATTTGTCCATTTGGTTTCAAATAGAAGTTGCTTTACCAGCTAGGCAAAAACTCGGGACATCACAGTATCTGCTTCTCCCCTGTGACCACGAAGGGACTCAGCAACTTTTCAGCGGTGACATGCTAAATGCAGTACCAGCGAGGTCACATACAGCCGAGTGTGAAAGTGAATTTAGTTTATCACGTCCAAGACAGAGGTAATCTAAAGTCAATTGAAAGCTCTGAAGGATCTAATAAGGAGGAGTGCAACAATCATTTATACTGATAAGCCTACAACTTTATTGACCCGCAGTTCCAAGACTTATCACCCAGGGCCTATTGCTGTGACCAATGAAGCAGCAGAGAACAGTGCACAAGCGCTACAATGCCTTGCGAGACATCTGCGGTTGAACATGCCAAACATACACACCTGCTCGCACAAACACAAGCCAAACAGGCTCAGATTTCAAAATCTGCCCCATCCCTCCATACCCTGCAGCAAATGCCAAAATAAGCGAGTACATCCTCAGCTGAAGGTTGAGGTACGTCAGCAGAATTTGTTTGTGGATTTCAGAGAAGTACTTAAAGGACCTGCTCATTATAGTCACTAAAGTTTGTAAAGGTGGATAAATACACCCACCAAATGGCTTCTATCTGGATTGTGGACAGACATAAAAATGCCTCCTAAAGAATGTTCCTTCATGCCAAGAAGTGTCCATCATGGAGTTAATGAACAAAAAAGGGGCTGAACCACAATATGATTAAAAGCTAATTAAACACGCCATTAAATCTGGAATGAATGTGAGTGCCTGTTGTGTGCAAGCCGGTCCATGTATCATGCCCAAGCGTCCAGCCATGCGCAGCCCCTTTCATTTGTCTCCACCAGGCAGCTTCCGAGTGGCGTCAGCAGGATCTTGGCTTACTTTCCGTTTCATTATCGTTATTTATTTCTGTTTTGAGTGTGTTGATTCTTGTCTTGTTTCTGTCTGTGTCATCTGTTTCAGCGTCCTAGACTCGCTGCACTTGAAGCCAGCAGGCCAGCTGAGGGAACTTCTTTAGACTATTATCTGTGCTTTTAACTGCCCTCATTAATTTGTACAAGCTTTATTTAATGAAGTTGCACAAAAAAGATTCATTATTATATAAACAGATAGAGTCAATAGACTGCAAGAAAGTATAATTATTCAAACTTTGGCATTATTTTTTATGGAGATGGGGTTACACATATAAGTGCAGGGTTTTTTGTGTTTTTTTTTTTTTTTTGTTAATCTAGCTGGGCGCAACGTGTTCAGTGGGGGAGGAGTTGCGAGTGTTCATGTTGAGGTTATGACAGTGGAAGCACATTGACAGTCACCCATTTGAAGGGGCATTACAGCAATGTGTAAGTAACAGACAGAGAGAGCGCGACTGTTGTCACCGCAGCATTTTAAGCACCGCAGAATTTGAGTGCAGGGCTGCAAACTCTCACTGAGTCAGCATGAGATTGCGCAAACAAGGCTTCTCTCACTTAGGCCTTTCATTAATCGTATTTCAGAAATTAACTTGTGCTCAGCAACAGCGCTGTGTCGCGTGATTGCGGCAGATCTAATGATGGCCAGTACGAAGCCAACACTTCCACAACCAACAACATACAATGGCATTGTTTATTCTTGCTGCAGAAGCTATAGCATACTCAGTTGTGCAAAAAGAGGGGTTCATATTTTAGGTTTTATCAGTGCATATGTGGGTCTTAGCCACGTGATCGCGCATCACTGACGTCATCGTGTGTGGACGTACTATCCCAGAGTACTCCGTAGCACCCACTACAGACTTTCAAGGTAGCGGAAAGATGTGAAATTTTCACTGATCACTACATCAAGAAAAGGTGTCGTGTGAGACACAAAGGTACAAATCTGACTGGTACTGATCATTGGCAATGATAGATGTGATCACTGATGAATCCCTGTCTTTTATTTACTGTAACTGTCTGAACATGCAACAGGTTCAGTTCAGTGTTACTGTTGCTCAGAACTATGAATGTTGTATATTATGTGTAAACTTTTGACACAACTCTGGTTTATTTTATCGTCAGTTTATTTTTATTGTTACGTTTGTTTTGAATCTGTCATACGCATCATTTTATCTACCACAATAATGTATGAAAGGTAACCAAAAATACTGGAAGTTGAGATGAATAAGATAAAAATAAAAATTATAAGTTATAATTATGTTTTTTTAATTGCCTAACAGCACCAATTGTTTATTTATTTTCTTTTTTATATGTCTTTTTTTTAATACATTAGGCAGTAACAATGCATGAGGACATCATACATCAATTGATGATTTGAGACAACAGATGGTCACTGAACTAATCACTCTTTTTATATTCTCAAAGTTAAGAATAAAAAAGTGGGTAGCAAGCACAGACTCTGCAAAGCAACTCGCACACGTGAACAAACATGGAGTGTGCATGCATGCGCCTTTGATTTTCCCAGTGACTAGTCCTGGGCATCATCCGCCTCTCACAATGGAGTGGTTTACATCAACAGGCTTGTTATGAATAATTTTCTGACACATCTATTGGGCCAAGAAAAGAACCAGCATTAAAAAAAAAATACACTGTAGCCTAGCAACACATTTGTATATCTCACCTTTAAAGTTCAATTCAAATTCAAGTTCAAAAACTCAATCTATCAATGCATATTTATGAAAAGGGAATACTGTACAACAAAAACATTATAATTTGTTCAGATACACCGACACACTTTCCACCATCTGAAACTGTATTAAGGCCCAACTTCTTACTTTGATGATACTGCCACTGGCTCTATTCTAGTACCTGAGCCTTGTTTACAGCCAGTGCGGCTTGATCTATGGTTATGCAAGCGCACAGCATGCTGTCCCTTTTAAATGATAATAAGAAAAGTGTGTGGCTCCTTCTAATACATGTAATCTCCATCATGCCTGCACACATCATAAAAGGCTGCAATCGACAGTCCTTTTGATGCTATTATGATCTCAGCCTTTCATCTTGATATTTGGGTGCCAAAGTAGACAATGAGGAATCATCTGCAGTTGCAGTTGCATATATATCAGACCTCACCATGCCACATGATGCTATATTGATCATTGAGGTTAGCAGATGGCAATCGACTCATTTCATCTCTTACGAGAAATATATTTATTTTAAAAGATTGGAGTAAATTGGGACTTATAGCCATGGTGATAGTCCAGCATTAGTTCTTATCTTGGCTTGTAGTGATAAGAAGTGACAGAGGTCTAAGGTGGTCAAGCCATTGGTCGAAAATAGGTTTTAGTGTCGCCCGGCTGATGACGACTTCCTCGAGTCATGATTCCTTGTAGGTCACAAACCAGTTATTTTGCGCAGAGCACAGCCTGAGGCACAGAGGTGCGAGGCCGCAGGGGCAAATCGGACTCCACCCGAGACAGAATCCGCAGTGTGAAAAGCCCCTCATAAACTGAAACCCACAATGGAGGTCACTGTATAAAGCACCATTAAGAAAACAGACCAATTACTTAAAGTGGAGGATTTTACGCAAAGAAATCGCCAGCAACTGCTTTTAAATACATTTTAACTTTGGGTTTTAAATGAGTGTCAATTCTGCAGCTAACCTGAGAACATGAGTGTGGGAGGTTGGCTGGAATTTTTAATGTTTTAACCATTGTTTTTAACCGTTTGTTCTCTGTCCTTGTTTTTTTATAGGATGAGTCACATATGCCTCGAAAGAAGAAAAAAAAGAAGTGCCAGTTACTGACTTACTTTGGCAGGGACCAGCTGCACTTCACCTAGAAAATGTTGAAAACCTTCTGTAAATAAAGTATTTTTTAAAGGCCAATACTCTTCTTCCAGTACGTCTGGTCTCCGATTGCCAAGGCCTGTAAGTTTCCTCAGTGTCCTCAGTTTGCGCCATTGTCCTTCATCTTTCCCAGACAGACATATGCTCTTCATATCATTCTTTACCACATCCTTGAACATATAAGAGTGTCTTCCACTTCTTTGCTAATCATTCATGTGAGGACACAAAACTTCAGCGCATGTTATTTAAAGGAGTTGGCCGATATCCAGGTACTCCTTCTTCATCTTTGTCCATCAGTAATTCAGCAACCTCCGCCTTAAATGTCCCACCTATCTTCATTATCCTCTCCAGTCCTCTTTTACTGCATCCATGTAGCCCACTGGTTGTCTCTTTTACTTGTAACCTTTGTTACTAACACTGCTTCCAACATGTCCACTGCCCCTCCTCTTCTGGTGCCTCTCTAACTTCAAAAGCAAATTTCTCCATGAGTTGTCCCGGTATCTGAAAAGCTCAAACAATATCCATTAAAATATACTGGCCAAATATACAAATACAAACCAGATAGATGTGAATGAGAGGGACAAAGTGGACAGGTGAAGTTACAGGATGTAGAGATAAAAAAGGTGGGGGAGTTTAAGTACTTAGGCTCAACTGTCCAGGGCAAGGGAGAGTGTGAGAAAGAGGTGAAGAAGCGGGTGCAGGCAGGATGGAATATTGGAGAATAGAGTCAGGTGTGATGTGTGACAAAAGGGTGTCGGCAAGGATGAAAGGGAAAGTGTCCAAAAGGGTGGTGAGGCCAGCAATGTTGGATGGTTTGGAAACAATGGCACTGAGGAAAAGACAGGAGGCAGAGCTGGAGGTAGCAGAGATGAAGATGCTGAGCGTCTCTCTGGGAGTGAGCAGGATGGATAAGATCAGGAAGCAGTAGGTCAGAGGGACAGCACATGTGGTCAGGTGTTTAGGAGACAAAGTCAGAGAGGCTAGATGGAGATGGTTTGGACATGTACAGAGGAGAGAGAGCCAGTACATTGGTAGGAAGAAGGTTGGAAGTGCCAGGAAGAAGGTGGAGAAAGAGGAGATTTAAGGATGTGGTGAAGGAGGACATGAGGTTTGTAGGTTTGAGAGAAGATCAGCAGAGGACCGGGTGAGATGGAGGAGGATGATCCACTGTGCGACCCCTGAAGGGAGAAGCTGAAAGGAAAAGAAGAAGAAGAAACTAGATAGTTTTAGAGTCAATGAGTTACGATCTACGCATCTGTGACTTGCATCATCCCAAGTACAAGTTTGCATGTATCCTTGAACTTGTTTCAAATGCAGCTCTAGGACACACATCTAATTGACGGTATAGCCTTCGCACTGCATATTTAAATGCCTTTTCATGATGTATGTATGAAGAATTATCATGATATGTAACAGTTCTGCACTTGCGCCACTTGGTCTTTTCCTTTGTTGCAAAGATTCCCAGCAACTTTTCTCATGAATGTTGGATCATTCTTTAGGATGTTCCGTGTCCACTGCCCTGCGAGTCCCTCCGTGGGTTCATTAATGAATTTCATAGTTTGAAAGGATATTTTGATACCGTTCTTTTGTTCTTTATTGTAAAATATGCATAATGCAAAAGGCCATCTGAATATAATGAACTGTTACCAAGGCCTTTAAACTTAAACGCATGAATAAAGGAGTGGTAATTTGAAATCATATACATGCATTAGCATTATTTTATCGTAGCGTTAAATGAAGTGTCAGGGTTGCTTTGTTTATTTGGTCCATCTGGAAAACCGCGAAAAGCTGTTTGGTTACACAAACAAATTGTGTGGATGTCAGCTCGACAAGCTTCTTCAACTCATCCCAAAAGATAATGAGATAGGCACACACCTCTGTCAAGGCACAGAACAATACCGCTTCATCAGCTTGTTCTTTTTTTATCTGCTTATAGGCATCTGGGTGTGTTTACAAGACAGCTCCTTATTGTTTGTCTCGGTCTTATCTTTGCCCTCTTTCATTTCCGGTCCGTTGCCTTTTCATTTGGAAACCACACGGCTGGCGAGCCTCTCCCTTTGGTCCTGTCAAAGCTCTTAATATGCAGCGCATTCAAAAGTGCCCCTCTCTTCCTTCCATCCAGCAAGTTTCTTTCTCTTCCTTTTTTTCAACTGTTGATAATTACAGTAACATGGAGTGTGTAGCGGTTCTGTCGTCATCCTTCTTCTTTTCAGCTGCAGGAGTCGCCATGGACAAAGACAAAGGACTGGAGACTTAGGGGCTTTTCACACTGCGGATTATGTCTTGAGTGGCCTGAGTCCGATTCGCCCCCTGCTGTGCAGCCTTGCACCTCTGCGCCTCAGGTGATGTCTTTTTTTTCTGCGCAAAACAGCTGGTTTGTGACCCATGACGAAACACGTCTCAAGGAAGTCGTCACCAGCCAGGTGACACAAGCCCTAACCGATTCACGACTGTTGGCTTGACCACATTATTTCTCTGTCACTTCTTAACACTGCGACCTCAGATATTACCAGGTGATGGACCTCCGCCATGTGTTTTTTCTCAGCCAAAAGTAAATACTTAAGAGTATTATCATGTTTATTTTACAAGGACATAGCGCAAACAAGCTGCGTCATATGGAACTTCTTCATTTATCAACGATCAACACGCAAAGTGAGAGAGATTACAGACGATCAAAAAGATTTTTAACAGTACAGAGCCAGACATAAAAAATGAACAATGGATAGTCGGGTAATCTTCAATAACTTTTATGTCTGTCCTCTTCGCCGTCCTCATGCACACAGGTCCGCAGCTATAGTCAAGTGCAAGTGATATCGATTTTTATTTTCAACGTCACGATAAATTATGGTTATATCGGTGTAACAGTTTCACTCACACTTCGTTTTAAACAGTTTTTGTAAATTTCTAGATTTTTTTGCTTCGGATTTCGAATGAAAATCCAGAACTCAAACGCCCCCGAAAAAAGCCGGAAAAAACATTACGTGCACGGACCGATCAGCTGACCCACGACGCGGTTTGTTATTGTGTCTAACGCAGCCTCTGTATGCAGACGTGTCCCGTTTTTTCTTTACATTGTGATGTAAAACCTTTCTTGAAACAAAGTGATCTGTAAAACTGCCCCTGAAACAGAACATAAGGCAATAGGCAATACATGATGGAAATGTCACAAGAATGATTCGCAGCAGGAGCAGGGGAGTGCTACATTATTTTTAGGAAGCCTAGCTCTGAAAATTCAAATTCAGAATCAAGCACAACAGAAAATAACTATTCATAAAAATGCAAATAAATAAAAACTTTTGGAAAACCTCAGTCCCACCATCCTGAATAAAAACACCTTTGTGCAAATGTACGATCTTCTCATTTGTTCTCTGATTTCAGTTTGTTCATGTGCCAGTCCGACGTTCATTCTTTCAAACAATTCATCTGTTTATTAATCATCTTCTTCAGTCCGTGTCTCTCTTGCCGTGAATCTTATTTTTCTTCGCTGAAGTAATAATTTCATTCTATAAGAAGCCACTTCTTAATTTAAGTTTGATGATAACGTTTGCTTCTTCATTTTCTCCTCGAGATGGAGCCTCGGTGGGATTAAATACTCCTGATTCACTTCATAATAGTCACGATTATGTGGGTGCAAATATTCTATTATTCATCAAATCTTAATAAATATTAAACATTAATTAAAATGTGCTCCTATCTGCTGTCAGTGTGATGCTTGAGGTCAATAAAATGACATGTCAGTATGACTAATTCATGCCCTGGAAGTAGTGGAGACTCAGCAGGAGTGTGTTGGCAGAAGCAGCCGACTGTGAACGAATGGCTGAAAGCAAAATGTACATGAAACTACAAGCGGGTTTGAAAATCACGTTTATCTATCTGCTGCCAAAATGTTTGAAAAGGAGTGTTCTTTGTCATTCATTTTGAATGCATGCACTATTAGACACATATATCATGTAATGAATTACAAAATAAGAAAATCAAAACATGTATGGGTGTGTGTTTGAGTGCTTGACGTTGTGTGTGGAGGTGTGTCAAACCTGTGAAGCCGTGTGTGTGTATTTTATAACCAATGTGTGTGTGCTTCTATGTGTCAATATAACCTTTCTGTGTTGTGGAGTTCATGACCACTTGGCTGACTTGACCAACAGCGCCACATACTAAGCTCTGAAAGTGTGAAAAAAGTCATGAAACCTCCTCAACCCATCACGAGCCATGTCAACCATCTGACTGGTGACTGGACAGGAAGTCAGTCTGACTTGTGTATATCATACATTTGAGCGAGACTCTGACAGAACTTGCTGGTCAGGAAATTATTCTGACTCAGGGAATGGATGAAACATGCTCAGCCAAATGGCTCGGGTACAGTGTGCATTCAACAACTGGGTAATAAGAATAACTTCTGATATAAGGTGGGTGAGGATTGCATTCTCAGCAGAAACAACACGGTGCTCATATGTAACAGTTGAGGCTAAAAAAAAATGAGTAAGGAGGCAATTTAACGCTTCAATTCACACGTATGCTGCCAGTGTGTCTTGAAGAACACACTTTTCTGTCATCTAAATAAACAAGTCACAGCAAAAGAACTTTTCTCATAGTTCAAAGCCAATGAAATCACAGAAACAGAAATAGCCTTCATGTTTTTCCTGACCGTATTAGAATGAGGGCGACGTTTGATTCTCCCCCTGCTTTAATTTTAAGTTTACACTTTCAAATTGAGATTGCAATGTTAAACTGCAGAAGCACTCGCTGCAAAATTAATGTCATGATTTGTAAAATGCTCCTGACAAACTCCTGGCATAACGCTCCGTCCAGAGAAAAAGTAATTTGTATCCAAATAACAGCTTGCACTTTAGTGTTGAAAATGATGATGAAGGCAAACAGGCCTCACCTGCCTGACAGAATAACTGTTCTCTTCCCTTTGACAATGTGATGGATGACAAGAAAATGTGTCACTAAGTAGCGCTTGAAATGGTCTAACTGCAACACATCAGAGATAACATCATTGAGTCAGATGTCATAAAATGAAATGCCAAATTCCAATATCAATACACCTTTGTAAGAGCATGCATTGTATATATATATATATATATATATATATATATATATATATATATATATATATATATATATATATATATATATATATATATATATATATATATATATATATATATATATGTCTGTGTGTGTGTGTGTGTGTGTGTATATATATATATATTTTTTTTTTATTTATTTACTTTTTTTTTATTTTCAAACGTTTCGGAATTAGAACAAAAATTCCTAGATTTCTTTGCTTCAGATTTCGAATGAAAATCCAAACTTCGAACGGAAAATAAGCCGCAAAAAACATAACGTGCGCAGACCGATCAGCTGACCCACGACGCGCTTTGTTATTGTGTATAACGCAGCCTCTGTATGCAGACCTGTCCCGTTAGCTACATTTACTGACTGTTTTTTCTTCATATTGAGGTGTAAAACCTTTCCTGTCTCCACACTGGACCGTGGTAGAGTGTCACAGGGGAGGTGCTGGAGCGCTCACTCCAGGGTTTGATGTCCTGTTGTGGGCTGGAGCTGGGACAGGGATGAGGCGAGTCTGGGACAGAGCGTGACTTGGTTTATGACTTTGTCACAGCCAAACTGCACAGAAGCGCACATTCAGAGCTGGACACGCACCGGGCACCTCTTCACTTCTGGAGAGACGTCACTCACTCGGCAACCCCTCCCACATGCAGCGGCCACACACATAGAGGAACAGTGCACCTGCAGCAGACACTCTACATTCACTCCTACAAAAGACTATTTTAAGGCTTGGAACGCATTATTTCTTTTCCCATTCATTTTAACGGGAAAAATCGATTCAGACTTCGAACGGCCATCTGGAACGGATTGTGGTCGAGAACCAAGGTACCACTGTATATATATATATATATATATATACCGGAAGCAGATCGGCTCTGTAAAGAGGAATATTGCTGTTTCTTTCCATCCACTGGGCTGATTGGAGTAGTGTAGCTTGATTCCCTCTGTCTCACTCCCTGTGCCAGTAGTTCTCATCGCTCTTTGAAGTGTCTCACCCAAAGCACCAGACATCTGCAGACATGCTATAAAAAAAGTCATCAACAAAACAAAAAAAGAACTTTTTCAACTGTGTCGAACCCTCCAAGCACATCAACCTTCACAGCAAGCAACTTTTCAGTTAATCCTCTGTGTTTTCATACCTGGCAACTTTATTCATAGTCGCTGTCATAAGATGTTACTCTGGAATGATGAACGTAAACTGGCTGGAACGCAATGAATGTGCAACAGCGTAATTCCTAATTTACGGACATATAATCTCTGTTACATTGTTCATTGTACAAAGCAATAGGAGTGCCTTCCCCTGCCTTTGTTTTATAACACAGCATGCAACGCACAACGAGAGAGGGAGCTGAGTCACAAGACGAAGCTCTCGATTTACCGATCGATCTACGTTCCCACCCTCACCTATGGTCATGAGCTTTGGGTAGTGACCGAAAGGATGAGATCGCGGATAGAAGCGGCTGAGATGAGTTTCCTCCGCAGGGTGGCTGGGCGCACCCTTAGAGACAGGGTGAGGAGTTCGGTCATCCGGGAGGAGCTCAGGGTGGAGCCGCTGCTCCTCCACATTGAGAGGAAGCAGCTGAGGTGGCTCGGGCATCTGATCCGGATGCCACCTGGACGCCTCCCTGGGGAGGTGTTCCGGGCATGTCCTACTGGGAGGAGACCCCGGGGAAGACCCAGGACTCACTGTAGAGATTATGTCTCCAGTCTGGCCTGGGAACACCTCAGGATCCCCCGGGAAGAAATGGAGGAGGTTTGGAAGTTTGGGCTTACTTGCTCCAAATGCTGCCTCCGCAACCCGACTCCGGATAAGCGGCAGAAGAAGGTGAAGGTGAAGGGAGGTGGCGCTTCAATTGAAAGCATAACGTGTCAAAGTGCAATGCTGACTTCTGCATCAACAACGGAGTGTGTTTATTTTGTTTTGTTGAATTCGGACTCCAGCATTGGAATGCCACCGCAGAAATCGAGAATCATCACACAAGGAAATGTTTTTATGATTTGTTCTTTTTTTCCCCTCAATCTTCTGTTGTCCAATTGTCTCCTATTCTTTACTGCCAAGATTGCCACCCGGTGGCGTGGTCTTCTTCAACTGTCGCCCATCTGCCTCAGGGTCAAATGTGTCCTCTGAAAATGAAAAATGCAACAAAATCCATATGGACTGGCTGTTTTTGAAATACTGGGACCATCTGCCAACAACCAAGTTACGTTAACTCACTTCCGTTTTCAATGTATTTTCTCCACCTTTCGGATGCTTGGTTTGTCCTTCAGATATACATGGTTTTGTTCGCTGGCAATATTTAAATTGAATAATGCCATTCAAGCCAGCGCTGCTGTAAACAGTTTTGCTTCTTCATTGAGTTGGCTGTCAACTATTGACGCTCTGTGGACAATGAGCTTGATGTGAAAGAGAACATTTTAGTGGCACTTAGCTCGGAGAGCGCCTTAAAAATTTCATACATCCATTTTTCTCACTGGTTGGCTTTCAATAAGGAAAAATGGGACACGAGCGGCTTCCATGCAGACAGACTCAAACATTAAACTGCTCAAACAAGCAGAAAAACATACTTTTCACTGGAGGGCAGGCTTTATAAAAAATGTAACACTCGTCTTCTTCTGCTTGGAAATTTTCAAAATGAAAATTAAATAGCGTAAAAAAAAAATCATGTCCAGCTTAGTCATGCTATATTTTCATGGTAAAAATAATATCAGCCCTTGTGTGCCATGACGATTTTGGGGCTTCCCAGGACCTTAGTCTGGTACCACTGGCAAGCAACTTCTATCATGAGAAGTTCCCACTTGACACTTCCTGTTTTTACTTCACCCATCGCCTGTAAATGGGAATCAGGGTTTGACTGAGAAATTCTCCCATCACCTTTCCACATCCAAGTGGGCAGGAGGTAAATACCCACTTCTGGCTACTGAGAGAAACACCAATACCTGGGTCTTTCAGGGCGCTGTAATTGGAATGTGTACATTTTAAATCTTTTAACAAGTTCCCATTGGGCTGTCTGATAGATCCGCAACTCTCGGCTCATGTTTGATTCATGGGAGCGCAGATTCAATAAAACACAGGTATATGATTAGTTTTATCAGAAGGGTTTATCGCAGCATATTTGTTTGGATGGTCCCAGGAGGAAGAGAATCCCGTTTGCGATCAGGAAGGGAATGTTTCATTTAATACAGAGACGATGGCACCAGCCCAGCAGGCAACAAGGTAAATATGTTAGCGGGTTGAGACGTAAAGAGACAGTTATAGAGGCAGCAGCCTGCTATTTTCAGACATAAGTGCAGCTAAGGACATTTTCTGATGCATAAACGTGTTCATCACTTGTTTGGCTGTTGTGTTCAATTTGAGTGGGTGTGTTGGCCAGCAGAGGAAGCCAGTGTTATCAGTTATTTAGTGCTATAGTGTATGCATACCTGACTTTAAATACAGCACTCAACATTGCATGGTTGCTTGTTCAGTGTTTTATCATGTAATTTAATTGTACAATACTATCTAATTACATTTACATTATTGCTTTGACTCATTGGTTCTTCTGTTGTTGGACATCAAGGCACTTGTTATGTGAGTTTGTATTGTTGGGCATCGGCACTTTGAATGCGTGGTACGGGCCATGACTTTGTAATTGGATGGACAGAGAAATGGCCTTGGAGCTTGAAGTCGAGCCACACTGAATACCTAAAAAGGGGCAGACCAGTAGCAGGGCAGACTTCACTGGCCACGCGGATGAAGGGAATAGGGGGAATGAGCTGGGCTGGTACGGTTTCAAGGACAGAAATGCCAAGTGACAGATCTGTGGACTGATAGAGGAAGGGAGAGTCATTGTGCATACAAGAATGAAGGGAGGGGCTCACAGGTGGCAGAAGAGTGCAGAATGTTTGCTCAAAATGTTTGTTTGGTGGACGACTAGACCCTCTGTGAGTAAGAATTGAGAAATTGTTAGGTGGATATTACATACGGTAAATGCAAGACAAGATTTTAGCAGAGATTTAAAGGTGGCAGCACACGGGTTTGGGATCTCCTCTGGCAGACTGTTCCGGAGTTGAGGAGCCCTGACAGTAAAGGCTCTGTCACCTTCAGATTTAAGTCCAGACGTAAGGACAACTAGCAGAGACCCACCTGAGGATCTGAGGGTCTTGGCTGGCTCTTAGGGGGTATGCAGTTCAACAGTGTAGTTGGAGGCCAGGCCAAGACGGGCTTTAAAAGTTTTCCAATAAAATCTTAAAGTCGACTCTAAAGTGTACTGGGAGTGTTGCCAGGACGAGGCAAGGTTTAGGTTGGTGACCACTAAGAGGAAGAATGTGAAGCCAGACCTCAAGGATGTTTAAGAACTCAGGGAGAAGTTAAGACTGGCTCTGAATGCATGGGACAAATTCACAGAGGAGTGGGAAATATAATTGTGTATTGTCTGGGAAGAGGAAGGAAAACACTGGACGTAGACTAAGGCAGTGGACAAATCTACAGCAAGTTGTGTGACAGACTGAATATCAAGGGAGCAGAGAGGGATGTTTTCTGGATTACCAGGCAGACGAGGTTGTGACTCAGGTGGTTCATGGAATTGGCAAGGGGGAGGTGAGGGCAGGTCTTCAGAGAGTGAAGACTCGGGAGGTACCACACAACATTCCATTTGAGGCGATGAAGTGTTTATTTACCGACCAGACAAAAATGTACTGTTGACAAATACTTATTTACAGTATGTAACAACCAAGAGGATTCTCAGATGTCAAGCAACTAAGTTGAAAAGTCACACCATGAAGGTGAGGCACACAGGTTACAAGGCCTGGCTAAATGTAGATGTCACCACCAGTGACTGGAGAATAGTTTCCTGGTAGAAATATTAAACAGACGTGCGCTGGTATTTGGGGTCAGTCATCTAGCAAAACAGACACAGAGCAAGGGGATGTATGGCGAAGAGACAGCAGCTCTGACACAAGGATAGGCAGCAGAGTTAGAGTTGAAAATGTTCAGGATCTTATCGGTCAAATGGTTTGAACATGTTGGACGAAGGACATTAGAAATGGAGATATCAGGTGAAAGTCAAGCAGGCTCCACATGACAAGACGCAGGGAAACTGACTGATACGATGAATTAAGTTGTCTATTGATTTAGCAACTGATTCTTTGTGTTTTCGTTTGAACAACAAAGCCAGATACATTGCTTTCAAAGCGCCCTACATTTACTGCCCCCAGCTGGCCACAGAGAGCAGGGAAACTGGGACTGAGGTGGACTTGCCTTGCCAGCCCATAGTGGACTGGAGTCATAGTCGCACGTGCACAGTTAAGTAGCTCACGATCAAGGAGAAAATCTTAGTGAGTTAAATCCAAAATGTCTTCATGAATTGACTTGAATGAATTTGACAACTTGCAGACAGTCTTGACTGCTCTCTTCATCTGTTTCAACAAGTTATTTTCTGTAAAACTGACCTCTGCACACACCAGTATGATTTAATCCAGTTGAACTTAATTCAATGTAATGTTTTTGCTCAATAATTATACTCTTATTCAGGTACACTGTTTGTCAACTGTCATGTTTTACCATTTTTATGATCTGAAAACGCCTCAATGATATAAATGTCTGCTTGAAACTGGTGTTAAAAGTTGAGGAAAACTGCCACTGGTTGTTTTGTTCTGCGCTTTTCACACATCTGACCGACCCAGCAATTCCCACTTTCTGAATTAAAGCAAACAGGTGCCTTGAATATGTGATCATTTCAGTGAGGGATGGTTGGAAAGGGATCTCTGTGGTGAGACAAATCTCCTCCTCAGGCGATGTCGAGTTGAAAAGATGTGGGTGGAGGAAGCAAAAGATTTGCAAGCTGTTGAAACAAGAAAAGGGCATAAATCCCAGTCATCGTGCTTGTATTGTCACGCACGCTCATTGTTGGTGAAACACATGACGCTGGGGAGTCTCAAAGTGGGACTGACATTCACCTTCCACACGTTAAAACCTTCAAATGGGCTCTGAAACAAGTTGCAGCCCCTTTTTATCCGCAGTGTGGAAACGCTTAGTTGTAGTGTACACACCGCCCTCTACCGGTCGTCAATGGAACTGCAGCCACATGACGGCATTCTTTGACCCAGTTCCTTAGAAATGAAGCGGCCAAGGGAAATGATGCAACGCTGGATTGGGCCACAGAGTGGAGGGATGATTTAGTGCTGCGACACACTTGTGACATGTCGTCGATCTGCTGGTAATAGGCATCACATGCTCCCTGAAACACTTGTTTATCACATGCTTCAAGCATCCTCTCTGTGTTTCCACAAATACACAGGGTTTTTTTTTTGTCTTCATTAATCCATTCTTTAAATGTTGTGTGACTGCGAATTCAGGGCTTGTCCAGTGTTACCGCTCTCATTGGCGAGGCTTGAAACTCCATAATAGTCAACAGCAATAATAAAAAAATAATGTTGCCCCAAGACACAAATAAAATCTGCTGGATTCCTGAGACAACCAGTGAATTGTTGTTCTTGATATCATGACATGTCTTCATTTAAAGAGTACAGTCCCGTCTCGCTGGAATGGCTTGAACAGACTTTCAGCCAATTTCTATAACAAGAACATGAAATAATGTCTTGGGCCTGTGAGAGATGGATTTTCATCTGCACTAACTTGAGAAGCTACGACAGCAGCGTTTGGCACGAACATGATGCCCACCCCGCTAGCTGGAGGCCAGGCACACGATTTCACATTAAAAGTTCTCTATTAGCCTGGCGGATGAATGAGTGTCCCGCTAAAGCCTTTATAACAGCAATTCATCATGCTTCGTTCATACATTTATGAATTTAGCCAGGCATTTGTTTCTGGGTCATCAGGGATTTTCAAACTTTCTTTTCCTCTGCTAAACTCAAACCAAATGATTTCCAATCATTCCAATGGAAGAGTAAATATTTTTAGCACCTTGTGTTTGTTTGTCTTGTCAGGTGATGACACCAATGCAATGTTGGACGTGCGAGAGACGACGTCTGACAAATGCTGTTGAAATGGTTGAATTACAAAATGCTTTTAAAATGTTAATGATGGTAACGTTTACATTATTGGTCTTGGATTCAAAGTCAAGAGTGTAAGCGAACCATTTGCTACAGATACATGTTGCTATGTATCCATATTGATCCTTCCATAATGCTTCGGCTTATTCTTTATTTTGGCTATTCCACAACTGAGGCTTCAAACGATTGACACCAATGTCTGCCTTCCACGCTGCATGTTGACGAATGAGTGTTCGAATGCAGCCAGTTTCTCCACCTCCCACGTGATCTTCCAAAAGGAGCCTTCAACATATATATATTACCTTGTATGCATAGCATGTTATGTGCATGTGTGCTTTACTCACAATAAACAATAGCTCGTGACATATGAATCTTCGAAGTGCCTCCCCATGCTTGGGCAAAGGAGCGCGGAGAATGTTCTTCTTGAGGCAGCTACGAAAACCCACGACTGCCGACGAAGTTGCTGGTGGAGTTCTACACAGCCATCATCCAGTCCATCCTCACCTCTTCTATCACTGTCTGGTACAACAGTGCCACCTCCAGGGACAAGAGCAGACTGCAGCGCATCGTACGTTCTGCTGAGAAGGTGATCGGTTGCAACCTGCCACCTCTTCAGGACCTGTATGTCTCTAGGACCCAGAGACGTGCAGGTGGGATCAGAGCCGACCCTTCTCTCCCTGGACATGGACTGTTTGTTCCTCTTCCCTCTGGCAGGAGGCTACGGTCCATCCAGACCAGAACCTCCCGTCACAGGAACAGCTTCTTCCCCTCGGCCGTCAGACTGTTGAATTTGTGAACAGCCTTTGTTTATTTTATTTTATATTTTCGGTCAGCACTTCTTCCAAAGCAGTTTCCTAGTTGGTTGGCTCCCCACTGACCATGGCACTAAATATCATTCTGATTCTGATTCTGAGTTCTAACATCTGACTGGTTAAGCTGTGGCGCGGGTTGGGTTAGGACCAAAACCTGCACCACCCCGGCCCTTTGAGGACCGCATGCCCTCGCCCTCTTCCGTCCATTAACATGCAGCTGACCTTACCCCTCAGTGTCCAGAAACACTCTGGTAGGCAACATGTCCTGCATTTGAATGTGTCACCGTTAAAACAAAATGGCTGACTCTGGAACGCAAGAGTCCACTTCAAAATTGATTTATCACACTAGACGCGAGAATGTTGATTGTGCGTCCTTTTTTTTTTTTTTTTTGCTTTGCTTTTGTTCAGGCACAATGGCCAGTGTTTCCACTACTCTGAATGTATTTGAAATTCTTCTAAAACTGAAATTCTCATACAACTATTTTCAAGACATTAAAATAGCTTTAGTTTAAATAAAATTACATAAAAACTTGAATATAGCCACCATCGTGATTTATTGCGCTATTGTCAAACTGATGTAAAATAAACAATATTGTTTCATTGTATGTATGAGTCCATCATGTTTCTCTAATATACCAAATTCATTCAAATTGAAAAATGTGGCTTCTTGTACCAAATATTCTTATACCAATAAACTGCAATTTATTGAGATTCATTCATCACAAGTTCTCCAATTATTTAGATTATTTTTTTAATTTAATGCCACCCCTAATATATATATATATATATATATATATGTGTGTGTGTGTGTGTGTGTGTGTGTGTGTGTGCGTGTGTGTGTATGTATCTGTGTCAGAATGTATACTGATTTATTTATTTTCAATCCATCTTCATTCTTTTGTTGACATTCACCTATGACTCTCTGTTTCCTCTCATTCATGCTTCAGTTTCCTTCACTGCCATGCATTGACATATATATATATATATATATATATATATATATATATATATATATATTCGTAGGTGAATGTCACTATATATATATATATATATAGTTGACATTCACCCACGAATCTCCGTTTCCTCTGCTTCAGTTTCCTTCACTGCCATGCATTGAGACGTCCCAATGAAACAGTCCTGAAATAAGGCAAGTTACGAATCCAAAATAGACTGTTCAATTACACGGGAGTAGAGTCTGGAGCTAGATTATGTTAATGCTGCAGCTGAGAGCGCAGGCAGAGGGGAGTGATGACTTCACGCCTCTATGTAGGACTGGGTTGAATTTCTGTGACATAAAGCGCATCTCTTGTCAGCTTCGTGCGAGCGTCTCTCCCAAATTGCAATCACTGGTTTAACAAGGCGAGTCTTTCACGCTTTGCACCTGTTTTAAGATGCTCACAAAAAAATTAATATATCCCCTGCAATCCCTGGTTCTGCCCCCATCATTATTGAGCGCTCGAAAATCGTGATCTTGGCAGATCAGCCAGTCCCTAAACACTGAGAACCGGAAGCCCTTTCTCATTGCTCTTTTTTCTCGGCTAGTTCAGGCTGATCTGATCGGCTGGCGGTGGAGAGAGAATTTTGAAATTTCTCACGACTCTGTTGGGCCCCAGATCTGACTACATATAGAAAGTTAGATGGATAATTATTTTAGCAGACATAAATCAGAGAGAAAAGGCGATATGCAGAGCGAAACAGAGCCTTTCGACTGGAGGATTTCCTGCACAAATCAAAGTCCCATCGTAGTTTGCCACGACAGGCAGCACTTGTTATTAATTTGTGTGTCATATTCCGGTAAATGACTTACACGGTGTCACTTTGACTCCGTGGCCCATTTGAGCGGCTGCCACACTCAGTGTGTTGCAGTGCATTCATCACCCACGTTTACTGCCCAACTCGAGCCCTTCGCTGTGATTTTTAATGGCAACTATAAGCCAAGAAATCCTGAAGTCCCCTCACTGAGGGATTGTGTTCTTGACAATATGTGAACTCTGGGACAACCCTGTGAACAAGTGCACATTTCTCTTTCACTTCACTATCTCACCTTGCAGTGAGCATTCATTTATTTAAAGCCTGTAAATTATGTGGAGGGGTCGAGCTGGGGGACATACTTCACTGTCAGATCGATAAATGTTCTTGCGAAACACCTGCTTTTTTTTTATTTTATCACAAATCGAGGGTCCTCACCATTGCAAAGATCCTATCGGACACTCTCTCAAAGCAATGGTGGTGAACTGAAGCGATCTGCCTGTGATATCAATGTAAGGATTGATTCTTCTCTCATGACTGAATTCTCAAATAACTGAAGCACCTGAAAGTGGTGCTCTTAGTTTAAAACCAATGTGGAAGTTTCTGGAAATCGTCGTTAAAAGCCAGTTATCAGAGAACATTGGTTGCCATCTAGCGGCCTCTGAATATATGACACTGTTTCGTGAAACCTCATCGTAGCATCACTGGATCTTGGTTTAAAAATATTGTCACGTTTCATTAAAATAATCATTCAAAGCAAAAGCTTTTCGTTGACTATTTGTCTCTAACAGCTAAGGCTAAATAACCGATGAGTGAGGTAGTTAACAGGTAAGATTTATCGGTGAAGCTTTGCGCGAGTCTGGAAAAACGTAAGGGAGCTGGAGTAACTACTGAGCTGTAGAAATGAAGACGCTGCTTCATGAAGCTTCATTTGCCAAACACCAGAATGGCAAGCCACCCTTCTCATGAGTTGATGATCTATCATAGTTTATTCATTCATTCGCTTTGGTGTTTATTTATTGGTTCTCCTTCAGTGTGCTCCACCCTCTAGTGAGGCTTCGCACTTGGGGTTATCCAATACCGTAGCCTCACTAGAGGGCTCCGCACACTTCGGAGAACAACCGTTACAGTAGGTAAGTAAGTAGTTATCCCTCGTTCTACAGTTGTTTTTGATCGCGCTTTTCTGTTTCTTGACTCTGCTTTTCGCTCTTGTGAGTATGTTTTGACCACCGCGCTTATGATTTTGTTGTTCGTCTGTTTTTCTGTTTTCAGATTTCCGTTGGTTGATCTCCCAGTTCGGTGACGCTCTCCATTTTGTCTCTTCCTTGATTGTTTTATTTTAACTGTATGAGTGTCCTCTAAACCTCGTGTTGGTTCTCACACATTTGGGATCCGCTCCGCTTGACTCGTTTTCATTAAAATAAAAGAGTAGACAGTGCCATCTGGTGCCCTCTCAACAGTAGGAAACTGTTTCATCAACCGATCGCTTTGCCTTTGGACATCATAAGAAGTTATTTAGGGGAGGTGACAGTGACTCTAGCCGTATCAACTTGCCTCTAGGCGTTGGGGAAAATAAGCTATTCTTCATATCAAATTTTGAGTGCAAATGTGTGTGTGGTCCCGACACTGTCCTTGTGGGGACCGTATGCCTTCATGGAGATCTTTTGCTGGTCCCCACAGGTCCAAACCTCAATTTAGAAATGAAGACTTTGAAATAACTTGGTCATTATAGTTGGGTTTCACTGTGGTTCAGAGTCATGGTTAAGGTTCGGAATTTGTTTTGGATGGTTGGGTTTAACGGTTGGTTGAGCGGCTGGGGAAAGCATTATGTCGATGAGACATGTCGCAATGTCCCCACAAGGGGAGCAATACAAACACATGTGTATGTGTGTGTGTGTGTGTGTGGCTGTCAAGGTGACTCCCAAGTTTAATCCTTATCAGACTGGATAATTGTAAACTAGTGCTTCGACTTATTCCAGAGACACTGACACAAGGTCAAAAAAGCCTTCTGAAATATTAAGCGCAGTTGACAGTGGGGACGCGCTCATGACGAAAATGTTCAACACTGAAACAAAGAAAAGTGCAAACCTCTTCAGGAACTAAGCCATTGTGGCTTTGGCAGAAACCATCAACCTACTCACGTCTCAGGGACATTGTCAGTCCAAAAGTCGGAGTCGTGTGGCAATTTGTCTCACAAGTACAAAACAGTAGCCTGACATGTAGTCTAGCCTTATTTGTTTTTCCACCTTGCCAGGTCAAAGACCTTGTCTGGTACTTCCTTGGAAAAATGAAAGGTGATGTGATGCTGATAGAAGCCACGCTCCATTGAATTTTAAAAACCCAGATGAAACACACCAAGTCCTCAGCCGACCTGCTTTGCACACTGCCCCACTGGGACTCCTTTGTAGACGGTCCGAACCGCGAGTCCCGACTTGGTCGAGAGAGAAACAAGCAGAAATTGTTCAAACAGCTGACAGCCTGACCGTGTCTGCCACCTTTTTAATTTGTGCCTTTATCACGACGGGTTGCTTGGTTGCTCTCCTTTCTTGTCTGTCTTGTGTTTTTTTTTTTTTTCCAATTACTCAAGTGCACAAAAGCCAGTGCCCATTTGGAGAGCAGTAAATTATCATCTCTTAATTAGGTGGCTGGGCAGTGAAAGCATGTCTGTCCAAGTTTGTTGCCCCTGACTGAAGATTGTATGATTGAGAGGTGCAAGCTAATTGGATTCTGGATGAGTCGCCTGGATGTGACTGAGTGACTGATGGAGAGAGTGGATGATGCGTTAGCTTCTAGGGGCCCAGACGAAAGTGGCTGAACGCAAAGAGAAGAACTTTGGACCGGCATCAAAACTGCCTTTTTAAGTCAAATGAGAAAAGACATACTTAAAAAAGAGATGGAGGTCAAGAGCAGTATTGCATATATATATATATATATATATATATATATATATATATATATATATATATAGTTTTTGTCTCTTCTTTGTCTGTTATTATTCTATTTATGAAAATCAGCAGGGGAAAATGTCAATGACAAGATGACTCATCTGAAAACACAAAAAAAGATGGAAGAAAGAAAAAAACTGCTCTGTGTAGGTCGTCTGAAATACTAGCAGTGACATCTGCTGGAGAGTTCTATGATTACATGTATTGACATTTTGCTTTTCACATATTCACATCCACACACACACACACACACGCGCGCACGCGTCTGCGTGTGCACGTGTTTGCGTGTGTTGCCACTTGGCGAGGACGAACAGTAATTTGCAAGAGAAGCAAGCCTCATTTTCTTTGATAAATTGTTCCGTGTTTGTGCATGTGTGTGTGTTTGCCTGGCTGTTGAGCCCTGCTCCATTTTCTCGCATCCATCCCTGTGGGAGTTTTGTTATTCTTTCCCTGCTCGAGCCTGGAACTGCTGCCATTGTCTATTTGCTTTCAAAAGCCATGTATCTGTTGCATCTTGTGGGAAATGCTTTGTCAAGCTCCCACACAAACAGACACACACTGGTGCTGTCGTATATACCCACACATGCAACACAGTCGCTCGCACACCACAAAGGCACAGCAAAAGTTAGGCCATAAGGAACCAGTGGCGTTCCCTCGGGAGCACAGACAGTCCTTTGGATGCTCCGTCTCTTTATTTGGTGGCACAGCTTGGCCACACAACTCCCTGAGGTGCGTAGATTTCCCAGCTCATACAAGCTGCAGTGGTAGCAGAAACTGCAACAACCAACTCTGGCCTGATGACAAAAAAGTGGAGCAGTGTTTGCCTAGAGGACAGTGAAGTAGTCTACTTCGAAAGAATGTCACTGGTTCAAACGCGGGAGCACACAGGGGAGGAAATCAGATAAAGTTGAGGTGGGTCACTGAAGTGCAGCCAAGGTGCCTTTGAGGCACAGAGGCCCATATCAATTCTTAAATACAATACCGTTCAAACTTTATGTGAACCGCTGAACACCCTTCTCCTTGCTAAAGGTTAATAAAATACTCTCTCCTCAACCTTTGTGATGCCTTACAGCCAAACTGTCAAATCCCAGGATGCATTAAGTTGCCATATTGATTGCCTGAAATGTCAAACTGGATCCTGCGCAGACACAGGAGCCAACTAGTCAGCGCTGGAATCGTATTAACTTGGAGAAAAAAAGGTCAGGGAAGTTTTATTTTTGCCCATAAATACAGGGGATAGCTTAAGAACGCTGTCATAAACCATGATAGGCCATCGGAGGACAGCTGTGAGTGGTTTATATCCAGCAACGGATCAATAGCCAGAGAAGGTTATGGTCGGAGGAATTACAACCGGTAATGTGTTTGCGCATTGTTTCATCATGTTATCAGCCGCATGAGACTTGCGAGCGAATGCCAGTCCGCATTTCCACATGCAGAATGAGCCATGCTGACCTTCAGTCATCAGTTTAGCCATGAATGAACACAGCTGAATCGATGAAGCGCTAATGCTCCACTTCCATTTAGGACAGAAGTGCTCCTCTTGTCTCGTACTGCAAACTTTTGGGAGATATCACCGTCAAGTTCAAGAGCAACTCGAGCGTTTGCTTATTAGTTTTGTGTCATCTCGGTGCTTTTCAGGGATTGATTTTTCCATCCAGCCATTGTTGTCTGATTGATCCAAAACAGTTTCTCCATGGCTGGTCATAATGAGCCACAGTAATGAAAGAGATTTTTTTTTTTTTAACCTCAGCACATTAGAGGAAGCCGTTCCAGAAGGGAATCCAAATTTAAACCCACTGTCTCCAACCACACCAGCGTCTCCTGAGGGATTTCTAGACTTTTCGAACTGTAAAAGTGCATTTCTTCCGTGATCCTGGGTTTCAGAAGTCGTGATGGGTTGATGCGGTTTCATGAAACACTGCCTTCATTTTCTAAAGTCACTGCATAATCACTCACATCATTTTTAAACCAAGAGCGCCACCTATTCAGCTATGAAAACGAAGCTGTTTCAAGAAACCTCGTCAATGTGGTCATGGGCTGATGAAGCTTCATGAAGCAGCCTGTTCACTGTCAGAGTACAGTTGGTGTTTTAACCGTCATATGAGATTTCATGTGCCGTATTGTCCAGTGAGGACATAGCATCATGAAGCGTCATGAGTTCACCACTACTGATCCAAATTATTCAACACATACTGGGCACTATGTAACCAGTTGTCAACTGAACGACAGCCTTGAGTTATTTGTTGTTGTTTGCTAACAATGCCTCAATTCAACGCTGCACAGGGAAGAACTGTACAGGATTCAGTTTGATGAGGCTTCATGAAACAGTTTCCTGATTTTCAGAGGCCACCAGATGACGCTCTTGCTATAAAATGTTAAGCAAAACCTCACGTCATGTTGAAACAAAAAGTGCCATCTAGTGGCCTCTGAAAATTAGGACACTGTTTCAACTCTGTAGTGTTGTTTCATGATACATCATCTACCCATCACTAATATAAACCCAGCAACATTACTCACACATTCTCATAACTCCAGCTTCTCCGTCAACTCCTTGGGTGCACCGTATTCCGTAGTCGATGTTGACTCCAAAACACAACACTGTTGTTTAGCTAAGAGCTTGCAGTACACTATCTGATGAAGAGAGGAAAAATGACATCTTTTTAAGCATCAAAGACACATTAAAACTCATCGTTGTCAACTTTTCTTTTTTTATGTTGCCTACTCTGTTGACATGCTCCTGATCATTTCAATGAAGCCTCACATTAGTTTCACACTGATATAGTGAGCTCTGAAATAGATGACACTGAATCAGTAATGGCGCGCACAAAGAGACCCAAATGCCTCTGACATTTCCCCCTTTGCTTCCAAATGCTCTTGACATTCACACCCAGCAATATTGCCTCAGACCATTGAACAGACTTTTTAATATTAAAAGAAACATTTATTCTTGACCTTTTCATGGAGTTATCTGGAGTTACACAACAGTGACGCGAGTGTTCGTATCCTGGATGAACGAAAATGAGAGCAAACACCTAATGCCATGTAAAGTGAAGTGTAAATGGAAGCATTAGGTAGAACACAAGATAGAAATGCATGAAGCACATATGACACAAAAGAAACACTGTTCGATAAAATACTGTTAAGTGAAATGGTCACGCATTGTATTGTTTGACAAATAAAATCACTACACAATTTCCAACCTTATACGTCTATTTACACTCAATTTTCTGAACGCAATTTTAGTTTAAACTTATTTCTTGATACCCCTGTTTTTGCCATTTATTTATTTCTTAAAGAATATAAAAATGAACTGATTTAAATCCGAAATATAGGCACTATATCTATTTTGAATCTTTCGTTTTCACATTTGTTCCCTTTTAAAATGCAACCCAATATGAACACTTGTTTGAATGTTTGTTCAAATTAAATAAATGTAAGACGGTGAAAAGTGAGTCGCAACCCAGTGACATCATTCCTGTGCATGTTGACGCTGCGATAGTAATTCTTCCTGATATAAGCTCCTTCTGACTTGAAAACATGCAAATCTCTCTGCTGGCGCAAGAGTTAACATGTTACTCTGACCAGAGATTTTAAGACTAGCAAAAATAGAATACACGCAGCGTGACTGCACTAAAACCTTTGGCTACACACTATTGGATGAATACAAAATAAATGCATGTAAGTCGCAACAAATGCTTTAACATATAATTCTATGACACAATGTGCAAAAGACAAGGATGTACTCTACAGTTGTGGGTAATTTATTGTCTTTTTTTTGTTTGTTTTTTATGGACACAATTTATATTAATATATTTGCACAGACAGCCATGGCTACTTTGGTTATCTTTTCATTAAGGGGGGATTATAAAGGAGTTTTATGCAAATATACAAATATACACATCAACATTTCTGCAGTGTGTAGGAATGAAGGTCTGCTGAAATTTGTTCTTCAAATTTTACATTTAGAATTATACAAACTGTGTCTCAAGTCAGTTCAGTGCGTCAAATAAATAACTACTTACAATATTTGAACGTTGTTTTTAAAAATCTGTTAAATAGGTTTCTCTCAAAAAATAGCTGCTGCTTTAAACCAAACTTGTGGAAAGTGATCGTGTAAAGCCTCATTTTTGCTTCCCTCTTCAGGTGAAAGGAGACAGTCAATGTGATGCATTTAGATCCATATTCATGCTGAACTTTGAATTAGAGCCCTCTTCTCTACTTATCTTTGTCTGCATTGTTTTTTGTTCTCTTATCATATTGGTGTAATCTCCCTTTCATTAAAATTTCTGTTTTCATTATAATACATTTTAAAATATTTCTTTTTACAATTCTTCGGAAAAAAAATCTTTCAGCTTTGTGTGTCTACATTCACTGCTGTTGAATTGTTGAATTTTATTACTATAACTTTTGCTGCTCTGCTGAAAAAAATGTACAAAAATGACAATTCCGTACATGTTTCCTTCATAGCTAAAAAAGTCACATCACACCTTTTGGCCAAGTCTCCAAAAATGCTTTGTTGTTGAGTGTCTGGCTCCACAAGACTGCTGAACTTTTACTGTGATGCAGAGACACGTCCAATGATACCAGAATACGTGCGGCGAGTGGAATGTGTAAAAGCAGCAGGAATATTACCTCCACTTTGTTACTACAGATGCACTGAATATGATAAGGAAAAGTGTCTTTTCTTATGGATTTTCCTTCACCTGAGTTTTATTTAACACCCGTAGTATTCATTTAAAATCATCCTTGATTCTCAAAAATAGATGGAAAATATATTTTCTCTATTATATATTTATGCATCTATATGCTCAGTTTTACGTTTCAAAGATAACTTTTATGGCATCTAACTAATCTTTCGGATATTACTGTATGCGTAGCAATTCTGTAGATACTTAGAAACCCTGTATCAATTGCTGCCTTCATATCTATGAGAGTTTCTCCAGTGGAATCACCAGCGCATCTTCAACTCAGTTACATTTTCAAATTTCAACTTGGACTCAAGATCACATCACGGCACTGACTCCGTGCAGATGATGGCAGAGGCATAAACCAGGCTTCTTTTGTACAAAACATCAGCCAGTTACTGTCAGTTACTTGACATAAAGATGTGTATCGATGAGTGTACCACTGCGTTTTACAAGTACAACCAATGATGATCTGTGTCTGTTCAGTCCTGTGGGTCAACGCCCTCCAGGTGGTCCGGTATAGGCAGACCAGTGAGGATTGTCAAACATTTGTTCCACACATTAAACACAGGACACACGGGCTGGGCAAAGGACACGTGGAATGTGTGCAAGTGTTGAGAGCCCACGGCGTCGTAGAAGGTCAGGTAACCGCCGTCGTAGTCCAGCAGGACGCCAACTCGACGCAGGTGAGGGGAGGGCTCAATGGCCATCTCCTTGCTGTTGTGGCGGACAACCCATGAGTTGTTGCAGCGGCACAGAACCCAGGAGGAAGAGTTCTTGCCGATCCACTCATGTTTGGGGGCTGACTTATAAGCAATACCCACTGCATACCTGTGAATGATGTTATACGTCAACATGAAGCCCATCCACTCAGCACTATTCAAACAACAGGAACCACATTTTTGCCAGACTCACCATGTGCTGCCTCCAATCAGAGCCTCCCAGTAGTGTCTCCCGCTGTCTATGTAAACGTTCCCCACCACTCCGTAGCTGCTCTGGCTGGTAAAACGCTCCTGGTTGTGGCCTTTTTTGGAGGTGGTTTCATCCCGCTCCACTGTCAGGTTATCGTGGGAGACCTTCAGCTTCTTGTGAGCAGATTTGGGGTCTAGCTTGAAGGGCTGACCTGCGATGACACACAGCAGCTAGAGCTCCAGAAAAATCCAAACTTGTATCTCAAAGGAATGAATGAGGGCCAACTGTCTTTATAATCTTTGTATTTGACTTGAACAACTCGTTCAATGAAACCTGACATAATTTTAAAATGAGAGCGCCACCTTGTGATTGATCAGTGTCGAGACCATACAGTGACAAAGACCATGTCAAATTCCAAGCCTGTGACTTGTCCAAGACCAATGAATGCAGAAGCATAAGTCCATTAGTTGCATAGACAATAAACTAAGAACTGAAATGCTTTCCTTGGAACAAACTATTACTTTGATCTGCATTCATTTTGGCCTTGGTCTGGATCTTGGTCCCACTACCACTCACTGGTCGTGGTCTTGGCCTTCAAAGTCTTGGATTTGGCCTCAGTATTCCCCAGTACCGGTCTTGACCCAGCCTCGGGTTTGGTGGTGTCAACTAAAACACTCATTTTCAGAGCTCAGTAAGAGGCGCTCTCAGTTTAAAATGAGGTCAGATTTTGTTGAACTGGTGGTTGAAGTCAAAGATTCTAGAGCAGAGAATGAGAGTTATCAGATTGGGTGTTAAACAGAGGTTTGTACAGCGCGCTTGGCAAAGTCATCACAAAGCCTTGTAAAAGTTATTTCACTGCAATTGAGTGACTTACTGTTAGTTTTCAGAGTCCCTGGTTCACTGCTTCGGCTCCCCGCCTGGTTAATCGCCTTGACAACAAAGATATATTTAGTGCCACTCTGCAGGCCGTGAACTGTGTAGTGGTTCTGCTTGATGTTGGGAACAATCATCCAGCTCTCCAGTGAATTGCACAGGCCTGGGGGAGTAAAAGGAATGGAGATGGAGTTATGGGAAATAGACTTCATTCATGTGGCTGTGCACTACCTTCATAATATCTAAAAGTGCTTTAAAATATTCCCTGATTTCATTACTTTGCCGCCGCAGAAGGCATCAAGGTCGAAACCAAAAGGCTTTGTCACCCTTCCAAAAAAAAAAAAAAAAAGTACAGCGAATTGTCAAAAGTGGATCAGTATGTGCAGGGATGCGAAAAGGTGCAAGAAGAATCCATTCACACCCTGTTGACTTTGCAGTCACTCAGCAGCGCGCATTTAACCTCTGCAGGTGGCTGGATGACCGATAAATAAAACATCATCTGAGGCTTTTATGAGGAATGAAACCTGTGCGCATGTGTGCGCCTACTTCTCCGACTTGGTAGGAGCTGCTGAATAAGAGATGCTGAAGAAGTTAAAGGTTCTGAATGATATAAATTAAACACTTATCATAGCAGGGCAATTAAGCGGCTTCTCTATTCGCAGAGTTTGACACTCTCACCGCTGCATTTGAAGTGCATTACGTAATGGATGCTCAACTTTCCAAAGTGTCTCTTGATGATTGAGGCTTCTATTTTTGGCTGCAATGTCAGACAAAACGTTGTAAATAGTCACAGTTTTCAGGAGAACAGGCAAAAAAAAAAAGACTCATGAGCAGTTGCGTTTACAACCTTAAAGATACAGTAGTTCCTTAAAAAAATGTAAATAGAAAAATTTAATAAAGTTTGTGGAACACAAAAGTAGAGAGTCATTTTCCCAATGACTTTTTTTAAATTTTTTTAAAACTACATTCGCACCATAGATGCTTTCCTTCACCTGTTCTTTGTTGCAAACAACACATGAAACACAGGAAGCAAAAAGAAAAATTGCCAGACGAATAAAAAGATTTCATACTGATCCTGAGGACGTAAAAATGTGGCAGATTGAAGCTCACATTAAAAGCCTGAAAAGAAAGACGCCATAGTTTTGGAAGAATCAAATAGCCGTGTTTTCGGCAGTTTAACTCCTTCAAAGGTGAGGAAGGAAAAAGGAGCAGATGAAAGGCACGGCAGCTGTTTGATTGAAAACAACAGGGGAGCTTGTCTTGAGATGCCTGACCCCATTTTCATCTTCGTCGTTGCAGCTCAGTCAAGTGTGCTCCTGATTTTATGGTGTGTGAACTCATGTATGCGCTGTCTGTTGCAGTTCAGAGACATCAAGTGTCTATGCAGGATGCTGATGCCCTCTACAGCTGCGCTGGTGCGACGTCTCACTCTTGCTAACTTGTCTACATAGCAGCAGTGCATGGTGGCAATGTGAGCTAATAACTCAGCACATCAAAGAGAAAGCATCAAATAATACGACTAGCTGACAAGCATTCGTCTTATAAAGAACTACAGATGAGGTGACTCTGGGCTCTGAATTATTAAAGTTGATTTGTTTGCAACATAATTTAGGAAAACAACATTTGTCGTTGACTTGGATGCTGAGGAGCAGCGTAGCCTCACAGGTGAGAAACACATACATTTCAATCTCAAAGCACATCACTCACTGTCGCCTCTCTACCCTGGGTCATGAATTCCAAAAGGAAAATGCAGTCAGTTGTCAGGTTGTCTATTAATATTCAGCTGATCTGCTCGTCACTGATGGCAAAACCATTCTGATTCTTGTGATTGATTTTACTGAAATATGGGTTAACACTGACACGTGTCTTGCAAAGTCCAAAAAACATGATTTTTTTATTTAGCAAAGCTATGTCACTTGTATTTCTTGGCAGGGCAGATATGCAAGTAAAATCAGTTACCAGTTAAAATCTATTTTTAACATTGCAAACTTTGAGCATCAAGCCGTCAAATAGTGAATATTTGTGAGTGGGCTTTTGCCTCCCATGATGTGTCCTGACCACGTGGGCAGGGTGTCTTGTAAAAGAACGCGGTAGGTTGAAGTGAAAGGGTGATTTCCAGTTCATGTCGTCTTAACCTGTCTAAACTTAAAGCTCCCATGAAGTGTAAATGAGGTCTCGATTCTAAGAACATTAAATTCAGGAGCAAGTTTCTCTGACACCACCGTTGGGAGCAAGGGCTACCCAGAATGCATTGCGCATTTTCAGCAAATTAAACATAGCGTCTTAAATGGCAAAGCAGGCTTTGTTAGTGGAAATTTAAAAATAACAAAAAACATTGTATTAGCATTGTGTAGGCACATTTCAAGGATTATTCACCTTATTGTTGCAAAACATTTATTCTTATTTTATAATCTTGCGTCAATAGCGGCCGGTATGCACAGGCGATTTTGCTATCATTAGTAAATGTTACAAAGTGGTCGCTTTCTAGGTAGTAGTTTAGATGTTTTATCAAGATAAGCACCAGTTTATTCAGGTCCAACAATGATCAGGCTTTTTTAAAGGAGCTTTTCAAAGAGTGCAGTCTGTATGAAACAACTATACGCCACTTTGCTCCCTCCTGCATTTAAAGGTTGTCCCATTTCTTAGTGACAAAATGACCCCTTACCACTTGGTTTTGAAGGATACTGAGATTGAGGGTTGATCTGGAGGGTTAAGATGGAAGATTGGAACTGACCCAAGGCCCTTGCACAGCGACACGGCACAAAATTCTGAGGTAAAAAAAATTAAATCCAAAACCCAGTGGAAAAAACGAATTATCCTTTTGTGACCGCTAAAACATCAAAATAGCGGTTATTATTACGGGGTTAGCTGACCAGGTTAGCCTTATATCTGCAACCGTTAAAGCAAATACACACATCATTGTCATATTTTATACTCCACCAAACGTCTTAATCATAAAAATACGTTTTTATGTCTTTTGCCATCATGAACTGGATGCAGAGATACGAACACAACCAAGTGTTCCGCCATGTTTTGCTTGGTCTGATGTAACTTTGGTCGGATGTAACTTTGCTAGTGTGAAGCTGGCACTGAAAAACACTTGGTTCAAAAGATACATAAATAACATGCAAAATATTCATGCAACATATATGTGTCTGGTGTGCATTAGCAGCTACTTGACACTGTGGATTCCAGAATGTGTCGACCTCGGCTAGATATTATTTACAAGTCTGGATTTTCTGTTTCGTACTATTCTGCTGATACGTCTGATACTTACTGGCAATGTTGGACTGCCCGGTAAAAATGGCGTATTGAAGCTCATATGACACCACAGTGAATTCATCGTCCGACGTCCAGTGAACAGAGATGGTGTCGTAGGATGCTGTGCACAACTCTTCCCTGATGCAAGGAGCACTTGGCGCTACACAAGCAAAAGAGGACTTCAATGTTAGAGCATCAGGTTCCAAGAATTTGCTGCCACATTAGCAACATCAAAACATAAGTCATTGCGTTATCAATTCATTTGCATTTGTGCCACAGAGATGAGGAATAGTGAAAAAAAAAGAGCTAGCTAGCTAGATTAAAGCTTATCGAGGCATGTGTTTGAATTTAATTCTCTTTACTTGGATGATCTGGAGCCACTGAAAGCCACTGATATTCCCCTTTTTGCAAAGCCAATAAACTCCAGTTTAGAAGAGTGTCTTACATTGACTGTAAAGTGGCGTTGTTTATATCTTCGTTCGTCTCTTGTGTCTCTCTGGCCTTCTGTTACGAGTGGCTGCTCAGAGTGGAGTGATTCAGCCTGATTCACTTAGGGAAAAAAAGGCCCTCCAGCAAAGCCCTCATGCATCACAGAGGGTAAACAAGAGCCGCTCATTTTCATGGACAAACATCGGCCGCATGACGCCTGGTTTTTCAAAGCGCTGATGAAATTGACCTCCATTTTGTCCATTACAATAAATTGACGACAGAAAATGAGATACTACATTCTTATAAATGGAAGTGTCAGTGTCAACGGGAAAGGATTCCAATCCCTTTAGAGAGACAATTAGGTTCCCGTACCATAATGTTCGACATTGTACCACTTAGTGGTCTTTGTCTCAGTGTGTACCTATGTGTCCTGGGGTTCTTGTCATGTCACATCACTACGAGAGAGGAAGTGAAGTGGCACCAGATCAGTGAAACCAAAGGACATGCCACACTCATTTCCCTCTGCGTTGGGAATAGCCTAAGTCCATGAGGACAAAAAGGGATGTGCATGTGCCAGGGCAACTATTTCCGCATAGAGTTTCAGGACTTTTTGGACAAGATCTGTCATAGATTGAGAATTTGTCCCCAGTATTTCTTAGTTATATTTACAACTTCTTTGTTATTTCTGCTGCAGTACTTTCATCCATTAGGCAAACAGAGCTCAACTAAATTCCTGGCTCAGTGGACGGCGTGAATAAAATAACAGTGTTAGACTGGAGTGAGTCTAATATTGTTAATAAAATGGAAATCATTTCTTGAAGACTTTTTTTTCAAATTACTAATTTAATCATGCACTCATGCTTCAGTTAAATATTAGCCCATTTCATGCTGCAGTATGAGGGACAGAGTCAAACAGATTTGACGTCCTTTACTCCTGATTTCGCATATGAGCCCATCCACTAAATCCACGTTAAATAAAACAAAAGTGCGCACCTGTGAGGTAATCCAGATTCTCAAGCAGCTTCTTCTCCCTGGTGAAATCCAACGCAACAGTGTCGAACGTGTCAGTCAGGTGTATCTCAGGGATCAGGACTTGTGTTGATGCAGTTGCCATGGAAACCCTGGAAAACAATTAAACTTTTTGTTTGGATTGGCCCTTTACAAGCTATTCAAGAGTCATGACCCATAGTTCTAACCCAGTGGTGAGAAGATGGAGCGTCCTTCTTATTCATTTTAGGTTACAGACTGAAATGAGACATGAATGAAGCAGGTGTCTCGATAGCGACTGAATTCAGTGCATGCTTGCAGCTGTCAGCGGATTCAATGCATCATGAGGAATGACAACATTACAGTGCTGTCAACTCTCATGGAAATGAGTGTGGGCGCAGGCATGTATGGGAGGGAGGCAGGTACTCCACGACGCGTGGCACGGCAGAGGTTCCACTTAAAATTGCTGACGGTTCTATTTTTTACAGAGCTCCGCCCACCACCGAGGACCGTTCAGACGGAAAATCAGCCAGTGAAAAGTGCCGGAATCTGGGAAAATATCATGCGAAACACGATGTGGCGACTTTCTTTGCATCTTACTGTAAAACTTATACAATAATCTGGCCTGACCTGGGGTTACATTATGGTGCTGCTACTTCCCGGTACTGGAAGGTAACCCTCACAAGAAACAAGGGAACACGGTACAAGTATATCAGGACCAGGATGTTATATATGACACATCAGCCCATGCATAGGTTGTACAGGCTATAGTTGAAATGTTAAAAGTGAAATCTGTGGCAGTGGGGTCATGTTTGTATCGAGACGTGTTCAACATTCATTCACCATTTGTCGAACTTTCTGGGTCCAACATGTTCTTTCCTTCCTCCCCCGTGTACAGCACCATCCTAGTTTCGCTCCCCTTTATCTCCAAACCTCTCCATAATAGTTGTCCTTCTGAATTACTGGTTTCTAATCTCGACCTTTCTACTCACTCCCAAAGCGAAGCCTGGCATCCAACATTTTGAGAGGCCTCATTACTTTCCGGTAAAATTTTCCATCTCACTCTTGTTAACCCTGATCACGCATGACTCTTCTCCACCTGGTGCACCATGGCTTCACTCTCCTCTTCACCTCCGTCGGCCATGGACAATCCTTAGAAATGCTCGGAACACAATCTTGCAACAGCCAAACACACCGAGTCACATTTGACTCTGAGGCACCAGCCAACAATGGTACACTTCTGGTTCACATCAGTTTGTGGGAAACAAAATATTATCTTCAATATTCTATTTCCATAAGAAAACAACTGCATGAAAAATGGTTTCATTTTGGTTTCAAGGAAATGTTTTGAAAATACGTATATTTTTAAATGATTGTTTCAATACGTGAATTGTATGAACGGATGATACACGGATCATGAGCCTGCATCCCATTACCTCTGAGAAGGATGAGAGTAATCTAATAGTTTTGTTATCCTTTAGTTTCGGTAGATTACACACACCCTGCTTTAACAGGAGCTGCATCCGTCTCAGCTGCGGCAGCATTGACAAAAGGCTAAGGCTTCGAGACAATCAAACATTGGCAAACAGTGCCAATGTAGCCGTCAGAATGACACAGTACAAATGGACGATTCAGGAATTCAGCAAAGAAAAGAAGGAATTTAATAAGCACAAATATAATAAACCGCCAGCAGACCGTGATTCATTAAACGTGTAACAAGAGTGATGGTTTTTGTTTGAAAGCCAGCTAACTTTATCCATCTTTTCTCTCAAGAGGAGTTTATTTTGGCCTGTGGCTTTTATTCCAAAGTGCCAAATCAATTAGTCAGGCAGCTTACATAAAGATGGAAACAAGACTGCTTTAAATAATAAATGGATTCCTCCTCTGCTTGTTTTAGTGGTCGGGAATGGAATGGTGTACACAAGAGCTGGAACTTCTTTCTCATCCACTGTCTGCGCGGTTTGCCTTCTTCGAGACGTTACTCATGGAAAGCAGTTCTTCCAGGATGTGTGGGCCGGGCTCGCCCTCACTGACCTCTCATTGATGCTCTTTGCCGTCTGCAGGAAGCGAGCGTGATCCGTCTCCTTCAGTGTCTGATCTGCCTGCGTGATGAGGGCAGAGGACCGCTCAATGCATTGCTGGCAGTTTGATATCTGCTGGGCTAGCTTCCGTAGTCGCTGTGCCTAGAAACAGATGACACAGATAGAAAAAAAAAAGGTGTGTAAGATTGAGTTGTCATTTTTCCATGTGATGGGATTAAAACCCAGCAGGAAACAAAAAATGATTTTCTGAGTTGTGGGTCTTTTAAGCTTATGTCACGTAGGGGTCAAGAGGCTTTAAGAGACCTCTGTGATTGTCAGTGCGTTTGTCACAAGAAACCATGTAAAATGACATTTCAACGTTTCAAACGAAATTACAATATTGAACTTCTTCTTCATTCATTCGGTCTTTATATATTTGGATAATTTTATCGTTTTATTTATTATTATTCATGATGAAGTTTGTAGGTTTGAGGGACGACGAAGCAGTGGACAGGGTGAGATGGAGGAAGATGATCCGCTGTTTCCACCTGAAGGGAGAAGCCGCAAGAGAACGAAGAAGAAGATTCATGATGAAGAGTTGATGAAAAACAATTGTATTTGTAGTTAAGAGGGCAGCTATAGTTGCTAGGCTTTTCAGAGGCATGGTAACTAAAAAGTTACAAATGAATCTGAATGCAAACAAAAATTTCTATATTTACAATTTATGAATATTAATATTTTAATAATGAGTGTCAATATTTTAGTTATGATATTATGTCCAAAATAAATATTGTGAAAGGTTATCCACAAATAGTGGAACATGAATTGTTTTTTCCCGTATTTTCTGTGGTTAAATGAATGAATGAATGAAAATGGAATGAATTTCAAAACATAATGGATTAATAATAAGAATAATAAGAAATTTGCATCAACCATTTTTAATAGAATCTCAATCTGCATTTCAGTTCCATCTTTCCCACTCTGCCTCATTCAGAGGGAGGAGATATCGTAACAGACAGATTGAGGTCACTAGTTGGAGCGAGTTTGAGGGACATTTCATCTACAATTTTGCCTTGGATTGAACCCCAAACCTGTTAAATGATGTGGATTTCAGCCCATATTACTAAAAACAATATTTTGGAAAAAATGATGGCGCACAGCTATCAAACTTGGCTCGCAAAAAACAATGACATTTCTAGCCTGCTGAATCCAGAATAGCTGAACGACCACACATTAAACACTTAATCCCTTGTGTCCGCCAAGATTCGTTAGATGCAGCTCAAAAATCATCAGAGCTTACTTAGCATAGAGGAACATTCAGTCCCCCATATGCTCTGGGACCTCGTTTTAGCCAGTCTGGCTGCTACGACCGTCTGTTCACAGTGTGCTGAAGAGTTCGCATCTGAGGCAGCTGGATGAACCAGGACATCGCGCTTGACTATAACAGAATTTAAAGAGGGATTTTCTACAACATAATTTCAGTTCCGTTGCCGCAGCCAAAACATGACATCCAGTAACAAAAGCTTCAAAGGCAGATTAAATCTCGCTCTTAATGTCAGCCTTGATTTTAAATATTTGTTTGAGCTTTAAGCCTGATTATTGGAAGTCTGGAAAATCTAAAAGTCCCTGGAGGATTGTTGAGTTAATGCTGAGGTTTTCAGAATTATGTTCTCTCACTTCTGCTGCCACTACAGCAATATGATTTTGTCAGTTCAAATCTAGGCTGTGTGCAAGAGGCGAAAAGTGATGGTAGATGAGGTTTCGTGAAACAGGGTGATGAAACAGTGTCCTCATTTTCAGACGCTACTAGATGGCTTCAAAGTTTCATGAAATTAGTGGTTCAACATTTTATAGCAGACAGTGCCATCTGGTGGGGTCTGAAAATCAGGACACTGTTTCATGAAACCTCCTCAACCCTTCGATTCTGTGTCATGAAGCCTGCTAACTTTGATGGCAACCGTGTGAAGCCTGTGAGTTTTGTCTCATAAGACAGAGGAATGCGCTGATTCACCTCCTAATACCCCCAACATGACAGATCCTCAGCTCAATCTTTCCATTTTGTTCAGAAGGATCACAGCCACAAATGAGATTTAGACTGGAAAATCTTGCAAGAAATTCTGTTTCATTGTCAGCGTCACACAAACTGTTATGTCAAAATTTGAATCATCCAAAGAAATACTCTCAGAGCATTTTGAAATTAATGTTCCTCATTGAACTTGAATATTGTATATGACGATGCATTACATTTCACAACACAGAAATCAGTTGCCGTTTCAATAGTTCAAGGAGTTGGGAGACTACATGAAAAACAGTCTTCTAAATAGTGTGCCAAAATAATGTAGATTAGCCATGTATTTTAGGGCAGAACCCAGGACAGCATCCTTTAGATCTGTCTGGAGCGATTTTTTTAGTTGCGTTTTTTCTAAATTATTCATCTTCCACCACTAATTCCCTCATGGGGATCGGCAAAGCTGAAGACTATCCTGGGTACTGTGGGGAAACACTGGACAGGTCGCCGGCCTATCACCAGTCACTGGACAAAAGAATTGTGGAGACAAATTGACTTAGATCCATCAAATTCTGGGTTACTGGTGTACCACCGCACTGCTGCTGGAACCCTGACACTTTGCGAAATATTAACACTGATAAAAGCAAAAGGTTTGGTGAAGCGGTTGGAGAAAAAGAAGGAAGTGGAAAACAATGAGGTTTCATGAAGCAGACCTCCATTTCAGAGCTCAGAAGACGCCGCTTGGTTCAAACATGTTATCAGGTTTCATTCAAATGGCGATGATGAACATGGAGCCTCTTGACCCCATTACTAGTCTTACCCTCTGATCATTTTCACAAGTATATTTGACAGGTCAATGAGGTCAACTTAATGAAGTTTGGTGAGGTTTCATGAAACAGTGTCCTCATTCTCACAATCCACTAGATGGCACTGTCTACTCCATAATATTTGGCTTTGAACAATCCATGAATCCTCACATCAATCTAAAACCAAGAGCGCCACCTGAGCTCTAAAAATGAGAGCAATGCTTCATGAAACTTCACTAACCCATCACAGATACTGGTGAATCATGATATAAAAGAGAAAGTGAAATATTTCACACCCATCCCAAGTCAAACCAGCACTCACCTTGCCCTCCTTGATCTTGCTGCCAATGATCTGCCTCCTCTGCTGAATGATCTCAATAAGAAGATCGCACTCATCCATGAGTTTCCCCTCCTGGCGGGAAGCATTAACCTGAGAAATGTTTGAAAGTGTTTCAAAATAAAAATGTGCACATTTGTTATTCATTAGCATTTCTTAGATCTACACCTCGACCCTCTCTTGAATCCACTGTATATCTAAACATAATTTGATGTCTCACCCCCTCTCGAAAGTGCCACTGAGAGGTTGCAGGTCCAGATGTGCAGATGTGCAGATTGTGTCTGTGAATATTATTGCTCAGGATGGTCCAGATGGCGTTGCCTCGCAGCCTACTGCCATCAGTGAATGACTTTAGGTGTGAGTGGGAGCTGAGAAAGCGTAACGTGAGGATAGTAAGATCCATGCAGAGCCATGTCCTCTTGCCTGTTGTTTTATTTTTATCTTTTATTTACATTTTTTGGCTGATACCTGTATCTATACCTACCTGTAGACACTGAGAGCGTTTGCACCAACCATGCTGTTAAAGCTTTAGAATATACTTAAGAGTGTTGATGGGGCTCCATGTCTGCATCAAATGCATTTCTATATTACTTACCATTATTTTAACTTCAGCAACCTTTATGTAATCTGTTATTGTACAACTTGCATTTTGTCATGTCCTATCCATTCACTAATAGAGTAGTAGCATTTACAGTATTGAATTGCATTGCTCTTTTGATCCGTTATTTTGTCATCTTCAAGTTAAACTTAACAGTGAAGTGTTCCTGAGAAAATAACTGAAATCCAGCTCAAAGTAAATAATAGTCATATTTTTGATAAAGCACAGTGGTACCTCGGTTCTCGACCACAATCTGTTCCAGACGGCCATTCGAGACACGATCTGTTCGAAATCTGAATCAATTTTCTACGTGTGTGGCCGCTGCATGTGGGAGGGGTTGCCGAGTGAGTGACGTCTCTCCAGAAGTGAAGAGGTGCCCGGTGCGTGTCCAGCTCTGAATGTGCGCTTCTGTGCAGTTTGGCTGTGACAAAGTCATAAACCAAGTCACGCTCTGTCCCAGACTCGCCTCATCCCTGTCCCAGCTCCAGCCCACAACAGGACATCAAACCCTGGAGTGAGCGCTCCAGCCTCGGAATTTTCTTCAATATGAAGAAAAAAAAGAGTCATGTCTGCATACAGAGGCTGCGTTATACACAATAACAAAGCGCGTCATGGGTCAGCTGATCGGTCCATGCGCGTTATGTTTTTTCCAGCTTTTTTCGGGGGCGTTCAAGTTCTGGATTTTCGTTCGAAATCAGAAGCAAAAAAATCTCTGTTTTGTTCGAAGTCCGGGACGTTCGAAAACCGAGGTTCCACTGAACACCAAAATCACACCGTTCCATTTTCATCTCAGCAAAGTTGAATAACTATGCATTTTTAATCTCTAAAAATGTTTTTAGAACAAAAAATAAATCACTCTAGTCAGGGCAGAGTCTTGTTCTGAACTAAATTGTAATAGTTATTATCAGGAGGGAAAGAACCAAGCGCTGGCGTTGATGACATCCACACCACAGGAATTTCATATCTCTACAGAATTTAGGTCACTTTGCATTTTGAAGTCACACCGCAGCAGCCTGGAAAAACTTTCAGCCCAATTAGAGAATTTAAAATGTGTCAACTAATACTATATTTTATACTTAGTGTTCCTTGTGCTATGCAGAGAGAAAACCTTCAGGAGACCAGATTTATGAAGCATTATTTGTTCACCAGCTGCAATCTTCTGTAGGAGGCTTACTTCTGGATCATTTGTCTCCAGTAAGAATGCTTCTTTACGGAGCCTCAGTGAAAGAGCTGATGCTGTCTCTGGACTTTCCTTTCTTAGAGTGTATCAGGATGATGAGAAAATTCAAGTGTAAGTAAAGAATCAGAATGTAGAAGGAAGTGAAATGGCGGGCGAGTTGCCTGGCCAAAGAGCAAGCTGCAGTTAGTGATCATGTGGAAAGATGTGAAGCCTCTAATGACTGTAGGCAGAGCCCTCTGGAGCATGTGATCGGTATGACAGATTGCAATGTGGGTGGATGATTCACTTAACCACTCGCACAGACACAGCCAAAAACACAAACTAACAAACGCGCATGCAAGCGCGCCCAGAGAAATGCGACCAAAATAATCTTCGCAATATCTTATTTTTAAAGGATAACATGTACTGAGATATTGCCAAATATTCCTACTCTCCTCAAGTTGCTGGTTTATTTTAGGATACTGAATCGATACAAAGCTGTTCCATCGTATCCATGTGGTCGCTTTGAAAAGCTTAAATTGACCTTAGGTTAGATTGAGGAACACATACTGCCATTATTAAACTAGTTACTTGTTTATTCACAGTGGATACTCAAAATGGATGGTGATGTTTCTGGTGAACTTTTTGAATTTAGTCCGGCTTGACAAGAGCTCAGTCAATACTCTGCAATGATTCATTACTGGCTAATATGCTGCGAATACACATGAATAAGCAATGAAAGAGTTTATTCATGGTAACATATGTGCCCTCATCTAAAGTGCAACCGAGGTTTTCGGATGTTTCGGACATGAAATGAATAAGCTGAATATAGCAAATTAGTTAAATATTTTGGGTAAATGTTGAACAGGTCATACTCGCAGTATTTTAAAGCACTTGGACGATGACTTATTGTGGCAAGTTGATCGAACTCCCAACTCCAAATGTTGATGTTTTAGTACTGTGACTTCTCCTGGCTGACCTGTTCTTTTTTTCTGTTCTTGTCTTGTCATAGATAGATTTCTTACAATTCAATGTTTTATTGACCTTCATCCATTCTGAGTATGGTTGAATTTTTTATCCTTTCCCTGTGGTTATTTTTTTGTTTTGATAATTCATTATTCAAATGTTGGCCACAGTTCACTTCTCAGAGCACCCGTAGCGTGCCACAGACGCAGAAAAAACAGCTTTGAAATAAATAAATAAATAAAAAGCCAGTGGACAAATGTGGTTGCAGCGCTTAAGTAAAAACAAAATCCTCTTTTCTGGTGGTTCACGGTCCTGCCAGGCCAAGAACCCATGTTTCTGAGCGACATGTCAATAGCTTTGGACCCTGTGTGCGTGTGTTTTTTTTCTTAAAGCCTCTTAGAGGACCAGTGTCACATGAATAGAAGCACAGGATGCCGCATGGCATTGCTGAATTGAAGACCATTACCTTGTCAAAAAGGCAATGTTTTCATTATTGACAACAGCGATCAAGCATTGACTTTATGACTATGACTTGATATAAACCATGAATATACAATAACTGATGCAGTCACAGATCCTTGACTTGCAGAATGTCAAGAGTTGTGAGTCAATAAATACATGAGGAGCTCAGATGACTGGTGACAAGTTTAAAGTGATTTCAAAAGTTACGTTTTAGCAGGGTTAATCCTTTCTCGATAAAGCCAGCTCACACTATATATATATTGGAGGAGGATGTTGTGATGAATCCACAGAGAGAGATTAAATCATTGGGGCTGAAAAACATCTCAAGAAGATTATACTGAGTCATGTGAATTGCTTCGGCTGAAAACTGAGGAAAAGCAAAACACTGTTTAATGAAGTGTGAAACACATTTGCAATGACCAGATGGGACACTCCAGATACTCACACATCAACGCCTTGACTCAAAGTAGTCCATCTAACTATCACATTTAGAGGAAATGACTCAGCCAAAGCTACATTTTCCAAATGCAGAGAAATTATTCCTGACAAGTTATATAATGTTAGCCACAGGTTAGAGGTGTATGCAGACTTTCTTTGGAACAATTGAGTGAAGTAACAAAACAATGAAAGTACTGTTCTCTGTGCAATGCTGTTGCTTATTCTGGCGACTAGAAAGAGCTATAAAAAGTGTCATTTGCAGGGTCAAAAACAAAGGAAATATGTGGAAGTAACAGACAGAAAAACCTTACAGACAAGTTGTATATGCTTCCGTGGAGCACTCACCTCGACATGTTGACAGGTCTGGATCAATTTTCCCATCAGTGACTCCAGCTCATTGTTCCTCTTGATCAAGTTGCTCAGGTTTGAATCCAGAGATTGCTGCAATGAAAGCAGAATAGAATGAAGAAGAATCACCAACACTCTGACACTCAGGCAGGCAACAGCTCAAAACAAAGTTGGACAATCGTAACTCAACCAGCTCCAGTTGTCAGTCAAGAAACAAGTGGGTTCATGGAAAATGTCTTTAAAATCATTACCTCGAAGTGCGGGTGATACCCCTCGTCCCGGTACTGCCGCCTCATCCTGCCCCGTTTCTGTCTCTGCTGATCCTAAGCTAGAGGAGGATTTGACTGGGACAGCCACTCCGCTGAGCACCAAGCCATGCACAAACCCAGCCAGGCGGCAAATTAGGCATCAAAAGCTCTCCCCTATGAGGGCGTGCAGCGCTCTCAGCTAGCAAACCGGCAAACAGGTGACAGTGCGTCGCTCCTCCCAGCTTTTCCTTCTTCCCTCCCTATTGCCCTCCTACTTTCTCTGGATTTTTCTCTTTCCCCCGTTGCTAGCTTCTTCACCTCCTCGCCATCATGTCATTGCCAAACGGACCACGCTTAAGAGGCTCTGACTCTCTGGTGAACATAAGTTTTCCCTCCAAAAATAACCCACTGACACAATCACTCCTAACACGTCTTCATTGTCCTGAAGATATTCTCTCATGTCAGCCACAGATTGCTGCCCTTTAATCCCCAGTGCAACACTGATAGATAGAAGGGCTTGTGTGTCTACGTGCAGATGCACGTGTTTCATGAAAGCACCGGGGGCTTAATGGATGGCCTTAATACGGTGCTGACATACAAAAGCAAAAGAGACATAAAGGTCTACATTGAATGGAAACCAGAATGATGCCACTGATAGTGAAAAGCATGGAGCTAAAAATATCGTGCCATCAACAAGGCATTGAGTGTTCGACATGAGATGCTGAAATGACATCCTTTTCTTGGATCACCACAACCTGTTCTTTAAAGTTTGTTTGATGAGTCTTGTTAATTTAGTGTGAGTCATACATCTTTCTTGTCACACAAGGTTACAAAAGTGGATCCCATTATTGGAGTGGCTTTATGTTACAGTGCCTGGCAACTAGTAATGGGCTGGTGAGGCTTCAAGAGTTAGAAGGTTCTCCGCTCAACTTTGAAAATGCGTGAAAATAGTGTTGACCTAACAGTTCAAGTCCAAAAATTTTAGCTCCTCATCTAGTGGGCTCTGAAAATGAGCACACTATTTCATGAATCCTCACCATTGTCTGTGCCTGTTGGTGCTCTTCAATCGCTTAGTTATCTACAAGCAATGATCAGAAGTGATGTTTTGAGGAGGTTTCGTGATGCAGCATCCTAATTTTGCAGTGGCCTCTAGATGGCGATGTTCGAGTCTTTAGCTTTGTACAACTATTTCAATAAAATATTTTATAATTTTGGACTCCACCAACGTTCTGAAAATTAGGACAGTCTTCCTTGGTCTATCAACCAGTCATTAGAATTTAAACATTCAGAAATCAAAAGTGTGGTTTTGAAACTGTCAGCAAAAACATCTTCAGCTGTCTCACTCCAGTATAAACAACCAACGCTTTGAAAACTGACAAACTGTTTACGCAACAGGCAGCTAGATTTGCACACAATACTGTTTATGCTCTGCAGAACACAGGTTGAATTTATTTCTCACATTAGTTGCCTGACTGTTTGACAAGTATATTTCAAGCTGGAGGTAGTGGAACAGACCTTAGCTGATACCTTGTGTCATGTAAGTATCCAGACGACAGACATGTTTGGAAACCATGAACAATTTGAAATGAAAATACATTCGATGTAACTCATTATGTATGTTCCGTGGCATCGAGTTCCTCATTCCACTTTGCTGCGAAATTGTGCGTGATTATGTACAGTACATGTGTTCATGCATAATTGTATACAGGTTAATGTGATTCACTTTTGAATGTTTGAATTAATGAATGCTTTTAGCCAGAGGACAGACACATTGCTAACTGATATCATGCACGAAGAAGGGAAGTGGGAAGGAAGTGTTTATGCAAATCTGTTCTCTTGAGTGTTTTCAGTCGTTTTCTTATCTATGAAGTCTGTTAATCGCCGTTGGAGGGTTATAGCTACGGCTCCTACAGCGAGAGCCTTATTCAAGTCACCTTTTTTGTCTCAACGTTAAGAAGAACATTTAAAAATCATGACCATCGCGGCAGTCAGGCCTTTTGTCTTAAGTCAAATTTGGTAGGAATTACCCCATACTTCTAGTGATCTCAACTTTACCCTGAAGTCCTCCATTTTTGTCACATTTTTTATGTCCTGGTACGGTATATAAGAAAAGAGTGCCTGAATATGTCAACAAACAAAAGTGAGATAGTGACACGTTTTGCCGTCTGGGTCAAAGTCAAAATCTTTAACGCCATCCTGCTGGGTAGTAAACTGAACCAAGCTATTGGGGAAAGTGCTCTTTTGAATGGCACGTCTGAATGTTTTTATTATATACTTTATATTAACCGGAGATTTGATTATTTAAATTTAAATTATATATCATAAACTCATCACAGTGATATGATCAAAGTCATCTCAGTTGTGCTGGTTTAAGCAGTAACATCTTAACCCCCAGCAAACAGAATTTCACTTTAGGACCCAGCAATGTTAAAACAGCGTGGGTTAAAAAGAAGAAAAAAAAAAAAAAATTGGTATTTTGAGGAAAGTTTGATTGTTCTGTCTGTTCATGTTTAGATAAACAGACGGTGACTGCAGATTACTGTGAATGCCAGATCAAATCTAAACAGGATATGACATCATAAATGAAAATTGCAGCCAAAAACAGAGCCATAATAACTGGAAACGAATAACCAACGACTCACATGTGAGACAAATCAAGTGAGTTCAACACGCGTTCATCTTGAGTTTGACCAAACTAAAGGTTAATAACTTTGTTTTTATCTTTGAGAATAGCTAAGTCGCAGCCTGGTGTCGCAGTCTAGAATAAACCTGAAAGCGCGGGATTAAATAATGCAGGTTACAAGTGACTTCACTTAACTCTAATTTATTTATTCTCGTCACCGTGTGATTCTGCTCCTGTGTGGACACCACCGCCGAGCAAATATATCCTGACAACACCATTAACCTCATCTACGATTAGGCTTATGTAACGCAAACCGTTAATGTGATGTTGTTTTGAGCCTTTGAGCAAGAAAACACTTGTCAGTTTTCATTTCTATTCCTGAAACGTGTCACTGTTAGAAAAGGATTTAGCTCATGATGGAGGACAATGACCAGAGTTTGCCAGTATGACTTTGAACATGATGTCAAGCACTTTTATTTATGGAGTGAGTTGCCCAGCCAAGGTCAGGCCACAATTTGGACAACGTTGAAAAAAGGATTTTTGCTCAACTGACTGGATCAGACCAGACTTACATAAAATTAAAGCAAGTGTTACGGAAGGATGGTGCAACCACTTATGGAGAAGATGTTCAGGGAATCCATTTATGTGGAATTAAAACTCCTGATAAGGAGACAGATGATACAAGGGAAATGAGCATATTTGCTTGTGTGTGATACCTTTTATTCGTAAATGAACCAATAAAATCCATTCTTTACATTTTGAGAGCACAGATTCAACGTAGATCACTATGAGCTTGGTGAGTCCCCTTCATTGCACCGTCATAACAAGAAACTTGGCTTAAACCTTAGCAGTGTTTTTCTATGAATCTGCATTCCTCTGTTTAGCCACAGATTATCAGACAGGCTGTTTGTGTTTTGGTTGGTGAATTTTCTCTAAAAAAATGAAAAAAATGTATTTATGATTTCCATTCAGATTATGAAAAATGCATGCTTTTATAGTTTTGCAAAATTGCTAATGTGTTATTGCTTGGAAGAGTAGCATGCCAGAGATTGTATCGATTGTAGAATCAAAATAAATAAAGATTTCATACATATCGAGAGAGAGAGAGAGACAACATAGCTGTCAAAATGGCTGATTCCCATTTTCAAAGCTTGCACTTTTTATGCTGTTCACAATCATCAACTCATTTCATATTCCAGGATTCCAGAGGGTCATGCTTCATGCTGGAATTGAATGAGATAATTGGAGCAGTTCTCCACTGCAGTGGAAGTGTCGGTGTGATAAGAAGCACAAGGTTATTGTGAAACGCTCAGCCATTTTCTGAGATAAGTTTAGTCGTCTGAGGAAATGTATCTAACGGACAACTGCAAATGGTTTTCAAAAAGATGGAGAATAAAAAAAAAGGACCATAAGAGGCACTGAAAAGATGCTTCCATGTGTGCTTTTATGTCATAAGTTTGTGCGTGTATTTGATCCATATGTATAAAGGAATGACGCACGGTTGTAAACAGCCTTTATTGCATTTTTTTTTTTTTTTTCAGTTTTCGTCTGAGGGTGTTTGAGCTGCCCTTCATCATGAAAAGTTTACCACTCCCTTGAATCATTTAAGGGCACAGCCAGCAGCTTCTCGGAGATCTGACCTGTTTTGGTCTTAATTCAATTATTGACTTCACTTGGTTTGTGAGGTTTCAGAATGGATTCATTTTAGTTCAATGCAGTGAGGAATACTGATTTGATATGAGTAACTTGAGTTAGACAACAAAGTAAACCCTCGTCGAAAACGGTATGTTGGTTTAAAATCCATCTTGTTGTTCTTGTAAAAGAAAAAAAAAAGGAGTTACATGCACATTCATAAGAATTTCATAAGAATGCTCCTGTCAATGTAAAGACAAGCAAAGCCTTCTATGGATTTTAATATATTGAGGATTTGTCACCAGACGTGGACTGAATTGAAAAATGAAGAAACAGAAAGAACAAATATGATTTGCTTTTCTTTTATACCGCACGATGACTCTGTATTTTACACCTCCCCAGAGCCTGAAACATTGCAAGAGAATGTTTCTGCGAACCGTACAATGTCACGTGACAAGAACTTGTGATGTGACTCATTTATTTGATGAGCAAACGTGACCCCATCGACCTTTGCTCCTGTCAGACTCGGGTTGTTATCCATCCAGGCGTGCTCTGTCCTTGACTCTGGGCAGATGCTGTGCAGTCATTTTTGTTCAATGAAGCTGACAAATGTCCAACTGACTGGCTATTAAATTCAATGGGGTTAAATTCAAAGTGACTCTCACATATGCAGCAGCTCAATAATTAACCATTATTTAATAATTTAATTTGACATACTTTTGTAGATTGAATAATAATAATAATAATAATAATAATAATAATAATAATAATAATAATAATAATAATAATAATAATAATGTTAGATTTCATAGTCAAAAGGTAAAAATGGACAATAATTCCTCGTGCACTGAACCACTTCACAGCATGCACAGGAGGAAGCAGACGTTAAATAAGCGAATGACTGCGAGAAACAGCGTCTCAAAAAGATTGTACTTAGAGAATAATAATGCTACAGTAAGGAAGACCGAATGAATGAAAACACGATTTAAAGGCCTCACAGCGAACAATGAAAATGTAAACACACTGGTATAATTTAAAGGTGTTATGGTTCACGGTCTCGAACCAGGCTGTTTTGGTTCAGTGCCTCTGGTCCGAGGACTCGCGGCAGTCAAGTGCTGTGAATACGTGTTCCTGCACGATCCGCAAAGCAGAGTCCACTGGACGTTGATGATGCAGAGTGATAGTAGTCTGTGTCGAGACTTCGAAGAAAGGTGATTTTGTGAAGCAAAAACCCATAAAAGCGTTACTGAAACTAATCGGGTGATGAATGACTTTTAAGTTTAAGAGCTATGCTCATATAAAAATACCTTATTTAAAGACGAAGCTTGAGATTAAACAGCTAAACCTGTGTGGTTTTGTAAATCGAATGTCACGGGTTTTCAGGTCTCTGACTGCCCACATATTGCTTCCAGACCTACGACTGACTCAACAGCAGAAGCCAAGTCCAGCACCTAAACTGGTCCAATAGTTCCGCTCCATTCTTCACACCTCCACCCAACTGCTGCCTATTAACCCGCCAGTGTTCTCAAAACGCTGCGGCCCATCAGTAATGGCACTTCAGATATTCCCAGTGAGTCTGTCTCCGTGTAAATCCATGTCACGCTGGCGTGGTGCAGCAATTATGCAAATTCTTTAATTACTGTTCGGTGAAATCAAATCATCAGGAGATGATAGGATCTGATCTGATACTGAAGTGAGATGAGAGGGTTTTCTCTGCCTCCCAGGATAATAAAATTAAAGTAGTGAATCTGTTTTTTTTAAGGTCACACTTTATTAAGCATGAATTACATTTCAATTAGAATGAGGAGGGATATAGGAGTGAATTATTTCACACTTTGAAACTTGGCTGTCCGCGGAGGTACAGCTTACTGTCATGGTTCTGCTTTTATTTTGGTCACGTGAGTCCTGTTTTGCTTTCTCCCTCCTTCCTTCCTGTTCCTGTGGCACACGGCTGGAGAAAATCAACCCTTGATCACCCATGTATATGAACACCTGAACTCCAGCAACGTGTCGACCCCTTTTGTTCCAGTGATTTAGGTTTGTTTCCTCTATTTGTTTCTCCCGGTTCAGTGATGCTTTCTGTTGTGGTTTTCTTGTTGGTAATGATTAAAATATTGTGTTTGACTCGCTTCTGCCTCCTGTGACTTTCACCACTGCACTTGGGTCCCGCTCCACGTCTTGAACCATAACACTTACTCAGAAAAACTGCCTCCCGAGAATGACTGGGCCGACGTCACAGCCTTATAAATTGCATTAACAGCCAGCCTTTTGCATCAGTTGTGGCCAAGAAAATGGTCATAGTACGTTTTGAAGGCATCAGAAGACAGCTGCTGTTAACGTATAGAAGTTTAAGTGAATAAATGTACGCTGCACTGGTCATTTAGTTCAACCATTATCAGCTAATAAACGTCGTCACTTCATAACTTCTTCTGTGTCTAACAACAACAAATGAGGATCATCTGCTTACCCGCAATTTTTCATAGCGATCACTGAGGGCCGCCACCTGGTGGTCCTTATGTCTTCCCACCAGTTTGCACAGGGAGCAGATCAGCTGGTCGTCGGTAACGCAGTACATGTTGACCTTCTCCTCCTCGTGTTCCAGACACTGGAGCCCTCTGAGGTGAGAGTCAGGCATCGGCTCAATGAGCCGGTGACCTGTGAATGGCTTCTTGTTTGGATGTGTTGCCCGTAAACACTCTTCACAGTACGACACCTCACATGTTACGCACGTCTTGACAGCGTCTTGAGGTGGATCCTGTTCACAGAACTGACACTGGACTGGTTCGGGCGGTGTACCAGGGTTTGACATGGCGGCACTGAGGGGAACAAGTGCCAAACGGTTGTTCCCTTCCTCTCCGGGGGAATTGGGCCCGCTGTGGGGCGGCGCTGGCAATGGCAGCGGCAGTGGCAGCCCGGCTGAAGAGGAGGCCCTTTGGACTCTATCGATGATATTCTGCAGGGTCACGTTTCTCTTAAGTCCCTCAAGTCCTCGCTCTGGACTCAAGGATATGACATAGCGGCAGGTGGGACACTGAAAGGCACCGATGCTGTGGACAGATTCGTTGTTGGCGCAGTGGGAGACAAGTATGCGGTGAGCACAACCGAAGCACAAGCTGTGGGCGCAGGGGAGCAGCAGTGGGTCTTCGAAGAGCTCCAGGCAGATTGGGCAGGTCAGTTCTGACTCCAGAGTGTCCATCCTGCTCAGAGAAGGCCAGGCGGGACCGGGCAGAGTGTCAGCGAAATCCAGGAGAGCCACTCAGCTGTCTGTCGTTCAGAGATGAAGGGAGAAGCAAAGAGAGAGAGAGAGATTTGAAATTAGACAGAAGAAAACCTCAAACAATATAAACATCTTCAAGACACTCTCCACTCGTGTTTCACATACATTATATACATAAAAACATTTTATTTTAATCCTACATAGTGAATCAAACTCTTAGCGGAGATAAAAGGAGCTACATTATGTGAGTAAACAGACAGGAAATGATACTCAAAATTGTGTCAAATTATGTAAGTGAATCAATATTGAGCGAGAGAGTTCAGAACATCTATTGGGTAACAAGTGTATTTATACTATACATAACTGCTGAAGCTCTTGTAGTTCACTTCAGTGAGGAGTTATAAATAGAGATGGAGAGAGGAAGTCCTCAATGTAAACAAGAAGTGTTCCTGCTGTCATGGCTGTGAGAGGCTCAAGTGACTCTCATATAGTGCTGCGACTTGAGAGTCAATACTTTCAGTCTTCACTAGGGGGCAACACAACGCTGGAGTTGAGTACTGTGCAGCTGCTGCATGAGAGCAAGTTGATCGATTCTATCCTCTATTTGGTCAAATGTGACTCATTTGTTTGGCTAGATTTCTCCACCCAAAGGGTTTGTCTTCATTTGATTTATTTATTCAATTATTATTTTATCAAGTCATGATAAATTTGTCAAGACAGTCTTCTCCAAAATCTCCAATGAGCAGCTTGAACTGTCAAACCTGAAATGAAAGTATTATAAATTATCACCAAACGGCAATCTCAGTGCAGATTTTGGTTGCTCAAGAGTCTTCCTTTGCACTCAAAAAAATAAGTTATTTCTGGATACGACACCTCTGAAACCGATGAATGACTCTTAAAATCCATAACAGACAATCATCTTTTTCACTATACTGCATCAAAGTCAAATTCATTTGATACGTAGCATTTTATTTGGAGTTATGCAAAGTGCCAACTACAAGTATCTACATGCTATCAGATTCCTTTATTCAAACATTTTACCCCATTTTTATGTTGTGCCTGCCTAACTCCATGCAGACTACAACTCCAGAAATGAGCAGGTTATTTAAACATTAAGAAAAACATCAACTTTGAGGGCTGTTTCCGGTTTATATCCAGACATGCTCCCACCATTAGTCTGAGCAACCCCCTTGAATCATTCATCCACTTTCGGCCCAAGGAGGTTGTGCCTCCTCCTTCCACTTGTAGTTTAAGCTGCTAAAACTTTAATAGAAGCTCTTTCTCTCCCCAGTTTCATGAGTCTGATGCGGAGGAAAGAGAGACGGTTACTGTAGCGGCACTGCATAATACATGCACTTATCTCCGTGATGATAAACCCGTGTTTGCGGATGAAGACGTTGCTATGCCAGTTTATGCCCAAGTTTTGAATTGATGATTTCAGTCTGACAGATGCGACAGATGAAATCGCTAACAAATCACAGACGCACACACTTTGTGAGGGGGCGGGGTGCATTTGGTGACTTGACATGAGTGGCTGTGGCAGACCACGGAGCAGAGCTGGGAAGTAGGTCATCCCTGTTGACCTGGCTTGAATAATCAGCATACACTCCTCTTATGCTTGTGTGTTCTGTGTGCGGAAGAAGTGTTCCAATTATTGACACACAGTCAGCAAAACCGAGTGAGAGGATGAAAGTGTGATGTATGGAATGTGTGTTTGACGTACTGTATGTCTGTGGGGTTGTGTGTGTGCGGGAGTATGAGGTGCAATATGGGTCAAAAGCGTCATGCCGGATGCGATTCGACAGCTAAAACATTAAATTTAAAATACATTCAGCTTCTTGGGTTGAGCGCCTGCTACTCGCTACATGAATTAAGACATTTAAGATGGTTAAAAATTGTAGACTAAAAATGACAAAAAATCATTTTCCAATTACATTAGTTAGACAAAACTTCAATATTTGAGGAAAACATGATCATATCACAGTAAGATTTATAGGGGAAAAGTTGAGTAACTTGAAAATATAAATGTTTTGCTCAATCCGTACAAAAATTTTCAAGTGTAATTTAAATTAAAAATGATTTATGTCAATTCTATTAAATTACAGCTATATTTTCCTCCATACTATCTGCTTTTTTTTTTACAACCTTTGCAGACTTTTAAGGATCTCTCGACTGCTTATGGGATTTCAAGGGAAAAAAAAAACCCCTAATCTTCTTTTCATGGCAGCAGATACCCCACTGTTAAGAGATTAACCCGCAACCACAGCAACACATGGTGAACAAGTTGTCCTCGCAGGACACGCTCCCATGCCACAGTGCCGAATCTGGTTCGATTGTAGTCTTATTATTTTAACTCATTAATAAAATGTGGTTTATCTAACAAGTTGACTGGTTAAAGTGAGAGGTTAAAATGTGGTGGTTAAAATGTTTGAGCAATAAGTATTTGAAATACAGTAAGAACATAAAATGCCTTAGTGCTTAAAAGTATCAGATGCAAAAGTTATTTAATATTCTTTCATGAAGAACCACAACATGTTCAACAACAACTTGCAAATATTTTCTTAATCTGTGAAATCTTTAAAGCGAGTTTTAAAGCATGGCTGTTTGGGCCTTGACCCACTAGAATCTACTTCAGAATCTACTTGACTTAATTTACAGATTGTCTCTCTTATATAGGGACAAGTTTATTCCATTCACTGTGCAATAATAATTGTTATAACTGTGCAATGTCAAACTCAGAATCTAGCAGCCCAGAAGTTGCCATGAAAATAGGTTTGTTATTTTTGGCGAGGCTTTGACCGTCACCTCCTGTTGTGTTGACTCACACATGCTCATTGGGGCAGATGATGAAAAATGTAGGGATGAACTTGCTCCAAGCTACGGCGGTCCAAGGAACGCCACTTCAGTGGAACCTCAGACGTCGTGTTCCACATTCAAAGCTCCAATGTTTCCCTGTCTATCCAAAAATCTAAGTGGCTTTTCAGTTACACCTCTCTTGTCAGGAGAAAATCAGCGCTGGCAAACACCCACACGGACACGCACACATGCCCACTGCCTTTGTCTGATGCGAGACACCATGCCACGTTGATCCCTAATCCGCTTCCCACCACACTCGCTGTGACCAATCGCACTCTTTTATGTGGTGAAGTGGTCAGTCACAGCTAAAGTGATTGGCTGATTACTGTCTGGCTCACAGAGTCTATTTGTGATTATGATAAAGGGTGGCATTTGCGATTGTGTGTGTGCGTCCGTGTGTCTTGCTTTTGTGACCCAGATTATGTGTGGAGATGTTTTTGAAATTAAACATGCTCTATGGGAGCAGGAGATTATAGCGGAGCAAACACATGTCACTGGGGGAATGAATAATGCACTCTTACATCGCTTGTTGTAGTTCCAATGAAGTATTTTTCAGGGGAACAGTTCACTGCCAGTTTTTAACTCTGCCAAGAGGTTTAAACAGCTCTCCTGGACCAAATTCTCTGAAAGAATGTTAGGGAGGGGCTGTGGTTGCCAAGTCAGGACCTGGAATGTTACAACACATGCTCCAATAAATGTCTTAGCATTTACAGCTGGAATTGTGTGACCCTCTGGTGTGGCCAGCGCCGGTCACCAGAGTCAACCACTTTCCTCCCCTTTGTGACCATGTCTTATTTACTCTCTAATAGACTTCGAATTAACTTTAACACCCCCAACCCCTGTGCTCAAGATGTCTCTTCCAGGCATCAGTGTTTCCTGAAAATACGTGCTTCAGCGCCTCTCGTCCCCCTGAATTAAAAGTAATTAAATACTGTCGGAGGCACTCCACGCCAAATTATCACAGATTGGATCATTTTCAACATGAAAACCTCCTTAGAGATTGCATGAGGTAATCTGGCTCCTGGTGTTTATGTATGAGCTGATCATTTTGGGAATGTTTCCAAGCCGTGCATCAGCCACAGCAAGGAAACATGCGTTACGTTCAATGGGTCTTTTGTTGAGAGTAAACAGCTGCCCTCACCCCTCTTTAGTTTTCAAACTAACAAGTCAACAAAAAACAGTCAACAACCTCTGTGAAGAGGTTTCCATCACAAGTCAACAGAAAGCTCCTGCACCATCTCATGGAACCCTTCAGTATTATTATCTCCAACAGTCCAAGCGACTCACTAAAACTCATGCAGGTTTTTTTTCTGCAACTTTCAGCAACATCCAGAACAGCCTATGGGGACTTTCAGTTGGCAACACTCGCCAGAATATCTGCCAAAATACCAAGCATTTCCCCATGGAAACTTTAGGAACCAAGCCCGCACAAATAACCTTCAAGTCAAACCTCCCAACGTGTGACTTTGACACAACTGATCGAAGCACAAGTTCATCAGTTTAAAAAAAATCCCGGGCTAAAGGGGGTTCTGTGAAAGGTAATCTTGGGTGCAGACCAGTGTGAAATATTGAATCATAGTTTTGCTTGTCATTGACATAATGTGTGTTGTAGGATGGTATGTCATTCCAACGGAGTAAAATTGTTCCCCACCCATGTGACGATCCAAACATGTTCCAAATGTGCCTCAATCAAAAAGCGAAGGCATCAACATGCAGCACTGATCTCGACGTTGCTATGGGATGCAAAAGTCCACTAGAAAATGGTCTCCATTTGATGGCTTTGGAGTGAGAATGTAAGGTATTTGAAGCTGGGGAGATGTGATGATCGAGTTGGAAGCACAAGGTGCAAGAAGTAGAGGACGGTTCAGGTTCATGGTTGTGGTATATGAGGACTGAAGTGAGGGAGGATGATCAAGATCGGTCAGGGTGGTAGAGGCCCGTGTCAGGAAATGTGATGTTTCTGTTCTGTGAGGCGCTGCACCTTCGTCCTGTCAAAGCTCCACCTAATATTTTGTCCAATCTATCCGCAAATTCCACCACTGCTTTCTATCTTTCAATATACGCGATATGATGTTGAAGTGAAGTCATGTGTGACACCAACGCTTACATTTGCCCACAAATATTGCTGCTCCATAAATTCAAATTCCACTTATTTAAATGTATATTAGACAGCACTAAAAAGCGGAACTCACTAGTGCAGTGCACCGCACCCAAACACTGTACGAGGTGAATGTAAACAAACATGGCCGACCGCCAGATCCATCTCACTCAATGCTATTTCACACACTCTACTCCCCGACTCTGTCCAACATGCGGTTTTAACTAGCTGTATTATGGAGCTCCTGGACAACTCCGGTCACACACACACACACACAAATATTCCCCACCTTTACTCCGTCATACAAACATCCATCAATTTCCAATGAGATTTTAAAGATTTTTTACTGTATTTTTTTTTGCATATACAGCATATTTGGTTAAAATCTTTGCAGCCTGAAGCTTTTTACAGGTGTAAAAGTGACAGTAGTTTGTTTGTTTATCCACGACCACGAATGAATGCGACTTTCACTTCAATTTAAAAAAAAGTTTTTAGCCTCAACAATCAATATGAACGTCAGTGAAAGCCGGTAGGAATTTCAGGCAGGTTCACCACAAGTCAAGAGTGGACAGAGAGGACACCAACGTTTACCTTGTATCATTTCTGCCGCCGTCGTCAAAACAAGCGCTTTGGAATGTGTTGATAATTAAAAGTGAAGTTGGCGATTCTGACACAGCAGAGCAAAAGGAGACCAGCCCTGAAGTGTGTTTACGCCAAATCAAGGCAAGAATGTTATCACAAGAGCATGATATTACTGAGCTCTGAAGACAAACATTCCAAAATGATGTGACTCTTTAACATCTGCAGACCTGATGCAGGATGAGCAAATCCCACACTGCAGATCAAATAGCAAAAACATATCAATTAAACTTGCGGTTTGCAGAGAAAAGACTCAAACAATGGTTTAACTTCAATGAAATCAATGTTTCTCTGGTCATGAATGCATCCTTTAAGGATGACTCTTCCATCTTCAGTCTATCAGTCATGCATGACGTGGCTTTTGAGGCAAAGTGTATACTTTGACTCAGCAGAAAGGACTTCATTATTTTGTAGATGAAACAAGTTAAAAATGTACTTTCAGGAATAAAGTGGATCCATAAAATATGAATAAAAAGCAGAGATGTTTTTATGAGCTCGCAAAAAAGAAGCAGTTACTGTTCAACAAAACTCCACAATCTCTTTTAATCGTTACTTTTGAACCGGGCATGTCTGTGTTAAGGCCTGTAGGCCACCTGTGGCCCAAGATATAATTATACGTGACCCTGCTGCTTAAGTTCATGGCGTATAATTAATGACCCGCCAGTAAAACACACTCCCGCCACTCGTGAGAGTCCCATAATGCAGTCCACTAGTTGAAACCCTTTCGATCTTGATGTCATCTTTCGATGAATATTGATCTGAATTTGAAAAATATTGCGTTTGACAGGTCTGACTTGCATGACGGCCATGTTTGACAAGGCTATGTCGACAATATTTGTTCACTTAACCCTGTGTAACAGGAGATTTTGCAGTGCTTTGAACACTTGTGAGTCTTTTGTGAAGTATGTCGGGGGCGGGGGGGAAAAAGAAGTTTTGGAAGTCAGCGAAACCCTGCAATTACAGCACAGGGAACTTTGAGGCTGCTGACAAGTGCTCACCTAAAAAGCAAAAAAAAGAAAACCCTCGTCCTCTCCACATGACTGAACAAGCTGCCAAGTAACCACGTTAACCATTGTGCTCATCATTACCGACGTTTCCAGGGAGACGTGACCCTCATCATTCGCAGTTAATGATTAGCAAACACATTTTTCAATGGCGATTGATGCTTTGAAACAGAAGGATGGTGCTCTTCTCTTTTATCAGTGTGTTGGTGTGTCAATTTGCAGCTTCGCCTCGGGCGTGTGATGTGACTGAGCAATGTTTTAAAGGTGAATTAAACTCTTAAGTGCTTGAACTCTGAATGGAAATCATTTGCCATTTTCATTCAAATTCCAGAGTGAGTTTTCTGGAGCTATGAGGCGTCTCAAACTAACCAATTCCATTTGACAAACACGTCAGAGGAAACAGGAAGAGCGATGACAACAATGCAGTTGAGGCTATATTGGTCGTGACAACAAAACCAGGCAGGTTTTCTAATAGCTTTCCTGCTAATCTTCTTTGTCAAAGAAGATTTCATGAGTTAGGAAGGAAAACAGACAGCTACATCGAGCTGCTACCACAGGCGCGTGCTTGCAATTTCATATGGGGCGAAGCAGAAACACGCTCATTACTAATCGGACTCTTATCCTTTCCAAAACGGGCTTAATTTGATCTTCAAAGCACCCGGACTCGCCCACTTCCGATGCTTGGAGCGAAACTGCTAATTGCTATCCAAACAAATGAAAAAAAAAAAGAATTAGTCAGGGTTTGAAACAGCCAGCTAAGTCAACACAGGAGCATCTGAGAAGGCCTGATTTAAACCTGGTCATGCCTGTGAAACTGAGTGACACATGCTTCCCAAATCATTGCAGAAGTTGACACCAACACCTTGAAGCACTGCCATATTTCTTCAGTGACTTGGCGCGGACACGTATGCTAAATATTTAAATGGCTCTTGAAGTAATCATGGGTGCCAGCTGCTGAGGCCGTGGTTTTGTTGAACTGATACTGGCTCGGAATTATGATGGCAACGCTTTAGAAGCAGTTTGGATCCTGAGGACTGAGCTTAGCAAAGTCATTTGGAAGTTATCGTCATAAAACCCGCTTGCCATCGACATGTGCACCACTGTGTATATTAAAACATGACATTGGCACTGTGATTTCAATTGCACAGCAAGTCTTTATAACTATCAAGTTGATTTTATAGGTTACTCTTTCAATAAACAAACACCTGAAAATCCCTTCAGTTGCAAGTGTTGCCTGTGAGGTCCAAGGCTGAGGAACCATCAACCATCAAGATATCAACATGACTATAAAATAGTTTAAGACTCATCAGTTAATATCCCACATCTGTAGCCCAAACATTTTTGCATGGTCCTCTGCCAAGGCAGCTGAAACGTTGACTTCTTCCATCCCTGCGACCCTCCAGCAGGTGAGGAGCGGGCCCTCAAAGCCTTTTGCAGCCAGCTGTCACACACATGCTTCAGCACACATGAAACCCACGCAGAGAAGCACGCCTGCCTCCTCACTCTGGCCCTGCTGTGAAATGGAATAAACCGACCTCTGAATGTGTCGGTGCCTCACGCGGGAACAGATGAAAGGGCCTTGACCTTTGCTGTACGTCAACAGTGGAACACAGTTTTCAAATGGTCCAGTCTAGTTGCCCAAATAATGTTCATAAACTCAAAGGGTAGTTACACGTCCTTCATGCACTTAAGCTCCCTAACATGGAGCATCCCCTCCAGGCTACGTCTACTGCCCTAATGTGATTCCAGCGGCATCAAACTTGTAGTTTTTTGTCGTCTTTCGGTAACAAGGTCACAGACACTCACTCGGTTTTAAATTAATACTCTTGCTTTTGTAACTTTTAAGGCAAATATATGAGTGACCCACTTGGAACACGACTTATTTTAATTAATTTAATTTATTTATATATATATTTTTTTTTATAACTGGGACACAGAATGGTCTGCTACAGTCATTTGTTGGCTCCAAAACCCCACAGCTCTGTCATTATCATTCCAGTAATGCTGGCACCCGATGCGTCCCCTCCTCATTACCCCTGAGAACCAACTCCAAACTAAATATCTTGCCAGTGGAATTCCCCAGAAGTACTGATTCAACAATTCCAGAACACACAAAAATAACTCTTCCTCCTATCCCGACCGGCTAAGTACAAGAAACAACTCCTGCACGTCTGTCCTCTTACCTTCCACATGATTAAAATCCCATCATCCACAAACAAAGTAAGAAAGAGAAGAAGAGGCGATGACAGGGACAGAAAGCTGCTTTTTCTCGGGGCTATGGCTCTCCTTCCTCTTAAGGACGCAGCAGCAGCGAGCAAAGAAGTTCGGATCCAGTGAGGATGTGGATGCGTCTCTGTGGCTATGTCATCACCTCTCAAGACATGTTTCCTCCCCTGCCTGTGTAAGCCTTTCCATTCTGACCCAGCACAGAGAAAAAGAGAGAGCAAGAGAAAGTCAAGCTCCGCCCAGTTCTCTGTCTCCCCTCCTCCCCTCTGCTAACCCGCCCTCGCTGCTTCGCTTGTATTTAAATCTGCCAGTGGGCAGCCCTGACTCTTTGTGGGCCAATCGCTTGAGACCTGTCGGCGGAGCTAGTGAGCACGAGCTGTGTGAGCGTTACAAGAGTGCTTGTCACCTCACACTTATGTACAGTGTCGCATTACTGCCAAAGAAACCCCCGGAAATACAGTGAAACTAATAGGTAACATCCATTATGTGTGTGTACCGTGCAACAATCCTAGGGTTAAAGCCAAAATTATGGACTTTGTCCACGAATTTGTCCATCATCACTGGTGTATTGTTGGATGCTGAGCTGTTGGAGATGCGCCTTATATAACAACACGATGAACACGTTTCTTTCTACCTCTAGAGTCTGTCTATCTCTGAACATTTGAGACGACCGTGTTAGTTTGGGCTGCCTTCTTTACGTTCGTGTGTGCCAGTCAGTGGAACTACATCTGTTTTCAACACGACTGAACACCACCTGTTTTTTTTTTCTTAAGTATCTGTGAACGAAAGCTGCTTAAATTAATCTCTGAGATGCAAGACAGTCATTAAACCACCCACATAAAGAAATGCAGTCCTGCCATGACTTCACTCTTTGAGCAAAAGCTGCCAGCAGCATTCTCCCTGTACTCCTCTTTTTTTATGATTCACTTTTAATCTCCGGATTTGAGCTGGAAACACAAGAGGTTAAGGCTTTAATCAAAGCCAGATATATTTTTGACATCCCTCTGATATACACGATTATTCTGAGATTCCATCAAAAGACCCGACCAGGTCAACTCAAACATCCTTGATCCATCCTCTTAAGTTGGGTTTGTTATGGAACTCTTTGCAGATTCGTACCTGGTCCGTCATGGTCCAAGACTGTTTTCTGAGTTTATGATTCTTTCATCTGTGGGGGACGACTCCTTCTTATCTTTAGGAGAATCACCAGGCGCCCATCTGAGCATGACCTTTGACCCTTGACCCTGCTTTCTTTGGGAATGGTTCTTGACCTTTATCATGATCATGGCTGAGAGCATGAGCTCTGGAGGAAAGGGTGCCTCCAGGGTGTTGTTGCAGTCCATGTTGCTCTCCACCATTCTTGAAAGACATTATTGAAATCCTAGAAATGATGAGTCACCTATGGCAATGGAAATGAATTGGTTTGAATGCAATTTTGTTGCCACAAAAAAAACACATTTTACTTGCAGGAAAACAAAAAAATAAAAAATACAACAAATTTGATATAGCTAGAAAACTGTCTTATCGAAGGGAGACCTGACCAATGCAGGGTAAGTAGATATGTCTGAATCACAGTCCAAGCAACACTGGCTGGTAGTGACGGGTTGATGGAACAGTCTCCTAATTTTCCACACTTAGTCTGTTGCCCAATTGGCTTCAAAGTTACATGAGGTTCTGTTGAAATACTGCAGGCTAAGATTATACAGCTGACAGTGCCATCTAGTGGCCTCTAAAATTCAGACACAGTTTCATGAAACCTCATCAACTCTATTACTGGCAAGAGAAATACACATGAAAGCAGTCAAGATGGTCAAATGGAAAAAAATCATCATGGAACCAGTAGAACAATATGTGAATAAACATACAAAATAGGTGGTGCAGTTGCACATTTGAAATGGTTTCACATTCTGGTGTCTGTTGTCTTGACTCCACATAAAGTATTGTCAACTGGGCAATAGATCATGCAAGCCAACTGGAGGGGAGGTGGAAAAAAATACATAACTTTGGATTATTCAAAACCTTTGTTGTCATGAAACTTAAAAATTTTACTAAACTGGACGAGGCTTGTAAATTCAATCTTTTCAAATGAAAACCGATTTTGATCATGGAACTATTGCGTTGCAAAACAACCCTACTAGTTCACTGGTAATGCTGGAGTTGAGCATAACAAGTTCATTTGATTTTATCATTAACTCCTTAAAACAACCAGCTGAAAGCAGAGAACACGTCCTTTTCAGTGGATAAATGGGTCACAGTGAGCTGTCTGCTCTGAACTGGAAGGCATGTGTGGTTTGCATTTGGCTTTATTTCGAGTCAGTCTGGGATCAGCTGAGGTGAGGCTCCTGCTAAAGAATGTTCTTTTGGGCAGAAATATGAGGAAATTTCCAAACTTGGTCAGCGTTTGGAAAACCGAAAACCTTCCAAATACTTCTCTCACCAAAAATATAAAGTAAAAAAAATAGACAGAGAGAAAACTCCCATCAAAGTCTATAATAAAATACCCAGCCTACTGCAGAATGAAGCAATTTCTACAAAATCTTTTTGGTGTGCATTTAAAAAAAATGTTATTTAGTAGTTTAAACTCCAATAAGAATTAAGTTGTAAAATAATATTGTCGGCTGCATTGTCTTTCGCCACTGAACACACAAATCTTTGTGTGCATGCTGCACTGTAGAGGAGCTCAGTCATATTTAAAAGTTTCAGTACTTGCTAATCTCTCAAACTAATCTCTCTATCGCCGACTATTTGCACCCTCAATGCCCAAAACTTTCAAGCCAGTCAGACGATGCTATTTCTATGACCGACCATTTAATCCTCATAAAAAGGCCCTGAACAAGCTTTGAATGTTTTGATAAAAATATGTACTTAACATTTGACTGATTGAAAATGCCAAAACAAAATATTCTCTTATCACCTTTTACTTTTTTTAGCAGTATATTAACACTACATTTTCAATTTAAATTGTTTTTCTGTCATTGTTTAGTGTATGTATATATATATATATATATATATATATATATATGTGTGTATACTCACAAGATTGCGTGGGCTGCATATTTAAAAGTTCCAATCCTTTTTACGCCTGTCCACAGATTAGCAGACCCTCTGTTAATCCGGGCCATATGGTACAACTCAAACAAGGACATATCAACCTGCAGGTTGTTTTTTTTTTGTTTTTTTTTACTCAATGTCAATTTGAGTTAGTAAAAACTTTTTTTTACTTCAAGTCGTTGAAGTTTGTTAACTTCAGGTACAACCACAATTCGCCGGCATTATGCCGCAAACTGTGCCACAAGGGTTCATGCAGTTCTCATACTCATTGTTAAGAAATGTCTGCCATGCCTCCAAGACTAGCCAACACAATCTGACTCCTAATGCGTCAAATACTGACTCCTGTCGAGAGGACCCTGAGACTTCCCACAGTGACGCAGAAGTCTCCTGCTTCCTGACATGTTGAGCTTTCATGGTTCCCCTACCGTGAAATATCCTGAACCCAAAGGCAGCGTGTTGCGAAAATGGTTGGGGTTAAGGTAAAGTCATAGGTCAGAGCTCATAAAGTTTTCTCTCTTGAAATTCCATTTCACGTCGTTTTGTTAGCACTTAACATCATCATAATTTCTTTTACCTCAAGCCCAAAGCCCACCTCTTCTATAAACACAGACACACACACACACAAATAATGAGCTTTTCTTTATCTGTAATATCTTGCTTTGTTAACTTAACAGTTTTATAAAAGTGTCTTATCTGAGCTGTTCTGCCTTGTACTTTACTTCACTTGTACTCATAGAATTGGAGTTACATTCAGACACTGTTTCACCTCCGTCAACCAAAAACATAGACACCAAGAGTCTGACTCTTTTCTCTTCAGTCCTCATATGTGACTCCACGCTTTAAAGATCACAACATGTTCTGTGAATGTGTAAAACATGTCAAGCAGTCCAAATTCCACCCCATGCAAAAGTTAGATGGTCCACATTTCATGAAAAAATATTGCTATGAAAACAGCACTATTTGTTCCTGCCATTGTTAAAAAAAATGTGGTCTGTCAAAATTCAAACAACACCGTGCCCCATCGTTTTCAAAATATCCCATTTTAGACAGGGATGAATGAGCAGAATGCAATGAAGTATGTCGTCTCCTCTGGCAGGACAATTGTGGGGATCAAGGATGACAGGGTTATGGCCCAGGCCTGTGCTGAGGGCACCCTCGCTGTGGGGAGCCAAGGATTTGTTGGAGCTGTGCTACTGGTTGCGCAGATATAAATGTGACCAAAAGACATTTGGGGTAATAAAGTTCAAACTTCAGATGCTGTAACGCAGAACTTGCTTCAGCATATGAGATGCAAAAGTCATTAAAGGACCAACATTAGACATGCTCTATGAGTGAGTTTGGCCGAGAGCAGTTTTTGCTGGGATTAGGTGCCACTGGGTGCCAGCTGTTGTTGTTGTTTTGGTGGGAGGCTGGCCATGGAGGACACGACTCCCCTAGTGACAGTTTGAGGACACGTTGGACGCGTTGACAGCGAATGGTGATATCGGCTGACACCAACACCATCTAATGAACCACCTTTTGTGTTTGTTTCCTTCGGTCTTCCTCATTGCTCAGACAATGTGTGCTGCTGGGTATTTGTTCGTCCACAGGAGCACATTAGCCTAGATGTTATTGCACGGAGTATCTCCGGAGTGACAGGGAAGGACCCTGAGCTGCTGCTGCATGTAGATGTTAAGATTCAGCCGATGGCTTTTGATGTGTGTGCGTCGTAAAGAGGTTTCTTGCTGCCAACGCTGGAGACCGATTCCATTTCCCTCGCCACCATGAGTGATGTTTTTATCAAATTCCTCGCTGATGCGACGTGAGCAGTGCGACCCAAATGGATACAGATGTCCACATGTGCTGTGAGTTACACCCTGCTCTGAGAAACACTCTGAAATTAATCTGTTCCCAAATCACCCTTTTATTACAGATTTTATTCCCAAAAAAATATACGTTAACTCCAACATTCTCAAACATGAATTTGTTACTCTGACTTTGGCTCATTTACCAAACTGTCATTGTGCATTATATGTCACAGTCTTGCTACATTGACTTTCTTGTGTTGTAAAGTACATACAATTTTGTGACTTTCTTGTGTTGTAACGTACATACAATTTTGTGACTTTCTTGTGTTCTTCTTGTGCCTATAGAGACAACTTCGATCAGTATTCTTTATTCTCAAATGATCTTTCATGTCGCTCCGTAGCTGAGCTTTTCTGAAATCTAGTGTCCTAATGAGAGGTTTCTAACTTCTCTATCTCTGTCCCTCAACCGTCTCCCTCGTAATCTGACCCACCCCTCGTCTGTTTCTCTGCAGTGTTCTGCTTTCAGGGCTTCTCTGTTCAAGGCCTGCATTCTGATGAACAAAGTTTTTTTTTTTTTTACAAGGGTCAGTTGACAGAGCATTTTCCCAACGGGCCTCATGGCCGTACCACTGCAAGAAAAAACCCCATTAAAATCTTCATTAACAGACAGGCTTCAAGGCTCTTCCGATGGGAGAAAATCCACTTCTTCTGCTCACTGGATGAAGCCAAATTTACATTCCGTGCCTGTGAAATCACTCTGTAAAGGACAGCTGCCTTTTTTGTGGGTGGGCAAGGTGTTTGACATTTTCCATGAGTCTTTGCGGTTGAGTCTGAAAATGTCACTCTTGAACTGCCATTTCTTAAAGTAGAATGTTTGTTTTCTATAAATGTTCAAGTAAAGATGAAAACGTGAGCACTGCTCTTTTTCTGTGTTGCACAACAGAAGAGATATATCAGATTTAGGAAGATGTGTTATTATTATTGTTGTTGTTGTTGTTGTTGTTGTTGTTACTTTAATGACAGTTGTTTAGCTGTTTAAATTAAAGTTGTGACACCTGCACATATTTATATTATGGTAGCAATACAAAAGATTTGAACCTATTTATGTATTTATTTCTTCATTTTTTTTGTGATTAAAAAATGTCTGACCAGTTTCATTGTTTGATTATCTGCATTGCTGATTATTTGTAATTCCAAACTCAGACAAAATGAAGATCATGAGTGGTGAGTAAGTGAGGGTGAATTGACGTCGAATTGAACGTTGACATCTGTTGGTCTTAGCTGTTCATTGAAGGACAAACACAAAACTTCCGTTTGCCATTGCCGTAGCTTTACTAGCAGGACGAGCAGGTTTAATGGATTCTGTTGGTTTTGGGACATAACCCTTCTACCCCTGTGCGTAACTGTACACACATAGCTGACATGACAAGACGGCGTATATATGTTTTTGATATGGAATTGATGATTCTGTAAACACACAACCCATCCTCACTCCCATGACGTAATATATTGACGTTGGGAGCGTGGATTTGTGCGTTTTACGGTGACGGCAAAGGTAGCCTTGTTGGTTGCATTTTGAGGCTTTCAATTGAAGCTCATGTCCCAGCTTCCACTGAATAGCATGCCACGGGGGAAAAGGTAAACCATCCTTTAGTTCCACACATAACAATGTGTCAATTGATATTTAAAGCCCATCAAAGACTGTGTTTCTGTTACAGTGACATTCTGTCTGCAGTAAGGAGGCAAGCCAACGCGCCACTCACCACCCTCGGCCACATGGGAACGGAATTTTCACTCCATTGAAACGCCTATGCTTCAACGTGTAACAGGGAACATGTTGTCTCCAACTCCCCTTTTATTTAATGTAATGCTAGATTGAATAAAATAGCTCATGGATTCGGATCGTAGTAACTTGCTGATGCTAAAATTGGACCCGTTGTTGCACTTGATCCTAGTGGAATAGAATATATTGATTCAGAATTGCTTTGCATCGTCGCGTGGCTCGGGACTACTCCCCATTCAATCCTGAACTTAACCTTTGAATGTAACAAATAGCTCCACTCCTGAGGTGAGCTGCTTCCCGCTGAGCACCACTGCTGGTGCTCCTTGAATGTAGTGTTTAATGGTCGTAAGCTGGCAGACAGAACACACTCAACTTTGCAAATTCTTCCTGAATTCTTATGCACAGAAATGCCATGCAAGATGATCGAGGAAACAGGGAATTTGTTACGGAAGAAGGCGGTTATTTTAAAGTCGCATGCCGCTGCTTTAAATGAGGCTCCCCGCTGTGGAAAAGATTGGCTTTGTGGTGAGCGGAGGCGTTCGGCATGAATTAGTGATAAGAATAAAGTCAGACTCACCTGCCTCTTTGGCTACTGCCCCTGCTGTGTCACACCTCTGCAAGAGTGTGCATGCTTAATGTGATGAAATTTTAATCGGTCTCACTCCAACCGATGGCATATATTGATTCATGAGCTTAACCAGCGCCGGGGACCCGACGTCTGCACACATGCTTGCAGAGACTGGGACTCCAAATGAAGAAGTCACACATCCTCGGAGGATGTTGGGGGTTAGTCAGAGACAGGAAATGAGAGGTTAATGGAAGCGCATGCACGGAGGTGGCGCAGCGTGGTGGCGCAGTGACAACACCGTGACAGGGATAATGGATGGATTAAATGAAGGTCTAACTTTGTTCATGACAATTATTCATCGACTTGAGTGGGCTTGAGTCACTTCAATAATTATCCATCCTGTTAGTCACTCTGCTGATGGCGATAAAAAGGTCATGGATCAGCCAACTATAACGTTTTGTCTTTTATTTCAACCTTCAGCCAGGAGATTACGGCCATTAAACACAAGATCAACTCAATAAAATACCTTCCTCAGCCAGCGCAGTCTTCAACATAGTGACTTTTGTGACCAAAGATGCAGAAATTATTCTACAATGTCGCACAATGGAGCGTTATGTTTGAGACTCACATATTTTTTCAACTGGATAGTAGTACAATGCAATTGTTTGGTCACTGCACACGTACCTCCTACTTCACCTGAGCCGCACACTAGTCCACAACAGCTGATAGAAGCTGTTCCTCACCCACCCTCCTCTGCAGACCTTGCCCCCAGTGACTTCTAACTCTTTCCCAGGCTGAAAAAAAACACATTTTGGTGATGATGTCTAGACTCCTGTGGATGGTTGGTTCGGTGACCAAGATGATGAATTTACAAATTGATCATGAATAACTGGCAAACAAGGTGGAACAAGTTTGTGGAGTTGGAAGTGATGTATGTTGAAAAATAAAGCAGTGTCAATCCAAATACTCTGATGTCCCCTCGTATGTAGGATGCACATGCGACAGTTGCAGCCTCTCCAGCGTTCAGTGAAACATGTTTTACTGGACCCTTGTATAATTCCACTGGCCTTTTCCTTCACTTTTGTTAATTAAATGAATTTCATTTTATCTCAGCACAGATAACTTGAATAATAAAGTGTCCAGAACTGAGTTGAGAGTTCTGCATAAATGTCAAGGACAAAACAGAAAACTGCAAATATATGTGGAAACAAAACACAAAACAGAGAGATGTACATGTCAAACAGTGAGCGAAAAAAAACGGTATCATACGCTTGTGTGTGTTCTCTCCAAGCTCTTTTGTTCTGCTCCTGAAAACTGCCTTACGCTACTGCAGCTACTGCAGCTAAATTACATAGAAATGAAACAGAAATTATATGAAGTGTATTTATTTAATTTCATTGATGTGGTGAGAATATAAACACATTTTCCCTCTACTGTATCACACAGACAGGAAAATATTTTAGACTCCTTCAAAAGTGGCTTCAACCAGTTATCTAAGCTGTAAGAATAGTCTTTGTGAAATACTTTTTCTCCAGTTTTCACAGTTCACCTGATGCATAGACTTGTATAGAAATAAAGACTCCATGTCTGCACTGATGTAGTAAGCTGTGATTTCACATATTGTACGTGAGATCCTTGAGAGAAGAAGTAACTCCTTTGATTTTTAACTTCTATACATACGTTCCCTTTCTGCATTCTCTATCTGCTTCCAAATAAGTCTTGGTGTTCGGAACGTCGCCAACAAGCTTTGTTGTTGTTAAATGCATATGAGTGTCTGCTCTCTTGAAGTTCCGTCACAGAATTTCTTCAACTGCAACTTCAGAACACCACCAAGAAAATAGAATCACTTGGCGAGCTTATTCTGACGTTTTCATGAAACTCCAATCATCGCCTTTTGAGCTATGCTTTTGAACAACCCATCCTCACTTCCATGGCGTTGGCATTGGTAAAGTGGACTTTTGCGTCCTATGTTGACATGAACTCTATGTGTGTGTGTGTGTGTTTGTGTGTTTTTGAAAGAAATAAATCATTTCTCACATGCCTTCACATAAAAATATACATCTTTCTGTACAATTCATTAAAAAAAAACGATTTCATTGTGTCTTTTGTCATTAAAAAAATAAAAAATTTAAAAAATTTAAATTAAAATGTAATTTTAGCGGATCAAAGATGTTCAAGGAGCAACGAGGTTGAAGTGTTTTGGGTTTTTTTTTAAGAAGAAGAAGAAGATGAAGAAATAACCAAAATAACCAACTGATGAATCAGTTCTTAAAATAACAATTACTTGCCACATAAATTTCCATTCCCAAACGAACATGTATGACATGTCACCTCACATATTGGGCAACTAAAAAATCTGAAAAGGCACAAAATGTAAAAAAAAAAAAAAAATACACAATAATTTCCTTGTGCATATGGAGTGTAAACGTATAAAACATGAGTTTTGTTTGTCACATCTGAACCTGCTCCCTTCATTTCTGGCTCAGTAAAAAGCTTCATCTCTCTCTTCTACTGATGTCAACATGCAGCTTCTGATACGATTGAGATCACAATGAAAGAGCCGATCCATGATAACTTCAAGAAATCTTTGTCTCAGTGGGCCATTTGTCAACTCAGCGGGCCATTGATTCTTGAAGCTCCTGAGTGCGCTGAATGCTGTTCACGTTAATTGCCTCTTTGATTTGTTGAAGCTCTGCGTCATTGTGCGGCCCACAAGCACAAGTGGGATCAATGTGTGCTGTTTGAGAATTCAACGCAGTGCACCTGGCTCCGACTCACCTTTCTTCTATGCATTTTAATATACCAGCATGTTGCAGACCGAGGCAGTTGCTCCACAGAGGAGAAATGCTGAACCCAAATTGTGAAAAAGGCACTGCCCCAAGGTTCACTGCATGACCCACGCTGATCTCATTTGTGGGTGTGGGAAGTCTCTTGATCAAATCAGTCCGATACAAAGAGCTGAAGCCAGAAGCCATGGCTCTTAATTCAATGTTTCAATGTCTCACAAATGTCACCGTGTAGCTATATTTAGTATTCGCCATGAAAACAGGCCACCTTTTCAGACCACTTTGTGGAAAAGAGTCAACTCATATCACCAACTGTTAATCGATTCACTTGTTTGTTTTGGAGAAGTCGCAGGCTCCCGATCTCTCCCAGGCTTTGAAAGAGTGCTGTGGAGGGTTTATTGATCGCATGTCTGAAGTCAATGTGCGTACATCTTTGTGTGTGTGTGACTGTTGTTTTCGGAACTTTGACTGCACTTTTGAAACATGTCTAAACATTTTAAAGCAGACAGTGCCATACATTTAAACAACAAATATTGTTTATTTTGCATCAGTTTGACAATGACACAATAAATCACGATGGGAGCTTTATTCAAATTTTTATATAAACTTATGTAAACTAAAGCTCTTTTAATGTCTTGAAAATATTGCTATAAGAATTTCAATTTTATAAGAATTTCAAGTCCATTCAGAGTAGTGGAAACGTTGCCATTGTGCAGCAAATTGATAGCTAACCACACTTTTTTTGCAGAGACTGATTCTCTTTCATAAATCATCAGTCAAAAATGGTCATATTCCCCAGCATTGAATTTCTGTTATTTTTTTCTTTCTTCTTAAAGATCTCGCTCATCATCATTCACAATCTTGTACTTGAGTTCATGTTTTGTTTTTTTTTATTTTTGGGGACGAACCAGAGAATCTGAAGGGAAACTTCACTGAACGGAATGTTGACAACCCCTAAAACGCCTGACCCCATTATTCACTTGAAAGTAGCTTTGGACTGTTCGGAGATTTGGACGCACAAATTCTTTGGTGGACCATTTTTGCAGAACTTTCCACCATCCCACACATTTAAGATTGTACTCAAGTTTGTTTGGTCATCAGTTAAAAGGCAGTCTTTTCACACTTGTCGGTGTCACTTCATAAACACAGCTTGATGCTCATCCTCTTCATCTCAGACCAACACTGCAGCACAAACAACTGAGAACCTTCTGCAGTTAATCTGGTGTCTTTGAATAATCAAAGTGTTTAAGGGGAATCTGAAAAACATCATAGCATTGTGTTCTGTCACCCATAAAACCCATTCACAGTCTTTTCCCCTGAGGGCTCTTCTTAGCATCTCGCCTCTATTTCTGTTTAATCTCCCACCGTTCTCATTCCTTGATCATTTCCATCAAAAGATGGGCCAGCAGCCAGATGTCTGCTTTTTCAGAAGCTCAAACTTGAGGTCCTTGAGCACACAGAGAGATGTTATTTGAGGTGTGTGGGATTTGGAAATGAGTAGTTGCCAAGCACTCAGCTCAGTCTAAAACCTGCTGGGTGAAACATAAGCCAAAAATCCTGGAGAAAGATTGTTGACACATAAGTTCCGACTTCAGAAGAGGGACCCTTCAATATGGAATGAATATAGAAGAAGTAAAGTTCCTAGACCAGAACGCAAAGAGGCATTTGGACCTTTGGAGAACAATGGATTGTGAAAATATTCCAGAGTCTTATTTGCCTCAGGCTGCATATGTTTGCCCGCCTTCGACTTGTTTATGAAACTCTTGTGCAGTTTCCACTTCATTTTCACCCGGCACTGTTGCTTCAGGTGTGCATCTGTCACTTCTCGCTGCATTTATCAACCCTTCCCTTTCTGCATGTCAACACAGATAAGCAAGAGGGAAGATGGTGCAGGATCTAACGGGAAAGAAGGAGGATTACTGCGAGCAGCTTCTATAATGGCTGCGAAAGGTTTCACATTAGATAGTCAAGATTTCAAATGAAAACTGAATACATTTTACTTTGTCTTTCAATACATGTCAGAGATTATCAAAAGGTCATATTACTGAAATAGGTGCGACACACCAGCCCTTTATTTTATTATTTTATTATAAACAAATGTGGATGTTTATTTGAAGGTGCTTAATAATATCAAATGTTTATGTACTTATTCACTTCCATGGCGTGATGCATTGATGTTGGGAAGGTGGACTTGTGCGTCCCATACTGACGACAAAGGAAGTCACAATGACTGAAATGCATTGCCATTTGAAGAGCATTCCTGACTAGCAATTGACATGTTGTTATACGGCGAATGAAAGGAGCAGCGTCCCATGTGCTTTGCCCACGCTGCCCACTGCATCGGGATGTGCAGCGGAAGGCAGTACATGTGCTTCAATTGAAAGCCGAATTCATCAACATGGAACGCTGAAGGCTGCCATAGGACGCAAAGGTCCACTTTCCCAACCTCAATATATTTCACAATGGGAGTGAAGGTCTGTTGGAATCAAATTCATTTAGACTAGTTTCAATATCTTTTATTGACCCCTGGAGAGCAGCTCAGTGATGTAGTTGACAGCAGCCTCACATCTAGAAGGTTGTAGGTTCAATATAGGGTTGCAACAACAAGTCAACACATTCTACAAGTATCGACAATTGAATTGGTGCCAGACAGGTTAATGAACTGACTAGTCATGACGTCCGCTGTCAAGAGGAGAAATGGCTGAGACCTTGGCACCATCACAACCCAAAAAAATTCTTAGCATAGACCCATCTTGCAATAGACGGCTGACCTCACAGTTTGCATAGGTGCCGTCCTGGCACTCTGGAGTCCTCTCAGGATCCCCCAAAATATTGAAAAATGAAATTAAAAAAAAACAGAAATAAATGGGCGACTGTGAATTGTGTCTCTGTCAGAACATGTGACAGACTGTTCATGGTGTACCCCAACTCACACAAGGTTGGCTACACATTTTTTCTTTTCTCTTTTTTCCGAGAGCTTTTGGAGGCACTAAAGATTCCTTCCTGAGTTCAAAAGCATGGTAGCATCCCTTCAGTTTGAGTGTTAGAGGCGTCCATCTCCCATGTGGCTGTGGTTGAAACCTAAATTCATCTTATGGCTCTTTGGGAATTTAATAATAATTCCAAAGGCCCAGGAGAACGCTGGAGTGCAGCTAAATGGCATTTGAGGTTATCTGCCCACAGTCATAAATAAGACATGCTCGTAAGGCAATCGTGTGCCTTCAGTTGTAGACAAGAACGGCAGAGGATGACCACCTCGAAGGTTGCTAAGCTAATTCCAGGTAAACACTCATGTCTGCAGAGGGTTTTTCTGTTCAGCGTTCAGCTGCGCAAAGTTTTCCATCATTGATGAAAGTGTATATACACTGTTTGCATTATTCAGCAGCCATGTCAGTTGCGATCGGCTTCAGGCTGTTTGCATCGCAGTGAAGCGTCACAAAGTGCCATTCTGAATTCAGAGCGAAATGCATGTTCATTTTTTTTGTTTTTGAATAATTCCACTGAGCAGTGGAATATATGAAGTAATGGTCAATCGCATAATAAGTCAGTGAGAAATTCATCGCAGTTAGGTTCCAATTCGTAATTTTTACAATGTTTTCTGGGAGAAAAGTGCCCCCAGATAAATATAATTTTTGTTGTAAACCCATTAGAATATATGAAGGTAATATGGTGCACTGTCTTTACATGTGACATACTCATGTAAAACTAGCACAAGTGTGATTGTGCGATGTGTTTCCAGTGTGAAAAAGTATGTCCATCCTTGTACATTTACCCTCCAAGTATAGCAGCATCTCAGTAAAAATCCAAGCTTTTATAATACCAAATATTCAGCAAAGTCAATAAAAAGCAGATTCATGTGTAAGTTCCAACAAGCAGACAATGACAACCATTTGCGTCAACAATAACAGCAGCAAACACGTGCGTCCCACTCCCGTAGTGGTGCCACATGGAGCAATAAAAGCCCTTAACACCCCCTCCCACCCAATTCCGACCCTTTGCCTTGAATGTATCACTGCCTATTGTTGCACGTGCTGCTTGAAGGAGAGAAAAAAAAAAGAAACTGTTGCCTCATAAGGACTGGTCGCAATGAAAGTGAATTAAGCAACAAAGGAGGCACTTACATTCAAGAGCCTCACATGGTCCTCCGATAGAAAGGGAGAGAACGCGTGAGCAGTCCTGGTCCACGAAAACAATAGTGAGTAACCTTGAGGAGAGAGAGAGGGAGAGAGAGAGAGAGAGTGGTGTGGGTAGAGAGAGGGGTAAAGAGAGGGAAGACAGAGAGGGAGTGGGATGGATGGAGAAAAAGGTGAGAGAGAGGACACAGATTCATGCATCCCTACACGCTGCACACGCAAATCAAAACACTTAGAATCTTTTCATGCATCTCTCCTCCTCCTCTTTCTACTGTTCGACTCCCCCCTTCTCTTCCTCCCTCCGTCCTCCAGCCTGTGCCTTCGGGTTTTACTTGTCATGTGTTCAGGCTCAGGCAAGCGTGAAGTAGCATGAGGAAACCAAGGCTGCAAGTGCTTTGTCCAGCAGTTGGGAAACTCTTGCTTCCATTACTGGGAACATTGAAGTTCTTGGCCTCTCCCGAGTGTTTGATCCAGAGCAGATGGATCAGGAAAAGATTCTTTCCAACTTTTTTGATCGATCATCAATCACACCTCTCTAGCATGTGCTTATTAAATGGCTAAATAAAACCACATTGTTAGAAACAATGAACAATGAACAAGAAAGTGTGCTGTTTTTTTTGTTATGTGTTTTAACTTTATAAACTTTTTATATATTTATTATAAAGTTTTTATCTATATTAACTATATATTAACTATATAACTATATATATATATAGTTTTGATTTATTTAGATAAGGAACCATACCATTTTACTTCATTATGGAGCTTTTGTTTTCTACGCCTCTTCTGCTGTACAGAATTGAATTTCTGTGTTTGAGCTCCAGCTGCTGCAAAAATAGATGGCACAAATCAAATCATTGTTTCTTCAGGTTCCCAGGTTGCAGTTGCAAATCCTCAACTACAGCTCACTTTGTCTGGGAAAACCAGAATGCAGGTCAGAAATTTAGCCACACGAATCTGGGAAGTGGCGTGAACTAAGACTCAACCCATGAACAGAATGGACAGCTGTTTTCAATCTACGCCGTCACCGTCGTAGATGATCAATACACAAAAAAGTGGCCAAATAGGGATGATACATGCAGCGGAGTTCTGCACAGGAGAGAGAGAAACGAGAGAGAGAGTTGCAGAGCAGGTTTCAGAGACTAGTCAGGTGTAGAATTTGAGAAAAAAGCAACAGAGTAGTCAGTGAAAAAGACCTTGTTTCCTCGTTTATCTGAGCCCAATATACACCGGGTCACTGTTTCATGAGCAGCCATCGCAGAATACAGTGTCCTCAAATGGACAAACTGAAGTCAGTCCCTTTGGGAAGGCAGGAATATTTGTAAGAGTTGCTTCAAGTTCTTTGTTATCCAGAGCCTTCATTGGTGTAAAGTGACTTCAATGACAAGAATTAGTCCGAGTTACTAAAATGTCCCTGTTGTTTGTAAGTAATGTTATTCAATTCACTCTTTGGTATTCTGGGAATCTGTCCAAACTTCCCACTTCATTTCAAGTCAGGTCCAGAGCCCTCTCGATCATTTCAAGTGATGAACTGCTTTCGGTTTTAGGATTTTTGGGACACACAGCACTTACATGTGAACATGCTAAACCAAGTGTTAGTGCCAAAAACCAGTGTTAGGGTGAGAATAGTTGTATTGAAATCTTAAATGAGTGATCATTCCTCGTCATTTCACCATTATTTCTTTGCCTTCAATGTGAATGAAAAACTATCTTAACTTCCCTAAAGTCATAAAGTGCTGTTATTTTATTTATTTATTTATTTTTCCCATGGTTGGTACTAAGATATATACCACTTAAAAGGTATTTAATATTTATGTTTTGCAAAAAACATGTTACAAATAACATTTAAATCATTTAATGTCATGGTGAAAACTTCAAACTCCCTACATTCTTTTCAGTTCATCCTTCCCTTTGCACAACTAATGCAGTATTTTGATACTCAGGTATTGAAGTAATGTTCAACTGTGCGCTCAGTGATGGAAAATTATTGTTCAGACTGGAAAGTGAAAGGTGAAGGCTGCCGCACTGTTTTTGGTTGTACCACTCCTCCTTGTTTTCTGAACTCTGAGTGCAGACTGAGTTTCTCACAGATGCTCAAGGCTGTTGCTACATTCTTCTTTGTTATCTTCAACATTGTTGAGGATTCCTCAGTGAGCATGTCAACTTCTTACTGTGAATGTGTTCATTGTAGTCAGGAAAATCCTCAACAGGTCTCATGTTTTTGTCTAGTATTGGCACAGCTCAGCTCTCTCATGAGTTCTACACCCCACTTCATGAACTTCTGTCACTTAACAAAAGGATTGTGACCATGGAGTGGATATTTCCATCAACAGAGAACTTCACATCTTCAGCAAATGCAAAGGAAATAAAGAAACCTTGAGCCCATTTGCCAAGCAAAATGATGACAAGTATTTCTGTTTGTTTACTCATTCTCTGGTCATTCATTTGAGAAAAACCTTTCTCATGGTTCAGCGTCAAACCTGAGTCCAGCCCTCAGTTCATGTAGAAACGGGAAATAAAATTGGGTGTAAAAAGTTGAATCAGTTTGACATTCCTCATTCTATATAATCAATTTGTAATGTGCACTTAAATAATACAGTGCACCACAGACCATGGAATTCAGTATATCGTGAGGTTTTCTTTCATCTAAACATTGGACCTTTAGAAGGTGAGGAGGAGGTGAGGTGCAGAAGGTGCATTCCTGTAGTGTTCTGTGAACATCAGACCCGTCTGAGAAGACACTTTACCACTTTAATTAGGCGTTTTAACAACTTTTTCAAGGCCCAAGGCGCTGAACTCTTCTTCATCCAGCAGGAGTTTTGGGTTTGAACTTTCCAAGATGTACATCAAAGGGTAAGATTCATGGGATCAATATGCTCTGAAGGGCAGCACAGCTGTGACTGTGTGAAGGTACAACAAACAGGTTAGGTGCGCGTCAGCAGCCGGAGTTTCTTTCTCCACTGTATCCCCTGCAGGCGGAAGGTCATCGCTGCACCAGGAGGGAAAAGTTACACACCGTATGTTGACCCAATTAGCCCATCTGCATGACTGAAAAAAAAAAAAAAAACATGAGAATTTGGTTGTTATGGATGAATCACTGCTGTCAGCAGTATGTCCTAGTTACTATTTCTGCTTGTTTGTGGCATTTCCAGTTGGGAGAAAATCACAACTAATCCAATTCATCATATTGTTTTTGTTCATGTTACACCACCAGCATATTTTCCATTATCAGTGTATTAGCATATTCAATAAACCCTTGAAACATTTGACAAAGTTTGGAAATGAAAGTGATCTAAGCGGAGGCGGTTGAGAGAGAGCAAAAATAACAGGCCTCAGTGGGTTCAATATTTTAAGACAGAATAAAGTCACAAGATTTATGATCTTAGAATAGAAATTATTGTAGCTGAAGTGAATTTCTTGTTGTGGCTCGCTGCCAGCCTGTCCACGGTGTCCTGCCAAGTAGAAGTCTGTAGCCTCGATTCCCCGGCGACCTTTTGACCGATCCCTCCAGGAATGTTGCGATCGTAACTTTTAGCGCAATTTCAGCCAATTCCAGCAAGTTCTTTGAGATGCTGCAGTTTTGACCAATCACTTTAGTCTCCTTTCTCCCACCCTGTACATCATCATATTCCCCCCCACCATGTTTAGATGAAGTCATGTGTGAAGTCAAACGCTCATATTAGTCCATAAATATTGCCGCCAACAGTCGTGGATGTGAAAAATCCTGAATCGATTCTATAGTAATAAACAAAGAAAAGCGAATGGATCAAATTAAATGCGGGAGAAAAAAAATGGTGTTTGAAGTTATATCACAATGTTGAATTCCAGAATTTCTCATGAAAAAAATATGCATCTGAAGAGTACAGTTTCATTTTCAGAGATAAACAATCCTCATACTCTAAGTCTAAAGTGCAGCCTTAGCGGCAGGTGCAGCACTTTGACTGTATTTATGTGGCCGTCATAAGGTCAGAGAAGGCTACAAAACTGAGTGGAGTCGGAATGTGTCGGACAACTACCTGACATTTCAACTGCCAACTTGTCTAAGTTCCTTGTTTTGGAACATCATTCTCTCTTTCTTTCATCGTATTTCTCACCCTTCAAAATAAATTCTAATGAAATTCAAAATGAAATTTTCATCTTTTTTAGATGCTTTCTCCACAATTATTTTATGATATATTATATAATAATTAAATATAAAATATATTAAGTCAAATGTACATTTTACTTTACGTGGTAAAGTGAAACTCAAAATCTGAAAAAGGAAACCAATCAGTTGTTCACTATCTAGTGAAATATCATATTTTCCTGACGTGTTTGATCCATTTACTAAATGGCTCTGTGTAATTTTCAGTCGAGTGTTTTGTCGGCGAAGAAAGCCAAAATTATTACACCGAAACAGAAGACTTAATGCAGCTGGCCATGGGTCTGGAATTTTGAAATCTAGAGTGATGATAAACTTTTATCTGGTGATGTCAGAGGTTGAGTAATGGTTCAATGCATCTGTTACACGACAATTCATAACCATTTGTTTTGCAGTGGATCAAAGTCCTGGATTCTTGTGTTCTAAATATAAATACAGTGTCTCTACTTCTACCATCACATGTGCTTTTCCTGTATGTGGCAGTACATGTCTTCCCTTTGCTGTTCTAGTCAGCGGGCATCTGCCACTTCCTATAGCCTTCATAACCACAGGCGAAGCCTCTGAGCTTGGAAACATGTGTCCGGTAAGGGGGGCAAGTCTGCTGTAGCTGCTCACGTGCCAGCGTATTCTGCCCAGTTCCCTTATGATATCTTTAACTGTGCCATGTTAGCAGTTCAGACTGAGGCCCAGCTGTGAGAGACAAGCGTGCAGTTGACCTGGAAAAAAAAGAGCGCCTTTACTCTGAAGACCAGAGGGTTGAAAGGGCACTAGTGCATGACAGATAGCGTTGGAAGTAACGCGACTAGCATGTGCACAGACAAAGCCGGATGTTGCCTTTGCTTTCGCCAACAACTGAATCGTACCATATAAGAGAGGCGCTTCATGAGCACTTTCCCAAGTCACTCATCCTTATAGTCAATAAGCGACTGATGGTCCCGTTGGTTCTTGCTGCTTCATCCGACCACAATGGGAGGACGTTTAAAATTAGTCCAAAGATTTTCTTTTCAAATTTAATCGATTGAACAACACAATATTCCACTTTCAAAAAACTATGTTTAAGTGAGATGCAACAATGGAATTCATAGAAACTCTCTTTGTCTTCTCCCAACTAATCTTTCAATGCTTCTGGGGGGAAAAAGACTAGATACCTTCCTTGGTACAGGAAGTATCCAACAAACTGGAAATGATTGATCATTTTTCAATCCATCCTCACATCTTGCATGGCGTGAAGTATTGATGGGGACTTTTGCAACCTACAGTATACTGACACCAAGCCTTCCGCGTTGCATGTGGACGCATACGCGTTTCAGTGGAGTACAAAACGTTTCCCTTCACATTTCAGGCGTGGGTGGCTCTCCTCCTTCGGAACGGTCCTGAAAATGCACGCCGTTCCAGACGCTTTAAAAAGCAATTGACACAAAGAATAAAAGGAGCATCATCCCATGGCTTACCTATCCACAACCACTGTCTTTCTTTTACGTGATCCACTGCCCACAGCTTCAGGACATGCCACGGAAGGCGGAACATGAAAGCTATACAGTGGTGCCTTGGTTTTTGAACGTCCCGGAATTCGAACAAATCGGAGTTCGAACAAAAAGTTCGAGATTTTTTTGCTTCCCATTTTGAACGAAAATCCAAAATTCGAACGGCCGAGAAAAAAGCCGGAACAAACATAACGTGTGTGAACCGATCAGCTGACCCACGACGCGCTTTGTTATTGTGTATAACGCAGCCTCTGGATGCAGACGTGTCCCGTTAGCTAAATTTACTGACTGTTTTTGTTCATCTTGAGGTGTAAAACCTTTCCTGTCTCCGCACTGGACCGTGGTAGAGTGTCACAGGGGAGGTGCTGGAGCGCTCACTCCAGGGTTTGATGTCCTGTTGTGGGCTGGAGCTGGGACAGGGATGAGGCGAGTCTGGGACAGAGCGTGACTTGGTTTATGACTTTGTCACAGCCAAACTGCACAGAAGCGCACATTCAGAGCTGGACACGCACCGGGCACCTCTTCACTTCTGGAGAGACCTCACTCACTCGGCAACCCCTCCCACATGCAGCGGCCACACACATAGAGGAACAGCGCACCTGCAGCAGACACTCTACATTCACTCCTACAAAAGCCTATTTTAAGTGTCTAATGTGTCAACATGCAACACTGAAGGCTGCCTTTTGGCGTTAGCATAGGATGCTAGTGTCTAGTTTCCCAGTGTCAGTATATTACACCATGGAAATTCTGTACAGGAGCCTTATTTTAGACTGTTATCGGTGCAAAGTGGATTATTGACATGCACTCTGGTGCATTTTGGGTATCCATTGTCCAGACAGTCGCGTCACCAACTGTGTGGATGACTTTATCCCTTATGATGCAACCTTGAATTGAATGAATTATCAAGAAAATCCGCCGTGTGAGTGTAACATACCAGCGAGGATGGAAGAATGTAAGAATAACGGAAAACTGCTTTGATTTGGACATATTCTGTTTGTTGTCCTGTTTCAGACCCAACAACTCTGTCATGGATCAAGGTTAACTGTGCAGTTACTGTACTCTCGTGTTCGCTAAGTTAGTTGTCATCTGTCGATATCGTAATTTCCCACTCACCTTCACTGTTAAATCCCCTCGGTGATGGAGTCTTTGCAGTTGTTTGTGGTGTTTTTAATAAGTTTTAATGAGTTATAAAGCACCATGTCTATTGCCACGTCCCATTATTAACATGTCGCACCAATGGATGGACAGAAGTGCAGAGCATGTTTTTTGAAGACGGCTTATATGTCTGTACAATGCTGTCGTGTTCCAGTGTTAGGGCGCTGTAGTGCCCATCAGCCACTTTACAGCTTTATTAAATCCCCACAGCTTTATTAAACAGCTTGAATGTGATGAATCAGCAGTTTTCAAATGAAGGGTGATCAACTGAATGTGGAGAAAATACTGTGCTTCTCAATACATCTCACACACTGAAGTCCCTTAACCCATTTTCAGTGTCAGCTGTTGTGCTGTGAAGTACGGCAGCACACACAAGACACGCTTGCTCCTCTGTGTGTCAGGAATTACTTTCTGCTGCGCTGCATTTAGAGGCCACTCAGTCAGAAAAGTGATAGTCAATTATTCAAACATCATATTCAAGCATGGGTTGGCCTGAGGCTGCATGATCAGACCTGATCTGCCTAAAGATGGTACCCGCCCTCAGAGTGGAGCCAGTTGCTGCCGTTTGGCCGCCACATACGAACTCTTTCCAAGCTTCTCTGTTTTCACTCTCTCAATGTGCAGTGTTCCTTTGAGCGTAAAAGGAAAGGTTCTATATTATTTTTATCATCTTCCACTAAATTCCCAATTGAGATCATGTTGAAAGCTTTTAAAATGAAAGGAAAACCACAGCAGCCACTTCCCTTCATGTATTTTTCATCTGCACCAATAGCAGCATGGAATTTCTACATCTGTATAAGTTGGTATTTTTAGTTTTGCCAAGCAGGACGTCTGAACATGGCAGCCTTTAACTCCTCGGAGGCATTAAGGCTGGTCTCGGGAATGGAAAGCACGTGAAATCTTCAAGACTCTTTTCCCAGCATTGAGACGATTGTTGGTAATAATAACAAAATCTCACTGAATCAAAGCCAGTATTGTTACACTCTGTCAGAAACCAACAAGGTAATCATCCTTAAATATAAAGGGGTGGACATGTGTTTCCGTTTATTGCCTGCTAAATGAAGTATTATTTATTTGACAGAAGTAGATCGAATAATAGATCTTTGTTGATTTAGGACATGAACAATACTTCCTACTCTATATTCACATTCATAAAATTGCTGCCTTACTATACTACAGCAATATTTGGATTGTCAGGATTTGGATTGTTGTCCACAGAAACCAATGCAGATTTGTTTGTAAGCAACAGTGGATTTACATTTACATTTATTCAGGTCAGAGACCAATACTCGGCTCTTAACTTGACCTTTTATTTATTTATATTTTAATCACTCAGTTCACAAGTGGAATTCCCTGAAGTATTGTGCATCAAAGCACATTCTGTTTTTGTTATTTTTTTTCAAACAACAACAAGAAGTATATGAATCAGTGTGGTTTTCAGTGTGTTTATATGTGTGTGGTGAATCCAGCAATACATTTTCTCGGCAACTCTAAACTCTTTATGTTACTTGGGCAGGAAAAGCTTAAATGTTTGTTGCATGAATAAAATATTTGGTGTGTTTTGTTTGCTTTGTTAACCAACCGAGAGCACCAAAAGTGCTGAATAAAACAAAAGGTTGGAGCCCACATGCAAGACCGCCGCAGCCACTGTTACAGAGAGAAATACGAGTAAAAGAGAAAATAAGAATTGAAGTCATCTGTATGTGACTGCTCCTACAAAAATCTGGTTCTGTAAATCTCCTTCAACAGCCAGGACCAATTGAGTGTGCCAACCCCAGATCTGTGCTTAGTTCTCTAGACCGGGACAGAGAGTCGATTACTTGCTGTATGTGAACAATGTGTGCGACCGTGTGAAGCGTTTGAAGGCAGCGTGGCGATGGATTTCCACCTCCTGAGGGCTGATCAGTAGAAGTCATGGTTGGGTGGACAGAGGACGACTGTCGCACAGCAAACTCACTGGAGAACTGCAACGTCATTTCAAGATGGAGCCGTCAGATTGCTCATGCTGCTGCGAAGACATTCAACATTGGTTCCACAAATAGCCAGATATAGACAGTCTCGATGTACCTATTAATTCATGATATGTTTACAGACTCAAGGTACTTAACTGACAAGGTAGCTTTTATTCTGGACTTTGTATGGCTGAATATTTAATACTGCTTTCCCCGGGAATAAATGAGTGAGTGAGGAAAATTTGCACACACGTTTTTCACAGCAAGTGTGTTTCATAATCCGTTTGATTTTAAACTATTATTTGACTAAATGGCATGAAAATTCAAAAAGCTTGGTAAAGATCTCATCCAAATATGCAAGCATTGCGTATGTCGCCTTGATTCTCAGCTCCGCTTCCTCTCGTCATCATTTGTACTTGGAACTTCGCAACATTAGAACTGAATTAGAACTTTTTTTTTTTTTTTAATGTGACTGCTTACTATTGACTTTTACCCTCCCAAATGTCTTCAAAGAATTCAGTGCTCTAAAATTGAAAAAAAAAAAAAAGCATTTGCATAAAGCAGTGGTTCTTAACCTTGTTGGAGGCACCGAACCCGACCAGTTTCATATGCTCATTCACCGAACCCTTCTTTAGTAAAAAATAAAATATGATACACTAACTGCAGACTAGACTGAGGGGTGGACCTCTGCGGTGGAGGTTCCACCGAACCCCTGAGACCGACTCACCGAATCCCTAGGGTTCGATCGAACCCAGGTTAAGAACCACTGGCATAAAGCAAAATAAAATAAGACAATATATATCTTTTATCAACAGAGAAAAAGAGGATTAAAAGAAGACATATAAAAAGTGAAAACTCACAAAAGGCTTAGACTAAAACCACAAAAAAATCAGATAGATGAAACAGAATTCTTGAAAGCAATTACACTGGTGCTCCGTTTTTTAAATGAGATTTTTAACCTGATTTAAAAGTGTTCTTGTGACTGTGCAGAATGGGGGTACAGCCATAGAGAAGGCTCAGTCCCCTTCAGTGTTTAGCCTGGTCTTAAGTGGGACACACAGATCAGGATTTTTTAAATATGTCAGAGTCCCTCCCACTGAGCGACAAGCTTCAACCCAGAAATGTTGTGTGATCCCACATGATAAAAATAAAAAAAAGTGGGAAGGATAACCTGCACCATGACTCAGTAGAGCTACAGACTGGAGTGAGATTTACTCCACATTATTTTTATTTATTATTTTTACTGACATCAATTAAATAAATGTGAAAGCTCCCTGTTTTGCTTTGTCAACTGGTGATTTGTGTGACCTTGCCCTGTCAGTATCCATGTGCAGGACATCATGGTAAATATAGTCCAATGACAGCAGCAGGGGCAGCAGTGAGGCCTTGCTCACGAGTGCAGCAGCAGCTACGTGAGGTGAGATGATTGCATGTTGCTGATGTTCTGAAATTCCATCTGGATTTAAAAAGCTTTCCCTCACTTACTTGTTTATATATCAATAAATAAATAATATTCGTGTGGGCGCTGTGATGAAGCACCGCAGGTTGTGATGCATCCGCTCCTCCCCACTCGCTGCTCACTCGGCAGCAGCATGTTTGATGCAGAGGTTCTTTCAGTCTGTCAGTTTCTATCCTGCAGCACTTGCATGGGAAAATGATGTTAAAATTAAATACGCCATTGAAAGCGCCAGCACTGGATGTAGCACGGAGAGTTTTCCTGGCTCATTAAAAGTGAGACCGCTGGTTCCTCAGCAGCAGGCTGTTTGTCAAACTTTTGAAAAGATCCAGAGTGGACACTTTCATAAATGCAGTGCTTTCTGTCTCGGAGTCCAGCAACAAGCTGCCAGTATGTAGATATTTCACGGACATCGGATCGATCAAGAGATTCACCCAAGCGACGTCTCACATGGAATTACATTTTTTTAAGTTATCCTTTTCACAAAATAGTTTCTGCATTCTGCAAGGTTTTTCTATTGCTTGCCTCCTTGAAGAGGTATATAAAAACATGATTTCATGGTTAATTTTTTCACATCATGTTCATCGAAGGTCTCGTCATTTTCACTACAATTTCATTGTCAATCCATGTGATCAGCACTCTGAAATGTGAAATGTGTTCCATGCCAGAGATATGTCGGGTATTTTATTCCTTCCATCCTTTCCTTTTATTCAATGTGAAGTAACCTTGAGTTTAGTAAAAGGGACTTTTACTTCACTCTGCAGTTCAATGCCGATGAAAAATGTACTGAACAGTATTTCCTCAGCTACTGAATGCATCTTTGCCTTTATTATTATTATAATAATTATTATTATTGATATTATTATGATATTATAAAAATGTAGCCTCTACTTTAAACTTTACTTTAGTTCTATCAACTGCATCATAAAAACTTTTTGTCCAGTATGTGGCAACACGAGAGAACAGGGTGTTCTTCCTAATGAGAGACACATTCTTACCACCATGTGTGCCCGCATGGTGGTAAGAAATGACGCTGCATGCTAGGCTCCTCCAATAAAACACATAAAATAATGTCATCACAGAAGTATAAACAGACATGCATGAATGGAGTTGGACTGAACTCCCTTCAATCACTTTGTGGATGAGACCACGCGGAAATATTTGCACTTTTTTTTCAGTCAAATTGTCTTCTCGTGTGGTCAGAATGATAGCTCCAGGCCAAGTCATTAGCCAGGGAAATAAAGCAGCTTTGTTCCTCTATCATGGTCCACAACGTCCTAGTTAAAACTAGGCACCCATCCAGGAGACGACCTGAATGTGAGTGGAAGAGAAGAGGCGAAAAATTGCACATGACTCGAACCAGTGGTTGAACTTGAACCTGAGGACTGGGGCAAATGATGTGGCCTTTGATGTTCAGAATACACCTGGGAACGTGTTGGCGATCCACAGAGTGAATTAGAATGTAATAAAGTTACAACATTTGAATGTCCACTCTTTGGCACTCTCATTTTCAGGGTTCAGTCGGTGGCACTTCTGGTTTAAAAATCATGTGAGGGTTCAAAAAAATAATAAAAGCCAAATTATCATATGGCAGAGAGTGCCAGCTATCGGGCGTCTAAAAAGGAGGACACTGTTTCATCCAACCCCATCAGCCCCTCACAACACATGACCGCAAAATTGTATCATTAAAAACTGTTCTCAGAGCATTGGTGCGTTCCATCTCACCAGCTTCCATAGCAGTAAAGAGTTGGGCTTCTATGAAGCGTTCAATTCAAGCACACACTGGAATAATGTTGCACCAACATTCTGAAAGTGTTTTTTCATCCAACAGTCAAGTATGCAGTGACTTTTGAGGTGTGCATATTGGTCAGTATATTTAACAGGCATGACAGTCAATCGCCCAACTTTTCAAGTTCCAAGCTGGATTTTTCTTCTCTGAACTCTCGGCCGATTGCGGCTGTGCCGGTGTGACAAGCCTCGAAGATAAAAGTGGCGGTGGTTAAATGACTGTGTTGTTCATTTTAAAAACCTAGACCGCCGCCTCCTGAGCTCTGAAAATAGAGACCTGAAGGTTCACCACTGCTCCCTCTGGGCGGCCTCTATGAATTTCTGAAAGGTCGGATGACCATTTGTCTTGCCGTCTTGAGTATGAGTGATCCAATTGTTTCAATAATTCCAATTGCAGCAAACAGATTCAGACGTATGAACCAGATGTTGCCCACAGTGAGACGGTTAATATTAGAAATGGAGGCAAAAGGTCAACAGGAAGACGACACATGAGAGTCATACATGTGAAGGAGGACACAAAAAGGAAGGCTGTGACTCCATGAGGACAAAGTCAAAGACAGTTGCGCCCGTGCCAACTCCTGTTGAGAGACGCAACGGAGACTAAAAATAGTGTGTTACTATTCGAAGTCCAATAGTTGGCGATTATCGCCCAACAATCTCTGCATGCTGCTGTAACAGAGGCCATCTATATTTAAAAAGAGGCCGCCATCTTCTGGGCTGCGGTGGTCATCACTCTAGTTCTCTAAAGTCATTTTTATCAAAATAAAAATATTTCTCAACTAACTTTGGGTTGGACATTTCTTTTCTGATTTATGTACATGAATAATTCCTTCATTTAACTTGATAGATGCCGATGTGTTGAGAACCAAAGGTGGTAGTAATGACATGACAGTGTCAAAGAGAAGGTGTAAACATATTCATATTTTATTCCATGATAGTATACAGACAACACGCAGTACAAAAAGAGCAAATATCAGACACTCCATAAAAAGTTTGCGCTCCACCAGGTCAGACGAAATACAATATGGCACTCACCTTTACCTTCACAGTAAAGCCACACGAGGGAACAAAATGCTTCCTGTTCTGGAACACGTAAGTCGTAACTAGTCTAGCTTCTTCCATAAAAAGTGTCTCAACATATATTACATTACAACGTTCAAATGAAGAAATGCATACGTTTAAACTATACATAATTCACATGCACATGGAGACGGAACTATGAGCAATAACAGGCTTGTTCGTTTCCGAGAGCGTAACCTTGTTTTTTTCGTAGCACTTTTGTGTACAAGTACCTATGCAGCGGCGTGACAGTGGCATGGATGTTTAATGCTTTATGTGAAGGTGTCTTGAAAAGTGCTGGATAAATGCAAGCAATTGTTATTACTGTATTTTTAAAAAATATTTTTCTATTGGGACGAAACATGAACACGTGGTAGGCACCAAGTCTGACCGCCAGATGGAGTCACACTACAATGTCGCTCCGTTTAAAACACCACATTTGGAAGTATTTGCCAGCAAATACCCACTTTGCTTTTTTGTTTTTGAAGGTTAATCGTTGGTGTTGCGACGACCAATATTTACAAGGACTCATCAGACAGTCAGTCTGGTGAAGAACCCAAATCAGAGCAAAATCTTTGTTTCGCATATAACAGAATGTAGACCGACTGACCAAATTCAGGACGACTAAGTGCAGACGTTGGAAGAGACAATGTTCAGTTACAGGGGGGAAATGTAGCACAGAATTCCTTCCACTCAGCGGAAAATTAAAATTCAATAAGAAAAGCGTTTTTTGAGGAAATAAAATATGTCTTATTCATGTTTGTTTGCAGCTCGAGTAAACGGCAGCCAAATCAATGAGCGGATGTGTGGAACCCAAAGAGACGCTACTTCATTCGCCACTCTATTTTGGTCATTTCCACAGACTTATTTTCGCAATGTCAGCATTTAGAGTGGCATGTTGATGTCACAGCATGCGGGAACTAATATCCAACATTGAGTTAGCCAGCGAGCTTACGTTGACATGGACGTCATAGAACACACACCACAGATCATAGAGCAGAGTGCGCCATATAGTGGGCTCTGGACATGAGAGCACCGCTTCACAATCACCACGAAAGGGGCCTTTGGGATGAAAAAAGGATAAAAAAAAATACTATCAAATCAAAAGTTTGGAAGGTCTTGAGGTTCAGTGGGAGGAGTGCAGTTTTCAGACGGGGTTTAAGTGTGGCCTGATGGTGACTCCACAATCACCAGAACATTTTATGGACCCGCTAAGAAATCAGTCGTCACACTGGGCATCCACTGAAGTCTCGGAAAAAAGAGACACAAGCTTTGGCACATTGGTTTCTGCTGTGCAGTCGACAGAACGCTGAAGCAGCAGAGTGCTTTAGGAGTCAATTCAAGCTCACGAGTCAAACAGTTAATATTCAATATGAAGGATACTTAAATTACAAATAGCACTTGGACTGCTGGTTAAGAAGCGATAAAGAGCAACGGTTTGGCAAAAACTCTCTATTTTACATTTATGTTCCACCGGTACAGTTCTGAAGAAATTTAGCAGCAACTTTTGAAAAGAATAATCTATTCCTATGAATCTCCATTAATGTATGAAGACTTAATACGTTAGGAAACAATTAGTTGGCGGTTACTTCATGAGGTATTTTAGGCGGACGACTTTGAGTCCACGATATCTCTCCGTGGACAGGACGACAGAGAAGAAGCATCTGTACAAACTTGTGGCTCATAAATGTTGGAGTCTATATATGGCAGCTGCGGCACATGTAAACGACAATGCCATGGCAACAACACACTTGTAACAAAGGAAGGAAATACATGATGGGCTTGGACTGGGGGCCGCGACCCCGTCACACCAGAGTCTCCGGCAGCGTGTCAGCGTTGTCTGAGGACAGCAGTTGCCAGATCTGCCACCGGTCTCTCTGCCAGTCCTGCCACTCGGGTGTGTGCGGCGTCATCGGCGCCTCTGACGACGACGAGGACGAGTGAGTCTGCTCCAGCCTGGCGTGCTGCCGAACCAGCTGAGGTGAACTCGGTGAGTTTGCCAGTCGGTGGTGGGCGTTGTATGGCGGCGGGAGGCGGTTTTCAGCGGCTGTGGCCGAGCTGCCCGACGGCCTTCCTCCACGCTGAAGGTTATTGTCAACATTTGTCGTCTGAGGGCGGATGTTTAGCTTTAAAAGTGGTTTTCCCCCATCGGCACGCGTGTTTGTGCACGCTCGAGTCACCGGCGGATGAGGTCTGTAGTCAACAACGCCATGGAGACCATCGTGACCTTCTTGTGAGCCAGAGGAGTTTCCCTCTGAGACGTTGCCATGTGAACCTGGAAGACAAGAAAATCCCCGCTTTGATATGATTTAGGATTTTAGAGCCTTGACTCCTCATGTTCAGGAGTCAGGAGGAGATCAACACTGTGCCTTGAGAGATGGCAGAATGAATCTTACAATCTGAAAACAAAGTGCTTTATTGAACCATTTCCCTCGACTACAATATACCAGTGATGGGTTGATGTGGTTTCATGAAACCTAGTGATAATAATTATTACACGACCCCTACGGAGCCCTCAAAATGGGGACAGTCTTTCAATAAATTTCTATTTATTCTAATTTCCATCTTTTTTAGGGGGGGAGCCAGACAAACAGAGCATAAAGCCCCAAACACTACTGACTATGGAGACACATTTTCCACATAATCAATTCAAAATTCTGGGAATCACATCTCTGGGACACAAATCCTGTTTGTTTTTCATTTAAAATTTCACCTAGAACAGATTGCATTTTACCACATTCTGCTCTACTGTATAAATGCTCCTTAAAAAAAATACAAATAATAAATAAATAAATAATATATATCACACGGTTTCATGAAACGTGGCCCATATTTCAAAGGCCTCTAGGTGGCCTTAGATCATTTTAAACCCAAGGGCACCACTTGCTGAAATCTGAAAATATAGAGACTGTTTCACATGACCTCATCTATCCATCACTACTGTCGACTTATTGCTTGGATGATGGACGCCGGCACATCAGCAGAACACATCCGCTCTGATATCAACAGCAACTCAAACATTCTCTACCGTACTTTATGTTATGCTATCACTATTTATTTTAGGAAATTCAAAACATAAACAGTTTAAGTTTACCGGTGTGGGCTTGATCCTTAAGTGCAGGTTTCAAAGTTGCATGCCACGTACCCCAAATGTTCACATGCTCCTCCAAGTCTAAAGTAAACCACACGTTACATTGAATTTCTGATTATTTGACAGTTCAGGGATGACATGCTCTCACCTTTGGAAGAATTTCTCCCCCAGTTTGTCACCTGACCCAAACAGGTGTGCTGCTCTGTGACACGATAATGTGACGGCTCGCTTCCAGGTTCACCCCGGCGCTCGCTCAGAACCGGTGAGTTGTTGTCATAGGGTGAAACCTCTCCGCTCGACGCTTTGTTCGAGTCACTGGATGAGCGGCGTTCGCTCAAGAAAGTCTGGGACGACGGCAGCAGATCGGGACTCCTGGCAGAAGGGCATCCATTAAAACATGGGCTTCAGATAAAGCAGCGCAAGTGGTGGGACTCACTGTGATGCTTTTCTCCTCAGAAGGTAGTCCACCACGTCAGGATCAGTTTCCAGCAGACTCATCAAGACTTCATTTTGCAGATCAGGTGGGACCTAAGGTACATTAAAATCATATTTATGGCAACCGATCAAAGCACCATGAGAGAATCCACAAAAATAGTTTTTGCAGCATGTTTCACAAATTCCTACGCAGAACAAACTCAAGGAATGAACATTTCAGTGTGGCCATTACAGCCACATCATGGTGAAGAGATTTAAGCTAGGAACCACCCGATCTGCCTGTCTGCACCGTTTTCAAGGAGGGGAAGTGAACACAACGCAGTTATCCGTACCAAAGCACGACCTTTGCTGACACCAAAGTGAGGATTTCATGCCTGAATATTCCTCTCTGTTTTGGAAAGAGAGAGCTTGAGCTCGCTCAATGGAAAAGATGCTGATAAAATGAACGGGCATTTTTGGAGATTACCAGGATTCCCATGCAGCTTGAATTTAATGAAGCATCTCAACTCGGCTGGTATCTTTTGCTGCCAGTTTCATGCAGTTTCTCAGTTACTGTTCTGACCGTTACATTTGAATTGACTCAATGAGCCCGACCTACACTTTTCATCTGCAATTGACACCCCATTACCTTGTCTAACCAGGAGGATTAATGCACTTCCTCTGGGAAGTTCTACAATTGAAATATGGACCAAGTTAAATCACTTCACACTGAGGTTCTCCCAGATGACTTTTCTGGATAACAGGGAGAGAGAGTTTGACCTTAACCCTGGAACACTACAGGGATGTATTCCCTAGGTCCTTGAGGATCTTCGTCCTGCTCAGTCATGTTCCTTGGCTCCCATCCCTGCATTGTTTTTTACAACCATGAGTGACATTAGCAATTGAGGGTCAAATATTTGAAGGGATTCGGTGGAAGGAAATCACATATAAATGGTCGTAATGCTCCAGCCTGCCATATTTTTGACCCATGCAACCCATCATCAGACAGTAAAACACAGAAAAACGTTTTAGAGAGAAGAACTGTATTTAGACTTCAATGAGAGCCATATATATAAATATACAAGTAACATCCGACTTATGACCGGGATTGGTTCCGACTAACCGGTCGTAAGTCAGATTGGACGTAAGTCGAATGCCATTCAAAATGGCCGACGCGAGGGTTATAGTTACTACTGTAGTGGTCGATTGCTGTGTGAGAGTGAGATGCTGGGATACTGTGCTGCTGTGACTGTCGTACGTGATGCTACGTGCTGCGGTGCCAGACACTGAATAAAAGAAATAATAAACATCTGCTGGCCAAGGTCCTAAGTACGAGTGGACGTAAGTCAAGCAGGTCGTAAGTCGGATGTTACTTGTATATATAGCCATGTGAGGTGCCATCACCAGCAACAATAAACTATTGAACAGGTCCAGTTGGTCACTGCAATTCCCACCTCCACAGGGGGTCATCTGAGCTGCTCGATGGAGAGGTTGGAATAAACACAGGCAAAAACAGAGCATTGAGCACTGCCACCTCAGTGGAATGATGCTTGCTTGCCCATAAAAATCTTTATCCTAGTGATCGACCGCTGTGATTGGTTGAGAGCCATGTTGACAATTGTGACACCACACTAACTTTTTTGGTAACTCGGTGGAAGTCGATCAGCTTGTTTATGTGGTTTAGTGTTACCAATGAGACGTGGTTTAACTGACTTTTACTTTAGGGTTGAAGTCATAAGCAACCACTTTTTTTTATTGAAGGACACAGTAAGGTGGCGCTATTGGTTTAAAAATGAATAAAAAAAATTATACCCCAGACAGAGCCGAAACCTCATGAACCCATCTCTGGTATGCTCCTTTTTACAATTCCGCTGCAAAAAAATCTGCACACAACATTGAGCCTGGCTGTCATCGAAGATAAGTTACCATGAAGAGCGTTTGGTAGCTTGCAATCATCCGCTGCAGCACAGCGATGACTGCGGTGCTCTCCTCGGCTCTCGCTGTGCTCTGCACGCTGAACTCCTTGTCGGAGGTCTTCTGCTTGTGCAGTAAATTTGGACCGAAGATAGTGGCAAGGTTCAGTGACGTCATTTTGTTCCCTGTGACCTGCAACAAAAGGAAACATCCTTTCAGTTCACACAAATCCTACGATCCCTTACTTTACCCTTTCATCAAGAGTGAATGGAAGGAGTTGGAACAGGAGACGGCAACCTCTGAGACCTCTGGAATACAGACCCTGGACAGTCGTCAGAGCCCATTAGATGGTGCTCTTGGTTTAACCATAGGATTCATTTCAGAGCGCCATGTAGTGGCCACTGAAAATGGAGACCTCATCTGTTGCATGAAACCTCATCGACCCATCACTACTTGACAGAGACCTAGCAAGTTCCTTTAAACTTTAAAAACAATAATGATAATGAACTTCCTATCTTCTATTAACTTAACCACATTGGTTCTCCCGACACAGCAGCTGCTTCTCTTTGAGCAGAAAGTGACAACTCGTTCTTGGAAGTTTTTGTTTTGGCACAACAGAATGTTCTGCTTCTTTCCCAATAGCTTCCTGTCCACTTCCACCCCCACGATGGCAGCCATGTTGGGACAAAAAGTGTTCTTTTTGACGTATTGAAATGTAGGCAATGGTCTCTTCCAGTCATGAAGCCACAACAACAGCCAGGTCAGGGGGGAAATACTCTCGTACCACATGGAGAAGTACGACAACAATATTCCTTCTCCACTAAAAACATTGAAACACTTGTGAAACCAGAGAGGGAGCTACATTTTGGATCCAAAACGTCGACATAATAATAGGGTTCTGCGAGAATTGACGAATTATACTTGTCCATTCCTAAAGACTTTCAGGTTGTGCAATCACCATAGAAACCTCTCAAAAGGGGAAGTCGTCACATTTGTTTACTGGTTGTCAAGTGAATGAATGAGTCACATGCTTGCGGTGTCAAAAATAGCTACTTTTGTTTCTGCTTTGGCACATATGAACAGTAAGTGTCTCGGCGTGTGTTTACCTCTTGGCCATCCTTGTCGTGCTGGTCGTGAGCATGGTCAGCCACTGTGGAGAGGAACTCCAGCAGTCTGTGCAGAGTGTCACTGTTGCATGCTGGGAGAAGGTAGACCAGTAGTTGCATAACAGTCTGCTGCTCATCGGGATCCATGGCTGTGAACACGTTTACGTTTGATTTAGAAGAGGAGGAAGTGAGAGTGCAGGAAAATAACGCTTACATGTGGTGTTTATAAAGGCGGTGTAGAGCTCCTTGGTGAGGAGCGGATCCGGCATGTCCCTCAGGAACTCTTTCAAAAGCGCAGCCACGTCGTGGACACTGTGTTCTTCATCCATCTGGACATCAGCACCGCGGTCAAACTCCTCACGAAGCTGACAAGTGAGACGCGTAGTCAGTTTGATGTAAGTTGGAAGAAGTTAAATACAAGAATAAAGACTATAAAAAACGTACCTGCCGTACTCTTTTCTTGGAGCTTCCCACGCGGAAAATCCCAACTGTTTGCAAACCTGCACAGAAACTGAGTGGTTAGTCAATTTCTAATGAGTCTGGTATTCTGGATGGGAAGCCACCAACCGTATTTCTCTATGTGCTGACAGCAACTGTCAACCACTCGTGGGACTTGGCGGTAAATGGGGTTCAGGCTCAGCCGTTTGTCCCGCTGTTTCTCCTTTTTGTTCTGCGTCTCTGCCGGTAGAGAGAGCTGCAGCGCTTCCAGCAGGCGCGACTGGTTGTCGTCCAGGTCCGTGATGGAGTCCACTGACATTCCTCCCTGTAGAGCAGAAGTGTCAGTGGCACAAGAGTTTTCAATCGAGAAATGCGAAGCTCTGCAACCCACCCTCCTACGCGCCCTTGGTGCCACCTCGGGTGTGTTGGGTGACGTGGACTCGTTGGCTGTTTCTGACGTGGAGCTTAGAGACGAGTTACTGCTGGACAGCTCCTTGTTGGACGGTCGCTTAGTGGCAAACTACGGAGGAAATCATCTTGTGATTCTCAGGGGGGAGGAGCGGCCCCATTATTGTTCCCTCAAAAAGACAAGACTTGCCTGTAAAATAGAGGAAACCAGGTCGGAGGAGTCCTTGTGCTCCTCACGTTGGTGCGGATCCAGGCGATAGCCATCCTGCCGCTGTCTGTGCGTCCTGTCGTTGGTTATCACCTGGGACAGAGCGATGCTGAAGGCCTGTGGGTTGCATTCTGGGAGGGAAAAAAAAGAAACAAGTACGACAATTACAAAACCAACATCAAAGCCACAAAGCAAAGTGAAGGCCAGACTAATTCAAGCAACTTCAACCACCACTTAGTTGTCGCACAAAATGAAACTTCAGAGTGATTTGACGGAAAATGAAAGTGCGACATGCCAGACCACTAATTCTACAGCCACTGAAGTCATTTCAGAGTATGACTCATGCAGTATTACATATCACTTTGAAAGGAACAGAATGCTGACCGAGTTGGAGGAACATCAGACGGTTTTCATGGTTCCATATTTCGTCCATTTCAAACAAATCACACTGAAGTTTCAGATACCTTTCAAAAAGCTTCAGCTCCTCTGGGGAGTTATGTTTGGACGGAGTTTCCATGTGAACAGCCAAACAATGTTCTGCACATAACTCCGCTGCAAACTCTTCTTTTCATGAGTCATGTAAAATAACATTTGGTTGCATTAAAAATGGTGACTGTTCACGATAGTGCACATCAAAATGAATTAAATAAATGTTTAAAATGAAGAAAATGTCTATCTTTGATTTATCAACTACAGTTTTTTTTTTTTATTCCCGTTGACATCGTTGCACACAGAAGACCTCAAAAAAAAAAAAAAAAAGCTCAATATCGTGTGAATTTCAGTATAAAATATGATGATATAATATTCCAACGATATCAAAGAAGTTATCAGTCTTCTGAAAATCCGAAACCTTTTATTTCATCCGCACAATTGCTCAGAATTGCTCAGAAATTTAAACCCATATTCAACAATGGACACCGGCCAAAACTGGTTCGACGGGTTTCCAACATTTCAATCTAAAATAATGGAGAGCGACAGCGAGTGTATATTTGTCATTTCATTCAGTTTCCTGACAAGTTGATAGAGACGTGCTGAACGAAGGTTCACATGAAACCGTATTCAAACCTCATGGCCTAATTTCTGTTTTAAATGGGAGTTGTCCCGGCCCAACACACACACACACACACATATACACTCACTCTTAAATACACACACAGCCTGACTTCAGAGAGAAATTATGTCATGCTGGGCAATCACAAGTTATATACTCATTTATACAGAACCACAGAGAGTCCCTGGCCCGGTGCTGCACAAAGCAGATGCAGCTGTTCGGTGCGTGCATGTGAGGGGAGAAATGTGTGTTAGCGTGCGTGTTGCAAGAAGTGGGGGAGAAAAGCAAAATGCATTCCACAGCCACAACTGGAGGGCTGCGGTCCACGAACAACATGACCACTAACACCGTGACACAATGAATTTGTTCTGCAACTCACAGGGCTTACATAACACGACGGTTACACACATGCACACACTTTGACTTCAAATACAAATCATCCAATATGAATCACCCGGTGCAGAGCGTACACTGTTCAACTACTCTCACTGCGTACGTGGCAGGAACCTATATGACGTATTGCTGTACTTTTCTGGGCCGCGCATTCGACTTGACCATAAAGTCCATGCAAGTCATGCTATTTTTAATAACCAGAAAAGCTAAATAAATCAGTTGTTTATAATAAAAAACACATGTCACCCAGATGTGCAGAGAGTGACGCAAATGGAATGGAATAGAAGGACAAAAATTCTTTGGCTTTCATTTACTAGCTTCTCAAAGGATAGTTTTTTTTTAAGAAGCTGTCAATATGACATTGTCAACCATGTTGTGAAAGTGGACATTGTGTACTGCTAGTGTTCAGACGTCCCACACCAGCCTGGTATGGTCATCAGAGATAGCTGGGGTGAGAGTGGAATTTGAGCTCTCTGTCCGCCGCTCTGACAGCTGAACGACATCCTTACGAGATGCCTGAACCATGACAGCGCAAAGCCCCTCTCTTTGTTGTGGTCTACCGGAGGAGCCGCGTCACGACGGTTGACAGGAAGAGCCTGGAAAAAACTGATTAAAAACGGTGGTTCGGACTACCCAAGAAGGGGTGGAAGTAGACAGGAGGTGGGTGTAAGCAAAGGCCTCATTCGTGTGGAAGAACCCGCCCCACCCCCTTCAGGAGACCTTCATCAAAGAGCAGATTCATCAGTGACAGCTTGATGCATCTTTGGAGTGTGAAGGAATATCACTCCTTCCTGCGGCTGGGAAACCTTGTAACCAGAACGTCTCTCACTGAGAACAAACGTCTGTTTTGTATACAATGTATCTTGAGTTGCCAAGTTTTTCGGATGAACCGAGAAAGACAATCTCTAATAATAAGCCTATTAAAAGCTTTGCTTTCCCTTTTTTATTTGTAGCACTCACTCCAGACTTCCAAGACAACAGAAGATTATGGAGCTATGACTGCTCTCTATATGACAGTGGAGATGTGGCGTAGACCCTCCATGAAGGGACGTGTCCAGCACAGGCCAAAATCTGACTGTAGCGGAGAGAGTCTGAGTGTAAGAGCATGAATGCATGTTTCAAGAAACGTGGCATGCCTTATTTTACGCTTGAAGTTGTTGTTTTCATGTCATTTAAATTAAATGTATTTAATGTGCAAAAGTATTTTTGGACAAGGTTATATTGGTCTTCTCTCGGTGATCTGAAAAAGTGATCCAATGCCTGATACCGTGATACGATACAAACCAAGAGTCTTATGATCTATTGTGCTCCTAGAATAGCATTTTAGGTGAAACAGTTATTGGTATTTCAACAGCAGCAGGTCTTACCGCAGCACTTTATTAGCCAAGTCAGGTTGGCTTGACAACAGATGATACCTTGGTTACATCTCTTGAAGGTATCAGGACGCAGTTTAGAAACATGCCCAACAGAGCACTCAACCAAAACACACTTGAGTCAAATGAATACCAAGGACTGAACCATGTGGATTCTAGCACGGTTAGTATGTTCTGCTACCAATGGTGGAGCTTATTCCTATGGCTCCTGTGTGCTTGTAGATGCTGGTTTAATATAGTCAATGTGATAGCGGCCTATAATCCAGTAAATCACTCCCTCGGGGTTTTCTTTTATATTAATTGTTGCGACCCAGTATGTCTGATTTTTGCGGCAGATTATTTTGTAAATATGCTTTATTTGCAAAAAGCACTGGGCAGTTGAACTTCAAATAAATAGGAGAAAAATAAATAAGTACATTTACATATTTTTTATCATGATGTTGGTCAGATATTTTCTGGCATGACAGCGTACGCTCATTTGAAGCTCCTCACAATGGCGCAGACTGCTAGACGTATGTTCCACAGGGTCGGGTTGTAGAGTGTGACAAATAGCGTTGAGAAGGTGGGCTAACCATGTTAGTTTACGTCCATCCCGTATTGTGTTCAGGTGATGGCGTGCTGCACTAGTTATACATTTAAATCATAGAATTTGAGCATTCGTGAATCATTTCAGAATCGTAGATCGCAAGGTCGCAATTTCTTGGAGGGACCGGTACTGTCTCAACTCGGAACATGTTTCTGAGAACAGAAAAAGAATGAAATAGCCCAAACTGTGTCTGGGCATCCCTAAATGTCCAATTATAAGTGTGTTTACAATGCCGTAGTCATAGTGTCATCACACTAGTTTCTATGAAAAGAGTGTTATCCACCCAGCAATTTTGCCGAATATTTGGTCGAAATTTGCCGTTTATCAACCCTCTTGCCGACGTCACTTGGCATTTGTGGTCGCGTATCACTTCTCGCGGCTATCTACATCTCATGAGTCGCCACACTCACAACATGGAAGTGCGCAGTGAATGATGGGATGTCTAACGTTGATGTCAAGAGGAAACCGCAGATTAGTTCCAAACTTTGTACAATTGTACCTTTTTAATCAGAGGAGTATTTTGGCACGAAGCTACCTCCCCCCACTCCGGCATGAAGAGCATTGCAGTTCGCCACATGGCACACGGTGCTTGCCGAATGCGAGCAAAATAGTTTTACAGGGTCAAAATTCATGTGGTTCTCTTTATTTCATCAAGAGGCTAGCCGTCATGTATATTTTTTAAATGTGTGAAAGTTTAGAAAACAGACAGCTGAAACAGCCATATGCTTATCTTGCATACATAAATATAAAAGAAGATGAATAAAACAGCGGACATTCAGTTTGCTGACTTAGGGTCAGCTGAGTAAAACACTGCCCTGGAGGCCCCTGCATCTGAATGTGTTACTGTGGCAACAGCTACTGAGTTCATCTCTGTTAAAGTTTCGTATATGTTAGTTTTTATAAAAAGTTATTTTTGTACAAATAAATGTTGACAGCTGTTTTTTTGTTGTTTAGAGGTCAATCGGCTCAGGGCGGGGTTATGGGCTGGGGGCGTGGCTTTGGACGCCCTGTTTCAAAATCCTAACTAAAAGCCTGCTCCCAAATGATCCACACTGGCAGGAGAACTGTGATATTCACAGGTCAGTCTTAAGAGATTTCAGTCATAAACACATGAAACTAGTCTTGACTTGTTTTTGTTGCAATTCTGCTTGATAGTCAACTGGAATGATTTCAGGAGGTATTGGTGAGAATCTGGGCAGCCATTGCTGCTGCAACACTCGAGTCAAATGCTCTGAATTCATTCAAAGTGAAACAACTGGTCGGAAAACAAATGCCAGGCCTTGGTTTGTCTTTCCCTGAGTTTGTCTTCATTGTTTATAGCAACGCATACGATGACACGCCGACACCAGATACAGTTTAAACTGAACTCTCCAACCATAAAGCAATCAAGACGCTATTCTAAAAATTCCGCAGTGCATTCTCAGCTTTGTAAGACTGACACAACATCCCTGTATCCGTTTGCTCTTGTTGTCTTCACATATACAACCATATCAAATAACTTGCCCAGAACTGGTTGGCTAAGCATTTGATCCATCTAATCTAAATACAAAGCGTGAAGGCAAAGTTGTTTTTGTAACCTATCGGTTCACCTGCCTGCGGGGCAGCAGACCACCGCGAGACTTCCGTCTCAGCGATGATGGGAAGGAGGGGGGCGCCGAGAAAGCACAGTCCAGACACGAACATACCTTTGTCCTTGCTCTTTTCTTTGGCTAGCGAGTCCAACTTCCTCCTCAGCGACTTCTTCCTCTTCTGTCCATCTGCAGAAGAAGGCAAAAATAAACCAATCATGAGGTGTCTTTCTTCGCTCTTTGCCCTCTGGAGTTTCTCATCTAATGAGCTTGTGTCAAGAATGCAGACATGAATTATCCACGGGAGGAAGCTTGTCTATGAAGTCAAATCCGCTTAACGGAATCGTCTGACAGAATTGGCCATGGTCTTAGTCAGCATCTGTTGGACTTTATTAAATATTGTTTACACGACCTGACCATGTATTTTTACGCTGATGTCAGATAATACCAAGGGTCAACACCGAATTACATATGAAGAGTTGACTGTAACATTCAATGGCCTCATGGCCTCTTCACGTCATGTCGAGCTGCTTCTCTGAACAATTATGTGGGGTTTTACTTTTTTTTTTTATTATTATATAACAGCGGCTAAACATTAGGAAGAGTAGCAAGACAGGTAGATAGAATTTGTTGATGTCCTCCTGACTTCTCAATGGAGACATGTAGAGGGGTTGGACTTTAAGCCTTAAAGCTAAAAAAGCTTTCAGGTGTCCAACCCCTGTAACTCGACTTTGACCAGAAAAAGATTTGTGCTGTAGATTTAAAATGTGGAATATGCATCACACAAGTCATCAATAAAGGGATAAAGGGAAAAAAGGGATCAATAAAGTCTAGTCTGAGTCTAACTCTAAGTCTGTGTTGTATATTGATCCATTAAGGATTCAATTGATGTCCATGTGTCGCCGTCCTCTGTGTTTCCTGACACCACAGGTAGCGCACCACAATAAAGAAAGACTGAGGTTGGTGGAATAAGCCATTGGGTGGCGTTCTTGCCACTCTGAATAATTCCATGTGTCACTTGGTATATACAACATGTCAAATGATGCGTTTCACCTCCAATAGCTACTTGGTGTCCCCTCCTTTTGGAATATCAAGAACATTTCTACGCCACTGAAGCACCTATGCGGCAACATGTAACACAAAAGTTTACTGTCTATCAGTTGCTGTTTGACGCCTTGGGAGCAGGCTTTTAGCTCGAGGGCGTCCGGCGGACGAAAACATGAAAAAATGGACGCCCTCCAGCAGTCTAAACCGGACGCCCTGTTTCGTCAGCAGGATGAATCATTTTATGCCCTCAGCCCTTGACTCTGGCTGGACAAAGCTCAGACCGCGCCTCCTTTGTTATGGGTGATCAGAAGCAGAACTTCTGCTAACATGAATATTATCACATCTAAGCTCATATGACCACAGTGACTGCAAACAGCATTTCTGAAACTGGAAACTCAACAGGCTTTGATGTGAGTCGGGACTTGGAAAAGTGAACCTTATGCGACAGTAGCCCTGGCGTTGGCCTTAACTCAAAGCAGCACTGGGATGCAGAACAGAATGACTATCATTATTTATGGACGAAAAATAGACAAGCAGAGTAACTCACAGTTACAACCCGACAGTGGAACAACTGCCAGCTGTCACGAAATATGGGCCTATTATTTTGTGATTCATGATTAATCCAGAAACACCTACACTTAAAAGATTCAGAATTGAATATTGTTTTGCTGCTTTCACAAGGTGTTGAACTCGATCATGAATTTTGATGCATTCAAGTTTGGCCGGATTAAGGACCTCAGCTTGAACTGCAGATGTTCCCTTCAGCTGTAACAAATAAGATGTTCAGGAAATTCTATCCGGCTCCCTCAGAACACTTAATGGCAGCATGAGCCAGTTGCGTCAGAAAACAGGTTGAGTTTCTCTACAGTTTAACACTTGCTGACAATTCTCAACATGCGGCACAACTTCTGTTACGATTATTTAACTGCTGTTGTTGTGTCAGTTTTGCTTCGCCCTAAAGCGGCACAGCTTTAAGAGTGGAAGGTCAGGTATTTAGTGGAGTGCCACGCTTGGAAAGGGTGTGAAATATGAGGAGAAGGAAAGCAGATGTGATGGACAGAGAGAGAAGAAGCAGATAGGAAATGGTTTGGATTTTTGACAGATGGCTCCCAAAGCTGAGCGGAAATCCCCCAAACCTCCAAACCTCCCCAGTTTGACTCAGGCCAACTCTGAAAGAGAACCATCATCCCCACTTCATCCTTCTGCTTCTTCTCTCCACTGTCAATCTCAAGTAGGTTTCCCCTTTTCAAAACACAAGAAACAGGGTCATGCTCTTCAAACACGCAGACCAAAAGAGAGAGAAAAAAAAGAGTAATTAGTGGTTTGAAACAGTACACGAGTTGAAATAGCAGGAGAACACATGGCAGCCATGAGGGGATCTGCAAAACATACGCATCAGAGACAGGTTGGTATTAAATGGTGAGGGGGAGAGCTTCAGACTCTGCCTGGAATGCTCGGCCTGGGATAATCCATTAGCTGCACTGTATCGCTAAACGCAAGCATTATGTCTTCAGCATGTGCGAGTAAAGGCTTCTATTTTTGGGTCTGAAGATCACTGATGGAGACTAGTGATCAGTTGCAAGTTACAATGATGAGCACAAGCACCAGGGATTTGTAGAAAGGTGATCTGTGAGGAAAGACAGGACAGAGATGAGAGAATGTGCTGTACATTAAAAAAATAAAAAAAATGTCTGCTGCAGGTGGCTGTTCCTCTATGTGTGTGGCCGCTGCATGTGGGAGGGGTTGCTGAGTGAGTGACGTCTCTCCAGAAGTGAAGAGGTGCCCGGTGCGTGTCCAGCTCTGAATGTGCGCTTCTGTGCAGTTTGGCTGTGACAAAGTCATAAACCAAGTCACGCTCTGTCCCAGACTCGCCTCATCCCTGTCCCAGCTCCAGCCCACAACAGGACATCAAACCCTGGAGTGAGCGCTCCAGCACCTCCCCTGTGACACTCTACCACGGTCCAGTGCAGAGACAGGAAAGGTTTTACACCTCAATATGAAGAAAAAACAGTCAGTAAATGTAGCTAACGGGACACGTCTGCATATAGAGGCTGCGTTACACACAATAACAAAGTGTGTTGCGGGTCAGCTGATCGGGATTTTCGTTCGAAATCCGAAGCAAAAAAATCTCGAACGTTTGAATTTTTGTTCGAACTCCATTTTGTTCGAAGTCCAAGACGTTCGAAAACCGAGGTACCACTGCATATTATTCTTTATTTACGCCGTTATTAAGCCATCGGTGACTAATAGTTGTTGGCAATGTCAACTAGTCGTTGCAGCCTTGCATCGTGTTGGCGTGAACATCATGTTTTGACTGTATTTTAATGTCATCATAAACATTTCTAAACACATATAATAATAATTAGCGCATAAATATAAACTAGACAAATTCAACAGTAAATGACTATATATACTGTTCTTCTCAAGTTCAAGTCACCTAAAAACACGGCTGGGGACACAAACTTTGAAATGTAATATTTAGTGAGCAGAAGCTTCTGACGCTGCTGAAGTTTGGTTTACACAAGAAAAGTGGGCACTCACTTCCTCCCCCACATATTGTCGCCCGTGTTAGACGTTAGTCTGAGTTAGTAGGAAAAAAACAGGATGTGGTTAACAACTTGAGTTTCGTGGGCATATGTAGTACATCCGTCTTCTTCTTTAGTCTTTCAATATTTCCCATTACAGGTTGCCACAGCAAGTCCAGTTCATCTGCCCTGGTTCACATATGTCCTCCTCATGTCCTCCTTCATAACATCCATGAAACTCAATGTTTGTCTTCTCCTTTTGTAGTTTGCACGGTATTTTTGTTCTTCCCACATGTCCCCTGTCTCTCTTCTCTTCATGTCGAAACCACCTGGGTGTGGCCTCCCACAGGCGTTTTTTTGTTTCTCAAATTGTTTTCAGCAGCGGCATTAAGAATCGACACTACAGCAAACTGACCTGACTTGGCTCTTCAGGTCATGACAACACATGAGATCCTCTACCTCACTGGTACTCACAAGCAATGAGGTGGGTTTTCATCAGCAAAAAGGAAGGACTATAGGCCCACTACCATCCAATAGACCTTCCCTTTCACTCCAGTGCCAAATCTTCTGTCACAGATCACCCCGGACAGTTGTGTCCACCTGCTCCCCCATGCCTGCACTCTTCTCTTCACCTCTTAAAATCTCTTTCCATCACTCAACATGGCTTATTCAAAATACTTTAAATCATCCATTCTCACCACCTACACTCCCTGCGCCTTCACCAGCTCACCTGTCTCTTTCCTTCACACACGTATTTTATCCTGGTTCAACTGGGTTTCGATCCTCCTCTCACCACCTCTTCCAACTCTACTCTCACTAAAGACCCCTATATTGTCAGAAACCTGACACACACTTTCTCTGATGCTCCATACAACACCATACTCCCTCTCTAGGAACTCTGTCATGGGTTTTCTTTAGATCCACAATGACACCGTGCTGCTCCTTCTGACCTTCTCTGGACATCTCGGTCAACAACCTGATCTTTCTCGGCACCGCAGTGCTGCTCACTGACGCTGACTTTTCCTCTAAGCCTGGTCTCAACATCTGCAGGGAAGCACAAGGTTGCATAACTGTAAAAAAGAAAGGTTATCACCTCATAAGGGCGAGGTCAGATTTACAATCACATAACTGTCAAAGATGAAATGTTAAAGCAGTAAAACCCACAATTACACACCGGAGCACACAAAAGTGTGTGTCGCAACATGCACCCACCTTTTGGCATGGTTATCTGACAGCCAACGTCGTGGTCCTGATGTAAACGGCTGAAGGCTACTTCTTGAAGCCTGGCCCTCTCAAGCTCCGACAAACTCTGGATGGCAACCGGCATCAAACGCACACTCCGACCTGACAGGCTGCGCCAGGTAAAATCCCCCTGAAGAAAACAGAGAAAAGAGAGTTATATTTGGTTATTTTGACAAAGGTGATTTACACAGTTAAACTGCAAACTACTCATGTGTTATGTATTGTTTTATAGAGTTTAAAACAGTGATTCTTAACCATAGGGCGGAAGCCCATGGTTGGGCCACGAGCGCCCCCTAGAGGGCCACTTAAAGCTTTGTTTTACACCTCTGGGCCATGAGGCGCTCAGTTTTTATACACTTGCACTTAGATGTTAGTTATGCTCTTTTTAGTTTATTTACGGAAAAAAAAAATATTTTGTTTTATTATATTGATTTCATTCAGAATTTTATTCTTGACATACAGTTTTTTTTTCTCAATATTTTCTTTCGTAAATTTGATAGACATGACTTGCTCCAGGTTCTGCTGCTGGTTGGACTTTTCCATGACAAATATCTTTGCGCTGATCACATGGTTTTATGTCATTTCACAAGGTTGTGGTTTGTTAACGTGTGTGGTTATTGAACACAAATGAAATCAGTAATTCTGAACTCAGAAATCAGTAATTGCAGTAACGAATCAGTTCTATTCCTTGAATGGGCCCCGGATCCATGAGGTGGGCCCCAAGATCAAAAAGATTACGAACCCTGGTTTTAAAGAAGTAGTGCCAATGTGTTTATGTCATGACAGATGCTTCAAATAGTGTTATTTTCTGCCATATCACTCAACCCTAACTGGGTCTGTCCTGTGCAACTCATGTTTCATTGAGGCAGCGCATGACCATAAATGTATAAATGCATAAATGACTGAATGTTTAATCATATTTAAGGAATGAAATGAGTGTTCCATGACACATTTAGACTTTGAATTGCTTCTAGCAGGCCATAATATCAAATGGACAATAAAAATAATGTCATGTTAGATTTCATAACCTGCATGTCAATATAACCCATATCCATCCCTATAGATGCTAAATCTTTAAAGCGCTTGTCGAATATTCCAGTGAATACCTATCTGCTCATGTCCTCCTACACGGCATCCATGAACCTCATGCTGAAGGTTGTCTTCCTGATCGTAATGTGAGTCACATTGAAGGGCAGACAAAATGGACGACTGAAGTTTTCGGTTATCTTGGTACAAATGTTTGCTGATGTCTCTTGATAATACAGTAAAGACACATTAGAGCATCTACTTTTACATGAATAAAATGTATAACCAACTTCACACAAGCACGTTTTGCCAAGCCAGATCACATTTTAAAAGCTCAAGTGTGTCATGCACACGTAAACAAAAGCCAGTGGGAAAATCCTTTGCTTTTCGGTGGAAGTCAGGACATCCTAAAGTACTGATGGCTTTGCAATACGCTTCAACATAAACAACCATAAAGGACATATGTGAGAGTGGGTGTTTGGAAGGTACAGAAAACAGACATCCTGCTCCTTTTGATGCAGTCGACCTGTTTCTGTTTTTATGGCTCAGCAATCAAAATTGAATGGGATTGTGATGAAACTATGGAAATCCAGAGTGCACTTGGGCTTTAATGAACATTTGAGTCATTCAAATCTCTGGTCATGCATTCCTCTTCGTCTGCAGAGAGATGAGGTCAGGAAAAGGGAGGGGTTAGGGGAGAGCGGGAAAAGACAATATATCTAATGCCTTATCCAGACAGTCGGTTTACGAGGGTCATTCTCGGTGCTTCATTTATTTATTTCTTTATTTTACAGGAGGAATGACTTTGTTCTTGTTATCTACTCTGTACAATTTAAAAAAAAAGTATTTGGTTTCAGGTCAACAAAGTGCATACATTCGTCTAGAATGCATTTTCTAACCTTGTGTATCGACTGTTAACAGCTAGAAATTCAGTGCAGTGTGAAGGTGTCCATGTTCCACTCTAGTGAAAGAGCAAACAGGGCAAGAAAACTGGCTGTCGAACCAGGAAGACAATGTGGACATCTGAATTCTTTCCACATTTGAATACCAGAAAAGAACTGAGAAAGTGCAAAACTCCGCCAAGCAGCTTCAGTCCACCCCCAACATTCTAATCCAAACAAAAGTCCAAGGGCAGTCGTGCATTCAATGTGCATATACAGTAAATATCACACAACCCATTCTAAACAACTCAGATTTCTTTTTTTTTTGAGATTTGGGTGGAAAACGGCATTTATGAGCAGTTTATGGTTTTATTTCTGTCAATACCAAACACAAGTCATGGTCAGCCTCAAGTCAGCCAAGTCATGAAGTCATGACAACCACCACAGCTTTTACAGAATGTGGTCAATAGTAAATGTGACAGTGTTTTCATTCATTTCCCATGAAAATAGCAGAAACACCGTGCATACTATGGACCGTCCTTCTTTATCCGCTTGGGTAAAGTTAGCGTCTCCTCCTCGCACGTCACTGTTAATAGTTACAACCTGACAGTATTAATTTAAGTAAACCAAATGAAAGTAAAAACACATAAATTATTAAGCACGCAGTGAACACATGAACACATAGTGAGTCCCAGACTGCTGCATTGCTCAATGACCCCCAGTCTCCATTATCTGACTCCAAATATATGTTGAACCTAGTCAATGATTGATGCCATTGGTGAGGGCTGACTACAGAGAAAAAATATGTGGAAAGATGAAAAAGAACGCATAAAAGCAATAGTACTTCTGACATGATAGAATAGAATGGAAGAAAAGCCAACCTGAATCATTTGTTCCTCGTCCCGTTCCACTTATTCCCTAAAAACTCAAAATCCACCTCTAACTTTTCAGATTATTTTGAGCACAGGTTTCCGTTACATGCGAACAATTGTGGTGCACCTATAACGCACATGTTAAAACAAAGCTGAAACATCAAACAAGCAGAAAACACATAAAGCATCATGTAAATGCATGATTGTGGTGGCTTTGACATGACGGAAAATTCCCAAAAAAACATCATAAACTCTGAAGTCTGTTGTTTGCGGAACTGTGTGCCGGCTTTTTGTCTGTTTTTTTATTGATCAAAAATGAATGTCCCTAACTCTAAGGCCTAGTTTAAATGGAAAAAAAGAGACGGAGAAAATTCCAATTTCAATTCAGTCAGTGAGGATTTCACAACACAATGCATTCAATATGAAACACAAACCCTTCCAGTGAGCTTCCTTCAAGAATCCCACCTCTCTTTTTACAATAAGGACTCTGTTTAAAAATATTTTTGTTCTACTTTTTTGTTATTTAAACCCCATTCAGTGCAGTAAAGCAACAGAGCCAACAAGGCATAATACGACCTTGGCGACCTGGAGGGAGTCACTTGAGTGAATCCCAAAAAGAGGGTCCAGCATTGCCCGACTTAATGGAGTATTTGACGGGGCAGTGTGTTAGCAAGTCCTTATCAGTGGGAGAGGAAACCCTTTCCACTCCAGCTTGACCTCACACACAGCTTGAGGGGTGCTTGCACACATCTACACACACTCTGCAGTAGAAAAGACAAACAGTGGGAGAAGTCAAATAAGAGGCCCATTCTTTGGTTGAGCTGGTTCTGCCCAGCAGGACTGCAGACAGGGATGGATGAGCTTCACTTCTTAAGTGTTGGGCAATGAAACCTGTGGAATGCTGACAGGAGAGACGAGAGCAACCCAGCCATCAACGCTGGACTTCAGCAACAATGAGTCAAAAGCCACTGACCTGCACTCTCCCCAATTCAAGATCACCAACCATGACTTTCCAAAGCCAGCCTTCGCAATGTGTTTTCGTCCATGTGATGAAGAATGTTGTACTATATTGTCGTGTGATTTATGGGGGTGAAGAAGACATCTGCAACCACTTTTGCCGTCACTTTGATTTTCTTCTCTACGGCCTCGCAGACACCATTTTCACAAACCTGAGCTGTAGACGGGATTCAGGTTAACATCATGGGACTCTTGAAGTTAGGAAATGCAAATCTATTCCTGATGATAAGAGGCACCTCTTTATTGAATCTGCACTTTCACTCGTTGTGCTGCACACTCTTCTCAAGACAGGACATTGGCTTCCCCCAGATTCTGTTTCCCGTTGTCTTGTAGAGGCATTTGAGACACAGTCTATTGAAACACGCCGTCAAATTCGGATACAGCCGGAACAAGGCTTACATCCTTTTGTGAGGTTGGATCACGGCTTTCATTTGGCATCAAGAAAGTAATTCATAGTGAAAACCGGTGACTTTAAATTCGGAGAATGGCAGAGGGCATCTGACTGATATTGCGAGTCATATTTCACAACATGTCAGGCTTTTAGCTCTGAGGGCATCTGAACTGCAAAACATGAAAAAATGGGCGCCCAGTTTTTCCTCATCGGGACGGGATAATGTCCTGTAATTTCGCTGAATATGAACGAAGCTTGCAGTTTTTCAACACTTTTGCAGCCGTAGCTTGGCCATCGCAGCCGTCATACTTGTTTACCGCCGTAATCTCGCGGTTATCCACATCTCGAGTGTGGCGACTCACGGCATGGAAGCGCGCAGATAAGTTCCAAACGTTAAACAATCATTTTACAAAACTAATTCACAGCTTTTTAATGGCACATCCCGTTTGAAAATCCAAACTAAAAGCCTGCGGCATATTGACAGCAGCAGTACGCAGGGAAAATCTCAACCAAGGGGAAAATCTCAGCATAGCGGGTCTCCAACTCCAAGCATAGGGGCTCCTACATGGTGAAAAGCTGGGGTGAACCATGTCTTTATTTGATCACCAATCCTTATCATCCGTCAAGCATCAAGAAACTTGCCTTACTTCGAATGGCTTGGTGCCTGGGCCGCCGGTTGCCTCAGTAAGATGATGTCAACAGTAAAATCTAAGTCCGTACAAAGGTGTTTTTCTGACAGATTCATCTTGTTTTGATGGTGTGGTCACCTCTCAACAAGGTCCGAGGTAGTCTGGCCATAAGAGACAGCAACACAGCTGGACTGAATAAGGTTGAGAGCATCAATTTCTTTGAGCTCTAAAATCTTAAATTATTTTGTGGAGAGGTGTGATGATAATGAATGGCTGTTAGAACAAAAAAGTGGGGGTGGTGCCACGAGTTAGTGGCTGCTCGCAACAGTACAGACTGCATGATGAGAACTTCTTGAGCCGCGACATCGACAGAACACATAAAATGACTTGGCAAGCCAGATTCAGCCCCCGGGCCTTGCTTTTGACACCGGTGTCATTACACTGTTTATAATAAGTGAGACTGACTTTCCACCACAAGTTGAACATTTCGCTTTTTACTGAACCCTTTCAAATCTCTTCCAAGCTCCATTCAGTGAGCTCAGTTGTATTTTTCCAAAAATGTCACGTCGAAACTATTCACCTGAAACGGCACACGCGCACATTATTGTAATAACTGTAACTCACAAGGTCAGAAAGAACAAGAAACATAAACTGTTATTTGGACCTGTCATAGAAAAGCATGTAATGTCGCTTCTATTTTGGAAAACAGGACATGCGGCACAAAAATAAATAAACGCGTCAGTTTCCATGACAACAGGGACACACAAAAAGTTGATAAGAAGTGAGAAAAACGGCACCGAGTGACATGTCAGCACCATGTTCACTCAGTCAGACTGAGGGAAACTTGTTGCTATGATACTGAGTATCAATTATGCCGAACTCAAGGTGAAAATAACTGATGGTGAAATTATGTTGCGCTGCCTAGGAAACAACTGCAAAACAGGACATCATACAAATCTACAGCTAATGTGAGCAGAGACCGCTGTTGCATTTTTACTTTAATAACCTTGCGCTCCATTGACAGCACTGAGCCACGAGTTGTCAATACGCTGTTGTGATTGGCCTCTATTTGGCCAAAGCATTATGTTGGAGGACATTGGAAAAACCACTGAATACAACTGGTGTTGACGTAAATATGAGGGCTTTTAGCATTGATTTATTTTGGTTATGAACAAGTGAAATCATCCATTCACGACCTCACTTGTTTATCACAGTGAAATGTAAGGTACAAGGTATCACACGGTCACCGAAGAGATGAAAAAAAAAAAAGAAAGTATGTAACATGGTCAGTCATTGGTCATGACTGAGGAAGATTTGCTTGTTCCCAGTGAAACAAAAGTGGGTCAAGGCAATCCAACGCTTTCAGAAATGACTTGCTGCTCGCACTGGACAAGATTTCCGTTTAGCTCTGGTCCAGAAGTAAAAAAACAACTAGTGCTGATACGATGACAACAAAATACAAAAATATAATATCTCAATATCAATATGATTGGATATGACTGTGGGTTTTTTATGAAAACAAAATTTTGGTTTACTCTTTATGTACAATAACAATGTACAAGAACAACTTCAGTCTGTGAAATCTTAGGGCTAAATTATATCAGCGATTTAGCACTGCAGAAATTTGAGCTGCCCATGGAAGGGATCACATTTGCTTCAGACATACAGTAGCTTCATGCAGGATGTGCAGGGGCAATAGCTATTGTTGGTTTTGTGATATTACTATCTTGAATGTTTATATCCCACTACTGTTGTGATAACGCTATATTGCCCCGGCCTAACTACACAAAGCAACAGGATTGTGTATTGTTACCATATATCAGAATATTCCTCCGATATACAAATCATATACAGCTGTGGCTTCAGTTATTGCTTTTTAAATCAGTGTTGTTGAAGTTTTCGTAAGCACAATTGTGTAGGAGTGCTGCAGCATCACAATAACAAGGGATCCATTGCCAGTTTTCTTTCTGAACAAAATATATATACAAGTTTCACTGCAGAATAAGCATGCAGAAAAGGATTTCATTTGAGCATTTTGGGCAAAATATAAGAAATGAGAGGGTTCGATGTCTTCAAATTTTGGTTCAAACCAAAAGCGGCATTGACCACTGAAGGAGAAAATGTGTTTCACTGGTGACTCAAGGGCACAGGAAAGGGAAAGGCATAATTTAGAAAATGACAAGGATTGTTTTATCAGGCTGCAACAATTGTCTGCATTATCTAGAAATGTTATTTGAGCTATTCCAGGATATCAGTGGAACAGCAGGAGGGCATCGGTTCATGTGGATTCAGATAAAAGACGCCACCAACTTGTCCGCAGTGTAATTTCACTGCTGTTGTCTTTGTGGCAGTTGAGTCTCACTGACCCTTGAGCAAGCTTTCTGTGCCACAGGGCTGAGCCTGAAGAATGCTCAAAGATTTCTCAACGCTCTCTCTTTCTTTTTTTTTTTCCCCTTCATAGGCTGGCGTCATGCATGCATGTAATAGATTGCTTGAACTGACCCGAAACCTCTTCCAGGATCACATCTGCTCGTAATTACTGACAGCACCAACATGTCAGCCGCCATGTTTGTGAGTAGACCTGTCACACATCGTCGATGAATAGAGATCTACACCTGTTTTGGGTTGATCTTGATGCAATTTTAGGGGAAACTAATCGAACCAATTGCGGATCTATGTTGAGATGAACATGCTAGGGATGGGACCGATCCGACCCAGAATTACGTTTTTGACAGATCGGGAATTGCCCAGATGAAGAGTTGAGTCTGAGCTTTATGTTTTCAGCGTGATCCCTTCACAGTCAGCTGCTCTGTGAGTTCTCTGCAAACTGTAGAACGGAGAGCAGAGCAGCAGTCTCAGACTTCAGCGAAACACGTGTAGCTATTTACCATGCAAGCGTTTAGCAGAATGCACCCGGAGCAACTCCCTTATTTCAGTCCTGGGATGTGCTGTACTTATGGGTCATTTGGTAGACGTAAATAAAGTGGAGTGGTGGTGTTCGCTGACGAAACATAACAAAAGTGCGAGACAGCGACACAGCATTAAGGGAAGCGTCGCAGCATGTGAGCAAACAGTGCATTGGATGCTACCAACACAGTGTCTCCTTAAGTTACTCAAATATATCCGATGTTGGACTTCAGACGTCACCTGACAGTCAGAAAATGGATTTGTTTATACTCCAAGGCTAAGTATATGATGTTTTGCTGATCAAATGAAGCAGCGTCTTGTATACAAATTTGTTTTCAGGATAATGTTTTCCTGACTTCCTTCTGTGGTCTTACACTGACTTTGGGTTGCCTCCTCTAGCTAAAAAAAACAGCTAGCGCACTCTAGTTTTGGACCTGAGGACTATCAGTCCAAGTATAGGGATTGGATCAGAAGTCCAAAAATGAGGCTCGGTGCATCCCGAGAACATACAAATAGGATTCATAAAATGGAACAAGAACAAAACCATTTTGCAAAAGTTAAAAAGTTAGCATGCACAGGTGAAGAGGAGAAAAATCTATCAAGACCACAATCATTATTTCTACTTCAAATGGTTCGGGAAACGTCAGTTCGAGATGTTTTCTACGTGTCGGTTGAACTGTGAAAAAATACTGGATAAGATTATCAGATTAATATGGAGGCATATTAAATGTTAACACTTGAAACAAAGATATATCACATACCTCCCACGCACCAGTGTAATCACGTCACCTGACGCATATTGCAAAAAAAAATGCGTTACCACCCTGTTTCTCCAACTGACTCACACCCCTATATATATATATATATATATATATATATATATATATATATATATATATATATATATATATATATATATATGGAATTTTTTAAATATTTTTTTGTGATGAGTGACAGCCTGCATAGTTTCTTATTTGAAGTCTATTTCGAGGAGGTATTTGCAGGGCTCCGACAGCAAGTGTTCAGGGTTTGATTTTGTCTTGGGTTGGGAGCAACATAAGTGAGATTCCTTCCTAATATCTTTGGGTCATTGCGCCATGTCATGTCACAGATGGCAGCTGTAATCACCAGATCTATTTCGTGGGACATTCCAGGACTGATGTGCCGTGCTTATTGTCTGGGAGTGGTTTCAGAAAAGAGTCAGTTCTCATGGTGCTGACTCTGGAGGGCACAACAATGTCGACAGGCTTGATGGGAAAGCATCGCTCACAGGAACTAATAATAGAATAATTAATGATTGACCGCTGAGGAGAAACATACAAGTGCACTAAAGTAAAAAAATGATCCGTATCATCTGAGCGAGGGAGTCGAATTAGGAGAGATAAAACAGTAAAGGTTATTATTTCAATTCTTGGTCTTGGGTCGCAAACCCAGATGTAAAGTCTTTCACCAAAATAGCTCCAGTCTAGTCATTTTTTAAGCACCGTTTCTTATTATATCTTTAAGGTATCTTCATAAAAAGTGCTCCGCAACTTGAATATATACTCCAAAAAAATGATCACTACACAGCAACAGCACCCAATGAACATATAAACACACCACTCTATTTTTCACACCACCTCACACAGCCACAATTTAAGTCTACAGTGTTCCAACGCACCCGCCACTGCTGCCTCACTCACCTTCAACTGATTTGCTGCACACAACTGGACTTACCAGATGTTGTACTCTGGACAGCCACAGTATCCAACTTTTTTTAAAAAGACCATCTGCTTGTCAACAAAATCCAAAAGAGGAACTCATTTATTTTCCCAACCAACCCTGAAAGTTGTATTATTATTCTGTTTATAAGCAAACAAACAATGAACAGAGAGATTCCTTGCAGATAACCACTGCCACTCCGTGATTGGTGGGGGGTAATAAAAGGACAGAAAAATGACTGAGACCCAATTATTATCATCATGATGACTTGTTCAGATAGTGGTGAAAGCAAGCCATTTTGTGTCGGCTTGAGTAATACACAAATAACTGGCCTCTTCTCTTCTTCTTTGATATGTTCCAGCATTTTCCGGCAAGAGGTTGTCAATTTTTAAATAGTGTGAGCCAAAATTATGCTGAAAAATATCTAAAAGGAACAAACAAAATCTCTAAATATGTTATAAATTACAAAATGCAACATGAGGTCAGTAGGTAACCCATCCTGTCAGGCATGGTACACAAGATGTGCAGGTTAACAACAAGCATTTTATCCTGAAGCTATATTATTTTCCTAAACTTCCCTCTTGCTGTGTTCTGCACGTGTCCGCCCACAGAGACGAAGAGACTGGATGACTGACAGGTAGGGTCACTCTCCATTCTGCTCTGGAGCAAACACGCCAAGACTGGCACACAAGACCTTGACAGTCCTCACAAGAGGATTAGAAGACAACAATACCTCCACGCCAGCAACTATTACCAAGGTTGCTAAGTTCACACACACGCCGATGAAAGCAAGTCGTGTTTTAGATACTCAACATCTATCAGTTGCAATACAAGTACAGTTTCATGGATCTTTAAATGTATTCAGTCTCATTGTCTTCAAACATATCCTGCACAACATTCACAGACTTCTTCATCCACACTTGCACTCTGTGGCAGTGTTTCCCTAAATCCACTTCAGACTTAAGTGCAACTCCTTCGGATCCACTCTGTACTTTTCTATCAACATCCTCAGTGCAGACTGTTTTCTTATGATTCACTCGATTTCCAAAGCATCAAGCTCACTATGAAGTCACAAGATCTTTTAACTGGATTAGTAAAGATTCACTAGTCTTATTCGATTAGCCAGTTTTAAGGAAGTACAGGGAAAATCATTATCTGCAACACTGTTCACACATTGACCAGGAATTGGTGTGTGAAGCCAACCATCCATGGGAGACTCAATACAATAGATTTAACAACAAGCAGATCACTAACTCGAGCTCCCAAACCAACATAGTCATCACGCCCTCTTATCTCAGCAATGATTTGCAATTCAAAATAGGAGACGGTGAGAGATCCTGGTCTGGCACATTTACCTGAATGAACCAGGGCAAGAATGGATGCACAAAACAAAGCTTTTTCTTTACCCTCTGCAGCCTTTAGCAAGTGCTGTAGTGTGGTGTAGAGTGTATAGTCAAATGTTACAAGTGTCACTGCAGCAGCAAAAGACAAAATGAACACAGTTTTTGTGCATAATGAATTGCTATTTAATAGGGAAGCACTGAATATTTGGTGGTCGAATATATTGGGCCAAATAGTGCAAAAAAAAAAACCACATTCAGCTTCGGTGACCTTTCACCACCAATGGTGGCGTAGTACACAATGAACATGGAGAGCAGACTGAACAATGGTTTTCACTTCAAATCGATAAACACAATTTAATAAAATGCGTTTTTCAAACACGAAAGAGCTGTGCAAGACCGCTTGCTAAATTCTGGCATCCCAGAGCAACATTCTCAGAGAGGACGTTGTGGGAAACTGGCAACACAATCCTCCACTTCAGCCCACTCCCCAGCTCACTGCCCTGTCGGGGGGTGATGGTGACCAAACAGGTCAACACAGGTCTAGAGGATTTTGACTATCTGATGCACATTCAGTGGCCAAATATATTTGGCTAAAGAGTCTGAAAAGACACAGTGACACATGCCACAAATAGTGATCAAACACCTTTGCAGCCCAAACAATGATTTTCGTGTCTAATCGGCAGTGTGTTGTCATAGAATGTGTTTTTTAAATACAAAAATGTGCAGCAGAGGTGAAATGAGATCCGCGAGACCACTGACAATATTCTGGAAACCCACCTCAAAGACACAATCCTCCACTTCAGTGGTGATAGTCACAGCACCGACTCCCTCAATCACTGCCTGGTCGGAGCGGTTCAATACTAGTCAAAATTATTTTGACTTTCCAACCCATGCATCACACATTTCCTCCTCATTTGAATATTTCGTATCAAAAGCGGGTGGTTCCGACCATCATCATGGCAATGCTACAGTGCAAAGTGTAATATAAAGTCTTGAAGTTTTCGGTTCTTAGCACTGGAGAGCGAGAATAGAATTGCAGTTTTCAATGAGTGTTCAAACAAATAATCTATTATTATTATTATTTGAAAAGCAAAGGCAGAAATATAAAACAGAAAATATTAAAAACATTCAGTAATCTAACTTTTGTTTGACAAACACCTATGTAAATGTGTTCTTGTGTCTCTTTATTTATTTAAATAACATTTAAAAAATGTAACCACTTTGGATATTCTCTGTGGCAAAGCAGGTGTCGACCTGTACCTGCTCCTTGTACCGTGGGTTTATCAACATAAAACCAGTTTTGAAATACATTTTGTTTGAAAGACTTATATAAATAGGTGAAAAACATTGTAGTGGTTTTTTTTCTTTGCTGCACCCCTTCAATTGATGCAAGAATAATACTGACAAAGTCAAATCTGATTTGAAATGAACGTGAATTATCAAATGTCATACAGCACCTATGCATTTAACATGCTAACTCTAACTCCACCATTGTGTTTAAACCTCCTTAAAGGGGTCGGCATAAGACTTCATTAGATATATACCACATGATTTATGATGTTTCACCTTCGACAGTTGTCACATACATACGAAGAGCGTGGCATCACGAGGTGCGAATTGTTTCGGTGAGCACTCCAAGAGCATAGCCATGATGTTTTAGATGGTTGAAAACAGAGGGAGTGTGTTTCAGAACGGTAATAAATGTTCTACAGGAGTCTTTCCAACACAGCATTCGACTCGTGTGTAAATGTTATGGATCAACCTCAGCGCAGTAAAACGTCCGATATGATCTCTGCCAATAGCTGTTGGATGTTTTCATTAGAGTTACGCTTTGGAAATTGCCTGGGGCCAGGGCCAGACACAGCCAGCACACAGACACACGCACACGAAAGCACACAAACCTACTTCTCTATCAACACTCTTGTTTAGTCAATGCCTGATTTTCTGCGCTTTTTCAAGTTACGTAATGCTTATGCAAGAGCCCAAGACTTCAGGGTCAGGCCTCATTATTGCTGCTGGCCTTTCATATTAATCTGTCTTTAAAGTTGCCCACAGCTTCAGATGTCAATGCCAGATATTGAATTGGAGCAGAAGATTCTGGACACTTTGGAAAATCATAGCAAAAGAGAGTTAGAACGATACATAGTGACGCGATAACTAACATTTGCCATTTCAAACTATCTGAAAAAAATGTTCTCTTGATCGATTCTTGGTTGCCTAATCTTCCTCCAGGCTCACATGGATCGAGGGAGGTTGTAAAATAGCAGGGATTACTCAGTGCACCGCTATGATGAGGTTAACAAAGCCAAGCTCCGATCAATCCATGAGACACATGGCAGCCTTTTGTGTGCAAATGAAACGCGACAAGCGCACACGAGGCCGGCATGCTGCCGCACATCTGTAGCGAACCTGGCACACTGGTGCGAAACGCAGCAAGGAGGAGCATTTCACACAGCTTTATGGAATACTTTCCTGATCGAAACCATAGTTTAAAAGAAGTGTTTGTGGCCATTTGGAAAAAAATATGACGACAAAAAGAAGTAGATGAAAGAGGAAGAGTTTACATGTAAGAGTCTAAATCCTCACATTATCAGTTAAAATCTGATTTACAAAATGAACAATAGTAAGACCAGTCTAAATTCCTGAGAAAGAATTATTCAAATATAAACATATTCTCCACTGTCACAGTTGATAACAGCCCTCAGTGATATTAATGTTCCATCACACCTATTTCATAGTGAAAACTTATTTGAGATGAGTCATTCGCATCCACTAGGTTGTATGTTGTTTGGGTTTTTTTTTAGGAGTTGGGGGGCTTGTACGTAAATATTTTGGTTCACATTTTTTATTCAAAGTCACAACAAATGCAGGAGTTATTTTCATGCCTCAACAGTAACATGAAGTGAAACGTTGACTGCAGCTTGGAATGGACTTTCAGATTCCTTGAAGAATGGACTGGAATGTCAAACGGCTTTGGGACGTCATGGTTTCCCACTGAACATCAGCTAGCCAAAGTGACGACCGACCTCGGGCAGGAGGGAGGGAGGGATCGTGTCGGTGTATGAGCCGTATAACTTCATAGAACTTCGCAAAGCAGTAGACAACCTTAGATGGAAAATGTCACACACATGCCAGTACACGAAGTGTCGCAGTAATGCTCACGCACGAAGCGTAGAAGACGGCACACTGACTGTTGAGCTGGTGCTCTGTAGAACGGTGTTGTGTTTGTTGCCTCACTGCGTTCTGCCACTTTTATTATGGGGTTAAATTGCGGGTTGAGCGCACAGGTGTCCTCCTGCGCCCCATTTCATCCGCTGGCTTTGTGGCTTGAATCCAGCACAGACATAGAGTTCTTGTTTGGTTCCAGTTTGAAAACAAGTTTGCTCCTTATTTGATGCTCTTTACAGCGAAAGAGGTGCCAAATATTTTGTATGAATACTTAAATTAAGATCATTAAGTTGCAGTGGTTGTCATGACTTTTATGTGGAAGACAGCGTGACACAACAGTTTTCATCAAAATAAATACATTTTATTGAAACACTAAAAACTATGGCTGCCATAACAACAAAGCAGCCGCTATTAAAGTATCCTAAAAGCACCACAAAAACATGAATATTCAGTTGAATTCGAATTCTCACCAAGACTTAAACGTTGAGGTTATGGGCACATAGTTGTAGAGAAAGCAGATGATGCTGTCTTTCATTGAGTGAATTTCTATGAGAGTGTAAGCTTTGCAAATCATCGTACGAGTTGCAAATCGACAAGCTGTACAACTTCCTGAAGACCCCCCACCCACCGGTCACTGCCCAGAAACTCTTTGTCCCTGGTGGAGGGTTGATCATGTGACCATATATGTGTGCAACATCGGTCACAGTGAGGTCATCTTCTCTATTATTGATTTCCTCTGCAAACACTATAGAGTTACAAAGCTGTGGACAGTGTACGTCAACAGACTTTTTACAGAATTCCTTTGTTTCACATAATATTTGGTTGGCCAAAATGATGACTCATCAAGAGATATTTGAAATATTCTTCACATTTTTGTTAATGAAAGGTGTTTTTCTTGGCACATAAAGTGTACCACAACGTAAATGGTTGCGGTGGACATCAGCTTTTATATCAGGACGTTCTTATTGTGGACTCACTGAAAGAGAACAAAAAAGTAACTATTGAAACAGAGGTAAAAATCTAAAACTTACAGAATCTATTTCAAATATATATAGAGCAACATCAAACTTGTTCTAGGAATGATTTGATGAGTGATGAGTACACAGAACGGTGATGAAAGAACACTACTACTACGACTGTGTGGTTGTGCGGGTGCATGAGTGTGTGTACAGCCTGTTTTGCCTCACATTCCTTTGGCAACCTGGAGAGCAGCTAATCCTGTTCAAGTTAAAGACCACTTGAACTCCAGGGTCATGCTTTAGTTGTTTTTTCGCAAATGTTAAAAAAACACTACCTCTACCTGGGTAGCTAAGGGGTGCAAAGACATGAATTTCTGCTGCATAAGGAAGTATTTCTTTGCACTCATTTTGTGTCTCATAGACCAGTAATTCCACCTCACGGTCCATCTGTCTCTGCCTGGCCTTCATTCCTTCCTGAGGTCGCATTATGCCATTAATCTTTCCATTGTTTACATGCTTCTGATTATCTTCTCAGCCTATAGGCCACAGGCCGTGAAGCCAAATGGACTAAATAATCTCGGAAAAAGGGAGTTAGAATCCTACGGTAACACAATCTGAAACCCAGCTCAGAAATACACCTAAAAAAAAAGGCCATTCTTCAACAACCCAACTCCGACCAGGACTCCCACTACGGCTCTGGAGGGGTTTGATCCCCTTTAACAGAACTGACTCCACTCCTCAGAAATCCTGACCACTTTTCCCAGGTGTGCCCCTCAGACAACTTCTCCCAAACCACAAGACACACGTAGATCAAGCTCCCAAAGGGAGGATAGTTAAAAAGATAAAAGGCTTGCTTCATGAAACGCTACAACGTGTCTCTGCCTGTGATCTACAGTTCCACGATCCACCAGATGACGCAATTTTGAGAAAATGTTGACGTGACAAAAGCTATGCACAGATGAAGATTGACGTCACTAAATTGTCGCACAGGTTTATAAAACTCTAGCTATAAAGAGTTAAATCCAATTAGACAAGTGTGTTGCAGTCTACTGTACTGCTCTTGTACTGTAAATCTTATCACAACAATCCTCACCCATGGTGAAGCTAAAATCATCAGATATACTGGACCTCCGCTGATTCAAACGTTGACTTCACTCAACAGCCTTTAACAGCTGCTGTTTCATGAGGACTTTCCTTCAATCTGAATGAATGTCTTCTGATCTAAATCTTTGCTGTTTCCGCGACACAGAAATATAGTACGTGATTCAGATGAGCGTGGTCAAGCAGCAAGCATTTCATCTGTCTACTAGTCTGACATGTACAGTACTGCAACGCCAAAGACAAATAGCCGGAAGCGTAGAACAAGTTCCACACCACTTCCTCGATCCGTCAGTAAACAAACCACCTACTGTAACCTAGCTACACATTATACATGCAGTGTTTCCCTTTAAAACTTTATAAATGTTTATAAAAGTGATGGGAATTTATCAATTTGCATAATTCACATTGAGGAATGGAAATGTCTGTGTAATATATAGATTCCAGAATTATATGTTTAACTGAATAATGATGTATTATTTTAAAAATCTATGTCTCCAATCCTCACCTACAAGTAAACTGACACTGTTCCATCATCACGTCACATTACACAGTTGAAGACATTGGACATCGAAGGCAAATTTACCAATTTTAATCTTGTTATTTATTCTTTCTCAAACAGATTGATGAACCTCATGAATCCAGCTGTTGTGAGATTTACCATTTCTCCACTTGAGGCCACCGTAGTGTTACCTGCCTGTGTTGTTAAGGCTAAAATGACACACTTCACAGAACCCGTCAGGAGTCTTCGGTACCACCAGGATCTGTCTTGTTTTTCTCTCTATGCACGAGCATTGGAAGCGATCAAAATGTCTGGCGTGTGCAGTGGTGAAAATGCATGTGTCACACACCGAACGCGAGAGACTTCAGAGCCCGGTGTAACGTGCCAGCCCGTGCCTCTGTGCCCGCACCTTGACTCGAGGCTGTGCAGAAAGCAACGCAAACAGAGATGAGGATGATGCGCAGAGAGAGAAATGACACGTAGAAATGTAAATGGGAAATAAATCGTGGAGGTTTTTGAGCTCATTTAACAGGAGACTAGGTTAAAGCTGGTTAGAGCTATTCTACAGGAAAGGTAACTTTCTACAGACATATTCAGACAGACATGTTCATGGAGCATTTTCATTCAGATGCCGTCATGTAAATGCAGCAACTAAAAGACACACCAGATAGTTGAGCCATGTTTTGTATCCTCGGAACTCTTCAACTCTGGAAGAAAACAATGGTATAAATTCTCCTGGAATTGTGGGGACAGAGAAGACAACTGTGCTCTTCCAAAGCATTAATAACAATCCCAAAATGTACAAGAAGATGAATCCCCCCGAAAGGATGATTTGTAGTCTCACTGAGGAGCAGCGGCTGCGCAAGGTGATGAAAATTCTGGCAGGCTAATCTGCAGGACAGCACAATCCGTTCTCATTACTTAACGCCCAGTTCTGCTTTGTGAGCATGAGATGAGTATGTTCAAGCAGGCGCTGCTCATTGGACGATTGTCAGGTCACTGTTTGTGTTTTCCCTTACATTCCTGTCAAGCATGGAAACCTGTATGCAGACAAATACCTGGGAGGAAAATGTTAAAGTTCCAACCATAAAAACTTGCATAAAAACAAGGCTCTTGCTCCAGTTCTCGCTGTGTGTTCTCCCTTGTGACATTCCAAAGGCTCCATAAAAAGACAAGTCTTGAGATGGGTGAATTACTTCGGTGCTGTTGACAATAAAACTAGCAACTATCAATAACATCCAAAGAAAAGAGTGGGCGGAAGACTGAAACGGCATGACGGCCGTCTGTATCATGGGAAATGCCCAAAGTCTGCTATCGTCACGACAGAACGTCTACTCCAGGACAAGGCTGCGTGTGCTTTGGAAAACTTGTGATCAATGTAAATAAACTCCCTGTGCTGATGACTAAGGCGTCGTGGATAGTTGATGCCATCCGCCCACACAACACACTCTCATGTTTCCATCACTTCACAGGGCACTGCATTGAATACACTTCACTTCCTGCTTACATACATGCTATCGCCATGACAACTGCAACTAAAGCGACCCTGTCGGAGGACAAGATTGAAAGCCACCTTCAGCCTTTTGGGGGTATTCCTAAAAAGACTGTAAGTCTTGGTAACACTTCAGCTTTTTTCCTAGATCAGTAGCTCCAGGATTTGTATGGGAGTCAATCGGGCAAAAGTGTGGGTTTGCCTCGCGCATATTCTGAATGTGTCACAGTTTTTTCAGAGCACATCATAAGAGAGAGGACGAGTCTACTAGAATGGAGATTTGCCTGTGACGCACGTTTCCTCACATCAAGCAAAGAACAGAAGGTTCACATACATTGTGTGGCTGCTCTCGACTTTAAGGGGATTGATCACCCACTCTCTTTTTGACATATTTCTCATGTTGTTTGAGGAAGATTTGATTTGAAAACTATGTGCGTTGGTGCAGTTTTTTTTTCCTCCTGTTCACTTCCAATGGGAAGATTTAGGGACCAATCCAGAAATAGCTTTCAAATAATGCCTGATATGTCCCAAGAAAAGTGTCGGATGATTCCTGACCGAGCAACACATTTTGGTGTTTAAGGGGTGTCGATACGACAAAAAATGTGGAAGTAGTGACCGCAACAGATGAATAAAAAACAAAAACAGACAATGGCAGAACTATGGAAAACATGCATTAAAAACGGAATAAGTTTGCATGATTGCAGCACAAACCCTGACCTTAACCCAATAAAAGGTTTAGTGGGTCCAAAGCTCCTTCATCACCCAGCCAAAGGCCTGAGGACCTTATTCTGTGAGCAGTGTTTATATTAGGAGTGGCAGCGGAGTAAAGCAAACACACCTAGTGCATTAGGTCACACATCAGCAGGACGGGAGACAACAGTGACTGGTGATTATGCACTCAACATTTTGGGTGAAGAAGAAGAAGAACATCTTTTTTTTGTAACATCTGACGTCAAAGGGGTGAAAAATGGGAGGCTTCGGGTCTTGTATAAACAGGTAGCTGTTCTCTACGGTCCCCTGGACGGTGATGAGAGACAGAGACAGACGTAAATAGACGAGAGGAGACAGAGAAGTCAGCGATGAAACAAACAACAGGCCTGTGGAGATCAATCATTTTATCAATACTCACGTTGTGTTGCTGTCTGCCTCGGCACATCGGACCTTTCATTCCAGCAGAGATGATTACGTGTTATGATGATGGTTATGTGTTCACAGACACTACCGCATAGAACAGCCATAAATACTGTTGTTTTTTCGTTTTTTGCTTTGGGAACTACAGAAATTTGTGCGAAGGGATTGGGTATAGGATGGAATTTGGGCGCATGTGGAGTACTCTTTAGTGACATATGATAAACATTGCATCATTTCACCTTACTGAAAAATATCTTCCTTGGGTGAATTATCATTTCTCATGTGTTATGTTGTAATAACAATTATTCCATTGTTTGGAATGCTGTTCAATAACCAAAGGGGCCCTACCCTTTGTTTCCTTCAGTTTTCAAATCTTACACAGCACTCGAGTGACTTTGCATCAGAAAACAAAATGTATTGTGTGTATTTTCAAAGTTATCGAGTTAACGTCTACAAAATGCCCGTCTGCCTAAAAAAAAAAAAAAAAAAAAACCCTGAATGAGCGTGACTTCTTACATTTTGGCAAGACGTTAGCATTAGCATTAGCTGGTAGGATGATTTATGAGTCGCGACGTACCCCGCCCAAAGGGCACTTATTGGTGTTTCGGTAGGTGGAAAAACTTGACACCCATGATCTATGGGTTACAAGAACAAACTCTTGATGTCACATAATGACATTTGTAGACAAAAATGAAACAGCACTCTTTATGCAGGCGCCATATTTGTTATTTCTCAAGTATATTACTGACAAATGGATGAACCCTATGCTTCCACACTATTGTATACGGTATGTTGAAGTGACATTTCATCTTGCTGACATTGCAGACAACTCTCAAAACACGGAAGAGCACAATCGCCGCTCTAGATTTAAATAAACCCTCTATACGTTGAGTCATTCATATCAAACTTTTCAGGGATTCCAGTGCTGACATGAATTTATCCTAAGAAGAGTTCAGCAGTTGTTGAGTGTGTTATTAGGGGGATTCTGGTTCATGTAAGACACGTGTATTTTCAGAACTGTTGGAGGACATGTGTCTAAGTAACAGCACACCACTTTTATTGGTTAAGTTGCCGCAAAATCCAAGAAAATGGCTGCTCTGTATGGCCTCTATAGAGGATACATAGGAGGGTGCAGACTCGCCATAGAACCATCAAGTCAAATGTCTTAAGGCTGACAATCCAAATGTAATTAGTTGAAGAAATGCATTTCAAATAGCATGACAATGTGTTCACTGTTTCATCCCATGATCAAATCGGTGAACTTATTTTCTTGAGGCGCGTCATTGGCTCATGACTGCTGTTGTAATAATGCACTGGCATTAGCAAACATGCATTTGGTTTATGCATGCAAAGATGATCTAACAATGCAGAACAGCTCTGTGCAGGAGTCAAGTGTTGTTAAGACTCATCCCCGGTGATGTCCGGCATGAGTCAAACGTACAGTGCAGCTGACTCAAGTGCACGTGGCTGTAACACCGGGGAGAACCTCGACAAAACATCAACGCAAGGAGCCAAAGAAAACTGCAGTGTTTTCCGATTAATGCTTGTAGCTTTACGAGCTTCCAACCACAGGAAAACTGCTCATAAAGTTGATACAGGCCGCCGGAGCAGTCGGGGAAGAATTCCTAAACCACAGGGGAAAGGGGGAGAGATGGAAACAGAGATGGGTGAGAAAAGCAAGTGTCCGATCAGCTTTCCCACATTTGAACCTGTTTTGCAAACCTGTTGCTCCTGGAACATCACACTCCAAGGTGCTCACGGTCAAATCTAAGTGCTCATCACACTTTCACCCACATCACAGTGTTTTGCCCTCATCTGGAAGCGCAGCTACAGTGCAGACGCGAGCAACCTGCAGCGCAGGCAGTGGCGGCTCTCCATGTCTTTACGGGGCTGCTTTTGGACCAAAAGCCTTCTCTCCAGGCCAGAAAGCATGTGTGGTCTTGTGCATGTTAAAGTGCTCAATTCAGTCACTTAAAATGTTCCATCACAGAGACTTCTGCACATCGTGGCCCTTTTGGTGAGCCAAGCATTACACTCACTCTCTATTTTTGTTATCTAAACTCCATATTAGGACATCAGCACATGTGAGAACAACAGTGGCTATTCACAAATATGATGCATTTATGTTAGAGTCTGGGACCCGTCCATCACTGTGACATGCAGTACGATAAGGAATCACTCTGAGTGTTAGTGTATGTCTTCTGAAGGGCCCTACAGATAAAATTGCTTTCATAATAGTTTGACTTAAAGTAGGACAGTATTCATCAGAACGTTATTGTCAGACTTTGAAAAGTTTCCTGGGTTGCAATACTCCTCCGCGTTTTTAAAATGTTTCATGTAAGAGGCAATAATTCAGGACCAGCTTTAAAAACAGTAGCAATATAGAAAGGTTTGGCAGCAACTGCAGTATAATAGCACGTCCACTGGCAATGCAGCCAATCTATAAAACTTGTTTTCTCCATCCACATGGCCTTTTTTTTTCCATAAATGTCCATCCATCCATCCATCGTCGCCCGGTTATTTGTTGCCGGGTCGCGCCAAACGCCCTCCCGAGCGACATCCACCAGCTCCGACTGGGGGATCCCGAGACGCTCCCAGGCCAGCGTAGAGATATAATCCCTCCACCTGGTTCTGGGTCGAACCCCTCGGTCTCCTCCCAGCTGGACGTGTCTGGAACACCTCAAAAGGGAGGTGTCCAGAGGGCATCCTGATGAGATGCCCGAACCACCTCAGCTGACTCCTCTCAATGTGGAGAAGCAGCGGCTCTACTCCGCGGCTCTCCCGAGTGACCGAACTCCTCACCCTATCTCTAAGGGAGACGCCTGCCACCCTTCGGAGAAAACCCATTTCAGCCGCTTGTATCCAGGACCTTGCTCTCTCGGTCATGACCCAAAGCTCATGACCGTAGGTGAGGGTCAGGACAAAGATTGATCGGTATATAGAGAGCTTTTCCATAAATGTACCATTATGAATTGTTTCCCCCTCTATGAACCATTTGGATATATGAATGTTTTACACCGTTCTGTATTTGTTTACTTCATGATCATCTTTAATTCAGCAAATTCAAATAAGCAATGTGCTTACTGTATGAATCATAACATTATACCCCTATGAATTTGACACATTACAAACCCACCACTGCAAAAGAAATAAAATTAAAAAGCTGTAAGGTACAGCATACTACAGTGATCAATGTTGTCGTATTATCCGTGTGCAACTTGATAACGCATTCAACAGGTCACCGTATACCCAATAATAAATCGGCGCAACTTTATATGTATTTAAAACACACTGCGTCATTTAGTTGTGCAGGGATAATTCACCATGATCTGATGAATAACCCAGCAATAACGATTTGAACTTTTGAAACTGGACTTACGAGATAGGTATTGTGCCTGTCCAGGAACACAGAGTCTCCCATGGTCCAGGAAAAGTATCCACATCAAGCAAACACTGGAAAACCGTGATGAAACCAGCGGTATCCTGCGAGGTAAGTCCAACACCCGCGTGAGCGCTCGTCCTTTTTTCCTCCTCTGTTCTACGGCGAACACGAAATGTGATCTTGTTGTTGTATTTACGCGCGGTTCGGGATCAGCCGTGCCAACACCGCGGTGCGCCAGAGCACGGCGGATCCATACTGCGCGCTCAGCCCACTCTGCCGCGGACAGATGCTGACACGGGGCGAGGAGAGGCAGAGCCCACAGTCAAGCGGGGAGGAAATAACACACGTTCCGCGGAGGACTTTCACAATAAACGCCGACGCGGAAGGATAAGTTCATTGGGAACAAGTTGCCCTTAAACATGACATTGAAAGAACCAGGCCTGCACGATTCAGGGGGAAATATGAATCACGATTTTTTTTCCTCATGAAATACGTAGTTTATTGCACACATGAACCATGACAAAACAAAGTTGCATCACCAGGCATTTGACGTTTGGTGTGCCGATAAAAGCTGAAAGGCTGCCGATCAGGATACCGATCGCATGGATTGACAATGAATTTGTTATCAAAATGATGGGACCTTCTGTGTCGAAGACGTGAAAACATGAACCATTAAATCATTTTCATTCAGAAAGGTTTTATTATACTTCTTCTAGAAGGCAAAAAAAAATCTTGCAGAATGCAGCAACTATTATATCAAAAGGACACAACTGAAAAACATGTAATTTGATGTGAGACGTCGCAGGTGAATCTCTAGAGACTGTGCTGTGTCCGTGACACATTGACATACTGTAGCGGGACTCTGAGACAGAGAGCACTGCATTGATGAAAGTTTCCACTTCAGATGTTTTCAACTGTTTCTGGTGGCTGACGAATGCCGCACCTGACTCCAAAAAGGTGACGGATCTGGTCGATTCTGTCTTTGTGTAAACGACACTTGAGAAAGGCCGCTCATCTTGCTCGGTGAAATGAATGATTATTTGTTTGGCTTAGCGTTCCGAATGTCACTCTGGGAGCGGCGGGTGTTGCTAAGCGTCAGCAGCGCTAACAGCTGCTGAGGAAACCAGCGCTCTCACTTTCATGACCCCGGAACACTCTCCATGCTCCGTCCTTTTTTTCTTAACATGTTCGTTTTGACGCTGTTTGGGGGGCTAATTCTCCTCACTAGCTCGTGGTTTGTCATCCATATTTCTTCAGTTTCTATCCTATTGCCGACCTACCCAATCACTACCGCGTTCACAAGTGACTACACGGCGCTTCGTCATTGGTTGAAGGAGAAGTCACGAGCATTGTGGGAACTCAGAAAGTAGTAGCTTGCAGCGCCAAAACGCCAAAACTCACAAAGAAAAGTAGCATTTGTGATGCAAATCAAATCGAAATCGCAATTTTTTTAACGATTTATCGTGGGTGCCGAGAAAGAACTAGCAACTCCAAAGTTCTGGCATTCGACTGAGCGTCTTAGCGGTGTTATTGGTCCTGGCTTCACGTGTGCACAGTGGACCACCAGTATTATTTTTATGACAATATTCACTTTCTTCTCTTTAGTCAAGAGTGATCCCTTTGGACACCGGTATACTCGAAGAGGAGAGTGATGCATGGAGAGCAGATATTGTTTCAGGATATTTTGATGCATTAGAACAATTTAAAAAGTGAAATGGTGTGTTTCCCTAAGCAGCGTAAAACAACACTTTTTTTTTTTTTAAGTCCATTGTCTCAGTAGGATTCACCTCTTGTTCAATTCTACAAAGTTACGTTTGAGAAATAAACCAAAATAAACCAAAACATTTAGTGTTTCTAGCTGCCACAAAAAACTGCTGTCAGCTTTGGTTTTCTGTGCTTGTAATGCTCTCTCTATCAGGTCAAAAACTCAAATGTTTAATACAGATTCATAGCTGGATCCATACTAATTGTGGTTACCGCACTCTACCAACTCAGATGGAGCTGCTCAATATAGCTCCCCTGAGGTTGTAGACGCTGGATTAACACCATCAGTGAGAGCGAGGGTCGTCCTTGAGTGTAGAACTGCTTTGAAATTCGTTGGATGCTGCTTATTTAATCCAGATCCAGCTCCATTTTCTTCTGTTACATCTGAGGAGATGTGGTGTGTCTCTCAATCACTTTACCCCCCAATTTTTTTTCTGATAGAAGGCGTGACACCTTGTTATTACACATGAACAGCCTTGTATATTTATCAAGAATAAGTACTTCATGGCACTTACCAATATCAAGAGAACATGACTGAAATCATGGTAGAACCAGTGTCTCATAGTAGATACTGAGGGATGTGCAAATGCGTTCTCTCTGTCATGTTCATTCCAACATAACCTGACAAAGACATCATGACAGATGGAAAATGTCAATCTACAGTCATATCCTCATGAGAAGGACCGATGTGCAAAAGCCACTCATTCTGCTATTTTTAATGCATCTCTTTGAAAGAGACCAGAGGTAGTCTACATGTGACCATCTGTGTGTGTTTGAAGGTCCAAGAAAATAAATCCTGACTTTTTCTGTAAACTACAATCTTTTGTTGTTTTAATGCTTCTTTTCCCGAAATAAATCTGCAAGAGACAGAAACAATCTGAATAATTCATGGATGGTCAAGATATAAAACCGGTTTGTCTTTGCTCTGTTAGAGAAACAATTGTGACATGTATCTGGGTGCAACAACCGCGGAAAATAAATCAAGTCATTGTCAGCAAAGCAGACACACTGCAGAACCTCAAAACTACGGCTGATTGCTTCCATTGTAAAAAATCAGCAGTGATTTTTATTTATGAGCATTCCGGTGTCCAAATATGCTCTTAGGAACCACCATGAAAAGCGGCTGTGCTGAGGGGGGGGGGGCACAAAACAGGAGGGCACAACCCTGCTTGCTGCTTGCTCTGTGGTTGTATACATTTTGGAGTTTATTTTGAAGCCAGTAGTCTGTTGTGGAAGACTTGCTCATGAAAAAAAGAGAGCAATGAATTACAAATAAAGCACAAACAAGGGCGATCAAGGTTTGTAAAAGACAAGCTGGATTCAAACACGCACGCACATTCGCGGCTAATGAAAACCATTTGCTGTGACCTACATTTGAAGACGAGGACGCACAAGGAGTACTTCACTGAGGCACAAATAGATTTCCACTCGAGCATTAGCACAGGTTAATAAAATGCTGAATTATTCAGAGGGTTGACTAATATCTTCCCACATTGGGTTCATCTTTATGAAGGGAATGGCACTCCATTTCAAGGACCATTTGAGGCTATACAGCTTTACAAATTGTATGTCACGCAGAAGGCAAGTTTGGTGAGCAGTGCTTGCAATTCCTGCAAGTTTATGACGCTAAAATAGAGTCTCTTCCAGTGACGTCAAGATGGGAGGAGTTTCTCTCTTTTGTTAAAATTCTTGAAAAAAAAAAAAAACCTTGGAGTTCAGTCGAGAGGATGGACACCATGTTTTATGGTCTCGCAGGAGGAGCTCATTGCCTCCTAAAATGGGGATTCAATAGTCCCAAAGTGGCACACACACACATGCACTGCAGTCTGTGGGAGAGGAACTCAGAAAAACAAGAATTTTGGAAGCAAGTGAACATGCAGTTTTACATCACAAACAACATGAGAAGACAAGATAGTACAAGTGTTCCATGAAACATCAAGATTCCAAAAACAATTTGTCCAAATTGGACTAAAGGAACTGGTATAATCTACCAGTTCCTTTAGTCCAATTTGGACAAATTGTTTAGTTCAGAACTGCACAGCTGCAGAGTACTGAAGTACGTCCACTTTATATGGGTCATCTTTTAAAAGCCGACTGGAACTAGCCTGCTTTTTCTCCATTAAAAAAAAAAAAAAAAAGAAAAGACGGAGAAAAAGAAAAAAATCTCTGAACATTTGTCAAACATAAATCATCCTCTTGTCTTTTCTTCTCCAAATTTTAAGAGGCCAATTGGGGTCTACCAATGATTCTTCCACTATAGGACCAGTATAGTGCGAATGTTTACATCGCTCTTGGAGGAAGCACACAGCAGCCATGTTCAGATGCCAGAGTTGTGAAATCACTCCATGGAGTGGAAAGTATTCCACTTAAGTACTCTAGGATGATGCAGTAAATGACAACGTTCGTCCCACCATGCCTTGGATCTGTTTAATAAACACTCGGAGAATAGATGTTGCAAACTAGGATGGAAGTATTTGGTTGCATCAGGACTTGCTTGCTCTGTTCCTGCTCGGCCAAGAATGAAGTAATGTTAGGCAATAGTGATTCGTCCTCTGGTGTAGTTATCTCTGTGAATATGAGTTCACTTAATAGATTTAGTGATGTGAAAGATGGCTCAGGTAGAGGAGGATCAGAGGAGGACATCTGACGGGACGGGCCAAAAGAGAAATCATTGATGTAAATAAAGAATGAACTACATGATAGGAAACATCAACCAAACCTGTTTGGTTACTTCCTAGACCTGTTACTTCCTTCTACGCAACAGTACAGCAGAGTGACCACGATTACATGACACCCCACAAAAGCAAATTATTGGGTTAGCCCGGAAATGATAGATTTTTTCCATGTAAACTCTGTACTATGGGAGAGAAATTTGGATTTCTCTTAGTCAGACTGCAGCTAATAGTTTGACAAAGACTGCATGCAGCCGTTTTGCTCAACTATACTGAGCCTGTTTGATGTGCGCCAGCACAAGCGTCTGCTAAGCAACAGAACTAAACAAACTGCTCCTCATACGAGAAGACAGTCTCACAACATTCGAGAAGTTGAGTATGCAACTTGAAGCAGCAGTGGTCCTCTGTCTCTGTATCGATATCTGTGGTTAACACGTAACAAACCTGCTGTGTTGCCACTGAATCTGCAGATATGTAGATGTGTCTTCAACCACCTTATCTCAGATCATTTTGATTGTTAGTTCTCACACGATTCGAGGATAAGATTTGTTGGTTAAAGAAGACTTTACCATCACATAACTGTTAGCATGATTGCTAAGTAAGTTCTGGCTCACGCTCGCACCGAAAACACGACTCTGAAGTGTGAATGTTTAACAGTAGTATAAAAACATGCGATGGACTGGTGACCTGGTGTATTGCTGCCTCTCGCCCAATGACCGCTGGGATAGGCTCCAGCAGTCCCCGCAACCCTGAATAGAACTAAGCACGGGATGTACTGTATGTAGAAAAACTTAGTACCAAACCAGTCTGTGGTTCTGATTTTGGCTCAGAATTACCCTCCTACAGTCTAAGTCAGTCTGATATACATCAAGCACTGACACAACATACGCTCCATGGCAAGGTAATATTGACATGCGCTATACATCTCTATACTCGACATCTATCAAGCGTGCAATGGAAAGAAAACTGATTCTCTTTTTGAGTATTTAATTTTATTCAGAAACATGCAAGTTTAATCCAGAACGGTGTGTTGAACGTCACTCTGATGTTCTGGACCTCTGAAGTTAAACTAGTTGATCAGTCAGTACTTGGATCGTGGCATAATATTTTCAGGTTGAGAAAGTGGACTTTAGCACTTTTCCAGGCGGAGTGTGCCGGTCGTGCGTCACACCAGGGGGAGACGTTTGGATCCGACTATCTTCAACGAATCACATTGGATGTCAGTTTCTTTGTGGCTCTTCTTCTGACTGACAGTGCGGCCAGAAAGTCACCGTGACTGAAACGTGTGGCTGTTTGCCATTTAAATGGCAACTGTAGAATAAAAGTGAGTAAGAGTAAGAGTGCCTAACCCCAACCTATGTTTTTGTTTTACCTACGTCTGCCCACGACGTGGGGAGGGTGGAACATGTGCTTCAGTTGAAAGCCAAACACGTCAACGTGCAGCGCTGAAGGCTGCCTTCTGTGTCACTTCCCAAGGTCAATATACTGTATTATGCCATGGGAGTGAGGATGAGTTGGACTGACTGATCCAACAAGTATGTTTCTGTTCTTATCTGTGATACCTTCAAGGCACGTAGTGCCAGAACAACACAGGCCACGCACAGTGAGGTTTGGTTTACAGTAAATGGATAGTTACATACAACCTGCTATGGCCTAATATATAATATAAACCAAGTGAAAAAGCTAAAAAGGAAAAGAAAAAAAATAGATGGTGGGTTAAAAGAGGTTGCAGCAAGAACAATTTCACAGCAGAGGCAGCACAAAGCAGTTAAGGGAGAATGACCTCACATCTAGGGAATGTTTAAGTAAAACATGAATCTAGTCTTTCTTCCTCACTCGGGGTGAAAATACAGTCAGCATCAATGTGGCGCGTAAAGACCACAGACCTGGGCTGCAGCTGACTTGTTTTATGTGGAATATCACTGATCCTTGGCCACAAACAGGACTCATACCGAGCGACAATAGCTGGAGTCTGGATTCAATCTGGACCCTTCTATCAACAGCTCAGCCCTCTTGTCTTAAATCTCCATCCTCAAGGCGAACAGACTGAGATGGTGATAGGGCTTGTGTGGACAGTTTTGGATACCAGCCCAGAACCCATATGTTCTTGTCTCTTCCTACCACTTTGCGAAGATGATCATTTAGGTCGACGACTGCTTAGCACTGTTGAGCATTAGGAATTCTTTGCAAATTAACTGGTCAGTAAAAAGTGGGGGGAAAGTTGTTTCACGCACAGATACAATGTTAACACATGAACATTACTTTAGTATTCACGACTGACTCACGATACAAACACTCTGGTGCTTATTCACAGGTCATGTCACCTCAATATTTAAGTCTGTCTTTTGCAGTGTTTGTGCCTAGTTTAGCTTCACTGGTGAGGACTAATTCTTGGGAACAGTGAGGACATTTTGATTTGTGGGGTCCTTTTGCCAGACCCCACAAGGTTAAGCATCAATTTGAGGATTAAAACTTATAAACAACTGGGTTATTATAATTGAATTTAAGGTTGGTTTAGGTATTTGTTGTGGATGGTGAGGTTTAGGGAGAGAGGCTTAGGAAAGCATGATGAAACGTCCCCACAAAACATGACTGTGCGTGTGTGTTCCGCAGAACTGATTATGAATACAATACATAATATACACTAGGGCTACAATGACCAGCCAACATAAACGTGCGATGTCAAGTCGTGACATCATCGGACTCCTTTCAGCACCTCTGCAACTCAGCACAGTCCGCTGAACAGAGACCAGGACCGCCGGGACCCAAACTGTCAAAAATATGAACCTACCTTTAATAATATTTTGGGCAACTAAAATTCAGTTATTAAGTCTCAAAACTACAATTTTCGTGATCACTGAATTGTGGTGCTCTACCATGGATATTTATATTTGTTGCTATTTAAGTTCATGACTGTTTGACTCTCAAGTTGCCATGTAGCGAAACACCCACCTCCAGTACAGTTTCCAAATACTTGTCATCAGCTGAACAATCTCTGCTGACAGCGTTCATGAAACCCAGTCATAGCATGGGTTTCTGTGTGTGCAGGTGTTGCACATGTCAACAAGCATACCTCAGCATCATTACCAGATGAAGTCATTGCATTTGTGAAGAATCACTCTGTGTAAAATCTGCCTGTACTTTGCACGGACATTTCCTCCAACAGTTGTCTGTATCTAACATTAAATTAGATATTTGATAGCCTTCATTAGTTATACAGAGGGGAAATTCAACTTCCATGGTCATTTAATAAAAACTAAATATAAAGGTGAATTTGTCATGAATATGATGAGACCTTCTTTGTCCTTGATGTGAAAAAATTAACTTTAAATTATTTTAATTCAGACACCATTTGTATACCCCTTCAAGGTGGCAAAAAATAGAAAAACCTGGTAGAATGCAGAAATTATTCTGTCAAATGGACAACTGAAAACATTTAACTCGATGCGAGACATCACAGGTGAATCTCCAGAGACTTTGCTATGTCTGTGAAATATTTACATACTGTAGCGGGACTCCGAGATAGAGACCACTGCATTTCTGAAAGTTTCCACTCCCGATGTTTTCAAAAGTTTCAGATTCAGGTGGCAAACAAATGTTGCACCGCACTCAAACAGCGACGGATCCGGTCGTTTCCACTTCCGTCTCCGTGTAAACGACACCTGAGACAGGCAGGTCATCTAGCTCGGTGAAATGAATCATAATTTCTTATCATTCTGAATGTGACGCTCGGACCCGCGAGTGTTGGTAACCGTCAGCTGCGCTGTTAGCCTGCAACTGAGGAACCAGCGGCCTCACTTTCATGAGCCCAGAAAACTCTCTGTGCTCCATCAAGTGATGGCGTTTTAAATAGCGTATTTAACTTGAAGGCGCTTCCCTGCACAGCATTTGCATGTGCTGCCGGATGCAAACTTTACATGACAGATTGAAAGAACCTCCACACCTGACTTGCTTAGTGAGCGTCACAACAACGTCACAACCAGCGGGGCTTCATCAGACTGTCACACGTGATCACTTGTTGTGACAGGTAGTGATCACCATTCACCGATCACGCTGAGATCGGCTGATCATGATCGGTGACCAATCGATCGGAGCATCCCTAGTATTCAGAACTAGTAACAGTATCAGCGACAGAATGTCATCTTGACGTACAGTATGCTAGAGTTTAGTATAACAATATATTTTCACGTCACGTCACTCACTCGCAGGACCAGGGGTAAAACTTGTTTAAGATGTCTGCTGCGAGGGGTGAGTCTACTCTAGGGGTGCGTGGTATGTACAGTATATGTGAGTCAGTTAGGACTTAAAGTGCACATAATTGAGTGGCAGCGTTCAGCAATGGCACAGCAGAAAAAAAGGGGATGAGCGAACACTCTGGCGTGTACAGTGCAGCTTGACACCACAATGGAGCAAGTGAAACACCGTCAGTTTGTCTGCCTGGTGTTTGTCTTGTAACTTAAACTAAAGATACAGCTGCCCCCTACAACTGTCCAGAGCTGTTTAATTCTTTTCACTGTGCATTAGCCACTTTTGTAGCCCTTTTTGCTGTTCATATTTAGAACAGAATATTTTGAGAGAACCAGCCATTTTGTAAACATTTGCTACCTCAGTACAACTTGGTAAATACAAACATTGAAAATGTTCTTCTTATTATGGCTGCAACAACTAGTTCACAACTATAAACAACAATTAAATTGGTCACTAGCGGCTCCATTATTCGACTAGTTATGACGTCTTCACACTCCCCGCGGCATGCTGAGGCTACGAAACATGGAAAGTATGGTCCCAACACATTTTAATTTCCATTTACAACTCTACAGACATGTTGGCCTGGTCATCAACTGCACACATCTTGGTGACTAGTCAACTATCATAATAATTTTTTGCAGTCCAAATTCTGATGGCAAGCGTCTCTATGAGTATGTGAGATTCCATTGCTGACAAAAGAGGGAAAAGTCTTTCATACACTTTGGACATTAAAATATCACTTTCAGTGCTGCTTGCTCTTCCCTCCAGTCGAACCTCTTTCATTCAAACACCTGGTTCATATGATTCATTAGTCTCCTTCCAGAAATTGATGCAATGACAGCCAGTCAACTGGAGCTGAAGAGACTTTTTGTCCTTCGTGATAAAGGCGTTTTGAAACATGACCGTACCTTGTCTTTCAGCACTCGCCCCTCCACCATGGCGTGCGCATTTCCTTCTTCTTTTTCTGTGAAACAGTTGCTATGACGCCCGTTCTTACCAGCTGTGCCTGACGGCACCATAACAAGGCTGTTGTGAGATGGAGAGTGTGCATGTGGTGAGTCTGAATATCATTATATGGAGGGTGTTTTGTAGCCAGTATATACTAGACTGGTCATTAGCATCGTCAGAAAACGTTGTTTTATTCTTGATAAAGTTTAATGGACAGTAAATAATGGAAAATCTGTCGCAGGTGGCGCTAAACGTGTCAACAAAAATGTTGAATTTCAATTGTTATACTGATGTAATTACCATTTACAACCAACAATTACACATACATAACCAGACAGACTCTATTCAAGAGTATACTGTTATAGTTGCCCTCTCCTAGCCTGCTCTTAGTCTGACTGACCGACACAGCAGCTGCTGGTCCCCGTCTGCAGCATGTTTCCGTGTTGAAAGTTTACATAAACACCAACCAAAAGATAGAGTCTCCCGGGAAGCCAGGTTTGTAGGTCCTTTGAATAACCCAGTGAAATACCCACTGAGGGATGTTGACTCAAACATGTTCAGCTTTTTTTTTTTTGTCCGAACAATCCACCTGTGTGTCTATTGTTTTTCTTTTTGTTTTCATGAAGTACAGTGTGGTCACGCAAATACTTTCACAGGAGAGTTTGTGAACTTTATAGCTCACAAAAGCCAAAAATATTTTGGTGTGTGTCTAACTCATTACTTTTCTTGTACAGCATATAGTCACATAGTCAGACTTCCTTTTCTACAAATGAAAGTTTGCAAAAAAAACAATTTTAGAACACTTTATTTAATCGCACCAATTGAATGATCACTCACATAAGTCAACCTTAAATGTCAAGGCTTAAAGAAATGAGAAATAAAGACTTCATTATGAACAGCTGAGGTATGTTTTGAATTAGACATACAATAGATGAGTAGACAGTCGCAAGTATACACATGAATGGTCCTGGTGGTGAATGATTCACTATTATCTGATGTGCCGCGTCACTTTCTTCGAAGCAAATGTCAAGGAAAAATATGTGGCATGCATGACATGATCACAAACTGAAGGAAATCTGGTTTCTATTCTGAATTGTTCCTTAACAGTCATGTTTGTGGGCAGATTCACTACATTTTATTGAGCACTTCTGCAGTAAAATTACATTTTGATTTTTGTATCAAACATGGCGAAAGGTGTTGAACTCAAGACCAACCAGAAGCCGCGTCGAGACTGAGACCAGAGCACGCAGACACAGAGACCAAGACTTTATTATCCTCCATTTCCAAGCTCCAAATATTTTTTTTCTATTTTTCTTTTTTAATCTTTATCATACGTCTGCACACTGGCTAATGGAGGAAATTTGAGTTTATCAGAAAGTCCCAGTGGCAGTGAAATGGTCTGCTGACTCACAGTCAGGCATGAAGATGGAGGAAGCTTGCAGGGGATTAAGAGAGGCCCAAAAGTAAATGCTGGCCTCTGGATTCACTAACATCTTAATCCAGCCATGATGTTGACCTGTGTGTCAACAGGATTTACACACCTTGATAGGTCATGAACAGTAGTAAATAGTTGTTTTTTTTTTATATATATATATATTTTTTTTTTCTTGCAGTTTATAAAAATGTCATACATAAACAAGCAATACCCCCAGCTTAAAAAATGAAAATAAAAATAAAAAACAGGATATGCAAATGAATATCTTCAAAAATAAAATAAAACACAATATGAACAAGACAGCCAGTCAGTTCATGCCTTGGTCAGTGAGTCCTCTATACCCTGGGCTTGAGTGAGTGAATATATTTCAATGTATTGAAGGATGGAGTTCTTCAGCTGCGGGTGTGTCCCTGAAAATAAAACAGCTGCGGGTGATGCATCTCAGCTTGATATGAGATTATTGGTCTCCACTAAAGGCCATGTTGGAAACAAGGGATCATTGTGATCATTAATAGCATGTATCCGATTCCAAAAGATAAAGTTCCTGGCCATGTCCGAAGTCTGGTAAGTCGAAGCCCCATTTTGTCCTTATACCCGGTGGTTTGTATGACCGAATAAAGGGCATGGCAATAGGATCAATTGTTTAAAAAAAAAAAAGATGCGTAAAATAGAATATATTTTTGTGCATAAATTGTGTTATCACTAATTCAAAATTTTAAATTTGTCTCTTAAAAATAAGACACAATTACAAACCCAATGCACCCCACAGACGTCCGACACAATTGTGTTTTTACATGGTTGCTTGGTTAATTCATGAGGGCTTGTTCTGCAGCATCCATGGACACTTGCTGATGTCACACGCTCATCCTGCCGCCCACTTGCATATGGATGAGTTTAATTCCAGCTCCTCCACTTTGGTTTGAGACTGTAGCATTCATATTGAATTGAAATCAAGCTGTTGACCACAAATCGGGAGGAACGCTGGTCATGACTGTAGTATAAGTAGTGTGTTATTTTACAGAATATTGAACGGAAGATGGATTGCTAGGCATCCCATTCAGCCACTTATATCTGAGTCGTCTTAGATTCAGTTTGTCTCCTTTTTCTTTCGTGAATGTAAGGCTCATGAGATGAAATACTGTGCACGTTACACATTGATAAACCCGAGGACTGACTGGCACCCAGAATCATTTTCCCCCACTACGTCGATCTGCTGTCCTGCCGTGCAGTGTCGGAACTTCTTTGAAATGGAGGAAGTCAATGAGGGGCTCATGTTTGTTTGTTTGGATTTTGGAACAGTGGCGGGTGGTGAAACCACTTTTTGTAATGCATGCCTGTCTGGATCAAAGTCAAATTAAGGTTACTAAACCTGATGCTAGTTGAAGTGGCACTGCAAGTAAGGAAAATGTGCAATGAAAAACACAGAACAGACAAGAAAAATGGCAACATATTGTTGAGTTAAAAAAAATGACTGCATTAACTACAGAATTCTCGAGCTGGAAACTTTCAGTTTAGATTATGTGCGGTTGATAGTTGACATGAGAAGTGAAGAAACGAGGAAACAAACATGGGCTCGATGTTTTCATGGCCTTTGGTAACAAGCTTCTATTCAAGTTTGACGGAGATGATGATTCCATTTTCTCAGCGCGACAACCCTGCCAACTGTATCAAAAGCTGGCTCAACGACTGTGACGTTACCATGCAGTACAGGCTCGGAAACTTGGCCAAGCTGAGCCATGTTGAGAATCAAGGAGGTATTGGATGACCTGACGGCCAACAGTGAAACAGTGTGGGCATCCAACACACCTGAGCTGAGCCACCTTCACAGAAATTGAGACACCTTTTAAAGCAGACGACGGCAAAGTGTGGCCTGTTTGTGAAGCCCTGCAGAGGCTACAGAGATTGCTCCACACTTATGCTGCATTATTGGTTTATTTTTTTGTACATTTTGATCACTAAATGTTGATTTTACTTCAAACGAGTAAAATTTTACCTGACATTTGCCATTCCCCATTAACATTAATAATTAATATTTACCCGTAGGTCAGGTTGATTTTAACAACAAAGGCTCCTGGACTCCGTGTAAACAAGGATGAAGGTGGGTTGTTGCTAGTGTTGTAGTCTCAGGACCACACCAACTGAGACCAATACATCATCCAGACTGGAGAGTATCGAAACCGTCACAGTTAGCTGCAGCAACAAACACTGTGGGTTTTGTTGCTGCAGCTAACTGTGACAGTTTCCTCTGTCTGACCTGACTGGTCTTGAATATAATCAATCCCAGGTCCATCCAGTCACAGACTGAGAGAAGACCAAGTGAAAACACATTTGAGACCGAGACTGTACCTACTATGATATGGTTATAACAGTAGGTCCAATCTCAAGACCACTTTTTTAGGGTTTCGGCCTTGACCAATCTCGAGTACAAAAGCATTAGTTCTTATGATGTTTTCCTCATGCAGTCAATGTAAGCAATGTCAACAGCAAGTTGATTTATCCTATGCAATCTAAACTAACCTACATCAGTTACATCATGAGTCTAAAATGCATGAAAAAAGAAAATTCCCACTGAGGTTTCATTTGTAACGGGCATTTCTATGATATGCTGCGGCTATAACCAATGACTTCAGAGGTTCCATGAACTCAGCTGAACCCCTCGAGTCAAACGAAACGTCCCACTGTGTGACATTCCGTAGTGTGTTTGGATTCCCTGGATTTCAGCAAGATTTTACAACTCTCCTCCTGAGCACACGTGCTCCACCTATCTTAATGTTATTGGGTTTCGAGCGATCGGATTCCGCTATCCACAGCTGAAGGAACAAATATTTAGCCTGCTGCACAAACATCCCTCGAAGAATTTAGATGTGCCAAAATGATAGCGATGGCACCCTCATCTTTCTCCATGTCCTCATTCACCAGATACTACAGTCACAAGGTTTAATGCGAGTACCTCTAGGGAGTCGCTGCTTTGTGCATGTGTGTGTGTGTGTGCGTGCCTGTGCGTGTGTTTAGAACAGGAGGTGAGGGTTGAAAGATCTATCCCATCCCTTTTCTCTCAAAGGAATGTTTCTGGAATCCAAGCTCAACTCCCCTTGATGACTCCACCCACACTTCCATTCCCCAGGAGAAACACACGCACACACACACACACACACACACACTGTTGGGTCATTTTAACCATAACAAATGTGGTGGCCTGTTTAAACCTGTCCGGCTGTTATGTAGCTTTTGACTGAACCATATATATGTGCTGTATGTTTTACGTCATTGCCAGGAGTTTGCCATCACTAGGAAAGTCTCCTAATCTTGAATCATAATTCATGTTTTTGACCTTTAATTAGGGTTTGGGACTAACCAACTAATTTTTAATAATTACAGACAACAAAGATGAATCATGATCAATCGCTTTATATATATATATATATATATATATATATATATATATATATATATATATATATATATATATATATATATATATATATATATATATATATATATATATATATATATATATATAGTGTGGTTGAACATTAAACTATTACTAACTGGTACAGCAACTTGTCCATGGGTTTGAATGCTTAAGGCGGCACAACAAAGCGGCCACACTGGAAAACACTGGTTTGACTGTTAAGAAGTCAATAGCAACATGCATCTGAGCAACATGAGCACCATGGTCTGTTCCAATGCTGCCACTGGTTCTCACCAGCCACCTCAGATTCTCTCCATGAGTGTGCATAAAAAGAAAAAGAGAAAAAAAAATGGAGCCACAAAACTCAATATTCAAATGCAAATACAATGTGATGTATATATGTGAGTATACTGATAAACACTTGAACTGACTGGGTGTTTGACTGTGGTATGGTGATGGTAGTAGGTACAGCAAAGTAGCACATGTCTCTTCACTCATTGGAGATTTATTTGGAGTTTATTGAATGTTTTTTTTAACTCAACTTCATGACATGCTTTAATCAAATGATGAATCAAATCCTAAGTAATGCTGCTTCGCAGGTGTCACGTAAGTAACTGTCAGTGTTGTGCCAAAAAGTGATGATGGTTCGTGGCGGCTGGTTTTGTTTCTGCTTATACACACCAATAAATCCTAAAAAACAAATATTGTGACTTTTTTTCCTGGTCAAAGATGACGACTCCTGTTCCTGAAATGTGGATTTGGACCTTCATGTGTAATTCCCGAACTTGCCAGGTCGAGTGTAGCTACGACAACCATGAGCAGCGCCTGAGTGTCTACCCAAGTTCACGCATAAACAAATGTAAGATTTCAAGCCAGTAGGAAAACAAGGAATTGACGGTGGTGAGATATTCATAAGATGATGCCCTGTTTTGAACAGGGAAAAGAGGTTTGGATTTTAAACAACCAAAAAAAATGCTACACCTTTAATGGCAATAACTGAGTTATGAAACCTTTCACTTATGAACTATGATTAATCACCACTGTGTCGTAAAAGTGTTACTTCAGTCAACTTGAAACACACCGCTAATTTCAGATAAAACTTTTTAGTGTAAATGTAACCAAAGTAAAAACATGTTTATTTATTTATTTATTTTCCCGGGCAAAAGTGGTGGGTAGCAATGCAATCATTCCTCTAAGCATTTGACATGAATTACTGATACAAAATAAACACACCCATAACTCCTAACTTCAAATAGTAATACTTCTTTTTTTCAGCCCATTTCATCATATAACACTGAAGATACTTTTTGTCTGTATAACAGGCAGCATGTGCTCCTCAACACACCCAGCCTCTTGAGCCTCTTCAAACTCTCACTGCTCATGGTGGGACAGGATAAATCCAGCTTCTGGTATTCAGCTCCAGGGACTGGGTCCTTTTTACTGTAAGATGCATCATTTCCTGGGACATCAAGGACAAAGAATGGTTCTGTTTTTCCGTTCACATAACAAAAACATAGGATTCTTTCAGTAAATGATGTAACACGCACTTATGCAGCTAAGTCTAAAAATGTACTGAACTATCCAGTTACAGCAATGTCTTACCTAGAAAGAAGCTACTGCCATGAAAACATGGGTAGAATGAAAAGAAACAAAAACATGACAGAGGAAGGTTGGTCCTGTTTCATTACTGTCAGAATACACTGCCATAATGTCAGCATTGTTGGCATGTCTCTATTGCTCAGTCAAGTTTCCACTGTCGAGAACTCCGGTACCGCAGTACCAGACTGCGTCAGAAGCTTTGAACATATAAACTATCTCTTAATGCTTACGCAGGAGAATGCTGCTGTCTTTGTTCTCCCTCAACTTCCAGGGTCGGCGCAGTGTTTGCATCACTGAGATGTTGCCACAGCAACAGACTCAGCCACGCAGTTATAGTTGGAACAAAAAAAAAAAAAACAACTAATAATAATCACCCGGTTGGTTCAAGTTTTTTTTTTTTTTTGTCCATGTCGTCCATCTATGCAGAGTAAACCTGAGTAAACCCTTCCCACTACAGCAAGCCAAGGAGTATAAATACACACAAACACACAGCCCACATCACAACTGCAGTGACTCATTTTAGAGTCAATTAACTCTCCATTAACACACAGCCTCGCTGCGAGTCCAAGCTAATCCAAGCCAGGTGTCTCTGAGTCGCACCACTTCCCCACTGCTGCACCTTCAGCCTCACACATGTTAACTTCTCTTAACTTCTCATCTTGTTTTCTTTGATTCCTGTCATCCTTCAGTTAGGTCTTTATTCATAACAAAACGTGATATCACTTATATGTTTGCCCTACTTTCACTTATTTAGTGGTTTATTTTTTTTATTTGTTTGCATTCACAGCTGATGGCAATGGTGGTTTTTTATGCTCCAAATAGCTGAAACAAATAATACTAATACTACTACTACTACTACTAATAATAATAATAATAATAATAATAATAATAATAATAATAATAATAATAATAATAATAATAATAATAATAATAATGTTATATTGATATCAACCGGAGAATTCCCACACCACTTTGCTTAAAAAAAACAGATTAAAAAAAATAATTATACAACTTTGTACAGCATTTAAAGTAAAAAAAAAAACCTTTACGAAAGAGAGAAAGTGAAACAGCTTCAGGTGAATTTGGGCGAGTCAGTTTCTGTAGCCAGAACAAGCTGCTGTTTTGAGTCCCTTGAGACTTTTGCTCTGGACTTTACATGCGTGTCTGTATTCCTGTTCTCTTCCTGGATTACTTTTAAATGACCATCTGAGGGCAACCAAACCACCGTCTGTAAATAGTTGGACAGAAACCTAAAAGGGATTAATGTTATGTACTAGTCAGCACCACAAGAATCAAATTACAAGAGTTATTGATAAGAGATTTAAAACTTTTGGAGAACATTGATTGAAAATTCTATTGTGTTTTTTTTCTTGTTGTCTTTCAGTGATCAACAGGAAGCTCATGCTCAAGTCTTATCAGGTAATAACAAAAAAGAGCACTGCAGCAACACAGCTTAACACTGAGCAAACATAGCATGTCTTCAATCCCACTGTCTCATTGATCTCATTGCCACACGCTTTATTTTTTAATGCTTTAAAATGTATCTGCTTGGCAAGTGCTTTTGTAGTTCACTCTGACATCAGCAGTCTCCAAGCACAGACACAAAGTAAAACCACATTTCTATCTCCTTCAGTTAGTTGAGCCCCAGAGGAGGAGATGAATAGCTTATGTTTGAATTTGTTGAAAATGAAATTTGTTCATCTGTTCCATTTGTTTTCTCTTCCAAAACAGAGCTCCTTGTTGTGCTCTTATAACCAGGCACTGGAGTGGAAAACTCTTCCTCTTTTAAACGACAGAAAATAAAATCTTTTGCACACAAACACACTTCCATGTTCTGGGAATGTGTTCAGCAAGGGAGAACATTATCAGTGCCTGGAAGTGACTCTCTTCTCGGGGCGAAAGCAGTACAAACAGACGCAGCATTGCGCTGGTGACGATATGTGTAAGAGCAGTTGTAGGTGTTGGTGACGGTCCAAACAACTCCAGGGCACTAGAGACCTCTTCTGCGCGTACGGTACTTAGCTGTGTGACTTACAATAACACAGCGCTAAAGAAGGCTGTGTGAGTTTCGGCCTTCCAACCAACACATCTTGCTATCAGTGGGCTTTCATTTCAGCTTTCTCCTTCCTCCCTTTAGTCCAGGACTGATAAATGATGTTTGAACTGCTCCAGTTATCAGTTGCAGCAGTATTTTCATTAGATATTCTGGACTTGGAGGGGCTGAGGAGATATAGGTGAGCAGCTGTGAGTGAGCACAATGCAGCCCACCCACATTTTCACTCTGACTCATTCTGAGTGTGTGCCAGTACGTGTGTAAAGCTATGACTTCATGCTGCCCCACAACATCTGTTCTGGTAGTTTAGTGCTGCTCTCTGCTGGTTGTAAGGAGTCATTACACTGTAATAACGCCAATAATGATAACAATAATAACTGTCATTGTGTCAATGTCGTCAAAAACAGACAATGTGTTCAAACCTGCATAAAAAAATAAAATAAATAAATAAATGAACTGTCACATCATCAATTGCTGGTGATGGCGGCTCCTTCACAGGCGACTCAACATTGCCTACTCCAGGATCAGCTGTCATCAGTCTGGGTCAGTGACATAACAGCAGCGCTGCTTTAGACACTTCAACGAAAAGCACTAGGAAATATCCTGCATGTTCCCCCTCATGAGGTATCATGAAACAGTGTTGCAGGGTTGATGAAGTGTCGTAATTTGCTTTAGAAATGATGTGACATTTTATCGACTTAATGTCCATACATTTTACAGTAGACAGTTCCATCTGGTGGCCTCTGAAAATGAGGATGCTGTGTCATGAAACATCATAAACCATTCAATACTGTGTCATGAAACCTCATCTACCCATCACTGTTGCTGATGTTTGTGTCACACTTGTATTTCTGCATGGACATATTTGCGTAAAATAACAAAAAATATAAGGTCTTTTCTTATTTCTCCTACTAAAACGGCATGATGAAGTTTGTCAGACTTCAAGTCAAGATGAGAGGAAATAAGGACCTTTCTACTTAAGTTAAAAGAAAGTAGGGTCACTTTTCAGCTTATAGAAACCTCCAGGCCGTAAAGATTTTAACCAATGCTTCATTTGCAAAAAGCCATGTGTATTTTAAATGCAAATGACACATACTCAAAGAAGAAAATAAAAGATAAAGAAATGGCCATGCTAAATTAAATGCTAATGGTAAATGGACATTTACAAATCGATCCATTTTTTGTCATGCAGTTCCATGAGTACTTCCCAGGCTGATGGCGTGACGGTTACACTTGTTTTGTTACCTAGCTCCTCACAAGGGCGGAGACTGACGGATGGATGTTTGGATGAACGGAGTCTGAAAAGGTGGTGTGTGTGTGTGTGTGTGTGTGTGTGAGTGAGACCAGAGTTGTTCAGCAGCTCATTCATACAGCCATTTGAAACAGTAACTGCTGATACTTTATGTTACACACGGTCAGGGTGTACAGTGTCAGAAATAGCATTGTGAGAGATAGATCTCGTCGTAATTTTTGTGTTATTTCCGTCCTGCTTTGTGTTCGGGTGACGGTCTACTATACACTTACTGTAAATCAAATGCATCGATTTGTAAATGTCCAAATCCAAATTGTGACCCGGGTGATAATATTTGGGGGCAAATGTGATTATTTGGCGTAACACCACCCGACGCATGGATTGGTTGAAATTGCATCGATAGTTTGTGATTTTTGCGCAGGACATTGATTTCTTGGAGGGACTGATCTTTACACGGTAAACGATTCATCACAACTCTATTTTCATTATTATCTATTTTGTATTCAAAAGGCTGTAGTTGAAAAATGTCTCGAGATGAGAGAAAAGTGAATATTCTCCAGGGTGACCCAAAGTTTGGGACGGATGCAAATCTTACCTGATTCACTGGAGACACCATTTCCTCGCCACTTGGTGTCACAGTGTACGAGTGGAAATCTCCAGCAATACTCTTCTTTAGAATATGAGTAAGTCAGATTCACTTCCATGCTCTCTGTCTACAGTACTACATAACACTGCTTCACTCGTCTCCTCGCCCGGGTATCTTTGACAGTAACACACCTACAAATGTTGCTCAGATTGAAGTTACAAGGTGCCTACTAGTACATCTAGAACTAGTACATCTAGAACATCAGGCTCGCATTTGTTCACATTTGCCACAAGAGTGACCACAGTTGTCTCTCTCTCTCTCTTTAAAAAAGTTTTAAAAAATTCAAACTCATTTTCCATTTTAAAGTAAATTTCCGTGACATTTCATTTATCTCTTCTGGCACTGCTTTATTAATGTAACAACATCAAATAAATAAGTAACTTTGAAGCCAAGAAAGTGTGTCATCATCATAATATTTTTTTTTCTTTCAAGGTAAAGCTCGAAAAATGTCATGTATATTTGAATGTATAACTTTAAACAGTCCTGAATCTCAATAAAGAGCTTTGCGCAAGACAGTCATGTTGTTAGGCGCCAGCAGATGGCGATGTTGTACTCAGATGCTGAGTCCTTTGTCTCAAATGACTTGTGAACTCGTTTTCTCTCTCGAAAACACTCCATGAAATCTTTCAGTTTGCGAAACAAGGCGGCAACCTGTCAAATCCTGTTCGATCCCGAGCATTCCCCTGCAACCTAGACTCTCAAAGTCCACTCACTCGGTCCTCTGAGCTCAGATTCTATTTATAGCCGCAGATCTCTGGCTGTTTTAAATTGCCCACTGTCCCATTCTGTTTTGCTTCCTTGTTTGATAGTATCAGCAGGGCGGACCATGAGAGGTCACTCGCACATCTCTCCTTGGGCTACAGTTTTTACTGTGGTCAAAAGCGCAGTTTATATTACAGCATAACGTGAAACGGACACGCAAACTTCGGAGGTTTTCTAGCACAAAATGCCAGCGATAGTAAAGTTTCAATAGCTAATGCACCAAAAATGTTCAGACATGTTTTGCGTAACAACATAAAAATCTAGTTTTTCTTTTTTTTTTTTTCACTCATGGCTTTAGATTGTTGTACTCCCTTAAATTCCCCATCTTGATTTATAATCTGGAGGAGTGTTTGGTCCGTTTTTCTTTTTTTTTTAGAATAACTATTAAGTCAGGGGTTTGGTATGAATCCGTGGGCAGCATTTAAAATACGCAACAAGTCGGAAAAAAGTATTGAGTTGTTAATAACAAAGATTAAATGTTCAAAGGTAGCAAGAAGAAGGAGAGAGGGAGCTGAAGGGTCACTCACTCGGAGCCCCAAGGCCACAGCGTAAAGCTCCGACCCAGAATCTCAAGTACATAAATCCTTGAGTCTTCCTGCAACAGGAAAGTAGCATCCAGAGAATATACAACAACATTCTTATTACTTGGCATGAAAGCCAGTGCCAAACTGTGGTGCTACCTTGTTTCTCGTAGAGATACAGTAGCTCAAACAATTATCATGCTTCTATTTTTATTTTTAAAAGTAGGACTGGACTTAAAATGAGTAATTTCGATGACTCAATTTCAGATCATCTTTCAAAGGGAATATTTTTCAGTCACCAATCCCAAATTCACCCACAATGTGATGTCATGACCAGAACAGCCATGAGGAAGGAGACAAGAAAAGAGACAACACAAAAATTCACTCATCACTGGAGCACTTCCACCCTGATGTTTTAGTTCGTGTGAACAGATCCGCCTACAGTTTGGTCGTTCTGGTGTCAAAGATTAATATCTGACTGATGAATTCATCAGAAAAATACATTATCAATTCCCATTCATGTATTTCCTGTGTATAACATCAAGTCTTTCGGCTGAGCTCGATCATAAAATATGAGCAGACAGGAGTTGTAAACAAGACACTTAATTCAAATCAGATGTACAAGGTTCAAAACATTCTGATAGACAAATGCAGCTTGATCAAATCAAAAACAAAATTGGATTTCATTGCTTTGGGCTCCGTTTCCCCAAACAGCACAGGATATGAAGTCGTGGACTTTCTTTATCAGGATTGTAGCCTGAGAAAATGTAAGCTTGAGCCATGTATCTGTGAAATCCAAGATCCTCCTACATATGCTGCAGCAAGTTTACAAATGTGTCATCTTTTATTTTTTCTAAAATCTGAAACGAAGCCTTCACGGTTCCTTTCCTTTTTTTTCCAGGGGTGACAGTAAACACACATGTCCTAAAGTATCATACCCAAGTTGATGAGTGCATGGATGAGAGGTTGTGAACTCGACCCAGCACCAGTGGGGGGAAAGCTCTCTGGTCCATGACAAACCACATTACAGGGCAGATTAGTGGACACAGGGCTCACCACAACACACAGATATACACTAGGGAGTGCACATTATTTGCCTTCACGGTCGAAAATTACACTATTAGATTATGAACTCATTGCTTTCATGTTGCAGTATAGACATACTCACACACAGTTGTGTGTGACTGTAGAATGTTTGAACTGTGCTGGCAGTTTTATGGACAACAGATAGACTCGGGCCGCGGAAATGAATGTTTACTCTCTGGGTGTCTCTACTTCAAGCTCTCTTTTCCACGATTGTGGAAAGAAAAAAAATGTCCCCAGAGGAGACATGCAATTCCTGAGCAGATACACTTCCAAAAACTGCTGCGCTGTGGGTTCATTTTTAAAAAAGGATATCAAGTTCCTGCACGTACACGACTCGGGTCTTAAAATGTTTTCGCACAAGCAGCACACACGTCTCTCAGGTAACATCAGTGTCCTCACATCAAACTGTACTCAACAGCTTTTCCCCATTCGCAAACATGTCTGCAAGGATATCATATTTAAGTGTCGTACATGACTTTCTATTGGCTATGATCAAAACAAATGAGCTTGCCCTTGATGCTCAGCGTCCAAACTCAGGTGTTTTCACCATGATTCAACAGTGATTCAAATGCTGATGTACCAGGTGAAGTTCTTATACATTGAGCAAACAAAAAAACATTGCTTTACATTCAACAACAAAGGCTCAGCAAATACATGTGGCCAGAGTCTGCGCGGAGGGACATGCCCTCAACACCTCAACGTCAATGGCATCCAGAAAGCATCCTGAATAGGCAACCTTCTGCAGTAGGAATGCGCAGATTCGGCCGCCAAATATGGCCCAAAAGTGCCATTTCAGTTTTCAGCTATATGACCCTTAGCACCGAAACAACACGGTCGAAAAAGAATGTTGCAATGACGTGCTCAAAACTGCACGATAGTCTGGATAACGTGGCCAACGTGTCAGTGGTATGGTGGTATTTCAATACACGACCGGCGAATAATGAGTTCCAAGATCTGCAAAGCTGAAATAACAAGAGGGAGTGCGTCACACGGAATACATGCTGGAATGTCTCTGCGCAAAAGTGTCTTGGCTGCATACAGCACTGATCACACCGAGCTACGCTCGACAGTCACGTTACAATTGATCGAGAACTTGTTAGTACCTCAGCTCGTGCCACCTTCTAGTGGCTAACTAAACAGACCAACTCCTCCATCCATCATTCCTTTTGGAAGCATCTTGTGAATTAAGAGGTAGAGACAACCAGGGAGTGTCTGTGCTTGCTCCGTATTAAAATTCAAATACAATATACCTATACCTTCTTCTACCGCTTATCCGGGGTCGGGTCGCGGAGGCAGCATTCGGAGCAAGGAAGCCCAAATTTCCCGGTCCGCACAAACCTCCTCCAGCTCTTCCCGGGGGATCCCGAGGCGTTCCCAGGCCAGACCGGAGACATAATCTCTCCAGCGAGTCCTGGGTCTTCCCCGGGGTCTCCTCCCAGTAGGACATGCCCGGAACACCTCCCCAGGGAGGCGTCCAGGTGGCATCCGGATCAGATGCCCGAGCCACCTCAGCTGGTTCCTCTCGATGTGGAGGAGCAGCGGCTCCACCCCAAGCTCCTCCTGGATGACCGAACTCCTCACCCTATCTCTAAGTGTGCGCCCAGCCACCCTGCAGAGGAAACTCATCTCAGCCGCTTGTATCCGCGATCTCATCCTTTCGGTCACTACCCAAAGCTCGTGACCATAGGTGAGGGTGGGAACGTAGATCGATCGGTAAATCCATGGGGCCCGGCCGGGCCAAGCCCGAACGAATGACATGGGCCGTCCCTCCTGCAGACCCACCACCCACAGAGGGAGTCATAGGGGTCGGGTGCAAAGAGAACTAGGTGGCAGTCGAGGCCGGGGGGCCCGACGACCTGGTTCGTGTGGACATTCTCTGGCTCTTGGAACATGGAATGTCACTTCGCAAATACAATATAAGTAAGTCTTATTTGGATGTTGGAGTAAAGCAGCACGCATGGATGCAGACAAATAGTTAGCAGAATTTAACTCCAATTCTGTTCTATTTATGAGAGGCAGTGCATGGCACAGGAAGATGACTCAGCTCAACTCAACTCATCGTCACACTCATAGTCAAGTGTTTCGGTTTCCGCCAAGAATTTTCATTCCACCGCATCCCCACTTAGAAGGATCCATTTTCCAGTCAGAGACTCATTTCTGTTTATACCCGACAGAGGTGAGGTAGGAGCCTAGAATGGCTGGTCAGTCACTTTTACCTTTAGTCCCAACTCTCTTTCCCAGGGAGAGAAAGATCAACCATCCTGACTGCTGGAATCCATTTATCTATTGTAATATACCCTCTGTTTGCTTTGGTTAACAAAAGTAACCAAGCTGACACCCACTCAATGATCTTGTAAACTTTACGTGCACGCTTTTATTTTGTCTACACAACAAGTGTCTCCAATAAATTCTGGAGCGGTTGGTTTCCCTCCAATTAGCTGTCACAGTTGGGAACTTCGCTGCTAAACCACAACAGTAGAATCATCAGTTAGAACCCTAAGAAAACACAGCCTTGTGGTCTAGCAGCAAATTCGACATGGCAGTTACCAGGCACATTAGATTTAATGGGGCACATTATTTAACAAGCCAAACCGCCTTTTCCAAAGGAGCATACGGATCATAAAGACCAAGAATACGTAGACCATGAGTGGAATTCTAAACGTCCTGCAGAAAAATACTCCATACTCACACTAAGCAACAGTCTTATTCCAATGGCAGCTGTGAAGTAGGGTGCCAAACTGTCTTTGAGTAACCAACAAATTGTCTCAGAGCAAAAATATGGTGAAAATAAAAACACATTTCACACTGTCAATAAATAAACCACATGATGCAGTATTGTAATCATAATTCATCTTTTGTCTGCAATATATTTTGAAACTAACACAGGGCAAGTCCCCTGTGTTGTTATTTATTATGCATGTTCATCTTTAGATGAATTTATTATCACATATAGAATTAGAACAAGATCTACAGTGTTGTTGTAAAACAGTTGTCCATTCTTGTCATCAAACCTTTTTGTTACACTTGTTTCCTCTAAGGCATTTGGTGGTTCTAGAACAACTTTATAATAAATCCCACACACGGAGCAAACACATAAACTCTAGGTCATTCAACTCAAAGTAAATCAGTGGGTTCCTTAAGAATGCCATACATTTTGAGAGGGACTATAAAGACGTCAACAAACTCAAAGCAGAAATATTTTCTGTCTTAGCAGCCACTCGAGCATGCAGCCAAAGAAAAATTCTGATTCAAATCTGCTTCGACAATGTGTTAATGGTATTATAAACACTTCAATATGAACAGCATTCGGGGGGAAGTCCATACTTTCTGCCCTTGCACATTAAGAATTACAAACATATGGAAAGGTTTGCATATTTCAGAACACATGGAGTCAGGTTGCATGACTTCAGATAAATGGCTCCAGCAGCTTCAGTCATATTCTGATTGGTTGTAATCTTTAATCTGTTTTCGCAAAAGGCAACAAGGTTGCATCGATGGACAAAGAAGAAAAATGACAAGGTCAGATTCACCCATATTCTTAGAGGGATCAGCTTTTGTGCTTTGGCTGTACTGTACACAGTAAGTTTACTTACTGGACTCTAGAAATCAAAATGGACTACATTGAGAAACAGAATCAATCTATCCATCATCCATCCATCCATCTGTCCGTCCATCCATCCATCCATCCATCCGTCCATCCATCCATCCATCCATCATCCATCCATCCGTCCATCCATCATCCATCAAACATCCATCCATCCGTCCATCCATCCATCATCCATCCGTCCATCCATCCATCATCCATCCGTCCATCCATCCATCATCCATCCGTCCATCCATCCATCCATCCATCCATCCATCCATCCATCCATCATCCATCCATCCGTCCATCCATCATCCATCAAACATCCATCCATCCGTCCATCCATCCATCATCCATCCATCCATCCGTCCATCCATCATCCATCCGTCCATCCGTCCATCCATCCATCATCCATCATCCATCCATCCGTCATCCATCAAACATCCATCCATCCATCCATCCATCCATCCATCCATCCATCCATCCATCATCCATCAAACATCCATCCATCCGTCCGTCCGTCCATCCATCCATCCATCCATCCATCCATCCATCATCCATCAAACATCCATCCATCCGTCCGTCCGTCCATCCATCCATCCATCCATCCATCCATCATCCATCAAACATCCATCCATCCGTCCGTCCGTCCGTCCATCCGTCCATCCGTCCATCCATCCATCCATCCCTCCATCTGTCCGTCCATCCATCCATCCATCCATCCCATTTGTGGGGTGGAAAATGACTCATTCATTACAGTCAATGTGACACACAAATTTGTCTGATTATGTTAAACAAACGATAAAAAAAATCAAACTATGATTCTACAATTACATTCATTACATTTCCATCCATCCATCCATCCATCATCCATCCATCCATCCGTCCATCCATCCATCCATCCATCCGTCCATCCATCCATCCATCAAACATCCATCCATCCATCATCCATCAAACATCCATCCATCCATCCATCCATCCATCCATCATCCATCAAACATCCATCCATCGTCCATCCGTCCATCTGTCCATCCATCCCTCCATCTGTCCGTCCATCCATCCATCCATCCATCCATCCATCCCATTTGTGGGGTGGAAAATGACTCATTCATTACAGTCAATGTGACACACAAATTTGTCTGATTATGTTAAACAAACGATTAAAAAAATCAAACTATGATTCTACAATTACATTCAATGTTTTCATGACTTTAATGGAGCTATTTTTTGTGTAAACGTGACCGTGGAAAAGTCTGAAGCCGTCACAGTCATATAACTGTCAGTCGTCACGTTTTATGTAAACCACCGCTTATGAACTTGGTCTCTGCTTTTCTTCTCCTCTTCATGTCTTTTCTCCCTCCTAAAAAAGGCAACGTAGCGGACTGATCTGTGGACACTGTTTTGCTTCAACACAAGATGAATGTATGTGAATAATAATTTGGTTCCCCTGTGTTGTACACGGTTCATTTACTTTGAGAAATATATGTTAAATTGGGGGCTAAAAGTTCAAGGGGGATTTGCCGTTCATAGGTGCAGGAACGTACCACAAACCCAGGATGTGATGAGGGAATCGGAGGCTTCCCAGGTTGCACATTTGAATCATACACATCAACGTTGATCAGGTCAGGTCATGGGGGCAGCACTCTAGGCAAAGTTCAGACTGTCTTCTCAATGGAAGACCCCTTCAGTTCTAATAAGGCCTTCCAAAGACAAAGAAAATCCAATGCTCTACTCCATGGCCTCATCCCATGTAGACGATGTATCAATGAGACACCTTGCCAACGGCACCGCAAATTGCAACTCTTAATGTATAGGAGCAGCATGACTTCTCTGAGTCTCTCATGGATGACAATAGTTCCCACCTCTGAGGGAGAGTCTAGCTTCAAAGTAGGTGAATTTCAGTCAGTGATCTCCTGCGGTTATCAGTAGTGATGGATGAATGAGGCTTCATGAAACAGTGTTGTCATTTTTCAGATGCCACCAGATGGCACTCGTGGCTCTATAATCCCGGGCCTTTAATAACCATTTCAATAGCACCATTCACTTTTTAGTTCTAGAAACCATTTTGCAGATGAAATAGTTCCAGTGCCCTTCCACACACACTTCCACATTAGTTTTAATATATGAAACAAGGGATGGGCGATACGGACAAAAAAAAATTATCATGATAAATTCCGTCATTTGGGTTATAACTATAATTATCACGATAAATACATTTTCATTCTATTCTATGTGTTGTACAGTGTGTACAAGTCTGTACAGTCTCTCTTGAAACAGTTTTAGAGTGAAACATATTAGTGGAGTTTGTCTCCACATCATTATTTGTACATGTTGAAATATAATAGTTAACTCAGTGTAGAGATGAGAAATTCAATGTTTCACATATCTTGCAGAACCTGGTCGTGGCTGACAGACCACTCTGCCAGCTTTATTTAGGGGTTAAATTGAGGTGTCTGTCTGCTGCCCCCAACGTATCTCATGCTTCTTGACAGTTGACTAATGATGGACCCGTCTGAACACATTTCCAAGATGATTGTTTTTCAATACTTTAACCGAATCAGAATTTGTTGTTGGTCCCTAACTGATGCCGGGTTGTAGCAGGAACGCTGCCGATGAGAGTGTGTCCGTCCGTGATCAGTGGACCCTAATCGAGGACGCAGAAGAGGACGACACCGCCAATATTGGAGCGGCTGTCCGTGTAACACCCAACTATTTTCACCACGATGTTTTGCCGAGGCACCAGCGTAACAAGAGACCTCATGTGTTGATATGAACCTAGGCAGACGACCGCGTCAGAGAACCTATGAGGACCACTCCATCTAATAAAGCAAACACCAATCCAGAGGCTCATAGTCAACCAATGTTATTATCAGAGGTTTGCTGTATCAAAAATAAGTCTAAAACTACGATCGTGAACCAAAGTCCACAACTGTCACACGCCGGTGTCGGCTGTCAAACGCTGCAGAGCTGGAGAGCGCGGCGCTGTCATTGTCTCATCATATTAATATTATATCATATTCTCATCATATAAATCCAATGCTGCCGTGTGTTTATTTAGCATGAGATGTAGAATTCTCATGGCAGAGATTGTTGTTGGCGGTATATCGTGGACGATAAGTTATAGCCCATGCCTATCCAGTATGACACTGTCAATGATTCCAACATTGGTGACAAAGACTCCGAGTAGTATTGGGTTTATTACATGATGAGAGATTTCCAGATGTCGTTGTCTGACTTAGGAGTAGTTTAGTAAGTAACACGATTTAAAGTCAGATAGAACAACATTTCACATTGTCGTGATATAAACTACACTTTTCATTTATTTCATTTATTATTCATGATCGCTGTGAAGTCATTTTAATTCAAGAGAACACATCCACCTAAACAATGCCAGACTCAGGTCTAGTATCTGTATTGTGAGTCTGTTTCAATACAAAATACATTAAAAGTACACCCAAAGTGATATGTCCGCCGATGTCACACAGAGAACTAAGCGAACTGTATTTTTATTTAACCAGCATTTAAACACAAAATGATTCACTGACTGGAAACAGTCCCGTGATGCAGAGAACATAAACAGCGCTGCCTCCTCACTCACTATTTTGCATCTCAGTGCTTCTGTCCCAGTACTGTAAAAACTTAAATCTCGCATAATTTCAACGACTGAGCTCATCTAGCAATTATGAAACCTCATCAGCACATCTCTACTTTTGTAAAATTAATTAAAATTACAGAAGAACCCCTACAAACAAATATTATTGTGACATGCCTTCAACACACTTACGTATTGTATCACAAAAACAACACCTTGACTGTGCCAGTTACAATGTTCTGGTTGTGCATGTGCACTTTTTTTCATACTACAGTTTTCAAACTTAATACAAACATTTTGTCTTTCTCTGAATGCGATTGCATAATCAAACCTCAGACCTGCCAGACTAGCACCGTTACAGGGCTCTGTGTTTCTCCAAACACTCCAAGGTATCATAACTTTGTGCTCCAGATTGTGTTAATGACGGCACACCGATGTCCTCATGTTATCCTTAGAGGCCAGTGCCCATTAGAGGGAGGGCTGGAAAGTATGGAAAGTACAGTCGTAGGGTGACGGGAAACTGTTTTGCAAAACCTTTTTTTTTTTTTTAACAATGTGTCTACACAACACACACACGCTCACACACAAAGATAGCAGAGCTGTAGCAGCCTAATGATGGGAGAGCTGTTTGGAGGCTGCATGACTCTCACCCTGTGACCACTCCCAGTCGTGAGAACCGTGGCCCTGAGCTTGTGTCTGTGAGACCTCTCTCACACACAGCAGCGAACGTCAGTCAGAAAAATCAAAACACACATCAGCTTATAGAGGGGAGTGAGAAAATCTACAAAAGAACTTATCATACCTTTCCAGCAGTGCATATGGACCCGTGCCAACTATGCACCCTATAAAGCCCCCCTGCTAAAAATAAGTCCGTAAGGTATGTTTTAGAGCAGAATTTACGGTTTGTTTTTGGTGTTGTTTTTTTAACTCAGGCTGTGCCTTGCAGGATGACAAAAGCAGCCAAGTGTGAGTAACCGCAGTTATTTGTTAAAGCTTTTAATTGAAAATGTTGGCCGTAAAAGGTCCGCCATCCCCCCCAGTTAACATGGCCTTAAGCATAATGATTATCAGAGAAGTGACATGCTGTGCTATAACTTGTTCTGTAAGTAGTCTGAAGATACATTTGTTCTTCACTCCCTCTTTTTAGCCTATAAATCATACGTACAGTGAGTTGCTGGCATCCGAGGGTCCTGAACTCAATGACCTGAGCAGAGCTTGTGTTAACGTGTGGGTCTGTTGAGCATCACAGGTATCCGGGTTGTGTCATAATACTGACCTTATGCAATATTTAAGCATTTACATTTTGAGTTTTTTATGTTTTGATGGATCCAACTTCCCTGACATGAAAGGAAACAAATGAAAACTACGACATTAGAATACAAACAGCTACAGTTTTGATCATCAAACGTGAGGACTTCACCGTAGAGAAGCAAATCAAATACTGATCTCGAAAATCACCCAGAAAGAGCAGGCCTCCCCCAAGCATTCATACCAAACATAGCTGTGGTGAGGCATTGCTTTTGCAGCAGGGAACATAGAATGACCTCAAGTCGATCACAGCAAAGCTTTCTCACTTCTAAGGCATCAAATAATGACTCAAGCGACATTTGAGTCCCACATTGACGGTGAAGTTTTCCACGAGTGAAGGGACGTGCGCAGGGGAGACAATTGGATGCTCTCTCCAATAATAATCACGATATCACGAGGTATGCATACAGCTTCTATGACGATGCCATAGAAGTCATGGTGACGGAAATGTTCGAGACGCTTTATGTACCAGTTCACTCATCATAAATGACAGTGTGTAAGGAGCACTACCACATGGCTAGCCTTCATTGCGTGATCTGTCTTTCCAGCACTGCCACCATGTGACAGATACGATGTGTCTCACGTTGCTGCGTTGTGCATCAAGTACACGTAGTCAAACGTAGTCACTCGGCTACACTCCAAACACTAGATTAGGGTATGCATATTCACTAGCACAGTCACTCATCGAAGGACCCAGCAAACATACCAGAAGAGGAAATAGCGTCATACTCATTAGCAAAATAAGACATGATCAATTTGACGGAAGACGGAAACGCTCCAAAGGGCGTTCTTGTGACATGACGGAAATGCCCAGGCCACAGCTGGGACCTTCTCCAATTGAAAGCCTAACGCATCAACATGGAATGCCGAACGCTGACTTCTGCATCAAGTTGACGCCTTGACAGTGTGTTGATCCGAGCACTGGCATCAGATCTTTGCCTTGTCCTATTTTTTAGGGTTCATCGCTGCAGTGCCAGTCAAGTTGGAGCTAAGAGGATTGCTCATGCAGGAAATCAGGCGATAAGGGTTCATCCGATGCATTTTCAAGATCCTTTGATTCACATTCTACTCGTGAAGTGTCGGCCAGACAGCAGACTTTTACTTTGATGAGACGATAACAAGACTTTTTTCACACTTGATTAGCCACAGACAGTGAGAGAAGTGATCTAAATAAGCATCATTAAAAACATTTTGTTATAAATAACAAAAGATTTTCAACCCACTGACCCACGGCAGCTGCTCAAAAATGAACAAAAAGTTGTTGGAGGGACACAACGTCATCTTATGACTTGCGTCGGACTGATCAAGTAACTTTTCCCCGGGATCATTCCGTGGATGCCTCAACAATTCCGTGGTCCGTTGAGTGAACCTCATCATGCTCTGGAGAGAAACCTCTTCTGATGTGGTGAGTCAGCATTTCCAGAAAATTTCATTTGAAATCCGTCCACAGTCGAACAGATCATTCCCCAAGATCATATTCCGTCCTTGGTAAAAGCTGCAACAATTGAACAGATTAAACAAAATACCATGTCATGGTAGGTGTAAAAATAAATAAATAAATAAATAATGACTGCCCCATTCAACAAGATCGAGATCAAGGTCGGATCAAGGAAGATTAAACACGATCTGGCGAGAGATCCAAGGACAGGTATACTATAAGCCTTATTTCTGGCTGACTGACATGACATGACTGACACTGACATTTAGACACATTCAATATTGGAACAATTATTCCGAAATTATCCAATTCATGAGATATAGTTTTGCTTCTTGCAAGCCACAAAACAAAAAAATTGGCTCTGCTCAAGGTTGAGTACAAATGCAATTTATGCTATGTTTATGCTTTATGCTTATGCTTAAAATATGAAGCAGCCTTTCCGAGAAAGCATTTCAGTTGCCACACACTTGGTCCAAACCATGGGTTCAAGGTCATCAGGGAAGGTTATGCTTGCAGCCCCTCACTAACAAGACAAGATGCTAAGCTTCTCCATCCAAGCACACTGTCACGTGCCATCCAGAAAACTTCCACTATTTTTTGTCTGTTATATTAATAATTGTCTGTTATAATAATAATCATAAAAATTGACCAGAGGCAGAAAAAAGTTCACATATCATGAAAACTTGTCGATTTTTTTGTGTGTTTCAAAAAGGTGTAGTTGCATTGTTCAGTCAAGCAAATTCAAATGACAGTTCTTTGTTTATTGTTTACAAGAGAAACGATATTGTTGACAGTGTCAACATAAATCAATAAACCATCGATCACCAAAACCAGTCCAGCCATGAGCACACCGTTAGAATGCACGAGGTGTCCTGAACACTGTGGTAGTGAACAACACGACATACCTCTGACTTCCAGACGACGTAGGCGTGAGATGTGGCGGGCTGGACGCGCTTCTGAAGCCATCTCCGCGGCGAGAAGAGGCTACCCGTGCTCCCGGGAGGCAGAAAGGGTAAATCCCCGGCTGTATTCCTTTTGGTCCGCTTCACGATATCATAGTCGAAGTGAAAGTTTGAGGAAGGAGAGAGATCCAGCGGTATAGACGGAGTAGACAAGGATGGCGTGATGGGCTCCTTCAGGCTCAAAGCTTTGTTGCGCGCTGCCGGCTTGACGGAGAGTCGCTCCGGGGAGGCACGTGTGCCGCTGGCCGCCTCGCCACCGGTGCCACACTGTCTGATGATAGCGGGGTCCAGGCTGCGCGTCTGCCGTAACCGCCGCTTGGCCAAGGCTTTGGATGCTGGCGAAGAACAGGAGAAAACGCTGTTGAGAAGTCCACTGGCCGCGGACATGTTTCTGCTATTTGGCCTTCACATCAGTCAAAGTTCTCCAGGAATCCGTGGTTCCCCCGAACTGACGCGGAGACGAGGGCAGCAACATTTGGCCGCCGAAGCTGCGCAACAGTGAGGAGAGTATGTTCCTCTACTGGACAAACCCAGGGTGAAGTAGAGGCTCGGGTGGGGGTGGAGGGCTTCAGAGTACCTGAGAAGTACGCGCGCCTTGATTTGAGAAGAAGACTCTCCCTTCAAGTCAAACGTCTGAAATGAAAATTGGGTTTGGTTATTATAATATGATAAAACGAGGCGTAAAGTTACATGCTTAAAATGTATTGCTGGATCATGTATTGTTACACTTTATTCCCAATATAAATATTGGAGGATCCTTTTAACTTGAGGAAGTGCATACGAACAGCGTAGTGAGCATGTCTTTGGAAGCTTCGCACTCCATTCGAACCCGGAACCTTTTTGCTGAGAGGCAGCAGTGACCATTGGTCCACTGTGCTGCCCTGTGGAAGAACATGTAAACAAGACATAAAAGCACTTTATTACAAGGCATTCTTTCAGGGGGAGAGCAAGTACTGTTAAAGGAGTAATGTTAATGTAACATGTCAACATATATTTCTCACAATGGGGGGAATGTGAAGTATAATTTTCATAAAACAAAGAATAATGAATAAAAAACAAAAATACACTTTCTATTGTAGTTTTGCTCTGTCCTCTTGAGGGTAAAATAAAGGCTGGCAAAGGGCCTCATGTGGCCCACAGACCACGCTTTGATGGTAAAATAGTAGGTTTTTGTTCCAACCGATTGAGCACACGCAGTATAACCATTGAGGTTTCAGCTAAAACAAGACTGATAAACTGAGCTCACTCCGAGTGACACGTGAAAAGGTGTACTTTTCATTGGTTGGAACAAAAACTTGCACCCACTGTAACCTTTGTGGAACTACTTGCCGATTTAAACAATGCGTGCTTACTCAGCACGATGGTTCTTTTTCAAAAATGAAGTTGAGAGCAATCAGAGGCAAGGTCAGGATTTAGCTCGGAACGGGAATAGGAGTATTAATCCTCTTCTTATATTAATCCATCTTGCTGCGTGAGAATAATAGGCCTAACAGTGCGGGCTGCTGGGTGCTATTATTAGCCCCGCAATAATCAAATTAATAACTGTTCTAAATTCACCTGGGGCCCAAGCACATGTACATTAGTCCTTGTTTACACAGATGCTGGGAGATAAACTCCGTCTGCACTGGGTCCCAGTGAGCAAGATGGAAAGCGGTTGGAGGGCGAGTGTGTGAAAGTATGGGAAAAATGAGAGGAGACAGCAGGAGAGCTAAGAGGAGGGTGCCGGACGTCTGATAAAGGAGCTTATGAAGCTTTGCAGCATGAAACACTCACACACATCCGAACAACACAGCATGACATGACACTGATAACAGCTGAGATAAAGCGGACCGGTCTAAAAACAGGGCACGAGGGAAGGGGGTCGAAAGAGACATGTCATGTTTGCCAAAACAACCTTTCAAATGTGTCAACACCAGACTATTGTCACTGATAGATAGATAGATAGATAGATAGATAGATAGATAGATAGATAGATAGATAGATAGATGATAGACAGACAGACAGACAGACAGACAGACAGACAGACAGATAGATAGATAGATAGATAGATAGATAGATAGATAGATAGATAGATACACAGATAGATAGATAGATAGATAGATAGATAGATAGATAGATAGATAGATAGATAGATAGATAGATAGATAGATAGACAGACAGACAGACAGACAGACAGATAGATAGACGCACAGTTTTCCAGTGCCTGGGTGCAGGTGAGTAAATCATCTGACTTATTCTTCAAGCTAAGAGTTTTATTTGTTCTCTCCTTATTTGGTAGTCAACTGCATGAGGAGTCTGTTCGGAACTAGGATGTATTGTCCTTGACAGCACTAATAAGCAGCTTTTCTCTGTACTTGTAAATCATAATTAAAAAAGAAAAGTCTTTGGAATACAGTGAAAATAAGACGTAACTTTGGGTCAATAATAGTAAAGATGATATCAACCTCAAATCCTGGCCAAGAGGCATAGATTTATGTGACTCATCTGTTACTGAAAGCCAAACTATCATCTTGAACCGCTAAAACACACTTGGTTTCTGGTTACTTATTTTAAGATGGAGACCTTGCAGCAGAGTGAAAACATTGCCCTGGGAGTTATTAATAATTTCATGGCCAGCTCCTAATCGCACACAGATGGTGTTTTTGATTGACAGGACGTAGACCTGGTGACCTCTGTAATACCGTTCGGAATACTGGAGCGTTTAAGAAGTTACATCACCACAATCTACTGTAATCTTGAAGACAGAAGTGAAAGATGGTGTTAAAAGTGTTGAGTTACATGCAAACAAATAAAGCAATAAAAAGAATGCTGGTGATATACTGACATCTGCTGGTGTGGTATCTGAGAATCCTATAATCAAGGACAGAATAGTAATAATAATAATAATAACAATAATAATAATAATTAGTGCTGTCATTTTAACGTGTTAATACGATTAATTAATTGCGCCGCAATTTAACACGTAAAAAAATTGAACGCAATTAATTATGAGTATCAACGGTTCTTCATTTTGCCTCATGTTATACTTCTAATATTCATTTTTAACTGCTATATTGAGCTTAAGTGCCTATTTGAGACAGCATTATTTTAATTCAGAATGTTATTTATTTAACTGAATCGCTGTGTTTGTATTACATTTTTGAAAACAGCCTTATTTTATTTATTTAACTGCGTTGCTGTTTTACATTTTTGAAGACAGCTTTATTTTATTCATTTCACTGTATTGCTGTATTACATTTTTGAATAATGCACCTGCACCATATTTTTTTTAATTGACTGACAGCGCTAATAATAATAAAGAATTATCATCATGTAGAAATACACATTCTATGGCAGTCATTGACAACCAGGTAGACTCACGGGAATATGAACACACTATTTGCTAAGCTTTTGGTTTACTGTTAAGGAAGGAATTGTATTCTAAGGTGAACACAAAAAAGAGCTTAGGTTCAATCAAAGTTTAGCGGAAATATTTCCCACGTTTTACCGGAGAGTTTATGTTATCGATTTATTGTGACGTACGCTACCAGAAGGTGCTACAATTCTTTGGTTAATCGAAAGAGAGTAAATGTAACTGAACCTATTTGCCTGAAATACGTTGCAAGATTTTGAGCGGAAGTGCAACAATTCCAAGTTACCTTGAACGCAGCACGAAGTATCCTCCTCGGCAACAGCGCCACTCTTCCGCTGTCAGTTCGCCAGAGGAACAGCACCTCCCACATACACACACACACGCAGGAAGAACCGAGCTCGGCAGGGAAAGGGTTAAGGAGTTCATCCCGATCGATGCTTCTCTCCCACACGTAGCCATGAACAAATGAATTCGCGGGGAATTAAATATCAATTTCATAAAGGAGAAAAAGTCTTGTGCTTTGAACCGGATCCCACCAAGGCTAAAGTGTTGTATGACGCCAAGGTAAACAGCATCTAAATTGTCTTATGCAGGGAAACAATCCGATCGAAAACTCAATTGAAGTCCAGCCTCTGTCCTCCAGACCAGACTCGTAGTCGACTATCATTTCACAGTCCAGCAAATGCGGCTGCTGGGAGGTTGTTTTCGTGTCAACAACGCATTTGCTCGCTCCTACCGTTCTTCGTCGAGACCGAGAGCGGTTCTTGGTTGATAGATTCCGCAAAAGTTGGCGTTATTTTTGCCTCATTTTTTGGCCAGGTATGCTTAAAATACACTTCAGGTTTCGACCAATGAACCAACGTTGAATATTCCTCAAACGGCAGCAAAACAATGCCGTTAGCTTCCGTGCGACAACCGTCATGTCAACGTGCTGCGCTTTGTTTACACTTCCGTCTGTCATGAGAAAGAATGTTTGTGTATTCCATTGCACTTGTCCGAGCGCAGTCTTCCTTATTTCATCGTAATTTAAGCTTACCCCTTGATAACATACCTGTTCACATTTATCGTGACGGTGACATGTTAGCACGTTAGCATTAGCATTTCTGACGTAAGTAGTCTCAAGCGCAGCATATCGTTCGCTTGACATTACATCGTATTCACCAGAAAAAAAGTATTTTTTGTGTTATATTTTTTGTCAAATAGTGTATCCAGTGGGGTGAATCATATGCTTTACTTTCCAGGTCATTGATGTATTGATTGGTTCTGATGATCATGGAAGGAGGATCCCAAAGTACCTGATTCATTTCAACGGTTGGAACAGAAGGTGGGGAACAGTGATATTCCCAATACTCAGCAGCCATTTCTGTTGGTTCGTGTACAGTAATGCACTGTTTGTTCATGTCCAGCTGGGACCGGTGGGCAGCGGAGGATCATGTCCTAAGAGATACTGAAGAAACTCGAAAACTGCAGCGGAGGCTGGCCAGAAAAGCTCGCATGTAAGAACATCATATTCATGGGATATGTTTAGTTATCTTGACTAGATTATAAGTCGTGGTCAAACAAAGAAGGAGGTCAATCCCTTACATTAAAAATGGACAAGTAACGTCATGCAACTTGCAAGCCTGTGTGATAATACAAGTTGTTTGGTTTTGAGTTGAAAGCAAGCGTTCTCTCACTTCTTTTACCCGTCGGTTCAAGGAAGAGAAAGGGATGGACAAAGCGGCGTCGTCGTCAGCCTGGAACTAAGAGCTCTGTGAAGGATCTACCAAAGGAGGACGACAGCGATGATGCTTGTGAGGAACTTGACTGCCTTTGGCCCTGTCTCTTTTGGAGTGAAATATACTGATCGTTTTTATATTCCATCCAGGTTTGATATCCTCTTCGGGAAGCAGCGAGGGTGACGATTCAGATCAGGACTCGTCCAATAGCGGGGACAGCGGCTTGTCAGAAAATATAAACAAAATGGTGAATGACGAGGTCCAAGTATGTAAAACACACGTTTGTTATGGTGTTTATTTGACAGGAATATTTGCTGATGTCCCATGTGTTGCATTGTAGAGCGTTGATCCAGACATGAATGTGAAAATGGAGTGCGAAGATAAAATGGTTCATATTGACATCAACATCCCTGACGTTCTCAAGAAAGCTCTGGAGGACGACTGCTTTTACATCAACAAGAGGAAGAAGGTTTACTGGAAGAAATGCTGAAAACGCTCAAACAGATGATTTTCAGAGGGGTGTTTAAAAGTTTATTTCTTCTTCCTCTGCCAGCTCGTGATGGTTCCGTGTCACACGAATGTTGTTCATATCCTGGAGTCTTATGTGAAGCACTTTGCTATCAACAAGGCTTTCATGGTCAACGAGCGGCACCGGCGTCAGCAGGGCACCACACAGAATAGCAGCCCGCAACCAATTCCTCCAGAGAAGAGGTGAGTCAAGCTTGTCGCAGCTTTGTTAGTGTGTCATCCATACGTAACTCCAACATCGAGCCAAAATCAATTTGAACTTTCTTTTCCTGAGTGATGTCCAACATTGTTGTTCTCAGTGAGGACTTGTGTAAGGAAATGGTGGATGGATTGAGGATCACCTTTGACTTCACCTTACCCATGATCCTCCTCTATCCATGTGAGCAAGCTCAGTTTAAAAAGGTCAGCTCCTCCAGAATGTTCATGTCTATCAACGAGGGTTCCCCATGTTCCAGCAAGTGAGTTTAAAACGAAGTCTAGTGTCTTATTTGAAAGCTGTGGCTCCGACTGAGAGTCTCTGTCTTTGAAGCGCCCAGAGGGAGCGCAGCCCGAGTCCACCGGGTCACAACCCGCCAACACCTCAATCTACAGACAGCCAGCCAGCTCTGAGTGACATCTCTGCCATCACGCCCCCTGCCCCTGCTGCTCCTACCCCGAAGAGACGTCGCCACCCTGACATGGACTGCATCTCGTTGACCTACCAGAACCAGCAGTCGCAGTCTCTCAGACGCTCGACCAGAAACACATCGGGAGGTGACCGGCCTGTTGAGGGAAGCAGTGCAGGTGAGATTGTTTATCCGAGGAGTGAAGAATAAAGAAAATTTGCAGGACTTTTGAACCGCTTGTTTGACAGGTGGCGGTAGTGCTGCGGCATCCCCACAGCTCAAACGGCGGGCTGTTGATACTACTGCGCATCCCAAGTTTCTCCTCAACCTCGACAGAAGTAAGTGACTCAACCCTGTTCATTGGCCCGTTGATTTTGAGACTGCGCCAGATGATGCGTAAGAGCAAGACTTGACCTTTAGATGGCAGCATTGTGCTGCTTTTTATTGCAACTAGCAGCTATTGCATGCTATAGTGCATTCTGGTGTCTGAACAGGGAGAAGGTCATTGGTTCATATACAGCCCTTTGGTTTTCTATATAAAAGGAAAACAAAGTCAGCATCATCGGTGAAATATAATGTGATCTTACACCCTATTTTATTGTAACAGAAACCCCTGGACACAGCGGCTCATCTTCACCGTTACCTTGGACACCGAGGAAAGAGCGAAGCGGAGCTCTCTTTGGCCTTGGTAGTCGGAGAAACAATGAGCTGAACGAGGTGAGGAAACAGGTCCATGATGGATCAAAAATATCATTTGTCCGTTGTTGTTATTGAAAGTGCAACTCAAGAAGAACACACATCTTAAAAGTGTGTTCTGCCCTCCCAGGTTCTGAGCTGGAAATTGACCCCTGACAACTACCCTTTGAATGACCAGCCTCCTCCACCATCGTATCTGTATGGATCACAACATCTCCTGCGACTTTTTGGTCAGTTTCCGCTTCCTATTACCATTTTAAATCTTATTATTTTCAAATTCATAATTCTTCATTTTCATTTTGATACAGTGAAACTTCCAGAGATATTGGGAAAGATGCAGATTCCTGAAAGAAATCTTCGAGCTCTGGTCAAACATTTGGAGCTTTTTCTGAGGTGAGTGCTGATGTGTCTTGAAAAGCCTAATGTGGGTATCAAGGGAGGCCACAGAGTGAGCTGTACTGACCCACTCGAGCCTAACCTTTTGAAATTAACCATGGGATCAGGTGGATAGAATCAAATTTCCTTAGAGATTTAAGTCATCAGTCTTTGAAATTCACAGTTGAATTCAAAGCCAGACCTTTTTCTTTTTTTCCCTCTCTGACATGGTTGGATGTAAGCGATTCATTGTTGAAGTTCAGTTGTTTCGTGACATTAATGTCACAATCCAATTGGAAGTAAACTGAGGAGATTCAAATCTCTCTTCAGTTTCTTCTGTCCCAACAATCCCAGACATCCTCCTGTCAACTTTTATGATTTTATGAACTAATTGTTGTTGCGTGGTGATAGTGCCTCTGGCTGGACTGTCTGGTGTTTGAATGCATTTGTTTCATGGGATGATGAATGTGTTGGAGCACTGGAAAAACAAATATAGTATGATGACTACACAGAAATGAGCCCTTGAATCGTCTAAACAAAAAGGCAGGAAGTGGAATCAGAAGTTTGGAGAGCATCTGCGCTGGCGGCTGTGGGAGGGGGCTAAGGGATGGAGTGAGGAAGAGCATGTGTCCAAGGGAGGGAGATGAGTGAGCGTTACACAAGCGCGGGAGTCTAATCTTTAAATCCTCCCTAGCGATCTTCAGTTTAGCCGGTCGCAAACCTGAGGGATTTAGGTCTTCTTGTCCTCTAATCAAACATATGCAGTACGCCCCTCTGCCGCTGGGTAGTGCAGCGCTCCAGCGATCTGCTGAACTTGAAATGAGCACGTTGAATTGCATTTTTTCAGTCTCAGATCACAAAAACAAAAAATCCTTTTTTTAAACTCCTCAACAGTAGAGATATATACGATCTCAGTGGGACGCAAAATGGAATGCCCGCTGCCTTTGGGAAAGCCTTCAGCTTCCTAACTTTGAGATCAGCCAAGTGGCAGATTGTGCCGAGTGAGCAAAAAGTGATTGATGTCATGGAGACTGAAGTGCATTGCACCCTGGGATTTGGCCCGAGTGGGTAGCGTGCTTTGCTTTCTCGGCAGGAGTGATTGTGATTCAGCATGTGTGTATATTTATAGCCACACTAATTTATGACAAGTATGGCTGACGCCCTTTCTCTTGAGTTAGCACGCCTGCAGAGCCATTACAGGTTAGCCAGCGCTTGATGCTTGGACATACACTCAACATATATATTGGAACATCATTTCAAAAACACAGTCTAGTTATTATGGCATTCGTTGCACCTGAACTAGATCTTGTTTTTTTGTTGTTGTTTTTAAATATATATATACATTCTTAACTTTTCCCCTGATGATGATAATGTGTTTGCATTGAGATTAGGAAGGCCAGTGGAGCTAAGATGAGATGGCAAGATTTAGAGGATTTGGCCGAGTAGCGGATACTAAGAAGATTCCGGATTAGTTTTCCCCACAACTGATTAGATAGGAAGGGACGGGCGGGGTGGGCGGGGGTGGGGGGTGGTTGACTCGCAGACTGCTGCTCGGTCATGTTCTGTCGTTTTCAATCCCAGCATTTGTTTTAAAGGTATAGCTATGTACATGAAGGCTTTGTCTGTGATATATTACCCCGTCACTCAAAGGCCACGGGTTCAGGGATTTTGTCAAATGCCCTAAAATAGCTCGGAAACTGAAGCATTGCGCCGTAGAAGTCTGATTCCGACAGCATGAATTATGTTGGACAAAATTGAAATAAATTGTTTCTGAAATCAACTCTCTAGTGAAATGGATTCACAACATATCATATTTTCAGGCTTCAGTTCAACTCGACCGATTGTGAACTGTAACTTCACATCATTGTTATGATATGATCATGTCTTACAGTGTTATTGAAAGTGTAGTTTGTCGCAGACTCCCAACTGTTAATACTGAAGTACAGAATTTTACTGAGCTAGTACAGAGGCAAACACAGTTAGCCATTTATAGGGCCAGAAACTGCGACTGGATCAGAAACTAGAAGAAGAAACCAACTCCTGCTGAGGAGGAACATTAAAGATGAGGGAACCTCTACAAACTACGGTTGTTCCGATCAGTCGATCACCGACCATGATCGGCCGATCTCAGCGTGATCGGTGAATGCCAATCACTACCTGTCACTGCCGATCACGTGAAGCCGCTGGTGGTGATGCGTCCTCTCCTCCCTACTTGCTGCCCACTGGGCTGCAGCGGGTCTGCCTTGAAAGTTCTTTTAGTCTGTAAAGTTTGCATCCTGCAGCACATGCACAGGAAAATACTGTGCCGGGAAAGGCATCAAAATTCAATACGCCATTTAAAGCGCTAGCACTTGACAGAGCACAGAGAGTTTTCTTGGCTCATGAAAGTAAGACCGCTAGTTCCTCAGCATCAGGCTGTTAGTGCAGCTGACACGCGCCGGTCTGAGCGTGACATTCGGAATGATAAGGAATAATTATTAATTTCACCAAGCTGTTTGACCAGCCTTTCTCAGGCGTCATTTATGCGGAGACGGAAAGGACCGGATCAGTCACCTTTTTGGACGCAACGTTCGCCAGCCACCTGAATCTGAAACTTTTGAAAACATTGAAACTTTCATAAATGCAGTGGTCTCTAGGACATAACACAGACGCAAGAAACCATGGGTCACAGATGGCAATATGAGACATGGAGGTGAAGGCAGTACTGTTGATGAAGTGGTAGAAATTCCATTCAGTTATGCTTTGTTTGCTCTGCGTGCAGTAGCTACACAAACTTCGACAACCATCACATTTGCAAAACAAATGAAATCACCTGGACGTGAACCTGCAACCTTGTAATGTACCCGTTCCAGAACCGTGTCAGTCACCTCTGTATGTTTATGGACAGTGGGAGGAAACAGGAGGACAAATTCCAGACAAATACGGCCGAGGTTGCTGCCAAACACCTGGAGTCGATTCTGTGACTTTCTTACTGTGAGACTGCAGCATGAATCACTGCACACTGTGCAGCTACAATTATTGATATAACATTTAGTGTCGTACCGGGGGGGCGACAGAGAGGTGCATTAAAAACAATAATTGAATAAAAGCGTTTTCGCTTGAGTGTATCACCAGAGATGAAGAAGCTAAAACCTGTGTTCTTGCTTTTACATTTGGTATCTACAGCACATGCTATTCCACTATCTATAGCATTAGGATTTAAATGTATGGATCGCTGAGTTGCAGACGTCCAGTTTGTTTTGTGTAAAATAAACATTTTTAAAGGCTCATTTATTTATTTATTTATTGACTGCAGGCTAAAATCCGCTCACTATTTCTCCCATCTTCTGATTTATTTCTGAATTGTGTAACAGATGGAAGTTGATAAGTTGATTTGTGTCATCTATATAGCTGTTTCTTAACTGTTGGTGTATGAATAGCTGGATATTGTGTGAGCTATGGTTGTCATGATACTAAAATGGCAATCTCTCTATCGATATCCAGGAAGCTAATGGGGTCCAGTACCGTTATCAATACTCCAAAACAGTAACAACGTTAGAATAAACAGCAATTGTAATGCAAGTCCCCTCTACTTTCCTGTAATGTTGTTTTCTTGCTCCTTCTTCTAGGTTCTTGGCTGAGTTCCACGAGGACTTCTTCCCTGAGACGGCGTACGTGTCCTCATCAGAGGCGCATTACAACATGAAGCAGCCGAGGTCCATTTACTGATGGAGCTATTTGGTTTTCTCTTCGCCTGGTCTTTGCCAGTGATCGGACTCGTCGCCAGAATTCTTGGACCATTTCTTACTCAGCCCAAGTGGAACGTTCTAACATGCTACTAACCCACGAATGATCTGGTTCTGCCTCGCTCTCACTCTCCTGCCAAGCAGCGTTTCTTCCAAGCCGCTGTACTGTCTGCAACTAACATTGGATTGATGAAGGAGGTCCAGTGTCACACTTTGCCCAAAGTAGCGGATCGATGCTGGACACACCCTCCTCCCTTCTCACAGTTTGGGGCAAAGAACTGTCTTGTCTCTTTCTTGTAAACTGTATTAACCACAAAGGGACATCAGTTAACTGACATCCAATGACTCATTCATCCTCCTGTAATATTCCTAACTCTCGCCACAAGTTTCATTCTCAACATGAACTCATCTCCTCCATCTTGTCTTGGCCTTTCGCTCGCATGGTCTCCCTCCAACCCACTTTCCAACTCTTTCCAAGTCAAAGTTGTGAGTATAAATTGTGACGTTTTTCAACTTAAAAATGTGCCCATTTTTAACATGTTGGAAGTGGGAGCTCAGTGTGCTTGTTTGTATTCACACTACTTGAAAAAAAGGTTTGTCTTCGGAGCTGACAAACACTGGTAAATGGTCGTCACTGTTGGCTGCTTGTAACTTCCTCATTACGTTTGTGTACCTCAGCCTTGAAACTGTTTACGGTTCATGACAAGATTTTATATTTGCATATGTCACCAGATGGTTGGTGAAATGACATATCTGGGCAGTAAGGTGTTCAAAAGAGGGCATCAGTTCACCTGTGTTTTCATGTTCTGAGACGGCGAGTTAAAGCAGTTGGACATGGTGTCGTTTACAGTTGGAAAATGTGAATGGAGTTCATATTTTGGAAATAAAATGATGATTAGTAAAGTTTCCATCTTTCATCTGGCATAGCCATGTGTTGTCGACACGCTACACAGCAGGCTTTGTGAGCATTCGTATTGATTTTAGGTCATAACACATCTTGAAGCTAATCGTAGATAAAAAGTCAAGTAAAATAGCAAAATATTGTGCTGAAGTTACAGTCTTTGTGTTTGGGACAGTTTAAATGTGAGATAAAATGTTTAATTTTTAACATGTTTCCTGGAAATGTATTTACTGCACATCCGAAAAGTCTGCTTTTTCCACATTTTTGTCCTCAAATTCCAGCTATTTTATTACAAAAAGAAAAACTAAAGTGCTGTTTACAAGGAAACCATCGAATTTGCTACCGTTTTGTGTCGGAAGCTTGCTTCTTGGTGTCAGCGCTGCCTGAATCCAACAGCTTCTAGAAAGAGGCTCCTGAGTGGAGCTATTGTCGCGTGTTGAAAGCTCCGAAAGAAATCTCATTTCATTGCCTTTTCCATGAGGCTCACAGTTGAACTCTGATGATCCTTGCAACGTTTAATGCATCTCAGTTGAAGAAATCTGGAGTAGCTCCCAAACTTGGCATCCAGACTTGCAGCTGTTCTTCCAGTGGCACAGTTCATGTTTTCCCATTTTTCAATAAAGCTGCAACATAAAACATGGAGGAATTGCCGTTGAATCCTCTGAAGAAAAATGTCTGCCTTATTTTCCCACATCGTCCACCGTGAATGAGGTGTCTCTTGAGTTCACTACATTCAATGTGTGTCTGTGCCGTTGTCAGAAATGGTAAGTGTTCATGAGATCACACAGTTGTCTTGGCCGCGCATCCATTATGCACAACTGCCGTTCCACCACATCCCATGGTTTCCATGGAACAAGCTCAGTCGACTGGAAGCCCTTCGAGTTCACTGTCAAATAAGAAAAAAGTAAGTGATGATCCAAGACATGCAGAGGTGGAGAAACTCAGATGGGAGTGCGCTAGACTGAAAACATGAAGGACTCTTTGGACTTTTGGTGACATTGCCTGGTTAAAATGTAGTCAGGCTAAACAACACACTAAGTATAATGATTCATTGCTGGCTAATATGCAACTAATAAATGTACGAATAATTACTATATATAGTAATATATTTTCCCTCATCTCCTTTTTATTCAGTGTTTCATTCCCCATAGACAATTCTACTAAAATAACAAAATAAAATGGAAAAAATATCTTAAACAACGCTTTAATGATTTATATTGTATTATTATATTATAATATATTTATATAAAATTACAAAATTATATATGCTTAGTATATTTTAAGTGTATGACATTGTGGAGTAATTGCACTTTTTCCTATTTTTTTCTCCTTGTTTTATAATCCTATAATCACAAAAATGAAGTAAATTTTAAACTTTTTTCTTCTGACTATATGGTTCGACGGCCCCTCGCAACAGTCACAGTACTGTATGCAATGCACACACTTGACACGACACAACATTCGACTGCAGATATCGTAAGACCTCCAAACCAATGAACCTTGTGTTATCTAGCTGTGGATGTGGATGTGCATGTGCGTACCTTGTTCCCAGCTGTGCTTGTGGGAACCAGATTTTTGGAACCCACTCCTTCTTGTGGGGACGTTTTTCCGTTTCAAAATAACAGGGTCTTTATACATGAGTTGAAGTTTGGTTGAGAGTCCTGGGAAAGGTGAGCCATTTGTTTTGGATCGGTTAGGTTGAGACGCCGGGGACAGCATTATGGCAATGTGCGGTCATCACAAAGATTGTAGTACAAATGTGTGTGTTTGTCTGTTTTCGCCGGCGTAGGTTCATGATATAGCGGAAAAAATGTCTGAAATTGTGAGGCAATACAGTTCCACACAAGTTTGTTATGTGAATGTTGTACAGCAGTGCAAAGTTTCCAGTCCACATACATCACACTCCCGACCTTCACTATAGTGGAAGCTACCGTATACAGTTTTCTACTGACACAAAGCCGTAAACCTCAGATGTCAAACTGATGCAGTGCATTGACTGGATGCATCTATAAGTTCACATTAAGCATTTTTGTAAATTGGATTTGAAATGCTGAAAGGCTCTTTCACACTGCTTTCTATGGAAGTCTCTTATTCTATTCACTGTATCTGTGAGATGCCATCCAACCTGGCTTCCCCACATTAAGGTGCTAATGGTTTTTCGTGGTTAGCCCTAATGTCATTCCGACTGGGTCAGGCTACTTGTAATGAACCGCATATCACTGCAACCCAAGAAGGCTCTTTCCCTCCTGCCGCTATCGTGTAACCGCAAAAGCCACCAGTTCAAGCCTCCCAGAGCATCCTGAATCGATTTCTGGTCCTGGGCCGTCTCTATCAACTTACACCATGATTCAATTCTTTCCACGCTTTGGGATGGGCAACTTGCCTCCTAAGTGGTGGAGACTGCACACTTCTTGCTCATGTTCATTGGATTACTTTTGTGGCAGGCAACGGTGCCTTTTCGTTCAGGCTGTTGGTGTCAGTCTTCAGCTCTTTGGGCTCCTCACACTGTCTTCATGTCTTCGTCCAAGTCGTTTTTAGCGCCTCTGAAAACATTCTCCCTCCAATTTTACACTTGCAACATCAATCTGGGCGACGCATGGCAAGAGACTAAGGGAGCCGCCAGCCCTGCCGGCTCTTGCGACTCGTCTTGGACTTCTTTTGACCGCAGCACTGACCTCACTTCGGTCAGCTCGGATCAAATTTTAACCCCTGGGTCATCGGCAGGCCATTTTGAAGAGCGGAGCTTAACAACGGCCACAGCACAGGTGCCACGCGAAGTCAAATCGGTGGTGTGGAGGGAAACGTCGTTCCTTGGAAGCGATGAGTAAGTCCCGATGTTCATATATCTTGGGTTGAAAATGATAGCGCTGCATGAACCTTTGTCTAAAGGTACTGGTCTCTCACAGAGTTGGAAAAAAGTACCATTATAAAGGACATCTAAAGTACATCGAATACCATGATGTATGAGTTTAGAGTCAGTAGCTCTGACACACGTCAAAAAGCACAATCAGAAGTGGCAGAGTTGAAGGTAAAGGAGGCGAAGGAAGAAGCGGAGGACAACCACTGAGGTTTGTGAATGCGATAAAGGAGGTTAAGAAGGAAACCCTGGGATATGCAGAAACACAAGAAAACTGTCACCGGCTATGTTCAGATTATTTTGTGGCTGGATTTTCAAGGCTCAGCTGTGGTGGAAAAGGTCTAGGGTTTAGATACCTTTGTATTTCATCATTATTTAATGCAGTCCTCCTGTTCTCAGAGGAAAAAATCCACAGCTGAAATGACTTTCATCTCTCACAGTCTGTAAAGGGTGGAATGTCCTCTCCAAGTTGGAGGAGTTCACCTGTTCACGTCTGGGATAGATGGAGCATGAGATTGACGGGCAGATCAGTGCAGCACCAGGCAACCCGTTCTCACTCCCTTGGTGTAGTACATTGATGAAAGTGTTAAAGTGGACTTAGGCAGAGGCCAAAGTCAGCCTATGGGAAGCTCTCACCCTACATTACACCTGCTGTCACCGGGCTTATACTGGATATAGCTCCTTATGTGGCTCTCCTCCTTAGTGACAGTGCTGTTGAAGTCACCGTCACTGAGGGGCTTTATGTACCAAGTGACACATTATATAGAGTTAAAAGGAGCGCCATTCCATGGCGATGTCAGCCTCCGTCTTCCTTTTACGCAGTGTGCTACCCATGGTGTCAGGAGATGCTCCAGGAGGCGCATAATAATAAGCCCAATGCGTCACCATGGAAGCGAGGATCTGTTGCGTCATGGTGAAGAAAGAGCTGAGCCGAAAGGCAAGACTTTCAAGATCGTGGTCAATTGCGGCCAAAATGAGTTTCTCCTCCGAGTGTCTCAGTTAAACCGAAGAGGTCATTTCGGTAGGGACTCAAAGTAGAATCCGAGTAGTTGGAAGCGTCCACCTGGGAGGAAGACAGTCTGGGTCTCTTTGCTCTGGCTGCTGTCCCCGTGACTCGATCTGGGATTACATATCATTTTGTTTTTTATTTCTGTTGTCGCATCATCACCATTAAACTGTGAGACTTACTTGGACTGCCTTCAAAAACCTGCGATTCTCATCAATTCCACACAGCCTTAATCCCCTAAAATGAAATGAACGGTGAGATTATTCCTATAAAACGTCGTTTCATCAGAGTGTTGATGGATATTTGTTTCCTCTGATTCATCATAAGTAGCTCTGTTTCTGCCAGGCCAGAAGGGAGAAAAAAACAACATCAAATTACAGTTTTAAAACATGTAGGTTATTTATCTGTGCCATGTGGGAATACAGTCTCCTCCACAGCAATTTGTCTTCCATAGTGTTCGCTACGCTCTCGTCCTCATTTGGCGTTTAATCTGTCAGGCCCAATTCACAGACAGAATCACACTCTGAACTACATTTCCTGGATGGGAATTTAAGATCACGCCAGTTTCAAAGCTGCAGGAAAACGTATGCTGTTTCTTCCACAGTGTGCACCAGCTATCCTTCACTGGCTTCAAGTTGCGGCTCTCTGCGGTTTCAAAATTTACTACCTCTCTTCCGCACTATCGATGGATCAGTACAAGGGTACGTCCAGCACCTGGCTAAACTTCACACCCAGCCAGCAGCAGCCAGTCAGCTCACTGCTTCCTTCCAAACTGAGAGTTGCACTTGCTTGAGAGCACAGACCAAAAACGCATATTTTACTCTACCTGGATTTGAAGACGAGCACTTAAACTTAGGCTTAGACTTTCTTTATTGTCATTGCACAAAAACATATCACTATATCATGGCAACGAAATTTCGGTCTGAGGCCTCTGGTTTCCAAAAACAAAACTATATGTCCAAAAGTAAATAAATATTAGATAAATACTAGTCCAGAAGATGTACAAATAAACAGTATTGCAGCTGCTATCTAACATTCAGCAGCCTGACAGCACCAGGAACGAAACTGTTCCTGAATCTGGTGGTTCTGCATTGGATGCTACGGAACCGTCTGCCGGATGGCAGGAGGGAGAACAGTGCATAGTGGGGATGAGTAGAGTCTGCGATGATAAACAATGATAAACAACTCACTTGTTGGTACCTGTATTTTGACGTTTGACACTCACTACTGTTAATGATGTTGGATCAAAGTCAGCTGAAAGACGTGGAATTAAAACAACTAGTTTCACAATGTGGCATCATTTTTCATAAAATGAGGATCTTTTGACATACAAACAACCACCGTGACACACGTATTCTAGCGTCCCTAAATTATTCTAGACACAGCTCAAATGGTCATCTTCCCCACTGTTTCGCAACACTGATGTATCGCATCACAATCTTGTTTCCATCCCCGCCCCTCCCCACCCTCACCCACCTCCACATAAAGTCATTTTGCTGCAGTTGTGGTTATTGTTGTTGGAGGCTGCCCTCTACTCTGGCGGCAGCTTTAAGGATTAGGATCCAGTCGGGCAAAGAGACGCTTCAGAATGGAACATTAAGTCATGAGGTAAGAAACATCCTCAATTCACTCATGTTTTACCCTTATGTCAATTGACCCTCTCTTTGTGGATGGCAGTTTGAGTACACGGCTTGAGGCAGGCAGAGACGCTGCTGACCCTGTCTGCCAATTGGAAAGTTGTTTTTAATCATTTTTACAGCCACATTTTGCTCTATGTCAAGTTGTTTCTCACTCTGACGAAATATTTTATTGGTTATGATATTGATAGTATTTTAAAGCAACGTTCATAAACAGTTTTGTTTTAGCGTGTGAAACGACACATATACGACAAGATAAGTATATATGAATTTAGAAAGTTGTATTAATTGAAGTTGGCATATAAATGTAATAAACTATGACAAAAGACAAATGCAAAATGCATTTTCTTCCTTTTCTACTGCTTAACTAGAGCTCTGGCAACACAGATATGTGGACTACTGTTTTCTGTTGGGAATTGTGTTGTTGTATATGACACCTCTGCCAAGTCACCTTTCCAGTCATGGGTTGCCACAGCAAGTCAGCATCCCCCTCCTGCACCTATCATGACCATCCTCCTTTTCACACTGATCCTCCTTATGTCCTCATTTACCGTATGCATGGACTTTACTACAAAAATACATTCCATGCATGATGAGGTCCCTCAAGGCAACACTTTTTTTTCCACCGATGATGGTAGTTTCATCTGTGTGGGCCTTATTTCTTGAACAGAAAAATAATTTTTGAGAAATAGAGTTTCGCAAACAAGTTCAAATGTCGGCACAACGAAAACAACTCAGTGGTGAATTGTCTGATCCCACTCAGTCCTATATGTTCCATTCTGAGTAAAGACATGAAAAGGAAGAGGGTCAAACTTACGAACAAATGAATACAATGTGAAGTTGTGTTGTGGTCATATCACTTCATTATTGTTTTCTCGAAACATCCACAAATGTGTGTATGTGTGGTCAGTCTCAAATGACCCTCGACATTTCCGTGAGTATGCTATATCTTCTCAGAGAGATGCAAGAGAGGAATTGACACATTCACAGTCATGAGGCAGCGCTGTTTTCCTCTCTGAAAAAAGTGCTTACGGATACGCACCAAATGGAGCAGTACCACCAGAAACCATGGGGGCAGTGTTGCTGCTACTACCTGATATGTAGCTCTAATGAGACATGAAGAAGACATAACAATGGTGGGAATTCTCCGTTCTCTAGCCTCAATCTATATTTTTACGACCTCACCGACCACTGCTTCCTACAATACTGCCTCAGTTTTCCTCTTCGAAGAGGTGCATCATCAGAACTTCCTCCCCAGCTGCCATGCTGGTTTTGGAGTTTGTTGTTGTCATAAACTTTGGATTGTGCGCTGCCCCCCTTGTGTATATATAGGTGAACAGCAATACCAACTTAAAGAAAGCACGGAAGCTTGTAACGGTAACGTTTAACAGGGACTACAAGTTCATACATAAAGGGAGCATCAATGGGCCTATGGCTTTTCCAACCGACCAATTGTCGAGGAGAGCTTAGGTTGAGGTACTAGAAGTTGACAGTGTGCCGTATTTACAAGCCATTCAGGTTTATAGAGTTTAATGGCAAGCATTCCGTCTGAGACACACTCAGAAGCCAAATTGCTGCCACAGTCTTACCGTTGTGCTGCGACACCCTTGTCAAGTTACAGTTATCAGTGTTTGTGGCAATATTTTGTGGAAGAAGGAAGGTGTTCAATCCAAACCATGTCATTTTCTTGGACAGTTACTTACCATGCTTTCATGGTGTGCAAGCTGAAGTTGTGGTTATTGCTACCGCCTGGCAAGAAGGTCGCCAGGTTGCTCCCAGATCGAGGCGACTTAGATCCTGTATTTGAGTTTGTGAGATGTTTTTACCCTAAGTACTCTCGATGTTTTTGGATTGCGGGAGAAAACCAAAGATGGAATAAGTATTCAAAGTTGTCTGTAGTGTGTGAATTGTTGCTTGTCTCTGTGGGATTGACTGGGAACGTGTCCACATGACTCCTATAAGGCAACACGCTATTGTGGATGAATGAATGGCGCTGCTCACCCTGCTCCAGGGCCTTGTACACTCGGTCTTGGACTCCCAGGAATCATCTTGTTGAAACATGGGCGTCACAGTGAACTGAATTTGAAGCACTGGATTTGGTCAGCGTCTGGATCAGGTTGGCATAAACACAGCACACAGGAATATCCAGGTCATGTTGACCTCTGAGTGCTCTGCAGAGACTCTAACCAGAGGTCATCTTGTGGCCTGGAGGTTGATGTATTATGACCAATAGTAAGAGTGTAATTAAAAAGGATGAAACTCGTTCCCTTTAATGAAACAGCAAAGACCTTTGCCACTAAGGAGTGAGCCGTCTGTTGCGTACAATCCAGCAGATGAGACTCTTTCAGATGAGGACGACACGTGCACAGCGTCTGCACAAACTTGTCTGTCGACAAGTTGATGTTTTTGGTTTCTATACAGTTTGATCATGCTTCTTTTGCATGGAAGAGCAACAGATCATTGTTTTTACCGCCTTAATTCAGTATTGTGAAGCTGCAAAGTATTTTACCAGGAGCAGCATCTTAGCGATGGAAATGGTGTCTCTGTGTATGAATCCGTTTCAGCTTCTTGTTCAGTCGTAAAAGAGCCCATCGATCACAATAAGTGATAAAGTTCATAATGTCAGAGCAGATTTTGTGGCATTGACATCAACGTCATTTAGAAGACATTAAATCATTCACCTTTTTTTAGCACCACTTTATCTGTCAGCTAGTAGCAAAAAAAACAAAAAAAGAACATCCATTTTTACCTCCACCAAGGAGGTGATGTTTTTCTCTGCGCTCTGTCTCTGTTTTTCTTACACACAAATCTGCTGTTTGTTTGTGTTCAAAATAACATGAAAAGTGACGGATGGATTTGGATGTCATTTTTAGGAAACATATGAAATGGGACGAGGAACAAAGAATTCAGTTTTGGGAGTGATCTGCCTGGATCTTGGACTAAAAAAATGTTACTACCTGTGCCCCTGACAGGGACTCATTTTCCAGTTGATATGTTTACTTAAAAATCCATGCCCATTTCCTCTCACCTACGCACACACCCTCGCAGTAGAGCGGTTCAGTCATGACACGCTGATCCGACAGTTGTCAGGCTGACTTTCATATGAGCCAATCCTACATAACTGCACATACATTTCTTATGGATTTTTATATATATATATATATATATATATATATATATATATATATATATATATATATATATATATATATATATATAGAGAGAGAGAGAGAGAGAGAGAGAGAGAGAGAGAGATAGATAGATATAGATAAATAAGATTCAGCAATGCACATTTACAATTATTGGGTGTGAATTGCTGGGTAGAGGTTTGCGCTCTCAGTGTGCTTTTCTGGTTAGCACAACATATTAGCACTGGAACAGCCGAGACTTTAACAGTCAGGACCGACTCGTTGAAAGGTGAATAAAACCTGAAACATTCTGTGAATTTTCACTTATGTTATTGCCCCCAAACGACACCCAGGCTTTGTCTATTCAAGCTGGTTGTGGCTCAACTCCAACACAAATTCACCTCCAAGCTTCACTTCCAAGTCTATAGATAGATTTTTGGCGATGAGTCAGGAGCAGGTGGCATGGCCATGCAAACCAAAGCAAGTGGCACGTCTATACAGAAAAACTGGCGTATAAATAGATCAGTATCTATGTGAACTCTAGTGTTCCTAATTACTGCTGCTGTAGCCATATGTCTCTTTTTGAACATTAGAATTTCCATTGACAGAATTAGGTTTCGGCCTTCAAGACAAGGAACAAATGATTCAATGGTAGTGACCAACATTATCTGTATACATACTATATATATATATATATATATATATATATATATATATATATATATATATATATATATATATATATATATATATATATTCTATTAGTTTTGTTTTCATCAAGCAGTCAGCTCCACTTTCATGAATTTGTGAGATCTATATCACTAACTTCATCTTGGTAAATATGTTAATTTGTCTGTGGGAGGAATAAAGGCAGTCTAGGATGATGGCTTGAGGAAACATCAAGCAATAGCAATGACAATATTGACTATGTATTTAAGTAAAATATGCCCCATAATCTTATGTCATACAAAAATAAAGACTTTACTTCTGTACGTATCATGGTGTGTTGACAGGGGAAGAAGCTGTTCCACAACCTCCCATCACAGGAACAGCTTCTTCCCCTCGGCCGTCAGACTGTTGAATTCATGAACAGCCTTGTCGTTTATTTTATTTTATTTTATTTTATTTGTTGTCAGTACTACTCCAAAACACTTTCCTTGTTGGTGGGATCCTCACTGACCATGGCAATAAATGTGATTCTGATTCTGATTCTGATATGGTTTGCTGAATATCTAGATTCGAGCTGGGACTTTCATCTATATTTATTCATAAAAAACGGATCACATCGTGTATAAACTTTCTTCCTCAGGGAACATTTGTCAGTGCACCAGTTCCAGGTGCATCACATAATACACTATGATGTCATAAGCGAAACATCCATGATGAAGGAGACTAAATGACACATAGATGTTCTGTGCACTGCATGCAGAGTGGAGCACCTCCACCCTAATGTTCGGTCTCATGTAGACAGATTCAACTTTGTTTTGATCATTCTGTAGTCAAAGATTAAAATTTCATGACACTGGAGCATGAGCTTAAGTCTCGGCCTATAAAATGCTCAGTATATTTAAAGTTACAGTGTGTGTAGCACAAATGTATCATTTCTCTCAGTGCGTCTGTCTGATCTAAAAGCATGGATGCTGGGAGACACACACACACACACACACACACACACAATAGGAAAGTTCAGTGTAGCACTAAGGGGGACCATAAAACTAATTTGGTCTCAGTTTTCAACCAAGGAGCAACAGCATTCACTGGCCCTCATTTTGCTTGTGTCAACACCCCAAAATCTCTTCAAAGCCTCATGGATTGTCTTGAGTTAACCAAGATCCAATGGCTTGTTTAAACCCCATTCAGCTTTGCTAAATGTCAGAATCATTCAAACAGGAGAACTGTCATGACCCAGGTGACCTCCAGCGGCACCAAGAACTACTGTTTTGTTTTCTTTTGTTGAGCACATCGATGCAATCATTTTTATTTCAGCCTTTTATTTTGCACACACTCACACAAACGTGCGAACTGTAAGTACAGAAGCGGACCTCTGTGCTTAGAGGCAGATCTAAAGTTGACACACATCTGTGCAGGCATTGATCCACGTGTGTGTGTGTGTGTGCTTTGTGTGATAGACCATACGTGTGAGCACAAACACTGAGTGTGTGATCGACAGCATACTGTATCACACATCTTGACTCGGCTCAGATTAAAGGGGGCCTTTCTTCCACACCTTGTCCCCCTTAAGATCTGTGGGACACATCACGCATTCATGTGTGAACTTGACTGGTGTCCACGTGTGTGTGTCTGTGTGTGTGTGTGAATGGAGTTGATCCCTACTGGCCCAGATGCCCGACTAAATCCATCACCAGCAGTGCGGTACAGCAGTGTTAAGCTGGAACATTTGGCACCAGGCGAGGAATGAATAAAAAACAAAAAAAAAAGGATCACACTCATACACATATGCACAGACGGAAAATTTAGTGGCTTCAATTTTTCTTTTCTTTTCTTTTTTTTTTTTTAATTGTGGGGACGTTGTGTATGTGGGGCGATTGTTGTGACTTCTGACGGTGTGGAGAAGTCTGGGGGGTTGTTCTCACGCGTTCCTTCACCGTTGGATGCAAGATGGAGCAATGTGATGAAGACGACGAGGTGGGGATGTTCACTTCCCAGTAAGTCCTGATCTTCTTCTTTGTGCTTTTGGAAAGTTCTTTCACTTCTTCTGAAAGTGACATTTCGGATTCAAACCTTCACTGATCCTTCACATGACGGCTCGTGCTTCATGCTTGTTTTTCCTGGTTTTGCTGGAGATCCTTGACTTGAATCTGTTGTGTGTTAGATGTGGATCAGAGCTGCAGCTGTGACACTTGTCTTCTATTCATCTTTAAATATTTCTTTAAAAAATGTAATCTTCTAAATTGCACTTTTTGTCTGCATGTGTGTTCCATATATACCGTAATTTCCGGACTGTTGAGCGCACCGGAATATTAGCCGCACTCACTAAATTTAAGAGGGAAAATAGATCCAGATCAACCCATTTTGAGCACTTTATGGGTGAATAAAAAGCCTCTGATACAATCTGATTTCAGCCCGAAAACATCCATATATTACCCGCGCCGTTGTATAAGCCACAGGGTTCAGACCATGAGAAAAAAGTAGCGGCTTATAGTCCAGAAATTACGGGTAGTCTATTTCGAAATATAAACATTGCTCCCAGAAAAAAAGCCAAAACAAAGTCTCTTATCATTCCCGAAGCACTACTTGTACGATGTTTTCACTGACCTTCTCAATAGTATTTGCCTTGTTTTCCTTTACTTGTTATAATTTGAACCTAAAATACTTTAAACCTCACATAGACCCCAACAGTATGACTGCATTAGATGTGAAGAGCGATCTCAAAAGTTTCTGGCCTCAGCATGTAAGCAGCTGCAGCAATTTTAAAGCTCGACATGAATGATCATGAAAGGCCGTGTTGACACGTTTCGAAACGCAAGACATGAAAACCAACTTGCTAAAACTGAAGACGCCTTCATATATTGCCAATGGCTCAGATTGTGACTTCCAACCTGAAGGAGGAGGCTGTCTTTCCATAATATAACCAACTTTAAACTACATAATGTGGCTCAGTTTTGCCCATTTCAACCCCGAATACTAGTGATGAGGCATCATGAAACAGGATTCCAGTTTTGATGAAACAGTGTCTGAATTTTCAGAGGCCACTAGATGGCGTTTCAGAGTCTTGGTTTAGAAATGATGTGAGGTTTAATTGAATTAGTTGTTCAAATCCAAATATTTTAGAGCAGACAGCACCATCTGAAAATCAGGAGAGTGTTTCATGAAACAACTCTTCAACGCTGTGTCAATACTGTGCCATCACAATGGAATTCTTTCCCCTCTTAACTTCATCTGGTATGTTTTTTTATTATTATTTTACTTGATACATGATTACATTTGACTGGTAATTTGGATGTTAAAAATAATCCTACTTTAGCGTTAGCATTTAGCATCCTACCGCAAATATCAAAATTGTGAAGTTAAGTTCACTAGATTTGCAACCAGACAGAAAGCAAACAAACAGGAAGACACTGAATAGAAAAGGAGTCTGACTTAAATACTGAAGACGAGAGGTGTACATTGAAATCACAAATGTTAAACGTATATATTTCCATGCTGGATAGTATTGACACAACTGTTCACCCCGCGGGAAGCTGCCCTAATCTTGTTGACCGTAGTTGTGGCACGTGAGGCGGCGGTTACGTAACATGAAGGTAGACCCAAGCAAGATCCAAGATCTGGTAATTGATGAATACGCTCTGAGATTACATCACAGATGAAGGAGATTTGAACAATCCGTCTGTTTCGTGTAATGTCATGCTTGCACGTGTGCCTGTGTGTGTGTGTGTGTGGGTGTGTTCGAATGCCGGAATGACGGGTTTGAGCAGATTGAAAACATATCCGTTCTACAGTTATTGTTGTAATTAAAACTATGCACTGCTGCTTTTGGGATATTTTTGCATCGATCGCTAAGAACTGCAATGTTCTCAACATTTGACATGTTTGAGATGTGAGAGGTCTCGCTTATGTTTATCATGACTGTGTTTCAATGGTCCTAAAAAACATTTTGAACTTCCGAATTTCATTACGAAACACTGGGCGGCACGGTGGAGCAGTGGTTAGCACTGCTGCCTCTCAGCAAAAAGGTTCAAGGATCCAGCTCTGGACCTTTCTGGGTGGAGTTTGTATGTTCTCCCTGTGCCTGGGTGGGTTTTCTCCGGGTACTCTGGTTTCCACCCAATGACATGCTCTCTAGGTTATTTGGACACTCTTAAAGAATGTTGAATTTTGGGGACTAAACAACGTTTTTTCTTTTTTTTTTTTATCAGAATTTATGTGCCTCACATCGAGGCACATAAATTCCTCGAAATATGTAATAATGAGCATTTATTACATATTTCGTTGCATGACGTTACAAACACACACAGATGCTGGGTAAGCTGAAAATGGTGCAGGTCATAGCTGGTGACTGTGTTCATGAAAATCTCTCAAACTTTGGTGTCTACATTCGTCCTCCGCTCTCTTCACCGCACACACACCGCAGCTTTGACTGTGCTATTACACAATACACACTGTTTGCACCGACACTTAAGCCAAGAAATACGCAATTTCGGTTTGAAAAATCGCTGCCTGTGTTCAATAAATTAAACAGCACTATCTCCATCACACATGAACGTCCCAAGTGCTCACTGGGATACACACAATAATGGAAACCTTGCCTGTTGTTTTGATCATTCACATTGTAGCTTTTTTGCACAGAAAACCCTCAGTGTACAATAACTTTAATGCAGAGCTGGTCACCTCCAAACCTTGGTTTTCACTTAAGCATAGACTTATAAAATCCAAACTAAAATAAATGGATGAATACAAGATGATCGTCATTTAATATTTTATTTTATGCTGTCGAGAGGAAGGCCAAAGAGGAGCTTGATGGAGGTGGTGAAGGAGGACATGAGGTTTGTAGGTTTGAGAGAAGAGGAAGCAGAGGACAGGGTGACTCCTGAAGGGAGAAGCCGGAAGAAAAAAAAAAGTATTTTATGCTGTAGAGATCACTAGAATAGATGCAAAGTGATGCAGGTATCACTTGACCTCGGAGATGTATGAAAAAGGGCGAGCATAGGAATTGTCCTTGTCCTTTATGTCGCAACACAATTCTTTGGTTTTACATTCCAAAACAGCAAGTTGACATGTCGGCTCTTGCTTTGCTTCCACCTTTTCTTGCTGTGTGAGGAGCGCAGCAGGGGCTGCTGAGCGCTGGACTGAGGGATTGAGGAAGTGCCAGATCACAGCATCATTGTTGAAGGATTACAGCTCCGAGGTGATAGGTCATTCTCCGGGAAACATGTGGCCCAGAAAGCAGACAAATGAAATTTGATTCAGAATCATCTCGGCTTCATCGCTCACACAGACTGGCAGGTTGATTGAATGCTCTACTTTCTTTTTTTTTTTTTTTTTTTTTTCTTCTTTGGGGCATTTGGCCGGTCACTTTTTCAAAGCTAAAGTGACTCAGCAGCTGCAGCGAAAGAGAACTTGTGTCAGTATTTCAAGGCAAGTCAAGTGTCCGCTTTAAATCTGTGATTAAAGTCTACATTTGCTCCGCCCCTGCGTCCGTCTGTGCTGCAGGATGTTTGGAGTCAAGATTGGTGGAGTTGAACCCAGCTGGCCTGAGGCCAAGTTGGTCACATGACGATGAGTTTGCTGGCAGCATCTCAAGCCTTCATCCTTTCCTGCCTGGAGCCTGTACACTTTAATTCAAGGATGCTGTAGAGGTGCTGCTGTAGCGTCTTGCTTGAATCCTTGGGGACGCAAGCTGTGGCCTTCTCATGGAAATGTAAAAACAAATATATAGACTCCTCATTGTATTATGTTCCCAATTGTATTTAATTTTGATGTATTTATTTTTGCTTTTTTTTTCATTATTTCAAGCCTCCTCATTATTTCTAGTTGTGACACATACATATACAGTATATCTATGTTTATGTTCTTCACAAATTGTTACAGTAAACATAGTGTCCTGTGTTTGTCTTATGAAACATAAAATATTGAAAAAGCAACAATAGTACATGTTTTTTTCATGCATTTATTAAGCCTTATGGTGGTGATGACAATTCCACTTTCACTATAATCACAACAGATTTCATGCTCTAAGTGCGTGACCTGTGAGTGTGTGTACGTGCACCACACTTGTGTGTGTGCGGACCAGACACTCAGCCATGTGTCGTACTAAGTGGGGATTTGCCTCACAAATCCACCGTAACTCAACATCTTTCACGAATATGAGCTAATGTGCAAAGCCACAATCTGTAAATGACAATGTGCAGAAGCATCGCAAAAGTTAGTGTTGTTTGTCGCTGCCTGTGGCAAGAGTGAGATTTAACACACTGCTCAGATGCCACGTATATTGCTGGCAGATGGTTAAGCTTTGGATTAATATGGTTCCAATGGTATTTAATACTTTGTTGTTGCCTATTATTGTTATTGTTTGCTATGACTGATACATTTTAATGGGCCCAATAAGTTCAGTCATATGTTCAAATATTTTTTACATTTACTCTCTAAATAAAGCAATAAAATAATACAATAAAAATCAGGCAATTGTGACTGTGAGGGGTGAATCCAAATATCTGTACAAAAGAAATAAGAGTCTTGAATTTAACATTGATTTTTTTTACTTTAGTCATAAAAAGTCCTCTAATTCCATGTTATTGAGTATACATCACATTATTTTTGTACGCTTTTTATTTCAAGATTGTTAACATGAATCATAAATCATGGATGTGGTGAGTATCTTAGCCATAGCTATAAATATGAAAATGTAAATAAAATCTACCATAATCCGCTATATTTTATCAATAAATACAGGAAAAGGGTCACATGTGACCCAGGGCGGCACTTTTGCTGACTTCCTCAGAAGTGAAAAGTTGGCGCTGGGAATGACATCACAGCCAAATTCAGTGTGTTGCCATTATTAAGCATACACCAAATATTCGGCCGAATAATCTGGCAACCCAATCCACCATTGACAGACGCGCCACAGTAGAAATCTGGCAGCAAACTGCGCCACTTCAAACACAGTGACAGTGACGATGGTTCGAAAGGGGAAGCCACTGATGATGAAGTTGTTATTGGTAACATGATGCGTCAGCAGCGGGGCGGCAGAACTGACAGCAATATCCCAAAGTGATACTTTCCGTTTTACTTTGTACCCATTTCTTTTAATGTACATACATTGTCAATTAACCAGTGATTAGTCCTGTTCAGGGTTGCGGAGAGTGCTGGAGCCTATCCCAGCAGTCAGTGGGCGAGAGGCAGGGATACGCCCTGGAAAGGTCGCCAGTCCATCGCAGGGACATATATACTGTGTGCAATACAATATTTACAACCCACTCCATGGTAATTCACTTATATTTTGCTCACACTGGTGAATATCCATCAACAGCACAGCCATATTTGTTGTTGTGTTGTTGATCTGAAGCCAAACAATGGCTTAGACCTGCGTATTGTTACGTGTCATTGCATCACATGATGACTCACACCGCCACCGAAGTCCGATGTTCATTGATTTCTGCTTCTCTGCCAAATTATTTGGTGCATCGCTACCAATTATTAAAGTCAGAAAATAGTCAGATCATGTCCATGAGAGATACATTCTCACACATGCCTTAACCAGATAAAAGCAACTTCTTGATAAACACACATCCCATTTGCAACTAGGAAAAAAAACATAGGATGAAGAGGAAAAACATATGCAGAATGAATTGATGTTTGTTCTTTTGACTGTGTATTTTGTTGAGTCAAAACTTCGACTTCCTGTTTACGTTTGGGGAAGCCATCTCGGATTGCGTACTCAGGGTGGTGAAGATTCTCCCACTTTCCGACCTGGAAATCCTACGTAGGGTTCCACCCAGTTTTGAGCACAAATGGAACGGAACAATTGCCCAACTCTGATGAAAAGCAAACTGATTAAATTTCATATCGTATAGATCGTGATCTTAATATAAGTTAAATAGTCCATGAATGTGATGCAATACTTTTTGCTTAAAAAAAAAAGTTCAGTTCAACTATCAGTTTTGCGCAATTTATTTTTCCCCAAAAAAACTCACTGAACTTGACTCTATTTTCATGAAAAGGACTTGCTCGCATTATTTTCAGAAGGACAGCAAAAAACATCCAAGTTCTGAGAACTTTGTGTGTAAAATTATAGAATTGCTCCACATCCAAATTTATATTAAAATGCCAAGTGTGCCACACTAACATCAAGCTGGGAAACAAAATGAGACAATAAGATTAGAAATCAATCAATAAATAAACAAAAATAAAGGTGCTAACTCTGTTGATTTCACAAGATACACTATAAGTCACTGTTACAAAATGTTTTGTGCCATGATCCATAAATAACGCCAATATATTGTGCTGTTATTAAGAGCACCTCAGTCATCATTCATTTCACCTCTGTGTGTAATACACTGAATTTAAAGCAAGTGAACCCCCAAAACCTCAGCTTCTTTTTGGTGAAAGTAATGCAAAAGCATTGTAAAAAAAAAAGTGAACTGGCAAAATTCAAATCCCCTAACACTATAAAGAAGCGCATTACAAGAAATAAATATGGCATTGAGTTTCCGAAGTCACCTGCCCAACACTGTATGCAGCCACAGCTTCTGTCTGGCTGTGAGACAAAAGCCATTTCAAAAAGTGGAGACATTAAATGTAACAACCTGCTGCTAAATGGCAGCTTGGGGTTGTGTCCTGAACAGTTCTTGGACGACTTTAACATTCAAGACTTCAAAAGAAATTGCTGCCGCCATTGATCCTTAAATCAAGCCTTGAAATCCTTTCAAACTGTTGGGTTGTTCACTTCTGCGAGCGACTTTTTCAGGTCTGGGTGAGAGGCCCAGACCGTCCTGACTATTGCATGATGTAAAACGTTGTGGACCCACTAATGGCTGACGTGTGGGTATCTGTCACGCTGGGTTAAAAGAATAGCTAATGGCATCTGATTGATCTGCTCATTTCACGCAGGCTTTGTCATTTTCAAAACAGATGTGATGCTGGGAACAAGTGAGGACTCCGGAGCGGGAGTAAGGTTCAGAGGGCTAAACATGAAAAACAAAGCAGCAAAAAAGGCTAATATTTCAGTCATATTAGAGGTGGCAGGGTGAGATCCAGACTCCTGGGAGACGCCTTCCTAACCAGACTTTGACAGGCTGGCATGCATCGGAAGTGGTGTCACGCTTCGCTGAGCAGGGTGGATCCCAAGAGCAGAATGCCAAGGATTCACAATAGTCCAATAATACTCCAAACAATCACAAATGTTGCCCGCAAAGGAACAGACAACATGCAAGACTTGTGCGGTCGTCTAATGGATCCAAAAGGATCTTTTTATTGATACAAAACTTGGGACCAGTAGTAGTATGACGATTTTCCACTCTAAACATAAAACCACATTACCATTACAAAGACATTGCCAACATATTCACTCTGATACCTACTGAAACTCCCCAGAGTTCTGGACCGCACAAAAAGTTCGAAAAGCAATACACATTTACACAGCGTTAGATAGCATTAATAACTACAGATGAACACACAAAAAGGCTTGAATGTATGCAGGGTAAACATGGAAATCAACATATACGATTCAAGACCCGCGTGTCGGACGACCAACGAACACCGAAAGCTAAACCGCTGCATAACACCAGTATCTACAACCCAATGCAAAACAACGAGAACATTGCAGACATGTTGCACTGACATGGATATTTCAGATTTTGCTAAACTTTTATGTGGATTCCCATCGACATCAAATGCTCTCATGCACTGAACACACGACACTGACACAAAAACCCAGGTGCCATGATGACGCAGCTTCCTAAAGAGACAGTAAAGTTGAACAGCGACGGACTGACAAGGACATTACATTGTTTCCCAACCGTTTACACAAAATCCAAACTGGAGTCCAAATGTCTCCATAGTTCAAAATCCTATACGTCCACCAAACTGGGGAGAAAAGACACGATCAACCAAGGGAGCATTGATCTGAAAATCCAAAATCAGACCTGGATGTCAATACAAGACAAAGTGAAAAAAAAAAAAAACAACTAAAGAGGCACCAAGGCAAAAATACAAACTCAAAAACTTTACCGAGTCCAAGCAACAAGAGAACAACGAGGAATTTTGACAGTCTGGCACATGAGACTGGAACCAGGTGGAATATAAAAGCTGCCGCCCCCAGCAGGTGATTGGGGATTAGTTCCAGCTGTGTACCAAAGGTGAAGCGGGAAAAAACAGACGAGAGGCGAGCGGAAGTACGGGTGCAAAATCAAACCAAAATAAAAGCAGATCACCACGACTGGAACTCAGTTCATAACCACGAAAACAACAAAGAGGCCAAGAAGTCAGAGCCTACCTTTTTATCTTTGGAGATGATGAAAAATATATAAGAATCATTGTCATTTCATATCAGATGACAGAGATGATAAGATATTATTATTGTCCGTACCAGAGAGAACTCTCTCAGGGTATCAGGAATCACTGCTGCTCTAAGAATTGTCTTTTAATTCAGCTGCTAAGAGAGACAATGGTGTGAGCTTTTTCTATCTGGTCTTCAAGTAGTTATTAAAAAAAATGGACAGATAAAAGCTCTTTATAACTGGAGTCCATATAAGCATCCACAAGACTCTACTGAAAGATCAGAAAATGTAGTACACCTACCCGGCCAGTATGTGGCGTTGCAGTGTTCTGCCGACAAACAAAGGAGATTGCACAAGCATGAAGGAGCTTGAACACATTGCTACGTTACTATATCACAACTCCAAACTGGCAAAGACATGAAAGACTAGCTAGCATAAAAGCATAAAATATTTTTTTAGCATGAAATATTCGGAGTACCACACTATATGTAACATCCGACTTACGACCTGCTCGACCTACACCCCCTTACTTAGGACCACTTTTTTACTTCAATGTCTGGCACCACAGCGCGAAGCAGCCCTGCAACACGTACAACAATTATGGCAGCACAGTATCCCAGCATCTCACTCTCACACAATGATCTATCGACCACTACAGTAGTAGTAGTAACCCTTGCGTCGGCCATTTTGAAGGATCTGACTTTCGATGGGGCTTTGTGTTTTATATATATATATATATATATATATATATATATATATATATATATATATATATATATATATATATATGCCAAATCCATGTCAAGAAAATAAATGGTCAAACCATATTTAAACAGATGAATGTGAGGCCACATTGTGTGCATTTTTTACAGTCAACACCAAACTTACTGTATGATGATGCTCAAGTATGAAATACATCTGATGCAGAATGTGACTTACTGCTCAGTGTACTGGTATGTGTATTTATGGACGTATAAAAGTCACCCCCACAAATTGTGTGATCATGGTTCGAGGTAGAAATACAGATGAGATTATGTGTCATGTTGTGTTTTTTCCCACACTCTCCCTTCAAACTGGCCGTATAAAACTGCTGGCTGGGCTCCTTTTTGAAAGATCCACACACAGGCAGGTTAATGATGAACTTTTTTCCTGTGCACAGAGCATCACGAGGTGAAGGCGTGCTGAATGCTAATAGGGAGGAGATAGCTTCCGTCAGTGACCTCGCTTGGATGGTGACCTTGGGCTATATTGTTATTCATTAGAGGACAAAGGAGAGCGCGACGCCTTTGCTTCCTTGTATCTCCATTGGACATAAACCAGCAGCGGGTGACGCTGATGTCTTGGGGCTTTTACACCAGAGATTGCTCTGTTGTCCGGTGCAATGCCTCCTAAACATGAAACAGCTCTGAATGCATTGCCGCTTCATTGACAAGTAATTGTGCTGGGCTGCGTATTCGCGGCTGTTAAGTGAGAATGTTCGGCTATCAATAGCCTTGATAAATGTGGTGCTGCAGAACCTCAACCTGACCTCTGCAGTGTACTGATAAAATGCCGCAAAAATAGCGTCAGCCAATGGTGCTAGAAGACGGTGAGCTGGTTCTTGATTTGTCTTCCCCCTTCAAAGTTGAACAGAATGAGGAAGAATAAATGTAAAATCAACCTGGAAACAGATCAGTCTTGTTAGCAAACCAGGAGCTGTGTTGTCGTTGTGTATTCTAGCAGGGAAGATTAGGTATGAAAAGTTGCATCAGAGCACAGGAACTGCACTGATACCACTGAAGAAACCAAACAGAACATGAAAGTCATCTGGTGTCCTTCCCTAAAACCTGCTGACAAACTGTTGAACGTACAGTTTGGTATTCATCACGCCGCATCTGAACTATGATGGCTTTGCATGTGCACATCTCACACAACAGATGGCGTCCCTTTTAGAGTGATTCCACCGTCTGTGGCGGCTCTCTCTGCCATCGCAAGTTAGGATATTTGAAAATCATGCGGCCACCTACAACCTACAGCTACATACCGTTTTAGCTATAAAGAAAATAAATTTTAGTCATTCATCCACTGAGGCTGAAAGAATAGCTTCAAAACTAAGGTACAAAACGACAAAAAAAACATACAGAAGTAAATAACATTCATGACAAACCGTTTGCTTTCATTTTTTTTTCTTGCAATTTCATCAAAAAGATGCGTCAAGCATCATTTTATAATTTAAAGTTCATTTGCATCCTCTGTGTAATTCTCTTTTTAGTGCATCTACACTGTCTTCGGTGTTCACCCCTGAATGCAGACATATGGAGGTGTCAGTTTGCAAGTGACAGTGCCATCTGGTGACTGAAAATCAGAAGACTGTTTCATGAAACCTCACCTACCCATCACTAGTGCCACCACCTCAGTGTTCCCACCTGCAACAGCCGGTCAATAGGGAGTGCTAGAGCACTGCCCTACAGCTCATGGAAGCAGCAAAAATCAATTTGTTTTGTAAAAGGAACATTTTATTTGTCTTTCTTTGCCACTAGTGATGGGTTTGTGAGGTTTCATGTCCGAGGTTTCCTCTATATTGCGCTGTCTTCTGCATAATATTAGTCTTTGGGCAAATATTTCATGAAACCTCCCATCGTTTTTAAACCTCGAGCGCCACCAAATGAGCTCTGAAAATAAGGACACTCATTCATGAAACACCAACGCATCACTATTGAACAGCCCTCGATTTGGTGCAAAAAGTCCGTCTCAAAAAGCATCGATTAAAAATGAAACAGTGAGAAGAAATGGAATCTAAAGCACAATGAATGTTCTCCTCTGGTTCTGATTGTGGGGTAGATGGGGACCCCCCGAAGCTGTGTGTCATTTTGAAAGGGAAGCCAGACCTTTAATGTTTGGGCTTGGCACCAGAGGGAGGGTGCTGGGCCATCAAAGAGGCTCTCCGCATCAAAGACCTTCTCTGTGCAACTGTACATTTGCAAATCACAGTCAACACAATTTTGATCATTATATTGTTTGGGTGACAATAGCATCAAACAAGAGGAAACTGAAAAATCTAAGTTTAAATTAGTCCAAAATGTGCCGCGCCATCTGTCCGTGCTCCACTATAAGATGCTGGCAAAGTAGCCACCTGCTTATTTCTGGTCTCTGTTTGTGAACATAGGCACATATTTGTCTGGACCTGAATTCACTTGAATTGATTGTTTAATTTGAACTGTTTGGGACGTCCCGTATTTGAATTGTAAACAAAGCAGCCTGTGCTAAAGTATTGCAAAACAGGGGTTGTGTTTCATTTCAGCTATTGTTGTGATTCAACCTTTCTTAAATAAACACACTTCTAGTGCTATGTTTTTGGTCTTGTGTTGTGTTGGTTTCAGATTGTACTTGCAGTTCTCTGTGTTTTTGTCGTACATGCAGTAGTAGATCTTTGTAAAGTTTGGGTCATGAATCACGACCTGACAGAGTCCGACGTTCCTCATAGTTTTGGAACACTCCTGTCCTGCTGCTAGCACAACTTAAAAGCGTGACCGTGATCAGATGGAAAACTATAAATGCCCTCCGCTCTTTTGCATTCAATTACAGTTTATAGTCACTGATCTGTCCTTGGCCCATGTGTCGAGATGAGTGGAGCATGTCTCTGGCTGGACCATCTGTGTCCCCTCATGTGCGTGTTACACTGAGAATTCTAATGAGTCAATTGTGACGTCGGCTCTGGCATCATTGCGGTCCATCATTGGGAAAAATACAGATATAAATAGAGATGGAGCATCGTCTCTGGACCATAGGTGGAGTTAAAATGTGTTTCACATTAAAAAAAATCCAGGAAAATGCTAAAATTGTAATATATTTTACAGCGTTCTTTATGGGTTGTCAGTCAATTCTCATCAAGAATGCTTCATCATAGTTTACTCTGTACATGAGTGACACAATGAATTAAAGAACAGGCGCCATTCAAGCGTGAGGATAATAAAGAAAACAAATTGGAAATTCATTCAGATGGAATATTGCTGGTGTTTCACACTTGTGGGTGATTCAAGCTTCTTTAACACGGTTTCCATCCTGACTATACACGTTGCAACTGTCTCATCTGAAGAGGCTAAATCAACTGAGAAGTCACGTTTGTGCACCTTGCAAATCTGGAGGGTTGAAGATTGTGGAAACATGAGGAAAAAAACAACAGAGGACAGGGTCTTGCTCCCATCAGCTCCCTATTCTGCGCTGTCAGCTTCCCCCTGCCCATCACCCCTTCCCTCCTCCCTATCTCCGTCTTTCTCCCTACCGATGCACTTTGCCTCTCGTTTCCGTCCACTCTCCACCACCGACCCCAAGCATCTTTCATCTTGATTTCTTGGTCCTGTAGACCCCATTCCTCCACATCCCCTTGCTCTCCCTGCCCTCGAGGGGACTTGCAGCGCTGATGACTTGAAGAAAAAGCTCGAGCCGGAGAGCATCCGTCATCCATTCTCACTCAACCTTCCTCTCCCTCTCCTCGTCCCTCTACAACACTCCCTCCTCCTACCGCTGCGTCCAGCGTCACTGCACTATCCCATGCACTGAGACGGATAGCACTTCCAGAGGATGACAGGCAAAGCCCTCTCAGGACCAGCACAGGGGCACATGAATGTTCTGTGACCCGCTATGTCACTTGTGGAGCAGCACTGAGGAAGGATCCTTGCTGTGTGGGAGATCGTTGCTGTCCTGGTGGTTCTTTTTCCAACTGTGAGAAGACCAGAATTCTGATTTCAAAGGGCTTTTTCTGACTCCCGGGATGGATCCTGGTTGAAACTAAATCTGGATTTGGATGTGGATTAGAATGTGGCTTCCCAAAGTTTGAGCACGTAGAGCACAGTCGGACCACTGCATATATTTGGATTAAGCAGGATGCCAAAGTTGAGTAGGTGAGTGCCAGGACCGTGTTTCATGTTTACACACCTGTGTGTATGTCAGCAAACGGCATGTATGAATTTTATGAAGACACATCGCAAGTACTATTGAAATATTTTATTAGGAGAATAAAGGCAAATCTCCTCTTCAAAGTTTTGATGGCACAACATTTTCAACCTTTGGTGGGCTCATATGAAATACATTTCTGTATCTCATGTTATAACAACCGCATGGAGGACCTTAATATGCCAACACCCCAAAACTAAAATATATCACAGGATGAATGATATATGTATTATTTTTGGTGCCAACAGAGTCCTAGATTGTCAGTGTTCATCTCTATGTGGAATACTGTTGCACTCAATGAATTGTTTGTTGAAAAATTGCGCACAGAATAATGTACAGTTTCAACAAATAAATCCTAAACATATTTTTCATTTCATTAATGACGTGTGTATTCATACGTTCCGCTAATGCATACTCGGATTTCATCGAAAAACAAGTGACTGGAAAACAAGAAATGTGTTTTGTTAAGCCACAATGAACCTGCAACATACTAGAGGTTCATAGGCAAAACATTTGGAGACCAATCCAAATCTGTTTGGAACGTGAATGTCTTGGAAATGAAAAATGAATTCAATAATATCTAAAATGAAGACGTTTCTATGCTACTGAGTTGAAGGGTGCTCAGGCTATAGCGTCTTTTTATTTCAATTTTATTTCAGGAATGATGTTGGTGTTTACTTCATTCTGCAATATTTAACAAATGCTGCTAACTTCTCATCCAGAGCTTCATTTCTTTCACCCATTTTTCATAGTGTTGTCCGCTTCAAAAACATAGTGCTAGACTTTTTGAAACGTATGCTCTCACAAAGGCGCATCGATCAGTCCGAAATAGGACAGTGGACAGGTTCTGTAGGGCAGCAGGGGAATTCTTGCTGTATAATGTCAGGATGCCACAAGAAACTGAATGAGTGACTGTTGAGGCAAATATGGAAGCTAGATGTACAGTATAAAAATCAGTGATCTGTCTGTCTTGTATCTTGTCTGTGTTTAGCTGACTCGGGTCAGTACCTGCTAGAAGAGCTTCTGGGTAAGAAATTGACACAATTTTTAAAATATAAATATGTGTTGAGGTGGAGCTCATGTTTATTATCTCGTAAGCACTATTCTGATCGGACTAGTTTTACTGAAGAAATGCAGTCCAACGCAAAGGATCGGAAATGAGAAGTGAAACTACCACAAGAGGACATGCAACACAAATTAAAAAAAAATGTACATATACATATTTGTAGAGGCCATTAGCTGGCATTCAGAGCTCTATAATCTTTGGCTTTGAACTACCGTTTCAAATGAGCTCACTGTTCCATGAAATCTCATGAGTCCATTAGGTGCTGCCTAAAATGAGAAAAATTGGACCATGGAATACGGGGTGTGCGCCATCGAGTTTGGGAAAACTCAGATTTCAATAGCACTTCAATTTTATGATTCACAACCACCACATTTGACAACAGAATGAATGGAGCCACTCTTTATTTCAGATACGGCTACAGCTTAAAAATTTAAGTTTGGCCATATATGTTGTCAAAACGGCTTTTTAGAGCATGAAGCACAACGTGATGCTTGCACTGTGTGAAAGGTATTCATGATCGGCCATGGTTCCAATTTAAGGGGGGAATTCTATACACAAGGAGCAGCGGCAATCGACATAATAAATTCAGTAGAAAATATAAGTGAAGAAGCAAAATGTACAGGATCAGAGTCGCAATAAAAGACCTACGTCATTTGAATGATGATGTACATGAGGACAATGACCATAACGCCTTTTAATTCCATAGCCCAGAATCACCAGTGTCGAACTTTAGAAATGGTACGGATTTACTTTTTGGGGCGGAAAGCACCACAGGCGCTGACAAGTCCCTTTTTCAAGTGGCACCACTTCGCGGACTGATCATCATGTGAGTAAACATGAAACAGGCTGCTAAAACCTTTCAGTTGGTGAGATGTCCTCACAATCCTATTCCCAGAAATTGTACCGCTTCAGAGCCACAAACTGCCAAAGAAAACACCCGGCCTTGTAATAATCCTCCACGACAACACGCTGCTTTACTTCAACAACAAATCAGCGGTGTATAAATTCAAATCACAGTTAGCAACACTTGATGTGCCTCTCAGATTTCCAACACGAGCCTGTCGATTGCGAGGACCCACCATAGATCCGAGACAGACGAGAGGATAAGTCGCAGCTGCTGAAGAGCTCAACACAGAACAATCGCTCCCTCCGAGATGCTGCAAACGCACATGTATGCTCATACACACTGCATTGTATGATCCTTGACTCAAGTGTGAGTATTTCTATAAGCCACAGCACATGGCTCATGACAAATCTTTTAAATCTACACACAGAGGTCAGCATCTGGAGCGTATACCAGACGCTCCGAGAACGGTCTGCATTTTTTTCAAAGTCACTGTTGAATGACTGACGGTCAGTATAGGTGAACGCTTGAAAATGAAAGTAGAGAAATCACTTGTAAATACTTGCATTGTAGAGATGAGTTGACATGGTTTCATGAAACCGCGTCCATTTTCATGAGACACTAGATGGCACTGTCGTATGATCTTTGGCTTTGAACAAAGATTATATTGAAATGAGATTACAAGTAACATCCGACTTAGGACTGGGATCGGTTCCGACCAACCGGCCTTTGTCAGATTAGACGTAAATCGAATGCCATTCAAAGTAGCCAACGCAAGGGTTATAGGTCCTGCTGTAGTGGTAGATGGCTGTGTGAGAGTGAGATGCTGGGATAGTGTGCTGCCATAATAGTCGTACACTTTGCCAGGCTTCTACGTGTTGCGACAGACATTGAATTAAAAAAAAAAAAGCATCTGCTGGCCGTGGTTGTAAGTACGGGTGGACGTAAGTCGAGTAGGTCGTAAGTCGGATGTTACTTGTAGATTGAAACTCACATCATTTTAGGAGTGCCACCTACTGGGCTCAGAAAGTTAGGACACTGTTTCATGAAACTACACAAACGCATCAATAGTCTTTGGTGTTGATATAGATGTCCCATCAAACTGTTGCATTTCATATGCGCTTATTGTGATTGTGGAATCTGACACCATTTGGATGGATGGTGATGAGTCGGACGTCTGTGTTTTCCATGACACGACATGATGAGATGTCCTGTCAGATCGTACCACAATCACTGAGTTACTGAAACAACGAGTCGGTATTTTTGACCCTGGAAAAACTATAACGTGCGCGGACCGATCAGCTGACCCACGACGCGCTTTGTTATTGTGTGTAACGCAGCCTCTGTATGCAGACGTGTCCCGTTAGCTACATTTACTGACTGTTTTTTCTTTATATTGAGGTGTAAAACCTTTCCTGTCTCCACACTGGACCGTGGTAGAGTGTCACAGGGGAGGTGCTGGAGCGCTCACTCCAGGGTTTGATGTCCTGTTGTGGGCTGGAGCTGGGACAGGGATGAGGCGAGTCTGGGACAGAGCGTGACTTGGTTTATGACTTTGTCACAGCCAAACTGCACAGAAGCGCACATTCAGAGCTGGACACGCACCGGGCACCTCTTCACTTCTGGAGAGACGTCACTCACTCGGCAACCCCTCCCACATGCAGCGGCCACACACATAGAGGAACAGCCACCTGCAGCAGACACTCTACATTCACTCCTACAAAAGACTATTTTAAGGCTTGGAACGCATTATTCCTTTTTCCATTCATTGTAATGGGATAAATGGATTCAGATTTTGAACAATCTGCTTCTTGAACAGCTGTCTAGAACGGATTGTGTTCAAGACCCGAGGTACCACTGTATAAAGAAACCTGTCTATATGAACAGGTTTTTGTGGGAGAGCGGCAGGTATGTGGTTTAGGCTGACACCTTGTTGCTCTCTTCCATGGTCTTTTTTTTTACGCACATCCATCTGGAAGTGACTGAAAGACTGAAGAGAGGAAGCGAAGTTCTGTAACTGCTGTTGCTGAAGACAAAAGGGATCCTGCCAACAAATATTGTGGGCTTTAACTGCACATTAGATGAACTAGTTTTGTTTCCAGATGGCTCATGTTTATCCATGAGCAGTCAGAATGAGTTCCCCTTCTGTTTGCAGATGGTGCACAAACCAAGATTGTTTCATAATAACAATGTGTCACAGTTCTTTCACTCTCAATAAGTCTGTCTTTTTAAAGTGGCCCGGCTTTATCGCACATCTGGGGGTATTTTTAGGCGCTACATCTCATCGATCCGTTTCTGTTCGGCCCAAACTCTGTGGCTAGGTTGTGTGTTTTAGTCTGGGAAGGTCTTGGCTGTAGTTCCATTGTATTTGGCAACAAAACTGGCCAACGGGGCATGTTTGTGTTCGGACTATCAGATTACAGTGCTGTGTGCCAGATTTACTTCTGCTGCATGCCAGTGCATGCTGCTACTTCATAGGCCATAGATACATTGTGCTGAGAGCCATCTGACAAGTTAAGGACCTCCTGAAGAACTATTCCGGTACGCCCTTACCTTCATCCCGAAATATTCCCATTACCAGTGAATCACGCCCTCACAGTGTGTGAGCCCAATAGATGCCCTTTTTGTTCTGCGGTTTCACACTTTTTTTTTTCATCCAGGCAAACCTCACATGCCAAATACTGTAATTGGCGAGGGGATACTAGAGTGAGGATGTCCAAGGGATACATGTGGATGGTCACTCCAGTCGTTCCTCTGCTGCTAAAATAAACAGATGATGGCGTCATCTATACACAGCTATTTCAGGTGAATTGACTGGTTTTCTTCTTTTCAATAACTAGCCTCTTTACTGACCACACCATCATCCCATGGCTCATTGACATTTGGAAGCCCCATCTGATCCTTGCCCCGGTGCGTTTGACACATTTGACCAGTGTTCTGCTTCAGGCCGTCTGTGGTCAGGAGTGGATTGAAAATAGAGCGGTCAGTGATGACTGTACGAGGAGATGCACGATAAGAAGAAGTAGCAAATATCATCTCTCTCTCATCTGGTATCAGATGCCCGGTTATCACGGACTTGTTTTGCCATTCATTCTGATTCATTAACTCATCGTTTGAAATAAACATCACTTAATTATAGCTCATATTGCAAGAAGTATTGCGGTGTGATCTTATGAAACTACAGACTTGGAGGAATCAATCTTACCAATTTATTTCCGCAATGGAAATTCAAAAGAGAAATGTTTAAATGGACAGTCAGGTTTCAGAAAATTTAGGAAAATGCTTTTCACCAAAACACATTTTTAGCAACACAAGGCCAGGATAGTGGGAAGGTGGGGGAGGGAGGCATTAAGGCCACAAAGGTATTTGTCATCTTATCACAGGCATGCCAACCATCAGGAACTACTATTCCCACAATACACTGTTCTGAGCTCCTCGGTTGTTGCATCGCAACATACTTTTTGCAGTACTTGAACAAAGTGTAATTGCGCATCCACTCATGATTTTTTTTTTTTTAATTTCTGGAAAATTGATCCACTATAAGTCTTTTCTGTTACAGACAAAGACAATGTTGATAAAGTTATTTTTCATTGTAAGTTTTATCTATATTATCTTCTTTATTATTTTCTTTAATGTTAACAAGGATACAATGTTAGGTAGTGTACTTATAATAATTGTATTGACAAATGATACTATTTACAGAGGCGGTGGAGAGTTGGAGACGCAAAGCGTTAACTTCTTCCTGAGGGGGGCGCAACTGAAAATAATAATAATAATAAAAAAATCTTCTTGTATTGGCAGCATATTAGCAAGTTATTAAGCATTAAGAACTACCGACTAGTGTCTCATTAAACCAGGCAATATTTCACCCAGAATAGTCCCCAAAAGTTCCCGCTAAAAACCCGACTAAAGTGTGAACGTTAAAAGCGTAAATCTGTCCCAAATGGGACCTGATCATTTAGTGAGTGGAATGTGCCTATTATGTAGTGGGAATCATACATGATATATTAAGAAGCAAACCTCCACCGGCCTTGCTGTTGTCAATTGATCAATAACGTTTTCACTCAAATTTGGAAAGTTCACCTTCAGAATCGCAATAATATATATTTTATTAGGGCTGGGAGTTACTCAGGCCGCAGATGATTTTACCAATTTGGATTCATAGATGGCAACATTTCCTAGTGGAACTGAATATCTGTGCCACTTTCACCGGTTAATTCCCAACATTTTGGCACCGCGCTTCATCGTAGTGACAGTACCAACGCAGACCATTGACAGCTGTTTGGAAAAATGTATTTGCCATGTGTTTTAATGTCCTTGTAGTCATGTTGAACTTGAAGATGATTTAGAAATTTGAAAAATGACAAGCTATTAATTTCGTGACATTGCAATGTTTAAGTATCATATTACGTGTCCGGAGGAGAAATATCTATTTGCCGCTCTCATTTGTCAAATTTAAACTCCCGATTCTGAACATCTATGACACTTTCTTGGCCATAACTCATCATGAGCCGTTCATTTTTAACATTCCACTGGAATTATTTCAGGGCATATTGCCACATTTGCTCTCTATAAATCCAGTCACCTCCCATATACTGATGCGAGACTGCGCTCCGAGCTTCCGCTCCCATTTGACCAGATACAAATTGTCATTCATTATGCAAATGAATATCAAATCCTTTTTATTTCTACTCGCATAAGGAGGCTTTCATCATCTCCAATTGTCAAAAGCAAATAGCGTTTAGAATGAGAGCCATCTTTCACATGCCGTATGATTATTAAACACTGGAAAAGGTTTAGACGAGTGTGTTGCCGAGTCAACATGACATGATCGATTAAATGTCATGCGCCTGCAGTCACAGAAAGAAACAGTTTCGGCAGCTAAATCCATATTTTCACGCCATGCTCAGTTAATATGGACTCGGAATTCATTCCTCTACGACATCCAAGTTGAAGCATCAAAGGAGACTGAACGTCCAAACTTTACGACAATGTTCCTTTTAGCGACTGATGCAAAATTCAGAGAGCTCTGACCATCACATCCTTGTGAGGATGTTTCATTAATATATACTCCACTTGCCTCTGCAAGCGCACACTCAATTATTGATCGCTAGATTGGTTCTACAACGTGTTCGGAAGAAAAGGAAAGACAAAAATAACACCGGGTTTTTATCCCCTCTCTTCGTATTGCACGTTTCTTTGTCGGTGCGGTGTGAAATCCATGAATAAGAAATGGCCCCTTGTTAAGCTAAATGACTATTTCAGGCCAAAGCGTTTTGGGACGTTGTACATTTTAAAGCTCTCGCTCAGGAAGCGCTGTGGGTACAAAACTGACATTTGACTACAGGTCTAAAGATAACCGAGTGACATGATAAATGATGGATGAGCCTGCAGTCATTTTGGCCAGTTGTTTGTTTGTGGCCGCATGTATTCGCTAAAGAGGCTACTGGAGCAATTAGTTCTGCTCCAAATACAGTTGCTTTAAAGTGCAGCGAGTATTTACAGAGCTGCACTCATGCTACTGTACGTGCGATGGAAAATACTACCAGTTGTCAGGTGCATGCGGACAATGTAACACTGCCGTCACTACCACTGTCATGGTAAGGTGAACTAGAGTACTGAAGTACAGTGCTGAAATACAAAAGAATATTGACCGTCCATCACGACATTTTTATTGCATGTTCTCTCAAGTAAAAAATCAGGGAAAAAGTTATTTTTTTTAAGTGGTTAGTATCCTGGTTGCACAGGGTTAACCATGTAAATATCATATGGAGGCTCTTAACATAACAAGGTACATGTGCCAATACATCTCATCTATTTTGAAGGACAAGAAATGCATTTTAATATGACTATTCAACGCTATGGGGGAAGAAAAACAGACAACAAATGACAAAAAAAGAAGTGTTAAGTTTTAGTATGTATGTAAGTGAGACCTCATGAGGGCTGCCCACGTGTGGCCACTGGGCCGTGCAATACCCTGTGAGTTGCAAAAGAACATATTATTGCAAAATAAATGAGAACAAGAATGGGAGGCTGAAAGGTGGGAGAGGAAAAAAAAATAGAATGTGTTGCTGTTGCTTTGGCGTACATTGGCCAACTCGAAAGTTTGTCTGTTACCCTGTTATTTAGCCTGTTTGATACAATGTGTGCCTGAGATCGTGCTTTAAGAGGTGAGTGCTGTGGTAGACATGAGTCCTGTTAAATTGTTTGTTTAAATAATTCATTATTTTAGGACGGTTCACTCAGAAGAAGTCATACAGTGACCATGTTGCCATGTGCCAAGTGGGACGTTTCATTAGGTTTTCACTTGTGTCTCCAAACTTGTTCGTCTGCCAGGAATCTGCAACACTTTGCACCTGTTTTTATTTGCTCTGGCGATCTTAGTAAATTTAATGCACAATTTTTATCGTTATTTTACGGCATTGCTCACGCACTCACGGAAGTATGGTGATGGGCGCCAGTATTTTGTGTCAACTCCAAAGAGACACTGAGTATTTTCAGTCCAAATAATTATGCCGCAGCGTTGGGTACAGATGTTAAAGTCAGCTGTTTTGACATGGACCCACTGAGGGATGGAGTTGTTGAAGTGCAAGTATTTAACATGCGTTAACGCGCTCTGCACTCATGGATGTGAACTAACAACTCCCAGGTGAGGAGGAGCAAACACAAAAATATCAATGTGCATGTGCACCCACGGTTACATCACTCACTCATTCAACTTGAATTAAATACTTTGAACTGTGCAAGATGGCAATAACCAACTAGAAAACAAGTCCAACTGCCATCCAGCTGTGAATTCCATAAAGCTGCTGAACACAACAAGAGTTTTCAAGACTTGTTTTCCATTTAGATTACAGTCAACAGAGCAAAAGTGGCAAGGATGAAGATGGTGCTTTCATTGGGGGGGGTGAAGAAACACAGTATTAGTGGTGAGTATATCAGAGGGAAAGTGTGAGGAGAAATATGGACACAAAGTTAGTGAGCCTCAGATGGTTCGACCATGTGGCTCGGACAATAGGTGACTAGGCAGGATTGAGGTGGAGGAGGCTGAGTAGATACACAGAAACTGTTGTATGATGCTGACCTTGTGCGTGGCTTCTTACTACACTAAAACCAGCAAAACCGCAATTTAAATCTTAGTGCTCTTCTGTGTGCCTCTCAATGAGAGTGGGAGCCTGAACAGATGAGCCAACGTTGGTCCTGGATGGGGTTGATCTCACAACTCCAGACACTGTTTACTTTTGCCATCCATTGCATCATACATCATCTGCTTCTATCTGCGCTGTGACCTTGAATATCTCTATAGATAAAATGTACCATTCATTTTGTGATGCTAAACTGACTATTATCTTTATATATATTTGTTTTGAGTGAGCAAGGACAATGATGGAATCAGTGAGGTGGAAGTGATAATAAACCTAACCTACCGTCTCAGAAAAATCATTGTGGCCTTACGATGGTCACTCGTGAATGCTTCACGGTCGGTTCTTTCCCCACACATAACAGCAATAAGCATCATAAGCTTCTGTCTTGCTGTCCATTCTGGAGTTTCATGAGTCCATCACATATTACAATTTTGTTTTGCCCTTTTTCTATGTTTGATTTGGGTTCTGCTCTGACATTTACACGGATGCATTGTGGTGCTTTGCTGTGGACTGTGTTGTCCCACAGAGCAGCACTGCTGTGCAGCAAAGGTTGAAGCGCGACACTGTTCAGTGTTTTAGCTGATCACGGAGGCGAGGACATGAATAAATCACTGTGGCAGGTTGCGCCACTCATTGTGCTCTTGTTTGTACATTGCCAATACGAACAAATACAATTAATATTTTACTCAGCGGCTTGACTGCAACATGCTATTCTTGATGGACCAAATTTGCATGCATTATCATTAAAGTTTAATGCCATTTCCACCTTCACCAAGGACGTTACTTGAGTGTTATCTGTCTGTTAGTGTGTAAGTCAAAAGCACAAATGCATGGATTTCAACAAAATCTTTTTTGAAATTTTATGAAAACAGGACATTGGGAAGGTTATTAAATTTGCTGTAATTGGTGTACAATCTGGATCCACAAACGGTTTGAAGGATTTGTCACTGTCTAAACAGAGATAGCCGCAGCACTAGCTCCCGGTCTTCCGGGCTGCTGTAGTCCATGTTGTGCCTGCGAATTCCAGATTGCCACTGCCACTCTCTGTCCTATGGAGCTTATTGATGTCAACCATGTTTCTCCTTTGTGATGAACTTAACTATGACTGTAAATTCCGGACTATAAGGTCAGTGGTGCCGGCACTGTGATCACTGTGAAACTAGGTCCAGCATCAGGACTGACTCATGAAACCAACTAGGCAATGTTCTGAACTTGAATGATGAACTTGTCACATCTTTTATTGACATTAAAGCACTCAAAATGTGCTGCTTTCGCCGGCGTGTCCGAAGTCGGCCACAGGCAGCTGCTGCTTCTGATTCTCATCTTGCATTTTGACCGTTTTAAGGTAAATAAAACCCCTGTGATTTCATCAGTTTGATGTTAAGGCTCAATATTTTGGCAGTATGATGCTCTGTAGCCTGTAAAAATCCATACATTAGCCATGTTGTTGCATAAGCCACATGGTTCAGAATGCAAGAAAAAAAGTGGTGTTTTAAAATCTGGAAATTATAGCAATGAACTAAACTTTAAAAAGGGCAAATGAGACCATAGTTTAGAACAGTTTCTGTACTACCAATAATGACTGTAATAAACAAATTGAAAAAGACAAATAAATAATTTAAAACAAGCTAATAATAAAAAAAAAAACAATGTTCATAAAAAAAAGACAAAATAACAGAAATGTTCCATGGAACTTAGTGTATATCAACACAACACTTTTTACCTTCCAAACTGCTTTTATGACATTATTTTAAATTCTGAGGCCATTCCTCCCAGAGTCTGTCTGCCTGTCATGATACCTGTTGAAAACTTTAGCTGAATCATCACCGAAAACAAACAGTCGGGGGCAGACTAGGATCTGAATCCTCACAGTTACTGTTAGATATTCTATACCAAAGTTGTTGTTCTTTGTGCCTGGACCACAGGGTGTGCAGTCTACAGCCTTCCTCTGATTTAAATTCATCTTCTTACAAATCTTTTCCCACTTTGGAATATTAGAAGTCTTTACCCCCAGTTCTTTTTGAGAACCTTCATAAATCTGTCACCCAGACCTTCAGTTATAATATAGTAATACACTGCTCTTTGGCTGCTCCTCCCATAAGACTGCTATCAACCATATTTCAAACACTAAAAAGGGATCAAACATCATAGTTAAAATACATTTTTAAATAGTGTTAATGAACAGCTTGATAGAGATAAATGCGACCTGAGCGCTCCCAACATTCTGATACTATTTTAGTACTTCTTGCGTTAGATCCTGGCTATTTATCTTCTTTGGACACACAGGCATTTACCAGGTTTGCATTTTTAAAAGCAATATTCAATGGCCATGTGAAGACGATTCAAGCTCCCTCATTTGATCTATAACACAATTTAAAAGACATTATGAAGGAGCATTTGGGTACAATTGAAATTACACTTGCTCAGCTTCTGTGTGGAACACACTCACACAGAGACAGCAAAAAAAGCAGAGCTGGAGACAATCGTATAATGAAGAGTGGTGCTCTGCTGGACGATTGCAGATACCGGGGTTTGATTTATAGAGCTGGACATCCTGATAAACGCCCAACTAGTTGTTGGTCTTGTTTCCTTTGAATACATTAACCTTGAAATGGATTAACTTCATTGACATCCAAGAGACGTATGGGAGGAGAACAGCTGGTTTGCTGTGCTTTGTCTTGTGTGTGGACATGGGACATGGACAAACCGTGAAGATACAATCATGCTTTTTGTCCCAACATGCTTTGATGGAAGCGATAGCAGTTAATTCATGCGTGAGCAGGAGGACAAGGCAGTACTGCACTCCTCTGATCCCATAGTGGGAATAGGCCTGGTGTATATGCAGGACAGGTGATGACTCACTAGAAATGATTTAGAATGGAAAATGAATGAATTCAATGAGTTGCTCAAGCCTCCAGCAGGATATGTGTTTGTTGTATGTTCAACAACAATTCAATTTCAGTGTGTGTAATGGCTCCCGTTGCAGAATAAATGTCTGATCTGAAAAATAATGCTGCATATAAACTCATCTTTCCAAATGAATAGAGCCACTTCGGTTTGTTCCGGAGGAAATTTTGACATGTTCAGTGACACAAAAATCAATCCAGACACGCAGAGATGAGTGGGTCGGGTCTTCACGTGTGTGTCGACCCCTCTATCTCTCCATGTCTGGATTTTTTTTTTTTGCCTTTGAACATGTTTACTCCACGTGATTTGACCTGTAAACTAATTCTTAGCAAACACGTGTCCTCTGCCTCCCTTCCTCTCTGCGACTGAAGCTTTGTGCACAGCATAAAGTTCGGCAAACAAAACCACATTCTGCAACGGGTGAATACCAATATCAAAATAATGACATGAATAAATGTGGCTAGAACATGTTGCTAGGTAACTTGCGGCAGTTGGGTCACAAATGAGTCCAGGAAGTAGTGCAGTGGAAGAGTCTCTTCTTCTACTCATTCAGAGGATATACCAAATGTGTCTGCCTATGCTGATGTTGAATCTCATTCAGATTCGAAAGAATCCATAGTTGGACAGACTGTAGCGACAGCAGTTAAAGCTATTATTTCATTTTGTAGAGTAGTGAGTGCATGAAGTACCACAGCCAAGAGAGAGGCAGCACTGAACTTGGTTAACTGTCTGTATGAAAATTTGAGTCTCTTATAACGTCCTTGCGTCTGGTCAAGGTGTCCAATCTTTTCCAGTATTTGCAACACTCTGCTGAGCTTATGGCGACAGAAATATGCCCCTTGAGAGGCATTGAAAGGGTTGAATGACCCTGTTACAAAGGGTTAAGAATTGATGCAGAGTGGGACGTGGTGAAACGTGGGCTTTTGTGTCGCTGACTGTTGTTAGCATTGTAATGAAGTGTGCTAAATTGTCTTGTAAGTGGCTTTCACCCTTTTGTGCGAATTCAGTCAGTCTGGATAAAGATCTTGAGAGGTTTTATAGATTATGTGTCCGGCCAGCACACACCCTGGTTTATGTATGTGTGCGATAAATAGACATGCTATTGGCAGAGACGGTCTCTTGGATGACCCAAATCCCTGGGCGGAACCACAAAAAATGCTACACAGTCTTGTTCAACCTGCATTTTCCGCCAAGTCAAGTTCTGAATTGATCAAGCGCAAGTGTGTCAGCAGCATTTTAGTGAAGCAGGAACTCAAACAGTTTGTAGCTGGCCGACGTGGCTACACATTTTTTTTTACATATATACATATATATATATTTTTTTACATACATAATATTAGACATAAATTGCATTGTTTTTGTCACTTGCACTTTCTCATTTTGGGAGAAAAGAAGCATTTCTTTTCTGAATAAACTGAATAAACAGCCTTTATCCTCAGTTCTTGCTTTAGGGAACCTGGAACAGCACAGAAAACATCTTCTTCATGGTTTTCCACTTTGTGTCACCCTCCTCCACCTTCATCTACGCTGATCCTTGTCACGTCTATCCATCCATCCATGGTCAGTGAACCAGCACTTAGTCCTGTTCAGGGTTGCGGGGAGTGCTGGAGCATATCTCAGTGGTCATTGGGCAAGAGGCAAGAATTACACCCTGGACAGGTCACCAGTCCATCGCAGGGCACACACACCATTCACACACACACTTGTGGGAGGAAACTGGAGTACCTGGAGAAAACCCACAAGCAAACAAACTCCAAGGACACTGTTAATATTTTTGAGGTGGAATAAAAAGAAAATACAAGGAGCAATAATCGATTCTGCCAAAGACAACGATGACAAATTTAGACAAAAATATATGTGAGTCGACAACTGTTAAGTGGTCAATTTGCATTTTCAAGAAAACTCAGCTAGTGATGTCTAGACGAGGCTTCATGAAACAGTATTGCAGAGGTGATGAAACGGTGTCCTATTTTTCAGAGGCCACTACATGGTGCTCTTGGTTTAACATTGATGTAAGGTTTCATTGAATTAGTTGTTCAAGTTCAAACAATTTACAGCAGACTCTGAAAATTGGACACTGTATCATGAAACCTCATGGCTCATCACTGAACTCAGCTATTTTTCAGATGAGCTTACTGAGACCAAGACGGGGGCGAGAGCGAGACTGATCTCAAATTAAAAGCACTTTATTTTGATAAAATGACTGCTGTTTCTTTTGCTGTAAGAAGTGTTTGCTTCTGTATTCTGTATTCAGTTTGGTCTCTGTTTTGGTCTGGACTCAGTCTCGACAACAACCCTTGTAAGTAATGTGGAAACTGAGATTCAAAAGTAGCCACACTATTGTGATTGAAAAAAGATTAAATACAAGACAATATCCCAGATTTTGATAGTAAATTAAATTTCACTTTTTTCTTTAAAAATAAATGAGAATGTTCGACCTGCAGCCACAGTCCCGCTCGGAGTCGTGATTTGATTTTTCCACGAGTCTTTGCTTTTGATTTTCTAATGACGGATGGTTGTAGCAATCTCACACTGCATGACAGGCGCACACTGTGCACATCATTGTCTCAGCTTCAGACGGATGATAAATGATCATTTGTCTGAGTCATTGTGTGTCACTCTGTTAAGTACACTGCGTGTGGACGTTTTTACAATTTATTATTTCCCATGTGTCAGCGATGCTTATGCAAAGGCTTGAGCCTCCACTGCGTCATCCATCAGCCGCATTGGATATTTTGTCCTTAAACATCCAAATGGAAAGACGGAGTTGATCAATAGCTTTCATGGTGGTCTGTGGAGGGCTGGAAATGACAAATCAATCTCGGCGTTTTGCTGTGGACAGAAACAACACCGTGTAGTGAAATTCTACGCCGCTGACTGCAGTTTGCATGAACTTCAACTGGTTTAAAATAGTGGTGATGTGATGTTATAAGGCGGTAAAAGAAGACTTCTTGTGGTGAGATCACTTTTGGTCTGACTTTTTAAAATTGATACTTTCAACCTCAGTCTTTACCAAATCGTTTTTCAAGACTTTCTAATGATGCGCCATGCTTCTAATGTTCAGATTCTCCATGTAGAAGACAAGAGACAGTCCCACCAAGGCTCTGTAGAATGAGCTAAAATAGGACGTTATCTATACGTTCTCTTTTTGTCATTTACAGACAGAAAATTAAGACCAGAGATGTAAATGCATTTGCATCAGCCACCCTTGAAATGAGTTCGTTTTATTTCCCTCCAGAGGGAAGCCAGCGATTGATTTGTGGCTTTAAGTGATGCATTTTGGGGCTGGGGGTGTGAGTCATTGACCCTCCAGGCACAGTCTATGACAATGACATGATTGATCATGAGCTGAATGAAGCGCTATACTAGGTAAAAAATATTGCAAAGGATTCTTGGTAATTTGAGGTTAATGTGGCAGCGTTTTGATTTTTCTGTGCTACATGATGAGAACAAAGCCTTTCAAAATATGAATACTTGATCAAACATTTTATACTGGCATCTCTAGGTTCACATAGCTTCATAGAGAGAGGAGAATAATGTTAGGAATAATGTTAAAATAATGTTGAGTTCGAAGTGGTAGTGATGCAGATTCATGGGTTGGTACCAGACGGGTAAGCTCAGAAATGAGCCGACGAACAGGTCATGTGGCTATGTCTGGAGACAAAGTAAGGGAGGGAGGACTCAGGTGGTTTGGACAGGAGAGACTGGCTGCTCTTGAAGAAGCATGGCAGAGCACAGCCCCCACCTGATTTTCGACACATGGATTTTTCCATGTCAAAAGCTGATCAATATTATTACACATGCAGAGAGTATCAAGCAAATCATTTTCAAAACTGAGTCTGAAGGCAGTGGCGGTGGTTTCATTTTTGATGCCGGTGCATCTACACTGCAAAAACTCAAACTCTTACCAATATTTTTTAGTCAAAATATCTCATCCTCACATCATTCTTTCACTTATTCTGCAATACGTTTACCTTGAAATAATCCTTAGATAGAAGAAGTATAAAATAAGTAGTATAAAATAAGTCCCTCCATTTTGCTGAAATGTCATTTATAAGGTGAATTTATCTCAAATCACGATAAAAAAATAACCCTTTGAGTTTTTGCAGTGTAGATAGATAAGACTGCATAGACAGTGTTCAGCAGATGATTTAACATATACTGTGGATGGATGCCAAATCCATCCAAGGAAGGCCATCCTTGGATGTTAATTTAATGGGTGGTGCTTCTTGAATGCCTCTGGTTATCCACAGACATTTACGGGCGGCAGGTGCTCAAGCCAGAAACCCATAAAATGATTTTTTGACTTTTTCTTCTTCTTGGATCGACTACAAAGGCAAACAAATTTCCCATTCATTTCTATTACTCCTGGCCGAGTCATCGGCTTTTTGCACATCTGGTCAGAGGAGCCATTTTTGGCTACTCCACGTTGCATAAGGAGAAACAGGGGTGGGGACGATTCCGATTCCGCCAGACACCAAAATACATTATGGATGGACCTGATGATGAAAAAGAGCGTACATTTTCCCCAAAGAATTTAAGAAGGAAGATAAGAAGTGTTGCTGCAAATAGGGTGCTTTTCTCATGCATGGAAGAAGGTTAGTGCTCGAGCACCACTAGGAGTCTATGTGCCGGCTGGGAATCATTTGCTCCCATGTGGTCATGAGACATCTGTCAGACATGCTTGATGAAAAAGCCATGCTGTAGCAGGGCGTGATGAACGTTGTTGCCATCTTGGTGGACAAGCCAATGGAGGTAGTCGTGGATATCATGCAGACTATCAAAGTTCTTCGAGCATCTTGGTCTGAGGTTAAAGCTTTTCGAGATTTATCATTGTTTCAACGCACTGCTGTCGGAATATCCTCTTACCCCTCAAACACTATCTCTGTCGACATGTCCCTCTCATTTTCTCTTCCCTATACTCACACAAGGACTCATATTCACCCGCACACACAAGCATGGATTTGTTTTCTCTGTGATGAAAGGGATTATGGGATAAAGGAGGCGAGGCCACTGCAGTTTACTTCATATCAGACCAAAGCTTCTCCCTGCAGCAGCAGCAGCACAATGACAAACAGATGAATGTCAGTGGAGATTCTCACACCCTTAACTTTCCAAGTCCGTGATTGGGATCCTCAAGTTGAGCTGGATTTGTTTTCTTTGGATTGATAACCGGCAGATTGCATCGGACTGCAGTCTGTTGATTACAGTACTCGGGGGAGCGTGGCGCGGCTGTTTTGGTCAAGGTTGATGGAAGAAAGCCATTGTTGGAGATGCTTCTGGGGATGTTTGGACCTTTTCTTTCTGGCTTCCGTTCGACGAGACAACTGGCCATCATGATTAAAACAGAAACTTCCTGGAGCACTCTGATGATCTCAGGACTACCTTTTCCCTTCGGCATTAGAAGCCAGAAAAACTGATGAATCCGTCCCATCAACGTCGCCATGTGGGACCCGATGGCTTGGAGTCGTACGGCAATGACATCATTATCTAGTATGTGCTTTACGGAGCTCATTATTCACAGTCAGCTGCTGAATCAGTCCCTCGCTGTGGTTGCATAGTAGCCTGACACGCCGCTAATCTTTTCTCTGGCACTGTCGCCGCGTGTCGGCTCGCGAACGCTGGTTCTAGGTCAGAACAATAAAGTGTTCTCATATGAGCGAGAGAAGTGTTGATGATTCAATTCTTTGATGCGATGATCGTTTATTGCACCGTTGCATCATTTCTCCCAAGATGAAAACTTTATGAACTGTGTTTGATGGGCGTGTGAAGTCACTTCTTCGCATTGTGAGGAAGAATACATGCTGAGAAATGCTTGTCAGTTCTGGTCTTCAGTCTCCTTGTTTTCATTCTTCCCCTGGCCGAGTTCCATCCAGCCTCAATCTCCTGAAATCCTCAATGACATTATTAGTGTAGTCTGCAATAACCCATTCATCTGTCACATCGAGGACAGACGATTGTGATTTTATGGTGCGGCGTCCGCAGCCAAACATGCACATGCGGTCATTGTTGGTGATTGAAAAGTGCATGACAAGTGCGTACAAGTACTTTTAACCAAAAAATGTACGTGGAAAGTTGGGTTATATTAATGGAAGTAACCATGCTTTCAAGGGTTGGTTGTTGGGGACAATCCTTACATCAGTTTGTCATGTATTGAGGTTTGTATTTATTCATTTTTCTTTGTTTCAGTCATAGGAGTAAAACATCGGGCTGGCCCCCGCCTGGACCAGGCTCTTGGGGTGGACTGCAGGGGCCACCGTATAGCTGGGACAGCATGAGCAGCACCAGGGAGGGCCGGGACCTCCTCACCAAGTACGTACTGATGGCTACTTTCAACATGCATGCTGTGAAGTGGAGGCCTCTCCAACACAAATAAAAAAGCATTCACACTTGAAATATCACGCAGCTCAAGTAACGTGATGATATTTTAAAATGTGTCACTGAGATGAACCACGCAACTGGTGACTTTGGCCCGGAATGGAGTTGCAGGGGGGAATTTAGCCCAAGACATATCACCACCGTACGCAGGAAATGACGTATGCAGCACAACTACAGTTCATTACTTCAGTCGCAGAATTAATAACAGTGAGAAGAAGTTATTTGTGTCCGGAGACTCATGTTTGGCACTGACTGAGAAATAGGTGATTAAACGGAGGGTTGGATGATATTACTGCGCGAACGTGGAAGTGCTCCCAAGTGTAATTCCACCCCATATTATAGTTCTCCCGACGATCCACTTTTATTTTGTCTGGCTATAATCGTCATGTAACTACTCGCATAACCGTATTTAAATAGGAACTACGTGCAAAACTTAGGTGTGTTTGGGATCCGCATGAAACCACTTGCAATGCTAAATGCTAACCAAAGAATGACCTAGCATACGTACAAAGACAAAGACAGGTATGTATCAACCCGTCTAAGATCAGGGAAGAACAGTGGTGTTTTCATTTAAACAATATCCCCCAGAGGGCATAATGTAAGAGTGTTCTCTCTGCCAGCATGTCCTTTGTGAGGTCAGGAATGACGTGAAAAAAAGTGTATACTTTTCTGAGAGGACCGGCGCTGACAGGGAAGCTTCAAAATCTTGCCTTCAACAACCATGCAAGATAACACTTCCAGACTGATATTTTGTCCTGTACAGAATACGACATTTGAATTTATAGGGTCCATTATCATTTTAAAAGCCTCTGAAATGAGTCGGATAGAGCCATCTAAAGGTGTCCTACCCATCAGCAATGGAATACTAATGATGGATGACATTGAAATTTCTGGCCTTCATATTACCTTCATTGTGTTATTACAGGGCTTTGACTTAGTTTGAGTTGTTACTGTAAATGACATCACATTTATTTGAATTTATGATTTTCAACTCTGACTGAGAGAGAAATGAATGATAAATAAATTCTCACCTTTTATTTAATTAAATCATCATTACTTTTTTTAATGCAAAAAATAGTTTCTTATTGAGTTAACTTCCCCAAACCACTTAATACTGTGTGGGTGACTTGTGTTCAAAGCTCTATTGCTCAAGCCTGGACCCTGGAGCCTGTTCTCCCTCCTGCCATCCGGTAGACGGTTCCGCAGCATCCGATGCAGAACCACCAGATTCAGGAATAGTTTCGTTCCTGGTGCTGTCAGGCTGCATCTGATATTTATTTATTTTGGACATATAATTTCTGTTTTTGGAAACTCTATTTTTATTTAAAAGCTGACCACATTCATGTCTCTGTGCATGTTTAGATACATGCAAATGTAGACATTATGTTAGTGTTGAAATACAAGTTTGTCTCCAAAGCAACTGGTGAACAGTGTTCTGAAAGGTGCTTTATAAACAAAGCATTATTATAATTGTATTATTATTATTATTATCATGAATTACTATAGTGTATTTTGTTTCATTTACTCTGCAGTATATTGTGTCTAAATCATAGCCATCTACTTCCACCTCATGGTTAAGAAAAAAATATGAACTGAGTCAACTGAGAGATAAAAGATATTTTCTGATCTAGCTCTGACATAGACGTAAGATGTCAGTGAATTTGATGCCGTGAGTTAAAAGTTACTTTAGGTTTTGTGTGATAAGGAGCAGCCAACTACGATGCTCATTGCAGGCTCTCACTCGATAGTCAGTCGGGTGATAGTTTAGTACCTTTAGCGTCTGCCTTAGTCCGAGCAGTCGGATTCTGCAGTGACGTCATATACATGCGACGTTTGATTTTATAGTCCAAATAATTACGTGTTTTCACAAGCAAATAAATCATAAACAAACATCATTGTTTAGTATTTAAATTGAGGTACAGGATATGTGCGATCCATGAGACAAAGTGGACCAGAAAATAACTCCCTCTCCCCATACATTCTTTTTTTGCCCCCGATCTTAGGTCCCATGGACGGACCGGAAGAGGTGGAGTCTTAGGCTACCTATTCCCCTTGTCTGTTATGTGCCCCCTACATATCTATACGCTATTCTTTCTAACTGCTGGTGGCCTGTGTTTTATCACTTTTGAGTTCAGTTCATCTGACCTCATATAGCTTTCCTGGCATCATCGCGTAGAGACAAAATTTTCTACCAGCACCATCTGGCCTCCAATTTACATACAGTACAGCCTGTCACGTAGCACATGTCAGGACCACTTGCCAAGCTCAGATGACTTTGTCCTAAACAAGTACGGTGAGCAAGGTTACAAGGTTGGACTTCAAAACAGCTCCCACAGAGTGACACAAGTACCAATCAGACTTGGCTGAAACATCATTTTCCCGGCAGTACACGGGGTTGAGCCAAAGTCTGACCAATTATGGCCATAAATTTGGCTCCAGGAAGACATTACAAAGCAGTAAGCCTTCTTCTTGGTACGGTCTTGATGAGACCCACTGAGTGTGGCGTCAACAAAACTCTGTGAGAGAGTCCACAGTGCTCTGTAGTAACTTGTCTGGTATCATCTCTCAGAATAAAGATAGAAAACAGTCAACTACCAACCCTAACCCAAGTATAACAACCGAGCCCTGTGAGAAAACCCTCCAACCAAAGCTTTGATCGTGACTTTGTGTTAAAAACAAGGGAACTCTTGTATGTGTGTTCTACCCAATGCTTCAGTACCTAAGTATCAAGGGGCTTTGATAAACTGACTGGATACACAGCTGACATAATAGTTGTTCATTCATGGACATACACTACGAGATACAAGTAACATCCGACTTACGTCCATCCGTACTTACGACCACAGCCAGCTGACGCTTACTATTGTTATTCTGATTCAATGTCTGGCACCGCAGCACGTAGCAGCCCGGCAACGCATACAACAATTATGTTTTGTCACTATCAACATGTGTCAACCATGATCTTACGTTTTCTCTGAAAAAAAATGAGATGTCCTTGAGATGAAGGACAGTGACATGTGAATAAATTAACAAGGATTGCCCTCCACCCCCTAACTCACGCTGCTGCCCTCCCACGGGATTAAACCCCTGATGACTCTGATGAGAATGGCAAGATGAGCCGACGTCGCAGATTGAGACATGCTTCATTACAGGCAGATTTAGCTTCAGATTTCTCCACAGGGTCCACGCTGCATTGTATCCACGATGACAGTGCGTATGTGAAGGAGAGTTGACAAAGGACTGATCAGATATTCACAAAAACATGGGAATATATATGTGCCTCTTTTATTATTGGTTCAATCGGAAAAGATGAGATAAAAATATGATGAAACTGTGGAACTGATGTGGTGAATTTCAACGTCTATAAATGCATTTGTGTGTGTTCAAATATGAGATGCATTCACTCTGAATCAGAAAACCGGAAATTCTTGTTTAGTCACGTCAGTGAAAGTAGACTTAACTTCGTGGATGTAGACGTTAGCTTCATCTTGAGTCAGTGTATGAGGTATCTGTCTGTATACTGATGCTATGCATATGTTGCTGGGTATTTAGAAAAGCGGAGACGTTTATGTACCGCCTTCTGCAACATAAAAATAGAGGTGGTGGTTAGCTAAGCCATAAGATGGCGCACCTTTTGAGTCTATATTTAGGGACAAAGGTAGGGTTAGGGTAAGGCATGAGATGGTGCTCTGTTCATTCTACATATGACAAGGTGCTATTGCTATTTAAAGCGCATCAAACGGCCGTCACTAAGAAGGAGAGCCAGGTCAGGGGTCATAAGTAGCAACTGACCAATATGTTTCATATATGCGTGTCGTTAGTAGCGACGCTAGGTCCACACCCCTGCATGGAACGCTATATGGGAAGTAAAATTATTTTTTCTTCTCCCCCCTGCCCCTCCCGATGTGCGATCCACACCCCGCTTCTAACGCTACATGGGAAGAAATGCGTCTTTTAATCTATTGAATCACCCATGCCTATGCATTAAAAGGTTTCTCACTGATCATGATCGGCCAATTTCAGCGTGCTGAACCCTACCTGTCATTACCGATCACAACAACTGATCACATGTGACAGCAGGCGCTCTGATGAAGCACCGCTGGTTGTGATGTGTCCTCCCGACTCGCTGCTCATTCAGCAGCAGCATGTCTGCCGTGGAGGTCCTTACAATTTGTCATGTAAAGTCCATCCAGCAGCACACACACAGGAAAATGCTGTTCAGGGAAGTGCGTCACAATTAAATTCACCATTTAAATCGCCAGCACTTGACGGAGCACAGAGAGTTTTAGATCGGTATACTGTAGGACGCAAAAGTCTTCTTTCCTGAAGTCAATCTATTACGCCGTGAGAGTGAGGACGTGTTGTTCCAGTAGCAGTGTCACGGTAAGGCGAACGTGGACTATGTGAGGAAATAAAAAACACAACTAAAAAAACCACAAATCTGAGCATGCATTTATCTGCCAAGCACCGGAACTGCACTTTCTCCAGTCACACTCGCGATGAATCCGTCACTCTGGATCTCCTCAATGTAATGATATGTTCCACGTCCAAAAATCAAGAGTCAAGAAATGTTGTTGGAATCCATTCTGAGACAGTTGTTTTGCCGACTGATGCGTTGGATGCACATCATTGCATTACCTTCTTGGTGGCGGTCATTTTAAATTTTCATTTTTATATGAGAAAAAATATGAAATACATAACCAATAAAATAATTTACATAGTTTGATGCTGATCACTGCACTTTGTCCTGGTTTGAACTTGATTTTTATCATATCAGTTACCCTGCATCTCATCCAATGTGGATCATAAACTCTACTTTACAGACACGTCAATAGGTTCCTATCTTTTTGGAGCAAGAAAATCAAGCCGTCATGGCGGTTATTCAGATGTTTTGAACTCGTTCCAGTGCGTTGTTTAGATTAGACGGAGTATGGATTAAAAACTTTTTTTTTTTTTTCAGTATGAAATGCAAACAAGGTGATGTAGTCCACACCATGCCATTTTCGCCTTGGTCACTCCAGACAACTCCAAATAGATATTTTTTTGTTGTTGCAGTAACAAAAACAGAAACCAACCTCAGTCTGAATGGAAGCTTGAGTTAGAATGCAGAGCCAGTATTTCTGATTTACAAATGACTTCTCAGCATAAATGTCGTGCTGACTGACGAATCACAGCCAAACTTTTGAATGATGAACAACAAAATGATTTCTTCCCGGTTTAATGCCGTCACGTCCAGCTGAAGACTCATTTGTACTGTCAGAACAAATCAATCAATCTTTAGTGCAAGTCACTTATTTGCTGTGGTCAGAACACAGGCTCATATTCATTTCGCTCACTGTTTTCATTCTCCCAGCCAAGTGTCCCAGAGCAGCTCCCTGGAGGAGGTTCACCAGGATGGCGTCCCCCCTGCTCCTCGCCTGGTGGAAATGAGGCGAGACCCGGTGCTAGGTTTCGGATTTGTGGCAGGCAGTGAGAAACCGGTGGTGGTCCGCTCCGTCACGCCAGGTATGTGGTGCATAACATAATGAAAATTGCAACTACCCTCGCAAAAAATCATATTCCATCAGATTTGGAATGACTAAATCGGCCATGGAATATATGCATGTTACGGCTCCATTAACCATATATACATATATGATTACAGTGGTGCCCCGGTTCTCCACCACAATCCGTTCCAGACGGCCGCTCGGGAAGCGATTTGTTTGAAATCTGAATCGATTTTTCCCATTACAATGAATGGAAAAAGAAATAATGCGTTCCAAGCCTTGAAATAGTCTTTTGTAGGAGTGAATGTAGAGTGTCTGCTGCAGGTGCGCTGTTCCTCTATGTGTGTGGCCGCTGCATGTGGGAGGGGTTGCCGAGTGAGTGACGTCTCTCCAGAAGTGAAGAGGTGCCCGGTGCGTGTCCAGCTCTGAATGTGCGCTTCTGTGCAGTTTGGCTGTGACAAAGTCCTAAACCAAGTCACGCTCTGTCCCAGACTCGCCTCATCCCTGTCCCAGCTCCAGCCCACAACAGGACATCAAACCCTGGAGTGAGCGCTCCAGACTCGGAGGGGTGGAGAGCGAGCACCTCCCCTGTGACACTCTACCACGGTCCAGTGGTTTTACACCTCAATATGAAGAAAAAACAGTCACTAAATGTAGCTAATGGGACACGTCTGCATACAGAGGCTGTGTTATACATAATAACAAAGGGCGTCGTGGGTCAGCTGATCAGTCCATGCACGTTATTTTTTTCCGGCTTTTTTCAGGGGCGTTCGAGTTATGGATTTTCGTTCAAAATCCGAAGTAAAAAAATCTCAAATTTTTGGTTCAAACTCCGGGACGTTCGAAAACCGAGGTACCACTGTATTTGGTTTCTGTTCCACAACATGATCCTTACTCACTTCTGCCAAAGGCATAATGAAAACACACCGACGATCTCATTCCTATCAACAACATTTCAAATGCTTTAAAACGTTTCAAACTATGTGTATGAAATATCTTCAGGGCAGTGATACGGAATCATAAAAAGCACACATATGGGTGCAAGAGGTCCTTATTATTGTTGAAGTTCTTGTTATCATTATTACATTTATTATCATACTTAAACAAACTTTTTTGTTAAAATATTTTAGCAGGATGGGAAAAAAAGGGTACTTTTCTCCGTCTGGAAAATGGGGTGGCGCTTGAGCTCCACTAAGTGTCTATATGTGTATTTTCAATTTAGCAACACCTCAGTACAGGTGTTGCTAAATTGAAAGTGGGACATGAGGTAAGTAGACCTGCCAAGATTGATTTAGTAGTTGACATTAGTTGTTTGGGGGATTTGTTCAGTTCCGTTTCTCATAACTGCCTCTGCACTGTCAGCTGTCTTGTCGTCTTTCAGTTTGTGACACACATGCGTTTTTCATGGCTTCGGATTATAGCAATGCAGGACTGTTATTGTTTGTTTTTGTGTGTCGCTGCTCCGTAATGGTTCAGTGAAGTCACCAGCACCAGTCTATCCACGTAAACACTCTGTAGACACTGTGAACATTTCAACGCTAAGAAATCTGAGTCTCACTCCCGTGTGTGTTGTCCACTCATACACACACAGTGGGAGTGATCAACCCCAGGAAACAGCACGTTTCACTACAAAACTGAGGACATCAATGGTCACCTCTGCCATAGCTACACGCTGTACCAAATAAATGAGCTACAAAAAAGGATCACTCAAAGATAAGAATCACTATTGTTATGGAGTGAGATAATGGATGGCAGAGATGTGTCAGGAAACTCCTTAACAATGAAGTAAGACGATGCAGATGAAGGTTATTCAAATGACAAATGCTTAAATTAGCTGGTCAGTGAGAGACAGAGCCCCCACACTTGAAATAAAAAAATCTTGAATGTGGTTCTATTTGTAATGTATCATTGAACTGTGGATGGATGACAAGACAGAGAAAAACTGGTTTGATTAGGTTTTCTTTTTATTGTTATTTTGTGTTTTTGGTTTTGTTTTTGGCAATGCAACTATACTTGGTGTATAATTATTGAACATTAAAAGTATTTTCTTTTTTAAATGCTGCGAAGATATTCTAAAGTTGAACAAATCATAATCGTATTTGTCTTTGTTTTTAGTTATAAATAGCAAATAACCTTTACATTTCAAGCTGGACACTGATGATGGTTCTGTAAGAGTGGCTGGTGCCATGAGCTGTGATCTATGTGGATTATGACTCGTTGACCAATTGTAAAACATAATCGGTGACTATTCGACTATCAGAAAAATCTTTAGTGGACGGCCTTGAGGAAACAGCATTTTCCGTTTTCTGAGAAAGTGTGACCTCCTACAATGTGATTTGTTTTGTTTTTTTGTGGGTTTTTGGGTCAACGTGTGTGTGTGTGTGTGTGTGTGTGTGTGTGTGTGTGTGTGTGTGTGTGTGTGTGTGTGTGTGTGTGTGTGTGACAGGTGGTCCATCAGAGGGGAAGCTGATGCCAGGCGATGAGATCATCATGATCAACGACGAACCTGTCAGTTCTGCTCCGCGGGAACGAGTTATCGACCTTGTCAGGTAGAGTCACCAGCCCTCTGGGACACGCGCTCATAAGCAGAGCTGTGAATGTTGCACCTGGGTGAATCAGATGGGAGTACAACAATGCAGTCTGTTTCAGTTGACAGGGACAGTTGGCTGGGATTATTATTGTTATGTTTTTTATATGTTGGAGCAGACATGCAACAGGAAGCGCTGCACTCACTTTCTGCAACCAGCACCATGAGTTTGGCAACATTTAATGACTTTCTTTTTGTGGTTTGTTTTCTATAGGAGCTGTAAAGAATCCATCTTGTTGACTGTTGTCCAACCATATCCTGTAAGTATATCTACTGACCCAAACTTATCCTCCAACTAAAGTGGGCTGCATTGAAGCATCGATCTTAATTTTAAATTTAAAGGCCTTTCACTTTATTGTGGAATCCAAGACATCCTCAGGTGCAAGAACTCGACTGTTGTCAAGTGGACCTTTGCGTCCAATGTTGCATTGATGCAGACGTCATTCATATGAATAGCGTTTCCTGACGTTAAAAAATGGTTGGCTTGACTCATGAGGCGGCACCATAAGTCAGGTCATGATATATACTGTATACTAGTGTTGTACTCGAGACTTTCAATTGAAAACCTAATGCGTCAACATGTAACGTGGAAAGCTGTGGTTTGGGTCAGTACAGGAGACAAAAGTCCAGTGTCCCATCATCATTATATTACGCCACGGGGGGCGAGGATCTGTTGTTTGACAGGCTTATAGTACTTATTACACAGTGGTTGATCGATCAAGTTCAGGTATTTCATCATCTGAAACAACATGCTACAGATTCAGCACAATATTTTAGTTGCTCAGTATGTGTTCATACTGTTATTGTGTGTGAACTTCAGCATTTTAATTCGATTTTTCAGTCATTTGGGGGATCATAAAACCGGTGCTCAAAACTGAACATGTTAATGTTTGGTGCTGTAACTGGTCAAGTTTGTAAAAAAAATGAAACGACTTTTGTTAGGTGTTTTCTTGACTTTTTTATGTGACATGATATGAAATTAATCTCACAGTTTTTTCGCCTGATAGCACGACATGCCTCATGATGACCATTTGAACTCACAGGGACGGAAAAAAAGTTGTCAGCTGACAATATTGTTTTCCTTTTTTTTAAGTAAAACATGCATTTGCTCTACTATGCAGCGGTGGAAAAAAAATTTCAGACACACCGTTGATGCCTAGACACCACTGTCAGCCAAAACAGAAGGGTTACTCTATTGAAAAAATGTAAATTATGGTTTGTTCCAGCACTGTTCCGTAGACTGCCGCTCGGTCAATATCAGTTTTCAGAGAACTTTTGTTACGTTGCATGATGAGGTTCCTTTTAATTGTGCATGTCTTTATGCAACTCTGTCTTCTTATGTTTCCTCCTCCATCTGTCTGCCCATCCCATCCCTCTTCTTTCCTCTCTCTTTTTGGACGTTTGCCTTTTTAGTCTCCTAAATCAGCGTTCATCAGTGCAGCCAAAAAAGCCATGCTCAAGTCCAATCCAGTCAAAGTGCGCTTTGCAGAGGAGGTCATTATAAACGGCCAGGTTCCAGTCAGTTCCGCCACACACACACACACACACACACACACACTGTTGTACCGCTATATTTGTGAGGACATTCCATTGACTTCCATGCTTTTGCCAGCCTCTCACCCTTAACTTAACCATCCAAAACAAATGGCTAGCCTTCAGGAGTCTTAACCAGTTACCATGACCTAGTTGTTTTTAATCATCAAACTGATGCTTAACTTTATGGGGACCAGCAAAAATGTCCCTACAAAGCACAACTAGGGGTGTTTCCAATAATTTGTCCTCACAAGTATCGCAGAATCAGCTACACACACACTGCTGTGAATTAAATTCTGATTTTGCATCCACTGACTTTACATCACGCAAAACTCGATCAAACAAAACCAAGCCTTCTTGTTTGCAGAACCCGGTGAAGGACAATTCACTGCTGTTCATGCCAAATGTCCTGAAGGTCTATCTGGAGAACGGGCAGACCAAGTCGTTCCGCTTCGACAGCAGTACCTCCATCAAGGTACGAGTTTTTGGACGTTTATTGTTGTGAGTCTTTACACTCACTGCAAAAGTGTGAACTAAACTAAATTAAATGTAAGTTTGTCTTGTGAGGAAAGCTGTTTTTTCAAAGAAGAATGACCTTCACAATACTGTTAGCATTAGTAACTATATTATAACTATATATATAATATATGTCAGTTTCCCATTTGAGGCTTTTGTGCTTTCTTCCTTCTTTTTTCAAGGTGAGTGTTTGGACATTTATTGTTGTGAGTCTTTACACTCACTGCAAAAGCGTCAACTAAACTAAATTAAATGTATTATTATGATTGTGTCTAACTTGAATTATCACAAGTATTGCTTCCTCGTTGCGGACTAAGAATTAGGGTAGTCATGAAAACTGGGAATTGATCCCCTTGAAGATATTTGTTGATAATAAAAGAAAAACACTTAAAAAGGCTTAAAAAATAAATTTGTAAATCACATGAAGAGCATAACTGCTGATAAAAAATAAAAAATAAAATAAACAATAAACAAAATAACATCATAATATCATAATATGAAAATGTAATTACATTTTCACTCAAATAACCTAAATATCTGTTTATTTTCAAACCTCCTGGAGACTTCGGTTCATCTTCTCTCTGCTTCAGCCAGCAGTTTTCACAGTAGAAAATGTGTTAGAGACTGCTAGCAGCAGCTAATCGTTTCCAACATAAGCAAGATTGAGAGCCAAGTACAGTAGTTATTTGTAATTTAATACTTTACTAATTGATTGGAATTCCTCATGAGGACCTGGGTGTCGCTGCCTGAAGTAGAAGAAAAACCTTTCAAGCTTCCTATCCCATGGTTCCTGCAGTCACTCAGACACCTACACATCTGTACACCACAGTGGAGACATCTGTCTTCTAGCTCATAGTTTCATGACCCGATCAAACAGCGTGTAAAAGGCAGACAAAACCCAACACATAATACAAAACAGTAGCCTGGCTTTACCACCCTTCATCCTCAGCCCATTTAGCGAAAACAAGTCCATTCAGTTGTTCGTAACCTTGCGATAGATCTTTGTACTCTCCCGTTGCTGTTACTTTTTGGTCCAGTTTTAGCACCATGAATTTGTTGGCTGCTGGCTGGTGTGTGCCCCGCTTCCTGGTTCAGTTGATTTTATTGTGAAAGTCATTAATAAGTAAAGCATTAATATTAATATAGTCGTGGATAATATACCTAATCAAAGTTAAATGAAGAAAAAAAAAACTGAATATATTTTTCCCCAACATGGAGTGAACTGAACTAACTCTTGTGCAATCCTGTTGTCTCACGCTGACAGAGAAAGCAGTTTTCAAACCAGCTATGACATGAGACAGTGTGGCAATATAGACTTACTTACAGCATCCAGGACTCAGGTGGCAGCTTCTACTGTTTGTATACAAAAGAGATCCACTTCCCTTCTTCCTTTGCAACAACTCATTCCATTAAGGCTCCTCGCAGCTTCCAGGTTGGAAACAGCAAACTCCAGACAAAGAGTTAACTGAGTTAGCTAAACAGTCGAGTTCATTCATTCGCTCATTCTGAAATGAGCAAGCGGTCCAACAATGGCAGTTTCAACACTGAGAAAAAAAGTAAAATCAGTAGCCTAAAGTAACCAAAAAGCCACACATACAAAATCAAATAGTTTTACTTCGATAACTGTCATTCGGTTGCATTTGCCGACAATTATTTACTATATTAATTACTATGCACACTAACTACTGTTTCATTTGTTTTTCAATATTTCATGATATATTTAATTAACATCACAGCATTTATACTTTTTATTAATACAGTGGTACCTCGGGTCTCGACCACAATCCGTTCCAGACGGCGAAGCGAATTGTTCAAAATCCGAATCGATTTTTCCCATTACAATGAATGGAAAGACATAAAATGGGCTTTTGTAGGAGTGAATGTAGAGTGTCTGCTGCAGGTGCGCTGTTCGTCTATGTGTGTGGCCGCTGCATCTGGGAGGGGTTGCCGAGTGAGTGACGTCTCTCCAGAAGTGAAGAGGTGCCCGGTGCGTGTCCAGCTCTGAATGTGCGCTTCTGTGCAGTTTGGCTGTGACAAAGTCATAAACCAAGTCACGCTCTGTCCCAGACTCGCCTCATCCCTGTCCCAGCTCCAGCCCACAACAGGACATCAAACCCTGGAGTGAGCGCTCCAGCACCTCCCCTGTGACACTCTACCACGGTCCAGTGCGGAGACAGGAAAGGTTTTACACCTCAGTATGAAGAAAAAACAGTCAGTAAATGTAGCTAACGGGACACGTCTGCATACAGAGGCTGCGTTATACACAATAGCAAAGCGTGTCGTGGGTCAGCTGATCGGTCCGTGCATGTTATGTTTTTTCCGGCTTTTTTCAGGGGCGTTTGAGTTCTGGATTTTTCGTTCGAAATCCGAAGCAAAAAAATGTCGAAATTTTTGTTCGAACTCCGATTTGTTTGAATTCCGAGACGTTCAAAAACCGAGGTACCACTGTATTATTATTGAGTTTTCAATTTCTGTTATTTTCCTGGCTCAAGTACAGTTCAATGCTGGTACGCTGACGTCGTCTGCTTGTGGCTTTCCAACCTTTGTAATTGCCCCGGTATCTTCTAGCGCAATCTTCTAAATTGTGTTATTCGTGTTCTTGAGTATCTACAGACAGGGATTGTAATCATATCTCAGGTCCCGAGTGTTCAAAAATACTGTCACTGATAGCAGGGGCGTCTTCTATACGAACTGTGTAGAGCCATTGCTTCTCATGATAGAAAGGAGACGGTTGCGGTGCCTTTGGCTTTGTCATCACCAACCTTAACTGTGGTTTTGGTTGTGTTCACGAACCTCGCCACAGGTAAAATTCTCCTTCCATGCACCTGTTTTCAGACCATCTTGGGTAGGAAAAGTGCTTTTTGTGGTTGGTATAAGTGGATAGTGACCAAATGACAAATAATGGTGATTCAGTTTAATCTCTTTCGACTGAAGCTTTTCTTGAGTTTTGCTTTTTGCAATTTGAGAAAGGACTGATAGAGCAACGACGGAAGTTTGTCTTGTAAGGAAAGCTGTTATTGCAAAGAAGAATGACCTTCACAATACTGTTAGCATTAGTAATTATATTATAACTATGTATAAGAGAGACACTTATACACCATAGCTGAAGTTGTCAAGCTGTTCCTCTGCTGTGTTTGTCCCAGGACGTGATTCTAACCCTGCAAGAGAAGCTGTCAATAAAATGCATTGAGCATTTCTCCCTCATGTTGGAGGACAGGACGGGGAGCTCTGGAAGCAAGCTGCATCTGTTGCACGAACAAGAAATGCTTTATCAGGTGAGTCGCATCATTCATTCACACCGACTGACTGGCAAAGACACGCACTCCTGCTCAGTATTCGAGCAGCATTTGAACTTCTGCGTCATTCATCGGTGCTGGCACACGATGGGCGACAGCTCACATTACAGCCACCCTCCCACACACACACACACACACTCATCCTCTGTGCTGGCCAAATTCTAATGAGGCAGGAGACAATTTTAATATTCGTAGCCACAGGTTCAGAAGTGACGCTCTGTGCTTGGCACACAAATCGACTGATGAATGTTTCAGCCACTCTTCATCTGACCTGCTCGATCACACTAGTCGCTGCTTCCATCTTGGTCTTTAGCAAAGGCCTGCTGTCCTTGGTAATAAAACTAAACCTCCTGACCTCACTCTACTTTCACAGCTCTGGTTATCACATACGGTCAGTTGAAAGGACACATCGCCGGTTGCTAAGGCTGGTGAAAGAATACATCGACTACAGTTTTAACCAATGCTGTACATCTACTGTGCCCTCCCTACCCCCCCTGCTCCTCGGTGCGTTCAGGTGACTCAGAGACCTGGCTCCGAGAAAATGAAGTGTTTCTTCAGAATCAGCTTTGTGCCCCGAGATCCTGTGGAGCTGCTTCGGCGAGACGCTGTGGCGTTTGAATACCTCTACGTACAGGTAACATCACAGACAATAGTGTTGCTAATGCTAATGCTAATTCAAAGCAACATGGGTTGGTCATGTTTGAGTAATAATCTCGTAAGGCCAAAAACATACTGGAGTTAATCTCTCAAGTTGTAAAATTTGAGTTCAGCTATTTTTGGGTTAAGAGTCGGAGGTCCTAGGAAGTTTTTGTGAAACACTCCCCGAAGCTGTCACCGTTTAAGATGATGACCGAATCCAATCTCCATTAACAACTTTTGTAAAATAACAAACACCAATCGATTAATTATTAATGAGTGGACGAAGCGGCAGTGCACTCAAACAAGACTCAAATTATCCGTGTCTCATCAAGTTCATGATTTTTATTTGGCTTAAGAAGCCCTGTACATCTGAAACCATTAAGTCCCTTGTCCTTGACGTCAAAATGATTTGTGTCATCCAGTTTTATGATGCCTTTTCCTTCAGTGCTGTAATGACGTGGTCTTGGAACGGTTCGGTCCGGAGCTGAAGTATGATGCGGCACTGCGACTGGCAGCTCTGCAGATGTATATCCTCACCATGACGACCAGACAAACCCAGAAGGTGTCACTCAAGTACATCCAGTAAGTTTGTGAGCATGGGTGCGAGACTCAATATAGGGTGCGTTCCAGTTGTGCTCGGAACTGGGAAATTCCCCGTAGCGCTCCCCCAGTGACGTCACCCCAAGTCAGACAATCCCTACCACCCCGGGAACACAATTCAAAATGGCGTCCCGACAGGAAGTTGAATGTAAAACGGCAATTTAACAAGGAATTGCTTCTAGCCACACAAAGTGCATGTGAAAATAACTTCTGTGGACGTCACTATCTTGTTTTCCGACTTAGAAAAGTGGAATTCACTGACCTAGGCTGTGACGTCTTTCCAAGTTCCAACATCCCACTTCCAAGGCAACTGGAACACAGTAATGGACGTGCAGTGGTACCTCGGTTCTCGACCACAATCCGTTACAGACGGCCGTTCGAGAAGCGATTTGTTCAAAATCTGAATTGATTTTTCCCATTACAATGAATGGAAAAAGAAATAATGCGTTCCAAGCCTTAAAACAGGCTTTTGTAGGAGTGAATGTAGAGCGTCTGCTGCAGGTGGCTGTTCCTCTATGTGTGTGGCCGCTGCATGTGGGAGGGGTTGCCGAGTGAGTGACGTCTCTCCAGAAGTGAAGAGGTGCCCGGTGCGTGTCCAGCTCTGAATGTGCGCTTCTGTGCAGTTTGGCTGTGACAAAGTCATAAACCAAGTCACGCTCTGTCCCAGACTCGCCTCATCCCTGTCCCAGCTCCAGCCCACAACAGGACATCAAACCCTGGAGTGAGTGCTCCAGCACCTCCCCTGTGACACTCTACCACGGTCCAGTGCGGAGACAGGAAAGGTTTTACACCTCAATATGAAGAAAAAAGTCAGTCAGTCAGTAAATGTAGCTACATACAGAGATATACACAATAACAAAGCGCGTCGTGGGTCAGCCGATCGGTCCGCGTATGTTATGTTTTTTCTGGCTTTTCTGGCTTTTCTGGCTTTTCGTTCGAATGAAGCAAAAAAATCTAGAAATTCTTGTCCGAACTCCGATTTCTACGAATTCCGGGACGTTTGAAAACCAAGGTACCACTGTATACATTGATATGGTGATACATAAATATAATGATTGACATGAAAAAATAAATAATCCTGAGAGATGAATTTGTTGTGAACACCTGTTGCTAGGTAAAAATCCTTGCAGTCCAATTAAAGCCCACATTTGATGGCTGTGAGTTCTGTGCTGAAGAATGCGGATTCAAGCCCATCTGTTCTCCACAGAAAAGAGTGGGGTCTGCCTCTGTTCCTGCCTCCCGCTGTGATGTCCAACATGAAGGAGAAAAACATAAAGAAGGCTCTGACACACATCCTCAAAACCAACCAGAATCTTGTGCCTCCAGGGAAAAAAGTAACCGCTCCCCTTCTGTCTACCCTTGATAATGCGTTCGTGGCGCTCCCTGCCTTTAAGAGGCAATTTCCTTAAATAGCTGCGCCTCACTGATTAACCTTGTGAAGGTTCTTGCCCTTTTCAACTTGAGAACCTTTGTGAAGCAGAGAGAATGTTAATAAGACATTGAAACTTAATATGATATTCATACCCACACGCACACAGTCACTTCTGCGACTTCAACTCGACTCTTTTCTTAAACTGCAGAGTCATATTATAGAATAGTGATCGAGCAAAACATTTGACTTGAGAAACAAGGCTACTACTACAAAAGTTGCTAACTCATTTAAAGCCTCTGTCTGGTCCTTATCATCCATGAGGAGCTCAGTGTGGAAATGTGTTTTGTCTGCATATAGAAGGACATGCAAAACTGGTGCCCAGTTGTGACAATATGGTCGTTTCGTTTGAGGCAAAACTGCTGCCGGATCACAATGTGTCCAAAGTGCGCCAGTGGAGTTTGAACGTTCTTCCTTCCATTCACTGCAGGAAAACATGCAGCGGATGATTGATGACTCTAAATTGTTACCCCCTGCCTCTTGCCCCAGATGGCTGGGATAGGCTCCACCTCCCACTAGGGAAAATGCAAAAGACAGTGAATGATAAAAAAAATATATAATGGTTTATTGGAAAGATACGCTTGTATGCTCTAACTGTTCAGTACACTTAAATGGTATGGTAGCGGTCAACATCACTGTCTAAACCCATCACGACAATCTATGCTAAGTGACATAAAAATCTTTTTTTGTCACAGTAAAGGTTGTGTTGAAGACAAAAAAAGTTGTTTTTTTATGTAAAGTGAGTTTAGCTGCAGAATGAAATAAATAAATAAAATACTAATATATTAGTGTATTTCCTAATTCACATTATTTTATTGAATCATTATTTGTATGTTGATCAATAAAAAGGGTCTTTTCCAATTCCTCCACTGTTTCTATACAAGAGGAATGCCAAATGATTTAAAGCTCAGTTGGGGCAGCAGCTAAACCCCCTATAAGCTTGAATAGGAAATCAGCCATGCAAAAGATACAAGTTCCTCCTAAGATTACAGTAGAGAGTGAGTGAATCTGCTTCAGTCTTATTGACTAATGTATTTCTCTGCAGCTCACTGCTTTACAGGCCAAGGTGCATTACCTGAGGTACCTGAGTGAACTACGGCTCTACGGAGGAAGGGAGTTTCAATGCATACTCTTGGTGAGGACACTTTTTTTCTTGGTCGAAGTCAGTCATATTTTGATTTAATGGTGCGTCTTTTTGGCTTCATGCCGTAGCAAGGGGAAAAACAGACGGATGTGACGCTGCTAGTGGGCCCTCGATACGGCATAAGCCACGTCATTAACGCTCGCACCAACCTTGTGGCTCTTCTGGCTGACTTCAGCCATGTCAACCGGATCGAAATACTGACTGAGGACGAGACAAACGTCCGTTTAGAGCTTCATGTCCTGGATGTCCGGGTAAGGAGAGTTGATACACTGAGAGAAAATACACTGTGTTATATTGGTATTTCTATACAAACCTCTAACATATTGTTGTGGATATTGGATTTCTGGATTAGTTTGACTCTCTTCTGGTTTACAGCAGATACAAAATTACAAACAATGTCTTGTTTTGTTTTGTTTTTTGTTATTTTTAAAGAAATATATACTTATATCAAGGAAAGACTTTATGATGTGTCTGTGCAAATATCTGTTGTAAACTTAAAAAAAAAATGAATTCAGTAAAAGGAGCAACAGTGGTTTTAAAATAAAATCAAACAATCTTCAGACTGCTGTGAGTCATCGCCAGATCAGTGTAAAGTCTGAGACCTATGAATTCTACTGACTTTAAAGGTTCCATCCATAGGAGTCGGTTTTGGAGGGGACAGGGAGACACGTCCTGCAAACTTTTTGCATGGGATAATTTTGCAACCCTGGTTATTTTCAGTAGCATAGAACATTCTGACACACAGTTACGTAGGTCAGCACTTTAGCCGAAAGGCCGAAAGAGATGAAGAAAAGCAGCAAAAGCAATTCGCTTTCGCTATGGTGTGCCAGCTCCTCCTGACCGTTAGCTGTCAAAGAAAGATATTTCTTGTTTATCACAGCTTTCCCTCAAGTCAAGTAGCACAAGTAGCTTGATCTACGGTGGACTGAAGTGGACAAAAAGTAGCACTAAAGAGGGATTCAAGTTAAAGGATATATATTTAGGAAATGAAATAAAAAAAGGGTAGATTTCATTTAAAACATTTAATAAGTTGTTTTCATAGTTTCCGAATCAAAGGCAAAACCCATATTTCATAAGTCAATTTTCCTAATAGTTTTTTCCCCACAAACTTCTCAAAACAAACTGACGCCCTTGATCAGTATCCCCGGACTTCTTGTCATCTGTTATTCATTTGTCTTCAGACACACCGCTCAACCAGTTAGATTTCATTTTTATTTGGCTAACTTAAAAGCGCTTACTACTTTACTTAGTTACTTAGACAGCGGTTACACTTTAGATTGGGGGAACACATTTAGAAATTATTTACTAGGATTTTACGTGGAAATAACTGGTAACTATGGTGTTGTTAGTGAACTTTTGGTGAGGATAGACCATAATCCATGCTAATAACTGCTTTGTCATTCAAAATAACTGGCTGATATGCTATTAATACACAAAAGCTCTAATAAATAAGTCGTTTATTTATGGTGATATATGTACCTAGTCTAAAGCGTAACATGAATTGTTTCACAATGTGAACATATAGTGCACAGATGTTCAATTCTGAATTGATATCTGCAGCCCATCACGCTGATCATGGAATCCAGCGATGCAATGTACTTGGCCTGTCTAACAGCTGGCTACTACCGCCTCCTGGTGGATGCTAGACGGTCTATCTTCAATATGGCCCACTGCAACAGCACTGAAGCGGATGACACTTGTGAGTTCTGAGACTGGAGCTGGAATGGAAACTGCTTTTCTTTAACCAACTGTCACTGCCAACAGGTCAGGATCGTATCTTGGAGTGGCCGTATAGCACATCTTTCGGGGAGGAGGAGGAGCCGTCCTTCAGACAACCAGAGATCTACAGCCAGGATTATCCAGACAACACCCCTGTTGAAAACTGTATTTCATCCTACTCCTACGACCACCCCGATAGCGAGCAAAGGACGCAGAGAAGTCCGTTACCTCCTCCTCTTCCTCCTGCAACCAGGCACAAAGTTCAAGACTCGCCGCGAACTGCCAAAGTCTCATTTATATTTGGGGGAGATCCACCTTTAAAAAAGCCCAAGAATGTGGGCTATGAAAGACTCATGGAGAGTCCAGACAGAGCCCAGCGCAGACCCCACTACTTGCACAACAACTCAGACTATCAAGCACAAGAGAGGATGCCATTTCAGTTCAGTGACTTGACCCATGTCTATAGCAACATCATCATTACTGAGGAAGGTGAGGAGCCTCTCCTTCGAGATCTTTTATATCGTGACACAACAGACGATGCGGAAGACGACGATGACGCTTCCTGTGAAGAAGACTCAGTCGGGACCCCCTTATGCAACGAACGTGCAGGAAGAGACAGGAACTGCAATAACCAGGGAAGCGGCTCAGCCGCAGCTGCAGGAAAAGCTACTTTCATTTCATTTTCGGGGTCTACCGATGACATCATTGATCTGACATCTCTGCCTCCCCCCGAGGGTGACAACAGCATCGATGAAGATGAGGATGACACACTGCTGCAGTCCTTGAATCTCGCGATTGCTGCCCCGCCACCTGGCTTCCGAGACAGTTCGGATGAGGACGCAACGCCGGAGGGCAGACCACTGAGCACATGTGACAATGATGACCTACCAGTATCCTTAATTGATGCCGTCCCCACACACGAGGAAGGTAGTAAAGCTGGCGACAGGCTGGAGAATGCAGTTATGAACACTTTACAGAGACTTGAGGATCTGTCAATCTCAGAGCGTAGACCTCCTCCTCCTCCACCCACCAACAATCCAGGTTAGTGAGATGCTAAATCACGTCATTAACATGTCATATTCCTGCTATAATACTAGACATTTTATAGTTGACAGTCCAATTTAAGTCAGGAAAAATGAAGCGTAATGCCTTTTAACGAAGAGTCAAAACAAAAAGCTTATAGCCATGTAGTTAGATTCCTCATTCTCTAATTTTGGAATGGCATCATTTATATCTAACTTCTGTCTTCCAGGTGGAAACACATCACAAGGCCTTAGTCCGCAATCTTCTTCAGATTCCGGCAATGAGACAAATTCCTCTGAAATCACAGAAATGTGTGACGTAGCCGGATCTCACAGGCACAGTGAGAGCCACATGCGGCTGCTAGTTGCTACAAGGGAAGGATACCAACCTTTGCTGGAAGAGAAAACAGAGTTTCCGGTTTCCCCGTGTACAGGGGGAACTATTCCGAAGAAGCCCCGCAGTTCATCAAAGTATCTCCAGCCCCCAGTGGTTCCACCGCGACGAAGCCCCCATTTTGAAACGTCATCATTAGGCCAAGATCTACTAACCGTTGGGCCTCAAATGAACCACGCCTCCACTCTACAGCGTCCAAGTTCTACGACACCAGGTGGCAAACATCACAGGAAATCTGCAGATTCTAGCGGAAAGTACAACACATTCAGCACCAGGGAGGGGTATTGTGGCGAGAGAAGCAGTCATCTAGAATTGAATCAGAGCGCTACCTTCAGTGAGAGAGGCCAACTCCAAAGACGACAGAATTCTCTAACAACGGACAATTCTCTCACCGAGGGCCTTGGAACAAATAGCCTCACGCATCATAGAATACCGCGCCCGATTTCGTCTCACACTGACCGTTTGGCAGGCAGCGTGGACATTGAAAATGGGGCGGCTCCCTCTGTTGAGCATGATGAACATCTTGTTGTAGCGTCGTTGCTCTCACCAACCAAGAAATCAAGAGCCGGCGTTGGCGACCAGGGAACTGACATACAAAATGATCATCCAACCATTTCACGCCAGCAGAGCGTAGCCCGACTGTGTGAGTACCACCTGGCCAAGCGTATTTCGAATTTGCAAAACGAAACCCAAAGTTCCCTTCAAGGTTCTTTGTGCTCATCACTGGATGCTGGCGGTAGCACAAATAGTAGCGTGTGTGTAACCCCGACAGACTCGCCACTCGGCCCAGGCACTGTTGAATCCAAACAACAGCACCTTCAGAGACACCCGCTCTCTAGTTCGTCCTCTTCATTACTCAGAGTGCTAAACCATGAGGATATGAAGCCAGGGATGGCCCACGGTATTCCTGGCCTAGGCACACATGGGAAGGATCTTCATCCACATGCAGACCCAGCCCTGCTTCGGAAAATGCTGCCAAACATACACCCACCAGCTGCAGGAGCAGCTATGCCTTCAAAACACAAAGAGACCACAGGTACTGGAAGCAAAAGGTCCCTCAATGAACTGCATGCTAAACAAAATTCCTGTTCAAAGGGCCTGAGCCATAAAGAAGGCAGTGAGGCCTACAGACAGTTGATAAACTATCTGACAGTCAGTCAAATGCATCAGGGAGGGAAGCTCCACAGCGCAGGTATGGGTAACGCCGTGAAAAAGGACACCCGCCGATACATCACCAGTAATCCTCAGTTGGTAGAGATGGTTAGGAATAGAGGGAATGCTCGCTGCCCTTGTATGCCCTCCTCATTATCCTCTCCTTTTTTAAGCCCGAGTGTAGTCAACGCAAACCGAAACCCACGACCGTACTACTCCGCCACACTTCCTGCTAAACTCAAACGAAGTCCTGAAACGCATGCTCAGAGACCCAGTGATTGTCTGGATGTGAAGCATGCCACATCAGAGAGAAGGAGCTCTTTCTCTGGACTTGAATGCGAACTAGAGAGAAGTGGTATGGACCCTGACCATTTCCTCTCAATTTGCAAGAGGGAAGGGTACATTGGCAGCAATCGTGACGGTACTCCCAGTCGCCTTCCACCCCGCTCAAAAAGTCAGCCAGGCGGAAGCCCAGAGGACTGGTTTAGATCAGACTCGCAAGTGAAACAGTCAGTTCGCCAGTCGCCTCATTGTCACCCTAATGATAATCTTTGTTTTTCTCCTGCCTCCAGTATGAGTGGTACACGAAGCGATCCCATCAGCCTCTCACTGGGACGAGGGGACCACCCCTCAGCTTTTTCCAAGCAGACTTCTACTACCAGTAGAACAAGCATTGCCTCCCCGACCCCTATCACCCCGCCACCTCCTCCACAGTCTCCCCCACCTCTTTCGTCCTTACCACAGCATGTTAGCACAAGCTACAACAGTTTAGGATGTTCACAAGACTTCTTGCATCCGATCCAGCCGCGTCAAAATCATAACCACATCCATGCGGCGACGCCAACCCCAACACAAACTGAGCCCTTGTGTAACAGCCTCCAAAGGGGTCGTGAGCTGAAACGTAGCTGCAGCAATGTTACCGCCAGTTCCTGTAGCGTAGATGTACTGTTTGAAAAGCCATCTCGTAGTCGCAGCCAGCAGCCTCTGTCACCCTCACACCCAGCCCAGGCAGACAGCAAAGTGCAGCGGCGGCCGGCACGAAAGCGGCTTTCTAAGAGCTACTCTCAAGGCTCGGTGTCCTCCCACACCACTTGCTGGCCCTCAGGCAGCAGGGTTGACAGTAGAAGAGCGTCCGTCGCATTTCCTTTGCACAAAGACCACAAACAAATAAAGAGCTCTCAGAAATTCGATGCAAGCCCATGGAGATGCAATGGTCCTTTTAGCTACTGTTTCTTTAAACGGAAAAGTGAAGGGGAAGAGGACGACGTTGAGTGGGAGAAACCCAGACGAAGCCGCTTATCGAACGAGATTGACAATGACTGTCCTGCAGCTTTGGCTATTTTCCCCTGTGGTTCAACGCTGGATGCAGCTGGGGAGCAGCTCTACGGAGAAGTCCTCAACAACATGAGCTTCAGTGACCGGCTTGCAAGAGTCAATGCACTCAAGGATCGCATGTACAGCTACCCTTCTGGTTTCACCGACGTCCGTCGTGACGCTAGTGAGCTCATCGCTCTTGTCCGGTCTAGTGTGGGTCGCTGTGATCGAGGAGCCCAGATGCCAATCCAAGACGTCTCCCAGTACAAGCAGCTTCTTTCTGTCGAGTCAAAAGAATTGGGGCGAGCTTGTCGCAGAATGTCGCAAGCGCACAGCAGTCCGGAAGAGATGCTGCTGGCTGTAACATGCAGCTTTCAGGTGCTATGTTGTCTCTGCGAAGCTTGTATGTGTTTGGTGAAGGGCCTCGGTACTTCAGCCTCACATCAACAAAGAGAGGTTGTGGCTAAGGTGGATGAGGTTGTTATGAACTACATATGTTTACTTAAAGCCGCGGAGGCTGCCACAGTGGGAGCACCAGGGGAGCACAGTGTGAAAGCCCTTGTCCGCCACTCAAGTACAATGTCGGCCATCGCTAACGCACTCACCCGCTCTCTTAAAACGCTGCTCAGTAAGTAGAGGCTTCTACCTTTGCTGTCTTGTGTGGCCTATGCAGTCAGTAGAAGTCTGCCTTTAAGCTTAGTACATTTTGATGACTGGAAAAGTCACAATTTTGAGTTTTAAAAAAGACACAACAGCCTCCATATCAAAAAGTCTGTATTAACGCAAGCAAACAATGTGCAGAGAAGGCATTACTTTAAAGAGGGAGATAGACCTAACAACTAATTTGCCAGAATTCTATTGCTTTTTCTTAGGAGAATATTGAAATGTTTATTATTACAAGCCATAATATTGATCTTTGTAATATAGCTTACATGCATACCTTATTGAGACCCTTTTATCTGTGCATTATGTAACTTATATTTAAAATAATGTTTATAATGTACATAAACACATATTTATTTGATGTAGCAGTTTTAAATAAACATCACAATTACCAATACACAATATAGGGCTTAAAGCTTTGCTTTCATTCAGTTCGATAATGCAGTTTATATGATATATTGTTACAGTCAATTTGTCACTGTAAATTTTGAACTCAAATGGTTATATTGTTATTTTATTTATATAAGAATTATTAATGTCAAAAACAAAGTGAAGGGGAATAAGAAATACAGGGACAATGAAATTGCACTGCATTGATCATTGCCTCATTTTTCACCTAGATCTTTTCAGGAGAGCCTGAGCACTGTTAAACCAAGTTTACCCTCGAGATAAGAAAAGAAGAAAAAAAAATTATATATATATATATCACTATTAATGACTGACGTTCGATTCGATTTATTTTTACATGCTTTTGTCTTTTATTATCTGTCCTTGGGGTCAATCCTGTGCTTGAATGGAGTATTATTCTACACAATATATGGAAAATGCAGTTTTGTCTCATGACAAGATGTAAAACTTCCTTTTTCTTCAATGATCCCATTAAAAAATGGTTTCTCTTTGTCTCTGATTTTGTTCCTTTGATCTTCCTTTGATCTTTTAGTGTTTTGGTGTTGGAAATGAATCAAGGTGGAGTTACAAGAAGAACGGTAAAGTTAGTGATTGAGCCGTAGGGTCGAGGCCCATAGTTGGGCCGTGAGCGCCCCCTTGAGGGCAGCTAAAACTTTCACACATCTGGGCCACAAGACGATCAGTATTAATACATTTGCCACATATGGCAGTAGTGTGTCATTGAATTGGCTTGACAGCTGCAAATTTGTGATAGATGCCAGTTCTTGAAATGAAAAAGATGATTAAAAAATTAATCGAATTAATCGCATTTTTATGTCATGTCTGCTAAAGGTCTCCTGATAAAGAATTTGAGTTCTAGAATGTTAAAAAATTGTAGTGCATGACAAATCAATGGCATACAGTAAGAAGAGAATATTTGACATCCATTTTTTTATTGGTGAACTGTGCTTCATAAATGAAATCCAAAAGTAAAAGTCAAGCACATCTGCAAACCAGTTAGGCCATGTGCGTTATTCAAAAATGTCAAACAAATACAGCAATACAGTGAAATAAATAAAATAAAGCTTCAGATTCAAAAATGTAAAACAAACAACAATGCAGTTAAATAAATAAAATAAGGCTATTTTCAAAAATTTAATACAATAATAGAGCGATTCAGTTAAATAAATAAAATTCTGAAATAAAATAAGGCTGTCTGAAATAGGAACTTAAGCTCAATATAGCAATTCCAAAATGAATGATAGAAGTATAACTCGCCTCTATGGGTCCTTCAATGGGCCAAAATTCAAATGCGCAAGCAGAGGCTTTAAACATTTCCCATGGAAATGGCACAAAATGCAAGCTATCATTTCACGCACAATGACGTGATAAAACCACGGCTTGGAGGACGCAGGAGTTTTCCCTCACTTCTCATTGTCCCACACGCTCATTTGCATTTTCGGCGCCTCTTCCTCGCTGACGATGACGTTTACCAATCAGACGTTGGGACGCAGTTTCACCACGCCCGCGCGCTCACTGCTGCCGCGCGCGCCTCCCGAGCAGCCAAGCAGCCGCAGACAAAAGTTTCGCTCTCTTCATTCACATCGCAGGGAGGACGCCTCACGTAGCGTAGGTAGATTGTAATTGCAATATATTTACAGAACTGAAGTGCTTGGCTCTTAACACGCGGACGAGTTCACCCAGTCAGGAGCCGTATTTTGGAGGTGAAGCGCACTGGAGGGGCTTTAAACTTTGGCCAACAATAGCTCCAACCCCTCTCAGCTACGTGGTTTAACCGATTATTTTAGTCGCAATGGCAGCGGTTTGTCAGCCACGACGAGCTCTCGTGGAAATACCGGCCCCTCAGCCAAAGATCGCAGGTATGTCGCTCTTTTTTCATCCTTAAATCGGCTCTCTTTCTTTAGGCGGCCCCCCTTTTCGCGCTCGTTCGAACGCCAACAGAAACGGATAGTTGGGATGTCTACTCTAAAACACGCGAATTATGAACCGTCTGATCTTGAATGGCAAGTTTATTCACTCAGTTTCTGCTTCTTTGAATGATCTGCAGCGCGGATGAGGCGATCCTACCAAGAGATCATAAGTTCCAGAGTGGTCGCGTCGCCCGTGAGAGCAGCCAGACCTGCCAGCACAAGACAGCGACAGTCACGTGAGTGAAACCCACCAAAAGTTTTCTTCAACTTAACATGGTGACTTTGGTCCAGAAAGGTAAACGGTAGCAGTTTGATGTTTGTGTGTATATACACAATACACACACACACACACACATATATATATATATATATATATATATATATATATATATATATATATATATAGTATATAAATATGTTAAGTGGTGAGTAAACGCCTTTCCATTCATTTGCTCATTTGCATATAATGAACCAATAAAATCCTGTGCAGAACAGATCAAGTGGAAAATAAAGGTCTTGTTACTTACACTTTGCTATTCACAGTACTGTATTCTTTCCAACCTGAATTTAGCATTAAACATGAGCTCTATGTAAAATGTTTTCATATGATTTAATGGTAATAAAACCATGCAAGTTATAGCATTACCCCTGTTTTCACATGAACACGCATACTTTGTTATTACCGTTTTCCTGTGTTTACGTAAGGTCCAACTGTGAAAGGTTATATTCTGATTTCCATCACTCATTTCTGTATGAATTTTATTGTGTTTTAATGCAGTAGAATTATAATAAGTTTCCCCCAATTTTTTTTTCTTTGCTCAGAGCTATTAATCGGAATAATTTTTTACATTAAATAAGATTATTATTTCTTGTCCCTCAAGCTAAATGAATAGAAAGTATTGGTTAAAGTAAAAAGTCATGATGATTGCATGATTTAACCTATAATTCAGTTCTGTCAACACTGTCATCTTCCAATTCTTATGATTTATACAGAAAATATTTTTGATAAAATGTGTATCAAATGAAACAAAACATAATCAAATCACTGATATACAGCATTCCCGTAGCTTCTCCTGGTTTTCGAATATGTTACAACAATGATGTTACATTCATTCTTTGCTTCAGTTCGAGTTGACTCGATGGCCCCACACTATATTCACAATATATAATGTTGCCCCTGAGGGAATGAACTGTCCACTCCTGGTGAAGCAACTTTCAGAAAACTGGCCCTACAGAAACAAAAATCTAGATAGAATCCGCATCCACAACTTAATGCATCAGCATATACATTAGTCAGCTGGAAGTAAACAAGACACAGAGCAAGTAGCTATGTTTTTTTTCTTATTTATTTGGGATAGAAAGACACATTTTCACGTCACCTAGTGCAACCTACCAAGTATCCGGGGGTTGGCTCTTTGGCCTTTCTATATTGTTTTCAGGCGGCAGCGCAAGACGTGCTCTGAAAGTTTTTCATTTTGTGATTTCGGTTCTCACTAAATTGCCTTTTTTTTTTTTCTTGATAGTGGATTTGCCAGGTGAAGGGGTGTGGAGCGGGAGGACGGAACCTTGTGAGAGGATGTATGAGCAGCACACTGCCCTCTCCACGCAGCAGCTGATCCAGCTGATTCAATCCCTCATTTCAGTTGAACAGGTATTTTTCATTGTTGCATTTTTGCTGTGTAACGTTATTTATGGGACATTAATCCTCATGAAATCGCTTCATCCAGAGTCAAGAGTCCAGGATAGCATTTGACCTCAAGTATCTTCATGAAGAGTTGCAACTGAAAAAAGCCAACGTGTACCGGTCCATCCCTTACTCTCGTTTTGGCTCAAACCGAGATGCACACTGCTACAGAAAAGCCTATCAGCACCTCGTGGCATTCAAAGTAAGTCGGTCGAGTTTGTTTCCATGGCGTCAGGCAATTCATTCCCCCCCTCTGGTTTCTCCAGGTGTCCTGTTATGAGTGGGGCCAACTTCTTCTCCGGAACAAAGAGTGGGATTGTGTGCTGGAACACGCCCTGGTGGCGTGGCGGTACACCAGCGAGCTTCCACAGTGGGACACGGCAAACCATAATGTTCTGAGGGAACAGTGTTATGACATTTTAGCAGCACACATCCTCACTGCACTGCAGCACTTTCAACCCGAACCGAAGAGAGGACAGGAGTTACTGCGAAGGTAAACACTTGTGGTGTCTTTCTGGCTGCGTACCAGTATTTACCCTGTCACTCCGAATTACTGCCTTGAAAAGTTACTTGGTTTCTATACAGATTACTAGATTTTAAAAGTAACTAAGTTAGATTGCAAGGTACTTTATAAGTTGCGTTCAGCAGCTGCAAACAAAGATTCCCTGGCTTCAACTTTTAAATGAGAACTGGTTTCAGATTTTTCTTTGTGCTTTTGAAGCTGTGTACCAACAACAAACTATTCATTTTGATTTTGCCTTCATATATATCTGCTTAAAAACAGGTCTCATTCTGTACATTTTTTCTCCACAACCTCAGCATGTCAACACACAGTTCCTGCTGTATTTTGAAATATTGTGACATTGAATATGTATGAGGAAAAAAAAACATTGTCTCTATTTAATCGTTTTTCAGAAACATATGCAATGAGCTTGCAGAATTTATTTATTTATAAAAAAAAAACAGGATATGCCTCAGGAGCGTTATATGTATAATTTTTACAAAACATTACTGTCAGATGCCACAGATTTATTGTGTCAGTGCAAGAGAATTCCTATCAAGACACAGGATTCTCAGGGTGTGTCATGTCTCCTGATGGCCACATAGAGGCAGTACCTGCAACTGGTTTTGTTAGGCCCAGTACAGTAGTACAGTATATTTTTCAAGGCTTATTTCTTCATGTCCATGGGCCCTTGAGAGTTAATGTTGCCATCTGCAGCAGACACATACTCATATAGTGTTGTACTGTATCACCAGCTAGTAAATATGTCTCTGTTGTTGTTTGTGTTCATGGCTGAAAAAAGGTTGCAAACCACTGGTGTAGACATTTTAAGTTTTACTAGGTGCTGCGCCACCTGTGCTAACGTGGTCCACTTTCTCCTGCAAGCACACAAATGGTATTCAGCAAAGTCTGCAACAGTTAAACGGAGTGTCTTGATGTCTCTGTGTCCTCAGAATGAAGATGGCTCAGTTCCACAGCCAAACCATCAGGCCATGTTTGGAAGAGCTGCAGAAGATGATGGCGTCTAATGATGAAATGGAAACAAAATAAGCAGGTGTTTGTTTAAAAACACAACTACTTGAATTGACGATTGCAAAAAAAAAAGATATTTGCAACTACCAACTGAAGCTGGGACCACGTAGTTGATGACATAGACTTGCAAATGGTATGAATTGTCATTTTATTTTTTTGGTCTTGTGTCTAATTTCTTTCATGTCTGTCGAATTGCACTAGTGTGTTTTTGCCCTGTGAAACATCTGAAATAGAGTTCTATTTAAATAAACCAACTTGATTTTTTCCCGAGTGTTTTATTTATAGGTGGTGGTCGCAAGGCCTGAACTGGCAACATTTGGATCAAATACCAATTCATAATGATGAAAATAAATGTTTCCACAGAGTCACTCAAAGACTGTGTTTTAGAGTTTACATTGTGTGAGCTGATGTAAAAATCTGCTCATATTTCTCTGTCGCTTTCTGGTACCAATGAGAAATTAAGGCAGAATGAACCTTTTAAAGATGTGCACAATTTAAAATGTACCCCTTTTAGTCTATAACCCTTCTTGTCACGGTGTTAGAATATGCCATGTTTAACACTTGAACCAACTGCCCCAGGAGGGAAACTAAAGATCTGCGTGAGGTCCTCGTAGACCTGACCAATGCCTTCGTGTCAGTGCCTCATGAAGTGCTGTGGTCAACTCTTTGGAGGACTGCCTCACATGGTTCCAACACCTGCTTGCCAATATGCCAATACTTGGAGATCAGGATAATAGCAGGCTGAACAAAGCCATGCAGGGAATTATTGGAGCTTATTGGAGTTGGCTGACCGCCTTCAATAAAGGCATTCAAGGATGACATGACGACTACAACGTTGACCAGACTCTACATCAGACGCCTGTTGGACAAACTCCAGGCAAACATCTGATGCGGATGGAGGTCATTTCTATTGTGCCGAACCAGTTCAGCGACAAGCTATACCAGTGATCCAGGGGCTGTTGCAACAAAGCTGAAGTCAGGTGGGAACCTGTCGGAGACAAATAAACTACACTGCTCCTCCAGGGAATCAGAAGCTACACATAACATAATAATCTAATGTTTTCATTTTGCTCTCTCCAGGTCGGTGGAGAGTTCTTGCCTCAAGTGGCGGAGTTTAAGTATCTCGGGGTCTTGTTCTCGAGTGAGGGAAAAAGGGAGCGTGAGATTGATAGACGGGTTGGTGCAGTTCCCACCCTCACCTATGGTCACGAGCTTTGGGTAGTGACCGAAAGGATGAGATTGCGGCTACAAGCGGCTGAGATGAGTTTCCTCCGCAGGGTGGCTGGGTGCACCCTTAGAGATAGGGTGAGGAGTTTGGTCATCCGGGAGGAGCTCGGGGTGGAGCCGCTGCTCCTCCACATCGAGAGGAAGCAGCTGAGGTGGCTCGGGCATCTGATCCGGATGCCCCCTGGACGCCTCCCTGGGGAGGTGTTCCGGGCATGTCCTACCGGGAGGAGACCCCGGGGAAGACCCAGGACTCGCTGGAGAGATTATGTCTCCGGTCTGGCCTGGGAACGCCTCAGGATCCCCCGGGAAGAGCTGGAGGAGGTTTGTGCGGACCGGGAAGTTTGGGCTTCCCTGCTCCGAATGCTGCCTCCGCGACCCGACCCCGGATAAGCGGCAGAAGAAGGTGAAGGTGAAGGTGAAGGTGTTTTCATTTTGGACTACCAATAACCTGGGATGGAAAGAAGCAGCAGCAGCTCCATTTCTTTCCATATTGTTTTGCAAGAATGAATTGGTTTGAGGAAGAAAACATAGTCTTATCATAGATTAATAATAAATAAAGCCCGAAAACCATTGAAACTATTCTTGACTCAACTTGAGGAGTTCATCCTTTCACCATAAGATGGCGCTATATCCCATCACATCTCCACCCATCGATGGAAGAGCGTGGTCTGTGAACGGCTGTTGCCATGGCACTGCAGAGGGAAAGATGAATATTTATAAAACACGATTTAGGTTACGAGATAATGAACCACGTCTCCTTTATTCTCTCATTCTCGAGGAAAACCTCCACCTTCAACAATCACCCATCCAATCGTCTTAAATATCGCCTGATTCAGAGGCAATGAAGACGCTCGTATTCCTCCTGAACAGTTCACTAACCACAATTATTATTATTATTATTATTTAGTTTTTTAAGTAGACTTGTGTCCCACGAAGTGGTGTGAACAACACAACCCTCAGACACAGTTACACATGTCTTCAAACTCATGCGGATGGAGAGTGGCCCTCAGGTGCTCATGAAAAAATATAATCCGTAATATGTTCAGAATTAATGACTGTAAGACAGGCCTTTAAATCAGCTTCTGTTTGACGGATCAGGCGACTCTAATCTTCCCATTATATTTAGCTCATTGAAGTAAAATGTTGAATCGTCCATGTTGATTCATGCACATAGACACAGAAAAACAAAGAGCAGGTGTTTACTTGAGTTCATTCATGCGCAACCACCTCATAAAATTATCACATTTTTATTTATTTATTTATCTTTTTTGCTTGTTTTAATAGGATGTAGAAAATCATTTTGTGTGTGGCCCATTTCTGAGAAATGGCATATGTGGTTTTACGGTGTTTCACACCTGCAAACCGGTGTGTGCGAGGAGCCTGATGGATGGGACACGTATAACGGCAGGTCGAGGACATATGGGGACAGAGGCCACCGTCTGATCCCGTTCGGAGACCCGTACTGGGGTCATGTGTCATTAACACTGTCTGGTAAACTCAGCCACATCCAAACAGCAGGGACCACAATCCTGTTTTCATGGCTGAGTGGAAAGCGCTTTTGGACAGCGCCTGCCTATTATACCTGCCGCTAAAAATACCACCTACTTGTTACTGCGCAGCTAGAGGCATCTCTACAATAGAATCTTTCCAAATCATTTCTCTCCAAACGTCTCCGCTGAGCACCTCATTTAGTATTAGTATAAGTAAGTATAGGCAGATCCACTGTTATTGAACGTGAGAGGGAGAGGATTCCAGGTCAGCAATGAAAGCTGCTTTATAGCGCTTTGCCAATGAAACGCTTCTCTTGGCTCTGACAGAATGTGACAGGGCTCTCTGGTCCATTCTATGTTAGTGTGTCACTTTCTTTTTGGGGCATTTACAGCAGAGAGGAGAACAACATGCCAACCAGAGTATGTATTTACCCTGTAGGCTATATCCTGGAATTCTTCATGTATATATTAACCTGAGATTTTGACCCCAACCCCCCCGGTCCTCACAGAAGCACACACACCAGTGGGGTACAAAGTGAACACATTTTTAAATCAACTCACTCTAATGGAGTAACTATCCTAGATTATTAAATAGCACTGCAGAATAAAAAACAAACTTGGAGGTGTGGCTACTGATCCGCTGGTGGAATGTGTCCGAGGATCATGACGTCACATTCATAAGCTATGAATGGGTTTCTTTAAAAAAAAAAAAAAAAGTTTTATTGAACCAGAGAAACAGTGTTCATCATCAGGTTATTAGCAAATAATATTTCGCATAAGATTTCACACAATATTTTGGCAACATATTGTGACTGGCAGATGGCTGACAGGTACGGGTACAGGTTCGCATCAAAACCAGATTCACCTCAAAAGATATTTGTACTCATTTACCAGCAAAAATGTGGATCAGGAATGAAGTTTTGACCCTTATGGTCCTTCCACTTCCCGGTTGGATGAACGTGTTGTGATGACATGCACCTGTTTATTGTTTGGTAGAACTGATTCTAAAAACGTTCTGTGTGTGGCTGAACTCGTATTTAAAAACCAGATCGCAGTCATCATCCAATAGGACACATTCCACGTGTACCCATAGCGCCACCACCGGTAAAAGAATCTAATTACAAACTGTTGTGAAACCAACCCATCCTCACTCCCATGGCATAATGTAATGACGTTGAAAAGTGGACTTTTGTCTACTATACTGACGAAAAAGGCAGCGTTGAATGTTACGCATAGGTGTTTCAATGGACTAAAAGAATGTTTTCCTTCCTTAGCATTCAAGGCTGGGCAGTGTGGATCGTGCGTTTCACCGCGTGGAGCATCATGTGCGGGCTCATGGCACAGCATACGTGGGCAAGAGGAAAAAAAAAGGGGTGGGAGATCACATGCTGCAGAGCACAAACAGCGCCACACACAGGGGAATGCGCAAGACGACAGTGCACGTGGCGTGCTGCTCGCGGGGAGACTTGCTGAAGCCCTCTTCACTGAATTTCACTGGATGTCAGTTGCTTTTCATAACCCCTTACGTGGCTCTCCGTCTTAGTGACGGTACTGAAAGTCACTGTGACAAAAACGCGTGGCCATTCCATGGGCTTTAAATGGCAATTTGACACATAGTGAAACGTAGAATAAATGGTGCACCAACCCACCATGGCTTACCATTCACGGGTCACACTGCCAATGCGTCAACATGCAACACTGAAGGCTGCCTTTTCATGTCAGTATATGATGCAACAGGCAACTTTCCCAATGTCAGTATATGACGCCATGGGAGTGAGGATGGGTTGGTGAAACTGGGTGTCCTGACCTGCCTCACTACCCACGTGCCAGCACTCAGAAATGACATAGGGCAAGGAAATATACGCACTGCAACCTTCCCAGAACTTATTAGAATTCTTTCCTTTTCTCCTCACCAAGACCTTAAAAGGTGTGTATTCTGTGTTCCACCATGTACGTAAATTCCTTAGAAGCCCTCACCCCCTCACAGATGGCCACTTAACACATCGCTGACAACCGCGAGCAGCTGGCGATTCACAAGACCTGACTGGCTATATGCTAATCTCGCCTCGCCATACACCTTTTTTCTTGAATCATCCTCAAAGCAGGCTTAAATAATAATAAAAAAAAAAGAGCTGTGAAATCGTGACGGCAGTGACGCCACGCTGAACCACTAAACTAACTTAACTTTCTATGAGGTCGCCCTCTGTCGAAGAAACCCAATCTTTCAGCTGATATTAAAAACTTGATTCATGGCAGGTGATTTTTCTTTTAAAGCATTTTTTTTTTTTTTGCTCCACCGAAATTTATAATCGCCATATTTGCCCTGTCAAGCGGGCTTATCCTCTCTGTGCATTTTCGAGTTCCACTGGTGATAAAACAGATTGAATCGCCTTGACAAGTTAAAAATGAGAAGGCAATTGTGGCTGACACCCCAGAGACAGTCACTCTTCCTCTATATCCTTATTTGCCTCTTCCTCACAGGGTTGTTTGCTCGCTCACTCTGCTATTGCCTCACTTGTTGTCAAGATGATTTTGCTGTGCAAAATATGGCCACATTCCTGAGGGTTTTTGCAAGTGTTAAGTGACATGACTGTGATGAGTCATGAAAATAAAGACAACTCAAGCTTTCTATTTTCCCTGTACCACCATCACGACGCAGTTGACCGGTTATATTTCGATTTTACACTCACATGCCTCGTACAGGGGTGAGGTGAACAGGGGTAAATTTCCTCATTGGCCACATTCTTTCCTGTGACAAACATGGGGGTCCTTCAAGGCAAAAGAACTGTGACTGTAGGAATCATCATTTGTTATTTCATTGGATGGAAAGATACTCAATAAAAGCAATAAATAAACTGAAGATCTGGGTATGATTTTTAAATGGCACTATATTAAAAGGAATTTTCTCCAATATCTGTTATTCATGAAATTTGACGGACAATCAAGCAGAAACAAAAAATACTCAAAAAAAAAAGGAAAAAAAAGAAAGGAAACAGAACAGGAACACATTAAAAAATGAGTAAATAATAAGTTATATACATATTTAGAATTCAAATCATCATTGTACCTGGGGCACATGTGGCCCAATTCTGTGTGAATGAAAAGCCAACAAAAATATTTAAAGTTTTAACCTCAGTTTAATCACACTCAGGCAGAGTTAACTCACGATTAATGGCAAATTAATCACACATTCTGCACCTGGTCTACATGTATCCGAAAGGAAGAGCGGGCAATGATGCTTACCTCATGCAAACATTTCTTTACAATAACTCAACACAACAGATAGAGAGTGATAACAATGCACTGAAAAGGCTCCAAAATATGCTAAAAGCATAAGAATGAATCAATGAACAGCAACGTAAATGTAATGAAAAAGTATCTTAAGAAGGTTCAGCAGAGGAAAACAAGCAATATGTTTGGGTAAACAGTGTGACTTCTTGATCTTTGACCGGTGAGCATTGACGCTTTCTTGTAGGTGATAGCTTCTCTGCGCCAATAGGTTTGATAGGTTGGTATCATTGCTTGTGTTTTGTTTGAGAACTATGGGCAGTTGCAGTCTGTTTCAAAACCTGTTTGGGTCAAACTCTCGGGGTAAAGTAATCCTGCAAAGCAGTAGCTGAAGAGCTTTTTAAAGCTCAGGAGAGGCTTTATCTCCAGTGACATCACAATGGCTCGTGCCATTGTTAGTGAGAATCCCATCAACTACGAAAGTGCATTGGAATAACACGTAAACATGAACAAAAACATAATAATAATAATAATAATAACAATAATAATAATAATAATAACAATAACAATAACAACAATAATAATAATAATAGTAATAGTAATAAACAATGAATAGAAATAAATAGTAATAACAGAAGTAACTAATAAATAAATAACCCACAAACAACAAGGGAAAGGAAAAGATTAAACCATGTCAAAGTTGAATCATAGATTAAATTAGAGTCCATTTTGTTTCATTTTTATTATTTACACTGTATTAGTCACACAGTGGGAAAATTCTTCAGTGTTTATTTTCAACCCAGAACGAAGAAATGGCTGACAAAAAGGACAATAGGAGCAAAGTAATGGAAGAGAGCAGAAGTCAGCCGGATGTTGTCTAAGCATCAGTTTATTACTCTATCACTCATGAACAGCAGAAAATGATCCCATGCTCCATAAATGCATGTGCGACATGAAGAATGGGTATGAATTAATGTTAAGACCTGTCTGAGAAACAAAGAGGTTGTTTATACATCAATGATGATCATTAACTATAATTATATATAATTACAACCCACAATTTAAACCAATGTTAATTACACTGCCTTTCCTTTGAGCATCAGAATTATTCTCAACAACTTTACCTCTGCTTGATTTACATACCTGCGAATCGAAGACGGCAGGTGACATGGTTATTAGATTAGATTAGATTAGGTACAGACAAATTGTACCAATGCATCTCCTGTGATTTGTGACATAGTTAAATTCACTTGCATTTTAAATTCATGTGAGCAAGACACATTAGAACTGAATTGTTTTACAACGGTCAGAGATATATTTCAATGTATTCCTGATAAAACCTGGTATATTTCATCTGAATTACATGAGAAACTGAATGGATGTTCCCACACAGAAGTGATTTAGCGTTGCATATTGTAACTGGCTGTTTGTGTGACGTTTTGTTTCCCCCTACAATCTGACATGTTTCTTAAAAATCACAACAACCTTTTCCAAAATGATGGTCGCAGAATCCAAACCGATGGAGCTGAGCCAATGTCCAGACCTCGGCTTTAACAGGACCACAGCCATGGCGTCCTGCCGTCAGAGTCACAGATGGAGAGCGATGCCCACAGGAGAAGGATAAACTGTCTGATAAGTGAACGGTCAGGTGCAGGACTCCTGTTGGCAGACTGACTCTCAGGAGGGGGGCGGGGTGAGAGTCAAGAAGACGGGAATAGAAAAGGAAAACGAGTCAAGAGGGAGCAGAGAACAGATGAATATCCATCTGTGTTGAGAGGGAGTGTGGGAAAAATGACAGGGCGCTGGAACAAACCAAGTGGCCACTGTTGCGTGCCGCACTTGCTCCTTTAAAAGATCGCATACATTTGAGGGTAAGCTTTTCAGTGACGACAGATGCAGACGCCAAGGTGTCTCTACTTTGAGGACTATAGTGTTGATTTGTTTTCTGTTTGAATATGAATCGAGTACTACTCATTGATGGCCAAAAAAAAAGTTTTTCAGTTCCTTTCAGATATCTTTTTCTTTTTTTTTGCAAGAGGGAAAAAAAGGGAAACAATTGTTTGTCTGACCCAGACAAATCCAGACTTATATTATCTATTTATTTTTTACCAGTCTATTGTGCATAATATGCATTTCCATATTTGCATTGGACTTGGTTACATGAGTAAAGTCATTATAATTACCCAACAATTTAATCGTCAAAAACTACTCCTTCCACTGTATAAACAGCATTTTTTTTTGAAAAATAAAATGTAAAACAAAAAAAGAAATAATGAATTACATCACATTCTGTGGGAACTTGCCTTCTTGGGATCCTGACCCCTGAAAGGGTTTGAGTGACATCTGCAATCTGAGATATATGAGCATTGATATAGTCAGAAGCATCTTTGTTTCTCTAGCAAAATACACCAACTGACCAGGAAAGGACTTGGAACATGACACTGAGCGACGCTCATAAAGTGGAAAGGTGTTCTGAAGCAAAATACTTTTTTTTTCTCTTGTTCTAATTCCTCAGAAGATGCAACAATATGCCCAACTGACAAAGACAAAAGTCAACAGTGTGCCAGGTGTAATGTGGATTTTTGCCTCAGCAGTAACTGCAGCAACACAATAACAAGTCCTGTGTTTGATCATTGCCTGGTACCTTCCTCTTTATCTCCTTATGCCTGCGTGGGATTTTTCTCACTGAGCCAAGCTTTAAGAAACAAGTAAGTCCCGACATTAACTCTTTGGGTTTGGGTATTGTACCTTTTATTGGCCGCAGCATGTAGCTTTTTCGCTTGTGCTCCATGTGTGCCAGGAGACGGACCGTTGTCCTTCCGAGGATGTTGCTCACCTCTCACCCAAATGTAGCCAGGAGATGCTCCCTGCCTGGACTGGTCAGATATTTGCAGAGGATTGTCTTCATTCCTTTGCTGTGTCTGTCATGTCTACTTTGCTGCCTGGATTTTCCAGACCATCCTCGCTCAAAATGTGTCCAGGCGTCTCACAAAAACACAATGAAACGTCCGTCAAGTCATAGCGATACACATTGAAATTGAACAACCATTCCACTTGTGTCTCCAAAGCATGTGAAGTGCTGGCCTCTCAATGGCTTCTATGACCTTCTTGATGGCATTCCTACTGTGTGGCCATCTTGCGACCAGCACACGTCGTCACCTGTGGACTGACTGAGCGCAGAAGTCACGTGTCAGCGTGACACAGCGATCAAGTCTATGGTTATGAGACCTCCTCCATGCTCATGTGTCGCATTTGACTCGACCGTCAATGACTTTTTAGCACTTGCAGCAACAATGAAATTGGACGACTGATAGAAGAAACCAAAGAAGTGTTTGTAAAACTGGTATCTTTTTATGTCCATCAGCCATAGTCAGACCGAAAAAAGAAGAAAAAAAAGCTGTAAAACATGTGATGTTTGTCAGAAGTCTGTTTCTGTGTGCGTCTCTGCTCATGGCCATGCACAGTGAGCACATTTGTGTGTGACAAGGCACCAAGTTTTTCTCGACCATGCAGCCCCGCAGGCTCAGGGTAGCATCTGCAGCCATGTACTTTTCCATATGCCTCGTGCCTGTGTGTCTCACTCAATCATTAATTCAGAGTGATTACGAGTTATCAGACTAGCATCACAGCCTCCTTTCCTTCAGCTCACGTCCTCTTCACTGCACCCTGGTCCGGCTCATTCCTTTTGCCTGGTAGTGAGTGACTCTGGTGACGGACACACACACATGAACACATGCACATGTTAGGTTTTGTGGAGACATTTCATTGACTTTAATGCTTTCCTCAGCCCCTAAACGTAACCATCCAAAACAAATGGCTAAACTTAACCAGGGCCTAAAACAAACGCATATTCAGTTATTAAGTCAGTTATTTTGAGGTTTTAATACTAAAAATGAGGCTTAACAAATACCCGCAAATTGCAAAAGGTCCCCAAAAGGACGCGTGTTTCCAAGAATTGGTCCCCACAAGCAGAGCTATACATGTTGACATATCACCCCCTCACACACAAACACAGCTTTGTTTTGTTATGTTTGTGAGGACGTGAGAGCTGGACTCTCTGGTGACCATGGCAGAGTTGAGGACTCTGGACAAACTGCTGGATATTATGGACAGCACCAGCCACCCTCTGCACACCGTCATCAGCAACCAGAGGAGCCTATTCAGTGAAAGGCTGCTGCTCCCCAAGTGTCGGACCAACAGACTCAAGAACTCTTTTGTACACCATGTCATCGTACTCTACAACTCCTCACTTGGGGGGAGGAAGTAGCAGGGTACGCTACGCTACACTACATAGTAATGGACACTTCAACGTTCAACGTGCAATACCCGTCTCTATGGTGCAATAATCTATTTTAATTTTAACTTTTTATTTTCAATTTTTAGGTTATTAGTGTTATTTTATTTTCTCATTCTGTGTGATGCTCTTCCTGACTGTATGCCCTTTCTTGCCCTATTGCCACTGGAAATGTAAATTTCCTGGAGGGAGTCATCCCAAAGGGATCAATAAAGTCTAGTCTAAGTCTCTAAGTCTGATTGCCATTACCCTTTCCCCTGCCTCTGCCCCTAAACCTAACCATCCAAAACAAATGGCTAACCTGAACCAGGAGTCTGAACCAAACTTAAACTCAATTATAATAAACTACTTGTACTGACGTTTTAACTCTCTAAACCTTGTGAGGACCGGCCAAAATGTCAAGACTCGGTACTCACAAGTATGGCAAAACCTGCCCACTGCAACAGACCGCAACATGCAAAAGAAAGGGGAAAAAGCAACGTATAAAGAGTTTTTGAGCACTGTTGTTCTGGACCATGATCTTTTCTTCTCATATTTTTCCATTCTTATAAAGCCTTTGCCACAGTCTCTGTCTTGATGTCAAAAAACAGGACAAGTCTCCCTTTAAGTGGACGTAGGACGGCTGCGTTGCTCAGAGACTCACACAGGGACAGATGCTCGCCAACGTAGGGGCCTGAGCACACAGCTTGCTCCAGCTGAAGGGCGATCTCCTTAATCACCATGACACCCTGCCGCGCCGTTGTTTTGATGAAACAAACACAGACAGGCACAGCAAACTTGATTAGAATTGTCCTCGTGAGAGAGAGAGGGAGAAAGATTTACAAGACTCCAGCTGCTTCTCTCGCGGCTGATTGTAGATCACAGAAATATATCGTTGCGATTCAGCGGCGTGCATTTCCCTCTCTCTGCTTTAAGTCGAACAGATTGATGCAACCTTGTTGAAATCAAGCGTTTCAGCCTTGTTCGGCGCTGACACAGACGCTTAAACCTTGAAGGCCCTGTGTAAGTAAGCACGATGGACACCGGTAATAATTCAAGCCGCAGGTTAATTGAGTTCATCGCTTGAGAAATAAAACAAACAAACACATGAAACATGTTAAAAGTCTATTTGGATGATTCACCATAAGTTGGAGGACTGAAACTGAGACGATGGGTTCAGCAAAAACCTGAGATACAAAAGTGCATTCAACAATGTGAAAAAAACCTGCCTTGTTTTTTTTGCTTATGCGTCTCACCTTCCAAACTTTTGACATTTTTACATCCACCATAACGTCTCTCACCACCCCTGCAGTCATAACTGTCCACATTATTCAATACATCTTCAACATGGCAGTGTCATGACTGCTAAGCTAAGGTGACCCAAGAACAGATGCCTTTGAACTCAGAGGACTCGGACAAGCGAGGTTAACAGTTAATCACAGGGTTTATTACAATAAACACAAAATAATGCACAGGCAGAAATCTAAAGCGGAAGGTGACGACACCAGAAGCAGAGCGCAGAGAACAAACGTGAACGGAGGGGATAAACCTGAAACAGAAAGCAGGTGTAAGAAATACAAGCCAGAAAACAGCGACAACTAAGAGGCACTCGGATATAACTCTGACGAGGCTAATACAAAACAGAAGACGCTCGGTAGAGGTGAAAACAAACACTCTAACCGAGGAAATAACAGCACACAGGCTGAACTAATGTAGCGAGTAACACTTGAGGAAGCTAACACGGAGCTAATGACAGGGACCAAGCGATAGGAGAGCTAGATAGAGTGAGAAGAGAGACAAGGGTGACAGAACGCAGAACAAAACAGAGAGATAAACAGGGTCACAAGCGAACGGAGCAATCGAGAGAGAGAGAACGTACCATGAGAACATAAGACGATCATCTGGCAGCACATGCTGGTTCTCCAGGTGTATAAATCTCAGCAGAGGCAATCAGTGGAATGACCAGCTGTGGAAGGACCAGCTGCGCTGCCATGAAGCTGGAGGGGGTGAGAGAGCAAACAAGAAAACAAGGAACCGGAACACAGGAAGTGACAAAGTAAAAGCACAAACCATGACAGGCAGTAGTTACCAAGCAGTTCTATTCTATTCTATTCTATTCTATTAGTTGCCCTTTATCAGTCCCACAGTGGGTAAATTCAACATGTTAGGAGCAAGCCAATAACAACAAAGACACAGATAGACTTTAAGACATTAAAGATACACAACAAAAAACAAATAAAATGATGCAAAAGACACAAAGCATCAGCAAAAAAAATAATAATAGTGAAGTCACAAGCTGTGAATCAACACAAGACAAATAAATAAATATCCATATTATACAAACAGATATCATGACAAAATAAATACAATTTAAGTCAAGATAAACAAATCTTTTATCTATAATAATACATAATATAAATCATACATTGAATAAATAAACAGACAATGAATGAACAAACGTCAACAATCTACAACGGTGATCAACCAGTCCATCAGATTTTACTGTTGTACAACCTGACAGCACCGGGCAGAGTGGAGTGTCAGTATGACATCCGTTTAATGACCATTTGGAAACAAATTACATTTTTAAAAATCCTCAAATGAACGTCCTCCACACATTTCTACTTCCCAAGGCGTCCAATAGCAACGCCTTGCAAGCACACTTTTGCGTCCGATGTTGGCGCTGCAGTCAACCTTCAGCATGGCTTGTTTTCACTTAGGTGTTTCAATGGAGTAAAATGTTCATCCTGCCGTGACATTCCATAGTTCTATAGGGCGGGAGCCAGGCTGGGATACATGTATAGTGTATGCATAGCACCTTGCATGGTACTGCACCTTACTGATGGTGCCCTACAAGGCACTGGGTGAATGAATGATCATTTGAGGTGATCTCTCCAGAACAAAAGAAGTTCCACCCTCTGTCTGCCCACAGTGTCAGGACATGCAGGCAGAACAGCGTTGCATTCGCCCAGCAGAAGCCACTTCTGCATCCCTGGGCGACTGCACCAGTCTGCTCTGGAACCTCACTTTTGATGCAAAAATATGCCTGAAAACTTTTTTATGAGTATAGTTGAGCATTAAAAATAACAAGCTGACTGAGTCCAATCAATGCAGATTGAAGTTATTATATACTATGCTACAATTATGTAAATAAACCTGTGATTTAATACTGCATTATCTTTGAATGTAGCCCACGACAACACGGATGCAGATAAATTGATTCATAGATCTTATCTAGCGGGAAACAATCTCACAATAGTAATAATATCACTCAACACTTGAAGAGATGCACTGGGAGACAGAAGTCTCGACTGCAGCTTGATGTCTTACAGAGGCAGAGCAGAGATCTCAGTCAGCAGCCACAGACTTGAGGTTCAGCCTCCGAGGCTGCTGGGATGAGACCAAAGAAAAGAACTGGACCACAGCTGGAATATGATCAACATTATTTGTTTTCAGTCTGGTTAGTGCCAGCCCACCATCAGCTTGATAAGGCCTTTGAAAGAAATTCTTTTTCTTCTTCTGCCGCTTATCCGGGGTCGGGTCGCGGAGGCAGCATTCGGAGCAAAGAAGCCCAAACTTCCCGATCCGCACAAACCTCCTCGAGGCGTTCCCAGGCCAGACTGGAGACATCATCTCTCCAGCGAGTCCTGGGTCTTCACCGGGCTCTCCTCCCGGTAGCACATGCCCGGAACAGGGGGCATCCAGATCAGATGCCCGAGCCACCTCAGCTGGTTCCTCTCGATGTGGAGGAGCAGCGGCCTTTGAAAGAAATTGGATTATATGATAAAAAAAATATTTAAATTATTTTCACTGAACAATGACAGCGACCTACAACCTACCTCACAAGGCTTAACTCCCGGCTGAAAGTGGTCTCCTCCAGTGCCACTACGACTTGCAGACCTGCGTCGCACCCCCTGATCCAGTCTTCTCATTATACATGGGATGTTGTTCCATGCCACTGAAGTGACACTCAATGGTGTCTGTGGGAATTTATTAATGTTAATGTAACTAAAAATGCTCTCCACTTAATACATTTTTAACAGGATCTTCAAAGTAAATTGCTTCTGTGAGTCACCGCCATCAATTAATTAACCAGGCCGTTTTAGCTGCAGAAGCTTACTTCAAGTTCATCAGCCACGCTTTATTTTCATCTTGCCTGCTCATGGACTGCTCCAAAAATAAAACCACATGCTCAACCTGACCTTCACCAGCTAGATTCACTGAACTCTGCATTCAAAGTGCCCCCACTGTCCACAGTCGACGTAATGCAAGACGCTTTGGAAGGCAAAAATCTACACACAAAAATGCTGTGTTCTTTTACTAACCCATTCTCTGTGTTTTCAGTATTTGGAATTATCTTCACTTCACATGGCTGAAGTCATTATTTTCACCCAGCAGATCAGGTCGCTTTTAGTGGCCTTCGGTGATGAGGCTGGCTGCCACATCGGAGACAGCAGCAGCTTCTTCCGCTTCAGAAAGATATGTGGTAATGGAACCACAAGCAAGATTTGAACCTGCGACACAACCACGTGTTGACTTGCTCCACTTATAATGCTCAATATTATGACTCATAGAATGTTTAGAATCAACTCAACACAACACAAAGGACAGATCAATTCAAGAGACGAGTGCGAAGAATACTTCAGGGAACTATTGACTGAAGTGGTGAAGTATGAAAGATCAAGGCAAAATAGTGGCCCAGGTAGTTGTGGAAATGACCAAGGTGGAGGTGATGGCATTTCTTAAGAGGATGAAGAGTGGAAAGGCAGATGACACCAGCATTCTGACATTTGTGCCTGAAAAACAAGAATTTCGCACGATTGATCTTCTGATCTACATGACGGTGGTGGCAGTCAAGTGGAAGCACATTAATATTGGAGTATTGAGATGCTCAAAATGTATAACTTAAGCAAAATTGTGGGGGGAAAATGACGGGCGGACGATGACCAAACTGTCTTGTCCTCAGCTCCCAAATGATTTTGTGGGTGAAGCGAATCCATCAATGAGGAATTGGCGGTGGGAAGATGGAAAACGTGGAGTCTGCTGTTTCAGCACTTTCACGACTGTCTGGGGTCTCACTCTTGCTTAACACTTCTGTCGAGTCTGAAGCAGCTTTAGAAAGCCTAATGAGACCAAGCCAGGTGCAGATGAGGGATCGAACAGATCTATTCACATATTTTTGCTGCAGGTGGATTTGTTGAATTGGAGGGGTTTTCTGTTCTTTTGTCTTCTTCTGCTTTCTGTTTTTTTTTTTGAAACAACAGTGGTTCCAGTCCAAAGAGAACGACGGAAGTCTCTCCGGTTCAGTTCGCTGTAATGAGCTGCAGGCTTTTTTGCTGAGCCAGCACCACTTGTCTGATTCAAATGATGAAGCATGGACAGAGATGCCCCCTGAATACAGGTTGTGATTCCAAGATTTACTCCTACTTGTTCAGAAAAACCGCCAGCATCTTGGCCCTCTCTCAAAATAAACCCTCACCCGCAGTGTAGCAGGCAGATGACGTTTAAGTAACACTATACAATTCAGGTAACCATCGACCAAGGTCGACCAAGAATCCGCACAAGGAAGAAATAAGACTGGTGTTTTAGTCACTGTCTGTCTGTTGGTTGTGGATTGCCGTCTGAACCAGCATTCTATGGAAGGGTTCATCATTGAGAGGAGTGCGATGGGGCTCTTTCTTCTGTGTGCGGCGGTTGCAAACCCATAGAGTTCAATGCTACCAATGATATTTGAAATGCATCTCTAGTATGACTTTGTTTTGTTGCCTCACTTAATCAGAGTGTTTGTTTGCATGCGTAATGACTCCAAATTGAACAAACATTGTTCCAATAAACAACCAGGGTAAGTTGAAAATGAATCAGAAGGGATTTTTATGGCGTGTAACGGGATGCGATAAAGGTTGATATGAAGAGGAAAGTAGTGACTAAGGAGGATGCATAAGACAGGCTCGGGGGGAGGAAACTGACTGGCTGTAGCAACCCCGACAGGATATGCTGACTGAAGAAAAGGAAAAAGAGATTTTTTTCTTGGGGGTGTTCCGTAGAGTCGTATGGAATTATGAACATTCTGAACGTTTCCGCCTTTGACTTTGCGCTGTCCTATTTCCTGTATAGTCAGGGATTAATGATGAGCTGATTTGAACAAGTCTGTGCAAGACATGGACAACAGTGGATATAAAAATAACAAGTTACCAGCGTGGAGGACGTCTTTCTCTCCATGCAGTGTTCTTCTGTTGACATGAAAATGAACTCTTCCTTCATATTAAGCATCTGCATTCCTTTCCGCATGCACTGAGAGTTCTCTCCCCTGAAACGGAATCTTGCTCGTGGCAAAATCTCCTTTCATGACGTGATCCGGTAATCTGTCTTCAAAGTCCACCCTCTGCCTCCCACAACCATCCCTGCTGAATTCTGTTTCGCTCTCCGGCGTGAGCATAGGTGGATGTTCTGTGGCTTGAATATGATATGGATGAGAAATTTGCCATCACAGCACTTTCTTTTTTTTTCTTGCTTTACGTGTCGGGGCGTAGAGGTTGATGGATCGAATATGTTACTCAGTGCAGTGCTCCAGGCAAGAGACGTGCTTTTGGAGGTGGAGGTTTTGTCCCTGAGAGTCAGGGGACTGCAGACTGGAAAGTAAAGGCCACAAACCTGGCGGCTCTCACTGCGTTAATTACTTGACTGAGACAAAAAAAGAAAATCCACATAGAGGTCAAGGGCCTCCTGATGATTGACTTTTTTAGTTCTGCAGAACATCCAATTACTACCTCCGACAAGGAGGGTATGGTTTTGCAGGTGTTGGTACCAAATGAGTCCAATCTGGCACCAAGTGATGACGCCATATCCATATCAGATTTTTACAAACTTTCTTCAGTAAATTAAACTTCAAATGAAGGATTTTCAAATGAAGGTATTGTCTACCGCATGCAAAACATTCCCACCAACAAAAGACAATCTTTGTCACGGATCATTTACAGAGGCCCAGTTGTGCTCTGAGCTCTTGACCAAGCTAAGCACCTTGTGTCAACACATCCTCAGTCCCACGTTGCAATATATATATATATATATATATATATATATATATATATATATATATATATATATATATATATATATATATATATAGGCTACACATTGCATGTTAACGTACAGCCACCTCAAAGCTTTCATGAGAGAAGGGAAAAAAGCATTTCAGAGCTGTAAAGACCTTCCAGTCTAGTGTTCCAGGGGGAGAGATGTTCAGAAGAGTTGCACTGGATGTCAGTTGCAATTTATAACCCCTGATGTGACCCTCTCAGGAAGTCACCATGAGTGAAACACAAAGCTATTCCAGGGCCTCTATATAGGATTGTTACATGTAGAACAAAAGGAACACGATCACGTTTTACCTAACCCAACCTCTGTCTTTCATTTACGTGATGAGCTACCTACCCACAGGCTGTGGAACACGGAACATGTGCGTCAATTGAAAACCTAATGCGCCACATCCTGCTGTGCTGCCTTTGGCATCACTATAGTATGCAAAAGTCTTCTTCCCAAAGTCAGTATTTTACCCCAAGGGAGTGAGGATTGGTTGTGGATGTCTCGCAATGTAGGATTTTGTTGTCAGAAAGTGGGAGACTCCTTACAATGCACTCAATCCAAGACTCCCCAAACATTACAGGAAGTAAAAGTTGTAAGTAGTAGTAGTAAAAAGTTTTGAAATACCATATTTAATACCGCTACTTTTTTCTCGCAGTCTGAAGCCTGCGGCTTGATCGGTGAATGTCGATCACCGCCTGCCATTGCTGATCACAAAATCCGATCACAAGTGACAGCCGGCACTCTGCTGAAGCACCGGGGTTTGTGATGCATGTGATCCTCCTTCCTTCCCTGCCGACTCGCCGCTCGCTTGGCAACAGCATGTCTACTTTTTTTTTCAATTCACGAATTAAATATGATATTTAAAACACCAGCACTTGACGGAGCACAGAGTTTTCAGCACTCATGAAGGTGAAACTGCAGGAACCAGCGGGCACTCGCAGACACTCACCAGTCTGAGCGTGACATTCGCTCGTGACCAGTGGTATTAGCGTTCGTTGGTGGAAGCATATTGCCCAAGAAGTAATCATTAATTTCACAGAGCCAGATGACCAGCTTTTCTCGGGTGTTGTTTGAAGACTGAATAGACTGAATACGCTGCTGTTTTGTGTGTGTCAGATGCAGCGTTCTTTGGCCACCTGAATCTCAAACTTGAAACGTCCAGAGTGGAAACTTTCATAAAAGAGGTTGAGGACAGCTGCTTCCGCTGAGTGCTCTCCCTGTGTCTCGGAGCATCCCCCGAATTTTTACAGTCTGAAGAGCTGACAAAAATATTGAGCACAGTCACATCAAACCGATGACATCACCGGCGCTTTATTTACCTTGAAAGCGCTCAAATTGCGCTGTTCTCGCCAACAGAGACGATCTACTGGAGGGTGAAAGCACTGAACACTTTAAATGTAAATAAGATGTGAGGAGCTCATGATTCAAGTTCAGAACATTGCCAAGATTGTTTCATGAGTCATTCTCCATGCTGGAGCCCGTTTTCAAAACCAGAACTAGAGGATGACTAGCAGTGATCCTCATGCATTTTCTGCGGCACAGACAGCACCCGCGGCTTATGGACCGGTGTGGCTTGTCTACGAAAAAGATCTATTTTTCTTTTCCTGTGCACTCTATAGTCCGGAAAATACGGTACACCAAAATAAATATAGGGATATGGGTTTCCTCTACATCCAGCGAGTTTTCCACATGCAAATTGAGTGTAAATTTATTCAGAAGTTGCTTCTATTCGGACGAAGTCATGTGTGAATCGATTCCACAGGCATCGCAAAATTGCTCTTCACATCCGAAGTAACGTGGCAATTGATCCAAAATAGGATGGTGTACTGCGTTGCCGTTGGGACGGTTGCTTCAGGTATTGAGTTGCAATTAATATGCTGTGCTACTTTTGTTGCTTGCACTTCTATTACGCATCTAAGTTTATTTGTTTCATAATCATATATTCTTTTTCAGATGGAAAACAATACCACCAAATCCATACGAGAGTTTTATCTGCCCTGCTAATATGGAAGTTACTTGCCGTCTGTTATATTATTGATGAGGAAAAAGAACTCGAACACTTTCATCACTGAATTCCTTCTTGTGTCCCATCAAAAGACCCAATTCTTGAATAACTTTTTTGTTGTTAAAAAACTACTTTGAAAGTTCCTTATTTGTCGGCACGTAAACCACTGTATTTGTTGAAGTGCTGTGGTGCCAAAAGAGAGTAAATCCTATTAATCTGGCGCGGTGACACTTTCTCCCTGAAATGGACTGGGTTCAGGGGTTTGCAAGGATAATCATTCTGGAGTGGATGCTTCATCAGAGCATATAAGTCATGAGTGCAGCGTGGCTGATTTGCTTTTCTGAGCAGGCAATGGACAACGTGGCCTTTAGCACTTACAGGTCCTGATGATATTATTTCAACAGGCTCTCGCTGGCTCTGAGAGTCATTGCTGAGGTGGAGAGCTAATGGGCCAGATGTAAGAGCCACCTGCTCAAGGCCTCCGTATGCTACCATCCACATAGCTCGTGGTGCAGAACCGGCTCTCGCCTGACTGTCCTCGCCATTTCTCAAGCAGAAGACTTATTGCGGCCCATTTAGCCGAGCCGCCATGCTCATCCCTCTGACATTCTTCCCAAAACTTTTTCGAGCGACCAAGTGCGGAAACCGCAGTGGCATTTGAATACATGATTTTTGGTGCTTCTAATTTAATGCCTTTAAAGTCTGTCTTTTTCTTATCATCTGGGCATTAACACAGCTTGACCTTTGAAAAATGGTGGTGGCGGTGCGGCGAAAGCAAATCCATCACTGAATCAGCTGCAGGCAACTGGAGGACAAACTGCAATTTCTGGCTTTACATGCTCAAGACACACTGCTGGATCTGAAGCCTTTTGGCCGCTCGCCCTTTTAATTCATTTAACGCTGAGGAGAACAAAGCACCCCTGTTTAATAGGGCAGCAGAAGCTCAGGCGGTGAATTTTGATCTGGGAGACGTGAACATTTCACTCGACTGTTGTGCCATCTGTCTGCGTCTCATCAGGTGTGTGTATCTATGGTTTGTCATTGTTAAAACACCCGTGATGCAGAGACAGCTGAAGCAACAATAGTTTGGCATCAGCATTAAAGTCGCACCTAATGAGTCAATGAATAATGAGTATGAATTAATAAATGCAATTTCGATGACAATTTTCATACGGCAGTGACGCACAAAGCACTTAACAGATGAGAAGCTCATCCAAGATGAGTCATTCCAGTCACACACACTTACTCAGATGACAGCTGCTGTGGACCTGCTGATGTGAAGAAACAAAACCTGGGGCCAAATTTAAGAATAAGGTGAAGCAGTTCGGGTCAGAGATCAACCTTCCACGACTGGGCAACACGTTCAGAACCTAGTGTAGGTAGATTGGTGAGGAAGTAAATAGTGCCACCATTTCCCACCACCAATTACTTTTTATCATTCAAATAGCTGAGAACAACACAGTATGACTTCAGATTCAAAAGGGCTGGCATTGAAAAGAAGTGGCACAAATTAAAGTTTGGTTGCTGATGCACTGCAGCCAGGGGTCGTGGCCTTGACGATTTAACAGTGTTGCTCTTGATTCTCAACCATTTTCGTGGGAGAGAGCTTCTCACATGTGGGTTAAAGAGAAGACGACGTGTATCTGAACCTCACATCTAACATTCTGAAACATGATTTGAGGTATTGAAACGGGAGAGAGAGAGAGAGAGAGAACAGTTGTCATACAGTGATACCTCGGTTCTCAACCACAATCTGTTCCAGGCGGCCGTTCGAGAAGCGATTTGTTCTAAATCTCGATTTTTCCCATTACAATGAATGGAAAAAGAACTAATGCGTTCCAAGCCTTAAAATAGTCTTTTGTAGGAGTGAATGTAGAGTGTCTGCTGCAGGTGGCTGTTCCTCTATGTGTGTGGCCGCTGCATGTGGGAGGGGTTGCCGAGTGAGTGACGTCTCTCCAGAAGTGAAGAGGTGCCCGGTGCGTGTCCAGCTCTGAATGTGCGCTTCTGTGCAGTTTGGCTGTGACAAAGTCAGAAACCAAGTCACGCTCTGTCCCAGACTCGCCTCATCCCTGTCCCAGCTCCAGCCCACAACAGGACATCAAACCCTGGAGTGAGCGCTCCAGCACCTCCCCTGTGACACTCTACCACGGTCCAGTGCGGAGACAGGAAAGGTTTTACACCTCAATATGAAGAAAAAACAGTCAGTAAATGTAGCTAATGGGACACGTCTGCATACAGAGGCTGCGTTATACACAATAACAAAGCGTGTCGCGGGTCAGCTGATCGGTCTGTGCATGTTATGTTTTTTTCTGTTTTTTTTTTTTCGGGGGCGTTCGAGTTCTGGATTTTTGTTTGAAAGCTGAAGCAAAAAAATCTCGAAATTTTCATTCAAACTCTGAGACGTTCTAAAACCGATGTACCACTGTACTTTCTACCCCATTCTGAAATATTTTCTTTTCACAGAGAGATTGTCAGCTTTAGGTGTTAGTGAATCAAGTCCATTTTCATTTCCTGAGTCTTGTCTGAGTCTCAATTTAAGTAAACTTTCTGTACGTGTAACTCTCAATTCCTACTCCATGTTGTCCATTTCCCATTGGTAATGCACTATTGAGCCTCTGCTGAAGTTTGGTTGGTTTCCATATGACTGTCATGGACAGAAACTCACATCCTCACAGGGATGTGAACATGTCTCTCTGCCTTCACATCCCACAACTTCTTTCTCATTGCCACTTGCTTCCTTCTGTCTTTATAGACTTTCTGTGGGTAATCATGGTCGAGCGTAGTCCTGGTCCATTGTGCCCTGTGAACCTTGAACTTCCATGGTTTCTGCTGGAAGTCTGAACGTCTGAAGTCTTCTCTTGCATTGCCAGGTTTTAAAAGGCAGTTGGACTCTGCAGTCTGTCCACATTACTTGGCCTAACCTACTATGGGAGCACATACTAAATAATCACAGTCATGATTCGATTTTTGCATAAAGATCAATTATAAGTGATACGGACGCACTTTCAATGTTTCCTAGGGAATAAAAAATATGGCCCACAAGGCTCTCTTTCTACCCCCAAAGTCCCTCTGTCAAGAGAGCAAACCATTCCTGAAAGACAGTACACAACCGGACGTATACACAAACGTAAGTCGTCCAGTTCCTCTCTTCATCAGCCATCACTGTCGGGGTTGCCTTCAGTCTTTGAATCGAGAGCGACAGGAAAAGCATCCAGCACACTATGGATGATGGCAACATGCCCTTCTTCATCACACCTTTCTTCCATTCTCCACTGCGAGTCATGACAAGGCGCGGGACAAGTTATCACACCTGCCAGCTTTATGGCTCCCTGTCTGCCCGTGCTGAGGTGATAAAGCTGCCGTGCGGCCTCTTCAAAATGGGGGGACTCTGAGCAAGTAATGGGAAATTGGTCAATGGAGTGCCATTGAGGACAAACTGGGAACATTAGCAACAGCAGCATGCATAGATGGATGGATGGATGGATGGATGGATGGATGGATAGATAGATAGATAGATAGATAGATAGATAGATAGATAGATAGATAGATAGATAGATAGATAGATAGATAGATAGACGGACGGACGGACGGACGGACGGACGGACGGACGGACGGACAGACAGACAGACAGACAGACAGACAGACAGACAGACAGACAGACAGACAGACAGACAGACAGATAGACAGACAGACAGACAGACAGACAGACAGATAGATAGATAGATAGATAGATAGATAGATAGATAGATAGATAGATAGATAGATAGATAGATAGATAGATAGACAGATAGATAGACGGCCAGACGGACGGACGGACAGACAGACAGACAGATAGATAGATAGCCTATGAAGTGCGGCTCAGACAAGTAAACAAGAGACTGCCAAATGTAGCCAACTGAACTATTTCCACGACATGGAAAACTGTAAGGACGCACCGGAGCAGAGGAAAAGGGTCAAGGAGATTCACACAGAAGCATGTTTGATGAAGAAGACCTTGATGGTGGGGATTAAAACAGTGCAGTGATCTTGCAGCAGGAGTAGAGGAAGAATCCCCTGGAGTCCACATGAGTACATTGCCACCAACAATGCATCAAGGAGAGAGCAATGTGTGTAAGAGGAGGTATTCTTGGTGTGAATTTGGTGATTCTTATTTCATTCCAAATGCCAGAGGCAGTAGCTGCTCCACAAAAGGACAGCGCTTAGAGGCAAATGGAACAGCATCTAACAAAATGGGCCAGGCTGCAAGTTCAGCTTGCTCGTCGCATTCTTGACGATACATGATAGGAAAAGGAACTCAGGGCCAGTCACATTTCTTTATATGTGGTGTAATAATAGCTTCCATTATTATTGTGAACTCTTTTGATCACAGTGTACCTTCTTTCTCTGATGGTGGATGAGCTGTTCTGAGTTGCAATGAGATCGCTTCCCATCTTTGCTCAATGACTTCGGCGGTGGTTTAAGAAGGGCAAATGATCGAAGAAGTATAATCATAGCTGGGGATGATATTCAGAGTGATCAGTGGGGAATGAGTCAGTAACAGAAGTGGCAGAGCAAGAGTGAGGACACATTCAGAGATCGGGAGCTTAGAGAGAAAAAACATTTTAAACCCATTTGCTTCATGGATCAACTGATACCAAGTCAAAAAAGATTTTTTTTTTTTGGTACACTGGCACGGTGTTCTCTGGCACTACCCTGGTTAAAAAAATAAATAAAGGTAAAAAAAAATAATAATGTAAAAAATCCTAAAACTACTTCCATCTGCTGTACTGTACTACTGAGCTCATTGGTATAATGATATTGCTAAAAAAAAAGGTTACAAATTATATAGATAAAATAAATGTGAGACAATCACAATTCTATTTTATTATTTTCTGGTCTATTTCAAAAAAAAAAAAAAAAAACAGAACACAAAAGTGCATCAGGTGATGAAGGCTCTATACGTGTTTTTATCTGAACTAAACTGCAGGATGGCATTTGCAGAACCATATTTGTTGCCCAGACATATAAAGGGAAAAATCAGGTGAGTGTGGCTGTAGATCGGGGCAAGATTTACTTCTAATGATTAAAACTTATCGTTTTTTACTGTCATAAATTGAATAAATCTCAATGCATCCTATTTTGCTTCTTCCTCGTTTCTCTGTTGGATCGCTTCATGATAGGTCAGGAGTCCGGGAGCTATCGGCTCGTACCACACCCATAAAGATTTACGACTGATTATTGGGACAAATTCATGCGGCCTCTCTCATCAGATAATCTTATGAGTTACAGGGGTTTACCATCCTTGGTTGGGAAGGAGCAAGGTTGGGCCAAAAACAGCCCGACTGCAATGTGTGGCCCCCTTGAGGTTTAAAAGGAAATACGGGGTTTTGAACATCCCGGACTTCGAACAAATTGCTTTTTTTTTCTGCTTCAGATTTCGAACGAAAATCCAGAACTCGAACGCCCCCGTAAAATGCCGGAAAAAACATAACGTGCTTGGACCGATCAGCTGACCCACGACACGCTTTGTTATTGCGTATTGCGCAGCCTCTGTATGCAGATGTGTCCCATTAGCTACATTTACTGACTGTTTTGTCTTCATATTGAGGTGTAAAACCTTTCCTGTCTCCACACTGGACCGTGGTAGAGTGTCACAGGGGAGGTGCTGGAGCGCTCACTCCAGGGTTTGATGTCCTGTTGTGGGCTGGAGCTGGGACAGGGATGAGGCCAGTCTGGGACAGAGCGTGACTTGGTTTATGACTTTGTCACAGCCAAACTGCACAGAAGCGCACATTCAGAGCTGGACACGCACCGGGCACCTCTTCACTTCTGGAGAGACCTCACTCACTCGGCAACCCCTCCCACATGCAGCGGCCACACACATAGAGGAACAGCGCACCTGCAGCAGACACTCTACATTCACTCCTACAAAAGCCTATTTTAAGGCTTGGAACGCATGATTTCTTTTTCCATTAATTGTGAAAAATCGATTCATAGGCCGTCTGGAACGGATTGTGGTCGAGAACCAAGGTACCACTGTACTACATGAATGGCTCACAATGAAGTAAAATGAGGATGAAAGTAAAAGGTTTCAGACTCTCCTGTGAAAACAAGATCCCATTGAAAAGAAGTGTAAGGACATGGCAACACATCGATGTAGTGGTGCTGACGCTATGGATGACAGGAAAGGCTTTCACCAATGGCGCTCTGGGGGATCAGTGACAAGAGGTGACAAGTGAGGTCAACAGAAATGCTGCCTGATGTTGGAAGTGGTCCATAAAAGCTATTTCTGACATGGAAGAAGACCGCTGGCTTCCTGCCATTCGACACTCTTCACGCTACTTGTTTCTTGTTTGTAGGGGTGTCAGTGGCATTATTTAGGCCGATACAGGATCGAAACGTTTGTCGAGATTTTATAACAGAAACGCCAGCAGTGTTAATCAATCAAGCGTTTTGGCAACAACAACTGGCAATGGTTTTGATGAATGACTGTATTGACATTAGCAAAGAGCCTAAAACTGCTGACCAAACTGTCGCTTGATCATTTTGGGGTGAAGAGCACTGGCGATCATGTTTGGCACGACAACATGGCTGCCAAAACCTGGCCGGGTGCCATGCACTCATTCAAGGAGCAGCACAGCACATATGGACCCCCGGGCAGTATGGATGGGTCGTCGCTATCCGAGTGGGAGGACACGAGCGTCAGAAGAATCCCATCTGTCATGATGTCCGCTCGTCTGAAAATTGATTTATAATGCCTCAGTACGGTTAAAAGAATGAGCGCCTCAAAATGATGAACCGTTCGAGGCGTCATTACGGAGTGGAATTATAGGAAATATGTTTCCCGACCTGAGTTAATTTATTAGCTCATGTGTGACTGTGGCTGCCGCTCTGCGACGTGTGTCACCGCCAACACGGAGCTGACTGAACGTGAAAAATAAACAGTGAAAAACAGAGATAACCTACCCAGCAGGATAAGCCTCCCTACCTTCTTCTCTGATGTTATTTTGACCAAGCAAAGAACAACTCTCCATTCCCACTTAGCATGAATGACCCCTTTTAAAAAATAATTGACAGGTTGGACCGACAATTGCTGCATTGGTTTAAAATGTGAAAACAATTTGGCTGAAATGTCAGTAGTCAGACACGAATAAAGTAACAACGAAAAAAGTGATGCATTATTTTTATACGTTCTGAGTTAAGGTCTTGCAGGCATTTCTTCCACTCAGGTGTGTTGACACCAGTGGGCTCCTGTCAGAGTCTCTCTTCTGCTCGGACTGGGATGCGTCGCTCCTTAATTCCATTCACTTTATTTTTGGTTTAAGCCGAGAACACAAAATCTGGATCTCTTTTTTTTTATCATGCGGCTCACTGGGGGCCACGGAGCTGACCAGAGAGATGGCTGTGTAGAACCGCCACAGCCTTCCTGACGAATCCTGGTGGAATTCCAAAAAAACATATTAAACCGTGGTTATGTTTTCGGTGTCAACGCCATTTTTACACGATTAGGAGTTACACAACATTGTGTTCTTGCTGATGTAGGATTATGCAAATGTAAAGCTACATATTAAAACAACTGAATTTCCATAAGCTGGTGTTCCAGAAATAAAGAGCTTTACATCTGGAGCATTTTTATTGCGCTGAATCTGGTAAACAAATTTAACACATCATCCCGAAAGGTACGTTGTCTCTTACTGGTGACTGAGGTACCCCGCAATGTTCCCTTTGAAGTCTGTAGAAAGAATGTTGCAAATGTTGTCGAACGAATTGTCCTTTGATCACCGGTCCTTGGGTGGGTGGCAATTACGAGACGTGAGAAGAATTAATGAAGGTTGTGCGAAGACAGGCCACTTTGATTGGGCAGATGCTATGTAGTTCAGATGTACGTTCAATAAAGAAAGTTTTGTTGTTTTCGCCGGCGTGAAGTTTCGTCGGCAGGTGAGGAAGAAAATGACAGCGTAATGTGATTTTGACGCAGGCGTGCTGTGATCGCTCGACACATCCAACTCCTCACCCTCTTCCCACTCCCGTTATCTTTTGCTCCGCTGCTGCACCTTAGAAATCCTGCCAACTGTTACATCCAGACCAAGTCTGCAGTCATCAAACTGTAAACCGAAGAAGTGATTTACTTTCCCCCCTTGTTAAATACCCAACTTCTAATCAGGTTTCCCAGCTGGTGGAAAACTGATACGCCCAGAGTGGAATGATCCTGGCAAGGAAGTGAAGCAGGCTCACTCAAGAGAGTGGGTGAAATACCATGTGAAAAGTTCGGCTTCGGCTTCTCAACAAAAATAAAGGTTATCTTTGTTTTTTTGTTGTTGTTGGTGAGAATGTATATTAAAACTCTTAACCAACAAACACTGGGATTTAGGATGCAGTTTTGCATCTTTGGTGACACAGCATACAACAATTCCCTTTGAACTTCAGCACGAAATAGAATACATTTTCATTGAAAGTTGGGGTGAGAGTATGGGCTTTCAGTTACAGATGTTTCTGTGAGTTCGATCAATCATGAGTTTTTATTTTTTCCAGAAGCTGTCTGGTGTTTCCAGAGGCAGTGTTGGCAATAGAACCAAAGCCAAAGGGAGCTGCGACGTCATAATAGGTGACCGTTCAATTGACTTATAGCAATGCTTCTCAATTATTTTCTGTTGCTCCGACCCCACAGGAACATTCCGCGCCTCCCTCAACTCTCCGTCGCTTCTGTAAATAGTATCATTTGTGAATAAAATTATTATAAGTACACTCTGCTTAACATTGTATCCTTGTGAACATTAAATAAAAGAAACAATGACGTAATATAGAGCCACTTACAATAAAGAATAACTTTATTAACATTGTTTTTGTCTGTAATAGAAAAGATGGATAACACTTTATTCAGGTAGGGCAAAAAAGTGTGTCCCCCAAGGTCATGTGACCCCGTAGCATTTCCCTACCCCACTATTTGAGAAGGACTGACCTATAGAGAGGGGTGTGAAGTGTGGATGAAAATGGCGTGACATGGATATGCAGAGAGGAAAGGTCAAGGAATGATGACAGTCATGCACGATTGGTGTGTGTCCACCCATGTATGAAGAAACATATGCCTCATGGCACTTATATTTTTTTGCTGGCCAGCTCAGCACGAGCATGTAGAATCCAGTAGCTCAATAATAATCTTCAGGATGGACATGGGCAAAAAGTAAATCTCACAACAGAGGGTTTTTTGAGCCTCATGCATTAATTTGTGTGCGATAGGACACATATTTATGTTTCAACTTATTTAATATCCTCCTCTTTCAAAGGGTCTACTTTGACTGTAATGTCAAGATGAAGATGAAGCTTACTTCGTGTACGTGAATATTATCCAAAGCTATACACACTGTATATTTTTAAGTTACAAGACATTACTTTTTGGAGGGCATTTTGACATTTTCAGCACTTGAAGGTCATTATAATTATTATTATTATTATTATTATTATTATTATTATTATTATCAATAATAATATGATAATGTATGTTGAATTTAGTATTAAGGTTGTTTTTTTTTCCTTTTCTCCACTCATGACGTCGCTCACGCTACAACTTCAGGATTATTGCAGGTCTCATATCGCACGGTGTTCTGCGCGTGGGCGGCCTCCCACACCATCAAGATATAAATTTCTATTGTCAAAATTGAAAATTATGAAGCGTTTGATTTGCTGGTCTTTGGCCTGCAGCATATTTTGTAAAACTGATGTAAGGCAGCAGAAAAGATGAGTGGGAGGCTGTCTTTATTCTTGGAATATTTCTCATGTGAAAATGTCTCAGCGCTATTTTACATGGTTTGAATGGATCCGAATAGAAACACATATTAACTTGTGTCATTCAACTGCCAGGTCGGAGAGGATGATAATTAGCCTGTAATGAATTCCTCTCTGACCCCCGGGATATTGACGCTCTCCTCCTGCTGTGATCTCAGTATTTTGACTGCACTAAAAATATCCAACTTGATTAAAGTAGATATATGGCACCTGGATTTCATCATCCTCAAAGAGAGAAAGTGCACCGGCTCGGAGGTGTATGTTATTTGAATATTTACCGACATTTCCAGCTGGAATTGCATATTAAAACCTCCTGACCTCGGCTGCATCAGGCGGGCGGACTCTGCTGTGATTTAGGAAAAGAGCGTGGAGTCACACTGACCCATAAAAAAACCTCCACAAACCCTCCTGTGCAAGGATGGCAGGACCATAAATTATAAGTGAATAGCGCTTGGGCTGAGGCCGAAATGGTGCACTGGGCAATGCCATCTTCAATGGAGCTTGATTGTTTTTACTTTCTAGTTAGATAAAAGAAAATAGAAATAAATAATGCAACAATGACAGGGATAATGAAATAAGTGAGTTGGAGTCCCACGGCTGGATCAGTTTGAGCTGTAAAAGAGAGAGTTGGAGGCTGTGGAGAGCAACAAGCGGCTGAGGAACGCTGGCACCGCCATGAGCAGGAGACGACTTGGCGCACAAGGGAGGGTGAAAAATTGAGAGCATCGTGACCAACCACCCTCACGCTCTTGATGTTGAACTGCGGGGATGGACAGCTCCAGTCAGGGACTCTTCCCATTTTCTTTTGTGTTTGTCTAATGTGTCTTTATTTTATTATTTGCTGTGTTGTTAAAAATGCACTGTTATGTCTATCTACGTTTGTTGACTGGAGGTCTTTGTTATGTATTGCTTTTTATGGACTCTTGGGTCCACTTAGCGCTGGTTTGGCAACAAAAGCGTTTTTATTGAAGAACACAGTCTCGGGTAATTATTGAACATGCATTTTCATTTTTAGTGACAGGAAAAATGTTTTTACTTATTACTGCATTTTTCTTGCACATTGTTTCTGAGCTCTTTTGTATAGCTTCTTTGCACTTTGCACACAATATTTCTTTTTTAATTTATTGTATATATTGTATATTAGTACATTCATTAGACATTAAATGTGTAGACATTAGATGTTTTTAATGACATCCAAGCTCATGCATTCAGGAGGCTAGTCATGGATGTTCTGAATGTTTAAAATCATGTGTGACAACTTGTTTCTTTAGCATTAGAGATAATCCGAGCGAATAGTGTTGTCCATAATCGACAATATACGGGTTGTTTAGGGTCAGATTGGGGTTGAAGTCAGAGGTTCTTGAGTCTTAATTTTTCATTTTATGAACCGTGTCATAAGTTACCATTCATGATTCTGAGCATTCATAATGACCCCTATAAAATTATGAATGCACTCATACTGAGTTATGAATGGGAGCTTTAAGTGAAGTGTTGAAAACTGTAGCTACCTTTGTGTACAGTATGTGGACTGCACTCCAGATTGACTCGTTCAGTGAGTAAAACAAGTGTTTTACCAAGTGCTGAAATGTACTAAGGTATCACTCCTGAAGTGCAGCTTCAAAAGACTGCCGTACATTATCCCACCAGTAAAACAGCAGTGACCTTTTCGTTGGAACGGCCGACCTTCCTCTACTGCTCAGTCCATTTAAAGACTGGAGATTCTGAAATTATCTCTGTGCAGCCAGCATCGCGGAAGCATTTTTGATGGTGCTAATGTTTATTTATTTCCTTTTTTTTACAAGCTCCATGGAGTGGAAAACAATTACCAGCACAAGCGGCGTGCCTTCCTCTTGTGTCGCACGCTCCACATGGACTCACATGGCTAATTACATCTGTCAGTAAAAGATAAGGAACATCTAACAAATGCTACTCAAACATGTCGACACAAAGACAAACATGCGAGACAAATTGTGCTCAGACGGCTCCTGGATGTGGACATTCTTACGTCCCAATTTCTGCACCAGTTCACAACTACAGTGGTACCTCGGTTCTCGACCACAATCCGTTCCAGACGGTTGTTTGAGAAGCGAATTGTTCGAAATCTGAATGGATTTTTCCCATTACAATGAATGGAAAAAGGAATAATGCGTTCCAAGCCTTAAAATAGGCTTTTGTAGGAGTGAATGTAGAGTGTCTGCTGCAGGTGGCTGTTCCTCTATGTGTGTGGCCGCTGCATGTGGGAGGGGTTGCCGAGTGAGTGAGGTCTCTCCAGAAGGGAAGAGGTGCCCGGTGCGTGTCCAGCTCTGAATGTGCGCTTCTGTGCAGTTTGGCTGTGACAAAGTCATAAACCAAGTCACGCTCTGTCCCAGACTCGCCTCATCCCTGTCCCAGCTCCAGCCCACAACAGGACATCAAACCCTGGAGTGAGCGCTCCAGCACCTCCCCTGTGACACTCTACCACGGTCCAGTGTGGAGACAGGAAAGGTTTTACACCTCAATATGAAGAAAAAAACAGTCAGCAAATGTAGCTAACGGGACACGTGGGTCAGCTGGTTGGTGCACGTTATGTTTTTCTGGCTTTTTCCGGGGGTGTTCGAGTTCTGGATTTTCGTTCGAAATCCGAAGCAAAAAAAAATCTCAAAATTTTTGTTCAAACTCCGATTTGTTTGATGTCTGGGACGTTCGAAAACCGAGGTACCACTGTACTTGTGTCGTCTGCTGACATCGCAGTGCATCTTCTCCCAGTGCCTGCGTGGGTCTTCTCCGGGTTCTCTGGTTTCCTCCCACAGTCCTAAGACATGCTACTAGGTTTATTGGACACTCTAAAATACCCCCTAGGTGTGTGTGTGTGTGAATGGTGCGTGTGCCCTGGGATGGACTGGCGACCTGCCCAGGGAGTATTCCTGCCTCTCGCCCAATGGCCGCCGAGCTGGGCTCCAGCTCTGCCCACAACCAAGGACTAAGCAGTGCAAACACCCTAGTTTCACAATTGGAGAAAAAAAATCTACTGAAACCGATAATCCAGTGAATACCTTGCTTAAGCACGTTTGCAAGTTGACTTGCATCAGACTTTACGATCTGCGCCTTGGCAAACTTCTTATAGACATATGGAAATAAACAGCTATTTTGGCAACTGTTGACTCTTGAGTTGTCACTGTATCAAAATTTCAAAGTGAATATCAACACTCAATACACCAAAAAATGTTCAATACAACAGGGCTAAAAATGTTTTAAAAAATACAAATACTGAACATTTTTATGAACATGAACCAGAAATATAATAAATCTTCAGTCAGTGAAAAACAAAAACAGAAGAACAACATCAACAAAAAAAACAAGACAATTGTATTTTCACTCAAATTTGAAAACTTCAGGAGCTTCACATTTATGTTATCTGTAGAACAGTGGTAGAGTTTATTGTATTTTCTCACATTTAGTTGCTACTAAATAAATGAAACTAAATAAATAAAGTAAATAAATGAATCTGCAGGGCAACTTCTTATTGTTTCAGCCTGCATCTTTAATAGAAGACAATAAACTCGAGATGTGTTAGCGAGCTAAAGGATTGTAGCTCCGGCAAACAGCTAATAACAAAACAACCAACTTTCATTAAGTCGCAAGCATAACGCAGCTAGCGCCGACCACAGTTGCGTGCTAGCTACTGCAAATAACAAAACTCCCAACATTCAGTGGATACACAAACAGCACAATATTTTCGGGTAAGTGATGAACAGGAGCTTTACTAGCCTGTCGGAATCCGCCATGAAGGCCAAGATGCTGGTGCTACTCAAACATGTCGACACGAAGACAAACATGCGAGACAAATTGTGCTCAGACGGCTCCTGGACGTGGACATTCTTATGTCCCAATATCTGCACCACTTCACAACTACTTGTGTCGTCTGCTGACATCACACTGCATCTTCTCCCGCTGCCTGCGTAGGTTTTCTCCGGGTTCTCGGTGTCGCATGCACCATACTATTGTTACTATTGTTTTTGAGTATCAACACTTTATTCAGTATCAATATTTTTATCGTTTGATGAGCTGTTTTTGTATCTTATTTGTTGAAGACGGATTGTCACGATTGCTGTCTACAGCCATTTCTGCTTGATAGCACTTAGCACGTGGTTGCATCTTATTGTTAGGTGGAAGTGAAGACCTCAAGATGCCACAGCGACACCCATCCTTATGGAGGCAGCACTGCTCAGTAAAGTCACATTAGTCGCACTCTTGCATGTAAATGGCATGTGAGTTTGGTCGCCATGTTTAGGCAACAAACTCACTTTGGCATTAAAATGCTTACCTTATAATTCACCTTGTTTTCTTCTACATGCCTGATGCACCCGGTGACTATATATTTCTGACCCACTCCCCTCATGAACACGTGCGATTCGCTGCAAATGCACGCACACAGGGTCTCATGGCAAATGAATTATACATCATAGCTTTGTTGCATGCTGCTGAGGGGAGCTCAGAGGGGGGAACGCTAGTACTACTACCACGACTGAATACTCACAAACAGGAGGGAAACATTTTTTTTTTCATGATTCTGGAGCTCAATTAACTTGGGTACCTCTTAAAAAGACAATGATGGCGCTGTGATCATTTCATTAATTTTATTTTCTCTCAGACTGCCGACATTTTTAAGTGATAGCCACTTCCTGCCAGGCATTTTGTGTCTTTTTAGAGACCCACAGCACATCTGCAGGCCTTCGTCTGGATTGTGCTGAAGGGAGCCTGTCTTGCAGAGCTAGACATTCTATTTTAATGAAAAAGTAGTTTTACTAAACTGCAAGCGGCTTTCCTCGGAGGAACACTTCCAAAGAGTCTCACATGTTTCTTTGTATTAGAAAAAGATGACAGATAAAGAGGCTGCATTTAGAAGGAACCAGATGGACTTCAGGGAGTGACGTTAAGTCGTGTTTGTGTTTAGAGATACAGACGCCCGAGTTAAATCACCACCTTACATATATTGAAGCAAAATGAGGAGATTAAAAATGTGTGAGTCAGGCTGTCCATCTGAGAGCCGCAGGCAGTAGGAGTTTTAAAATGCAGCCTTCAGGGTGGACAGTTGCCATCCTGCTTTTGGCGTTATCGACGTTGGCATCTGACACTGGCAACTGTGTTTCCACACAAACCGTTATAGGAGGGAACAGTTTTCATTCCATCTCCATGACTTCAAAGGCAAAACCTGAAACAGGATCACTGTTTTACTTTTTTTAGTGGCATTTGTGCGTCATATATGGCTTTCAATCTGTAGATACCACTAAACTGAATGACTGACTCCCAACAGTTCTCATCCACATGGGTCTATATCTATATCTATATCTATATCTATCTCTCTCTCTCTCTCTCTCTCTCTCTCTCTCTCTCTCTATATATATATATATATATATATATATATATATATATATATATATATATATATATATATATATATATATATAGCGTGTCAGAGGCAGTGACTTGGTCCTTCACAGCTTTATCTTCGTTGGGATTCAATGCTGTTGTTTTGTTCAATGTTGAACTTGTGTTTTATGGTCCTAAAAGAGTGAAAAAAAGCATGATAATCATGCTACCTGGATGCTCTGTGCATGACACATGGTGTACCACCACAATTGAACACATATATCTACTGTTTGTTGTTTAACAATATACCTTTTTTTGGGATTTAATAGCGTGAAATACAAATTGGCCTCACTCAAGTTTGGTAATATTATGAAGGGAATGCTTCATCGAGTGTGAGAGTCCTACTTCTTTTCCCACTCTGAGTTTCCTACGGCTGGACAAGCTTCTCCTATAAGAGAATTTATTGCACCATCTGCCTCCAAGCTGTTCGCACGTCTTTCCAAGTCCAACTCAAACCATTGGGGTCAACCATGCGAATGTCCTTCAAGAGCGATATGGCGAAGCCTTTGGGATTGAATGTTTGTCACTTTTTTTTTTTAACTCCTTGGGGGCGCCTTCTAACCCCTTACAACCTCACCATATGTATGTTTTCATCTGACATGTCACACTGAGCATGTTTCATTCAAAGAAATCTAAGATAAAAGAAGAAAAAGTTTTGATTTGATCCTCTAGCCTGTGATCAACATGATGCAGTGTCATAAGCTCATCTTGCCAGGCCATTTCACTCAGTCATAGCGAGATGAATAACTCCGGAAAGGAGTCAGGTGACCCATGGTCATTTAAAAGTATGGGACATGCTATTTGCAATGAGATGACTCATATACCAAGTGAGATCTAAAACTAACTCTGCACTCATCCTAACACCTTCCTTTTGGAATGTTACGCTTTAGAGGAAAGACTGTTCTACATTTAAACACTAAACCACACCAGGGCAAAGTGCGGCCCGGGGGCCAAATGTGGCCCATTGACTGTATTCATGTGGCCCTCCTGGTGTCAGAGTAAAACTATAAAAGTGACATTGTCTCTGACAATTTTGTCTTGTGGATTGTTTTTTGTTCATTATGATGCAACCGAAACATAACTTTCTCGTTCGATTATTTTTCTTAATTGTTCATCTTTTCTGAGTATTTCTTCTCTCTTAAAATACATCAGAATTGAAAGTAGATTTTGAAATGCATGAAACATTAAAACATCGAGAATCTCTAAATGGAATGTGGTTTAAAATAAATAAAACACAACAAATTTGTGGGTAAGATTTTCTTACCTGCCTTTCTTTGGGTCTCAATGGTCAGAATATTCAACCTTGCCCCTTAGGAAATTTAATTGCCCACCTCTGCACTAAACACGCAAGATGCAATGAGGAAGGCTGAGTTCAATGCCAAAATTGGACGCAAAAGTACATTTGAAAATAGTCGATTTGATGCCTTGGCAGTGAGAATGTGTTGCATGAGTGTAAATACGAACAGACCTCCAGAATGAACATGCGCACTGGCCTCACTTGTTCTTCCATGGCTTTATGGCAGTCGGACAGGGAAAAACATCAAAACATGGTGGAATGTGGTTTGCCAGTGTGCACACCTATCCTGGCGGTGTTGTCGATCCTGAACTTCAACACATCTCAGTTGTGTTCTGTGACACTTGTGATAATAAACTGAGCTCCCGTTCTTGAACAAACATGCTTCATGTGGTCTGAAAAAAAACCTGCCGACTGCTGATATTACCGCCGTGCTGTGTTCTCCAATATCTTGGGGGTTAGGAGGTGCCCTGATGTGCACATCATTAGAAGTGACGTAAAAATAGTCACGGTCAACTAACGCTTCAAGACCATGATGACACCCTGCACTGAGACCATGACACCGTGACTAGTCCGTGCCTGTCTGTCAACACACGTCGGGAACAAATGTTCTTCACTACTGAACTGGCAATGTCTTTCAGACCTCCACCATTGGAGCATCACTTCGTCTTCCCTGATCGAAGCTCTAATGAGTAATGGCTTTATTTTCTCACGTGTCTCGGGAGCCCATCACGATCACGCGCTGAATTATTGATCATTTTTCCTCCCTCACCTTAACCCTTTGAACACGTTAAGAACATGTCCACATAATAGCGTGTGAAGGTCACAGGCTCTCACAAGGGGGTGTTTTCAGGAGCATGGATTGCTGTTGATGGGAATTATCCCTGAACGATTGCCGCGCTGACACAACGCAGCTTTCTGTGAGGAGTTCCCAGCAGGAGTCCTCCGCATGCTGTTTTGCCGATATGCACCCGTAGCCTGTTTTATCTGACGGCAGACGTCATGTCGGGCCTCTTCTTTTATCACGGGGGACATCCTGTGAAGATTATAGATAAGTGCCTGGAGGTCGGCGGTAAACAAAGAGCCAGAGGAAATCATCACTTTACACACTTTGAAGTTCAATATCTAAGCTTCTTCACCTGTAGAGGAGCATCTCCCACGCACAAGTCATCCATGGAGCACCATGTCTTTACACAAAGCTGATGCACATTCAACAGGTTTCTAGATATTTCTTCAATACCGTATCAAGACAGCAGCGACATAAGCAGTTCTACTGACATTTTGTAACTGCTTTGGGGCAAACCAGGTTTTCTTTGTTTAACCGTTGCAACCTCCACCAAAGAGGGAATGTGATCAGCAAAGTGAGACCGGAACATTCAATACAAGTAACATCTGATTTACAACCGGGATCGGTTCCGACCAACAGGTAGTAAGTCAGATCGGGCATAAGTCGAATGCCATTCAAAATGGCCAACACGAGGGTTGTAGGTGCTACTGTAGTGGTAGATAGAGTGAGAGTGAGATGCTGGGATACTGTGCTGCCGTAACTGCTGTACGTGTTGACGTCCTGCTACGTGCTGCGGTGCCAGACACTGAATAAAAATATATCTGCTTAAGTACAGGTGGACGTAAGTCGAGCAGGTCGTATGTCGGATGTTACTTGTATAAACGGAGCATTTGGTGTGAGGTGGCCATTTTTCAAACTTTACATGCCATGATTTTGACATTTGATGACTGCATTTGTATGACATACAATAAGGCTTTGTTTCGTGTGAGGCCATTGTGTTTTCATATCCTGTTGCAGGAGTTGGGGTACCTTTGACACATGGTTAATTGAACTAACCGTTGACCCAGATTCTGAAACCGAGAATCCAGAGATTTGAGTTGGAGGACCGACTTGCCTGGTTTTCCCCGGGGGCTCGGTAAACCTGCTTCCAGAATGTGGCTGCTGGTTCCAGTGCTGCGTGCCAGAACATTTAGCCTGGTAAACAGGCCGCTCAATGGTTCAGTGTATTTCATGGAGCTTGAACTTATCAAAGTGTTAATCTGTTCACTCTACATCTCAGCTCTATTTATTTATTATTATTGTTATTCTTTACTTATTTATTAAAAAATAATATAATTTTATTTTCTTATTTCAAGTCTTTCTTTAGTCTGTGTGTGTGTCAGGTGACTCCCTTAGTTCAGCTGACATTCTATATTCTATTGATTGTGTGTGTACAGTATATTAATAAACTTCATTAGATGTTACTTTCATGGTCTGCACACTCTCAGGTTTCTGATATGAAGCTATTTATTCGTCTACTAATTCCACTCATAAGAATATTATTATTATTATTGTTATTGTATTATTATTGTTGTGTCTAATGCTTTTTTTTTTTTTTTTTTTTAGAAATGTGTTTTCTCCGCATGCAGTGTCGCTTCATTTGACTATGATTTGCTAAAATTCAATTCAGTGAAATACTTGATGTGGTAAAATGGGCCATTACATTTAGAGCCTGTTGGCAACAGAAGAACTCAGCCTGGGGGACGATATAGTATGTCAGTCTTCAGACCTCACTGACAGAATACAAGCTTTACAGCCTCATTTGTGAGCCAAGAATTGTCAAAAATAACTTGTTTTCTAAATTCAGTGTTCCTTTGATGTGTTTGAAATGTCAGTACAGAGGGACACAAAGGCTTTGTGGAGCCCTTGATGAGAAGAATCAAGGCACCACGGTGTCTAGTCATGAATTTGCTGGTCCAGTCTGAGATTTATCAGCTGTAACCTGAAGCGTTCTTTGCAGCCGGCTACTTTCTTAGTAATAATTTTGATGGTTTGCTAAAAACAGGAACCACAGTTCCTAACATGGATCCTTGAAAATAAAGTTTCCTCATATTTTAAGTGATAAACGGAGTAATACGTATTCTTCCACTCGTTCTCTTAAACATATCAGACGTGAAAAAAAAAAAATCCACTGCACACCAAGAGGCACAAACTAAACTAGAGTTAATAAAGGATAAGGCTGTGATTTAATGTCATCACTGTGAGTTCTGGGTGTTTAGATATTGACTGGAGTCTTAGAGCCTTCTATCATGAATATTTCCCAACAGGTACAAATTAGGTTTATTGCTCAAGACTGAAAATTCAATTGAATTCTCTCAATATAGGCTGAGAAAAATGGCCCAATAGTGAATCACTCAGGAGTCGTCCCACTGCAGCAGCAGGTATTGCTTTGTAAGGAATCTTTATCGTCCACATATATGGGAGTATATCTGGGCTCCTGCTCTCTACTGAACTGGAGTCAGCAAAATGACTATTAAGATAAGAGGAGTCGAGGAGCTGCTGCTGAAAATAGGACGTCGACCAAAACCCCAGTGGTCTGTTTCAAAGAACACGCTCCTAATTTCCATGCATAAGGCTGTTGTACATCGAAACAAATAGAGAGTCGGTAGTTTGCTTCATTGAGGAATGGAATTACATCACTCACTTTTGAGAGTTAGGAAAAATAAAAGCAAATGGTGCATAATTACACATAGAACAGAGCCGACCCTTCTCACCCTGGTCATGGACTGTTTGTTCCTCTTCCCTCTGGCAGGAGGCTACGGTCCATCCAGACCAGAACCTCCCGTCACAGGAACAGCTTCTTCCCCTCGGCCGTCTGACTGTTGAATTCGTGAACAGCCTTGTTGTTATTTTATTTTATTTTATTCCAAAACACTTTCCTAGTTGGTGGGCTCCCCACTGACCAGGGCGATAAATTTGATTCTGATTCTCATTCTGATTCTGAGTCTGAGATTGCTGCTGTAATTCTTGTGAGGAGTTGTCACAGACAATGGATGCAAACTTGATGAAATGAAGTTACAAATACCAGACGTTCTGATATGTATCTATGAATCTCTGAAAGGTTGGTTGCTCTACTCTCAGTTGTCCTGCATCACCGTGAGGAAGTGAGGGGGCGATATGGATATTGCTGGCCGTCGAGGGTCAATATATCTGGACTGTTTCTGGTGCGAATGATAAAGTGCTGATCTCTGCATCCTTGTCTGAGCTGAGGGTGACATGGATGTTTTGCCTCAGTGGCAAATGTTATGGCGTCAGAGTGCAGCAATCCGGTGTAAGTACCAAATGTGTCCACTTGCACAACGTATCCAGTCAATAACGCCTTGCCTTGCTGTCGTGATCTTGAACTTTAAATGAAAGACGAAACATTTATATGAGCGACAGACAGAAAAGTGGGCCATTTTCCATACATCTGTACTACTTCCTGGTCTGACAACGACCACATTGTGATTGGCTGACACGTACCATGTCGTCATCAATCCAGGAAGTAGCCCAGACTCATTCCATAATGGTGAAAAGCATTGAAGCACTAGAAATGTATCAATGTTTCTTCAATGACTTTGAATGAATATTGAAAATATGCTCCAAAATCATGGAAAATAAAAGTTAAAAAAATAAATCATTATATAATATTTTTGTTGAATCTAACAGTCACATTTTAGGAGGCTGAGAAATTAATAAGACAAGACAAAAATTCCTTGTTGCAAAAGAAATAAATTAATTATTGAAAAATCAAATAATAAAAGTTGCTCTTTTTATTTGGTTCATTTGAATTTACAAACATACTGGAGATATCCCCATTCTTTTTTTTATTGGATTTTATTGTGAGCTAATTCATAATATCAAATTAAATACCTGGCAAGTGAATGCATTTTTCAACAACCAAATATTATATTATGTTTATATATCCAGAAATATCTAAATCAGGAAAAGTGGGAGGGGCCACAGCAGGGGCTTGTGGCTGTTGTCCTGCCTGTCCAGCCTGTGACCGAGAGGCGGCTGGTTCCATCCTGGCAGGTTTGGAGCAAGCTGTGTTGCAGCCGACTGCCGTTACTTTGTTGCCATACATGCTGCTAGTGTCCAGCATCTTTTGAAACCGAATATGATAAACTGATGCCTTGACAGGCTGTTCTGAGTTTCTTCTGCATTCTTCTTCAGAGGAACGTTTTTGACAGGAATAAATGTGAAGTCCTTTTCACTGCAGGATGTCAGGAACAGTCCTACAGATCTGTCGCTTCTCAAAGAACAGTTGATATCAGAGAAGGTCCAACTGAGCCCCCCGGGGTCCAAAGCAGCTTCACTGCATCTCGACACCCCGAAGCTGTCAAAAATGTCAACAGTTACCAAAGAGAAACCAGTAAGAGGAGAACAGAAATAATTCCACTGCAGCATTTCTTGCAGGAACAACAGAGTCAGAGACTGACGTTGCGTTTCAAGTGGTCAGTACAAATTGTGCAAGAGTGAAACTGCTGTGTAGTGATATGTAGCTTGTCAAGTCATGGAGAAACCTCCACAGAAGAATTTGACTTAATATTTTATCTGCATTTGTGTCAGATGATCCGGGAGCAGAGACCTTGGGCAGAGTGTGTATCGGTACTTCCTCTCACCCGGCCTTCTGTCGGATCCCCGAAAATCTGATAGCTATTAAAAATGAATCGCCTGACATGAGTAAGATAAGAGCTGAGGGGGAAGAATCCATTTGAAGATTTGGCTAAGATCATTCTGTTCTCAGACAGAACTCTTGCCGCCATGCTGTCAGTTTTATTTAACTGGGAGCTATACACTGAAGCATACTTGTGGTTTGTTCTCAAGTGAAGGTACAAAGCAGGAAATGATGGCTCCACTCGCGAGGTTTCCATTTAATGGAAATGAAAGGAATTCAGGAATAAAGAAGACTTTGCTGCTACAAATTCTGCTCTCAGTCAAAGTCATCATTAACATGCTAAATAATCCGCTAAAATTCAAATGTGATGCAAACTAAATTCCATTATGAGCTGAAGGATTCTTACAGCTCACGTGAGATGATGTCACAATACGAGGTCACCAGAAAAACCATGTCAAAAAGGATGGAAGAAGACGCAATCTCCTTGACTGACAAGGCAATGCACTGCTGTGCTGCATGCATAATTAAAAAGTGTTGCACAAACTCTTTCTGGCTTGCTGAGCTGGAGCGAATGTTTTCGTGCCTTCACTGCAGCTGTCTTGAGTGGGAAGGACGGTTCCGAGGAGCCGCAGAAAGCCTGGTGTGTCCACTTTTAGACGGGAGCAAAATAAACACGCTACCTCAGAGGCACGCTTCAACTTTCATGGATCAATGTGTACAAATGATGGTGTTTTCCAGTCAGGAGGAGCATCTCTGTGAGGAAATTCTACGAACACATTATCTGCTACTTTAATGTACTTGTCTCACAAGCATATATTTAAATTTGAAACATCATTAGATGCAGCACGTCGAGTGAAGAAGCGCTACAAAGTCCGACTCCAACAGCGTTCATTCAAGTTCATCTGCTGCTGAGTCGGGCTTCCACATATTTCTCTATTGATTTACTGTTTTGGGGGGAGGGATTTTTTTGAAACTGCTTTTGAAAAGTGTCATATTTAGTCAGACACTTTTGTTCCACTGCATGACTGGAAGGTTCTTGTGTCCTTTGCGGTCAGCCAAAGACAAGGAAGTGCAAGAAATGGATCTTCAAAGTTGTTGCTTTCAAATAAATTTGTTGTCACTAGAGGCAGAGTTTTGACCATTTGTCTATCCAAATACATCACCACAGAAGCAGCTGATCCTCCTCAAGCATGAGGAGGACGGCTGAATTTTGGGGGGAGGGAAGCTACAAAGTGCTATAAGCAAATTGCAACTTGCAGCAATATAGCAAAATGCTATGCTTATCCTGCTGCAATGTCTTTGATGGAAGTATGTCAGGCTTCATGCCAGTGGTTGACCTGAATTACATTTGTCGGCAGACACCATGTTTTCATAATGAATAGCCACGGCGGCAAACACATGGATCAATCACCGGGCTAATGGGCTTTCGTATGTTCTCACACACGCGTGTAGCAGTTAGAAGCCTCTAAACGATCTGTACCACATGACCGTTTCAGGAAGTGGAGACAAAACCTTTGCACTCCATATGCAGTGAAGAATCATCTTCTGTTCAAATATTGGTTCAAAGAAAAGTGGCTGATGGTTCTCGCATTGTTTTAGCTTTTTTGTTCATTTTCGTTGTTATTCCAAATGAAACCTGCCCTTTTGATGAAAATAAATTTTAAATGTCCATTAAAATTCATGAAAAACAAACCAAAAAAATGCCTTAAAACTGAGAACACAGCCAAACCACAAGTGTTTGTGCCGCATTACCACCCTACTAAATAATAATTTGACTCCACAATTCGAGTCTGATCCTGTTTTTGTTTTTTTTTTCAGGTTTTTGGGTTAATGTTTTGCATCATCATGAAAGTATTAGCTTTCCAATGTGAATTATAGTCGAAACGAAAGATTTGGAAATTGGAAATAGAAGTGATGTGATGATGAGGTTTCATGAAACAGTATCTAATTCCACCAGATGGCACTATCCACAGTATAATGCTCGACTTGCAAAAACAATTTGAATGCACCCACTGAGCAATGAAAAAAAAAAAAACTCATGAAATCACCATCATCAACCCATGTCTAATTTAAAACCTTCGGAAACTGTCCATCATTCATGCGCCAGTGATGAGTAAATAACTTTGATGTAGAAAAGCTGCATCATTGAAATACAGTCTCACGAACACCTGCCGAATATAATCCATGTGCTGCGGTGGGTCTGAAGCGGGCAATAGCTTTCCTGGTGTGGAGAGTTGATACACATTAGATATCTGAGTGTGCTGACTCATACTGGCCACAAAACCAAAAACGTGATTCACCATACCGGCCCATCGTCACGTGTTGGAATGACTCATCTGCGCCCTGTAAACGCTCTGCAGGTACTCACCCACAAGTGCAACAGACTTGATACATTGAGGCAGCATTCCAGTTACTGGACTTATACCGACACATCATTCGAGGACAATGTCCCCAGCTCTCCGTTTTTCCTTCCTATCATTTTCAATAAACAACGGACGACTCCCCACAGGAGGAGTCACCTCAAATTTAAAGTCTCAATATTGCCAAGCAGACGCCTACAATCGCGCATTACTCAGCAAGGACGAATAGCTATCTCCAATTTTCACTGCTGGTGAATGTTTTGCTTGTGGACAGTTACATCATCAACTTGGTTTGTGTGATTCGCTTTTAATCACGCTCGATCACAGCTGCCACTCAGCCGTACACTTCCCCTTGGAAGGCCAAATGACCAGGATGGAAGTGGAGAGTTGACACCAGGAAAAAGGAGTTTGGGAAATGGAGAGGCGCAGTGCTGTGCCCTCTGCCAAATGTTTACAGGCGAGCTGACATAGTTAGGAGATGGAACAGGGCTGAAACGAGGCTGCTCCTCTCTCACACTCTTCAAGGAGCAAGAGATAGGAAATCTAGGTCATCGCCACTGATGCATTGCAAAGTGAACTTCAAACAAACCTGGCCTTTAGCAGGATGGCTCTCCAAAGCAGCGTTACATGCCATCAGAGACTCCCCCCCTCATTTCTTCTGCCAAGGACTGATGAATAGTTCTCCTTCAGTCCTTATAGAAAATAAAACACAGCTGACTTTGTCTGTTGATATGGACTCTCAAATGCAATACACATTTCATGTATTTCCCTTTCCAATATTCAGTGTGCAACTCCGTATCAATCTTCATGATGCTGTTGTTTTATATACAATTTCATGTAAGATTCACCAGACTGGCAAGTCAGACATCATGGTTGTGGACCTCGCAGATTGACTCCCATTTAAAGTGTATTCATTTCTCTGTTCATTCACTGTAAAACACTGGCTCCAGATGCTGTTTCCAGTAGTCTAGACAATGACCCAGATCACAATCTGATAATAATTCACTCTGGATGCAGCTGCTTTCGAAAAGCCGCTCTCATATTTCAGGGTGTCAAAACCATGTAAATCCCTGTGTACCACATTTTCCTCGGCCCTTCTTTCAGCCTAACTACAACGGATGTGCTCCATGCAGGGCAACAATGGAGACTCCCATGAATATGATGTTGCCTGTCCTGACAACAAGGCAATTCTAATGCAGTCACATTCAATCAAAATAAATTTCAAATTTATATCAGGATAAATGTACAAACTGGCCATCTCATTCGACACACTTGTTTGAACATTGTAAACACCCTTTACCTTGGAAGATCAACCAGGACTACAACAGTGGACAAGGAGCCGTGCCCGGGACTCTAGTCTGGTTTCAACATGTCAAACCTCAAAGCATTTAAATCATCTTAAAATAACAAAAAAGACATGTAATATTTGCTAGAACATCAGTTAGTGTACAGTAATATTGAAAACAGGAGCCGTGATGTGTGGAGTTCATTTGTTTGTCCTCATTCTAGTAACTATTAGTACAGGAGGAGTTTACTGGTGTTTTAGTTCCTGCTCTCTGTAAAATGTAAGATGGACTCCCAGTCTGTGATGGGCATCAAAGGTCAGATCCAGGATGAGTCTTTGAAAAAGCCTCTTGAGCCACAAAACCTGTAATGCGGCTGCTCAAGTCTATGGAATTAGATCCCGCTGCCGCACTCAATCCACGGAGCCTTCGCATACAAACAAACAAATACAGGCCCCTCTCTCTCACCGCCAAAAACAAGAATCCTCCATGATCTGTGTCAGGGCTGTTATCCATCCTGTCCACTGAGTTCAGGTGCAATGACGTAATGAAATCTGTAGAGAAAAAGGAAGCTGCAAAAAACATGCTGGCACCAGATTAGTCATTTTTAAAACTATAGTACTTGTAAAAGGATGAATGTGGCGCTCTTGCTCTTCAGTATATGTTAAGGTAATGTTCCATCTTGCTTTACTCCATAATGCTCTATGGAAAACCATAATAAGCCCTGAAAGGGTGGCAGACAAACACTTGTGAAGAATGTTCAGTTGCAACTGTACTTCTCAAGTGGAGATGATTCATCGGGTCCTTTGTTCTAGACCGTTATAGAAACCTCATGCCAGGTGAAGAGAACACATTAATGCTATTGAATGACATTTAACTGACAGCGCCTGGTTGAAAGGTTGGAGAAGAATGCGGAAAAACTTTTTTTTTTACTTTCCACTGCTATATTTTTCTTTAGTTCATCTAGACTTGGGTTCATTTTCATGCATACTTAGCATACGCATGATTACCACAGAGAGAATCAATGAAGGAACTCTTACGTCGCGCTTGTGTTAAGGTTTGACCTCCAATTATGTCACATTTTCTCCCGTACAAGACAGAGTTTTAAAAGGAAAAGGTGATTAGTTAAATGTCTCGCCAGGCTGAAACATGCCGTACATAACTGTTTGTTCATTTTGTCTCTGTCACATTTGTGGGAAATGATGGCACCACACCAGAGAGAGTGATGGAGAGTGATGAGGGAAGATAAAGAAGAAGAAGAAGAAGAAGCTTCTGCATCATATGAACACACATTATTATTATCTTCTGCACACGGACACGTACAGGTGAGTGACAGGAACACGAGTCACTCTTCCTTGTGTTTTCTGGGTGAGTTTATTTTAGCTGTTGGGGCTCCACAGACCACCCGCATCTGCTTCTATCAATGAAGCATCGCCTGACAGGAACATGACGGTAAAGAAGTCCTTTTGTTTCCCAATCCGGATGGTTGTGATTGGCGCTTTTGATGCATCATTCATAGGTGAGAGTGCACAGCCTGTGGAGCATGGCTATGACTACAAAGGCGAAGCAAGCTTGCTGGGAATGACTCATTCACTCATTCATAAGGCTCAATTACCCTAGATACCACATCATGCCGAATGATGCACTGGAATAACACCCTCTTCCTTTAGTTTCCTTTCGTTTAGTTTGACTGTATCTTTCAACGGCTGACCTGTTGTCTTTGCCACTGCTATTCTGCTGTGATTCCAGAATCTTAATGCGGCGACTCCTAGCTCTTTATTTAAATACACGTACTGCATGCAGTGTGTTGTCACAATCACAAGAGATGGGGATATTTGGGTTTGGTGCGAATGTTCTGTAAAACTGCTTTCCTCCGCCTTCCTGTCTCTCGAACATAGGTCTGTGTAACATTCACGCTTGTTCTAAAATGGTGTCTGTCAGTGTACTCCAAGATAAGAGAAGCACAGCTTAAGCTAATGCACAGAATGTCCTTCTTCCTTGTTACTATAAACACTGTAAACATTCTAGAGGGAAGCACGCTACCAATATGGATGATTAATCTTGAACATATTTTTTATATTCTCCTCTTTTACTCTCCAAGTCTGACGTATCATTAAAATTTCAATGGTCAACAAGAATAATGATAGGGCTTTAATGATTCTAGTTAAAACGGTGCAAACTTTTTTTTTCCAATTTCGAGATTCAATGAAAATTCAACCACCGCAAGATGTTTAGCATGCTGAAAATGGATGTTCATCGCATGCTTCTGACAGTCGTATGGCCATTTGTAGCTAACATTACAAGAGGCAGTGCATCGCACTTATACGCAGGAACGGCTACGTGCAAACGCAAGTCTTGGCTGTAGCACGGAGCTCAGACACTGAAGTGGATTTATCTGAGATTATTACAGTACCTCATTCTTGCCTCTGTCGAGCAGCTAACTAAAATAACCTGCTCCTCTAATGCGTCTGTAGCAGAGGAACGAGGAGAAATAGTTAACTGAATGTAACCTCAGTTCTGTGAATACAGCCGCTTTCGCCCTGTGAGAACATTTTTAGTTCCAGGTTCAAGTTTTGGAGCAGTCGTTTCTTTCTAATAACCAGATCGCCTTAACAATAGTGAGTGATGATGGAGCAGTGTTCTTCAATGCTCCAAATGAAACAGATAGACAATTGCGTTCCGAGTGTGTGACGTCAGCGAAAATGCCACAAAACTTTTAATCTTCTAATCTACGTTTATTTTGATTTAGCACAGACCTGCAATATGTGCATCATTTAAAAGCACCTATCACTGAAACACATCACATCAAACATCATGTGAATCTTGTGTAGAAGTAGTTACATATTATTACATAATTACATAATATTTGTTGTGTTAACCTAATTCCAAATGGCGGCATCACACCTCACCCTCACGGGTCTAAGCCGACTTGCAGCTGGAATACTGCAGCAAATAACCACCACAGCAACTGGAGTCTCAAACTGAGAGAGTCAGGCTGAAAAGGAAACCCTGAAGAAAAGCTGAAGAGCAACAAGGATCCAGATGAGGCCATCATCCAGGCACTCGGAGTCAACGTTAATGCCAATCTCAAATGAAGACGACATTAAACAATGTTTTGACAACTTTTGAGAGTTATGGTTGAAGCATACCGCTGGTGAAGGAAGACATTGAGGTGATATATGAATTAAATCCAGACTCCTACCAGTGCAGGGTTCTATCTCTGAAAATTGAAAACATTGACAGAACTGTACGGAGAGCAAGAAATCGCTGACAGCTGGGACTGTGAAGTGAAAGGTAAAAGTGTCACCAGTGGTGGACGAAACTCAACAAAGATTCTTAAATAGACAAATGGCGAATATCATGAATAATTACCAATAAAACCAAACTCTTTCCAGAATTCAAGCAGCCCAATTAAAAAATACAAAATGGTGCAACCCGGAACCATAAAGCAGCACAAAGAAAAAATAGTTTTGGTGTCAGTATAAGTTGTGAGCAAGTGCAAATGAACAAGATCAATAAATGGTTTTGATTTATGTTCTGTGTCGAATAAATATCCAATAATATCATGCAAAAAAGTTGGATTATTTGAAAACAAACATGTGTGATGACCAGAACATGCTTTATCTTCAGTTTAGTTTTCCCTATAGGTCAGGAGTGTCCAGTGGGTCCTCAGAGGGCCGGGCACCGCCAGCCTGACAGTCAACCGATGACGGCAGCCAGAGACCTGATTGGACAAAAACAAATTTGGAACATTGAACCTCACACTCCGACAGCCATAACTGTCTCCAGGAGGCGTAATATTACATCCATTGCAAGGACTTTACAGTCTCCCAGAATTGAAGGCGAACAAGAAACAAAGATACATTGCGTGTGTTTTAATTTTAGGGCCTTGTATTCTTGTGATCATGTTATAGTAAGCTGAGTGTCATGTGGCTGAGGGAATATTCAGACTGTTGTCAAAATGTAACCCTCAAAGTCTTTTTTAAGCTTAACAAGGAGCACACCCTCTGTGCACTCTTCACTCCATCCCTTTGCTCTAAAGCTTGTGAAGGGAAACGAGGAGAGAAAAAAAACTTGAGAGAGAGCTTCAAGCACTCCCTGCCGAACACTTTCATCATTTCCCAGCTAAGCACAGCGGCCTCCTCGCGAACCTTTCATGCTGCTATGCAGAGATTTGGATTGAGGTGGGTGGGATTTGTGGTGTTTGGAGTGCCAGCGGGGGCCTTTCTAACACTTCCATTTATTTCCCTGAATTTGAACCGTGACACCAAATACTAATTTGTCTAATTACTTTCATTAGGCTCGCAAAGTCCAATTAAAATCCAGCTCAGCCTGTAAACAAAAATCCCATTCATAGTTTTGGGAGACAGTTATGGTGGTGAGGAATCAACCCAAATTGGATTCGAGTGCCTGTAACGTGACGGGGAAGTCTCAACCGTGAAGAAAGCGTGAATAAACTCTTGGAAATGGGCAGAGAAGTTTGTCATCATTTTCTTTTTGGTCGCCCTCTTACTTACTGCTCAGGACTCGCCCTGCTTGAGCAGTTGTGCTCAATGTGTGCTTTGTTTTATTTACTAAATTGTTGTTTGACTTTTTTAAGGCATCCAGCAGTGTTTGCAACAGGGAAGCTGTGTACACAAATCACTTATGAAGCTACTGCACAGACGATACAACTTTTTTTAATTGGAGAATGAATTCCATCGGAGCTTGTCAGGGCTGCAGCAGAGGCACTCTGGTCAATGCAAAAAAAAAAAAAAAACAATAAAAAATGGAAGAAAAGTGCTATACTGTCTGCCTCAGGATTTGCCCACCTCACTCTTGGCACCATTAAAGATGTGTTCGTGACACAGACCCACCATGAAAGGATGTGTGAGGGCTGATAAATCTGGGGTTTCGTTCCACACACATAACCAAGCATCCTCAACCTCAAGGCGTATTGCCTATTTGCTAGCATACTTTTGGCTCCAATGTTGACACTCAAGATAGCCTATACTTTCAATAAAAAACGCCTATGACCTTGACATTCCAAAAGCAGGCGTTGGGATTTGGATGTGTCTGGTGGTGACAGTCGTGAGCTCTGATCACTGCTCCGACTTGGATGTTACTTGTTATCTATAGCTCCTTATGTGGCTCTTCACTTCACTCAACAGTATCAAGAAGGTACAAGTAACATACATCCGGTCATAACTCGGATTGGACGTATGTCGAATGCCATTCAAAATGGCTGACGCGAGGGTTATTGGTACTACTGTAGTGGTAGATCACTGTGTGAGAGTGAGATGCTGGGATACTGTGCTACCATAACTGTTGTACGCGATGCCGGGCTGCTACGTGCTGAGGTGCCAGATAAAAATACGCATCTGCTGGCCATGGTCGTAAGTACGGGTGGACGTAAGTTGAGCTGGTCGTAAGTCGGATGTTACTTGTACACTGACTGAAAGCTTACGATCATCTGAGGCCCTATGCAGTACAGAGAGACACCGATGACTATACTGAGCGAAATGAGTGCCACCCCATGTCTTAACCTCAACCTCCATCTTTCTTTTGCATGACACACTGCCCAAGGTGTCAGGAAATACCACAGATGGTGAAACAGACTTCAATTGAAAGCTTAATCCGTCAATTTGGATCAGAGAAGGCAGCCTTCCCCTTCACTCTGGGACGCACAAGTCCACTTGAAGATGAAGGAGTGAGACTGTGTTGCACCAAAACATAACAAAGTTTGATTGTTTCAAGAGTGAAATGAACATGGAAATGTGCCGCCAGCCTCAGCACAGTACGAAGAGTTCTTCAGTTGTTTGTCCAACGCAGACAGCTGGTTTTCCCATCGTGATGGGAGTTATTGCCAGCACGCACACTGCTATGAAAGCTCTGTCTCTTGATGAATATGATATTATTGCTGCACTCTACACAATGACCACCAGTTGTTGTATTCCACAACTAGATGCTTGTTTGTTAGAACAATGTTAATTCCATTCCGAGTAACTTAAATTTCCGACTGACCTCATGTTGTTCGTCCTGTCAAAAGCTTGCTCATATAACCTGCAAACCTGGACTTTGGGCATGATGACACACCACGCCACATAAATACCACAAAAGAATTCACTTAAGAAGACTCAAAAATGTGTTAGTTAGGGAGGGAGAGGGACATTCACTGACCTTTCCTGTGCCAAGTTTGTTTTTAAAGATGCAACCACATTTCAGAGAATTCCATACGGGGATGTGGATCACATGTTGCAGAGTGTGAGGAGTCGCAGGCGTGGGGGTGCGTGAGGGACAGGAAGACATGCAGAAGGTCTCTTCACAGAATCACATGGGATGTCAGTGGCTATTGATAACCCCTTACGTAGCGACGATACCAAAAGTCACCATCAGTTACGCCATGGGAGTGAGGATGGGTTGTCCTCAACAAGAATGAGGCCAAACATATTGAGGTGGTCACTTGGAAAACTTTAACTGCATACCGTATATCTCTGAAAACACATACATTATTGTTTAAATTCTGACCCCGGATGCTACCACACTCATGCCACATGCTTGTTGAAAAGCCCTCCATCTTTTACGCAAACACAGTCAGATGGTTTGTTTTTTTCACACCATAATCCAGATTTTATAAGAATATCTGGGTTGTGCATAAATACTGCTTAAAGAAATAATTCTGCTCATAGAGTTATTCTGAAAGTCAGTGTATGAAGTGCCTGAAGAAGTTAGAGCTAAAAAGCGAGCTGCAGAAAGTTTTAAAATCTGTGAGCAAAATATAAATATGCTTTCACTTTAGCTTTCACAAACTCTGGTATAAGATATGTACAGTACTGACACACAAACTATGCTCGAACAGTTTGTGAGCTGCAGCTGACCGCGGGCCAAAAAAATTTATATTTAAAAATTTGTATATATATATATAAACCTAACGCTCTTTTTTCATTTCCCACTATATGTGAGACATGTGGAACCTTCTCATGCTTGCTTCGAAGTTGTGAAAGTAAAGTGGCTCATACTTCACTCTTCTTTTCTTATTTTATTTGGTCTTTTCTTGGAACACGTTCAATTAATTGTTTTAAAAAATGTTTTGTTTTTTTCGTGTTTTTTCCTATCATGTTGGATGACTAATAGTTTGCATTTTTTTCAGTTTTTCCCAGCACTGGTTATGAGGATTGCAAGCGGGTGAGTGCTGAAGTTTAAATGTGCTCAAGCAGTTTATATAGTTTATCATTGCCCCATTGGCTAAATTCCACTTTGTCTGTCGATGCCAAAAAACGCACCACCACCAAACCCATAATGCACTGCAACAAGTGAAGCTCTTGAAACAGCAGCATCCTCTCAACTGAATTGTGATGTTAGTTTTCAGCCTCTGAGTCAGGCCTGAAATTGTGAGACGATCCAGCTTCCTGACCCGAACAGTGACATTGACACTGTAATATAAGTGCTTGCCTTGACAAAAAAAAAAGTGACTAGCAGGGTAGCATGCAGCGCCAAATAAATAACCTCCCGCCGCATGACATGACATGCTGGATTTTGTTTGAGAAACCACCCCTCAGAAGTGTCTGGTCCCTCGTTGTTGGACGCAGCAGGAGGCGCTTTGTTTCTCGATATGTCGCTTCTCCCCGCTTGTTGAACAGAATAAAGAGGGGAAGAACACTGCAGTGAACCAGATCCCCGTCAAATATCCACCACTGCGCTGACTTAGCAGAGTCACTCACTCATGCTTGTTTAGCTGTGTAGTAAAAAGAGGCATCACATATTCATGAGCTCTGCCCTATATGCTAAATAAAAGTCATGAGCTCATGGATTTATTTGTGTGAACACCTCAGGCACGGACAATCCTGACGGACAGGACCTCCACAAGTTGGTTGGTTGTATTGAATCCATCATCTAATAAGCAGAATGGAGATGGGCAGTGAATTATGTATCAGCTGTGAGGTGACATCACCTCAAAATGTATCTTGCAACAGCAAGGCAGGAGCACTTGTTGTCACCCAAAGCCTCCATGTTAAATATTTATTTCCCACACTTGCATGCCAGTGTCGCAGGCACCCACAATGGCTTGTTCATTTTAACATTCAAACTAGCTGTTTGGCCATGTACCTGATAGAAACATAGTTGAGGGCTTCCTTCAGCGACCTCCTTACTAATTTGGGGATAAAGGTTAAGTATTCACAACACAGAGATTGTGGTGATCTGGAAATGAGGTGAAGTGATGCAGCAGATGATGCAGGTCAAACACACAGTGGAACTATGTACAACAGACATAGGCAAAGCGTGGCAAACTTGCTAGTACTTGCTGGGCTCTCAGCAGAACAGAGGGTGGTCATGACACAGTATGTGTGGTCAAGTCAAGTGTACACCTACGTACAATCCAGCTGTTAAAGTGTTTTTCAATTTGACCTTATTATTTCGCATTGCTCATTTTTCTATGTTTATCTCTCCGACGTTTGTCTTTACTGTCTTTATTGTTTTTATGCCTCCATAACACCACACATTTCCCCACTGTTGGAAGAATAACTGCAGTCTCATCTAAGCCAATTGCCATTTTGACAAATCTTTCCCAATGTTAAATATAACTTATAATCACAAAATTATACCACTTAGAGCAAGACGGGCAAAAGTTTCTCCATCAGAGGATAAAAATGAGAAGAAAAGATTTTTAGAAGAAGAATAACAGGCGAACAAGTAAATGCTTTTGGCGTAAAAGTGAAAAGACAAATTATTAACGTCAAAGAAAAACCAAAAAAATAAAAAATAAATCCTAGTACATCACATAACATTGATGGAAATGAGCTCAGTGGGACAGCAGGCGACAACAGTGTTCCACAACAAGCTCGGACAACGCACATAATCGCTTTTTTGACTCATCTTTCCTGATATATAACTTGCTATTTGTCATTCCTCATGGCTATCTATTTAAGTTTATTCTTTTTTTTCCCAAAGGTATACATCGGGAGATAAATATACATAAAATGGAAACATATATAATGTGCTTACTTTTTTGTTTTTGTTCATATAATTATTATTAATATTGACTGATTTTTTTTTTTTTTTTATGGCCCTCCCGATGCTCACTTTCCTCCACACGCAGTCTGAGGTGGACATGGTCAGATAGTGAACATTCCTCACCCTAGCACATAATATTGCCATTGTCTCTTTCTTTTTTTATACATAGAAATTGCGTAATGAAAAGAATTACGACGATTCTGAACAATTTTCATCTGATTTATCCAGACTCTACCTCCATAATGCCCAAGAATACCTGATCACAAATGCCGCTGCAGTTCCGCGGGTGTTTTGTTGGCCTCTGAATCTTGAGATTTCTTATATATTTTTGATGCTTTTATTTGGCCCCGTACATTGTGTGGAAGTCCTGAAGAAACAAGATACAATGAACCTTTTCCAAAAAAAAAAAAAAATGTTCTAAAAATCTATTTTCAGCTCAATGCCGCATTTAACTTCACTGGAGGCTCTGTGTTTTCTGCGAAGCTGGTGCCCTGAAGAACAGCCCAATCCCTGATTCTTGACAGGTGTGAGAATTACTCTCCAGCTGGTGCCAGACAGCGTGAAACATATGCCTCTCGTGTTTGACCATGTTTGTTGATAAACTTATACACATGGATCCGAAGTTGACAGGAAAGTCGTTCTCCTTGCTATTTGCGATTTTGCCAGTGATTCACTGATCATACACTGAGCGCAAGTGCTGATGGACTGAAAGAGCTTCGTATTCCAGTGTGATCAGGTTGGAGAACAGGCAGGTAAGAAGGGCTGTCTAGTCAGACAACAAAAACAAAAGCAGAGACTCATTTGATTCCCGCCCTCGACGGGCTGCCAGTCAAGCCTTTGGCCTCTGGCACTGCGTCTCTGTGAGGCGAATTCCAATCGGAGTACAGGCTCTGAGGTGGACGCAAACCTCCCTCAGAGAGCTGAGAATGTGCATTTGTGAGGGTGTTATTCTTTTCCTGTCATAAGCAGACCCCCAGATTTGAACAAGAACCGCATTGATTCCATCTTCAATGTAAACCAGGTCCGACATTTGGAGAAAAACTTATATTTTTGTTGGACCTGTCAAGAAAATGTGTGTCATTGGTTAGATAAAAATTGTTTGTTGCTTTGGAGCTTTAATGCAGTATATTCCTCAGACTTCCTGAGATTTGTTTTAGCGTTGTCTCAACGCTGAACATTAGCTTCCTGGCTTATACTGTAAATTGGAGATGAACGAAAAATAAAATGAATTATTTAACACTCACGTAAAGACGTACGCAAATCTTCATTTTCATTACAAGACAATTATACCACTTAGTGCAAGAACGGCAAAAGTTTCTCCATCTGAGGACAAAAAATTAGAAGAAAAGACTTTTAGAAGAAAAATAACAGGCGAGCAAGTAAATGCCTTCAGCATAAAAGTGAAAATAAATCCTCATACATAACTTAAAGTTGATGAAAATGAGCTCCTAGAGCTCATTTTCATCAACCACAGCATGTCCGAGCATGTTCTGGAACACACTGCAGTGTTCCAGAACATGCTCGGACAACACACACAACAGGAGCGAGGAAGAAAGCACTGCAGCGCAATGGACTCTTGCAAAGGTCCACGGATTCACACAACAAGCCTGAAAACCAACACAATTCAATGATCTAATCCTTGTCTCACTGTCAACATTTCTTTCAATGAATATGTTCATCTCTTATTTTAGTTGTTTTTGTTAACAGGCAGGTGAACACAATCATTTGGTGCGTGTGAAAGTGATATTGGGGGTCGGGATTCTTTAGCTATGAAGTATAATATTTTATAACACAGTCATGTAAAAGGTGCTTTACTCAATACAATTGCTAGTTTCAAGGAACCTTTATTATTGTTAATATTATTATTTTGTTTTTTCTAATTCCAATCCTTCAAAATGAGTAAAGGTCATTGAATCATTTCATAATTTTGAAATACAATCTTTCGATGTGGGAGGATACATTCAGTCCACAGTATATGCCGGAGCACTTCCTTCACTTCTGGGCATGTTTCCTACCAGTTAGCAGTTAGCACTAAGGATATACAGGTGTGTACCTAAACCCTTTCCTAGCCATCCTTCCGACACACCCACCCTCTTCCTGTTCCCGCTCTCCACTTACTTTTACTTGCAACTTACTATTGCAATAGTTATTTACTATATGGATTTTAGAATACATCTTATAATCCTCATTCAGAACATGACTATATGACGTTAAAACATTCTCCAACCAAATTCTTTATATTTTCCTTTTCTTATTTTTTCAAATGTCTTGGTGCGACTTTGATAAAAAAACATCATTTGTGAAGTCTGTTTTACAGCTCAGTCCACAGGATCAGACACACTGGACGCTGTGCTTCAAGTTCTCTGGAGTTTGAAGATGTTGTAATTAAGTCTGACACATCTGATGATGCACTCGAGAAAAAAACACGCATCGGACGCTTGAGTGATGAGGAGTTAGAACGTGTGTGCTGATCTTTTTGTAAAGGCCATTAAAGGAGTTCATGATAGATTTGTCACTGAATGCACAGACTGTAGGATGGAACGCTTTGTTGGATATTTATACCATTGATGAAACATTCAGGAAGCTGCTTGTGTAACAACAAGAGCAGCAGGCACAATTCACAGAGGTCTGTTTTTCCCTGCGGTGCCACTGTAAGTTGGTGATTTTTGAGTCACCCAGTGGCCATTTCAAGGGCTTTCAACACGACTAAAGCATATTTGCATTAGTTTATAAGTCGAAGAAGCCGCCGTTTGAGGTGTTTAAGGTGTTGAGAAGGAAAAAATCCTGTGGTGAACTCACCAAAAGGAAATTAAAACTAATTTAAATAATAAGTAACTAACAACAGCATTCTGAAGATAAGATGATAACATGTGAAACTGAAGGTTTGAATGAACAGGAGACGCATCCGTGTTGGAAGCAAACACATGGCTGGATGAATGAAAACACTGCAATGGAGAAAAGTCCAAAACCACAGACACAAGTTCAAGATTCAAAGGTATGGAGGGAAGGACTTTGTCCACGGAAAAGGGCGCGGTATCTGTTTAATTGACGGTGGAGATCCACACGAGTCATCTCCCTACATTTGGACCAATGACCCAAAAAGCTAAACGCCACTTCATGTTAATGAGTTCCGTCCTTGAAATTGTGATACTTACTTTTATACATATCTATATTTTTAACATCTCATTTAGACTTGGTGATGTATTGTAACTGTGAACTGTCTAGTTTTCCTTTCTTAAATCTGTATACAATGAAAACAAATGCACATTAACAGTCATTTAGAAATAAATGTACACATATGTTTTATTGGCAACAAATGTGTTTATTCTGCAGATCTTTGCCCAGTGGATCCTTGCTGAACATGGACAAAGGTTTTCGGACACCCCACACGTTCTACTGTGTGCTTTATTTATTTATTTTTTGTTCAGTTTTGAAAGCATTTGTTGACTTTGACACCAACATCTTGAAATGGTTAATAATTAAGTTTTCTAAGTGTATCGGTGTCTCTATAATGTAGGTACACATTTAGAAAAACGATAAATATTTTTCTCTTTTTTTTTGATAACAATTGAAATTGTGTCAAATATTTGTTCAAGTTAATGTAGACTTTATTGTTGTACAATGATTATTGTATAAGACTTGTATTATTTAAGTCTTAGATTGTTCTTTCTTTATTTAAATTGTATCTTATTATATCTTTAAAATAGTATTATTAGATTTTCACACAATCGTACCTCCATTTCCGTCTGTGTTATTAATAAATAATTAATAAATAAATATACTTTTTTTTTTTTTTTTTTTACTATTTTCATCCTATAACTGAGTTCATCAGTCATTTAACAGTTGTGATTTTGTTCGAACAGCAAGACCTCTGAACGTGTTCGTTACTCCATGCCTCCATCTGAAGGTGTTTTTTTTTTTTTATTGAAATGAAAACTTTTATGTCACTGAATAACATTAAAGACATGGACGCGTTCCCGCAAGACCTTCTGCAGTTCAGTTCGACTCCCCTCAAGTTAGCCTGACTAAGCCAACAACACATGTGAAGCTCATTTCAAAATAAAACAAAGCTGAAGCACATAACACACAACTCGGTCTAATATTGCATATGTTGATCCTGATTCTTATAAAGCGAATCAATTACGCAGCAGCAAACTTGTTTTGATCGATGAATGCCGAATTGTTTTGTGTTGGAAACCGCGTGGGTTCCCACCAGTGTGGTTTATTTTGAAGTCGCGTCTCCATATCTCCCCCCTCGGTTGTGATATCTGTAGCGTCTTGACGCTGCCGTCGTTGCCACAGCATCACTCATATCAAGGGGGACAGTGAGGAGGGAGAGATCGGGGTCCGGTGTGTCTTTTTCCGGACCACACTTTTGGGAATCTGCGCACGGATCGTGTCGCGTAAAGCGGCGCCGCATCAGCCTCGGGCCGCGCGCACCAGCTCCATTGGAATAAACCGACTAATTGCCTCCTTTGAAATTATCCCTCAGTGATCCAGACATCCGTTCTCCCCATTTTTTTTTTCTTCATTTGAAAGTCACCGAGTGAAGATTTGATCAACCCGACGCTGGCAATATGTAATTTGGCCGACGGACATTGTGTTTTTTGGGGGGTCTGTTCAGTGATTCGGATTTCTTGGTTCCCGCTCCTGGGCTGCTGGTGCTGTGGAGCAGATTCTGATGGACTCCCAGAAGTGAGAGTCGAGCCAAGGCGTCATTTGGAAACAGTTTGTCGGTAAGTTTGGCGAAGGAATTACCGCCAAAGTTGTCCTTTTCAGTTCCCCACGCGTCGGCGCTCGGGAAACAAGCGCCACTTCTTGGCGCTTAATTGTATTCGCATGCGACATTTGAATGCGCAATTTAATTCTCACCGAGCCAGTTGTGCGGTCGTGAACATCTGCAGCCTGGCTGAGGAGAGAAAGCCATCAGAAACGATGCCAACACAGTGAATAATTGATGAGAATTACGTGTAATGTAGTCATTATTTGGGTGGGACCTGCAGTGTGAGGACCGCCGGGGATAGTTACTTGAAATCATTTCTGCTGAGTGACTGCTTGGCGAGTCAGTGCTCTGCGTCTCTCTGTCTCTCTCTCTCACTATTTGCGAGTGTTGCCCATCATCCTCTCGTCCCAGTCTCCAGATGGATGGGGACGCGCTTCTCGTGAAACATATTTAGGGATGGAGCGCAAATCTCGACTTGGAAAAGGACGCTGACAACTTTCCATGGTCTAAGCGATGACCAACAGTTGATGCGTTGCTTCTTCAGTGTCACCCTGTTGAGGCTGCTGCAGTCTTGCTCTGCATCGCTCCATCCTGTGCATCAGTTCATCTCGACACACTTCCTGGAGACCCTATAAGTACACACTGCATAACATCAGGATGCTGCGTTGATGCCTATAGCTCTTCGTGTTTATTCCTCTGCAGATGGAGGAAGCACAGAAGCTGCGAGCAGATCATGTAAATCACCAACTTCAAAGTGGGTCTTTAAGAAGTGCTTTACAACTGGCACCAATTGGCGGCCATACTGTATGTATAAAGCGCAGGTTCACGGACATTGTTATTCTTCACACACGTTGGAGGGCTATCGTCCGCCACTGTCCACTCTTGGTTTCCTTGCGTCTCACACAGCTGCAGCAGCAAACGCCTTGAATTAATTGGTAAGAGGCAGCGGCCACTTAACAGAAGCCCTGCAGCTACATATTGAGCCGCGTCCAGTGCTCTCTCCCCGAAATTGATTTAGACAGAGATTATGTCATCTGCTCTTTCATTCCTCAATGCTGCTTGAGTTTTACTAGTGCTACCAGATTGCTCCAGTCACCACTCAGCTGGTGGAGATGAGTCATGAATATTCCAGCTCTCTTCTTCAGTATGCTGCCTTGGCAAACCTTTTGTTGTCAATATATAGTAGATATAGATTTATCAATATGAAGGCCTACAATGTATGACATTGTTTGTATGAATGTGATTTTCAGTTTGGTGTATTTATCGCATTCTTTTATATATATATATTTAGACTTTTTTTTTCAATAACTGTTGTTATTTATTTATATTTTATTAATTCCACACTTCCCTCGGCTTACATTTGATATATTTCCCCCAGTATTATCAACCTACCGTACATTTATATTTACCTGTTGTGTTGCCTCTTAACAGTACTTACAACTTTTGTTTTTGTGAATTGAATTCAGATATTCCAATGAAGACCACAGCAGTTCCTTGCGAGATTGCATTCACCCTCCATCTTCTATTTCCTCATTCTACTCTTCTTTGGATTAATGAAACACACACATTACTAGCACCTGGGATTTCATTTTGAACTCCAATTATTTCCCTTTTCCTCACCCTCTGTCCTCAATCTTTAACTCTCAACCTCATTCCACTTAATTCCAAAACCAAGAGTTGAGGAAGATTTTGTTCCTTAGAAATGGGACACTCCTGAATGCAGGTACGTCCTTAGCCTGTTGGGGGCAGAATTACGCTAAAACGGTATTCCATCTGTCAATTCAGAAGTAGAAGAAGAAGAAGGGGGAGGAGCAAGAAGCATTAACAAGATAAGTGACAATAACAGTCTGCAGCTCTATTGACAAAGAAAACACTTACATTTGCAGCTCGGTCTCTTTGTTTTCGACGCCATCCGCCACTCCGCAAAGGATCCTGTGCACTCCTCAATACCGAGGGAGGTCACGGAGGTCCTCAAGAATGAGGATGCTACCATCCTCAATCAGATTTGGGACAGTCCTTGCTCCTTGTGAGAATGTGAGGATTGAGGATACAGGAAGGAATTGGAACGCACCCCAAGTTTTCAATGACCATTTTATGTTATGTGTGTGGCATGTATGTAAAGATGATGCACCCTGCCAAGAGGTGTGGTAGTGACGTCACAATAGTGATGTACAGTCACCAAGGTTTTTGGTAGTTAGGTTGGGTGATTTCCAATATCGTCCTTATTCCTCAACCATCAATCTTAAGCCTCAACCTCATCCACTCAATTCCAAAGCCAAGTGTTGAGGAAGATTTTGTTCATCCCAAAACTGCAGGTACGTCCTTAGACTGTGAGAGGCAGCATTGAGCAAAAGCAGCATTCAGTAACTCCGTCACTTCGCACTGAACAACAAAGAAATTACCAAATGAGACATGGGTTGGAAAGTCAAAATCATCACGACTCTGCAACTGTTCGCAGGCCGCGAGCAGGGGAGTTGGCGCAATTGCAGAGCTCGGTTCACGTCCACGGCACAGTTTTGTATTTGGAAACACATTCTATTACAGCGCCCTGTCGATTTCAAGTGAAAGTCAACTTCTATTATGCACGATGTTTGAGTGATCACGTCACAGACGGCTATTCTGCTGCATCGCTGAAGCAGAATGTTGGTTTTTTGCACTATACAGCTGGAAATATTTGGCCAACCAGTATATTCTGTGTGTCCATACTGGCTTGTCTGGATCTTACACAATTTATAGGTGGGTGCTAACGAACCTCAAAATTGAGGAAACTACTTTCCCCAGTCTCACTCCTCAATTTAACTTCCTAAGAATTGGGAAGAAGTGGACTTTTGGCTCCCATGTTGACGGTGAAGGCAGCCATCCGCATTATGTTGGCACATTACACTTGCAATCGCAGCACATGTTCCACCTCCCGCAACATATCCATAGTCTTTTTGAGACAAGCAGGTGCCACTGCTTTATGTTTCTAGTCCGAGTGGGTAAGTTTGCGCATTTGTTCTTAGAACACTTCTGGCCTCTGTCAAATAAAGGCATCGGAATACGTTTGAAATGTGTTTTTAAGTCGTGGGGTGAATTCAAAATGAAAGATGTGATCCCAAATGTGTGGCCCCCTGAGTCCCGGGGTGTTATGTGGTCCCATGGGTTAACCTGCTGCGCAACCTTGTTGTACACTCTAGAACCTGCAGAAGCACTTAAACAGAATGGATGCCGCTTCCAGGTCAACAACACCCCGACCTGTGTCTCCTGCTCGGCTTGATTGATACTTTTAATTTTCCAGAAGCCGTCACAGATTCCCATTTGTCTTGATTTTGCAGTCAAGGGGCGGACAGTCAAATGCTTTCCAATGAAATAGTTTGTGAATACGCTGGGAAATAAGTGTTGCTCCGCATTGCTGCATTGGCTCTCTGCGAGAAGCGATTGAGGCAATTGTCTAAGATTTGTGAGCCTGAAAGCTGGAGAGCTCATGGAGTGGTGGCACCTCAATCATAGGGATTAAATAACAGGAATAAGACTCTGGGGAAATGAGAAGGTCTCGTCCCTGACCGTGTGCTTGGGTGTAAATACGGCCTATGAGTCGCCTCCATTTCATTTTGACCGTGGCGTGCAGAGTTATTGACCGGTGATGTCTGGGAATCTATAGACTACATGCATAGCAGACGCACGCCTTGTTAAATCTCTTTCAAAATCCAATCCCTGCGAAGATGGCATTGTTCTCTCTCTCTGGCTTGCCATCACGATCATTGGCCATCGATCTGATTCCCAGCGATTTATAGTCGTCGCTGCCACGAAGAAGGAATCGACGCATGAGATCATGGAGATTGTATGCCAACATTGCTCATACATCAAAAATAAAGTCGGACCAGCTGTAAATTCACTTCAGATTGCACGGCTATTATTATGTATTATTATATAAAAACCAGTACAAGTTGCTGCCCTAAAAATACACACTTATGTGTAAATATGGAAAGGCTCAGTACAGTTTTTTTCTGCTTTTACTTATATATAAGTAAGCAGTAAGTAAAGTTAAGTAAGTATATATATATATATATATATATATATATATATATATATATATATATATATATATATATATATATATATATATAGTAAATGAATTAATTGCAACAATCCCTCATCTTATAATAAATTACATTTTTATTGTGACTTTATAAATATCAGTTTCATTTTTAAGTCTGTGACCGTGTGGACTCTTCCTTTGTGGTTGTGTCCCACTATTGTGTGTACCTTTCTTGCCCATCATCTTCATGCAAAACTTTTATGTCTTGGGCTGCTGCAGTTGTTTGCTGAAGTTGACCAGAGTCAAGTGCTGTGTTTTCCCCATTTGTTACAACTGGATATAAAAGAAGTGACCGACTGCAGCTGTGGTCCCCGGGCTGGAGTGTTGCACTGACCATTTGTGGCTCAGCTAAAATGAACTGGAGGTGATGAAATAGGCATGTTGTACGATGTCTCATGAAACGGCCATCTGAGATGTGATCCGTTGCCTTTGTACAGTAGTGTTTTTTTTTATTATCGTTTGAGGCGAAGCAGCAGCAGCTTGCCGCCATAAGCAAGAGAGAGAGTCTACATTCTTATCCTTTCTTCTCCGTCACACTGGCGTGTATTGAGGAGATCCTCCGAGGCCCATTCCGCCCTGGAAGATGAAGTTGATGTGTTTTAGATAGCTTTTACAGAGATGTGGATAGAGGATGGAAATTGCATGCCAGGGGAAGTAAAATGAGCAATTTTTCCTCCCATTTCCCTTTCTCTGTTCCCCCGGATCTGTGCTTACTCATTCATGAAGGCTTTGTTGTGACAGTCTGTACGTTTGGCGTGAAAAAAAGAAATGTGCAAAAAAAACCTCTGCTACTTAGTCTCAAAAGAGGGGGAAGCGAGCCAAGTGACTGGAGGAGTAAAGTGTGCCAGTCACAACGCACATTAACACCGAAAACAATGAACACAAATGTGGCATTGGTGGTGCAAAGAAGTAAAGAATTTATTTCCCCTGAAAAGTAGTCAATGGTGCTTTAATTAAGATGGGAATGAATTGACAATCCTTTGAGGCAGGAAATATTTCTGGTGTTACATTTCTTAAAGAAGAGTTTGGCATAGCCGCTTGGAGGACACTTATTTTTCACCTGTTCATGGCATTCACAGAAAAGCTCCAACTTATTTTTATGGATGTTCTTGAGAGTTTTTCTCTTTTTTTTTCAGATGTAGCAAACAGTAACTACAAATGGATTTGTGTCAGCGTGGAATGTTCTGTTAGGAAAGCGTCGATGATCATTTTCTTCTGGCTGGTATGACACCCTGGGAGACTGTGTTGTATCAAGGGCTGGTAAACGACTCTCCCTCCCTCCCTTGCTGAAGCAAACCTGTACAGATCAGCTCTCAACAGGACTCTTGATTTATGGGCTACTTTACGAGAAGGGCCTGCGGACGCTGCTCTCCTTGTCCCCCAATATTGAATCCGGCTGCCGAGCATGGAGATGCCAGACGTTTGTTATTGTGTGAGAGCTTATTTGCATCGAACAGTTAAACCCTCACAAGTAACTACACCATGTCAGCTCGCCCCCCCGGGATATTTCTGTTTGTCATTTGCTTGAGTTGTGCGCACCAAATTTCCGTGATGAAGCGCTTTGTTTGACAGCATGAAGTTGAACCCTTTTCTGGTTCGGTTAGAAGAGGAATATCTGCTTCAACAAACTGAATAAATGACTCCTCTGAAAGCATAAAAGTGGCAATAAGAATTCATAATAAGCTGACTGTCTCCTTTAACCTTGTATTAAGCACGCCATAAAGATTTTCTATCTTACTCTGTATCACAAAAATGATCCCTTGTTCACTTCAGAATGAAGTGAATAAACATGTCTATTGACTGTCATTACACTTGTCTGATTAAATGAGACAGTCATTTTTATTTTCTTGAAGTTTGCGCGCAGCGTCGTTTTGTTTCTATGTAACCAAGGCAGTTCGTGGCACACTCCATCAATTCTGCCTCTTCACACAAGTGACCATCCGTTTTTCCTCATTTTCCGTGATGACGACCACTTTCTTGTCTTTCATCATTCTGTATCGACTTATCCTTTTTGTCTGAAGATTAATTGTAGCCATGTTTATCTCTGTGAGAAAGCAGCCTGTCAGCCACTTGAAGCACTTTCGTCTTTGCGAGCCACAATTAGGAGGTGTGTTGGTGGCGATGTAGCTTTTAGTGTGCTTTAATTTACGAGTACGTTGAATTATCAGCCATGTTTAGTGACTTGGGGGCTGGATTTGGGCTCAAGGCTTTGAGTTTGACAGATGTTTCAAGCCAAATTAAAAAGAAAAACAAGTAATCGCTGCCGACCTAAAGTATGTCAGTTTATTTTGTGATCTGTCCTCATCTTTTTTGGTGCTTCTCTTCAGGGTTTGTCGCAGCAATGCTGTCTCCTCCTCTTTCTACTGCAGTATCTTGAGCGCCCCACGAGTCATGCCAGTCCTCTTCATGTACACCTGTACAGCATCCATGAACCTCTTTCCCATCCTCCTGTGAGCCGGTTCCTGATTCTGGCCTCCCTAACTTGGTCTCAAAACGTCTCCACATGAGCTCATATGATCTCATATACTTGTTTCTAATCCTGTCCTTCCAACTCATGAACATGTTGTGGGTTAACACAGAATTGTAAAGGAGAAGTCCAGGTGTGTTGGAGACGAACAAGGGTATGAGCCTGCCAATATGCTACTCGACAAAAATCTTAAATTCCTCACGTTGATGTGTCTAACATTGTACAATACTATATTGATGGAAGGCAAACACTGCAAACGTGATTTTCAATTCATGCTTTTAGGCGGTTTTTGTTGACCCCTAAATCACTTTAGAAATTCCAACTGAGTAGCCTGGAAGGAAATGTCATTCCACTCCTTTACAACTCAAGTTGATTGACACAAGCAGTTCAGATGAAGCTGATTTGATTCATTTCACTTGAAAATGTCCGCCTTTGGTGCCATTTGGTGGCATTTTAATGTTAATTTCACTGGGAATTAAAAAAAAAAAAGTGCCGGCTTTGTTCAGCATTACAATAATTAGACACAGCTGAGATCTGTGAAATGGACTTTAGAAAGAAGGAAAAAAAAAAGGACTGAAGAATCCTTTCAAATGTCTTCAAGGAGAAGTCTACGTTATAAAATGAAACCAGCCGGTTGAACTCTCTTCAGGTGCAGACAGATCTGCGGGAGAATGCTTGAAAGAAACCTTCAGAAAGGTCAGTCATGTTTACTGCGAGGCAAGATCAGGTTTGGACCGGGACAGTGCGACATCAAAACCTTGGCTTTGTATGTCTTTCTTTGCACGCTATTGATTACCAGGTTCCTTCCTTCCTTTTACACATCCATTGACGTGAAATCAGTAAAAAGTGGCATTTATGCCGTACCAAAAAAAAAGAAACATTCAACAAGCTGCCACGTCTTTTTCACGAAGCTCTAAAAAGCCAGATGTCCCCGCTGCATGTGCTTGTGTTGGCCTCGATACCCTGCCGTTTAGTCCCTTCTCATGATCTCGCCTTCTCCGGCAGCCCCTTTTTCTTTGCCCCGACAGAATTCATTCATTTTCCTTTTTTTCCCTTTCACCCCTCTTCAGAGAATCCAGTGTGCGACGCTGTGGTCCTCCCAGCCTCAGTCTGAAATGCTTAAAAAGGGAGCTGCGTCCATTTAATGTCATCTTTATTTCCCTGACAGCCAAGCGGGTAAAGAATCTAGTTAGCAGGCAGCTTGGGAGAGCAAGGCTGAGAATTGGATGTGACTGGAAGACAGTTTGGCTGTGTATGTGTGTGAGTGTGTGGAGTGTTTGTTGCGTATGACAGGCTGTACGCATGAACCTCGAATGAGCTGAGGTGACGTCAGTGGCTGTTAGCTGATGGATCTTTGCCTGAAAAGAAGCATCATCGATATTTTGGTTGGAAACGCCATCCTTTTTCCATTCCTATTCTTCACAAAACATTTCCAAAACGGTTGGCATTCAAAATTGTGTGGTCTTACAAAGATAGCAAATGGAGTGAGAACTTGAATTGTCAGTGAACGTGTCGAACCCTGTCTAAAAAAATGTTATATATAGAGAATTTGGATTATGGGAGGCCGGGATCAACACTTTGTCGCTAGCAAGGCATCAAATAGTAGATATTTTCGAGGGCATTTTTAGAGTGAAGCCGAAGGCAGCCTTTCATGTTGCATGTTACCCTCCTGTTGTCACTTGATATATATGGAACTCACGCGGCACCATGACAAAGAGCATATTAATTTGTGGGGTATTATATATCAAGTCAAACAAGCACTTATTCAGAGCGAAAGGAGCGCCACCCATTGGCTTAACCCGAACCCAACGCTCTGTCTTACTCTTACGAGAGGCGCTACGCAATGGCCCTGTCAGAAAAGGAGTGGAACATGGAAGATGTGCCTGAATTAAAAGCCTATGCTGCAAAGATGCAACACGGAAGACTGACTTCGGCATCACTCTGAGGCACAAGAGTGCTCTTGCAAATTGTCGACCCCTTGGGAGTGTGAATGTTTTGGCTTGGTTGGTGTCAAACCTTTGGGGTATGAGTGGATGAACGGAATGCAAAAGTGCAAAGAAAGTGGCAAGAAAAAGGAATGGTGCAGAAATTGGTCACATTTTTGCGGATTAACTGGTTCAGTCGCTATGCAATGATTTACACTGGAGCAATCTGTAGCAGACAAGCAAGACACACTGAACTGAGCCATTTCTATGTTCACTTGCTGAGAACAAACAATAAACACGGCTCACGGCGGTGACGTCACCAGTCCTCTTTGGTCCTTGTGAACATGTACTCAGTGGCCAGGATGGTTCGTGGAACGACACGGTTCCTGCAAATCATTCTCAGAACCAATAAAGGCACCTGCAGTGTGGAATCAGCTTGTTATATCGTGTGAGTTAGTTTTGAAGTGCCATGTTCTGAATCTAACTGATGATTGGAAAATGTGCCATTTCAAAATACAGCGAGCACATTGTTGCTGCAGTCTACTCTTATAGAGTCAGATGCTCAGCACATTTGTTGAGTGGAGATTCTTCTTTTGTCATTTGTTTGAATGGCAAAATGCTTAAAAAACTGGCATCATGAAAACAATCTTTTAAAAAACTAATTGAGATTCTGCAAAATGAAAAAAAAAAATCTTTTGCCATAACCTTATACTGGTTCATGAGGAAAAAGGATGAGGCTGAACTGGAGTGATGGATATTTTTATATTGACAAAAGCTATGTTGCTGAATTTGTCATGGCTCCGCTTCCTGGCTCCGAGTCCTGGTTTTGCTTTTTTCCCTCTGTTCCTTTGGCACACGGTTGGAGCCGATTAACCCCTGATGAACTTGAATACATAAACACCTGGGCTCCAGCAACATGTGCCAGATCGTTGCTTCTTGTTTGCCGGATCGTCACCTTTACCACATTGTTTCCTGTCAGTGCTTCTAGTTGCTGTGAGTCTCTTGCTGGTTCCCATGAGTTCGCCAATTTGTCTCCCGTTTCCTGAGTTTTTTGGACTCCTCGTTTTCCCGGTGGTAACTCCCGATTCTCGTGGCTGTCCTTTGTTCGGTTTCTCGTTCTGTGTGCTAGCTAGCTCATTCAACTCCTGGTTCTCATTGTTTCGGTCTCTCATGTTAGCTAGCTCATTTAACTCCTGGTTCTCCTGGTTTCGGTCTCTCATTCTGTCAGCTAGCTTATTTTGGATTTTTCTGTGTTGAACTGTGGTGCCTGAGTTTAGTGTTTGTTTCTTTGTGCTTCCGTGTGCTCCCTGGTTTCCTTTGTAGTTTATTCTCAGTTTCATTTGTGATTTAAGTTCGTTTTCTCCCGGTTCGGTGACGCTTTCGGTTTGGACTTTTTACTCATGTTTGTGCACTTCTGTTAATTTGGTTACTCTGTTTTTTCATTCTGTGTTTGCTCTGTTTCTCCCGGTTCGGTGACGCTTTCTGTTGTGTTTTTGATGTTTGTTTAATTATACTATATTATTTCACCACTCGCGCTTGGGTCCAGCTCCACGTCCCCTATACGTGGCATTCCCTCCTTGTTCCCTTGACTCGTTACAGAATTAGTTATTTGATATATTATATATTTAGAATAACACTAAAGTATGACAAGATAAACAAATCTATGACAATAAGACCACCCAAACACACACTACATTCCAGACTTGGTGAGCCAAGAGGCGAGCACTGATGTGTGTTATCGGCTCATGTCAGTTTGCCAATTTAGATTCCTTGCATGAGGCGAAATGTTTTTTTCAGAAATATCAGCTATGAGCAGGTCCTGAAAACCGAGTGCTTTCCCGTTGAATAGCAAAGAAGTGACAGAGACTTGAAAAAAGGAAAGCGTTAAAAAACACCTTCTCAGTATCCTCTCAGAGAGCTGTTTTTCACTGATAGGTAAAGTCCCTGTCATCAATGACTACATTTTCGGAGAGTTGGGGATGTGTTTCTCGCGGTTAACTCTTGGGTGTGACAGTGTTTGGCAAGTGCCCCGTTTCTCTCGATGAAGCCTCCTCCAGAGTGATTGAATTTTTGGATGAATGTGGTGACGGGGCAGCAGTGTCAGGAAAGGTAGATGCTTGAGGGGAACGCAGAAAGAGAATCACAGACGCTGTGAGACAGGTGGGCAAATCATATGGGTTGATTTATGTCATAAGACGCATCACCAAATTGTCAATCTAGAATGTTGCTTTTCATTTTTAGTGTGATTTCGGAGGATCAAAAGGACATGTGTTTGTCTTCCACTTCATTGTTCACATGAACAGAAAGGCTAACCAGAGCCTCTTGAAGTGTTCAGTTGTAGAGCCCACAGTTTGTCCAGTGAGGAGCGTAGTCGGATTATGCAGGTAGCGCTAGCAAGTCCATTTACCTTGTGACAAGGTATGCTGAAGAGCCCTGTCATTTGGAAGATGCTCAGAGCGGAACCACATAGGTTCTCTGTTGTGAGCAGTAACAGAGAAAGGAAACAGGTCTCCGAAGGATCCCTTGAGGGGATGGTCAAGGACATGCTGGAGGTATGTCTCTCCCTTTTCCTGGGAACACATTGGTATTTTCTGAGAAGAGCAGCTGGAAGTTTATCGACACCGGCAGTCTTCTGTTAGACTGCTGCCCCGTGTCCCAACCTTGGATGATCAGGAGAAAATAATTGATGAGGTTTCTTCCCGCTTTTTGTTCACCGGAAGACTGCAGTAGTGGTAGAGACATTGTGGTAGTACAGCAAAGTGAAAATGCGTTGCCTGATGGGGCACCACTGCCCTATCTGGACGGGGTCAACGCCAAGATTCACTCTCTTCATTCTTCTTTCTGAAGCATTCATTTTTTGGCCATTGGAGAGACCTTCCATAGAAGGGGCCATAGTGTCTCACGCAAACCTTTGAGTCAGTGTCAAGTAAGACACTTAAAATGTCAGCTCTATGAGTGTTTTGTCGTACACAGCCAGGGCACAGTCTCCCAGAGGAGTGTTTTAACACATCAGACATCAACACGAGTGTGAGGTCCTCTGAGGACGAGAGATGGTGTTTTAATGTCTGCCTCCATCAAAAAATGTTTTTAAACTCTGTGTTGCGGTCAGATTTTGCAGATCAAGATTTCACAAATGCTCCTGTTCTCTTCACACACACACACACACACACACACACACACACACAAAAAATTATTTTGAGCTCTGAAACACAAGTATACCAAGGAGCAAAAGGAATTTAGTGAGTCCAACTCTCCTTTAGGCAGTATTTTATTCTTATTTATTTTGTGTTCAGTGTTCCCAACATGATAGAGTCTGAGGAAACCACCCATTACTGGTTGGGTAGTGAGTTCTGGAAACCATCATTAAGTGGCGATGGCCTCTTCCTACTGAATAGAGTTCCCACAACACACATGTATTAACTGTCACCAGAAATTCCTGACCTTTTCAGCACAACTGGCCTTTCGTCAAGTCGTTTCCGACGTCACAAAGCTGATTTCCGTACGATTAGGTGTTGTTTCCTCTTTGCTCCCACAGAAGAACAAGGGTTCCGATCTGTGCGAACATTGCAGACTCTCACCAAACAGGGGAAAGCTAATTAAAAAGATAAGATTTTCCTGAAATAATGTGTCGTCCCCGTGGTGGGAGCAAAAGTTGCCGCGAACTCAGGCTGACGACAAAAAGCCTTTGACAAGGGGAAGGCAGCAATGTCGGCATCTTTGGCTTTTGGCCACTTTTGCATGCTTGGGAGTATTTCAAGGGTTATTGTGGCTTTCAGAGTTTCCCCTCAATGGATTTCCTATGCTGCTTTCTGGGGTCTATGTGAAGCATCTTTGTGGCAGAATGCCTTTTGCACATTCTCCAGAAAATAAAGGAAAGTGGGAACCCTCAGGAATGGGGGTATGTCTAGTTTCTAAAATTATCCGCGGTATGTCAGAGTTCAAATAAAATCACCAATTGCTAAGGAAAGTTTGCTGGTTACATTTAGTTCCTCGTCGAGAATGGCCATTACATTGTGTTTTTCTTTTTATGTCATAAGTTAGGGCTGGGTGATCAATTCAGTTTTACCCCTCTTCAACCCATCCTCATTCCCATGGCGTAATATATTGATGTTGAGAAAGTGGACTCTTGTGGTCCTATACTGACGCCAAAGGCAGTTTTCAGTGTTGAGCGTTCAATGAAGAGAAATACAATTTGCTTCCTATGTCGAGTTCCAGGAGGGGGAGAGCACTAGGAACGGGGACGTCACAGCCGTTTGAGGGGCTTTAAAAGTTACACATTGTGACATGTGTTTAATTCACGAAAGGAGCCCCTTCCCGTTGCTTTGCTAACCCCAACCTCTGTCCTTCTCTTATGTTACGCTGCCCACGGCGTCAGGATGTGGCATGCAAGGCAGAATATGCTGAAGGCTGCCTTTGGTGTCAGCATAAACAATTTAGCCCTATACATTTTTATGGCAGCAGGTTTACTTGGTCTTTTTGAATGCACACAACCGGCTTTGTGTATTTAACCATACTATTTATAATGCATATATTCCAAGAATGAACTGCATTAAAATTGGGATAATCGTGCATTAGCTGAGACCGAGGTGGAAGGTTCAACTACAATGACGTGAATTTTATTTTTGCTGATTGACGGTTCTTTGGCAAGGATCACGGTTAAACACAACTCGATGCGATTCCATCATTTTGCTCACCAATAAATTATGTTGACAAAGATGCGTGAGCACCCCATTATGTCACAGTGATCAGGGTAAGAACTTGAATCTGCTCCGAGTCCGTTGACAATCTGCAAAGTCAGGTTTACCTTGTTCATAATGTGTCTTGACATTTGTATCGTAAACAACCTCACCCTGATTATGCCGTCACTCCCTGAGGAGGAGCGGTATAAGTACTGAGGAGACACACAGATGAGACGTTGCACGCACAGGAACAAGATTTTCTCTCTCCAAGTTATTTAGGCTCTAATCAAGTATCCTCGTTTTTTTTTTGCTTCCTTTGATGTTGTGGTGAGTTTTGCTGCTGTGAAAAAGATAACAACTGCAGCTTTTGTTTACTTGTAGGACGGGTGAAAATGAGAGCTCCCATTCCGTTTCTGATCCTGCTTCAAGCTGTTGTGGTCCATTGTGTAAAAGTGGTTTCCAAGAGAGGCTCAGGTAAGAACTCTTTCACTTTTCTTTTTTCTTTTTTTTTTTTTTTTAAACGAACTCGAATTTCAGATTGAACATAACCTTGTGCGATTATTTAATTCAGAAATAGCAAAACTTTGCAAATTCTAACTTCAATTGGAACATTTTTAATTTTGTCACACAGTAAAAGTGGTGCATCCCCCAATATTTTGGAAGTTTGACTAGTCATTTTGCACTCTCCTGTTTACATCAAAGGCAAATTAAAACACAAAACATCCTTCAGAATAATACATCAGGAAGAACTGGTCATCTGTTCCTGCTTTTTTTTTGTTTGTACGTCTTTCTTCATGATGATTTTGATACCAAAGCAAACACACTTAAACAAGGGTCAAATGTATTTAAACAAAATGAAATCATGCAAACACATAACACATTATGATGGTGGACATGAACAAGGATTTTTGGCCTGCTTTTCACGGAAAAATGCTGATAGAAACATTGCAATGCGCAGAACTCAAGTCACGCATTCCGGCCGGATATGTGACGGACCACGTGAAGACGGCTGCAGATTGGAGCGAGATTTATTTCTCAAGATTAAAAAGCGTTTTACCTAACTGTCACCAATTAAGTAAAAGTCAAAACTTTTCCCTCTACTTCAATGTATCTCTATTGATGGGCTCTGTTCTGTTTTGTGATTTTTTTTGTGCGCATGTTTTTTTTTTTTTGGAGGGGAGGAGGGTTTAAGGGATGCCATAGTTTCAAAAAACCTTGGACACCCTGCAATTTGTGTACAACCATGATCTGTGTATACTTGCTTGACAGTCATGTTTACTACAGCTAAAGAATCTCTGCGCAAACTCAGAAGTACATTTTCAGGGTTGACGTCTTCTTGAGTTTATTAAATAAGTCTGTCTAGTCTAATCCATTGACCTAGGCAACCTGACAGTAGCGTAACTATAGGTGTCGAGCTACTCAGCAGTAATGTCATTGTTGGCGTCCATGGGCTTCTCTGATTCAGGGCTGCAACTTACCACCAACTTTCTTAACCATTTGTTGAAGTCAGGATGTGAGTTGTACGCGTTGGCGAACTTGGCGACTCCTCTGATTCATATTTTCTCATTTTATTCATGTAGTTCTGTTGAATGAGACAGGAATTGGAAAATGTTATTGCCTATTACTAAATATGCGCTATGATCCTATTGGGTGAGGAAACATTAGTATGTGACACTTGCCAAGTGAGCAGAATGAAATTATTTTGTTTTCTGCTGTTTAGCGTTTGGTTTTTATTTCTCTCGCTGTGATTGATTCTCTTTAGCTACAGAGGATTTAAGAACGCTGAAGGACACTATAGCTTGGCTAAGTCTTTTGGCAAGAGAAGTGAAGAGGATGGGCATTGATTTGTAATTTGTGTGAACACTACTGGAAGCAACTGGGTTTTACTCGGTAGAACTTCCTGTCTAAACCCGTATTTTTCGGCAGCTGAAGGGGGGCTATGAGGGAGAGCAGTTTGGCATTTTGCAATTTTACAGTCGCTGAGAGAAAATCCTTATTTCTGTTTTTTTTCTGTCCTTGCTGAGCCACCATGGAGAACAGGAACACAAAGACATGCTTTGGTGCTAAAGAAGTGTGACCTTGAAAAATGTCCACTCCATTCAGCTGACATTCTGTGAAAACCATGGATTACTGGTCCAAATTTTTCTTTCAACGACTTGACGCTTGACTCAGTGTGTGATTTTTGCTTGTGTGATTATGTGACCTCACAAGTTCCCATCTCCACCATGAGCTGGTCTGCAGCGGTAAAGTGCTTCCATCTTGTTGGGCCACCACCACTGTTCCCTGTCATCCCTACTCGACTGTTGTGGTCCTTTACAATTCTTCAGATTTTTCACTTTCTCATGACACTATTTCACGGTCGGCGTAAAACCATGTAACACCATCCTTTCCATGATTTTGTTGAATGTAATTTTTCCCGTGCTTACTCAAAAATGGCTGCAACACTTTGCTATTTTTCCAAAGCTGCAGGTGAGTTGTTTTCTGGCACTCTGAAAAATGTGGCCTACTTCACTGGCCTATCGGAGTAATACAGTAACATCATGGTCCAAGGATGGCCAAAAAATCCAAACTGTTGTTCCTCCTCGGCTCGAAATGAAATAGAAGAACTGACACCATGGTTCTCAGGTGGAACTGGTACAATGGAAAAGGGCCTTCGTATGAGTGCCAGGTGTTTTTTTTTTTTTTTTTTAATAGCTGTACATCTCCGATTCAAAGGTGTCTTTGGAATGTCAAGCAATTCAAGGTAGTTTAAAGCTTTTCCTTTAAGAAACTGCAATGATAATTTGGAAAGGCTTACGTAAAATACAAAGACTTCACTTCTTGTATCCGGAGGCTGCTGGTGCCTTCTTTCTCAGCCATGCATATTAGACACAGGTGCAGCAATAGCCTTTGGCTCATCAAAAGTGTTTTCTGCTTTCCTAACACAAGTCCCTGGGGGATATCTTCTGGGACGCTCCATGAGCCATCGCCTGGGGCAAGGATTTGGAACTTGTCCACTGATAAATGAATACGATATCCCACGCAGCCTGCTGTGCTTTGTTCTTCCTCTCCTGGATGGTATGGCTTCATTAGACATCGAGCTGGTCGCGAGTTAAAGTGCCTTTGCTTTGGGCTGAGTTTGAGCTTTTATTATTATAGAACCGTGAAGCTCTGAGTGCGCTGTTGCCTTTACGATTATTTGTCACGTTTTTCTTTCACCCACCAAGGAGACCAATATTCACGTATGTCATGGTCACCTCACCTTTAGATTATAAATGAGTCACTCATAAGATTGTCTTTTATGTTCTCCTTTTTTAATGGACACTTCTCTCTAAAACTGACATGTATAAAAAACCCACTTCACATTGAGTGAATACCCGCACTAACTTCTTTTTCTTCTATATGATGCTGTATGAATGATTCAAACTCACACCCCAAAGGGACCTTTGAATAGTCATTTGGGGTAGAGATTAGTGTTGTTGTTGGGACCTCCCTAACCAAGGAGCAGAGCATAGAGAGACCAAGACCAACGAAACAATTCAGTTCTTTATTTATTTTCACAAAAGCCGCTTCTATATTCAGTAGTGTTGAAGACATTTTCGACACTGGAGAGTATCGAGACCAAGACCAGACTAAGATATTTGGAGGTTGAGACCAAGACAGTAGATATAAGGAGTCTCAAAATGATTCCCAAATGAGCCGTAGTGGGTGCTGGCTCACATTGGTTAACCAATCAGGTGTTAGCTGGAACAGGCAACATCAGTCTTCAAAGTCTTCAGGCTCCATATTGGTGTTAGGGTATTCTCTTGAGTAGTTGCCACAAAAACCGTCACCCACTGTGGCTCTCTTGTGGATCAGTTTAAGACCCCTGTTTAATATTCAGGAAAAACACAACAAAGCTAAACAAAAAGCCAGAATCCTTCTTTCACCGGTTGTACTTCCCAATTATGACAGGCTTCTCTGTCGGTCTCAACCCATCTTGAATAGAAATCCAGAGTCTGCCCAGACCAAGACAGTCCAAGACAGAGACAAGACTGAGTAAAAATGCGTTTGAGACTGAGATGAGACCGAGGCCCTAAAAAATGGTCCTGAGACCAAGACCGTGACTAAGAGCAATGTCGAGTATATTCAGTTTGGACTCCGTCTCGGTCATGCTCCTGCACCCCTCGTTGGACTAGGTCTCGGGACACCGGCTGCGTGACATCCTTGTCACGCTTGTGTCGGAACGGTCACTCTCCCTTCCATGCAGACGATTTCAACAAAAAACACAGGCTGCAAAGATTGAACATTGGTCCTTCAAATTCCCAGTTAAGTCTTTCATCAAATGAGAATCCTGTTTTGCTGCTTCTGCAGTTCAGTGAATTTGCACGAACAAAGGTGCAATCAAACCTGCAAGTGTCTGCCCATTAAGGGGAATTAAAGGCCGTGATTGACTCCCTCGGGCACAATAAATCTACTATCTTGCTTGCTAGCCTTCCCTTCTGCTGTGCGCTCACACACTCTCATACAGTTCTCTCAGAGAAAAACACACAGTGTGGAAACCCCCTGCACAGAGCTCCTTGTGTACCGCTGTTATCTGTGGATGACTGAATTGCAATCACGTCGTCTTTGAGTCATGCTTTGTGTGCATATGTAAAAAAAAAAAAAAAAACGCATACAATGCATATCGACAGCACTAATCCTCAGCAGGCGAATGAAGGAGAATCTTTGCATTTGCCCTCACTTCTTCCTCCTTTGTTAGAATGCTTATGCTGTGTAAACGCCTGAGTGAACAACTGCGTGTTTTTGCTTAACGCAGCACATCAAGTTTAGACGGCGTTTGGATGTGTTGACTGTGACCTGGATGCCGTAGATTTCCTTTGTATTCTTTTTCAAGTGCGTCTTCTACAGTAGTATTGATCAGCTTTCATTGATTCCAAAGCAAACAAACAAATAAAGCAGATGTTCATTCACACAAGCCTGATGTTGTTCAACTCAGTCCAGTCGCCTTTTTGAGGTCACACTTGACGGAAATCCACAGACTCCTGAAGAAGAAGAAAAAAAAAAAACCCAGCAGATCTGTCCCTTTCTCGCTTAGAAAATCTGCGTGGGAAAAGAGACAGTGATATAACAGTTGGCCTTCAGCAAGCACTTAACAGTGATTTGCTTCTCCCTGTAGTGCAACAGCAGACGACGTAGCTGGCTGCTCCCACAAATGAAACCATTGTTTGGCAAATCTTTGTAATGTACTAATAGTTATTATAGCGTTATCATTAGAAGTTGTCCCATCAATCATATCCCTGGGTCGCTCGACCCAACTGGAGAGCAGGTTCTTCAAGTTCTGCTCCGCTGAAATGTGATTTTTTTCAGCAGCCGTCTGGACTCGTGCTGAAAGAGGAAGAGGAAGAGTCATCCAGCTGAGACACTCCCTGGTTCTGTGGTCAGATGACGTGGGTGTGTCTAACCTAACCCTCAAAGCTCTGGTGACAGTGGTGCTCCTTACATATCCCAGAGGACGTGAAGCCTCAGCCCACCCATAGTCATGCTTTCTCTCGCTGCTCCATTCCACCAGTTCTTGTTACCTGGACATTGACTCTTCTTGCATTGTGTGAGTGTGAGATCAACGGCATCCCACGCTCCCTCTCAAACGTTGGCTGGCATCAAAAATTTGTTTCTTTGTCTTGTCATTTTCTTTATTTTATGTGCTTCATTCAGCTAAACTTTAGAAGTTTACTGTTGGGACAATAATGCCACTCCTCATGAATGTAAATATAGAGAATTACTGACAGCATATTATTATGGTTTAGCAATAATTCACTACCACTCAGTTAATCTAAAATTTCTTGTATCTCCCTCTTTTCCTTGTGAGGATTTTGTATTTTATTTGTTCACACTCTTGCCAACTACTGGAGGTTTTAATGTACCGTATTTTCCCGACGAAAAGGCGCACCGTCTGAAAAGGCGCAGTCTCAGTTATGTGTGCCATTTCTGTATTTAACACACAGATAAGGTGCTCGCGAGGATAAGGCGCGGGTTTTATATACACATCCACTACTACTTACGTCCGCCTGACAACAACACACACACACAAACAAGCGTGCGTATTTAAAAATAGATCGGGAGCAAAACTGAGTTTGGTATTTAAAATGTCTTTAGACATAAATTGTAATGTTCTTTCTTTCTCATTCAGCCATTTTAGAAGAACCAGATGCAATACTCAGCACATAGTGACAATAAAAACAGACTGTGTAGCTGCTCATGTACTCCTGAGTGCCTGTATTATTTATTATTTATTTATTATATGATTGTTTGCTTCTCAGAAAAAAAAACAAAAATATTACTGCCCAACTCCAACAGCGAATGGGTCTGCACTGTATATATTTCAATTTTATTTACATTTTATTGATTTAAATATTATCAACATTTATTTCTTTTTATTATTTATTTTGCATCATTTGAAATATTGTTTATAATGAGCTCTGTGGAACAGCTGGTGGCAGTGGCATTACAGAACTTGCTCAACTCTCGCTATAACAACAAAAGAGAATGGGAAGTCTTTATGTCCCATAATGAGTGGAAATACTTCAAGTGATTCGTGGACTGTTACTTCTCCCTTTACTACCCTTGAACAGTCACTAAAAGACCCACCATTGTGCGATCTTTTCAGCCAGTCACAAAACACCTTGTTAATCTAATTGTTAGGGCAGATTTGTGGCTGGCAAAGTATTAAGTTTAGACACAAAGAGGAGCTGCATTTTCCAGGTTAAAACCGTACCAGGTTTGTCAGTCGCCTCATTTGTCAAAAATGTTTTAAAACCTAAAGAAAAGTTTCCAACATTCCTCCCAACCGTTCCCAGCAGATGGGACTTGTGCTGTGTGCTTCGATGAGTTATTTAAAAGCAGTTGTATCCAAGATATTATTTGACTTATTGGGGGTGATGCTTGCACAAGATTTACCCGGCACTTTGTGTGACAATGTGAAATGGTGGATTTAATTGAGTTTCAGCGTGTCCCTGATGGTTGCCCCTGATGGCGAAGAGAACAATATTAAAGGTAGTTTTAAAGGACTGGCTGTCGTGTTGATAGAGTAATACAGAGACATGACGGTGGCTTCACTTCAGTGCGAGCCAAGGTCTTTCTGACACTGTTTGTTTACAGCCACTGTTCATCTCGGTGACACAACTGCCCACAGATGCTGTTCAGTTTCTATCTAGAATGTGCTCTCGACTTGCCGTTTTTGGATACACTGTGGAAACATCGAGTTCACAGGGCACGTCATCCGATGATGATAAAGAATGTACCCCCTGTTCACTCAGAGTGAGACTTCACTAACTGCTTTAACTTCCTGAAACTCTTTGCTTCCGTTACAGATTAGTTGAGAAAGCTGCTTGACAGAGCCAGTGTGCGGTCGAGGTCTCGCTCACAACAAAGGGAAAGTGCAATGATTAATCGCCGCAGGCGCAACCTCTGGAGCTTGACTTGAACAGGAAGAGGGCTTTTTCTTTCCACTTCAACTTCAACTGCTGTTTATTTCATAATACAGCCAGGCTGATGAGCAAGGTTGCTCGTGCTTTTAAGATTAGCCTCGACCCTGATGGGTCCTTCTATTACTTCTCCTTCCTAAGGTCAGCTTGTTACTTCAACCTTTTGTTGTGTTCACCTTTGTGTACTGAAGGAAAGTTTCCATCAGCTTGAAAGCCTGGTGATGGACAGTTTTCCTTTTGAATCTGTGGAATGTTTAGACATCGTCCAGTTTGATCAAGGTTTATTTTAGAGTTTGAGTTTGTGATGCTTCATTGAAATTGTTGTCCAACAACTTCAGAGTGGAGAGTGCCGTTGAGTGGGATGAGGAGCCTTATGAAGCCTCATGATCCCATCACTACTAGCCTTTTTTCAATATGTCGCCATGGTGTTACTGACTCTGAAGGTCCAAGGTGTTAACTATTGAAATTATTTTTTGGAAAATTGAAAGCATCTCTTTGGCTTGTGTTGAAAAAACAAAATTTTTTCACCATCTCATAATGCACTTCCTTTTTTGTCCCATGAAAATCCTTCTCCTTTCAGCAAGTCCCTCATCCGCATGGTTTTTAGATGGTCCAATGTCCCTACTCTGGGAGTTTTTGGTGTAGATTCGAATACCAGTTTCGATTAGTTTATTTATTGAGTTTAAATGAGAGGAATCTATTTTTTCATAATTTCATTATCTGTGCTCATGAATGGTCAATAACAATTCATATTCAGAGCTCAGTTGGTGGTGCATTCGGTTTAAAACTAATCTTTCATAGTTATTTAAAGCCAAAGACTGCACAACGTAGAGTGCCATCTAGTGTTGATCGACTATTGCACGCTGTTTCATGAAACCCCATTAACCCATCCCTGGTCATGCTTAACAACAAATGTACTCTGGATACATGATCTTGCCAACTACAATAGAAACACTTTGTCGACTTGGTTGTTTGTCGTCGAATGAATCCATGGAATTGCTGACAACTTCTTTCTTGTTGTTTTTTATATTTAATTTCACTCACAGAACCCTTCCTCTAGATATGCAATGAGCAAAACATACCCACATTGACCCGGGAAAAAAAACAATCTGCAAGCCAAAATAAATAGATAAATGGCAGACCTCTCTCCATCACACACACATGTGCGTGTACGCACTTCACCCTCCCTCGGTCAATACCACATACCTGCCACAAACGTTGAGTAATCGCCTCCACTGTGGCGACCCGTTCATAGCGGGGAGATTGATCACGCACATGGTATTAGAAATTAAATGGCTTGCCACATGGAGTTGTTTTCCCTTCCCCGGCTCGAGGAGAGAGAGGGCTCTATACAGGCACGCTGCGTATACTCCTCTTGACAACAGGGTGCTGTGGATGTTTGGAGACACACCGCAGCCATCAATGCAGGATGCATGAGGATCAATCTGCTGATTTATGAGAAGCATCGTCTCTCTCTCTCTCTCTCTCTCTCTCTCTCTCTCTCTCTCTCTCTCTCCTGGCCTCATCTCTCACCCGCAGTGGTGTTTTGAAGACGTGGTAAACACAGGGAAATACCTGTCACCGTTTTGAGGGGCGGCGTCATCATTTGTGGGGTAGAAGCAACTGCAAGCTCATTTAAATAAATAAATAAACCAATAAAAACAGTGGTCCAAAGGCATATGAAGAGGTAATCGGATTTGTTGTATGCCGGAAACCAGGTTTATGTAAGAAATGTAGGTGGGGCTCATGTGGGCAGCATCGACTTATCACATGAGAGCTGTCAATCAGTCAGATCCTGCAAACTTCTGCTCATTAGCTTTGGGTTTAAGCTAAATCTAAAGTGTGTGTCTTGAATCTTGTGGTGGTCTGGATTCACATAAAAGTAGGGCATGGTACAAATTACAGTTTGAGCGATTCACTTTTCATTTGTCATTACAAAATAAACAAAAGTATTTAGTATTAGAATTGTTTGGTTTATGGCTGTCTGTTTTATCGTCTATTTAATATGGGGTATTTGAATTGATTTTTTTTCCCCCAAAATGCCCTTTATTTGGTAACTGAAACTTAATTATTCAGTATTATTTTGTCCTCTATATTTCTATATACATATTTGGTAAGGGACACATATATTACAATAAATAGTATATCAACAAAGGTACTTATTTATGTTGCATATTAGCATTGTAAAGTACTAATCCGCACCTTATTAAACAAAGAAATGAAGACCAAAATGTTATTCCACAACACTGTTATTACTGATCATTAACAGTAAAGAAGCAAGTATTTTAACCATGTGTTCCCCAATGTGTAACCGTGTTTCCATGTTATAGCTGTCACAGTGCGAATTGAATTTGTTGCTTCAATATGCCGATGTATTTACTTTTTAAATGAAGGTCACTCACTTTGGTACTTGAATCGCCATCCTGAGTGTTTCCTGTTATCTGCGGCGTGACCTCAACTCCACGCTGCCACGTCATCTGTAGACATCACACCATCTCCATCAGTCCATTATTTATTTTTTCTTGAAGATAAGACAAATTAAACTGCCCACTTAAATAGCCCCAGTGTTTATGTACCAATTTGAGAGATTAAATGTGTGGATGATCATAAGCTTGAGTCCAAAAGAGGATTTAAACACTGAGAAGGCTGGCCAGAGATAAATTTAAGGAAGTCTTAGGCTGTGAAACAAAGTGGAATACGATTTTTTTTGGCTATAATAATGTCACTTAATCTTGGTAGTTTGACTTTTAAAGGGTCAAAGCTATTTTGACAAAAGAAGAAATCTGATGATATGATGCAAATCTGAAACAAGAGTGACCAGATGATATACACGATACATTGCGACACAGTATGGCGGTATGTTAAAATATTTATTAACTGCACCCTTTATTTTAAGGGGAAAAAAAAAATATGATATAAAAAAATATAAATGACCGGAGCAGCATTCGCCAGCTGCCGACCGGTGGTCAGGACTTCAATGGACTAAAAGCATGAACATGTATGTTTCCAAAAATCAATATCAATATAGTGGACTTAAAACATGAACCCAATATCCCGATATTCAACATACACTACTTTGAGATGAACCCCACCCACATCCATTTGTGAAAATGCTTGGATGCGTGTAGTCTTTCAGCTGCTTCCTTCATTATTTCCTGAACAAATCTGATTTTGTTAATACTCCACTCTCATCCTATATCAGACTTGTGTGTGTCTGTTTTTTTTTTTTTTTTTCCCGCTCATGTTTTTACCCTTGAGCTTCTCTTTCAATTCCACCTCTGGCGCATACAAAGTGACAGTTATTGCTGCCATTGATTGGGTGCCGTTTCCCGGAGGCCGGTCAGGTTCAATGAAGAGTCAGATGGATGTTTTTCAGAATAATTAAAGCAGTAAACCGCCGTGTGATCCCATCATCGTTCTTTACCCCTCTTGTATATGAAAATGGAAGAAAGCACAGTAAGAAAACATGAGAAGGAGGGTGACATTGGGATGAAATAGCATTTTATTCATGACTATTATATGTCCCCTTTCATGCGTAAATGAGGCAATAGTAAAAAAAAATGCGCCCTTTTCTGGAGTCATCATAGAAAAGTATGAGGCATAGAATAACTGGAATATATGCACAGATTGAGAAACCACTGTGAGAGCTGGTGTTAAGGTGCATTTGTAGCACAGGTTTTGTCTAGCGGCAACTTTCCCCGTCTATTTTTAGTGAGAACCCATTCTCTCTGCAGAACAGACGCTCCCGACTGTCTGCACATCCCATTCTTCTGCCGTGTTCTTTTGTTTTTTTTGTTTTTTTTTAACCCCCCCCTGCTTTTGTGTTGTGGATCTCATAAATAAATGACTCAGAATGCCTTTCTTTCAGGGTGATTCATTTTGGGAACAAAGGATAGGCGGTACTTGCACAGGCATCCATGAAAAACGAGATGTTTTGTGGCTCAAGTTTTTGTCAACTGGATTGTGATCTGGAATCTGTGGGTCCAGTGCAGCGTCTAGATGTGTCACGAAAGAAAACATTGCTTCAATAAAGCTGTAGCAGTGGAGAGTGCTTCCAAAATGGCTTCTCGATGACTTGCTATCTATTCTCTATGCACAGTGGGTGAAGGTCTCACTGCTTGGTGCAGGGATTTCAATATCTTTTCCTTGTGACTTCTTAATGAACTAGCAAACTGCTCCAAAGTTATTTCAACAATGTAGCGCTTGGCCTGGGGTTTTAACCTGTAATGAAAATGTGCTTGACTTTCCCATGATGGAATGTTTCAAGATACATTTCATTTTCCAGTGGAACTTCAGTAGACACTTCTAAATTGAGCTTGGAGATTATCGCAATATTGCACCCAGTCAAATGAACCATGAGTTTCCTCCGCAGGGTGGCTGGGCGCACCCTTAGAGATAGGGTGAGGAGTTCAGTCATCCGGGAGGAGCTCGGGGTGGAACCGCTGCTCCTCCACATCGAGAGGAACCAGCTGAGGTGGCTCGGGCATCTGATCCGGATGCCCCCTGGACGCCTCCCTGGGGAGGTGTTCCGGGCATGTCCTACCGGGAGGAGACCCCGGGGAAGACCCAGGACTCGCTGGAGAGATTATGTCTCCTGTCTGGCCTGGGAACGCCTCGGGATCCCCCGGGAAGAGCTGGAGGAGGTTTGTGCGGACCGGGAAGTTTGGGCTTCCCTGCTACGAATGCTGCCTCCGCGACCCGACCCCGGATAAGCGGTAGAAGAAGGTGAACGTGAAGGTAAATGAACCATCTACCTTGTTTCCGTTAACTGAAGATTATCTCAGTATATTTTCTAAATATTATATCATAAGTGCTGTAAAGAGTGTTTCACAAAAATGTTCTTGAGCAATAACGATGTGCTAGAACATCATCTTCTAGCAAAAAAGCCTCTGCTCAGACGCAGCAGAAGTAAAATGAGCTGGTTCTGGAATGAATTACCTACATTCTACTAAATTCCCTGCAGTTCTACACCCCGGACCACACTCCCATCACATTGGTGGTGTCAATCCAGCATCTACAAACTCAGAGGAGGGACACTGAGCAGCTCTGTCTTAGTAGACTGCGGCTAACTGCGATTAGCATGAGCTATGTGGATCCAGCAACGGGTCCTTGGTATATATTTGACTCAAGTTCTTGTTTGATTTGGGTTTGAAAATAAAAGTTTGCCTCAAATATCAAACTTGTGTTTTTGATCGGCAGCTCTCTTGAGTATGTTGAACTCATCTCATCAATAGACATAAAAAAGGCAGACAAAGCTCTTCCTTTCTTCGTTTTTTTTCTGGGTTTTTCCCAGCATTGTATATGTATGTAGAAGACGAAAACAACTGAAGTCGTGTATTAAATTCTCCGCTCAGAAACTTTACATGGCACCTCTGTTTCAACTTTCTATGGACTCATGTTGACAAACCTTTTTAAAACGTGTCTTGCTGGGGTGAAGTCTTGTTGTTATTGGTAACCCGACAAAGGTCGGACTAACACATGGAAGATGGAAGATTTTCATTTTTGGGACGTGCTTCAATAAGAGAAGTGGTTTCCACCAGCTCCGTCTCATTGCTATGCAGCCTTAGCGGCTTGTGCTTACCATTGCAAATAATGGAAAATGTAAATGCGCTTGTTAGCGATGCATACAAGATCCCTGTTTAGTATACCGTACTCTCCTCCAAAATGTAGGCTATCTATATTTTAAAAAAGCCGTCAAAAACAAATGGTAAACTCTCTCAGATGTCCCGGAGTGTTTGGCAATGCAATCTTCCTACCAAGTTCCCAGAAAGCTCATCAGAGAACTGTACAGCCAGACAGCTACAGTAGGTAACGGGGGCCACACGGGACCTCATTACCAGATACAGATGTCAAAAGCGCTTGTAAGTGGGATCCTAACCCACCTTGACACCAACATTTCTGAGTTTGTTTCCCGTCAAAGCTGGGAACTTTGGCAGAGCTTGCGGAGGGTGACGAACACCAGACGTGAACCGCAAAATATTTGCGCGGTGGTGTGAAGATGCGTGATGGACATCATCATTATGGGAATTTAGTGGCCTTATTTGTCACCCTTGTGAATGAAACCACGGTTTTAATGAGACCACCAAAGACAACAGTGCCATGGTCTCCGCCGAGGTGAGGTTTCACTGAAAGCAGAAAGTCTCCCGAAACCCTTTGATGAGGCTGTCAGGCTCTGTCACATCAGCCAGTCACTCAGCGTGTGGCCTTTTCTTCCCTGGGCCTCCATTGGAAAGTTTGAACACATCCTCTGTTGCCAGTCCGCAGCCCACCCCTCGTCACTCAAAGATGGCAGCGGACTGGAAAACCACAACTCTCCTTTATCCTTTTTGAGTTAGTCAGAGCAGAAACAGACCATTGGAGAGAGGGCCACATAGAATCCTTACAGGTCTGAAGAGAGACCTGCCAAGTTGGGAGCTTTCTTTGTCTCCCCTCTTTTTTAAGCTAGCATGGGAGAGGGATGTAAGCTCGCCTCGCAGCGTACGTCTTTGTTGGATGCGGGAGTCTGACGCACTGCAGGAGTTTTGGAATCAAACCAGGGTGACTCAATTATCCAGCACTTGCTTGTTTTCCTCCAAATCTTCTTTACTCCGGCGGTGCACGCAGAGGCCCCATTTATTTTGACTTGCCTTCGTGAGGCATTTTCTCTTGTCAAGCCAAAGGTTTGTCCTTAAATCTTGAGTTCGCCTAGTTTTTGTTTGAGACCTGCTGATTGAATCCAGTTCCCCGGTGAACAGGTGGCCGGTCATTTCATTTGGCAAAATTGATTGAGACAAATTGACGCATGTTTTTCACAATCATTGCTTTGTATTAAACACCCCATTGTTGATGATTTCCCAAATGTAGAATGATGCCCTCATCCTCAAATTGTGGCTTGACTACGTGGGGATAGATATGCTTAAACAGACAAACACACACACACATAATTTCTGCTGTACATTTGTATTTCAGTGTGAAATGTCTGGTATTTGCCCTATATATATATCTATATCTAACTATCTATCTATCTATCTATCTGTCTATCTATCTATCTATCTATATATATATATTTGTTTTTTATTTATTTATTTTTTTTTTAATTAATTAATTTATTTTTTCCCATTATTTTCCATTTAACTCTAAGGATAACCCCGAATCACTCCGCTCTCTAAAGGAGCAGAGTGAGAAAAAAGGAAAAACAGCTCTAGATCACACTTCAGCTTTCAACAAACTGTTTCGGGGAGATGCAGACTGAAATCAGGGTGGCATATTTTCTCTAAAGGTTAAAATAATAATAATAAAATAACATTTTAAAGTAATTTTTGTCAAATAATTTAGATCTTCATATTCCATATTCATAGTCCATACCATATTCTATCTATGACAACTATATATATATATATATATATATATATATATATATATATATATATATATATATATATATATATATATATATATATATATATATATATATATATATATATATATATATATATATATATATATTTGCTTTTCAAAGAGCAATTACGACCAGACAAAAATGATGCTATTTGCCTTCTTTATGTCTCCTACTGCTGTTGCATGGGTGACATCAGTGTGTTGTGCCTCAAGAAAAGCAGAGTGTGCGGATTGTTGTCACCTGGAATTAAATGAACAATTCGAAGGGGCAGAAAAATAAAGAGTACTATAACATACTGGAGTTCTGTTTGGTTTAGTATACTGCTAGAATGATTTTGTACTGTTCATAACCATATGAAACATTTCCAGTTTTGGAAAGACTGAGTTAGATGTATGCCTTGCTGTGAAGCAGTTTTCATCTGACTTCAACAAAGTGACAAAAAAGGGGGGGAAAAAATCATTGTTCAAGTCATACAAACTTCAATACTGTGTTTCTGACTACATGTAGAAGCATCAATTCTCTCCTTCTAGAATGTAACTGCAGTTGTGAACGGTTTCAATGAATGAATGGTTTTTTTTTGGATCATTTTTGTCAGTTTATGCTTTTATGTGATGGGTTTGGGCCTATTCACACCCATGCTTGTGTTGTCTGTCTCTCTTGTAGAATATTGCTATTGTATGTATATCTCCATTTTTATTCAAATATATTTTTGCTCAAATCACTTTTGTAACCACCATTTCTTTTAGCAGCAGCAATTACACTGTGTGACACAAATTATGCTGAGGACACATCACAGCCTCGAGGAACTCCAGCCGAATACTCTTAAAATTTATAAATAACATTACCCAAATCTCTTTCTCACACCTTTCATTCGCTCCGCATTGACATTCAAATACAGGCTTATAATGTTTAATGTGCATGCCACCCTCAGCGTTTGTGATGTATAGCTATGAGAAGGGCCTCTTTTTTTTTCCTCTTCACAACACTTTCCTCGCTGTTTTGTACGCAGACTGCCTGATCTAAAAAAAAAGAAGAAGAAGAAAAAAACACAAGGACAGCTCAGGATTATGTTTTTTATGCTCCTTTCATTGGCTTTAAAATGCAAATGGAAGATTAGTGCAAAAAGAGAGCTGTTTGGCATGGATGTGCTTTCTTCAAGGAGGTATTGCTAAGCCATTCACACCTTTCACCCGTCTATCTGGAGCCAACTGAGAGTTGGAGAAAGGACTAATAATACAGCCATTGAGCTGTAAACAAACTGTTTATAATCTTTTGCGATGGCGAACAAGTTCATTAGTTGGCTAGCTACCGCCAGGATGTTGGTTTTGTGTTTCCCACCAACACGTTTAAGTTACTTCCTTACTTCTTTACTTGTCTTGAGTGTCAAATTTTCTTTTAAACTCAGTTTTATTTATTTATTTTCTTCCCCTACATACAAGGGTCAAAGGCTATTTTAAGTCGGGGGGTTGATGGTCTGACATCACAGTGAAAAAGTGAACTTTAATGAATATTCATAATAATAGAGCACGGTAAACAGCAGGACTGTGACACCTGATGCTCCACTACGTCCATTTTTTCTGTCCCTCATCATGACGATGCGCCTTTTTGCTTCTTAAAATTCTTCACCGTCTGAAATCCTGGCGAACGAGGCTTCACTTTGCCTTCAGCGCAGCTCTGAACCTGCCCACCTTCTTATTAGATGTACTGGTGCGCATGATTGAAGTTAGTTTGTTCAGCGTTTCACATTGTGATGATCTTAATTAACACCTGTCGTGTGTGCGCATGAACAAGACACTCATTAGGAGAAGTCATCTCCAAGATTCTCCAATGGAACTCAGGCAGTCGTGGAAGTGGGATAGTGAGAGACAGAACCGAACCATGTCTGAGTCATTCAAACGGTATTAAACTCAAAAGCACTTGTAGATTTTGGAGACAGACTTTTTCATGGATGTAAATTTATTTTGAGTCCGGTGACATCACCGTTCTCCGTTCCACTAAAGCAGGAGCTCCATGTGTTTTCATCTCTGAACAACCAAGCGCGCGGACCGGACAGTGCACGTCAGCTCATGGGGCTTTGGCTGCAAGACATTTTAGCTTCCAGCTGTGAAGTTTACATGGCATTTAAGAGACACCAGCTGACAGACAGCAGCTGTCGGTAGAGTCAGGCTGAGGGGTTCCTCCAGACCAGTCACAGCAGAGTGGGCGTGGTTGGTTTTTGATGGGTGAGGCTTATGCACATTTTCTGATATAAATATTTCAAATCATAGAGAGGGTCCAGTGTCATTTAAAAACATCAGTTCCTCTTGAAAAGGAGGCACCACACTTGAGACAAACAGTTCTTTCTGTCATCTCATCTCATGGGGCCGTCTTATCTAATCTAATCTAATCATTTTTCACATGAATGTAATAAAATAGTAAGAATTTAATCACAATGTCAAAGCCTGTGGGGTCAATAAGTCGTCCAAGCTAATGTCCATACTGACTGTATAAATGATAATAACAATAAAGTTGGTAGCAACAATACAGCGGGCACTAGAATGGACTTGTTTATTCAACACATATAACTGATCGAAATAACTGTCCCATGTTTTTTTTTTTTTTTTTTCTGTAAAAGAGGAAGTGGAGCACTGGTGTCCAGGGTCTATTAAAACAATAAAATGCATGGTTCGCCGATGGCCACTTGCAGCCAGCTGGATGAGTCTATGCTTTCTTGAAAACGTATCAGTATTCTGGTGGCCTCCTCAGAATGATAATGCCTCAATGTCCAATATGGATAAAACCATAACAAACAAATTAAATAGGCTTTTGAGGGATTATGACGTCAGAGTCCTGCATTTGAATAATGACTAAGTGCTTCTGTTGGTGCGTCTGAATTTCTCTGAAGGGGAAACCAGACTGGACAGTTCACACTGTTGCTCCAAAACTGGCTCTGCGATCACGCTATTTCAAGATGATGTGACAATAACCTCTGGTCCTCATTCACACATCCGTCCCGTTCACTAATTGGCCAGCAGGTGGACGTTCCCACAGAGATTTGCTGCGCTCGCTGGCTCTTCATGCCTTTTGCATAATGGACATTCCAGCCCTTCTTTCTTCACACAAGGCAGTCGATGAATTTGGATGTTGTGCATTTGGCGCACTGGGGAAATCACTTTGTTTTATGTGTTCCTTGACCTCCTTCAGACCCGCAGAATGGAGTCGCTGTATGCCGCAGCAGTCTAATTGAGTTGACAGAACAGTGTCATGCCTCTTCCCTGTATGCATGATATCCTGTTCTCTGCCCGAGCCCCCCACCTCCTCAGTCCTTTGGCTGCTGAGAAGTGTCAGGGCTGGAGTAAATGTTTGAACGAGTGACCGCCTTGCAGTGTTGAATCAACAGTGTTTTATTGTTGAACTGCACAATGAGCAGTGTCACCCAATATTTTCTTCTTCTCATGTTTCCACTCCACCGCATCGGAATCCTCTAGAATGGGACGGAGGTGACAGGGAAGGCCCTCCAGTGCAGTCTACGTTGCCACCTGTGTAGAAAAAAACGAAAGACAACTGGGCTCACCACTCTTACTGCCAATGCATAGACTCACAGGTGAGAGGGACTCGCAAATCACGAACAACAGGTCATGAATCATTGAAGAACTCAACTCAGCTTGTCAAGTATAATTTCTACCGAAGGAAAACACTGATGCGGATCAATTCCTACGTCTCAGCCCGGGCTCATTAGCTTGTCAGGCAGCCATTACTAACCACCTGACATGCGTCTGTAGTACGTATACCTTCCTCTGTGTGTCACATTTGAGTCTATGTGTCTGTACTCTTTGTAGTCACGTATATGTGTCAAACTTTGTTGACTGCTCCAAACCAGACCTGGGCCATCTGGTCCTCAATGGGCCACGGTGCGGCAGATTTTGGTTCCAACCCATCAAGCACACGCAGTTTAACCAGTGAGGTTTCTGATGAAACAAGCAACATCAGACAGACAATAAACTTGTTAGTCTTCAGACACCCGATTGGAGGAAAGGTGTCCTCGTCTTGTTGGAACAAAAGCCAAACTTACTCACAGATTTAAATTCCAATCCCTCAAATGAGCTTTTTTTCTTCCATTGCACTTTGGCAGCGTCAGTGACTTAGACTTAGACTAGACTATATTGACTCCCTCCAGGAAATTTACACTTCCAGCAGCAATAGAGGCAAGAAAGGGCATGCAGTCAGGAAGAGCATCACACAGAAAAAAAAAAAAAACATAATACAAAATAAATAAATTAATTAAAAAGTTCACACTGATATCTATTTCAATATATTTGAATCTACTATGTTCAGTTGTGCACAAGGCTGCACATTAAAAGGAGATAAAACTACTATTGATGACAGAAAATTCAGTAACGTGTCTACATACTTCATTGAGTTACTGCAACAAAAAATTAAAAAAAGAAAAAAAGGAACTGGAGCAGAGGATGGAGCGCTGGCTCACTGCCAGAAGGTCTACATCGATTTCACCTTGAGACGTGGGAAAACCTTGGCCGCCTTTGTGTGGAGTTTGTATATTGTCTTTCATGTGGCTTCCTTGAATTAATATTGTTTATGCTTACAGGACTGACCTCAGTGTGTGTGTGTTATATGTGAGGCACTGGCAATCTGTTAATGGGAGTCACATTTGTAATGACACAGAGTAATGATTAGAATCAGGCAAGTACACATATGTATAACTAGTGGCATAATTCCATTGCTCAAAATATGTAATAATATCTCAACAGGAAGTGAGATTTCCAGTCTTTTTTTCTGGACCTGAACCTTGCCAAAGCGCTGGAATTTGTTCTTGAAAAAACAACACACAAAAAAAAAAATTCAACAGTGGGTGTCATCTCGGCTGGATTTCAAATCCACATCCAAACGTACTGACGTCGCAGGCCTGGAAGTAGAGTTTTGTTGAGTGAAGCAAACACCATTTGCAAAGTTCACACAGAGAGGTTTTCTTTTTTTAGTGCAAGTAAGTGGGCGATCAGGAGACTTCATCAATTCCAGCGCATGCTAGTTGCCACGGCAACAGAAGTGGGGAGGCTTTTCTCAAGGATCCTGTTAAACATTTAGTGAGCAGCGCTCGGAGAGAGAGCGAGAGCTCGCATGAATGGAGGCCAATCATATCTAAAACAATCCGTTTTTCTTCCCCTCCTTAACTTATATGTGTAAATTACAGGGTTGAATTGGTGTCATTGATTTTTGACTCAAGTGTTATGGACTGTTGAAAGGGATGAATTTTACGGCTCACGAATGTGTTATTTAAACCTAAGTGTTGAAAGGTAGCTGAAAGCTGCTTCTTTAACACGACAAAACTATGTCAAAAAAGAGAAACAGGCTGCTCACTGGTCCTGATCAATTTTTTATTGAGGTTTTTGTGGCTGTAAAGAAGCATGAATGTTATCTCACAAACACACTGAATTTAGTGGCCGTGATGAAATGTGTCTGCTGCTGTTTTCCCCCAGTTGTCCTTTGCACTTCATCAACACTCAATGTTTTTTTGTTTTCATTGTCGATCAGACCCCGATTTCGAAAAAAAGGCTCTTTGAAAAATACGTGGAGTCAGCAGATAGATTTCCTGTGTTATTCATTTAATTGAAGACCAGCAAGTGAGAAGACAGCGCTGAAGAGGCTCAGACAAGCGATAAGGCCTATCACAGCACTGTGTCAGTGGGGTATTCAGCCCCTCTTCAGAGGTCCAGGGTGGTGCAGGTTTTTGCTCCAACGTGACAAGTACATGTAGTTGAACCTGTCAACTGTCTGGAGACGGTTATCAGTTCATAGTATTGATGTGAATCTTTCACTTTCCATCATGTCGCCTTTATAATTTTGTTCAGTAAAGTGTTATTCAGTGGTTTCAAAATATCTTCAGCTAACAAGCGTGATGGTTATGCGGTCTGCAGTTCCAACTGCCTTTTGTTTTAAACCAAGAGACACTTGTTCTCGTTCTTCAACTTTCATTGATTGTAGAAGCTCATCCATGAAAAGCCTTTCTCAAACGGCAAGTCGAGTCTGGCTCAGGTGATCTATTTTCTATACCTGGACAATCCAACCCAATAGAAACAGAATATACATAAATACGTATACGTTCAATCAGCGGCGGGCCGTGTGGCAGAAGCCCTTTTGTACTCTGGTTTGCAGTTTCGTGTCAGAAAGACTCCAAACAGACGGCCACAGTTTGCCGACAGCGGCACAAGAAACATGTCAGAGTTGAGTCACACTGCTGTGTCAACGTGTTAAAATGTTAAACTTGAACAAAATAAATATCTCAAACGTTTGCACTCACCAAGCGCTAAGCCTGCAGTGCCCCCCCGCTTGAAAGTGGCGAACTTTCTGCGCCTCTCACTGGCGGAGAACAGTGTGGTACACGCTGGAATGTCACAGAACATCTTTGGTTTCATTGCTAGTTTGCCCATAAATATCCTCATATGCTTAAGCCACAGGCTTCCGAGAGCGAGAAACGTAGTGGGGTAGCGGTAAGTCCGGAAATGACGGTATGAGTATCCAATCACTGGACATGTACAAGTCACATTGAACGTGAAGCCAGCTTGAAGGCCTATACACAATACACAACTTCTACACAAGCACAGGATCCCCTTCAGCTGTCAGCATCTTTCCATAGAAATCTACTCAACACCCAACCCGCTAACAACGAAGCTAGATGCTGCCGGTCAGTTATTGGCGTTGGTCTAATACATAGAGCTGACATCTGACGAAAGGGCAGTGTGTAACTCGAAATGTTGGCAGGCTGAAATAGTTCCCCGGGGCATCAAGTCGGGGGATATATGAGGTGATATTAGAGGCGCGGTGCTAGTTGTCTAAATGCATTACAGTAATAAAACCTCTCGGCGTTTCTGTGCATTGACCTTGTTAGTGTTAAGTTGGGGAATTGCTCTCCTGGGTTGTTGGCCCAGGCACCAGTGGTCTTATTGTTCAACCCAATTTCTCACTTGATTCCTCTTTTTTAGCTTCAGTTTATTAAACAGCTGCACTAGAGGTGCTTGGTTGACTCCGAGCTGCGGATCATTAGCCGCTGAAGCGTATTTTTCACGTGAAATTCTCAAATGACCAAGATACGAATTGCCTACTTAAAAAAAAACAAACAAAAAAAAACAGCTAAACAGAGTTGGTTTCCACCTGTCATGCTGCTGGAAATGGGACTTTCTCTTTGGCGATCAATAAAGTATCTATCTATCTATCTATCTATCTAGGTTTCAGCTGGGAACCTAGACACATCCTACCCAAAAATGACTACCATTCATCAGACTGATCAATGATTCTCAAGGACAGCCATTGAGAATGTGCATATTTCAGGGGATATGACTCTGGGTGGCAAGGATTTGAGAGCAGCTGCTCTCTTTAGTCTGTGATTACACACAGGGATTTTTATGTGCTATTAAATGTTCTTAAACGGCACCAGAGGAGAGTGTAGATTTCATTTGCTTCAAAGACGCGCATGATTATGTGACTCCTGTTTCCCTTCTTTCTCTTATCATTTCCATTGAAAACAATTGGGGTAAATACATCGAGAATGACCGATAAATACAAGAGCTAATGAGGCATTCTCCAGCTACCACTTGCTTTGCCTTCTTTTCTTTCAGCACTTTGCTAACAAGCCAAGTTCTCACACTCATTTTCTCTCCGGACATTTGGGTTAAAAGTGGAATATGGTTTGTTGTAGCACATCATCCAGGCCTCCACAGAATCCGCACTTGAGGTCAAGGAGAGCAGATGTATGGACATGCATGAATGCCAATATGGGTCAGTCCTGCGACAATTCTATGAGCATTGTATTGACAACCAAAATCTCTGGATTCTTATGCTGTTATGGTACAAGGCCACAAATGTTTTGAATACAAAAGGACTGAAAGCATAAGTGTAAAAGTTGCAGATAACAGTATTTGTAACAGAGTTAAACAACTCACCTGATCTGTTGAGATCACTGACAACCAGACCTTGTCGATTGACAGACATGCTCGGAAGAATTAACAAGATCTTCAATGTATTAGCATTTATGCTATATTATAGATAATGAATACACATAACTGGAGCTGTGAGGGATTCAAAAATACATTTTTGAAAGCCATAGCCTCACTCTTTAAGCATCCTCTGTTGAAACATTATTGAATCGTTTCCATATAAAATAAAAAATTAAATGCATTTAAAATAAAATGTGCTTTGATAATTTGAGTTTTATGAAGAAACTTTTTATATCATGTTCGACTTATACTGTGTATACGTTCAGTTTGTTTTACTAAACTAATATTGTGTATTTATTTCCATTGTATTTAAGTGAATCTTTCCATTACATTTTTTTTGGTTTTTATTTAATTTATTTCATTCAATTTTAGCTTTTGCTTTGTATTTCATTTCGGGCTAGGACTATTGATGAATTTGGATTTATTAGTCGCGGTCAAAAATAATTATTTGATGCAAATAATGCAGCTCAACAAGCTTTCTTTCTCAGGGGCAAAGCTGGTGCACTGTATGTCATGACAGAAACATCCATGCTGAAGAAGACTAAACAAGATGTTGCTGATCGATGAAAACAAGTTGGAAAAAAAGGATCAGGATTGAGACACAGACAAATGTTGCTTTGTGCACCTCATGCAGCGAAGAGTTTGGTCATCGCTGAAGCAAATCCAACCTCATGTTTACGCAAACGTGCATTTTGAATTTGATCATTCTGGTGTCAAAATTGAACATGTGATTAATTCCATTTAATTCATTATAAAACCTGTAATGAATGAGATGAATATTAAAACAACTCCCACCAGGAAGATCATAAGAATCTGAACTGAAATTTTTCGTTTGTTTATTTTTATTTGATTTATATTACATTCATCAGAGGCTCTTTTAAATGAGAAAATACTTGAAGAATCAGTGTAATTTCTTTGCCTAACAATTTCGCTTGCGCATGTAACGCAACTGTTTTCTGAAGGAATGAACCCGATGCTGAACTCTTGTGTGCTCAGGGCCAACAGAGATGAAACAGCGCTAGACACTGTACTTGCGTTAAAACGGAAAAGAGCAAATGACTTGGTAACGTTGCGGGTGGTTAAAGATGGGCGCAGGCTCATTGTGAGCTTTAAAACAAAACAGTGGGGTGGATTTGTTGGGAAAGTGTGCAGAGAAGACAGATGCCTCTATAGTATTCCTGTCTGATGAAGCAATTCTGACTTTACGTGACCCACTTTCCGCTGAGTACATTGGTGGAAGACAAAACTCAAACAGACATGCAGTTGCTGATGCGTGAAAGGCTGAACAAAATATGCGAGGTAAATAGGTTGCAGGAATTCTCAATGGCATGCAGGTGTAGAGTTTATGCTGGAGAATTCATCCTTCAAAATGTGGCTATTTGTGCAGACCCGTGGCAAACAACACTATTACAGATGCTGATACCTGCCAAGATGATCCTATTTTACTCCTGAAAACTGCCTTTGTACACGAGCTACATTGTAGCCATAAATGGGCTGTCAATCTCAGAGGGCTTCAATAATGCTCACTGCATTTCTTCTTCTATTGATACCACTGCCAAGGAGGTTATATTTTTATTCTTCAGCTCTCTGTCTGTTTATGAAATAGCTTTCACTTGATTTAATGAGAAAAATGTTTATTTTAGTTTCATTATCCATTGACATGACTTGCCATTGATGTGTACACTACATATACAGAAGCATAAGAGAATGAAATGTAGCAGTTTTTTTTTAAAATCATTTTTCGTTTCCCTGATAATGTCTGTCTTGAAACCATCTCTTATCTGAGACATCCATCATTCCAAACTCTAGAGTTAAGTGCTTACTTAGACATCTTGAGTGGACAATATTTGGCGACATTTTGCAAGGTTGTTGAGCCTGGTTCTTAAATCTCAGTCACTAGTTCCAGTTATGTGGCCACTATTCAATGATATGAAAAGTTTGATTTGGTTTACATTTTCTGAGATATCTTCGTGAAAGTCTCATGGTGACTCCACTCCTACTACCGTAGTTGCGAAGCCAAGCGACCAGCATGGAGGTGAAGGGAGATGCGAGTGAGTTGGAATCAGTACTGTCAACTCTCACGCAATCGGCATGAGAGTCATGCAAACAAGGCTTGTCTCACGGTCTCACCCAACTTGCCAGGGCAGGACTGAACACCGGACCTTCCTGGCAATGCTTGTTGGACTGTCAGACATATTGGGCTGGTGCAGTTTACTCCTCCTCCAGTGGTCCTTGGAAGACGTTTTGATTGCTAGCACGCAGATCCAATGAAATCTGTTTGTGTGAAGCTTCCATTCAGCAGCCAGCCCTTGTGACAAAGAAGGCAGCCCAATGGTTCATTTTCAACCGACCCGCCCACCTTATTTCAACCGGGAGTAGTTGCGGACTCATCCTAGAACAAGTGAGATTTGCAAGGACGCGATATTTAAGAGACCAAAGCAAGCAAAGTGACACTTTACTTTGTGCGCATGCGTCGTGGTATGTTTATGTTTCAAGCTAAACACAATTCGAAGTCTCCGAATAATGTTTGATTTTTATTTTTTTGCTGGACGTACTTGTATGTTTATTGACTAAATTCCTGCAACTTGACTAAAACTGCTATTTAGTGTGAGTTTGTATGTGTATTTGCATTCAATCCAGTTCTCACACACAAACTATGTCAAAAATGTCAAAAAAAAAATGTGTGAGTCAAGGGTTAGGGATAGATAGAAAAAAAAAAACGTTTCTTGGAAGAAACAGACTGATGCACTTGTTGTTGTGAGTTGGACAAGGATCAGAACTGGGAAGTGGTATTAATTGCATTGTCTCATAGGTAAGGTAAGGTAAGGTAAGGTAACTTTATTGTCAAATATGCTACAGTACAAGACATATAGCATGGATGAAATATCTCTTCTCTCAGACCTGGACACGACATACATGCTCATATATCGTCTTCAACTTGGAATGATGTTATGATGTTGTTGTTATTGTAGAATATAAACTGAAAATATATATAAATTCCTTCAGATTCTACAGTGTATAATTTGAAACCTTAATATACAGTAATAGAGTATTGAATCATATTGAATATCGACAAAAAGAAATTGTGCTCATGCAGCGAGCACATATTCTGAACCAAAGCACTTGGACCGCAAAAATGACTGTCAATAGCTGGAAGCTAATTGTTTATTACATTTGTTTGATATTATTTTGAAATCAAAGCTAGCCGGGTGCTACACGCATTTTTGCTCTTGGAGCTTTCACTGGTGATGCAACTGCACATACTGCGTCAGTCACACAGACAGTGTTTGTGGAGCATGAATTTACTGGTCATGTCAAGCGGAGTAAGCACAGAGACACAAACATCAGCGCAGACAGGGAGAAACGATAAATATATGGACGATGACCCCATCAGTGACCAGCAAAACCCACCCTTCGATCCGAACAAAATATAATTGGGAACAGGCCGAATCATGTTGTTTTATTCCGAATTAGTGTTTCCTTTAAGATCAGACATGTAGTGGTCCAGGTGAACATAGCTTTTGTCTCTCATCCTGTTGCTGATCACCATCATCTCCCACTGGATTATGACTGAACCATCTTGAAACTGAACTCCGAGCTTTCCATTCACGTTTCTCTGCTGTGATCATCTACGAATGATGCGAATGAGTGGATCATGATCATGAAGGAATCAACATTCCATAACAAACCTCATGATCAAAACCTTATCCGATACCGATAACAGTATTTGAGCAACTTAACATTTCCCCCAAAACAATATTGCTAGCGCTTCTCGAGCCCTAGCATGCTTCGGTTAAAAATAAAATCCTGCTCGGCGACTGCACCACACAGGCCAACACCCAGAGGTTTGCTCCACCTTTGCTTCATTGGTGCATTTACTTGGAAGTAATGGCCAATAAAATAATACAGAAGAGGGCGCAGGAGAATTTCGGCTCACTCTATGGCTCTCATGCGTCGGAGTGCTTGGTGAATTTTTTATGAAAGTGCTGACAGAAGAGGAGCAGGTTCAACACACTGTGTATCTCTTGGGGGCATGACCAACCAAGAATCCGACGGGATTTGGTTTGTCTTGTAGGTTTTAATGATGGACCTGTGCTCTTTTTTTTTACAATTTACATCATGCTTTTCTCCTGCGTCAGCTGAAAAAATGTATCGTGTACATCTGTAGGCACCGTCTACCTCAATGCTCTCACATCACCCCTACCTTTTTTTTTTTTTTTTTTTGTTTCTGCGGGCGGTCATGCATTCTTGCCTCATCACTTTGAAGATAACTTTAGCATCTAGAAAGTCTCTACTATTCCACCCCGTCGTCTTTCCCTTCACACATTGCCGCTTGTCGTCTTGCCTTCATGCATCCCTCCTTCACATCTATTTTTGAATCAATCTCGTCCTCTTTCTGCCGACACCCCGCTTCCATCACATACATCTCTGTCTCCATCTCCTTCCTTGCGCTGCGATGATTGACAGCGCATTAAACATGAAGTAAATCTTTCCTCTTAACCTACATTAGCTAATGAGAAGTCTTCCTTCTGGTGCTGCTGGCAAAGTGCTGTTGGGCTGTAAGGCTAGATTTTATTAGAAATCAGCTTATCTGAAACCAAATTTAATTAACTTTGTGAATTCTCTGCATATATAAATCATCATATACTAAATAATTAGGGGAGGACGCTGCGTAAATGTTTCACCCGCTGTGACTGGAGAGCTGCAGGGCCTGGTGACAGCTTCAAGCTCAGAGATAAGCTAGTGAACCTCCAGCCACCTGCAGGATCCCACCAGCAGGCGATGGATATGGCTGCTGCTGATAAGACATGGAGGAGCAGGAGAAAGTCTCCGACTTCGAGAAGAATTTATATTACTATCTTAAAAAGTGGGAAGAAAAGCCTGTCACGAAATATATTAAAAGCCAACAATCAGTACTTATGTTAACATCCATAAATAAAGAAATAAAAATTCTGTCTTTTCCTCTTTATTGCACCATAAACAGGTTTCTTTTCAAATAGCAATGCAAAATAATACCTGAATAAGAATAGTGCCTCAACCGTGAAATAATTTCTTCATTGATTTTAGCAGCGCTGCCTCCGCGCACACTATTATTTGTTTGTTGAGTGTGTCTCAGCACTCCTGTTATATTGTGGTGACATCACTCTTCTTTCCACATGAGCACACGCTGTTTGGTGAGGATGGTTTGTAAGGATGGTATAGTTTTATTCCATTTTTTCTATTTACATTCCATCCTCCTCGGCTTATCTGTTGCTGTGTCGCAGTGGCAACAGCTTCAGAAGGCCACGCCACACACCCTTCTCCCGGGCAACATCGGCCAGCTCCAACTAGGGGATCCCGAGACGCTCCCAGGCCAGTGTAGAGATATAATCCCTCCACCTGGTCCTGGGTCGACCAGAGGGGTCTCCTCCCAGCTGGCTGTGCCTGAAACACTTCCAAAGGGAGGAGTCCAGGGGGCATCCCCATGAGATGCTTGACCCACCTCAACTGACTCCTCTCAATGCGGAGAAGCAGCGGCTCTATTCCGAGTCTCTCCTGATGGACAGAACTCCTCACCCAATCTCTAAGGGAGATGCCCACCACCTGTCGGAGAAAAGCCATTTCAGGCACTTGTATCCGGGATCTCATTCTTTCGGTCGTGACCCACAGCTCATGACCATTGGTGAGGGTCGGGACGAAGATTGATCGGTAAATAGTGAGCTTTGCCTTTTGGCTCAGCTCTTTCTTACACACACACCCTGCTGCGCCGATTCGCCAGCCAATCTCCAATTCCTTTACCCCCCCAACTGGAGTACCTCTTAGCAAAAACAAGCACACTTGAAGTTCATATTAATAAGTACACTTCAGTATAAGTGTAATTATAGAAGTATAGTCCAGACCTTATACTCATAGTTGACTAGAAAGTGTACTATTTTTATTTTTATTATTTATTTATTTTTACATGACTAAAGTATACTTTCAAGTATACAATAAGTATCCAAGAAGTGTACTTTTTAAAGTTCACATTGTTTATTTTTACATCATCAAAAAAGTTGGTGCACACCACAGGGTCACAGTGACGAATTCAACGAAAGCACTGTTCAAGATCTGGTAAATGAGGAGAAAACAACGTCAGAGTGAATGTATCTTACAATAATAACAAGCGTCTGTTCATTCACGTACTCCCATGATCCTTTGCACAGTTTGCTTCAGGATCACCTCAATAACCTCAAGAAATCCCTAAGAAAATTTGGCTTCACTTGAATATAATAACAAGTATATTTCAGTGTGCTTGAATAAACATCTTTTTGCTTTGGGACGTGCACCATGTTACACCCCTAATATGTACAAATTCAATATATACGATAGAGTGATGGGCTCTTAGCGCGCTGGTGTGTTGTGTCCACTCTGGTTAAATATGAAACCCTTTGAGCAAAGGCTTTCCAAATCGTTTTATAATGGACTTTTCATACTCCAGACCTTGAGGGTGGGTCGTGGTCAGAGGGCGTTTTATGAAGTCGAAATTTCAATATGTTTTTCAATTGCATCCTAGAATTTAGAAAATGAACCCCAGATCATTAGCCTCCAAGTGTTTACTGCCATCTCCAGTTGTGAATCTATGGAATGAAATGAATCCAATTCATTACGGCCACTGTCCAACAAATGGGAGACTTTTTCTCATAATGTCGACTGTCATAATTCAATTTGGTATTGACCTCTCAGAAGTGACTCAGTTGTGATGTCAGTCTTGTGGAAAAATGCTTCCCAGTGTGCTGACTGGTCGAGCTGCTGGTTGTGTACCCGATCCCTGAATTCCCGGAGCTTGTGTATGACAAAAGGGTCAGTATAAGAACAGAAAGTGAAGCCATAAAAATAAATCCTGTCAACACTAAAAACATTATCCTAGAAACAAATTAGCAACTGTGAAGGTTTCACATTGACATTAGTTAATAATCACTTCAATAACTCCGGGACAGATATAAGTAGATAGTGAATAGATTGCTGCTTCATTTGACTTGCAAAATGTCATCCACAAGCATAAATCAATTGGTTTTCCTACTGGCAAATCTAAATGAGAGACGCGGGACGGACGTCAGCAGTTTCAGCTGACATCATGAAGCTCTGACTCGCCTCATAGATCGGAAATCTTCGGTGGTTAGATTGGCAATTTCCAGTCAAAACAATCAAAAACATTGCTGTCAGAGCGCGATGCTAATCCTGGATCGGATCGGTCTCTATACATTGCAGTATTTTTCATTTTCTTTTCATTTTCTTTATTTATTTTCAACCTGCACAGTGTGTCCTCAACTGGAAAAGTGTTAATATTTTAAGAGTCGTGACGTGAACTGCTGTTTTAAGTAACCTACAATTCACTACCCCTGGAGGCAGCTGCATAATCTGACAGTGGCTCTGTGTGAGGGTCTGCTCACTGTCAAATCTGCCTCTCCTGAGGATGGACTCATCACAGCTGTCAGCAGCACGACTCTGCGCTCCTGCCGTCTCCCTCAGGGCTCTCTTGTCAACAGGAGCATCAGCTCCACTGTTTGACCTCACGAAAGATGAACCAGAGCGGGTGAAGAGATCTGCTGATGGGTAGCTGTGTAGTCATGGCGCTAACGTGTTGATGGCCAGTTAAGATGAGAAATGTTCAGTGTCCCATGATGATACTTAGTTTTTTTTGTTTTCTATTTATTTTAGAAAGAGAATGTTCTGCAGCCTCACAGAATGAAGAGTTGGACTCAACTCCTCTTCAAGTCCACAGTCGCTCCTTCACTAGTCCCAACATATGCATCAACTGCCGATCATTCCAGTGACATGACATTTGCTTGATGGGACAAGTGGCTCAACTTGAAATAAATGTATATTGTGTGACAAAACAAAGAAAACTGTGTGCCACAGGCAATTCATTGCGCTTTTCCCAAGCTGGTTGCCACCAGAGCCAGTTATTGAACAGAACAATAAAGGTTGTTTACTGAGGACGTTCAGTCCAAGATGTTCTTTTGAGTCACACTTTCCCAACAAAAGGCCATTTCTAAATGACATAAGGCTGGCTAGACGTCTCCCTATTGAGAGGTGCCATTAAAATACTGCCTCTTTGGTGAGACAATGGGTCAATAAAGAGTCTCCTCATCATCCCTTTGTGGAAACTCAGCTTTTAGACGACCACCTTCAACAAACTATTCAAAACAGTGACGCACGGTCTGAAGTAAATAGATTCATTAAAACTGAAGTGACATTTTGCAGGCCACCAGCTGTTGTGTCTGATCTGGCATTGAACTTTTAATGGAGAGACAAACATTGTTGATCATGTACGGAGTCTGAGGCTACATCCACACAAAGCCACATATTATCTTCTCTGGTCATTTTCTGTGCCGGATTCAAAAATGTGCTTTGTGAAGACCGAAGATCGAAGGGGATGCAGTACATATGCCAGGACTGTAGTGGCGCTCTAATGCTCTGGCAACAAATAAGAAGATTTAAGAAGTAAGAAGTTATTTCTTCACCACGATAGAACAATACATCCACCTGTAGACCCCTTATCTTTCCTTCACTTTAAAACAGAATTGTTTTGTTTAATATCATTACTATTACTGTTAAATAACAGTCTTATCTTCAGAATCAGAATCAGAATAGAATTTATTGCCACGGTCAGTGGGGGTTCCACCAGGAAAGTGCTGTTAATAAAATAAAATAAAATAAAATAAAATAACAAAAGCTGATCACAAATGTAACAGTCAGACGGCCGAGGGGAAGAAGCTGTTCCTGTGACGGGAGGTTCTGGTCTGGATGGACCGTAGCCTCCTGCCAGAGGGAAGAGGAACAAACAGTCCATGTCCATCGTGAGAAGGGTCGGCTCTGATCTTATCTTATATTAGTGTCATCATAAAAAGTGTTGTGATCATCGAGCCAGTCAAAGAGAACAATGCTTTTGCTGTGGCTCCCCGATTGACTTGTTCTGTGGAAGCGCTCATAAATCCAGACCAATGTCTGGGCAATAATCTTATGTCATTTGTAAACCCATTTAAGTTGACATTTGGATGAACAGGCTGCCTTTTAAACCCTCATTTGTTTCTGTCCTCGTTTTTATGACTGTCACGCTTGGTTCAATGCTCACGACCAATATAACTCTGTCTGTCTGAAATGTTTGGTCAAACCTTGTTTTTCTGTGTGAAGAAAAATTGACCCTCATCGCCAACCGCTAAATTCCTCTTAAACCTTCGCTCTGAATTTGCATTTTCTGATATTTCACTTTGCTACAAACCCATCATGAGTTGTTGATTTAATATGACTTGCCTGTCACTGGGCTTGAGAGGCCTGTCAATGCTGATGCAAGGCTCCGGCTGCCCATCAGAAGGGTGTTGCTCTCTCAAGTCTGTCTGAAATCAAAGTCAGGACTGGAATCACAATCGTTCCAATGAGCATTTACAGCTAACCCTGCCAATTGAAAACAGAGAGCTGTATCACATTTCCACCATCGTGGCCAAATCTTGCGCCCTGCAGAGCATTTCCGGAGAATGGATTTTGCTGCCTGTCACCATCAGACTGGCACATCCTTCCCTGAAAATCCCAAGCATTAACCTTGTGAAAATACACTCCGATTGAACGGTCTCTGCAGTCTTCAGCATCTCCTAAGATGATGGAATGTCTTGGTAGCAGCTTCGGGATACTGGCTTGCGGCAGATTTGTGAACCGAGTCAGAATTTGACAAGTTTTGCACACAGCGCTCGTGTGCAGAGGCACTAAGATATATATGAACAGGCTCCCTGGTGGGAAGCAACAGGCCAATTAAAGGCTACGGTGACAAGGCGTCGCTGGAGGACAGTCACTGTCCCCAACGGCTATGCCACTCTTCAGCCACTACACTGCTTTGTGTGTTACTCCACAGACATGAACTGGGCGTCAACATAGTCCGATTTAAGGAGCATGCAGAGTTGACATGCGCCGCTATTATGATCGTCTCTGTGGGACGTCCCACCGTCCGCATTTCTGCCTTTAAGTATTGCGCTTTTAGATTTCTTGGCCAACAAATGACCTTTAGTATGTTTGAATGATCACTGTCAGATCTGGTCATGCTGACAAATAAAATCAAGTGCAGTTTATTTAATAAAGCAAAAAACTGCCATCACCTCAGGTCACAGAGGTCTTTGTTTGCTTGTCTCAGGGGTACGATCACGGCTGAAGCTTTTTTCATGGATCATCCCTGGAGTCTATCCAATGACCCAGAATGCAAGTGTGTCACCCCTCACCTTTTCTTGAGCCAAGACAAACTTTCCTCCATCTCTTTTGCTGTCGTCCGCCCACGCAATTGTTCTCTCTTCAGCTCATTGTGGAGACAAGCCCTTATGTGTTGAAGAAAATGTATGAAAATGTGCAGATAAATATCAGGAGTAGATTCAATCAGTGTCAGTGAATATTAGAATCATATTCTTGGTCAAATAATATGTCAACTTTGAGGCATTTCTCCTAGAAAGCTCCAACCAAGTTTGCCTCCTGCTGGGGGGGTCAAATAGTTGAATGTTTCAGTTCTGTAGAGGGACCAATGACTCCCCCCCAGCAACTTATAGTCCGTAAATACCAAGCTAGGCCTGAATGGGGTGGACCCCACTTGAGAGGTTTGTTTCCACTGTGAGATTTTGGGACCATAGCCTCCTTCACATTTGTAACCCTTGCGCTGCCAATGAGCCCCTTGGCTTTACCAGTGCTGCTCTGGGTTGGTAGGTCAGCCGGTTTGCAGATAGAGGATGGTTGTGCTTGCTGATGTGTAGTTTAGCTCAATGGCATTTGGTCCTTTGGTCTGGTGACCTCCACGTCCTGTTCTTTTGTTCTCTTTTGTTCTTATTGCCAAATCTAAACAAACTCAAACAAGCACACTGAGGTTCGTGGAATAGCTGCATTTGCAGTTTAACTTTATGGATATATCTTTTTTCCTTGTATTAATCCACTTGTTCTCACCATTTAATTCTTTAATTATTTCACCATTTTGTTATGTTATTCAAAAATGTCAAGTATGCTCTTATTGTAGGGATATTTTTTTGAATAGCTGTTCATTTCTAACTTGTTCGAGGGTTACAAACTGATATTGCGTCCATGTTGGGATCTTCCCTACCACATGCAAAGCAACCTGGCTCCTTGCAAAGTTTTGATGTCTGCGAAAACAGAATAGATTAAACTTTGACAAGACCATGAAGAAAGCAGATCATGAAATAGGTCCAATGTTGAGAATGTTGAAATGTGTTTAAACATACAATGGAAAGGTGATATGCCAGGTGTAAAGTCACATACCCACAGGTGTATACCTTTCTGTCATAGTCTTCTTTTTACTTCTCGTGAATAATGCAAACAGGACAAACACATACAAACAACACAAATACAAACAATATTGCGGGATGTTCTGATATTTTTTCCACTAATGCTTCTTTGGAATCTGTCTCGTGTCAATTAGTAATGCTTGGTAATGATACTTTCACTTGGTTTTCTAATAATAACAATCAAAAATGAAAATAACACACTCACTTCCTGATGATCTTTAGGTTCCTATTTGTGAGATTGGTGTGTAGTATTGTATTCTCAGAGATGTAGTTGTCATGGAAACGTTTGCTTTTGGCATCCAAATGGAATAACAATGTGGCCTACAATTGACCTTCTGTTTTTAACACTACTGAGTGATTTCCAGGTCAAGCAGAAGTCTGCGTGTTGCAGAGAGTAACCCTTTGTCAAACCGCGAGTGCACTCCAGTTTGAATATAGTTTAGCCGTGTGAGTTGGCCTGTGGAGACCTCGGCGGTGAGGCAGGGCAGAGTGAAAGAATCAAGCCAAGATGTTAACTGCAGCTGTCAGCAGAGCCACTGCGCATGCCCCGCCCATGTGCAAGCATGCATGAGCGCATCAGTGTACCTCAGATTCTGTTAAGTGTGTGGTTGTCACTGTAAAAGAAATGTGTGACTGTCAATTGGACAGCTGAGACTCGCCACATCCTGATGTTTGCACAGCCGCCCACTCCAATATGTCTGCCAAGACGTGTGAAAGCTGCTCTAAGCTGCGGAGAAGAAATGTTCTGAGGGATATGTTTTCCATGGGGAGTGATCCCTCCGTTTCTGCTTAACAGTTCAAACACCCATACGTCATAGCCACTGTGCGACAAATCCAACCCCCCCTTCCCAAAAAAAAAAAAAAAAAAAATCCCTTCAGGTATAAATTTTAGGGTCTTCTCAGCCAGTTTAGGGAAGATTGTGATCTTCAGACATTAAATATTCCGTTCCTGCTCTTGAAGTATTATCTGGCATCAATACACTTAATCCCAGGCAGCATACAGATTTGGGGTAAGTGAGCTGCTGAAGAACGAATCTAAACGGGGAGGCGGGATTCTGAAAGCAATCACAGTGAGCATAAACGCTCTGTTGACCCCCTTCAGCTTAATCCAAAAAAGGTTAATGCATTAAAAATGAAACACTCTCAGGCCTGGGAATGTGGTTCAGTGTGGGAGCTCACTGTCCAGTGCTTCTCTTTTTCTGTTTTTTCCCAAACACCAGCAAGCACCATGTAATTGTCGCAGATTTATTGCCATAATGTTGGTGCTTTCTCTTCATTTCTTTTTTTAGGGACCATCAAATTTGCATGCATTATGCATCCCATCATCAGAGTAATATACGTATTCACACACGCCGACCAGCTGTTGCATGCTTGTATACCTTCGTGATTAAAATGAATAGATCCATGTAACCGCGGGAGGCACTGCAGGACTACAGTGTCTTCATAGGTTTGGGTGTTTCAGGTGTGGACAATTCATGTAAAAACAGTCATCAGATATGCATAACCCCGTTCAGCTCGAATGATGCTGCGTGGACGTTTATGTGTGACATTATTCTGGAGTTATTTATGCAGTGTTATGCAATGCGAAGACAATGTGCATAGACTTGCAGTTGCTTATTTATGTGCATTCTCTTTCATGATTGTTGTAATGGGTTCATGAGGTTTCATGAAACAGTAGCCTGAGATTGTTGGTGACACTGTTGGTTTTATAATGATGTGAGGTTTCATTGAAATAACTGCTCACCACAGTCAGTGTGTAGTGGCCTCTGAAAAAGTTGACACTGTTTCATGAAACCTCATCAACACCCTGGAAAACAGTGCTTGGAAAATGTTTTTTGTGTTTATTGGTAAAATTTATCTTCCAGTCCATTAAACGTTAACGGAAAAAATTAAATTGTGATTCTTTTGAAAGATATTGCAGTTTCAATATGATTCATGCAACATTAATAAGACAAAGATTTACAAAAATGTCAACTATTGCAACATATATTTAAATATAAAGTGCAGCCATTTTAAGGCAAGGCCCATATGAGTCAACAAAAATGCTTTGGAAAGTTGGATGCACATTCCACTAAACTGAAGTGAAACTTCCATGAAATAACGCAACAATTAAAAGCAGCCATGAATTTACTCAAAATTAAATCTACTCAAAGCACTTGTCCACTGGAAATCACTTCAGGTGTAGGTGGCTACTGGAGCGAGTTGTACTGTTTTGGACTGTTTGCGCGACCAATCCTGAATAGCCAGATGCAGTGGCCGGCAGCTGTGAAAACGGCTTGAAAGGGCATGTGATCTATCAGTGCATTGTGTGGTAAGTAAGGAGAAATGAACTGCAGTGTTGCCGTACAGGTCAGTGAAAAGTCTTGGCTTTTTTTCAAAATCTCATAGTCATAATTTCACTCTGAATACAATAAAGCCATCAGCCCTAGGTTCATCTCTTGACTGTCCTAGAACCAACGATCAACTGATGTTCATCATCCCACCTGGCTGATCTGAAGATCTTCAAGGATGAACCTATTTTTGCACAAACACCATTATTGTTTAAAGAGGCGGCGGACAAAAACAAGGGTGGACCGATCATTTTTTGGCCAATACCGAATTTGTTCACACACCCTACAGGCAGATACAGATTTCTGCCAAATGTTTATTTATTCATTTTTTAAAAATATATATTATTTCTTTAAACTACTGAGTCACACACGCCATTTAAGAAATAAACAAATAAATTAAAATTGGTGCAGCCCAAGAAAACAAAACAAAACAAAACAATACTTTTGTATAGTTTAATGAGGAACAATAACCTTCTCCTTCTTCGTCCTCTGAGCCTCCCCACTACCTTCCCATGCAGTAGTTTCAAGGGAGACACAAACAGACCTGGCAGGTTTATCTCACTGTCATACTCAGTCAGAAGCTTGGTTGAAGAATCCCTGCCGTGCCCATTCGTTCCAGTCTGCTGGTGAACCAATATGGAGTTTGGAGCCGTGATTACCTAATAGAAACAGACTTTTGCCGTGGTTAAGAGTTTTTTTCCGCTAATCCCCAAAAGCAGAAGGTATGTTTTTCACAGTGGAGGCTTAAAGAGGCTGTTATCTCAGACAATTATCCCACTAAACTTTCATGAAGCCATGGATTCAGACTCAAACCTCCCGCACTGCCAGGCCTGAGTTACACCTCCATCCCAGCACAAAGTCTGACAGACTGTCACTATGAATGACTACGCCACCCTGCCTGGTTCAATAAAGTTTCAATGATGACAGTCCGGATCGTTCCACTCTGAGTCGCGGAATCTGGTGTCTGATTCAAAATATCTTGGTAGAAAATGCAGCATATGAATCGATATAGGTTATTTGTGCATCTACACTCTGCACTTATTCGATTTGTTATTTAATCATATGAGCAGTTTGTGTTTAATGAATAATTTCAATCGGAATTTAAACATTTATTTATGATAGCAAAGTAGATTAAGGTACATTTGCAAACTGTGACATATGGTTGTGTGACGGAAGTGAAAACCAAATTATAACGTGAGTCCAGCATGTAAACAGCTAAGTCTGACAATGGGAGCGAAATTTGAATTTCTCTTCGTCGGACACTGGACGTGGATCATGTGGTCAATGGTGCGACTGAGCCTCCATGTAGCCGTTTAGACTATCATCTCTTAGTCAATGTCTGTGGTCAGGATCAAATTTCAGAATCAAATTCATTGCCATGATCAGTGGTGAGCCCACTAACTAGGAAAGTGTTTTGGAATAACGTGCAATTAAAAAGTAAATAAATAATAAAATAAAATAAAATAAAATAAAATAAATAAAATAAAAATAAAATAAAATAAAATAAAGTGAAGTAAAGTAAAGTAAAGTAAAGTAAAGTAAAGCAAAATAATAAATAAATAAATAAATAAAATAAAATAAAAACAAGGCTGTGGTGTCGATAGGACTTGATTTGTTGGTTTAAGGACACAACATTACTTGTCGATGAAACCATAGTCCGGCAAAAAAATGGCATTGTTACCGAATTCCTGGTCTCAGTGAGTCTGTACATCAAGCATTTTTCAATCTGACACAGACAACATAAACTGTCTTGCAAGGCATTATTTACATTCAGTGGTGTTCCTTCTTTAGTCAACAACTATCATTCTTACAAGACTAAGAAATGAGTCTCCTCGGAATATGTGCTGATTCTGCACCTCTGTAGCTAAACTACTTACGTCAGTCAGCACGACCTCTGCTTACAGAGTCCAATATATCAGTATGAAATCATAACATCGCGACCTGTCAGCCACGTGTTCTTACGCTATAGTTAAATTGAAAGGACTGAAGAGCTCACGGTGCCACCCTTCATGACAGAGGTGACATTACCTAATAATTCTGTTATCTCTCCACTGTGTGTAAAAACCATGTAGAACCCGCTACAATGAGACTTAGTAATATACTCATTGAACTATTACCTTAGCCGGGCTACTCTGCATGTGAGTGTGGTCAGTGTTTACTCAAGAACTGAAGTCGGTTTTCCATATATTTCATTGTCAACATTAAGTCCCCTTGGTGTTTGCAGATGATGAAGTGATTTGTCGAGAGTCACTGGAGGAGAGTGACACCTGCCACGATGTGTCGTTCGGAGACAGTCGCTCTGTCACGAAGGCAAGCGGCAGGGTATCAGAAAGACAGTCATGGACAAGTTTCGAGACAAAGTTAGGGACTCAGGAGGCTTGGACATGCAGAGAGGAGAGACGGGGATGTTGAACTTAGGATGGAGACACCAGCCGAAAGAAAAAGAGGAAGGCAATCATTGAGATTCATGGATGGGATGAAGGACGACGTAAAGAGGAGGAGGAGGGGGTGCACAAGATGAACCCCAGATGGGAAATAGAAACGGACAAAGAAAGAGAATGTGTCATGCTATGCCTTCGCATCATCATTGAGCCGGATCTTCTGTCCACCATGACCGTGGGTCAACTGTGTTTTCAGATTTGCCTGTCAGCCGGACTCAGTTAGATTACCATGTCAGCGGCTGTCTCTGCCAGCTGCTATCAGGCCGGCCGACTGTCAGTCAATCTCTAGAGGAGAGGGACTTAAACATATGCCCTCTGTATGCATTCGACTTTAGATAGTGCCAAGACTGCGAGGCATGCATTAGCTTTGTTTATATCACAGCGAGGGCGTGAGTTTAGGAAGGTCAGGACTGTAAATGGCCTGATGAAAGTGTCACTCTGGGGAAATTTCATTCTCGCGCCGGTATTGGGTCAAAGATGTCACTTGGCAAATGCGTTCTGATAGCCTTTAGTTGCAAAGATAATGCGAAGGAGGTCGAGAGGTAGAGGGAGAAAGCGCTTGGACTGCAAATGTAGCGGGTCCATAAATGCTTTCTTTGATAGCAGAAAAAAACGCGTTGCAGCCAACGTGTCTTTGAAAATGTGTCAATTATTATGACCGGCTTATGACTTCTAGGTCTGCCTCAAATGATCTCTGATATGACATCTTATTCCTTTTGATTTTTCTGGATGAAGACATTCCACGATGACCAGCTGGTGAAAATATGACTGTGTAGTCAAAGGTCTCTGAATCAGGAGATCACCGAGGGCTACGCTGAAAATGTATTTGTTCTTATGTGTGGGACTAAAACCAAGCAGGTCAGTGAGGAGAGGTCCTGAATGCTCTTTTCATCTGTAACTTTCATTCAAAAACGTTCAGAATGAAGCAGGTGGGAAACATGAGAGTGGAGTGTTTTTCGATTAATATGTTTTCGCGTTTTTCTGACGGCGGAGATGACAAAGCAGCTGCTTTTATCTCCACCTTATCTAGGAAAGATGTAGGGCTGTCATTAATACCATTTGCTCCGGAGTCAAGCAGAGACGCTGACTCACAAGAGTGACCATAACCATCAAGCGGCATTACATAACAATTTTGATGAGCCTTTCTGGTTAAAAGCTTGCAGTTAAACTCCATATAAAATATCATCTCGCCGTGGGAGGAACTTTATTCCTTTAGTGTTTCTTCATTTAGGTTTCTTCATTGGGCTCACTTTAATACAACAAAGCATTTCCTGTCTCGATTTATGTTCTGTTATATGGGCTAGAGAACCACCACGTTTGTGGAGGCACAGGTTTCTGATACTTTCTCAGGTGCCTCCATTGCATTAACAGTACCATATTAGTACCATCATGTCACATGACTTCATGAGAGCCCATGTTGGCTGAACTCAACAGTATCAGTCTGAGGAGAAGTTTTTGAAAGGTGCAGAAAATATGACTTGGTTGAAACCTATATTGAACCTATATTGCTGCTCCTCCACATGGAGAGGAATCAGCTGAGGTGGCTCGGGCATCTGATCCGGATGCCCCCTGGACGCCTCCCTGGGGAGGTGTTCCGGGCATGTCCTACCGGGAGGAGACCCCGGGGAAGACCCAGGACTCGCTGGAGAGATTATGTCTCCGGTCTGGCCTGGGAACGCCTCGGGATCCCCCGGGAAGAGCTGGAGGAGGTTTGTGCGGACCGGGAAGTTTGGGCTTCCTTGCTCCGAATGCTGCCTCCGTGACCCGACCCCGGATAAGCGGCAGAAGAAGCTATATTGATTCACCTTACACACCTTACACCTTCTTATATTATATATATTATTCTTATATTATATTGATTCCATCCTACAAAAGCTATTTATTTATTTAGTTATCCATTATTTGAGCAAAGACACCAAAGGCATTATTGACAATTATTGTTAACCATTTTCATGAGCAATGATTTATTTTTTTTTTTTTACTGGGAGGCTATAGGCCACTGCTCATCCATTTTGAACATAAAGTTAAAGTTTAAACTGCGAAAAGACCTTGCAGTGATCCAAATGACTGATAGAAACAGTATATTAATGTCATACGCTTAAAAGCAGACTTTTTTTTTTTTCAAATCAGGTTTTAAAGCATTAAGCGTCCCTGAAACCGACATGTTTAATGAACCCTTTTCATGCATCTAATGAACAAATCTTTTACATATCCATGTATGTCACTATTTCAATCCCCTTCATGGTGTTGATCAAATGTAAATTCATCATTCATTCAATACAAATTACAGTCGGTGCTCCGCAGACATCTAAATGGGGAGTGTGGGGCCAATGGCCTTTTCCAGCATCGAGAGTGTCACGTTGACAAATTGGTGTAATAAGCAGGTACTTGATTAAAGTGATCCATACCGGCGGGAGATCAATGCTGAGTTTGATGCTTCCCGACCTGAAGAGTTCATCACTTTCAGTGACCTTTCCCTCCGATCCACTCCTCACTCCTCCCGCTTGTTTGGGCTCATCGAGCCGTCATTTTGTCACTCAGCGGAAACCCAGCAAAGAGCCGCAGGACAGCTCTCAGCTCAGTGGCGACCGAACTGTGGCAAGCTTCACAACGCACGGGTAAAATTTAAACCCATCAAACGCATCTTCTCAACTAATGCTAATCTGGCGCTGGCGCTAGTTAATCAGCTTTTCAAATTTCCATGTTGCGCTGATGACAAAAATGACAAAGAAAAATGTTTGCTTGATATTTCGGCTGCCACAAATGATTCTTTTGACTTGTCACTTTTTTTTTTGGAGTTTGTCGACTAGTCATATCATATTGTAAGTAAAATAACAACTGATCACGCGAGCATGCTAGCAGCATGAAATGCAATGGTTGTGTGCTAACTGCTGTAAAGACAATGACAATTTAGCTGAAAGAAGTTATAATAAAACCATAACTGTGCGCCATGTACAATTACATTTGACTACCACGAATGCTACCAAGAATTCAAAATGTAAACAGTGAAGTAAACCATGCTAGCTGTTAGCACTGTTAGCTCCATTAGCTTTCAATTCATGCTGCTGTGCAGGTGAAGGTGTTTGGTCACATTAGAGGAGCATCATCTTCATTTGAAGTTGTGCGGTTTACTGGGTTTGATCTCTACGGCAGAGCTTCCTCTGTGAGTGAGAGTCAGACATCTGAGGACTTAACTTTGACTGTCTTCATGGTTTCGGTGGAAAAAGAGAGAAGAGAGTTTACACTGATTTACACTGACTGAGGTATTACCAGGGTACAAACATACAAAAACTAGGAATAATAGTACTGTTTTGCTGCAATATGCTACCAATTGAAGGCACCTTTGTCTTTCCATTCTGTTTGGGGCGGGTGTTTTGTGTGAGTCCTGTGCATAAAAGGCAGACAGTGCATCGGGAGTTCTGGGACTTGAAACTCAAAAGGAAAAAAAAAAGATAGAAAAAGCCTAACTTCAAAAAATGCAGACAAAAAATGATGTGAAATATTTTACTTAACTAAAGTGAGTCATATGATAAAAAAATACTTGATATAAAAAAACATATTACATATGAAAATAAGACATAATTTTTGAGTTGGAGCATGGAATTCCTTTTTTCGGTATAGGCCAACGGCACATTTCATTCAACTGTTTTTTTTTCTTTTGTTTATACATTTTTTTTGTAGTATTCCCAATTAATTTGAATATATTACTTGCACATTACGTTTGCGCTCATGTGCACATGCTAAAACAACAGCAATACTAGTTAAACATTATTTATGTTTTTGATGATTTTATCATGATTTCATTTTTTGAACAGCTGAGCACTCTTTCAAGGACCAGGTACAGAAACCTGTGTACATGTCATCTAAGAGTTTTATATAAATATATATGCTCATCTACATTGAAACCCAGAAATGTCACCTCCTATACTCGACCTAATCTCGTTCCATTAAGTTACCATCCATTTCTGAAATTTTGATTTGAGAAGAGCATGAATTTACTTTTTTTCTACATTGAAGGAGAGTTTATTTATTTTTTATTTCTTTATTCTTTCTTCATTTCAGTGTTCATTGTTCTGTTTTCAGATTATCTCCCCTGTCAAACGAGTTTGTGCCATCTGCAGACAACACATGATATTTCTCAGGTCTTATTACTGTTGTTAATATTATTATTGTTATTAGTGATAGTATTAATGATCATGGGTCTGTCTCACCAAACAAAAATAGATTTCCATGCCGTCGTGCTAGCTTGTCTTTGCATTGATTTATAAATAGCACAAAATGACAGATTGCCGTTCAACATGCATAACAAATTGCTTTTCCATTCATTCATTGTCATCCTAGCAGCCATTATTGTGCTTGAGCAATCCCTGCTACAGTCAGCCACTAAGTCATCAATCCTGAATTGTACATTACACGCTAGATCCCATTCCACATACACCCACGCCATCGCAGCTCTAATTTCCCTGCGATGTGTCCTCAAATTTGGGCGCATGTGTGGCCCAGACTAGCACTTTTTTAATCGCCTCTGCTGTTCCTGCTCTCCACCAGTGCAGAGGTAAATCCTCGGCTGCCAACAACAGAACAGAATAAAACAATGGAGTCAGTGAGACATAGCAGGGCTAATGGATTCACCACCGCCTCTTCCACTCCTTCGCTTTTCATGTGCAAAAGTATTCATCGAGTCTTGATGGCGTCGACCATCCGTGACACTGATTCATTTAAATGCTACTGGAAAAAAAAAAGCTTCACACACCTGCAGAGCTGGTGGGAAACAATTCTGCTGGGGCGCATTGAATCAGCGTTTTTACTCACAGTGGTCCACTCCTTTATTTTGCATTTAAATGTCTTGTTGTGGGTCTGTTGTGGCTGTAGATGGTTAGTTTTAAATCTGACTTCCGTCTCCATCACACTTTGTTTCTGTTCACTTGACAGGTAAATCAAGGAAAATGTTTTCTCCTGTTTCGCCACATTGAACTTCCTACATCAACTTGAGAAAAACATCACATTGTGTTGCGTGCCAAAACAGTTGAACTTAAATAGTGAAATGGTATATACAACAATATAGTAAGTGCATTCTACAATTGCAGAATTCTCGTTCGTCAGAATGACCACTTCAACTAATACCTTTGTATTCAGGTGAAATTTAGTCAAAAGACTGAGGCATTGACCACATTGAATCGGGTATTTCTCCCTGCCCTTTTCAAAAGAAAAGCTTTGTGAAGACAGCTGTTCAGAAAAAAAAAATCTGTGTTCACATCAGATGGAAAAGGATGACATTTCAGACCTGCCAAAAGGGCTCTCACAAAAAATGGAAAGAAGGCATGGCACATGCCTATAAAAGCTCTGGAACCATGGAAGAAAAATGGCATGATGGCATCATTTCCTATGAGCTAAACATCTGTTGCAGATCGTATACTACTTGCTAGTTGCCATGGTTTTTGTGTGACTTTCAGGGTGGAATACTGTGGTTAGAGAGGTGGGGCCTTGACCATTGCGAAGACACGTTGCCAAATCTGTCCATGCCGGGACCAGGCTTCTGAAAGTTGCTATCACAGAGAAAGCGGTTTTGTGTGGACAAAACATTTTTGGTTGTGATACCTTTGGAGACAGTGATTGGAGGCTGGGGTTGCACATGGGCTGGTGGTTCTGGAAACCGGCAGATCAAGGTCAAGTGGTTGCGAGATGCGTAAGCTTCTGTTGGCTGCTTGCCAAACAAGGATTGACCAGAAGAAGAGGCACTTTAGAGCTCAGCCAGTGACAGATAGGTTTGGCAGCGATTGTGGCCATTTGGGCTTTTCGGAGGTGGAACATGACATACACAACCGATATGATTGAGGAAACATTGTCTACTACTTGTGCTTTTTTGGTTATGTTCCAGACCTGAAAAATAATAGAAGTATGAAATAATAGAATATGAATTAAATTTATACAGTGTCATCACAAAAGAAAAGAATATCTAGCTTAAAAAAATAGGCATGAACCTCCTATTGAGTTAGTATTAAAGTCCAGAAGCTTGTCCCCAAATAATGAGGTCAACTGAATATGTATTTATTTATTTAGATGTCATTTAATAGTGAATTATCTCTATGTCTATGTCTTCTGTACTGGCACGGCCAAGATTGTGTTGCCAGGATTCTCGGCCTTGAAATGTTCAAGAGTGCAGGAAGCATAATTTTCACACGTGGATGCCACCATTGTGTCCGGCTTTTGACCCCAATGACTCTCTTTGAAGATGAGGAATGTAAAAAGAGAAAGAATCACTATAAAAAATGGAATCATCATCAGGGTCAGCCAAGTAAAACAACTACCCAGGAGAGCCCTGAATCTGAAAGTGAGACTGAAAGTGTTTATGTGGTAACAGCTCTGTTAACTCAGATGTTTGTTTTTTTTAAGGTTATTTTTGTACAAAGAGATATTGAGAGCTTCTTTCTTTCCAAAGCAAGTTGTTATGTCAGTTGGTGACATGCTGTGTTGGGAGGGTAATCGGCTGGGGGCGGGGTTATGGGCAGGGGGCGGGGCTTTGGACACCCTTGTTTCGGAATCCTGCCTAAAAGCCTGTGTAGAAGTAGTGTAACCTTGGAATTATTCCCATGACTTTGATCACATTTGAGTGTGTGTTCCTCTTCTTTTCCCTCTCATTTTTCACTCGGTGAAACAGGCTGATCTAACTTTGTCCCAGACTCCCTTACTTAATCAAGCGCTTGATATCATGAAGTGGAGCGTGTTTAAAGATCATTTTGGCATAATAACAGACCAACTGAAGAACTCCATCGAAGAACCACAGCGGATGCATCATCATGTGCGAAAAACGCAGCATAGTCTCGAACTGCAACGCTTTGAATTCCTGCCAAGAGCAACTGTTTAATCTGAGGTGTCATCAAAGCAAAGCAGGGAACTGTAGAGGCCACACAATGTCTGTATCCAACTGATTCCTCCACAATGCACCCTGAGTGGAAAATAGCGCGCTGCTGTTTTCTGCTGCTCCACTAAGAACATTTCCCGTGATGATTCATGGTATCATGGTAAGCTATCACATCCCCAGCGAGCATTAAGCTCATGATAAGTATGAGGAAAATAACGCCATAATGTGGACATCTTTCAATCGAAGGAACGAAAAATGGATGCTTGAAAAGGTGTTGTTGAGCTTCAGGATGAAGTGGTGAATGATGTTTTCTATCCGTAAACATGGATTAGCTCTTTCTTAAAGAGGCACATCCCAGATTCCTCTGCCAGAGCAACACTATCGACCTCCCCAGCCATCAAACAGTGACGCTGGGCTTCTACGCCGAGGTCAGCTGGGCGTGTTAGATTTATTTATTTTTATTTTTCGTCTTTTCATGAAAACCGCCGAGACTCAAAGGGCCACCTAAAGCAGCACAGGTATTACCAAGTGAAGCATGAAGAACGCCCTGATGCTGCCACACTATTTCTGTTTATTATTAGCGTGGAACGCATGACTGCGTTGACATCTGCTGCGATGGAGAAGCCCAACTTTGTTGTTGCAAGAGAGAGAATTAGTGCATTTCGGATCATTATTCCCTGGTGCAACAACCCCGTGTCTCTGGTGCATTAAAAGTCACGAGGCTGGAACAAATGGCACAGTTCCCGCAATCATGCCAAATTAATTGGTCTCTCCTGCAAAGAAATGCAAATTTCGGAATGCTAGATTGCTTCTTAAAGGAGGACTGGGACCAAGAAAAAAATGAAACATTTCTTTGGGCCAAGTTAGAATTACCATGCCATATTGTGGTGTTCGCCGGCCCACAGATCATGCAGCCTGCTGGTAATTAAAGTCCTGTTGGTTTTTAAGCCACGTGTTTGACTGAATACTCAGGGTTACTGCAATGCAAATCTGAAAGGGCTACAAAGATTTTTTTTTTCTTTAGAACTAGGCATGCTCCGATCAGGAGTTTTTGCTGCAGATCACAGATACCGTTCAGCCAGAGTGCTGATCACCAAGTACAAGTCGATGTGAGACGTCGCTGTGTGGTGAATCTCTAGATGTCCGTGAAATATTTACATAGTGTCCATTTGGTGCGGGACTCGGAGGCAGAGAGCACTGCATTTATGAAAGTTTCCACTCCGGAGGTTTTTAAAAGTTTCAGATTCAGGTGGCTGGCGAACGCTGCACCTGACTCAAAAACGACGACAGATCCGGTCGACACCAGATAAATACTGGTCATCTAGCTAGCTATTAATTATTTCTTGGGCAATTTGTTTCGTGTTCCGAATGTCACGCACAGACCAGCGGGTGTTGCTAAACGTCAGCTGGAGTAACAGGCTGCTCTCCGTGCTCCGTCAAGTGCTGGTGCTTTAAATGCGTATTTAATTTTAACGCGCTTCCCTGCACAGTATTTTCCCGTGCATGTGCTGCAGGATGCAAACATTACATGACAGACTGAAAGAACCTTGACAGCAGACATGCTGCTGCCGAGTGAGTAGCAGGGATGGATTCACCACCAGGGGTTTAGACATTTCAAATCTGCAAATGGCTTCTCTTACTTTACTGTTATTTCCTTCCTTTTTGACTCAACAGTTACAGTGCCACTCAGCCGATATATGCTGATGTGCATTCCTTTGTATATTCTTTTATTAATTATTCATTGTTTTCAATAATTAATTTTCCACCTTATCTATTTTTTATGCCCACAGTTTATCTAAATTCTGTCACGCCCTTCTTAATTTCTTAATGAATAATTATTAAATAATAACATTGTTAATTATTAAATAATAACATGCACCATAAGTCTTGAGTTTTGTAATAATAATAACGATGATAATAATAAATACAGTTGTTGTTTTTTTTTTTGTCCTATTCATCTGTCTGATTTAGTTATTGACACGATAGCAAGCAACGTTTTATCACTACTGATGATGAATGCGTGCCACTGTGGATTTTTTTTTTTTTTTCACACCATTTCAGCATTGTTTGGTTTACACTGATGATGGCAGATTACTGAGGAATTACATGAATCTGCTCTAAACTAGCGCTCTGCCTGGGGAATATCTAACTTGAATTAATTTGAGATAAAGCTCTGTTAACACCCAAAACATGGCTGGATGTAATGGTGAGAAATACCAGGTCGACCTTCAGCCATGAGGAGGCTGAGAAACTGGGATTGTTGACACCCAAATACAAGAGTTCAATTCATTAGTTACAAATACAGGCCTCTGAAGTAATGCATTATTGAGTAGCGTTAGTTAAAATGCATGTCTCCAACTTGGCATTTGTATAGTGCAGTTGCGTTCACCTTCGTCGTGGGACCAGGAAATCTTTATCTGTTATTAACTGTTGTTAGTTATCCCCAGCATAGTCTCCCCACCTCTGTGAAGTATAACTTTGTACACTAACAGTCACATCATCTTCTTCTTTCACCATTTCCTGTCAGGCTTTGCGGCAGAAAGTCAGCCTCCTCCAACTTTCACCACCTCCATTTGTCTCCCATCCTCCCTGCTTCCTCCTATCTTATTGTCCTCCTTTATCACGTATTCATCTCCATTTCATCCTGGTACTTCTTCTTCCAACATTGTTTGTGCAACATATCTCACATAGAGGTCTCTAACCGACCAATCGCAATAGAATATTTGTCATCCTTCATTTGGATGTCCCACCAACAGTTTCGTCAACCTTTGGGGAAATAGTGTCAGAGACTATCATACTCCATTCTCTGATGTCCTGTCAGGTTCTGCACAGTTTATTTGTTATTATTTGAGGCGTTCAGAAGCCCTCTGAATCTGGCCAAACGCTCGGTATTTAGGCCTGTGGACCTCTTTTTGAAAACCAAGCAGTCCTTCACCAGCCGGACTTCAACAGACAGCGCATCCTTTTCAAGGTACGCACTAGATAAATAACAAACTTTATTCATGCTGATTCACCTTAGTATTGCGGTGTCCATTGGTTGTGAGTGACTGAGCAGTTTTACACGGACATTTCCAGCAGGTTCTCCAGAGATAAGCAGGTGCTTGAATAATGACTAATACCTCTGCATGACATTTGGAAATGGTGTTTTAAACTGCAAATAGACAGCGTACGAAAGAGGCGACACTGTGGCCTATTAATAATTCATGCTCTGCAGATGATCTGTGAATTGCAGTGGTAAACAGGCTTTTATAGATTTTCAATCAGCTATATCACATGCCTGCAATCAAAAAAGCAGGTTGAAGAGCGTGTTCCTTCAAGATCCCTTTAAAATCTTATTAAAGTGGAATGTTGTGAGCGGTGCACCATTTGGCACCAAGATGCTTTCGTTGGTGATTGATATTGTGGAAATAGGGTTTTGGCGTGACAGCCTACAGTTTCATCATATTTGTATTGTTTCCCCTCCTTCAGAAGGCAATAACAGAGAAAAATGAGTTTGTGTTTGGTGCCGCTGCACACATGTAGATGTGATGGCGGTTATTAAACACAACTGTGGTGCTTGTTTTTTCACTCTTTTCCATGAACAGTGGTGCGATTTTCAAATGGCAACTTGTGATTTTAGCCTTCCTGGCTTTTCGCTCACTAATCAGAACATGCTTTGTGTGAATTTTTCATCAGGTTATATAAGAAACCATGGCACCCCCAGAGACCCATGTCCTGGTTCTGGTGTGTTCAAAACAAGCAGTTGAAGGGAGAAAGGGGGTAAAATGAAGGGCGGAATACAAGATGAGATAGGTTTCACGAGGAGAAAAGATGGAGACTGTGATTTTGGTGGATGAGATTAAATGAGAGCAGAAGAGGATGCATGCAGTAGCAAAGCCCGTGGCGGGAGATCCTCCCATTAAGCAGTGCAGTGCTCAGCTCTCTGATCCGCAACGTGTGTTGTGATGCCAGACAAGAATACTTCAGGGCGACAACTGCTGCCACCAGAGAAACAGCTCCACTGTGACTGATATGCAAATACTGTGTACGGATAGGTGAGGAGGGAGATAAGTCAGGAGAGTTTTAAAGAAAGATGAGAGAGTGGGACCCAAAGGTCAAATGAAAGAAACACCTTTTCTAAACATTACTGTACATTGTTTTCAATGGCCGTGACCCACAAAGGAAGTGGGACGGTTCAAACTTTTTAACTATGTCACGGCGCAGAAACTTCTCTAAAGGAGTGGGATAACTAGGTATCTCTTTTGTAGACTGCGTTGGGGATTTCAGAGAAAATTGGGAGAAACCACTGAGATGCTACTTGCTGGGGCAAGTAAATATATCTCCAAATGGAATCTGGATGTTTTTTCCACAGAGGGCAAATGCGCTGCAGACTCACGACTGATCCACTGCAATTCAAACAACTTCAAAGGGTTTCTACCTGGTGGCAAGAGGCAATGCACGGAGGTGCCGGCACGTATGCACAAATGCGGGGCACTTCTCATTTTGCCGCGGAATGCTTTGTCAGTCTGGAGGACAGTAAATGGTTTAGGAGGTCAGTCAATGAAAAACAAAGTGGAATGGTTTTAAATCACGCCAAATAGGTCCTCAAAGGGCACACACAGCTTCACCAATCACGTGTCTGAACATTGTATTCAGTCGATTGTCAGTCTGAATCTGACTCAAAATTTAATTTTTTGCCATGGTCGGTGGGGAGCCCACCAACTAGGAAAGTGTTTGGAATAAAGTGCTGACAAAAAATTAATAAATAAATAATTAAAATAAAAATACATAAATAAATAAATAAAATAACAACAAGGCTGTTCACAAATTCAACAGTCTGACGGCCGAGGGGAAGAAGCTGTTCCTGTGACGGGAGGTTCTGGTCTGGATGGACCGTAGCCTCCTGCCAGAGGGAAGAGGAACAAAGTCCATGTCCAGGATGAGAAGGGTCAGCTCTGATCCCACCTGCACGTCTCTGGGTCCTGGAGACATACAAGTCCTGAAGAGGTGGCAGGCTGCGACCCATCACCTTCTCAGCAGAACGCACAATGCGCCTTAGTCTGCTCTTGTCCCTGGAGGTGGCGCTGTGCCCTGGGACTTGGAAGGCTGATGAGCTCCTTTGATACTTGATACCACTCAAACGTGGGTTAGACAGTCCAGATCATCTTCTGCTGGTGTTGAACCATTCCTGTTCAGTCATCATCAGACTGTGCAACTTTTTTTCTTGTCAAGTTAACAACATGGATGAAAAGACGTTCATTTTGGTGGTCGAGCGACAGCCAGTACTGTATGACACTTGTCACAAATATCATAAAGACAACACAAAGAAAGAAAGAGGGATGAAATTGGAAGCGATGGGACACAGAGCTAGCACGTCATACACACAGGTCGGACCGGCGAAGACCATTCACAGCGTGGGGTCTGCACTCAATCCACGAGGTACGGCGATTGACAGTTTTCGTGTGACTGAGTGGAGAACCACCGCTGCAGCTTCGCTGCGGTAACCGCTGTAGCTCCCAGTGGAAATAGGGGGTCACACACACACACGAGCACAAAGCATCCAGAGGACACGCTATAATTAGCATACTGTTCCCACAGAGCTGGTTATTGACCACTCATTGTAAGCGCCGCAGCTGGGCGGGTGGTCAGCATGTACAAACACAGGCGCTTCGCCTGACAGATATTGTGGATAACACACACGAGAATGTCACATATTTTGTACGTCTGACAGATCGTCTACGTACATTGTAAAACTCGTAACCATTGCGTCAACAATCGTCAACGAGGAGCCATGTTTAGCTTGCTATCGCCATATTATCGTCATGACAAAAAGGGTCATTTTCGAAATATTGTGGTCATTGTTGAAGAAAACAACACTGCGCTGATGCACAGTCATTGTTGATTTTTTGAATTGTGGGAGCTCGGCAACAGTCGATGCAGGGTCGATGCCTTCAGTGGATACGAGGGGCTACAGTCACTGCATACAAAAAGGATATGGCAACAACCACCCAAGTTTTTAAATGTGTAGAGATGCTTTTGATTGATTGTTGAACCTGACATTGGCAGATCATGGAACGTATCAAAACATGAACTCTCATCTTTATATGACCTGACAGTAGAGAGCACTCATTCTGCAAACTGTTATAAGAGTTGTCACAGTTTCAATCCCGTGTTTCTGGTTCATCTATGAAACCACTGCAGAGCCAGACTCTAGTTATATACAGTACAGAGCTCCTGGCTTTGTCTCAAGATTCCATTTCATCTTGTCTCAAGTGACGTTTTTAGTACTTAGTGTCTTTTTTTTCTCTTTAGGTCATGACCCAGAAATGTTTTTGAACTGGTGGCAGAGCACAGAGAATGCCGCCAACGCCATTAAATGACCTCCAATATGGAGGCAAAGGCTTGAGAATGATGGACTATTAATGCCATTTACCCTGGCAGAGTTCAATGGGGTCGCTTAAAAATTCCAGAGCAGCTAAGCCAGTAGCAGCATTGAAAACTGTCCAGAATAACTTTCATTTCTTGGGGACCTGTGATGACTGACGTCCCATTTTCACCAAAGTGGCAGAAAGGAGCAGCCCCCTCATCAAAATGTAAATGAATGCCAAACACTGAAGCAGCACATTACCAAGGTTTTAGAGAGAAGGACAAGAGTGATCCGCCATACCTCCATAAGTTCAAGTGATAAAGACAAAATAAACAAACTATTAGGCCATGAAAGTATCTTTTAGAGGGCCGGCGAGATGGATCATTCTAGTCAGTTTGTTTTATGGTTCTTTTGAGAAGGTCTTCGCGAGGGCTGTTCCTGAAGCTTCAGCCCTTTGGCTGTAACTGTACCGTTAAAGTGTATCCTCACAGTAAAGTTTTGATTGTACTTGGTGAAAAATCACAGCTCCCCTCATCTGTCCCTTCAATACACTTAAAACCTCTTAACTGTCTGAGCAGAGATATAGAAGCGACTGAGAGAGTGGATGGAGAAAATGCATTCTCCTTTCTTAAAATACATCAGGCTTCTCGGCAGTAAGATTAAGCATCTTTGACAGCTGGGCTCCATTACCCAATATTGAGCTTTGGGCATGGAGCACGGGTATATAAGTCATCCTGGGAGGTGTGAGAGTGCCAGTTTGACTTTTTTGTAGGGTCGATTTGAATTATCTGTGCGGCCGGAAAACCATTGATATCATAGTATTTGGGATCATTCAAACCTGTGTTTCATTCCTTTCATCCCAACAATAACAATTTGGAATTTGTTTCATCCAGAAACACTGCTTTATGTGAAGTTAGCAATTGATTTACCATCTACTTACACAAATCATTTGCAAAAGAGTGGAAACTTTCTGTCCATGACATTCACCCTCTTTACACCTGTTTTTACCTGAGTAGACTGCAACCTTGAAATATGCAGGAATAAACTAAACAGAAATAAACACATGAAAATGCATTGAGGTGAATGAGGTAAATAAGTGATATATGTCAAGCTGATCTCTTGGGAGGGTCGGGGGAGCTCTCTTCACTGACTTGCTCTGGATGTCAGTTGCTATTTGTAATATCCTCCTTAGCGACGGCTGCTCGACACAATGTTGGACTCAGTCCACTTTCAAATAGTCGGAATTTGATGGAAGTGAGAGTGTGTTGTCAAATATGGCTTCAAAATTGTGTATATCATGACGTTTTTATTATATATATATATATATATATATATATATATATATATATATATATATATATATATACACAGCACTCTTTCTGTCCTTCCTCCCCCTGGAGAAAATAACATTGACAGGCACAATCACTTCATTACGGCTTGTCAAATATCTCTTGATGGCCTCAGGCAGCTCTCCTTGTGTTTTATTCTGCCGACTAATGAATATCATGTCCATGGTGCCCGCTGTGTACAAAATTGTGTATATCATGACGTTTTTATTATATATATATATATATATATATATATATATATATATATATATATATATATATATATATATATATATACACAGCACTCTTTCTGTCCTTCCTCCCCCTGGAGAAAATAACATTGACAGGCACAATCACTTCATTACGGCTTGTCAAATATCTCTTGATGGCCTCAGGCAGCTCTCCTTGTGTTTTATTCTGCCGACTAATGAATATCATGTCCATGGCGCCCGCTGTGTCTGTTACACGACAGCTTTGTTGCGGCTAATGAAGTTGGCCTTATCCGTCTGGGTACCTCGCAACCATCAAAAACCTTCTTGTCTTGAGTCAACCTTGTGAAATTGCAGCCGACGTGTTCCAGAAGAACAGTCCAGATACCAAAAGCCGAGAAGAAAGACAGTTGTATTTTATCTGCTGGTATGTTTCTTTTAGATGGCAGCCGGCAACGATTCATTGAATCATTGACTTTAGTAGATCAATAATGCGGCTTGCTAAATGTAGACAGCAACAGTGGGGATGGCAGTGTGCTGAGTCTCACTTCACTAGTTATCACTCTTCCCTCCACTACCTCCACATCACACTCCTTGCTCTTCTCTTCCTTTTAATCCCCGCCCACACTGCTGAGAGAAGCAAAGGGTGGTTGTAAAAGAGGCAAGAACCTTCGTTCTGTTGCATCATCGACACCCTTCAGATTGAAATTCATGTATTCAGCCCACCTCCCCGGAGAAAATGTTTACTCGTTGAATGATTCGTGATCAGCCACTGGGGGTGTGGGGAGGTGGGGGGGTCATGTGGATGGATAAGCTGATGAAAAGAGGGGAGAAGGCTCTGTAATTGTTGGCCGTCCTGTTTAGTCATGGTCCTGGTAATCTCTGGTGACCTTGGCGGCCGACTCGCCCGCTGGATTTTCGCAGTGCAGCAATGATAGGGAGGTCCAGAGCAGGGCTATACCTGTACATGTCAGAGTGCTTCAACGACTGCATGTTTCATGGAGGGATCTACTGTAAGGGCTGAATTGAGGTGATGACTAACAGAAATGATAAGATGCCTCAGTTTTCACTGCTAAGTTGTCGTACAGCCAGTCTCTGTCTCTCAACTGTATTTTCAATTGTTGATTCGTGCTCCGTTTGTTTGTCAAAATTGAAAGCGCAGTGGGTCACTTATGAAAAATGAACGGTTCTCAGTTACGTGGGGCCATGCCTCATACCTTACCAGTTCCCAGCAGAGTGTTTCCCAGCAGAAATATTTTTTTTATTTCAACAACATAATACTTCAATTGAATGATGCCAATAGTGCATTTAACAAGTTAAAATCATTGGCATGAGTCAACATATCTGTCGCTGCATGCTACCTGCAACCTGTTGTCATTTGTACAGCTGCACAACCAATCATGTTGTGGTGCCTTTGTTTTGGTTGTTCACCTGTCCAGGAGGGGAGCTTCCACTTATACACCAAGACAAACCCAACATTTATAAAAGTACTACTGATGTTTTGATGCATTCTATCGTGTTTCTGGTCTGATACTTGTTGCACTTTTCTCTGTGCTGATCAGACTTTTAGCTAGGAGGGCGTCTGGGCGTTTGCAAAACATGAAAAAATGGACGTCCGATTTACTACCGTAGCTTGGCCAACAGATTACATTGGTATATGGCGGAATCTGGTGGCCAACCTATGGTTGCGAATCAGGCGTCCATTTGTTCATGTTTTGCAGACGCCCTCCTAGCTAAAAGCCTGGTTCGAATTCTGTCTTGCTCTTCTTTGGCTGCTTTGGCATTTACGATATTTGTTGTCAACGCCGGCTTCTTTCCAGACCCATGCTTAACAGTTTACAGTTGTTGAGTTTAAGTGACAGAAACACACCTCTTCACTGACCAGGCTGTGATTGGGTAACATTTTCCAGAACAGGTTTGCACGGTGGAGGCTTTTCAAAGCTTGATCAGATGCTTAATTTTTTAATTTTTTTTTCATCAATAACGGAAAAACAACCAACTGCAACTTTAAGTCTCTTGTTTTGATAAAGTGCCACAACATTAGCACCTAACTTCCATGGCCATTAATACCATGTGCACACTTTGTGTATGTGATAGAGGGGGAAAGGTGAGCTGTGGCAGAGGTGATAACAACAAGATTGTTATCAGTAGTAAGGGAAAAAAATCATTTTCCAATGTGACAAATAAGGTTTTGTGTTCTGTTTTCTGTTTGGTCTTCAACTCAATCTGGATCGTCTGTCTTGGTCTTTACTTGATCTTGGGTTTTCACGACTCAAACTCATCTTTCCCCCCAAACTAAGAAAGTTGAGAAAAGTGATATTCACAAATGAAATGACCTGATGGGTTGAAACATGGTTTGCCAGTCATGTAAAATTGAAGCCCCGAAAAGTCACCTGATTCTGCTGTGCATTCAAAAGTATCGTCAAACTGTTGTGTTAGAATTAGCTGTGACAGGTAGTTGAAGACATTGAGAATAAATTCATGGATCAGTTACCTTAAAAAAAGCAGCTATATTACAAATGCTGGAGTTAAGTAAGCACAAATATGGTTGACATATAAACAGAGTAAAGGAGCACTTTTAAGGAGACAAAACGCACTGAAAATATAAGAATGTGGTCATTTCATTTGCGACATTGTTATGAAGATGTAATTACATATTTTCTCACATGTGCTTCTATAGTTCATTATCATGAGATAATTTTCTGTTTTGCACACGCTTCTTCCCATTGGTGTTGTCTGAGTTACATATTAAAAGACGCATCCTCACTAGCACAGAAGGCTGAACTGTGTTGCAGTTGCAATCCAGCAAAGCACAGCGAGCTATTGATGGGTTAACAGCGCCGCTGTTGAAATCAATACAGCGGAGCAGCAACCTCAGCTTTTGATCAATATGGCAGCCACTGCTTCTCATCCAGTGCAGCTCCTGCGCAGATACTACAGCTGAAGTTGTTTCACTCAGACTTGGAGCCCTTTTGGCATTTCTAAACCAGCCTCAAATGGGAAATGGAAGAAGCTGCGCGGGTCCAGACAAGTGAACTTTCGCTATCTACCTATCTTTTCAAAGAGGAAGGTCTGTTTTACAATGAGAGCTGGTGTTGCAGTGATGTGTGCCGTGAGGGATGTTCTGGGCTTGAAGGTTTTCAAACATCAGACTATGAAGACCTGAGTGTGATGGTGTAGTTTTCCAAGTTTTGACAAAGTTGTATGAAATTACAATTGAGATTTTCATGCGTCCAGTAAGATTTTAAATGGGATTTCATTTCAATGTTTTCCATTTTTTCTGTCTAGTTTTTGGTCCCACTCATGGAGCACTCCCTCCATCATACTTACATTTTACATAGTCCAGTTGTCAATGTTGTGGCAGACATGTAGAGACAAATTCACTTTGACTCTACATGGTTTGTGTAGAATCAATGCGGCTCATTCAATAGTAGATTTGCTCTCCTCCATAGAGTCTTCTTCCACTGGCAATGCACGAGGCAATGCAGACACTTTAAGAGCATTAATAGAAGCAAATATCAGTCACCAGGGTTTTTGACACTCAACCAACACAGATGTGTAGATGACTAACACAAGTGAGACGTTTTGAAACAACTGTGCCACTGAGAGGAGAGTCTCCTGATATTACACTTCCAATCTTGTTTCTGTGGAGGAGAGCAGGTCTGCAAATCAAACATTGACTCCTTCATTCTGTAAATGTAGAACGGCGAGTGAGTCATTTATTGTGCTACTCAGCCTTCAGAGACGCAGCGAGTGATCAAGCATTGGCTGGTTTTCATGAATGCAGCAGTCACTTAAGGTTCAAGTTCTGCAGCATCGACTGGTGATTTTTCTTCTTTCTTTCCTTCAAATTCAGCTCATTTATTACTTTTGTAATTCATTTTCTTTGTGTCTTTACTACTGTAGACTAATTCTTTAGTGTCTCAGAAATTACTGGTTGCCAGTAATTCTGAAAAAATAAATAAATAAATAAATAAATAAATAAATAAATAAATATATATATATATATATATATATATATATATATATATATATATATATATATATATATATATATATATATATATATATATATATATGGTGTATATAGTATATATTTAGTAAGCATAAATCGAACTAAGCAAATATTTAAGTCAGACAATTGGGATTCAAACTAGCATATAAGCAGGGTGTATTTATAATAATAATAATAACAACAACAACAATAATAATAATAATAATAATATAATAATAATAATAATAATAATTATTATTATTATTATTATTGTTGTTGTTGTTGTTGTTGTTGTTATTGTTATTATTATTATTATTATTATTATTAGTAGTAGTAGTAGTAGTAGTAGTAGTAGTAGTAGTAGTAGTAGTAGTAGTAGTAGTAGTATTTTATCTTCAAAAAGCTCAATCCAAATATTATCTTTCACCAACATACATTCCTGATTTGATTTACTTCCATCTTGGTCTTGCTTTTCTTCTTCTTTATATCCATCTGAAATGTTATGCTTGTTTGTTTGATGTCAATAAAAAATGTCAATAATTATACTGCCTATATTTGTATATATTAGAGATGATACTTCTACTTTCGATACTGAATAATGTTGAAAACAATTAAAAAATATAGAGAATACTCCATATCAAACTGCATTTATTTTATTTTATTTTCTGCCATATCAGCGTTCTGCCACCACGTGGAAGCCGACACTGCACAGAGGCAGTTTTCATTCATGATTTGGGGCTTTAAATATTTGTTTATGCATGAAAGTCATCAAAGTTATCAATGGTATTGGTCATTCTTTCAGGTGACATGCTTCTCTACATCTGTGGAAGCAATGTTGAAATTTTCTCATTTGTATTGTTATATTGATCCATGAATCATTTTTTCTATTTTGTTTAGATTGTCTTTTAGGTCTTCATGACTCACTCAAACTATTGAAAAGTCAAGGAGACATAGCAAAACCTGTCTGGATTTCTACTTGTTAAATATATAGAACGATTCAATATAAATATCTTCCTGTGGTCACAGTTACTCGCCTGTTAAGGATGGTGAATAGTTATCACGGAAGAGCCTCCCAAAACTCATTCTGCAGACAAAATGAGTCGCACAAGTGGGGAATAGTGGTATTTAGGCCATTAAGACTTTCATGTAGGGAGCTAATTAAATAAGAAATGAGCACAAGCTGGTCAGTTCAAGCTTACGTAACCAGGCCTGCATTCTTAAAAACCCTCGTCCACATAAAGCAAGTTCCCGCTTTATGTTTATAGCAAACTCCCTCAACCCATAAACTGCGCTGTCCTCTTTTTTCCGGCCAACTGGCTGATAGCAAGCGCCTCATTTTCCCGATTCCAAATAAGCCGACCTATTCTGCTCCAATTAAAAGCTTACTCGGAATTCCATTGCCATGCAAGCAGTCTTCGCTCACAAACGCTAGCCAGGGTTCAGACAAGGGCGGGCGGGCTGTTTGCGTTATTAAAGAAATACATCTACGTGCGGTGTCATAACAGCCGAAAGATAATTCTAACTGAATCCACAGCACCTTGAGGAGAGAAAGGAATGCCAGATGAGGAGGCTGCAAAAAGCAGAGGAAATAAAAATGGAGCCCGGCCATGGATTTGCATATTCATAATTAATTAAACTGGGGTTCTGTGGTTTCGATGGATGGGCGTCTCGGGAAGAACTGTGGAGCGCTACTGATGAAGAGGTGATCCTTCCTACGTGGGATGAAATTAACGTGTGATTGAACTTGTCGATGCTTGCTGACAGAAATATTGGATAGAATGTTTCTGCTCGCGTGGAGTGTGTGTGCGGAAAAAAAATGGAACGCAACGTAGCTGCCGTGTTCTATGCTCCGTCTATTCCCCCTGGATTTGTAATTGTTCCTAAACCAGCCGTTAAAAGCCACAGCTTTAATGCCGCAGGAATGAATTGCAGACACTGCAAAACAGAAAAAATCATTGCCCAATGTTCAGTGTTGGAAAAACGTAATCTAAATTTACATACGCTCTATTATGCCAAACTCTGGCATGGGAATACGTTCCACCTCTGACGATACATATTTGAGTGCATGACTAATGTTCAAATGATCTGTTCTGCGTCGAGAGTCGACCTGTTGGCAACTTCATAATTGTGGATCTAATGGAGCAGGTACCAGAAACTTGTGACTCACCATATTTTGGATGCGGCTAAAAGTGCTGTCCACATGTGTAAACAAAGAGGAGCCAAGGAGAAAAGAGAATGAGCACATGAGCAAACAAACCTACTATTGTCTCTGACTGAATTTCACCTACAAAGCCTGTCGATGTCATGACCTTCAAAACGTAGTGTTTTCATGAGTAGCCACGCAGATGACATCGCTCAATGTGGGGTTTCCAAGTCAGGAAGTGGGTGAATCCTCACCAACCCGTGATCTAAGATGGATTCCTAGAACATAAACAAGAACTTGACGTTTTGAATCAATGACATACTTCAAAACACATTCAGTGAATTTATGTGTCCTCTTCATCCTGCGTGTTTTCTATTTGCAAAATTGAGCGTATTTGTCAAGAACATGGCACCGGTGAGAATAGCTTTCGAGGACGATTATCTTTTCCAGTTTCAATAATGCACTGAACTCAGCTGTGACTTCATTCCAATTTCCCTTCTTCTATGGTAACTGGAACGCAGCAATAATCTGGGAAATTCCTCAGTATCGATACAGGTCAAAGCAAATTCAGTGAAATATGGGAATGTCAACTTACATACACTTGTATGTAAGTTAGCTTACATACAAGTGTATGGTTAGCTTACATACACTTGTATGTAAGCTAACCACAGAGAAGGCTTATGTTAAAGCCGTCTATAATTTAAAAACATGCTGTGATCAGATTCTACTACTTTTCCTTATCAAAGAATAACAGACTGTTCGATAAATATGTATTGTTTGGTCCTTGACTTGGTCTGTGTCTGAAACAGATTGCCTGGTGGAGAACAAGAGTTCTACATTTTAAGTGTTCGTAAGAGCGCTCAGTCCGCTGCGTCTTCACAAGACAAAGGTTTGAAAATGGATTACACCAGGTATTTGTCAAGGAAAATGTTTTCAGGGAAATATACGTGTCTTGCATACCAGCACTGAGATTGTTGTTAAGTTTCTTAAGCAGTCCAACTTTCCTGTGGAAAGACAACAAACAATGGTGGCATTTGTAGCCTGACTTAGCTGTGACCAAACTCAAGCTCCATAACTCGTCCAGAGTGAACAAACCGTCCTGGCAGGATAATATTGGGGTACAGCCAATTTGCAGGTTTGCAGCAGAGAGACAAGTGGACACATGCAGTACAAAGTTCACCAGTTCAACAAAGTGCACAGTGTAAACGTACACAGTAAGTTAATAGTGACAATTCCTTTTATAGTGGGAGAGCTAGTGGGCATAAAAACTCCACACAGTTAGTGCCCAAGGTTGTGGCAAGTTATGAGACTTGTATGGCCCATGGCAACGTGCCGCCCACAGATGACAGGGACCAACTAAGGTTCTATAAATAAGTGCTATGAATGTACAGGTAAATTTTTTGTCATTTTTTTATTGAACTTTTCCCTTTTTTTAAGATATATAAGGACAGAAATATCACAAATACACAAACAATATCCAAATAAACAAATTACAATAATATAAATCCTTCCAATAAGAAGAAAAAAATTAAGTTTTATTGTGAACTTACGTACACAGGAAAATATTGTTTTATGAGTTTCATGGAATTAGATTCTGTTGAATAAAATGAAACCAAATCAAGTTAACGTTTGAGTGAAGGCCTGTCCACAATGAATTTGCATTTTACATAGGAAAATGGAAAGAAAAAATGCCATTTCTCTATGTGGTTTAGGTTATTAAGATGTTTTAGGAAAGGGTCACATGTTCTGTGAAAATATCTAAGAGAGCCATTTGAGTTCAAATCTTCTCCAGTTTTTCATGATTAAGATTTCCGCTGAAATAATGTTAAACATCTGGCAAGAAGTGAAAGCAAGACACATAATTCCAATGGGCTCTTGAAGACTTCCCCTTTAACCCCATCAATACTATCCATACAGTACCACCCCTGCTGTATATCCTGAAAGAGCATGCTGCGCCGTACATAAGACATTTTGGATGAGTCCATCGCTTTGTCCAGGACCATGATTCAAAACACACTGCTGCTGGAGCATGTATGGCATGTATGGCAAGGCTAATCACACTCTGGAGATGTCTCAAAACACAACCGAAGTTGGTGAGAGACCAGCTTTCACTGGTCACTCTGGGCTTTGTGTATGAAGAGAAAGTGCCACCTTCAGTTCACACCTCATAGCACAATGAGTAGGGGGGGTTTACATTATTCAAAGGCTCTCCCTCAAGAACAGCGGGGTCACAGCGGCTAGAACTGTGCTGGAATTCTGCTGGAAGTTGGCTGGAACTATGCTGGGAGTCGGGTGGGACTGTGCTGGAACTGTGCTTGGAGGGGAACAATTGAACTGCTACTACTGTATGTGTCTTTGGTGAAAGAGTAGTATCTTATTTGCTCATTTTCTACCTGGTTTACAGGTTATCACCTGTATAGTGCTACTGTAGGAAATGGGTACAAGCCTCCGATTGGGCTAGGGTGGGAGTCCAACACCTTTTTGTGCCCAAAGAAACAAGGTCAACTGTCTTACTGGATTACACCTAACAACAAGGTTATTCCATCATTGGAGTTTCTTCTCCCATGACGGTGCATGCAAGATGGCAATCGTCAGACTAAAACGAAATCGTGTGGAGATTGAGGCAGCGATGTCACACATGGGTGGCGCCACAGAGTTCCAGCCTTAACCGAATGAGAATCTGTGGGATACGCTGGGATTGGACATTGGCCAAAGGCAACAGCGAATGCACGCCGTGATCAAAGATGAAGGCGGTCAAATGGAATATTAGCTTATTCAGATGTTCAACAGTATTCACGTGTGGTACCTTTAAAGTAGGCAATGATCAGTAGAATGCCAGCAGCCCAGAACGAGAGTAGCGTGCACCTCCCATTAGAGGAAATAAGTGTCAAAGACGAGAATGAAACCGACCCGCTCTACACTGATTACCAACCTGCCCCTCAATGTAATTCAATTACAAACAAGATAATATGATGTGCTGCACTCATTCCGAGTGACAGACAGTGACACGGAGCAGGTGAAAGACGGCTGCCGGTGACACTTCCTGAGCACAACTGCTCCACATTCCTACACAGGTTGCTGTGTCTTGAGTTTGAGCTTTTTTAATGATAGTCATCAAGTCAGGGGTCAAACTTGGACGAATTCTTAAACTGAGGTGAAAATATATCAGTGTGAAAAATGCACATGAACCAAGCCATTTCATTTATTCATATTTTTTCCAGGGGTGGGATTCGATAAAAATAAATAAATAAATAAATAGAATTAATTAGAGAATTTGTGATGAATTAATCTCAATCAATCGCAGTTTAATGGTATAAGAATATTTGCCACAAGAAGCCACATTTTTCAATTTGAATGAATTTGGTATATTACTAAAAAAATGATGGACCCATACATGCATTTAAACAACAAAATTATTTGAAAAATGTATTATTGTTTTTTTTTTATTTTTATTTTACATCAGTTTTACAATAGCACAATAAATCACGATAGTGGCTACATTCAAGTTTTTATATAACCTTATTTAAAGTAAAGCTCTTTTAATGTCTTGATATGTCATAAGAATTTCAAGTCCATTCAGAGTAGTGGAAACCCTGGTCATTGTGGAGCGAAAAACATCCCTGAACAAAAGCAAACAGATGCTTTTTTTCAGGGATTCCTCCATGTTTGTTGCTGTTGTTCTCATCCTAGCTGCCACGTGTCTTGTGCATCAGTGTGATCAGTGGACCAGGAACTCCTGCACTTCCCTGTTGTCTGGAGAGCAAAGTTTTAAATTAAATACCAAATGAATAGGGAAATTTAGCAGTCAGAAGAAAAAAGGTCACAGTATGACAGCTGCCACCGGCAGCCATAGGCACGTGCTGGCTTCTTGCTTTGTTGCCATCGTATTAGTTCACAGACTGCCTGAGCACAGGTTGATATGACAAGGCTCCGTCCATCTGGCTGCGCTCTATTTTTTCACAAGTGCTCATTTTGCTGGGGCACCGGAGCACGACGCCCAAATGGTGTGTCGGTGTCTGTAGTGGACTGGCGAGAGTCTGAGTCACTGGCTTAGCACATCCCACATCTCCATGATACAGCACAGAAGAAAGGCTGACAGGGTTGCCAGCGGAGGCAGAGCGGATTGCGCGGCCTTCTCTGCATGTGTGTAATTCCAAAGTGTATTTTGTACCTGTGTGGGCGGACTAAGAGTGTGTGTGTGTGTGTGTGTGTGTGTGTGTTACCCACGCTCTGTTCTTATGTGTGCAGTCATGTCTGCAATGCAGCATTTCTTTTCCTACTATTGTTTATGTTGTGTCTCGATGGCTCCCAAGGTTGTTTGTTAGATGAGAGGATTACTGGCAGCACAGGGAACAGAAGGATGCTTTTCTGATTATATAGTGCTCTCACTGGAGGAGACACCACAGCCATAAGAGGATCTGTTCTACATCTGCTTCCTGTCAAACCTTTCACTGAAGTAGACACAGACTACTAGTGTATGTCTCCGTTTCACTGCTCAACCAGACTCACTATGTTGTCTGGCAGACAATATCACCTATTGGAAGTCAGCGATGAGGGTTTTGCTGAAATGATATAATTCGATACGGCGCTGTCAATTTCACTCTGGCAGAGTGGCAGGCAGTGATGGATTTCACCGCGCTAATTTGACATGATTGCTATTGGACACGCTTGTGTACACTTACGATGACGATTTGCCAAGTTTTGGTTTGAAGCCAATGCCAAAAAATGTGATTGAAATCAAACACATTTTGTGTCACTGATTTCCTCTAGGGTTTTCATGGTAATAAAACTGCGAAAATAGATTTTAAGAATGGTTCAGAAATGGTTAGAGTGTTTTTTTTTTTTTTTGATGCTCTGTTGTTCCGTAAGGGTTCAAGCATCAAGCTGCAAAAACTATATAAGTTACAGTTATTTATCCACATTCACTACACAAATTCACTTCAATAAATGTAAGAACATGAGAAGAATGTGGGAGGCTGTTGTTACGAAGTCATGAGAAAGAAACTCCTCGGACCGAAGTGTGCACTGTCACAGTGCTTTTCTAATTTTTAATGTGTCAATCTGACCCCAGTCTTTTTCTTTGTCTCACTAGTAAAATTTTGAGACATTCTGGGGTCTCTTTGTGATTTTTATATTTCCTCATCTTAATATAAATCTCCATCGATTTTCATCTACACCCTTATGCCTTCATCTTCTCTTACACCACCATCTTTAAGTCTTTACTTACTCAAGCCGGGTTTGTACTTTCAGTTTCCTTCATGGTAAATATAAAAAGAATTGAAAGTGAAGGAACTGTAATTACAGATAAGATCAGGAAATCTTCCAAAAGATAAAGGGAAATTGAATTTGGAGGAAATACTTGGAATTGTTGATTTGTATCTGCGAGCGCAGGCATGTAGATGAGAAGGAGACGGATGACTGATGCCAGTGTGTGTTTCCATTTCTTCTTTATTCCCCAAAAGGCTTGGCATTGTTAATATTGATGGGGTCCAGCTAGCAGTGCTTTCCATGTGTCAACACTCTGCCTATGAATTGAATGAGAAATGGCAGACGTTCATGCAAACCTCATCCAGTCACAAAAACTGAATCGACTGGTGGAACTTTGCCGAGATTTCTGGCAATGTTTACCTTGCAACATGCCTTTTATTTATGTTTTTAAACTCCCAAACACCTATGGGCATTTGCATATAAATGACAGCTGCCGACGGATATCAGGGTTGTGAGGACGACGGGGTAACAGACAAACGACAAATGAAGGTGTCAGGGGAGTAAAGTGCAGAAGAGACAGTTGCAGATAGCTGTTTTATCTCTTCGTGACGAATGACGGCTGAGCTGGGTAGTAAATGCCATGGTCATAGAATTAGGTGCGAAACAAAAGTGTCAGAAAATGTCATAAAAATAGCCTTATATTAAATCATCCGAACATTGTTATGGAAATGTTCCATTATGTATTAGTTGAACAGCACACTGTCTTCTCATTACAAATAGATTCTTGGTTTATCCTCTTTTAGAATGTGATGTTAGTTCACATCCAGATTTAGAATCTGTATCTTGCTAAGTCATCGGAGTCCTGAGCGGTTCACTTGTCCGTTATTTAACTGCTAGCTTTGTCAGTGTTCCCAGGTAATGCCAACGCTGTCCAAAGCGTTTTGTCATCCCATTTAAGTGAAAAAAGGAGGCGTCACCACTGAAAGATGTCATTTTACGTAGTTTTATCACAGGCACAATGATTCACAGCGTTGTGCCTCCAGTAAGTTTTTATTTGTCGGGCACCATAAGGTGTTTTTTGCTTGGAAAGTGCTCCTTTTTTCCTCAGAGGAAGTGAGTACTAAGACATAGAAGGACACTCATAGTCATACTGTCAATATTAATAATGGCATTGGCATGTTAGATATTGCATGCAATTATGAATTCGTAGTGGAGCAGTGATTTAGCTATAGCATTGAAGGGTGTGGAGACTGTGGAAGCACAGGTAAGTTCTCAAACTGGTTCGTGAAATACAGTACATATCACCCCATTAATACTTTTTTAACATAAACAATTTCATCAGGAGACGAGCTGTAATACATTCGGGGGAGAGACAAAAGGTAGGAGGTGAAGCTCAGTCAATCCAAACTCGTATTTCATAAGTTCCACAGTCCTACAATGGTTTTTAAGTGGTTGCGGTTGCTGCACTAAAACACCCCGCTAGTGCACATAAGTGGGTTATTTTCCACCTGTGCGGTCAAGAGCTGTGTCTTAGGTTTGCATCTCTGAAGCCATTTTATTTGTTCTTTATGCTTAGTAAGAGGAGAGACATTAAGAGGGAGAATAGTCATGTCATATTACAACTTAACATTGTTGTGTTTTGACACCACTCGTTGGTTTTTCCATGTCAAGTTTAAATTTTAACCAATATCAAATGGATTTTGTGGATACTGTAGCTTGCTAGTAGAAGTACTACCAGCTGATGAAATAAGTGAGTGTGCCACCCTGCTATAACATAATTATTATGCTTTCATTAAAGACCATTTTAACCAAGTGGGAGAGGGAGAACTTTTTTTTTTTTTTTGGTGGTTTGCCCTCATCGCAAGATCATAAAACGTATTCATACAGCTTACATTATACATGCATTTATGCAGGTGTGCAGCGTTTTTTTTTTTTTTTTTTTAAGAAGCGTTAAATGTTTCAAAATTTGGGAAAAATACAGTGAAGAATAAACAATAACATAGCATTTTGTGAATGTTTTGCTGAGTAGTTAACATGACATATTTCTGGTCAAAGTATTTATGAACTATCCGGGTTCCAACTTGTGACCCGCCACCACCAGTGTTCAACTATGCTCGTTCCCATGCCCTTGCCAAGTTGTGACCAAGACCATGAGGGGGGTGAAACCAAAGCCAATCTGACAGAGAATAGAGAAGCACAAGTCTTTTAGTCATATTGACTCATTTATCTCATACTGCAAAAGGAATAGAAGAATAGAATTTTTCAAAATTCCAATTTAAATTCAAGAACACAAATGTTTGGGACCGTCCTGTAGTTTGTTCTGTATTCAGTTTGGTCTCAGTCTTGGTCTCAGACTCAGTCATAGGTTGGATAGTTTCAACTCTAACACTCCTAGTGGGTGAGAATCTGCAATACACCTTACTTTTTTTTTTTTTTTTTTTAGAAAAGCCTTTCCCAGACTGAGCAGTCAATTCTCCACTTACATGCCGAGTGTGCCGTTTAGCAAGATGACTGGTCTCTCCTCAATTGGTTCAAGGTAATTTGGTTTTACGGCAGTGGTGAAAGTGTTGTGATCATGAAGAGAATATGTACTGACTCACTGCAACTCTTCACCTTCGCTGTGGAAATTGAACACAGTCTCCCAACAGCACAGAATCCCTCCAATAACTCCTGATAGAAAACTTCAGCTGAAGTGAGTGGACTGTGCAGATAGAACCGGAGAGTGTGATATGAGAGGAATAGCTAAGGGAGTAAAAACAGAAGTGCCGGCTGGATTAATGCAATAGCAGGAGGGTCTGGGAAATAACTACATTTTTTTTATGTTTTTGACATGGCGTCTTCACTCCCTAGTACTTTTGTGCATAATGTTCTCATCTACCTGCTTCAGCAGGAGCCCTCAAACCACTACCATGCACTGCGTGCATTACAAGTGGCTTCTTTACTTTCATTTTCATGCAAATATGCATAACATTGTCATTAACATTACTATTTACAATGCTATACTTTTTTTCCTTTTTGTTTTGAGATGTAGGTCACACTCAGTTCTGCCAGCACCACATTGGTGGCGTATGGTCAAAGAGGAGTTTGCTATACATTGACACAATGCAGAATGATCCCTCATCATTTACTACATTATGTGAAACAAGTCGGACTTGTACCACTAGAAAACTCTCTTGAGGGGCTGCAGTATCCTCCCCTCACCCCAGTATAGTGGTGAGTACAATTCAATATGTTCTGGTCTGTTTCCCAAAGGGTTTAAAGCGCTTTCAACCTGGACGGTTTTCTCAGTGGACTTCACTAAGCTCTTGCTTTGTTGTCTTCCTGAAGAATCCTTCGAAGAATTCTTTATTCATTGTTTTCAAATTAGCCCAGAGAGTGCTGTGTGTGGTTTATAGTTTAACGTTCAGCCACATAACTGCGACATACATATTCACTCAAGCCTATTCATTCGAGTGACACTCGGGCTTTTAAGTGTAAAATGGCAGCGAAACATGTTGTAGGAGGGGTAGACGAAGACCCACATTGACCTGAATCACTCCGCATACCATTACCCTGCAACAGACCTGTAAATGGATTTATGAGCCGTCACTATGTTTCCACCAGATTCCCCCGTGACAGTAAACTGGAGCAGACGCACTGAACACATGACACAACATTTCCTTGGCTTTATGAAGCACTTGTTTCATCCAGATATGCATAATGCTCATATCTTAGCCATTGCGAAGCCTTGACAGCACCCCCAATTCCCTTTATGGGGTATGCATCTTTGAAACACCCTGCAGCTCTGAGCGGGCGCCCTGTTGACGAATAAATCACTTTTTCAATCAGATCGCAGGTAGTTTAATGAGACAATTTTTCATAAGGTTAAAATTTGCTACTTGATAAGGAACTATAAATCTCCCGCGTATGAAATGAAGCTGGTAGATATACACGTCAAGAAGGTTTAAAATAGCATAGAGCAACACAGTCATTATTCTGCATGAATATTCTTTGGACGAAGTTTTGCTACATTATGGGATTTATAATGTAAATAGTGGGAGTGTTCTATACCACTGACAGTCTGCATTGAAACATTGAGAACATTTTGTGGCTCCCTGAATTTGCAACAGAAGCACTTACTCAATATGTTAAGTATACTTGGGTCACATCACCAATCATTGCTATGTTATTTTATTAACCTTTTTTGCTTTTTTTTTTTTTCGTTTCAAACTCCAAAAATTGTTCTGCCGATCTCAATTTCCATGCAAGGGACTTGGTGACTTGTTTCTTGCGCTAAATGACCTGTGATGGGAGATTGATGTGAACATTACATCACTGAAAAGAGCTAAGATTCTGTGTTGCATTGAGTCCCATCTGGGTCAGGAGTATTCACCCAATGGGTCCAAAATTCTTCACTTCTTCTTTGAAGTTGGTTGATCAGACCTTGGCTGCCTTTTGGTTTTCACTTCTCAATTCCCCGCTTATTGACCAGCACCTCATCTTTGAGACAGACTGTGCTGAGGGAGTTCTGTTCCTGCTGAGACGTGTTATACATTTTTACAGTCAGAGAAAGTGGGAGTATCACTCATGTGCAGCAATCGCAGCTGAAACTCCCTGAATTAAAGTCACTCGTACAGCCAAATGAAAATGTGAGAGTGGGGTAATACTAACAACCTGCAAACAAATACTTAGTCCAAGTCAAGATTGATGGTGATGGTACCACAAAGTACCTAAATCAGTCTCAGGGTGCTCTTCCATCCATGCCAAGTTCAATTTTTATGTCATACTTTTCTGCATAAATTCTTGAATTTACTAAGTCTTTTTGTTACACAGATTGTGGGTCGCGAAACAATCTACGATCGTGGATACACTGAACACAGTTTCCCTAAGAAGCGGTAGATTTTTCTTTAAATGGCTTCAATAAGAGAAACAACCTGATTCATTTAGTTGCTTCGGCGTGTCTATGATACTGAAGGAGTCCAATAATACTGCAGTGTCGGGTTTTTATTTGCTGGCCTGGCTTCCGTAGCTTGTCTTTTGTTGTGACTGTGTTTGCTCTACTTGGATGACTTGCTTGTTCTGCCACACTGTGTCAACCTTCCTCTGTGCTTGCTTCAGCCTGCTTTGGCTTGGTGCAGGTTTTGGTCGGTTCGTGTGCTTAGGTGTTGTGTGCCATTGTTGTGGCATGTGTTGCTTGAGTCCTTCTGACTCTGGCTGCAGGTCAGCACTGCCACTGTTTGATTTGCCTGGATGCCACCATGCATGTCAGGTCGGCTGAGCATTACAGAAGGTGGGTGTCACTGCTTGCTACTGCTGACCTTCCCCCATTTCTTTCAAGATATTTCTTGTTTTTTTTTTCTCTCTTCACTGACTTTTGAATGTAGTCATGATGATACATGGCTTGAGGCCACACTGAAAATCAAGTTGTCTTCGTCCCGATTTTGCTCCACCTTGGCCCAGGATGGCATTCGCTGGTCGTAATTGTACTACTACGACTTTAAGAGAATCCTTGGAATTGGGGTGTGTACAGAGTGAATTTGTCCTGATAATTGGCACATTCAGCTGTCAGGGTTGACAAATATTAAACGTACGAAGATCTTAAATTGTTACTTGCCTGGGTGGAGACGATCGCTCCCAACTTGAACTGGAACGTAGCCTATCAAGAATCGATCCGGGGAACAGGGAAGAAGGATGCAAACACAGGGTTTTGACATTTATTGAACAGACGGCAATAAAAAAACATTAGCTATTGATCAGGAGAAGTGAATCTCACTCAAATCCACCGCCATCCTCACCTGGTCAGTTCCTTCCCAAACAGTGCTTCTGTTCCTGTCACTTCAATATGATGACTTTTCTTTCTATAGCCACAACTGTCCACTTCCGTCTTGCAAAGTTCCTTTATTATAGTCAACACCTTTTTTTTTTTTAATTGTTCATCTGTGGAGTCTCTGACAGATTTAAAACCAATATGATTTTGAAAATTCTTCAGTCTCTGTGTGACCCTCTACCATGTGCGATGTAATGACAGCATCAAGCAAACAGGAAAGTGTAATACTTTTGGGCCCATTTTCATACGGTCTTTAAAAATTTGCCCACTGTGTGAAATGTTAAACATATTCTATTTATTATTTTCTGTTTCTCTTTGCATATATATGCGTTTCTGAGGTCAGTTATTGTGTTGATCAAAGCCTGTGTACAGTAAGACTCCTGGCCAAGGAGCTTATGTGGCTTCATGAAACAGTGTCTTCAGTTTCTTTGTTTTTAGAATGGAATATCCATTGTTTCCCGTCTCTCTTAGTTACTGTGAGAGTTGCCTACAATCACACCTCCAGTATGTTATCAGATTGCACATGTACCAACCTGAGCAGGCTGTTTCTCTGTTTGAACACTGGATCTTGCTGATGGGTGCTGGAGTTGAAAAATAAAACCCTTACAGAGGCTCAATTAGCACGGCCTGTTGAGCATCTGGCAGCTGTGCTCGCCAGATGTTTTGGAAGGAAGACTGATCCGTTGAGGTGAAGCAAGGAGAAAGACTCCCTGTCAGAGACAAGAAGAGATGTAGAGAACAGGTACACCCGCATATTACATAAGGATAGGTATCAAGAGTGTTGTCTTGTGTTTTCTGCCTTCAAGCATGACCTAGATATGGTTTTCATTTTGTGTATTCTGTCAACAAAATGGCTTCATTATGAGGCACATCTGTTTCAACAGGAATCAACTCCTTCTCTCCACCTCGGTTTCATCGTCACCTTCCCACTTTACCACCTAATTTTTCTTCCTTGGACAAGACACTTTTCATTCAGTCACCTCCCACTGACCAATGAGCTTTCTCCTATGTCTGGATGAGAAGCCTATTGCCCGGACTTGTTTGTGTTTGCATAAGTGTTGCTCCATTTGAGGTACAAAAAATTGGATTATGGCATGAGGCTTCTGAGATTTACTGAAATACGACCCCAGTTAGTAGTAAGTCAGAAGTTATTTCAGTGATCTGTAGGAGGTGATGTATATTCTGAAACAATGTTCATGATTTTTGATCATGTAAAAGTGCTAAGTTGCTTCTCTGTTTTCCCTTTCAGTGGAAGGATGCACAGACTGGTCGGTGGACTACCTGAAATACAAGGTTCTTCTGGGGGAACCAGTTCGGATTAAGTGTGCTTTATTCTACGGATATATCCGAGCCAACTACACTCATGCACAGAGTGCAGGACTCAGCCTCATGTGGTACAAGAGTGCTGGGCATGGGGACTATGAGGAACCCATCAGCTTTGATGGCACAAGGATGAGTAAGGAGGAGGACGCCATCTGGTTTCGACCTGCAGAGCTGGAGGACGTGGGTTTCTACTCCTGTGTGCTACGGTAAGGCAGTTGCTTTAACTGTCACTCTGTCACGATGAGGGGCGTTTATGGTCCGAAACATTAATATATCTTTAAGGGTGAAGAGACATGTTATGCTGCCTTTTTTCAAAACACTCTGACCTTTCCCAACTCAGAAGGTTTGAGTTGATACATTTGTCTTCATTCATGCGATGGGCAAGTTGTACAATGCACAATAAGGTTTCTAGCAATTGATTACATTACCTGCCAATCTGTTGGCCACTGGCTCAATACATATACTGGATACTGGTGGCAAGTTGATGAGGCATCATGAAACATGCGCTGTTTTTCTGAGGCCACTACGTGGTGCTCTTGCTTTAGAAATGATGTAAGATATGATGTGTCATTGAATTAGTCGGTCAAGTCCAAACATTTTGCAGCCAACAGTGCCATCTGGTGGCCTCTGAAAATTATAGCACTGTTTCATGAAACCTTGCAAAGCCATCACTACGGTATGCTAAATGGCCCATACAATGGGGCGATCACAGCGTGCTGCACCAACCAGGGGAACAAATAAATACAGGCAAATGTGGACAAAAAAAATCTTTTTTATTCTATCAACTGTTAGGCCATCAATTTTTCCGGTGATCTAAGCATTAAGATGGATACATGGTGTTAAAGCTCATGATTTTGGCCACTTATTGTCCCAGCATTGATTGTTTGGTGTTGTACAAACACAGGGGAGTTTTGAAAAACTGAAATCAAAAAATGGTTTATGTCATTAAATTATTCTCGATGAAAGAATGATGCAATGCAAAGCTGACATCACCTCCACCAGCTGTTTTGTACCTGAAAAAATGCCGTCCAACATGTCACTTACTACGGCACTGCTTTTCTGGAACAGTTAAAAGTAGAAGGTGAAGCTGAGTCTCAGGCCAGATCTTAGACAGACAGTTGTGCTTGGCGTAATTCCCAGCTGCCAACCTTGCCCACTTGATCATAAGTATCAGGGACAAGGTCGGATGTGTGGGGCCAGTGGGACAACCTCTCTAATAAGGTTGGTACCAGAAACGTAAAGCACCTGCTCTCGTAGTTAAACACAGAGATCTTAGCAAGAAATTCAGACTTGGAAGTGACCACTTTGGTTTCCGACTGTTGAGCAAGATTTCTACAAATTTTTCCGATCCTTAATTCTCTCTCAGTAAACCTCTGTTACCAGACTTTGCAGTGGATCTGAATTTTTCACACCTTCCCCATCCCCTTGGCTGTGGAATATCCTCAGGAAGAATACAGATGTGAACCGTCTCTTGGGCCCGCTTTGCCAGGTTGTGGACATGCCAGGAAAACATCCAAACTAAGACAAATTGGTAGAATCCTTCCAAGACAAAAAAGAGGTGGCTGGTATTCAGCTTCATGGTGTTTTCCTTGTCCTGCAGTGGAAAACACATTTAGCTGTTCGGCAGAATTCTGTTTATTCTTTTTAACACCGTCGATGTAACTGCTGAGGGTGAGGAAACCTGGTAAGGAAGAAAAAACACTCTTGGCTTAGCTTTATATTCATCACAAAAAAAAAAAAGCTGACTCACAGCTGGAGTTGACACGATACTTAAAGTGGAATAATTAATGACAGCTACTTAAAAGGGTTATGGAACATTTTTTACTCACATGAAATATATTCATTTTTGAATAAAGATGCCACATCGGCTTGTTAAATAACACTGAAATATATATAAGAAATAACATACGCATGCATATATATATATATACATATATATATATATATATATATATATACACACACACACAGTGGTACCTCGGTTTACGAACATCCCGGACTTCGAACAAATCGGAGTTCGAACAAACATTTCTTTTTTGCTTCTGATTTTGAACAAAAATCCAGAACTTGAACGCCCCCGAAAAAAAAAAACAGAAAAAAACATGCGTGGACCGATCAGCTGACCCACGACGTGCTTTGTTATTGTGTATAACGCAGCCTCTGTATGCAGACGTGTCCCGTTAGCTACATTTACTGACTGTTTTGTCTTCATATTGAGGTGTAAAACCTGTCCTGTCTCCACACTGGACCGTGGTAGAGTGTCACAGGGGAGGTGCTGGAGCGCTCACTCCAGGGTTTGATGTCCTGTTGTGGGCTGGAGCTGGGACAGGGATGAGGCGAGTCTGGGACAGAGCGTGACTTGGTTTATGACTTTGTCACAGCCAAACTGCACAGAAGCGCACATTCAGAGCTGGACACGCACCGGGCACCTCTTCACTTCTGGAGAGACGTCACTCACTCGGCAACCCCTCCCACATGCAGCGGCCACACACATAGAGGAACAGCCACCTGCAGCAGACACTCTACATTCACTCCTACAAAAGCCTATTTTAAGGCTTGGAACATTTTCTTTTTCCATTAATTGTAATGGGAAAAATCGATTCAGATTTCGAACAAATCGCTATATATATATATATATATATATATATATATATATATATATATATATATATATATATATATATATATATATATATATATATATATATGGCTCTTTTCCTGACTATTTCACAGGAACAAACCAAACCTGTAAGTGGGTATTTCTTTCAAACTAACCATCATCTGTTTGGGTTTCCCTTCTCCTGTCACTGTGATCCTCCACAGTTAGCACTCAGCCACCTACACTGTCAGCGCTCGGCTAAAAAGCAGGAATTAGAAACTCTGTAAACCTAATAAGCTTTGGAGCTACTCTCCTCAGAGCCGAGGAGGTAGTGTTGTCCTCCGAGTACCTGTAAAGTCGGAGTGCTTTTGCTTTCCTGCTATGGTACATGATGCATCACAACACTGCCCCTGCAGATGTTTTCCCTCCGCATGAGTCTCATCCCCTCCTGGTGGAACATCTTAAACAGTTGAGTGCTGACCTGAATTTGACACTGTGCTCTGCTCATCTGCTCTCTGCTTGGCTACACTATGTGGCATTCCCTCATTATGGGACTGTTATGAGAGTGGAGTGTACGAAAGACTACAAGAGACAGGCTGCCATGGGGGGAATGTTCAGTGTGTGTTCATGTTGTTTTCACATTTACATTGGAGGTGCATTACATTGCCGTCAGTCACAGCTATCGTCACATGGGAGCAGAGGTGTCATGCATTTGACCCACACCAGTCCACAGCATGAGGGTTTTATTGGTAGTTTGTTCAGGAGTTAGTGGTGGTGTACAAGATGATTTGGGTGATAAACAACCCGTTATTGGTCTTTGTGTTCCTGGAGAGCCAAATAAAATGGCAGATTGCGATTAATGATGTGTGATGGATCAAAGTTGTCGCGTAAAGCTTTTGTTAATCACCTGCGGGAATCACTGGCCAGCGTGTTTTGTCATTGCATAACAACAAATTCATGAAAAACACGGTGAAGTCACCCCAAAACCTGTCGGTATCCAGGCTCAAAGGACAAAAAAAAGATGAGCTGAGACTCACGTCCAAGGCGTTGAAGTGGGGACTCTGTTCAAGTGACCTACGTTGGCTAACGACAGCCTTCTGTATCGCATGTTTCAATGGATTAAAATGGTCCCATCCAACGTGACATTCCGACAGTGGAGATTGGGGTTCGGACTCGGCCTGTCACAAGAATCAATAAGTGAATTAATCCAGCAATAATTCAAAAGTGATCTTCATCATTTTGCTGGCCTCGATTAAGTGTCATGAATATGTTCGTTTGATTTCCCCATCTACGTGTCTCGTACCGCTGCTGCAGCCTATCTTTGCCTGTAGACAGGAGGGTTCACTCTGCATCGGCCTAAGACACATTTCATTCGTAACACTGCGGAATGAAGTCCCCTCTTGTTGCTCATGTCAGAGCCGATAATCTCGCCAGTCAGTAAGTAGAAAGAGAGGAGAGACACATGACAATGTTATAGAAATGTTGGCACGACAAGAAAGATAATTACGAAGCCTGTAGGCACAGGCCGAGTGTGGGGATATTTTGCCGTCACAACATGGACGAGATACTGTAGTATGTCAAATTTGGTTACTGACAGCCCAAAGTGAAAGGAGTGCCATCCAGTGGCTAACCCCAGAACTCAGAGTTGAATCTCACCTCAGGAAAGCCATTTCTGAAATATAGCACGAAAGGCAAGAATATGTGAGAGCTCGATATGATGATGAAGGACCACACTGGGGTGCACAACGTGGACCTTCAAATTCACAAGAGTGGGGTGATTTTTCGTTAGCAAATGAGAGGAGCGTTATCTTCTTGGTATACGAGACTAAATAGTGACTTTTTTTCTTCATATGCCCTCAGGTATTTTACTATTTTAAAGTGAATGTGGTTATTTTTTTTAATTTATTTTATTATATTTTTTTAAAGGGCCATACTCGTGTCAGTGTTTGAATTCTATTCTCTGTCTTGCTAGTCATCAAACAAGGATAACCGCAGAGTCTTACAACAATAACTCCTCCTACATGTTGGTACAAGACTCCTTGATGGAATTCCACCTGATTGTTACGTAATCCGTCCTAGTATGTTTTCCTATGGCAATTCAAGCTGCATATTGTAGACGTCACTAAAGTCACCCCCTCCCTCTTCTTTTCGCCTGCAGAGCAAACATCCCATCACAAACCTTCCTCCTCCTCTTCCTCCTCGCTCCTTCCTTTTGCACTATCTGCTTTATTCCAGGCTCCGGTTGGTTCTTATCAGAGACACAGTTTGTAATATGTACCGGTCAACCTGTAGGTCAGCACAGCCCACAACATCTGGCCTGTGTGCTGTACCTTTATTTAGTGGATAGATGTATCAGTCGTGAGGACTGGACTCTTCTTGAGTCTTTGATTGTGGAAGTTCAGATCCTTCCTCCAGGAAAAAGCCTCTTCGTGATGCTTATCCTAAATGGGATAGAATTTTCGACAACATACTAAAGTATGAAATGCATCCTAACAGATGATTCATTGTCTTGCTGTGGTTCATCGCAGACTCCTCTAATTCCCTGGGATCTTTTTGCTTGTGAGAATCTTCAGGAATCTTCAGGATCCCTGCCAAGAACCTAATCCCAACGTAATATGTTGACATATGCAAGCACTGATCATCCATAGGGCCCCTGCTTATGAGACAAAAGAGCCAAAGGAGTCTTCTGCTAGCTGGGAATTCAAACAAGTTGTGTCGGCGTGACAGCAACATGTTTTGGATGTTGGATGTTGGGGCCATCCCTGGACCCCTGAAGACATTGTAAGCACATTAAAAAGGTTGCTTGTGACAGCAGTCTTGTAAACATGGCGATCCCAGTGCACTTCATCAATTTACTCTTTTTTTTTTTTTTTTGTTTCATCTTTTTAAATGACAACTCATTTGGCTTCTCATGTAAAATACGTCCAGATTAGTACTGAGATTCCATGCTGGCAGGAAGATTTATCGGGCACGCAGTGGCGCTGTCAGTCTTTTGGACAGAGTTCTGCACAGACTGTCATGGAGGAAAATAAATCATTCTTACTTAAAGGGCCCGTCGTGTGGTGTTTTTTTCTCATCAGTGATCAAATCTCATAAACTAACAGAGAAGCTTCACATCAAAATAACATCTAAAATGTGGGTAATGTCAAATTTATTACAACAAAATGGCTGCGTCGGTCAAAACGCTCTGTGAAATTATGAAGAACAGAGGGCTTGAACTGCTCCTATGAGTCTCTTTCAACTGATCACAAATCTCAATCCCTGCAACCATTTAACACATAAAAAAGCTAAGACCAACCTGTTTGCTAAGTTTGTGTAATGGTGAAGCCTGGTGCGCTGGTGATGACTCAGTATGTGTACCCAGTAGTGAAGTGTAAAAAAAAAAAAAAAAATCAGGAGACGGTCATTTTTTTCACCATTAAGAACGGTGGGGGCTACAAACAATGGGACACGCACACGTAGCGCGCTAGAGGTCCTCAAGCACTAACCCTTCTTCAATATTTTTCCCTGCATGATAAAAGTGCCCCTTATTTCTTTGGTTCTTTGGAGAAAAAAAAAAAAAGTCTCTCATTAGTTCCGTGGATTATGTTTAAATGTCTTAGGCCAGATGTGAAAAGGCAAACTCCCATGTCAACCACTAGACTAATGAGCACCAAATATTGCACATGGGCAATTTATATTTGTCTAAAAATACAAAGTAGAGTTGGTTATTTCAGTGACAACAGTAATAATATGTTTATGATGACTTGGCGGCAGCCTCCCAAAATTTCCGCAAGCCGACGGAAGTTTCCGCAGTAACTTTAGTTATCTATGATATATATATATATATATATATATATATATATATATATATATATATATATATATATATATATATATATATATATAGCGTGTTGAATCCTTCTTTGGCTTAAAAGTTACTCGATTATATTTACTGCAAAAAGGGGAAAGCAAAAGAAGAATGCAGTTTTGCAGGGGAGATGATCTTGGTTGACTTTTTTGGTACCTCAACTCAAATACTATGTGTAGAATATGCTGGAGGACGTGGTGTGGTGCCACGGCAGAGAGGCCAGCAGCTAACTAGTGGTTCAGGAGACTGTAAATGTTATGTTAAAAGAGAATGTAGGATGCAGGAAGATGTTTACATTTGATGACAGCTTGCAAAAATATATCGGTGTCACGCTAAAGATGCCACTCTTCAGTTGCACACAGACACTGTCTCCTGCAAACTTTTGTTTTGTTTTGTTTTGGTTGTACCCCAGACATGCTTTTATTTTTTGCTTTTTTAATGTATTTATTTAATAGCTTGCTTTTATCGAGCTGATTTTTTTTCTTGATTAAATATGTATTATTATATTTATAGATTTTTTTTTATTATTAATTCTTGCAAAGAATGGGCTTCCACTGGTTTCATATTATTTTCCTTCGACAAGTATATTAATGTAGTTAAAATAATAATAAAAAAAAAGCTGAAATGAGATTAAAAGTAGCTGAATGATTTTACCATTTTTCATTTGCTGCAAGTTACGGCACGATAGAAAAGATCCTGGTGAAAGTTGTCGGAGCCATCATTGTGAATTGGAAGTGAAGTATATTTTAAGCCACCTATTCATGTTTGAGCTCTTTGGGGGACAACTGGAATGACTTGGCGAGCCAGCCACAGGCCTTGAGGTTGACATGCGATACAAAGGGTAATTGCTATGGGCTCCTGTATGACAACAACTGCTGGCCCATGGCTGTGTGTGTGTCACGTCTGGACCTGATGCAGAAACATAGAGACACACGCTGTGCCTCTTGACCATATCGATTACCTTTATTTTCTGAATTACCGCGACAGATTAATGGAGCTGGGAAGGGAAAACCGCTCCTTTGCTGGTAGCAAATATTTAACCTTTGACCCAGCCTACGTCTGTTGGGCCGCTTGCCAGGGCTGAGGTTTATTAATGAGTTTCCGGCATGTGCTACGCTGCAGCGAAGGAACTCCGAGGGAGGATAAAACCAAGGAGTGATTGTGCATTTTTCTGCAAGTGTCCATTTGCATTATGAAGCTGTGGTCATTCGGCAGCTGCACACACACACACACACACACAGCAGCGAGTCATTTATTTCATTGAAGAGAAGCCCCCCCCCACCCCCCGCCGTCCCAGGCCAGAGCAGTATTAGTATTCGTGGGCAGGAGTTGGTGGCGATCTCTCAAAGAAATGACAGACAGAATGGCCGGTGTGGAACACTCTGTCATTCAGAACCAGTCACTGCCTGTCCAATTGATCCAGCCCAGCTGTCAAAGCCAACAAGGGACAGTCGGTTAAGAAGCAGCATGGACCTGCCTCTGCAATCCAGTGGGTAATGGATTAAAATTTCCTTCTTTCTTAATATTGACTTTTCTGTGCCGGCGCACGTGTGCGTTTGTGTGAGCTGCTTTCGGTGGCCTGTGAAGAACTTAATCCGGCGTGTGCGTGATCGAGCGTACGTGGGGTGGAGGGGTTTTGGTGTGTCGAACAGACTTGTTAATGAACTGGTCCGTGTTCCTGTTGTGTTTCAGAAAAGCTTCTACGTTCTCCACTTCACTGAATGACTTTCCCATTCTGTGGCATTTTTTCTCGAGAAGAAACAAGGTGTTTGTCTTAAGATGGCTGCCTACGACTCTTATAAATAAACCAGGATTACGACTTGTGGTCAAATGAAACGCTTCTCACGGAACGATGAAATGCATCTGAATAATGTCCATGATCCATTTGGTTTCTTGTCCTGTCTTCACCAGACAATTTAATTAAATTAAATTAAATTAAAACGTCTTTTTTTTTTTTCATTTTTCACCTAGAAACACGCACTTTTACTTACTCAAGGAGCAAAACCACAATGTTAGTTTGCAAATCTGGAGACATTGAAGAGTCACCCGCACATCACTCATGGAAAATGAAAAAAAGAATTGAAAATAATTCTGCAATGCATGCTGGGACAATAATTCTGGGATAATAACAATAATAATAAAGATGACATCTATGCTAACTTAACACAAAAAAATGCCTTTTTTACCATCACGACTGAGAAAATGTTCCATCGCATTCTCGGTGTGTCTCCTTCAGCTCTGCTCTGCTGGGTCACGCTGAGCGGAGCGCGTCATCCTGCATGATGCCAAAGCTTACCATCTTATAGCAGGGACATTGACCTTCTCGTCTTCGTATCTGATGGTGGTTCTTATCTCTCTGACAAATGTTCCAAACACCATTTCCAGCCTCAGTCCCTCTTCCAGCTGCCTCCCTCCATGTGTGTCATCTGCAGTACTGCAGCTGTCAATCAAAATGGAGAATTGGAGCTGACACCACTGAATGTTAAGTGAGGCAAACTCTATAGGGTCGCATATATTTTTTTGTGTGTGTATAACTTATTTGAATTAATATTTAGATTTCATGGCTTTTTGCTATTCTGCGCATTCATGGTTGATTATTATTACAGTGGTACCTCGGTTTTCGAACGTGTCAGACTTCGAACAAATCAGAGTTCGAACAAAAATTTTGAGATTTTTTTGCTTCCAATTTCTAACGAAAATCTAGAACTCGATTGCCCCTGAAAAAAGCCGGAAAAAACATGTTTTGCGTGGACCGATCAGCTGACCCACGACGCACTTTGTTATTGTGTATAACGCAGCCTCTGTATGCAGACGTGTCCCGTTAGCTACATTTACTGACTGTTTTTTCTTCATATTGAGGTGCAAAACCGCTCACTCCAGGGTTTGATGTCCTGTTGTGGGCTGGAGCTGGGACAGGGATGAGGCGAGTCTGGGACAGAGCGTGACTTGGTTTATGACTTTGTCACAGCCAAACTGCACAGAAGCGCACATTCAGAGCTGGACACGCACCGGGCACCTCTTCACTTCTGGAGAGACGTCACTCACTCGGCAACCCCTCCCACATGCAGCGGCCACACACATAGAGGAACAGCCACCTGCAGCAGACACTCTACATTCACTCCTACAAAAGACTATTTTAAGGCTTGGAACGCATTAGTTCTTTTTCCATTCATTGTAATGGGAAAAATCGATTCAGATTTCGAACAAATCTCTTCTTGAACGGCCGTCTGGGACGAATTGTGGTCAAGAACCGAGGTACCACTGTATTTTGTGTTCCAACACACTGGTGAGGAATGTTATTGTGGTTACGTGTTCTTTCACCGGCGATGCAAACCTTGTGATCCCATGTGAATTTGTGATATGGGAGTGTTTTTTGTTTAATTTGCTGTTTTAAATTAGAAAAAAAAGATGGGTCCACTGTTGACAGTTAGCGTGGCAACTGGGGGGTCCTTTTATTTAAGCGCTGTAAAGCAGGTGGCGTCATCTTCTGCCTGAATGCTGAGCTGTTCCGCTAAAGTTGGCACACTGGTAGGTGTTTGAATTAGGGAGCAGAAAACTGTGCGGACCCTCTGGAAAATTCATGCACTACACGACAGCATAGACAAGGGCATTTGCGCCAGCGAATTGGGCAGAAGACAAAGCACAGAGGAGAAGCGTGGACGACAGAGGAGAAGTGGTGGATGGATTGTAATTAAGGCAGGAGTTGGCTGTTCCAGCACGGCAGACAGGCACCGCACTGTTCGACAGGGGCTAAGCGGGAACAAGTTGGCTCACAGTCAGATTTTGGAAGATGTGCTACTTAATCATCCGGAGCTTGGTGTTGGAGTTGACAGGTGAGTTATGAGTCAGGGCTACAGGTAGGAATCCGACTTGTCCGACTGCTCGCTGTGACCTTCGCTCTGGATATAAATAACGTTTGTGACGTGATTTTACAAATTAAGGCAACTGATGAAGTTTTTTATTTTAAGGCACACAAACATGTGGATGTCACAACATCATTCTCATTTGAAAATATGAGAAGAATAGAAGTTAAATTGTGATTTAAGGACCCTACTGGCTGCCTAGTCAGATGATAATAATTTAAACTATAATTTGAGTTTTATTTCTTTTTACAGTGTATTTGTCAACAAACTGGGTTGTGCTTTTTATTTAAATGTGCGGTGGGTGTAAAAAAAAAAAAATCATAGAAATGTCTTCATTCTGAGCAGGACTGTCTTATCTTTCCTTGCCTGTCACAGTCCCTCACAGTCGCCACCTCTCAAACGACCAGGCACATTTCATCGCGTCTGGTTGTGTTGTCTAAGCGTTTATTCAAACATGGAGCCGGTGACTCTCGGATCGACGTTATTGTCTCCTGCTTTTGTTTCTGTCGTGGTATGAACATCAGTCACCCCAAAACCCATGCAATAAATATTGACTCAAGTGTTCCGCACTCTGCATGGTGACAGTGACAAAATGTGGTGGTTTACAAAGCTGAATCTGTGCAGGAAGTAAGTGTTTCCCATCAAATTGTTCTCTTCAAATCCCCTTAGAAATCGTTATTGATTCCTTTTTCCTGTGTTTGATTTGTTGACCCTGGGTTGTTGATCATTTTGACATGAAAAAAAGCCCATCTTAATCGCCTGCAATTCTCAGAGTTAGCACTCTTTGAAGAGTCCAGCATTAATATTTTAAGCAAAAATCTTTCGCACTACAATAAATCATTCAAGAGCTAACAAAAAAAAACAAGTCTCCATCAAGCCAGAAAAATACAAAGGTGCTGTGTCAAGCCGCTGGGTCGAAGGAGTTTGACTAAAAAAATAAATACCTGAATGAGAATAACTGAATCAAAAGAATGGCCAGGTTCAGAATGGATTTTACCCAACAAGAGAAGTACATTGTAATTACTGATGAAGTTATATTTGATGCCACAAGACTAATAAACACCTTCACCTTCACCTTCTTCAGCTGCTTATCCAGGGTCGGGTCGCGGAGGCAGCATTCGGAGCAAGGAAGCCCAAACTTCCCGGTCCGCACAAACCTCCTCCAGCGCTTCCCGGGGGATCCCGAGGCGTTCCCAGGTCAGACCGGAGACATAATCTCTCCAGCGAGTCCTGGGTCTTCCCCGGGGTCTCCTCCCGGTAGGACATGCCCGGAACACCTCCCCAGGGAGGCGTCCAGGTGGCATCCGGATCAGATGCCCGAACCTCCTCAGCTGGTTCCTCTCTATGTGGAGGAGCAGCGGCTCCACCCCGAGCTCCTCCCGGATGACCGAACTCCTCACCCTATCTCTAAGGGTGCGCCCAGCCACCCTGCGGAGGAAACCCATCTCAGCCGCTTGTATCCACGATCTCATCCTTTCGGTCATGACCCAAAGATCGTGACCATAGGTGAAGATGGGAACGTAGATCGATCGGTAAATTGAGAGCTTCGTCTTGTGACTCAGCTCCCTCTTCACCACGACGGTCCGATACAGCGACCGCATCACTGCTGCCGCTGCACCAACCCGTCTATCAATCTCACGCTCCCCTTTTCCCTCACTCGAGAACAAGACCCCGAGATACTAAAACTCCACCACTTGGGGCAAGAACGCTCCTCCGACCCGGAGAGAGCAAACCAATAACTAATAAACAAATTGTAAAATATTATTGGCATCTCACGCTACACATCAGGTCCACAGCGCAGCCACATATGGCCCAGACCCATTTGTGAGTGCAGCCAGACAGCTGGCTGCAAGCCTTCTGCCTGCGACGTATGAGACAGCGGTTTGTGCCGCTGTAATGGAGATAAAACTACTATGACGGTAGAGTCTGTTTTACTTTAGAAATGAATATACTGAAGGTTATCGCCAGAAATCTGACCCGTAAGATATTCATGGAACTGTAATTAAAAATACGTTTGGAAAAGGCGTGGACATTTACATATGAAGTTCTGACGCAGACTGGGTCAAGATCAAGCAAACGTCTCGCCACATCTGCATCACACTGATAAAGTTCTCCGCTTCATCTATTGCCAGCTTTAGTGAGTGATCAGCCATTATTTCATCATCCCCCTCGTAACTGCGGGGAGGTAAATTTAATTAAGTTATTAATTATGAGACTTGGCTTGGTGTCCCACAGGTGCGGAGACTCTCAGGGGGCCTTAAAAATCAATCCTGCTTCCCCTTAGTTAAAATCATCCTCAGAGGGGGTAAAGGGCGCGCTGCATTTCAGGTTTTTTGTCGTCGCTGTTCTGCTCTGGAGGATTAGATCGTGTGATCTTCTGCTGAGGACTAGGGCTGATATTAGAATGGTAATTATGCTGTTATTATAATGATTATGGCATAGAACGTACATTTAAACAGTAAGGTGACTTTTAACTCACATGCTATGAGTATATGATACACATACAGTATATCCATACATCGTGAGTGAACCAGCGTTCAGTCCTGTTCAGGGTTGCGGGGAGAGCTGGAGACTATCCCAGCAGCCATTGGGTGAGAGGCAGGAAGACACCCGGGACAGGTCGCCAGTCCATCGCTGGGCACACACACACACACACACAGCGCCGATTTTAGAGTCTCCAACTAACCTGGTGAGCATGTCTTAGGGCTGTGGGAGCAATATACTAGAATAATTACAAAAAAAAAAAAATCTTCAAACCGGCACACAGAATGGAGTGGGACTAGATTAAAAGGAAAATCTCATTAATTCAAGGTTTTATAATGAATTAATGGAAATGAATAACACTTCAACACTGAAGTGACTCCGTACGCATGAGCTAAAACATCAGGGTGGAAGTGCTGCGCCTGAACTCTCAGCTGTATTAAGTGAAACCCTGAAGTTTTCCGTCACTCAGCTCATTCTCATTTAGCTTCCTTCATCATGGATGTTCAATAACATCACATTATATAATGTGGAGCACCTGGAATATGTGTTTTTACACGCTCAGTCTGCTGCTTGTGTCCATTATTCATTTTTATCAGCAAATAATTAACAGAAAAACAAAAACAAAAAGAATAAATCCTTTACCTATAGATGCAAAACAAAAATGGTTCCTTTTGTTATATGCAAATCATCATCATTATCATAAATCTCCGCTTATTGATTTTGAAGACAAATTTTGTTTTGTTTTTTTAAATGATATATTTTTAAAAGAAAATTATAACTGTTCAAGATGAAGAATGTGCTGAATTTTAAACCTCAAAGGGGAAGTTTTCCAGGTCATCCAACTTTGTTTTTTCTCCAAAATTACTTCTCCCAAAGAGTTTTTTTTTTCTATCTGTCTGCACAACAACATTAAGCATCATCTAAATCAAACAGTTATTATGATCATTGTTTTATCTGGATGTCGGATGTCAGTTTGGAAGGATCTCCATCCATAAAGAACAAACAGAAAACTTTTATGAGACTCTTGCTGTTGTTGTTTTATTGATTCAATTTTTATCTGTGTTTACTCAGTCCTGTAAAAAAAAAATAGCCCCCTGGTGGAAGTCTGTGCTGTCACAATGCTTTTTTTAGTTTCATATTTTGAAAATCTGACTTTAACTCTGCTCATACTCATGAGGCCTTAAGACATGAATTTGGGGAGAAATGGGACAAATAGCAGGATGGACTGATAGAAAAGAACCTCCTCCTTGTTCTGCTCTCTGTTTTTACTGTCACAAGTGTGTAATGTACGGAGTCGGGTGTTTGTTGCACCATGAATTTCTCCCATGAAGCATTTGGTTATGTAACTCTGATTCATTATTAGCCTAAAACACCTGAATTCCCTGATAAATTTCCCATAAGTTTGGCTGATTTCTCTCTACCGACGGGGGGTGTTTCATATCCCTTTGAGATATGGCTCGACTGACTATTCCGGCTGAAAAGACTGGCTGATGGATGCAAATTGCTGGAAAGACACTGTAGGACAAAGTGTTGGCACACACCATCGATCACTCATGCAGAGCAGATGACACAATTTTCTCTCTCTCCTCCAGCGGGAGAGTTTATCAGGGCTTCCCAGAATATTGAACAGGGACAGGAGGTGCACCCGGGGGATCTCATTTGCACAGGTGTCCATCTGGTCGAAGTTGTCTGGGATAATCTCCACATCATGTCACATTTGCATCCAAGCATCACGAAGGCGGCACACTTGACTATACGCTGAGCCTTGTCCCTTGAAGGGGATTGTTTGCCGGCTCTGCGATGAGGACCAGAGTGTGTTGGCCTATTCCAGCAGGAAGCTAATATGGCGCAATTATGTAAGGATTTAACATGTTTGTATTTGTGTGTTGATTCAGCTCAATTTGTGTAACCAGCTTTCGAGGGAGAACGAACAATGAAGAGTCCACACGCTGCCAATGTGTTTGGTCTTCGAACAAGGAGGCATTTGCTGCACTTGTGTCAAACATGACAGTCTTATTAGCCGCTCTGGCCGCAAGAAAAGGTGCTCCTATTGAATTCATTGATCATCGAGGACCTTTGCTTCTTCTCGGCGTCTTCAAATAGCACAACTCTCACTCAGAATCAATGGCTTCATTGATCCCGACGTTCAGTTAAGAATTACTCAAGCAGCAGATCCAATCTCAAAACAGCCGTCCCATTGCTAAAGCAGCAGGATTGTTGTGAACGCCGCACGGCTGTGGCTTTCTCTTAACACCTCATCAGAAACCCGAGCGTGTTCTGCATAAATCCCCTGATATTCATTGGCATCCCACTCCGGAGAAGTTGAACTCAAATCAGTCAAGGTGCACAAGATACGCCGAGCAAATGAATTGTGTATTCCACCGTGGGTGAATACTGCGATATCTGCGAGGCCAAGGAAGCAGAACGTTACAAGTAATCTCGAATTCTACCTTCTCTCCGCCTCACGTCGTAAACTCTGCACTCCACCTGAGCAGTTGCAGTACATCAATTGTAGCAAGTAATTTTCTGCTACTTCGCTCCGGATCTGCTCAACATGTGGGAAGCAAAATGCTCAATCAATCATCAAGCGCTCATGACATTCACAGCTGTCGCTACGTATCACTGGCTAATTTCTCCAACCTTGATCACGTCTCGGGGTCAACCCTGTTTGACTTAAAAAGAAAAAATCCAACCTGTTTAAATGTGCTGCACTGTCTTAATACTCACCCTGTGGACAACCATTATGTGGACTTCAACATGCAAATGTTTCTTCTCCAGCAGCGTTGAAGTCACATTCCATAAAGCTGGGCATACAACATGCGGTTTTGGCCCATTTTGACACCATTTTTCATTTGTCTGTGCCGACATAGGCATTTATGACGTCATCGTGATCGGCCGATCAAAATTTAAAAAAATATTATATTGATCCCAATTTCATAACAAGTGAGATGAACTTGGTATTACGGCAAGAAAGACAGCCAGGCAGCTCTGAACCCTCATCCTGATCCGAATACCAACCATAGACTCATGGAAAGGGATGGTTATAGCATTTTGAACCAACTAGGAGGCGCTCATATAATGGGTGAGAACAGCCTTTCGCACCAACCAGTAGGCAGTGTGAATGGGTGATTTATATCCTCTGAAAACCACCCATTCAGGGGGATGATTGCAGACGTATAGGGTGCACTATAAGCCGTTCCTTTTTTTCTCACAGACCAATCCCTGTGGCTTATACAATGACTTGGCTAATAGATTTTTTTTACAGTTTTTTATTGCCGGCTACAGAGCATCTTGCTGCCAAAATAATAAGGCCTATTATTGACCTTAAAGCGCTCAAAATGCGCTGTGTCCGCAGCTCATCAGCCGATCTCATGAGGAACTAGTGAAGCAGCAGCTGAGACCGACTGTGATGCTGGAACGTCGGACACGTGGGGGAAAACTGTCTTCAAAACTGGCGTAGAAGTAATCTTCATGCGTTTTTAAGCCAGGTGCACCACTGACCTTTCTACGGCGCAGACAGCACCACTGCACCGGCGGCATATAGACCGGTGCGGCTTGTGTATGAACAAGATCTATTTACCTTCTTAAATGTAGTGGGTGCGGCTAATATTCTGGTGTGCTCAATAGTCCGGAATTTACCATAACCATCTGCTCCTTTTCCATGTGTCATCATTTCCTGAAATATTTCCAGTTATTTTACAAGCAGACAGACACTGAAAAACATCACCTCTTTGGCAGAGTTAATAAGCAGCAAGGGAAGTAGCTGAATACACGAGTCCCATTCTTGCAGGGTGTACGAACGACTTGATGGAGGATGAAGCCGCCACAAAAGCTTTTCAACACAATTCAAATTCAGTATCTCGGCTGAATGCTGTTTATGCAGCCCAGATTACGATGCGGTTGGGAAAACAGCAGATAGCTTGTGGTCGTTATTTGGATTATTGTGTGTAATGGAATGAACTGTGTGAAAAGGGGTAATAAAACGCTGACTTGTCTCTTCTTTTCTGTCATTGCAGGAATTCCACATACTGCATGAAAGTGTCGATGTCTCTCACGGTGGCGGAGAATGACACAGACCTTTGCTACAACTCCAAAATGAGGTTCTTTGAGAAGGCAGAGTTGAGCAAAAGCAAAGACATCACATGCACTGGGATTGAGGATTACGTACAGCCAGGAGTGGAGCCTCAGATCGAGTGGTACAAGGTGAGACAGGCACCTCACTGACTGTTGCGTTTGTTTGGAACCTCTCTGAACTTTCTGCTCCTATATTGAACTAGCAATACTTGATGTTAGGACACCTTTCTGGTAGAGATTCACTATAATTTTCAGCACTTTTTCATCCAGCAACGGTTCTAACTGCCACTGGATTCACTCGCTTAGTCTGCCAAAGCCAGGCGCTCACATTTCTGTACGGCAACTCCGTTGTGACAAAACACCCTACAATCACTCCAACAATCTAGGAACCATTTTTTTGCCCATAAAAGCTTGGTTTATGTCCCTGAGACTTCAGTCCAAATACTACTTTATATTCATTGACTTAGTTGCCTAGTTTTTTTGGTGTTCAAGGTGCATACTTTATATAGAATTTTTATTTCCTCGATTTAATTGTATTTTTATTGGTTTAATTATATTTGTTGGTTCAGACTAGAAGAAAGAAAAAGATGGATTCAAAATTTTTCTGCAAGGTTCAGTGTCTCTAATGTCACCCATGCACTTTGTGTTTTCTGTATTTGGCTGTTGTTAGAGGAAGAATTGGGAAAAGGCAGGTGGTATATAATACGGCACCAGACCTTTTATCTATCGCAGAAGAGGGAACATAATGTAATCGTAAAAGTTGCTATACACAATTAAAAATGATATAAGTATTGATTTGTGGAAGCAAATACTGCGCAACGCTACTTCTTAGTCCAGTTCAATCCAATGATCTGAATTGTGGTTCCCCTTCAGTCTGAGGTTTGATTTACTTCCCGTATTTATGTACAGAAGAGAGAATTCAGCTGTAATAGAGTGTGTAATAATGGTCTCCAGTGTTTGGAGGTTTTCCTGTGTCAGCAAACGGGGGGGAGAAAGAGGCCCTGACTCAGGAGATATTGTAGTTTTGCTTTATTTTGGGTTGCTGAGGTTCCCCAAGGAGGCGGCAGCCAAGAATCTACACGCCACACCTGTATCCCTGTCGCTTGCCATATTGGAAAACTCTTTTCTATCTCGTTGCTTTCATGTTTGTGGTGTGCTATAATAAACTATAAATGATATAGAACAGAGGTGGCCAAAGTGCGGCCCGGGGACCACATGTGGCCCTTTGCCCAGATATATGCAGCCTTCCTGAGTTATACAGAGAACAACTTTATCATTCACTGTATTCTTCTTCCCCTCCTTTTATTCTTTTTAAGTGGCATTCCTTTAGCAAGCAACAGTGGTCATAACAATATGTCCCGCAAGATAAATAACTAAAAGATATCGGAAGAAAATAGAATATTTACACAATTTCCCCATAGTTCTGTCTCAAAGATATTCCAATATTTAGGATATTATTTTATTTATATCTATTTAGTGAGGTGATATATAATCCAAAAAACATTTAGGCTTATATTGTCTTGGTGTAACGACACTATTTTATGTTTAAGTAACAATTTTTAAGTTACTTTTAAGATAGATTGTCTTCTTTCCATCTGCTTGACGTCCCCTCACCACATGTAGTTTCTATGGAAACTTAATTGCCCACCCGGGGTATAGAACATATGATCTACTTGGAATAAATATGCCTCTAAACTCCGTTCTCTAAATACAGGAATGCAAGCCAAAGCAGTGGAGACAGACCATTGAACGGAGGAGGGACACTCTGTCTATTAAGGAAGTACGAGAAGATGACATTGGGAATTACACTTGTGAATTGCAGTTTGGGAACTTTGTCGTACGGAGAACCACGGAGCTGTCAGTCACAGGTAAGAGAGGGTTCTGAAAAGTTAACCTGTTTCACTTTGCACGCTCTCATTATCAGTCATGGGAAAAATGGTTATGTTGCGGGAGCTTAACCTCTTCCTGAAAGCTCCTGAGTCAACATCAACACTGTCGGCGAGACTTCTCCGGAGATTTAATTGCTAAGTCGTGGGATTCACCCAGAGCTGCTTCAGCACTTTCCCTTTTTAAGGCTGTTGAAATATTTAAGCCTAAAGTGGTGACAGATTGCTTGCTAGTGACACTGTCACTATGAAGGTTGACACAGCAAGGCCCGGATAAGTAGACAGTGGGTAGGAAGAAGTCCGAATGTTCCACCTAGTTAGAGCCTCTTTTTGCATATCTGGTCAGATTCAGATGTGAAGGGAGAAGTCACTTGAAGATGCACTCTTTTAAAGGAAGACTCACAAGTCACTTAATTCCATGTCAGTGTCTGATGAGACCTCTACGGGAACACTAATAAATCCAGTATTCAGGAGTGAATTTATTTCCTCGCGGAGCCATGTGCAGGCTGAAAAGATATTCTAGCATACAATTATGGTTAGATTTTACCTCACTCATGTATTGTTTTGCTCTTGGAAATTTTGTGTTGCTGTGTGATTTATGTAATGCCTTTGTGAACGTTCAGAGGTGCATGCGCCTCATCTATCACCACAGTTATTCTTCTTCAACTTCGAAATGTTTATAACACCTGTTTCAGAAGTTCATTTAGTCATGAATGTTTCATGCACAAAAATGAGACACACTTAACTGACAAGTAATGGTGTGGTGAAGACCACCTAACCGGAGCCCAAGACCAGGGCATCCAGACACCAAGTCAGTCAGACCTTCAGACTTTTGAAGCCAAGTTAAGACCAGACTGAATACAGAACAAATTACTATTTTGTTGCAACTAAAGCGTTTGAATTCTTTATTTATTTTGGGAAAATGCCCACCCTTTCTTTTGTGGAAAGCAATACGTGTGTGGCTATATGACTAATAAACTTATTTGTCTGTATTCTGAATTCAGTTTGGTCTCGTCCCCGTCATAGGACTTGTGCTCGACTTGGTCTCAGGCCCTCAAAGTGTTCTTGTTCACAGCTCTACCTTGAATTAGGTACACAACACTGCTATATAGGACAATGTTTGTTTTTTATATTTTGAATATCACTATGACTTCTAAAAATGTATGTTACACCGGACTCAAAAGAAATCTGCTTGGGGTAGTTCCGTATTTCCATATTTCTGGTAGCTGTGACTCACGCCAGGTCCATTTTTGTCTGAAGCGTGGATGAGGCTTCACACAACATTAGGCCACTGAACTGCGTGAGATGAACTGCATCATGGTGATGTTGACGCATTTAAATGGCCTAATGTCCCAGGAAAAAGTACTTGACAAGTCCGACTCATATCTGTGCTAAGCTTGTTTTGTATCAGTGTGGCCATTCCTGTCACTTTCGGACCCCGCTTGTGTGCTCCCCTTGCTGCGTGCTGCACCTCTGACTGCTGTCCTGGCAGTGGAGACAAAGAGCTGTCGGATCATCTCTGAGAATGTTTACTAAACAGCCTGGGTGCTGGACTCTGTCTTCAAAACATGTATGTATCCTCACGATTTTCAAGACAGTGTACATGCAAACTCTATCTTGACAAGTTAATACTTACAAAGTTTAAAAAAATGATTTATATAATGGACATTGAAAGACTCCTATAAGGTCCGCTGTCAGGAGGTCGACGTTTGAATGTCAACAATAGGCACTTTGCTGTGAGGAAATCCAATTCTTTAGTCATGGAAGTTGTTTTATTCATTTAATTGTGCTCTGTCTATTTTTATAGAGACGCGATATGCCTTTCTAGTTTGGCCATAGCATTGCACAAATGTGATGAAATGAGACTGTTGCAGCATCACATTAGCATAAGCAGCATAAGGGCATGGGTTTCTACAGCATCAGAAGTTCATACTTAACCCTTCTACTACATTTGATTTGGTCTCATTGAAGTCAGTGCTGATCTTCTCCAGCACTTAAACAATGGCGGAGCTCTAATGTTTAATTTAGAACATGATATGGAAGATAAATTTGATCTTCACATTAAATACAATTGCTTTTATTATATGCAACTTCTCCACAAACGTTATATGGACCTTTACCTTCCATCAAAACCACTTCAGGTGCTTTGTGATGTGTAAATAATTTCACCCCATATTAACTTAGAGATACATTCATTTTCAAACCGAATTTTTGTGTTCCATTTGAACTTGCTGTTAGCTTTTTATATCGCTTTTGCTCAGTTCATTGAATCGGAAATTGATCAATATATTTTCTTGAACAGCTGGAGGAGGAAATCAGGTGTCATAAATGTCTAAAAATCTGCAGAAATATTGTTGAAATGAATCCTTTTATAGAAAATTGCTTATCTATTGAAGGTAATACATGTATTATTTATCATAGGGGCTCAGTCTGGTCCCTTTATAACAGCTGCTGTCTGTTTTTAGTTGGAATGATGGTGGACAAACTTGCCAGGCATTTGAAAATGCGTGTGATGCTTGGTCGCCATAGCAAAGATCGCCGAAGTCTAGTGACATCACTGGAGGCCTCACAACTCTGTAAACTGGCTCAGGAGTGGAGAAGGCCACAAGCAATAGCAATGAGGATTGTCTACCATTTTTGAGGGAGAAGTGCGAGTAAACTACGGACTTATTGTTATTCACTCCCTCGGCAGAATTTGAGTCTGAACATTGGTCGGCCCCTTAATGGTGAACAGAGATGAAGATGAACTTGGTGTTATGCTCTCTGAAGAAAGGTCAACAGTACAATATGTATAATGCATGTAAATAAACTTAACTTACTAATTTCCTGGCAAGTATTGACAGTGCTGCTGCTCGCCGGAGCGTCAATAACATATTCAGTTTTGTTTATGTTGAAAACGTGGGTGTTTAAGGCAGTTAATTTCACAACTTTCAGGCCAAAAGGTTCCTGTACAGCAATGAAAGAATAGTGGCAAAGTACCAACGACACCGATGGTTGCCTCTTCTCCCCAGTTCTTCTAAGTTACTTCTCCTATTTCTAATGATGCGCTAGATCATTTGGGGTGAACAGGCTTCCACGCTCAGTGGCTTCATTAGAACATCCAGCTACCGCACAACAGTTCAGCATCTCTTCTCTGATACTGAAGCGCTTGTTTACCTGCACCAAATGAATCCGCCGACAGGAGTCTTGCAACGTCATCAAAGCACATTTCTGGATCTCACTTAGTGCAACACTGTTCTCAAGTTGCATTCAGTTTTAAACAAATTCAAGTTCTAATTCAACCAAAAAAATAACTCTGTAGATGATACATGATCATTTCACACTGCATATTTATGCATATTTTCAGGGGCTGCTCAGCCAAAAACTAGGCACACAGGAAGTAGGCCTTGAGTCGGAAACTTTATTTCTAGTTATGTGCATCTGAGGCAAGTCTGTCTGAGTCAGGTCTAGACAACACCATCAAGCAACACTCATTGAATTATGTTCTTTAATAAACAGCACTAATATCTGGTTCCCGACTGAGCGATTGGAATCTATGTTGTCTTTTTAAAATAAAATACTGGGATATGTAGGTTACACCAACTGATGTCTTGGATGAAGTATCTCACGATGCTGTGATGAAATACGTACATAAAGGATCGGCTGCTTCGCTGTGTAAAATAGAAGCCCAGAGAAGCGAATGAGATTTGGCTGATTCTATTAACCTGCTCGTGTGATTTTAAATGGAGGCGCGGATGTTGAGGGAGTAAATAAGCAGCGATGCTAATCTTGTATTTGGACGGTAATGTGTCAAATTGATGCGATTCCAGAGCCTGAAGTGGTGTTGTTTTTCAGACAAGCTGATTCCGAGCCAATTTTGTCTTGAACTCTAGCTTCTTACGACTGGTACCAAAAGAGCTTCCACTGTTCTACTCTTCGATGTATCTAACAACATGCTATTCAAAATTGGCAATTGACAAATAAACTAAATCACATTTTGTCTTAATTTAAATAAAATATAATTTAAAAAAAACATGTTTAAATGCCACTACTGTTTTTAACTGTGTTGCCACTCAATGTCCTCATGTTTACATAGCCTGTGGATATTTTAGCGAATGATAATAAATGATGGTGATCAATTTCAGTCGATGAAAATAAATGGAAACTGCCTTCTCACTTAATGATAAAGTGATTTTATCCAAAATCATGACTCATCAGAGCCCACTTAAGATTCCATACCTACGCCTTTGCACCAGCATATCAAAAGGTTACGGTGTCAAAGGAAATTGCTTTTTTGAACGGAATAAAGCAAGACGTTAAGGTGAAATACCTATTACTTTAAAGATGCCTATCTTGCCAAATTACGTTCATAATCGCAGAGGTGGAACAGGTCACTTTTTATTTTAGTTTCCACCTCACTTGGATATTAAGGCTCCGTGCTAATGTTGCACTTTCTTTGAACGAATGCCAAACTCATTAAATGGCATGACTGAGAGGCTTTCCCCAGGGTCGCCTCACCTCCGCGTGGCTGAGATGCCACTGTGGTTTGGAACAAGTCCACTTGTCCTTCAGTAATCCACGGTGGTTGGTTGTATTTCCTTTGATAAAATGTTTTTTTAAACATGAAAAATATGGAAGGTACTTTTCTTGGGGGGTGTGCGGGACATGAATGTGAACCAATACAATGGCATGTCCAAAAACTGTCCAACATCCTGTTGACTGAACGATTTTAAGGCACTTAAATGTAGTTCAAAAATTAACTTGATCTTTTTTTGTGTGTGTAAATGAAACTCATGATCTTGTCATTTCTGGACTGCACTCGCGGGAGGGAACAGCGACCATGAGATTATTCAAACAGTGATTTTATTTGACATGAATACATTTTAAAATAGGAATCTGAAACACAAGAAAAATGCAAAATAGCGATCTTAAACAGGGGCTTCTTCACCTTCTGAACCTTCTTTAGTAGATCCAATAGTAGGTGGTTGCTGGACAGAAACCCTCCAGCATCTACCCTCAGTCGACTGGCAACAATAGTGCGAGTGCTTCTGCACAAGGGCTGGAAAATCTCAGAGATTCACTGCCAAAATACCGTATGTCAGAGGAGTGCATTGCCCTGTGCAGGTGACTAGCACAGTTAGAACACTAATGTACTTGTATTTATAAGACGCTGCTATAAACTGCCTGTGAAGAACTACTGTATTAAAATAGCACAAGATTACATTGTTCGATTAGTACTTTTTTCAAATATACACTGTAGATGATCAGATTGCCATTGGCAACACACTTCAAAATAATTTTTAAAAAACTGAAGTGATGCTCTCAGGGATGATGGAGGACTTTCTTTATTGTTTTGTTCTGCACTATCACTCTGTCATGCCTCCTTTCAGTCACTTCAAGTTTTAATCCTTGAAAGCTCTTAAGAGAGTCTTGTGTCCTTTCCTGCTCTTCTATTGTCTCCAGGAGAGTAGAAATTAAGAAAACGGGGAGGATATTTCATTTTCATTTGTACTTTAACGAGTGCAACCCGCCATAAGCAAGACTTTTATGACTCAATAAAGTGAGTCTTTTGTGGCACATAATTGGGGGCTGACCATCAAACTCTTTGAGTGAATGGTAAGTGTTAGTTTTTTTTTTGTTTTTTTCTCACCTTCTACCATCACTGACGGAAGCTGCAGGAGGTACTTCATCCCTCTTCACCTGGAGACAGCAGCTATATATATATATATATATATATATATATATATATATATATAGATATATATATATACAGAATTTGTGATTAATTAATCTCAATAAATCGTTTAATGGTCTAAGAATATTGCCACAATATATGCCACAAGAAACCAAATTTTTCACTTTGAATGAATTTGGTATATTGTGGCAGGACAAAGGAATAGGAGTCACAGGTCAAGTTCTGTGTGTAGTTTATTCAGTGCCACACCCCCAAGCACCTGCTACAATATTACTGAATCAAATGTTGGAGCCATACATACATTCAAACAACAAAATATTGTTTATTTTAAATCAGTTTGACACTAGCACAATAAATCACAATGCTGTAAAAGAACTATATTCACGTTTTTATATCAACTTACTTAAACTATAGCTCTTTTCATGTCAGATATATATATATATATATATATATATATATATATATATATATATATATATATATATATATACACACTCACGATGGAAAGAGCAACTCAAATTCTGAAAATGCTTTATAAAACGAAATGGTCAAAGTTAGTGCCTGCTGTTCCATCAAAGGCTGAATCCCCTCCTGCGGCCTGCTCGCTTCCAGCCAGGCTCCATCTATCAACCAATTCTCAACTCTGCTCAAATGTAGCAACAGTTCCTGTGACTCACTCTGGTCCCAGGAATCACTTCCTACCTCTGTGGTGGCAAGTGATTGGCAGGTCAACAATATTTCTCCTCATATCACATTCAATAAACTGGTCTTTTTGGGATGAGACAAAAACAGATGATCAGATAAAAAAAAAATTTAAAAAAAAATATAAAAATATAAATATATATATATATATATCATTGGATCACGATGTATTTATAATTAAAATGTGAATGGTTAGGAGGGCATTTTAACAAATCCTCATACGTCTGCTTGTTCAGAGCTGCCTTGACTTATTGGGCGTCTCTCGAAGAACACAGCTGCTTTTGTTTGCGTGACATTGTTTGCTGCTGGGAGGCAGTGACAGTTTGTTGGCCGCATATTTCGGAATGCATGTTTTCCCCAGCACAGGCTGGCAGATCCGCGCTCGCTGAGCAAACTTGCGAGTGAGAGTGTCCAGGAATTGGTTTGGTTTGGCCGACTTCCCTCAAGGTGAGATGACTTTGAATGCTGGCCGACTGTTTGATGAGGTGGCACTTTCTGGGCACCAAGCAAACAAAGGACTATCTCCCTTGGAACGTTGTCTCGAGATGCGGGACAGAGGCTAGACTGGATTTTCATACATTGTAATTGCTCTGTTAATGGACAGATAATCTCTTGGTTGAGGGTTTTATCAGTGGTGTGACCATGTCAGTGCCCTTGAGCGGGAGCCACTTTGCTTGATAGGTGCTGGCCGTGATCATTGGAAAGCTGTAATGCCAAAGGCTGTGAACCAAAAAGTTGGGCTTTTGAAGTTGTACTAGACAGAGTGTAGTTATAGCAGACCATCTAAGGACATCATGCCGTTTCTGAATTCAGATCCCATGTTAGTCAGGCAGAAAAACAAGACCAAAGAATGGAGAACTACACTATTGATTTAAGACAGGCGAATACAAAAGAGTCTGGAGAAAGTCAAGAGTAACTGGGCACAGCAACTATGGAGGAAGATGCTGAGCTAAAATGTGAAAAGACAGTGGCATAAAGAATGGGCCCTCCTGCTGACCTGATGTATGACATCAAGATCAGGCCGTCCCTCGAGACAGTTTTACTTTATCAAAATTTGTACACTATGAAGTATTTGATCACAGGAATAAGTCGATTTGGCAAATATTAGAAAGCACATAGTTTGGGTTTTGGGCATTATGGCCCAAAACTATAATCTTAAAAAAGTTGAGATATATATATATATATATATATATATATATATATATATATATATATATATATATATATATACACACACACACACACATTTTTTTTTTTTACTAATTTACTTTCAGATATTCTAAGAAAGCAGTCAATACAAATAACTCAAAATTTGTTTTGCTTTTATTTGACCAACAGCTCCTGCAATTAAAGTTCCAGCTGTTGTCACCACATGTCAACACTCCCTCCTGCAGTTCTCCGCTATTGTTCTCATAAATAATGTTGTTCAAATGGGGCAGAGGAACTTCACTTCCATAGTTTTCAGCAAGTGGATAAACGGACTCACTTCCTCTGTGGGTAACATGTCTTCCACAATGTGCTTCATTGAGAGTCATATTTCTGCCCCTTGGCTGGATCCCCCTGTTTAAGATGGAATATGTTGGTTTTGCTACCACCATTTGTGGCAAAGGGCCTCAGACCAACTTTGCAGCATGTACTGCACGTCTGCCTGTGATACTGTAAGTAAGTGTGTATACATTCGGTGTGCCACCAGCTAACTCTTTAGCACTTCGATTCAAAAACAAACTTGCAGTTGTTTGTTAAAATAAATACTTTGGTATCGACAGTTTTTGAAAGGGACTCACTTTAAGGAACCTAGTCCGAGGACCCACATGCAGCAGACTGAGACTGGAGGTTGAGTTCAATAAATTTAATAACACGAAACACACTCAACTTCTAATCACGAAGGAGGTTGAATACAAAAACAAACTAATACTATTACAAACAGAAGGCCAGAAAAACAAAGAAAATTCAAAAACACAAGATGGCGGCAGAGTCCAAACCAACAAATGCAGAACAAACAACTGAATAAATTCAACAAGCGTCGTTGAGCGTGACAGAGTCCAACAAACAAGTACATGAGCATGTGACAAACAAGGAAAGTCTACAGCATTGAGGGAAGAGGAACCAGGTTATCAGGCACAGACACGCTGGAAAATAAAAGGTCAGTAAAACTCAGGAACGAAAATCGCATGGCAAAATGTCCACGGTCCGGAGAGGAATCATCCAAGATGTCGAGATGAACACGACAGGTCATACCAGGGAGAAAGCATGTGACCAACTGGCGCCGGTTGTCATTTGGCCGGTGTTCAGATAGTGATTGGCTTCAGGTGTGTGTGTGTGTCTGTGGCGGGAAAAATACTCCCAATCCTGGAAGAGAGGCACAAAAAAAGGCAGGAGCAGCAAACAGTCCAAACCAAATTGAACAGATTGTGTGGTCCGTGACACTCACAAGCCCACAATAATGAACATATTAATAATACTACATATGTTTACAGTGACAGGTTATATAGCTGAATTTAATGTCAACTATTTCTGAAGTTTATTCAGGTTATCTTCAAGAATTACTAGTCTTCGTGTTGGCCATTTTCTTTTTCATATAATCCAAAATTTGTCAGATGAAGAAAACAGTGTCATTTTTATTGCCATTGCCACCCGTTTATTGATGCAAATGTCTGAATAACTGTGCAGCCCACAGTGGTTAGTTCTTCAGTTTCCTTGTGGGTTTTCCCGTGGCACCTTCCTCCACAGAGTTCAGATATTGACTCTACAGTAATATAGCCTTGTCTAACTGTATCGGCTCTTAGAATATTCAGCTGACGTAAATATTTTTCAATTGCCTTATGTGATTCAGTAGCTGCGTAAGATGTGTCTAAGAAATACAGGACGTGAGCAGATTTCTCTTCTTCTAAAACTGAGGTTTCATTTATTATTGTTTGAATGGCGCAGCTGTTTAAACATAAAAACTAGATCCTGTTGGCAGCAAAAATCATGTCTCACCACAATCTTCCAGTCTCCTACAGTCGCAGTCTTACAGACTCATGCGTGATCATTTCAACGTGGGGGAAAAGACATTCCAGGTGCACTTAATTAACCTTCATTAGATGTCTCCTCATTACGCATCACACGCGCTGATCCTCACAAGCGTGCGACTAAATCACTCCCATTATCCAGGTCTGCATCTCGAGGTGCCACGGATGAATATTTATGGCAACCACAAACAACGACATCAGTCGCTGAGCAGGTGAATCCAAGCAACAGATGGGAATCTGTTGTGAGCAGATGGTGAAAAAATTCAAAAAGGTCATGCTGTCTGGTGCCGGAGTTTCTGCTGCAGCACATTTATTTGGACTTTTTTTTTTTTTTTCACGTAGGAAGACAGGAAATAATCCGACGGCATGAAAGCAGGATCAAAAGCTTACAGCGCCTAATTACCAAACGTAGCCATGGCTTCGACGATCTCGCTGTGGTCTGACAGAAATGAGGGGGGTGGTCATCAACATTTCTGTCTTTATTAACACTGTTGACCCGAGAAGACACTTTCATTTACTTCACCATGCAAAATGCAGCTCCCTTTATCGCCCCCCACTGGACACCACTTTGGGCTTGACACCAGGGACTTTGGTTTGTTTTTAGATCAACAGAAAATACTTTGTTTTTGCCATGATTCAAGACAGTTGTTGGATTATGGAATGTTAATTTTATTTATTAGATTTCATGTTGTGAAGGAACAAAAAACATAGTGAATGCATGTGCAGCTGCCAGGCTTTTGTAATTGGTCATTCAAGAGGTGACACATTTAGTACTGACCGATGCAGTAAGAAACAATGCAACTTCAAATGTAAACTTGCACATGAAAGGTGTGTATGTGTCCCTTCAGCAACATAATTCAATTTGTTTAGTGTGGTGTTTAAAGAGGAAAGTAATGTACTGTTTTGTTCTTTATTTTTGTTTCTCCCATTTTTTTGTCTATTTTACTTGGGTTTTTGCAAGTTATACATATCCTACTCTTTCAATGGTTAAATTAAATGTTATAAATTCAAATTCAAATATATATTTAGCACACACTTCTAATTAAACGTTTTCTGTTTTCTTTAATATTTTTATATAATTTTTTTTCGTATATTTCCCTGCTATAGGGAGTAATGCAGAGGTGGGCACTTTAATCTCCCAAGGGGTCAAAAAAAGGAGGGCAAGAGAAAATTGAAAATAAAAATCAAGTGATGACATCATGTGCGATTATGAAATTGCACTTTAAAAATGCCCAGAAAATGTTGGTTAGTTGTGTTTTATTTAATTTAAACCACATTCCATTGACAGACTCTCAATGTGTCTCATACATTTCAAAATCTACTTTCAATTCTGATGTATGTTTAGGGACAAGAAATACTCCTTAAATGGCCAACAGAAAAAAATAATAATCAAACAAAGTTTCAGTTGCGTCATAATAAACAAAAAATGGATGCACAATACAAAAATGTCATGGACAATATCAGTTTTCTAGTTTCACCTTGACACCAGGAGGGCCACATAAATACAGCCAAAGGGCCCCTGGGCCACACTTTGCCCAGGTCTGGAGTAATGTATTGTGTTGGCTTTATTTTTTTAACTAAATTTTGCACCATATTTTCAGGTGGCGTGCCTTCATGTCGACACTCTGACTCTTAAAACATGGAAGACTCATAGAGGTCAGCTTTCAAAGAGGTTGAGATGACACTAGAAACAGAAACACTACGATTTAAGCAAACTTTTTTGCTGAAAAAAACAAAAACAAAAGCGAATCCTTCTCACTGATCATGCAGCGCGCTCTTCTCCGCTTCCGTCACGTGTTGTCAAACATCTTTCAATAAACAAGCTGCGCTTACAAACGCTTCTCTGAAACACTACATCTGGGACGTCTAATTAAGATGATGTGCTACATCATTAATGCCGTCCCGTGGCTTATTAGCACTCGCTCAGCGCTATAGATCCAAGTTGTGAAAGTCAGTGCTAAACAGGTGTTAATGCGCTCCCGAAAATCTCGGTTGGAGGCGATGAAAAGGGGGAAGCCTGCAATATTTAGCATTACAAAAACAATGTGTCTTGAATCTTTCTTTTCTCTTAGTTTGGAGAAGTGTCCCGTCAAGGACACAGGAGTGGAGCATCAATCCGTAGATCCCCACTGAGATAGGGCTCTGGGAAGGACAGCAGACATGACTAATGCTTAACTTAAGTGAGCTCTGATCAATATGGAGGCATAAATTAGTCTGATGTTAATGAGTTGGAGACTCTAGTTTTACAGTAGCTGCATTCTAAGTGGCTTCAGGGAGGTGAAGGCTCTTCTGCGAGGGTAATTGTAATTCATTCCGCATGGACTAAAAGAATGGAAAAAAGGTGGTTGCACTTCAGATATGGGGACCAACCCAACCTCAAAGTGGATTTTTGCGTCCTATGGTGACACCAAACTCAGGCATTGGTTTGACGCGTAGGTGTTTCAGCGGCGTAAAACTGTTTTCCTTCCCCGCGTGATGTTCCTGGCCTGCTGGATTTGGAAGGACGATCGGTAGCACCATTACAATGTAGCGCCCTCCCATCAACAACCCTAACCGAAACCTTCCTGTTATGTGACGTGCTGCCCACGGCATCAGGATGCGCCAGGGAACGTGGAGTATGTGCTTCAGTTGAAAGCCTAATGCGTCAACATGCAACACTGATGGCTGCCTTCAGGGGCACCATAGGACGCAAAAGTCCACTTCCAAGGTTAATATGTTACGCCATGGCAAGGAGGATGTGTTGAGGGAAACATAATGTATGTTCCACTAATAAACCACTTTTACCCTGGAATGTTTTGCATTAAATATCATTGAAATATTCAATGAATTGTGAATATATAGTGCGATCATCCGCAAGCACAAAGACACTAATGCTGACTGCATGAACTAAAAGATGGTGGTTGCACTTCAGATATGGGGACCAACGCGTAGGTGTTTCAGTGGCGTAAAACTGTTTTCCTTCCCCGTGTGATGTTCCTGGCCTGCTGGATTTGGAAGGACGATCAGAAGCGGCATTACAATATAGCGCCATCCCATCAACAACCCTAACTTAAACCTTCCTTTTACGTGACGTGCTGCCCACGGCATCAGGATGCGCCAGGGAACGTGGAGTATGTGTAAGCCTAATGCGTCAACATGCAACACTGATGGCTGCCTTCGGGGGCAGCAGAGGACGCAAAAGTCCACTTCCAATGTTAATATGTTACGCCATGGCAAGGAGGGAAATATACTGTATGTTCCACAAATAAACCGCTTTTACCCCGGAATGTTTTGGATTAAATATCATTGAAATATTCAATAGAATATTGTGAATATTTAGTGCGATCATCCGCAAGCACAAAGACGCTAATGCTGATTCATTATTTATGAAGAATGAATGTGTCTCTTTGTGTATTTTTAGATTTAGGCGACTGCCACGACTCACAAGTTTATTAAGTGCCCCATTTATTTTGGATGTAGATTGCCTCTGATGTGGACAGTGTTGAATCGAGTCTAGTGAGGTCAGCTTTGCCTGCACTTCAGCCGCTTAGAGAAGAGGAGAGAAGAAGAAGTAAGTGCACTTCAACTGGTTATGAAGAGCCTTTTCACGTTCTGGCCAAATGACCTGACAAATGTGACGTGGCACAGCAAGTTGAAATATTACAAATCTATGGTCAAGACAGTCAGGTCAGTTTTGGGGTTGATACATCATAAATTTGAAAAGCCGGCCGCTGATAAGGCACATACAGTATGAGAAACAATAAGATGCCTCTACTAAAGTCAGCAACCATGGTAAGAAGAAATATTTGTATCCTAACTGGAGCTAGGGCTTTAAGAGATTAATGTCTACGAATTAATCATAGACAAAAATGATTTATAAAGCAGATTATTCACATGTAAATATTCACCATTATCCCTGATGTTTAAACTTGTATGGGCTGATTTAACTTGAATGTGATCAGTCTGGTGTCAGCTGATTCTCCTGCAGGGTTTTTTCCTTCATCTTTACCACTTTCTCCATTACTAAAGACATGAAATGTATCAAACAGGATGTATGGTATTATTTAGCAAAGAGAGGAACATGTTAAATAACTCTAAATGTGTTTTATATAAGCCACTATTTGCTTTGTTGACAGCGCTACAAGCCTTTATGCCCTCAGTGAGAATCAGAAATGTAAACTATGAAAATAAAGACCATTAAATGAGCCGGTGTTGTAGGTGCAAATATTTTCATTTTCTGTGAAAAAATTGAACATTCATACATCCATAAACTCATGAATAACCTCAGTCATCCTCGAACTGCAGCAGGTGACTCCTTGCTTTACAAACCCATCAAGACACAGGGCCGTTCTTCAGATGTGATATTCAGCTGTCAACATCATTTTCTTTCATTCATTCACCAAAATAAATAACTGTCTCAAAATAGAGTGAAGAACATTCCCTGGCCCATCCTTCAACAACCAGCTCCTTGTGGCAACGCCAGTCGTTGCCCCGGGTTGTGGGGGTTGTTGACCCCTATTTGAGTTGCTCCATACCATCAAGAGGGCCCCATGTCAGTTGCACGCTGCTCACCTTTGCCAGACCTTTGTCTCATACGGGTGGCAGTTTCAATCCACTTCCTGGTTACATTGGCATCTTTTCTCTGGTTGCTCTGGTTGGTTGAGGTGGAGAATAAAGGCTGCAGCAACCCACCTTTAACAGTACACCAGTCTCCATATTGACTGGCTGATGCTCAAGATGACCCCAGAAGGGAACCAGATTATTTTGGTTCCCCCAAATTTCTTTTGTGAGCCACTGTGATGTAAGTAGAAAAACTGCTGTAATACAAACAATTGAGTAAGATGAAAGTTCAGATATTTGTGGCTTCTTTTCTGACAACCTGTCATCGATTTGTGCCTCTGGAGTGACTTCTTTTGTGGAGCTTGTTTGAGTTGTCTGTTGGCAAGTGGATGGTCCATCACTTTCAGGCGATCACACTCAGGTAGACAGAGGCAGGGGAGGTCTTTCTTATTTAACATAATAATATAAGGCAACATTTCAGTTTCTCTTAAAATGCTCTTAATAGCTTCCACGGCTTCTCATAAGGGATTTCCTACGCTGGCTCCTGGTGACCCACTTTGAATGTACAATTAATTTCAGGTTGTCCTTTTATTGGAAACTGCGTCTACTGTATCGTGCATGAATTAAAAACACCATTAGGCAAAGTCAAATTGTTAGAATAAATCTAGCACACCAGGTAAGCAAATTTTAAAAGGTGGAATCCACATTTTAAAAAGGCAGTGGGCGGCTGAAGTTTCTGGAGCCCCTGGTGTCCCGTACAGGGGACGGAAAAGTGAGTTGGGCGGACGACCCGGCAGTGCTGGAGTGAGTGTTGATGTGCAGCAGTTCAGAGATGAAAGGCAAATTGAATGTGCTGCTCCCAAGTCTACGCTCATGAGGAGTCACTCTGCTGGCACTAAAGTGGCTTCATGTTGATGTTTAAATAGTCCCGGGCGCAGGGGAGATGCAACTTGAAGGATGGAGCATTTTGCAAGCAAATAAGATACAAATGCATACCCTGGGAGGAGATGATATAGTTCATGGAAGGTGGGGGTGAGACTTCAGAACGCTGCTGGACCTGAGTAGATGCTGCAGCGCAAAGCTGGAGAATGATTTGTGCTTTCCAATATACGCCTGAATGTACCGCACACACCATCTGTATATTGTGCAATCGTTTATTCTTGAGGCAACCTGTCAGGCGAGCAGAAACTCTCTCAGGAGCTATTTAATTAACCAAACACGGGCCAGCAAGAGTAATCCAGACAATTCTCTTCAAGTTATTTCCTTTGTGCATATAGCAAACTGAAATGACTCCTGTCATCATTCCCACTGTACCACTTTCCAGGCGTGAGTGTAAGCCTTCTAAATAATCCAGACCAAACCTAATACATATTCTTTTTCATGTTTTACGATTGACTATAAAAACTCAATAAGTTTAAGTAACACACAACAATTTTTTTAAGCAAATTCCTTGTTTTTAGGGAATACCTGTCGCTAAATCACATCTGGAAGTAATTCAAGTGGAAATTGTTAACCTATCAAAACAGATGAAAATTATATATATATATATATATATATATATATATATATATATATATATAGTGGTAACTCAGTTTTCAAACGTCCCGGACTTCAAACAAATCGGAGTTCGAAACAAAAAGTACGAGATTTTCTTGCTTCGGATTTCAAACGAATATCCAGAACTCGAACACCCCCGAAAAAATTAGCGTGCGCAGACCGGTCAGCTGACCCACAACGCGCTTTGTTATTGTGTACAACGCAGCCTCTATATGCAGATGTATCCCATTAGCTACATTTACTAACTGTCTTTTCTTCATATTGAGGTGTAAAACCTTTCCTGTCTCCGCACTGGACCGTGGTAGAGTGTCACAGGGGAGGTGCTTGCTCTCCACACCTCCGAGGCTGGAGCGCTCACTCCAGGGTTTGATGTCCTGTTGTGGGCTCCGACAGGGATGAGGCGAGTCTGGGACAGAGCGTGACTTGGTTTATGACTTTGTCACAGCCAAACTGCACAGAAGCGCACATTCAGAGCTGGACACGCACCGGGCACCTCTTCACTTCTGGAGAGACGTCACTCACTCGGCAACCCCTCCCACATGCAGCGGCCACACACATAGAGGAACAGCCACCTGCAGCAGACACTCTACATTCACTCCTACAAAAGACCATTTTAAGGCTTGGAACGCATTATTTCTTTTTCAATTCACTGTAATGGGAAAAATCGGATTTCGAACAAATCGGTTCTCAAACGGCCGTCTGAAACGGATTGTGGTCGAGAACCGAGTTACCACTGTATATATATCTTTCACATCTTTCAAAACACCATTCACAATTGTAGATGTTGACGGGAAAAGTATTTTAAAGGTGGAAGTACATGTTGACTTGCGGATCTCAGGCTATGCCGGAGTGTGGAAGCCCTGTTGGAGAAGGCGCGATTTAAGTCAATTCCAAAGTGGTCAGTGAGCCAGTGCAGTGAAGCAAAAACTGCGGTGATCTGCTGGTGGACAGTCGGAGGCGTGATAGAGGTTTCTTGGTTGACACCAGTGAGGAGTGAGTTTCAGTCGTCCAGAATGAGTATGCGTTTCTTTGTCAGTGTGTGAGAGCATGGGTTTGATGTAAAAAAAAAAAATGGGAGGATGTATTTGGACGGGCTGCGATCAGGGAAGCGATATGAAGAGATATGTCAGGGAAAGTCTAGTATTGATGTTTGTTCAGTAATCCAACTGATGACATCATCAAGAGGCACAAGCACAGCTGCGATGCTAGATGTATCAGTGTGATGTCCACATGATCCTGGACAGACATGTTGTGACACTAGTATCAGGCTTCAACATATATGTGGTGGCTGTGAGATTAGCTCAACAGAAGGGAGTTCTGTTGAACTAACTCAGGTAAGGGACATTTACTCTCCATGTAAAATCTGCACCACCATCACGCTGGGTGAGATTGCTCGCATCAAAGAACGGTACACGTTCAAAACCATTGTATTTTTTTGCCTTTAAATGCTGTCAGTGTCCACATCTGCCGCAGGAAGCATGTCTGAATAAGGACGCGACTAAAAGCCTGTGGTGAATCTCTGCTGGCGTTTCTTTCATCACCTTTGAAAAAAGGATGCACAAAGGGCTCAAAATGTAGTGGCACAGTGCACTGCACCGTTCGGTGGTTTTAATTATGTGTGTCAGTGTGATTCCAGGAGCTGCTGAATACTTCTATTGTGCCACCAGGCTGTTGCCCGGTGGCTGCAGTGGAGTTTGGTGTGTTATTGAGTGACCAAAGAATGCTATTTCCTGTTTTGTGTTTTCCACATTTGTATTATCCTGTTTTGTTTTGTTCATTTCTTAAACACACCTTTCACCTCATTCTGTTTATTTTCAGGATTTAACTGCTGGTACAATTTATAGTAGTATTGATTATTACAATTTTTATTTCCTTGTTTTCCTTAGCTAGTAACAGATGTTGAATCATACACTTATGGAAAGAATATGTGCGTGAATGAACAATGCACACCAGGGTTTCTCAAGAAATTGGTTTGAAAAACATACATGTAATTTAAGTGCAATAACAAGGTGCTCAAACATCTTTCTGGATTGTTATTGTTATTAAGGATTTATGTTGTGTTTTTATTTATTTATTTATTTATTGCCAACTGCAAATGAAGAGTCAACGTGGGCTACAAACTTTCAAAATGACAAGATCAGCATCATTTTTTGCTGCCACTGTCCCCGTAAATGAACACACAGTCCCATCCCCAATAAGACCACCCCGGCGTCTCACATGTCAGCAGTGCCTGAACCTAATTCCAGCTCTGTTTAATAACCTGAACAAGTGGGGGAATGCATTTGGATATGGAATATCTGTCCAGGTTTGTGGTGCTGGAGATGTCGGTCTACAGCTGTGCGTGTAGTCTGTGCCTCTCTCAAGACACAGCGAGAGAGAGTGCGAAAGGCGACCATAAACTCAAGTGGTCTTAAAGCATAGCAATTTATATTCCCCGCACGCCAGTCGAGGAAATTTAATTCATCTCATATCTGTGACAGATCTGGGGCATGTTGAAATTAGATTGTAATTTTAATGACCCGTCTTTCACAATTCAAATAGATAAGAGGTCGATCTATGGTGCACTCTAAGTGGCCCGCTCTGGCAGTAACAAAAAAAGCCTTGGCATGTTTTGTTGTGCGTCACTCGTGTTGTGGACCTGTGCTGTCAACAAGTCAAGCCTAGTCATGAACCGTCAGTCAGTGGTGCCACTGACCACTGTCATGTTGGACAACTCGCAGGCCAGGGGGAAGTGTGACTTACATCGGAGATGGGAAAAGTTGTTTTCTTGTTCAATGCGGTTTAATTTTAAAAAGTACAATTGAAAATTTTTGTTTTTTTGCATGAATCCCTGCCTATTCACTGCCCCCAAAATTACAATTGCATTCAGTATTGCAGCATTTTTATCGGCCATCTTCAGTGGTCATGATCCCATGGAATGAGAGGTTAGTGGAGTGGAGATAAATGAGTTAGTGAATTGCACACGGTCACTGTTTCCAGCCAACAGAATCTTCGTTCTGTGGACCGGAGAATACGTTGGTCCGCCTCCTTGATCTGTCCAGTCATCTGTCCTTGCACACAGTGATCAGTTAAGCTTCTCTGATGTGTAGTTCTGTAGCTGAATATTATTTGTTATCATCATAAATAGATGAGCGCCATCTCTAGTCATCATCTAAAGAGCTTTGCACCGCCACCTTAGCACCACTCTGAAGGGAGTTTCATGCTGAGCACTGTCCTCCATCACGCCTGTCCAGTTTAAGCTTCAATCTCACATAGAAAGGGAAGTCATCCAAAATATCCCTCCTCAAAAACTGCTGACCTTTTCCTTGGACACTGAGACCCGGACAGACATTTCATCACCTTCATCTCTCGAATCGACATCCAAGAATATTTGTACAGCGAGCACCACTACATGCTTTTATATTTAATGAGAAGCAGTAGACATACTGTAATAGACCTAAGTTCTTTGGGTCCCCAAATCGCAGAGTCAGCTGTGGCTATCCAGTCAGCTATCCACAAGACAGCCGATAGTTCATGGGTTGGCAGGACGAAATGTATGTCCTTAAATTCATGATTGTCTCGTGAGATATTGAAAACCATGCATGGCAAAAGGTAGTGGGGTTTAGAAGGTGTGTGAGGTGTTTCCTTTTAATTCACCGCAGTACAATTTGAGGGCCTCCCCGGAGATAAGGGATTGAGTGTGGTTACACAAACTTGTGATGTGGGGCAACACATTGGAGAAGCCATCCCTACTGGCAACAAGCGTCGACCACTGACCTGCTTAAACAACTGGAAAACTCCACACAACCGTCAGCTGTTTGTAAGCTGATGTCTTGTGGGGTTTAAACGGCGTCTGTGCACAAGCTCATGGTGATGGGGATTGTAAAGCTATATCAGTGGTTCAGGAGCATTACCAAGAAAGTTTGAAGGTTAGTTATACTAAAGTCATGAGGATAGTAATACAAAACCTGAACGTCTTATGAATTACATGAGAGCTGCCAAGAATCTCTCTTTCTTAAGATGAAATTGCACATGATCAAACATGTCAAAACAAAGTGGGAATATCAAAACAAACGGATGACTCATAATGTATCATGAAGGTGGACATGAACATGACAGTTTTCAACGAGTTATTTGCAGAATAATCCCGTAAGAAACATCACAATGACTGAAGGCTGTGGCTCGTGGAACTTAAGTCACGTATTCCGGCTGCACTTATGAAGAGATGGACCACGTGAGGACAGCTTGGATTAGAGCCAGATAAAGTACTCATGATTAAAAACTAGCGTTTTTACGGTCATCCTTTCAGTAAATGACAAAACGTTCCCCTCTGCACTTTTTGATTGGCTGCATTACATGTTGTTACGGCATATTTTTTTAAAAATCCTGGCAGAAACCAGAAGAAGTAAAATTTGAGAAAAATGTTGATGATGGAGTCTGGTACCAGTGGTCACCCCACCCACCTTCCTTATGCTGCAGTGCCATGACAATGTGTTTTGTTTGTGAAAGTAATTGATTTGAGTGGTGAATGCCATTTTGTCCTGTAAAATACACTGAAGAAAAATCTTTGTGTTCCTCATGGGTCGAATTGGATTTAAAAACCCCTTGAAATTAATAGAGTAGGGCCCCGATAAATGTACTTGTTTTGTGTGGACTTACACTTTTGTGAACATCTGCATATATGAGCCAAAACCAGTCATGTGACATATGGAGGCATCTCATGCCAGCACACCTCTAAACTGGTTCTGATTCCCGAATTTAATATGACTCATATTCATATTAGAGTCTTCAACATCTCCTCCCACCCACTTCAGTTTGGCATCAACTGGTAAGAACGTGGGCTGGTTCTATAGAAAGCACCAAGGTTCTGAGAAACCAGAACGGCACCTGTTCCAGAGCTAGAAATGTGACACATGTGATAGGTGTTTGGTTCAAGTTGAGACTTGAACATTCGGCCAGTTTTTCTCACTTTCCTCTGAATGCAGACAAAGCCGGGGAAAGGGAAACAAATTAGGGCTCCTATTAGGGTGGAGACTTTTCCCTGCCATTTGCAGTTTCTTCCTCTGGGACCCCGGGGAACAGGAGCACAGCTACAGTGCGAGGAAGAGCTGCACACAGAGGCAATTTAGAGTGACTTTTAGGGCTGTTTTTGAGTGTCTCAAGCTCAACAGATCAGTGAATAAATACATTTATTTATTCATTTTATTCAAAACGTGTCCCTTTTGATTTTCATTGTTTTGCAGTCAAATGTGTAGTGAGTCTGATAAGCAAAGCAGGTCGACTGACCCAGACTTGTTAGCCATTGAAAATATTTCCCTACTAAAACAGCCTCTATTAACAGTTCTGCTTTTTTTTACTTGGTAAATAATATGAATAGAGTGTGACGGTGCAACATCCTGTTAGTGCAGTAATGTATTTTTAGCTCCATGTAGCTGTGGTATCAGGTTTAAGAATGCCCCGAAGCATCGTATGGATTTTATACAGTGAACAATGATACGTCGGGGACAGATAGCATTGTGCCGTTATGGTCTAAATGGCGCTGGGAGCAGTATTGGACCATTATTCTACACAGTATGACTGTGACCTATTTTTCTTTTCTCCACTGCACAGAATCTGCTTAATGTAAAAATAATTGGTCCAGATGAAGGCTAGCTTCACGTGGCGAGGATGTCCTTTACAAGTGAAGAAGAAGAAGAAGATACATCATCTGTTGTACATCTGTTGAACATATTCTACCTTTTTTGGTCACTTGCCACCCGGTTACCTCCTCAAACCTGGACCTTTTTTTGCCCAGCTTTTTATCTTGACTTATTTAAAAAACAGACTCAGAAAATATGGAATCAATGTTTGGTGTTGAACAATCAAATGTCTTCCTCTTGTGATTCCCCCGTTTCTTCTCAGTAGACGTGAAAAATCCATATTCATAAATATTCATTGATGAAGCGGGAGGTAAAATACGAGACTCATTTTCATTCTGCCGGTAATTAACCAGTAATTAACTAGTAATTAAATGTGACAGTTTGAACTGCACTGGAGGTTAGGATCCTCTCAGAAACAAGAATTCTCATTTCTTTGCATCATTTGTTTAATGGTTTGTTGTTTTTCAGTTAACCATATAAGCAACACTGTGTTTGACTTTCAGTACAAGTATGACCGGGATCAGTTCCGACCAACCGGTCCTAAGTCAGATTGGACCTAAGTCGAATACCGACGCGAGGTACTACTGTAGTGGTAGATGGCTGTGTGAGAGTGAGATGCTGGGATACTGTGCCGCCGTATCTGTCGTACGTGTTGCTGGGCTGCTACGTGCTGCGGTGCCAGACATTGAATAAAAAATTTTTAAAAAGCATCTGCTGGCCATGGTCGTAAGTACGGGTGGACATAAGTCGAGCAGGTCGTAAGTCGGATGTTACTTGTGTTTTGAATATTGTTTTCAATGATATGGTCCTATACTATTGTATCGTGACTGCGTATTGCACCGTGACGTTCTTCTCAATACTCTTCTCAAAATACTGCTTCTCGTCAGGTCAGGAAATGCAGCACATCTTTGTGCAGTTGCTTCAGCTGGGTGTGCTCTTGTTTGTGCTGCGATGGATTGCCGTGTGGGAGCGTAACCTCTTCGCGGTCATCTGTGCAGGAGTTTCTCACATGTTCTCAACCTCTTCCTGCAGCAGGTTTTTGCCCTCCCTCTCCTCCTCGGTGGCCTCCCTGCATCGCTCCTACGGCTGCCTCCTCTCCTTGACAAGGAAATCTATTTCTGTCTGCCTGCAGGACTTAGTGAGGGTTGACAGAGGCTTGCCGGCGACCTCTCCCGAGGCAAAGATTAGATCTCCATTCTCTCCAGTAAAAGTAAACTTTTGTTCAGCATTGTGTAACAACACATTTGATATGAGCAACCAGTAGCCTGGTGCTGTCAGATTAAAGTAGCCGCGGTTTATTGCGGATAGCAGCTGAGCAGAGCAAGTGCTATTCAAACCTGACTGGAGCCCAGCTGCGACTGTAAAGTCAGAAGAATGGCCAATCATGAGTAAAAGGCGAATGTAGCCGGCGAAACCCAGCTATTGAACCTTTGCTGGGGAGTCAATCAACAACACTATTATGTGCAAAAATCCAGAAGTTTGCTGCGGAAGGGACTGCTGAGTGCCGAGCCCAGCAAAACAAAGATACAATTTGTCCTTGGGAATTGTACTGCAACATGAAACACAAACATCTCTGCAGCCGGCGGAAACCAACTTGTAAAATCTTAATTAAAAGATGGTATCGGACGTGGCTTTGCTTATGGAAAATGGGGAAATAATTGACTTGAAAGGCAACTTTTTCGCAGTCGGACCAAGACGTAATCCAGCGGGCAGAATGAGGGAGGAATTACCAGTGGTGGGGAGGGATTCGCCGCGTTTAAACATCCAGCGCAGTGAAATCGCATCGTAGTCGCCCAAGCTGTCACTTGGCAGCACATTCTCCATTCTCCAGGTTTTCCTGTCTCTTTTAGTTCTCATTACGCCCCAAACAAAGGGTAATTAACGCAATCATGTGTAATTACAGCCTGGGTTTTACACATCTGCCTAATTACAACTTCCTTTTGCATTATTTCCCATGTTTAGAGCAGAACTTCCTGGTTTCTGATTCAGCGAGAGACACGGCTCATTTTAATGCCGTTTCATTTGCTCGCGAATTTCCTGCGACTCGGTTCCTTCACTTTTGTGGTCGTCTTCCTGCGGCAGATCTACAGTTACGGTCGGGCATTTTGGACAGGAAGCAGTGGGCGACCCACACATGCTCCTCAGTCCGTGCACTGTGGTGGCGTGGGACTGCGGGCTGGGGGGAGAAAAGAGTGGAGTTCAGGACAGTCAGTTCTCAAGATCAATGTACTTTTTAATTACAGCAAAGTACAGCGCTATTGCCTGTCCAGCTGTGAGATTTAAAGCTCAGACAAATGGCGAGTAGCGCTTGCTGAGAGAGCAGCATAGAGAGGAAGTGGGTGAGTCAATATAACGTCCTTAATTCACTTGCATCGGAAAGGCGTGGGATTTATTTATTCATATATTTCAGGAGCAGATTTTCATTTTTGGAAATGCTTTGAAAGACATAACTCGAGACAATTCTGCCGAACCCTGTTTTAAACAGATGAGCAAGGCATCTTTTATTCTGACTGTGTCAGCATTATTGAAGCGGTTGTAAAGGTTTTATCAAATGTCCACTTTTTTCATGGCCTTTAAATTATTACAACTACTACCTTTGCTACTGACAATGCTTTTACCAATATCAACATGTTTTTTTTTTTTTTTTTGAATATTCATCGCATCATCAAACAGTACCTTGGGCACCTTCTTACTCAGAACCTGTTTTCACCCACGTTTCCACTCCCAGTGTCCTCTCTGTTAGTTTTGTTGAATATTCATATAAGCATTCAGCCTGTTGTGTCAGGCCATGTGTTGTGAGCCAATACTACATGATACTATTGGACTGTGTAGCACCAGACGTCGTTCCTGAAACAAACAATGCGGTGTTGACGAATATATATATATATATATATATATATATATATATATATATATAATTGTATTCTTGTTTATTTTATTTTATTAAATGTTAACTTATCACTTAACTTATCACTTCACTTCATCAGTAGTTCGAGGAACGCCAAAGCAAAAGTTCATTATGCTGGCAATTTCATGATCTCAACTTTAGCTTTGATCGCATCACACATGCACTGTGGCATTGTTGCTTGTGCAGTGTTTAATGGTGTGAGATTCTGTCCAAGCTCTTGACCGCATCCCGATGTTGTCAATGGTGTCTCAACTCTCTTGTGGCCGTCTGTGTGTGTAAATATATAATTTAATATAACATGCTGCCGCACATTCGGTACAGAAGCTGTGTTGCTCCAGGAAAAGGAAACGTTTCTAAGACGGTCTTCGCATAATGGCATTTACTGATAACTTGGGGCACCTCATTATATCATCTTTAATGTGCTGGTGATTCAGATTGTTTACGCCATCTTCACATTATGATAAAATAAGCATCCGTCACTTTCCCATCTTGGTTGTTGCACTTGAGCGACTCTAAGCCAAGAGAGATGTAGAAATTGCCTTAAAACGATGGCAGCTCATGAACACAGCATGTGAACAGTCAGAGGAATCCATTTTTGATGAGGTCAATGGTAGCTTCATGTTATGTTAAGTCGTGTGCGATACACCATTTTTTCGACGTCCAAACCTCTGCGTAGGCTGAAGACACTTCTCTATTGAGGGAAATCTCAGAACACCGTCTGTGACCGATGTGAGTAATATTGTTCAGAAGCTGTTTTTTTTTCAAGCAGCCATTGACGTTTCTTATTCCCACTGCTGACACTTGCGTGATATATGTGATTTCCCTTGCACATACAGTATTGTTCCGAAGTCTGAGCTCGCTCGTCGTCAATTGTTTTGATGGATCCCGGAAAACGGTCCATTTTTCAATCAGGAAATATGTCCTTATTGCATTTCTTCCTGCAGGTATCCTCAGAGAGTGTCGCCATCTCATTTATTTTGTTGTTGCAATTCGAGGGGTCGACCAGAACATAGGGCGAATTTTTAACAAGCACCTTCCTCTGTCAGATTTATATTGTTCACCACGAATACACACCAAGAGAAGTGCCTGAGCCCAGCACAGGAAAGAATGAATTCAGGATACCATGCAGGTGCGGAGGAAATCGGATGTATTCTGGAGGAGTTTTGTCTTCAGACACGGAGGTCTGTTTGATCGCCTGAATGTTCGTGGGGTCAAAGTAAATATAATTTTGTCTTTATATTCTGTAGTATGAAAGCAACAAATCCATCATGTTACATGGTGTGTGTTGACCACAGGCATTTTCCGATTCTTTCATTTTTTGTGGTTTATTGGCTCTTTGACAACATCTGCCCAATAGAAAGTTAAACATTGATCGTGTTTAGTTGACCCAGTTATGATTAGACTTGGAGCTGAACATTCTCACTTTCCCAATGTTGAGCATAGACGTGGGGAGAAGAGAAAGCTGAAGAAAAAAAAACAGAAATGTGTGCATGAATTACGATCACCTACTTGTTGTTATTTACTCTTTAGGCATCACCAATACAGTTTGTAAACATCCAAATTGACATTCTCCTAGGTGTTGGTGACACATCCACTGGTGCAATTTGTCACACAAAAATAAATAAATCTAAGACAAAAACACAAATTCCTCACATCCAATCTGAAATTGTCAGTTGTGTTATTAATCTGCTGTTATTTGATGTCCTCTTTGATGGGTATTTAGCAAGAATTGTTCACAAGTTAGTCCATAGTCCTCTCATCTATGCCTACAAAAACTATTGTTTTGCATTGCCTCTGGTCAAAGGTTCCAGAGGGACTTCCTCTCCTGAACACTACTGTAGTTAGTGCTATGTCTATGAGCCACACAGTCTCACATTAATTCTGCGAACAGGCAAAATGAGGTTTTAATGCTCAGTCTCACAAGGTCACGATGAGATGACTCAAAATAATGAAAACAACGACACCAATTCACCAGAGCTCCATTGCAACCACTTACCTGGTAGCATCTACAGCCAACATCAGGTGTGACATGAGCAGTGTGACAGAAGTCACTGTTCAAATGACTAAAGCATGTACACCTAATACTTGCGGTGGAAATCTCGAGTTGACAATGCACTTTTCTGGTAGACTTTGAATCTCTGGTTTTACTGAATGTAGCATTTGAAATAAATAAAACTAAATGACTTCTACTTCTTGATATCCTCCGGTCTTGTAGTCATCTAGGTGTTTGCCAAGTGGATCTTTTGTTTTCAAAGCTGCTTCTGTTTGACAGCTTGGTGCTCGAGACTGCAAAATCCGTCCACAAAAATTACATTCAGGTTTTCACCCACAATGAAATGAAAACCATATCTCAGCTATAGCATGAACACACCCTGGGAGTTTGACTCATCCTGTCTATATACCTATAGGAACTCGACAGCTTCTATTGGGAACTGGTTTGCTTCCAGCTTCGGGCAACCTCAGTCCGTTTTGTGTGGTGCTTGGATGTTCTCCCCTCCCTGTTTGGGGTGAGCACTCAAACACAAAGCGGGCTTGCTCTGCTCACTTCCACGGTCTAAAAACTGAGGGAGCTGATTGAGTTCGCTATATTGTCAGACGCTGTGAGTCTCCCATAAGGGAATAAGTGCCAGAAGATGAATTAATTATGACACCAATAACTATATGAAATTGAATGTGGTACATGTGTGAAAAAACCTCACACTTTGCAGGAAACAGTGCGAGTCCAAAATGTAGTTCTGCCCTTAAAACCCAAAGCACTGACAATAGGGAGCATTGTGGCTGTAACTGGGGAGAAGTTCCACCTTTCTCTGACTGAACTGTGGCGTGAGATTGAAAAGAAAGGATTCACTTCCTGGCTGTTTCACGGTGGACCGTGAACATCCTCATGGAGCGCCTGGTATTTTCTGTCCAGAGCAAGTCGAGAGTCTGAGGGCAACCAAACCATTCACTTGATACTGTGCGACATTAATGATGAAAAACACAGTGATACGGATGTGCCTGCTTCAATAGAGCTGAAGAGCACTGAAATTAAAATACTTTTTTGTGTTTTGTTTGTTTTTAGGTAGATGACATGTAATACTGTACTTTAAAATTATAATAGTGATATAGCACACTACAGAAAAATATTTAGGAATTAAGAACTCATCTTCTCAGAGCATTGGTCATGTGATTTCTCTGAGTTCATGTCCTCCTCTTGGATTGATGATGGATAGAAAAAAATCTGCCACTTGTGTTTACATAGACTTGCTAAGCCTGTGGGTGCCACTGTGTTTGAACTCCCAAAATCAAAGGTCGCCAGCACAACTTCTGTGTTCCCTCTTACTGTACTTATTAATTGAATAAAAGAAGAACTCTATTGCAATATTAATAGTTTTTCTTACCAGTGCTGACCTGAGATGTCTCTCAGTTTTGGGCGTGAGATTATCTTGCTCATGAAAACTCGAGATGTTATCGAGATTCTTCTTTACACCACGGTTGGGATTATTGTGGTACCGTAATGTAATTTACCATTGCGTCAACAAGAAGTTTTTATTCAGATAATTCCTGTGCTGGCCGTCGTGTATTGTTTTAGGTAGATAACTTCAAGTGTAATGCTATACTTTAGAGTTATAACAGTGATATAGCACACTACGGACACCACTGTCCCGACATGCCTCAGTAACACTGGTGCTGAGCTATGCCTGGAGCCATAGCTGCTCTGAGGCTGAGTGACAGAAGCATGGAGCGACAGCCTCTGTGACCATCACCATGATTCACACACGTTCATTCTCTCTACATTACACACAGACAAGGCACTTATTTTTGGTCTTTGACAGATCACATCCACCTTATTGACACAAGGAAAAATGATGAAAAGGAGAATCTGCTCCTAGAGATTTTCTAATTCTGAGCCAGGAAAACATTATTTTTGCTTGCGTGACTGACAACCTCCGCATCCCCATTTTATTTGTGAAGTGAAAACAGGCAATCTCACTCCCAGAAACACGCAAACACTCTCTTGTGCTTCTAATCTGTGTCTGCTGAAGTGGGCTTTAATGAGGTGTGAACGGAGAACTCATTTGATTTTGTGTGCGCGCCCCTTTGGAGTGACAGAAAAAGAGAGACGGAGTGGCAAAGCAGTGTAGCAGCACACACCCACAAGCGTAGGGAGAAAGGTCTTTTCGCTCTCCTTCATTTATCTGGTGCTCCATCTGTCATCATGTGATCACGACACTTTAAAGAGTCACCCCCCCAGCTGATATCTTACTCCTCCATTTTTATGTGCTCAGGAATGTTTGCGGAGCAAGGCAGAGGGTCAGATTTGATGCCTTTCCAACCCATTGGCAATATCTCTGCCCACTCCCAGTTATCAAAACGTCTCACTTTTTTACTCATTTCTCATTCAAAAGTGGCACAGATTTTCAATTTGAGTCCCGTTGCCAAAATTGTGATCTACAGAAAGCCCTTTTATAATTGTGAAACATGCATTTTTTTATCATTGGTTATGAGTAATAGCGTAAATTCCCATGGCCAGAAAAGTTTTACAATAAAATCAAGGCCGTCATTTAAAATAAATCCTGATGTATTTTTCCCATGTTGCCCATCCCTTTCTGGAGACGTTTTTAAACAGATACATTTTCTGCAAGTGTTTTCAAAAGCATTGCCATAACAGCCAGAAGTCAGTTTTTCACAAACTAAAGAGATTCTCTCGAAGACATTTGAATGAGTGCAGAAGCGCTTTGGCCGAGGGTTAGTGTGCTGTGTCTTAAAAAAAAAAACAGGACAAGGCAACTGGACTCAGAACACAGCAATGTGGGGGTCAGAGCGAGAGAATAATAGCCTCCTATCAGCTCCTGTCTGGCCATGAGAAGGAAGAAGAAATTATGTAATGCCAAAAGATGAATTTAAATTGGATTGGAAATTTCATGCTCTGTTGAGATGAGAATATGTTTTGTCTCCATACTCTTTCGAGTTGAACGCCATTAATTCACCTAACTTCATTGCTCAGATCTGAGTCTGACAATCTGAGATTTGAGCTATTGACTTGAGTTATTGCACCCCATCACCCCACTTCGGTCGAGTGGACAATGACTCTACCCACCAAAACAAAGCCCCACAAAGTTCTGCTTCGTACTCAGGGAACACAGAGATAAATCCTGTGCTGATACTGTATAAACAGCAGCTCGGACAAGTCTCCTGCAGGTGTCAGAAGAAGAAAAAAACGCATTAAACTTCTGTGATTTCCTTCGATCTGTGTATCATGAGAGATTATTTCAGGTCTCTTAAAAAAAAATGCAAGTCTGGTGGAGCCCTCAAGTCGGCTGAAACACATACTGAAAATCTCTCTGATGCCGCTTTGAAGACCAGAACCAATTAGAGGATGATGATAATGAGGAGCGGCTAAGTGCACGTCTTTTGTTACTCAGCAGCTGTCTAATTGGAGTCGGGGCGAAGATTGTGATGAAACTGGGCCGCACTTGTACCAGTCACCATTATTATAGCGCATTCACGCGTTGTTATGCCCCAGAAAAAGAAAAAAACGGAGGGTGATGTTGTGGTACCAGATGGTCTTGTCTGCAGAAGTGACAAAAACGTACTGCTTGTGTTTTGTAATTGATGCTCCGATTCACTGCAGTGGTGTCGCAACAAAAGCTTCTATATTTATTCATTGGAACTAGTTCTGGGAAAACATTCACGCCATGCTGGACGATGGTATTCCATTTCCAACCCTGAGAGTCCGCTCAAACTTCTAAAGCTTTCTTTACTTCTACATCATTAGCGGCAAAATCTTTTGAACGCTTTTTTTGTGTTTCAACTCATGGAGTAATTGACACTATATTTTTATGCGATGAATGATAATTCATCTTTGAATGAACGTATTGAGTAACATTATTTTTGCTCTCTTCCCACAGCTCCCTTGACAGACAAGCCGCCCAAAATTCTTTTCCCCTCGGAGAACCAAATGAGCATCATCGAGGTTGCTTTAGGTAAGGGGCCCTTTTTTTCCGTAATAACTGCTGGTTTTCTTTTCTGTTTGACAGCTGTTAAAAGTTGGTTATCATCTACATATTCTCACTCCCAAGGGGTCAAATAGCAACCATTTGCGAGTGGACCTTTGCGTCCAATCCCAACTCAGCCTTACCAATTGAATGGCATATGACGCATAAATGACATGATCATTTGAGGTGATATATCAACCAAATTGACAATACACAGCGAAAGGGGCACCACGCCATGGCTTTACCCGAACTCCAGCCTCCGATTTTCTCCTGCCTGAGTTGCTGCCTACGGTGTCAGGATGAGCAGCAGAGAGCTGACTTTGGCATCATTCTGTGACGTCCAATTGTCCTATTGCAAATGCAAGTAACATCCGACTTACGACCAGGGTCGGTTCCAACCAACTGGTCGTAAGTCGGATTGGACATAAGTCGAATGCCATTCAAAATGGCCGACGCGAGGGTTACAGGAACTACTGCCGTACTGTCGCGATGCCGGGCTGCTACGTGCTGCGGTGCCAGACATTGAATAAAAAAAATAAGCATCTGCAGGCCGTGGTCATAAGTACGGGTCCTCGTAAGTCGAACAGGCCGTAAGTCGAATGTTACTTGTAGTGACTATTTGACGCCTTAGGAGTGAGAATGTGTTGTCAACAGTTTGCCAATGAAACACCACCTTTAGTCATTAATCTGTGTGACCACTCAATCCTGCTTCCTCTCTATCTTTGCCCTCACCATCCAACAGGTGAGGTGTCTTGAGACACTCCAGACTTCTGAACTTTTTTGAGTCATATCTGGCAACTATTTCGGAAATTAGAACTCATCTTCTCAGAGCATAGGTCATGTGATTTCTCTGAGTTCACGTCCTTCTGGATTGATTGAAAATCTAGCACTTGCGCCTACGTTGCTCAGCCTGCGGGTGCCACGGTGTTTGAACTCACAAAATCAAAGGCTGCCAGCACAACTTGGGTTTCTGTATTCCCCCTTACTTATTAGTCTAATAAAAGAAGAATTGTATTGCAATATTGGAGGTATTTCTTACCAGTGCTGACCTGAAATGTCTCTCAGTTTTGGGCGTGAGATTATCTTGCTCATGAAAACTCGAGATGTTGTCGAGATTCTTCTTTACACCACGGTTATGACCGTCATGGTAATTTAATAAACCATTACCTTCCTAACATCCGAAACCTATCATGATATTTTTGCATCAACATGACGTTTCCTAATAATAATTCCTGCTCTTACCCTCTTGTATTGTTTCCATGCCTGTTCTATTTGTTCCCTTTGAACCAGTTTATGTGTGAGCAGTCGAGGGCTTTTTCAGCATGGCAGCCAATACGTTTTGGAAGTACAAGTTGTGATCAGACGGTCGTAGTCTCCGTACCTTCATTGGCCTTATTGAATTACACAAATTCAAGTAGAGGTTGTTGCCAAGCGATTATTCTGCTGGTCATAATTCTGTGATCAATCAAAGTGGAAGCTTTTAGAAGCTGCTCATGATCATGATTTCCAGCCACCTTCTCAATTCAAATGACTGCCTTAGATTCTCACTCATGTGGGCTCCGCACCGTGCTCGTCTTTTGTTCTCCGGATCGGCTTTCGATGCGAGGAGACTCATGGGAAAAATCCTGCTTTGTGCCATATCGGGCTGACTCTCAGCTGTTGGCTGACGGGGAAAATGGGTCATGACGGAAGCTTTCTTTGAAGTCAATTAGTCATGGATCACAAACACAACTGGCTCGTTTACCAAAGGTAGCAGTGAGAACATTTATGGAAATGCGGGTAGAAATGGGGTATTTTTAATATCTGATGAAGATGTTACACCGGAGGGTATTGTCTCGGATAATTAACTAGCAACAAAGCCTTCATGTTCAACTGATTCCTTCATAACAACGATTCTACATGAGAGAAACATGGTCTCCATCATGTTTGCAGCTTGGCCGGTATGATCTAAAAAAAAACTGCAATGGCACACTACCTGTTACTGATAAAATATTAGTCGCTACTTTTTTCACCCGCTCTGAAACCTGCGGCTTAAACAAGGTTGCCGCTAATACATCTATTTTCACTGGCAAACAAGCTTCATGCTGCCAAGATATGGAGCCATGTCACATCACAAACTACAAATGTTCCAGGAGCACTGCCTCCACAGCTTCAGCACGGCTCACCTGGCTCACTAGAGGAAAGTGCTAGGAATACACATGGGCTAGCACTTTAATGTCAATAAAACGCCTCTAATTTCATTGGTCTGATGTGACAAGTCTAATTGTAATGGCGGCATGATGTGCGCTCTGAATATTGCCGAGTTTGTTTTCACCATTGTCTGACTGTTGGACCCTGTTTACAAGGTCTGTTTCGGAGTGACATTACTTGTCCTCACGCATTTTTGACAACAACATTTTCTGAGCTTCCTACAGCATAGACTGCACCTGTCGCGGGCAGACTAGCGTGGCTTAATCCAAAATTTAGAGGGTGTGGCTTTTATTCAGGCGCTCTTAGTCGTCTGGAAATTACCGTAGTGGACCAAAGTTTTATTTTTAAAATGAATCTCATGGATGAGAACACATAGTGACCTAGTAGCAGAAACAGAGGCACAGGTACGAGCTAGAATGTACAAAAAGAGATCATTTTATTTGTAGAAATTCCCCAAAATGCAAACAATCTGCAAGAGCATGGTCCTCAAACAAATCCACACCATTGAAGTCACACAAAATATACATAAACACCTAAACACGGAACCCAAAGCGCTCAAGGCAGAACCAGGAAAAAAAAAATGCAAAATTGCAACGATAACACGAAGAGTAAAAAGGAGCGAGTCACTACAGTAACGAAAGTGGACCAGACACCTCAGGATCTTTAGGTGACATTTTGGTGCCCTGAACGGGTGATTTATCCCAGAACCAGCGCTGAGCTCGGATTGCCACCGGGGTGACGCTCAAGTCACTGATACCAGTAGGAAAAAGGAAGAGTCAATTAAAATATTTCTAACATTTGCACTTTTTGCATTGGGATTGGTGTAGGAGTGAGATGAGGGGAGGAGCGGGTGTACAACCTTGTTATACGTGAAACATCACAGACCGTGTTCTGTCAGTTTTAATTTGGGGTTGAGTCGTGCGTGTGTGAGACGGGAGAAGAGTGTGCCACAGTGCTCCGCGACATGTGTATCTTTGCGTCTGCGGATGAAAGAGTCACCAGAAAAGTTTGAGTTGACTTCAACGTCTGATGCTGTTGAGTGATGTTAAAGTTGTTGAAATCTGAGCTATTATTGTTCTAAACTTTATGGTAACTGATCGCTTTTGTCAGATTCAAACACCACACTTTGTTCAAACCCCAGTGCTTCTCTAAAAAAAAGTGTCTGGTCTTTATTCATCATAGATAAGAAGTGTTACACTATCTCACCACAGCAGTGTACAGTGTGTTGCTTGTGTATTCAATCGTGGTCATATGTGAAGACGGTTCATTAACAGGTGAGAGGAGGAAGTCAAGCAAAGAAGTGGAACGAAAAACTACGAGTCGAACTTGTGGGGATGAACCTGTATCTATAAGTGAACGGAACCAATTAACCATCTTGTGTTTTTGTATCCTAATGGAAGAGCTTCCTCGGTCATAACTGATGAGAAATTAAAGCGTGTGGTTAAAGACGAACGGCTCTCCGGTGCTTTGCCATTTCATTCCTTGGCCTTTTAAATTCAAATGCGCTTTGCTGTGTAGTTTTCCTGTGACAGCTTGGCTTGTGCGAGCCGCCCAGACAACATTGCACGCCTTTTGTTTTTTAACTAGATTATAAATGTGCACAGTTTGTTAACTCCAACCACTATGACAATGGAGTGATTGATCTCTGGATGCTCGAAGATGTTTGTGGAGGAATGCATGATAAACAGTTTCTGTCAGCAGTGAAGGAATAAAACAAACTTGTGTCGCATTGTTTATATTCTCATGCTTAGTCTGTCACAGCTGATTTATGCTCTGCTTTTTTTTTTTTTTTTTTGCAGCTTCAGCACGATAATATTTCTCAATTTTCCTTTTCTGTGTGCATGTTTTTCATAGCGTGGTGAGAGTGAATTGGCTTCAACCAAGTTGGTGGTCAGTTTACCTAGTTTACCCATTTATAGTGACATGGTGAAGCAATTTACATGATGAAACTATATATAATATAATTCTGTTTCGGTGTGAAGAGGAGTTTTTACAAAGCATGTGCATAAGTTGTCACCACCAACTCTCCCTCAACTTGAAGCTCAATCATACATTTACTTTCCAGTCTTTTTTCAAACTCCTATCTGCATCATAGACATTTTTTAAAAGCAGTGTGACCATAAAGCTTCAATCGCTGTAATCTCCAGTGGTCTCGATAACAACATGACCTGTAGGTGATCTTTTTTTCTTATATTCAATTTAATTTAGACTCTACGGTATGTATTTAAATGTCATGGGGGTCAGATAAGGCTGGGTTTGGCTCCTAGGCTTGGAGTGACAGAAGGGTTCTGTGGTTCTTCAGTAAATCATCAGGTCATTGATCCTGGAACACAGAACAGCTGGTGTTCCGGTGAATGATCAACAAAAAGAGCAAAGAAATAAGCTTTTATTGTTGTGCAATTTCATTTGGGTTTATCTATCGCCACTACGCTCCCATGGCCATGATAAAATACAGAGGGTAGTGAAGCGCTCATGTTCTCACATTCAGCGTTTTAAGTCCTCTCTAATGGCGCCTGAAGGCAAAGTTATCGATAGCATTTAACCACAGCAACAAATGTGAAACAGAGAACAAAATGATTCAGCCGGTGGAATGCTCTGGTGATAGTGAAGGGTGTAACAGTAGGCTTTTAGCCAGAGGGGCGTATGGACGCCAGCAAAACCAAGTTCTTCTCAGCAGGACGCCTTAAATGAGAGATTATTAGTATCATTACAGTATAATGCACTGCTCATGGTGTCATCAAGGGTGTTTCCGCCGGTAATTTTACCCAATATGATCAAGATTCACAGATTCTCAACCTTTTTGCAGCTGTGGCTTGGCCATCACAGTCGCCGTATTTGTTTATCTGCATAATCTAGCAGTGATCCTCATCTCGCGAGTCGCCACACTTGTGGCATGGAAGCTCTCTGTGATTGATGGGAAGAACAATTGTTTACAAAACCAACTCATATTTTTTGGTTTTCAATCAAATGTCAAAATACTCTTCAATCCGAAGAGTATTTTGGCATTTTTTTTTTGGCACGATATATATATATATATATATATATATATATATATATATCCCCTCCCAGCACAGTTCCAGCACAGTTCCCGTCTACTCCCAGCACAGTTCCCGTCTACTCCCAGCACAGTTCCAGCAGTTCCCCCTGCTGGTTAAGAGGAACAGTTTTGACAAACTGCAGTAAACTCAACTGCTCTGTGAGACTTGCCAGCTACGCAGCAAGACATAAGAGGGAACTTCCACGAGTACTGAGGAAGGTCATTTGAGCCACATTACCGCCCCTCACTACTTTTGACGCTGGCTGGCTCTCACAGAACACAGAGGGCAAGGACTGCTGACCCTTATCCTTTTGAAAAGACAATCACTACACACTAAGAGAAACTGAAATGGTGTAGACCCGCATACCGTCGAGTCCTTGACCCTGTCGAGTCCTTGAACCTGTCTGGACAAAAGCAGAGGAAACGCAGGTGTCTCTGCACAGGTTAATCGAACAGTAGCGCATCAGAATCAGATCCATGGTTAGTTACAGGATTGCACCCACCCAATCTCCACAAGTAGAGAAAACCGCTGTTGTTGGGGAAAGAAAAACAGAATTCATCCTGTGGTATTTGTTTAACATGACTCTAACTATCTGAGGCTCTCCAAGGGAGCTCTTCCACATTTAGTGCTTGGCAGATAAAAATTGTGTAAATTGGAAAATAGCCCTCGGCAGTTCAGCCGAAGTACCTACATGGTTTTTGCGCGAAGTTACACTCCATAGACTGTCAAATTAGAATTTGCAGCACTTCGCAATAACATCTTTTGGGGGTAAACAAATTCTTTATTCCAGGCAGCTGAAAATGTGAATATGGTTTTACAGCCATACTTACATTATTATTTAAATTTAAAAAAGTACATTTGACCATGCTTGAAGACCATTGGGACATTTTGTATTTTCCTCCACTGGAACAATAACCGATCATAAATATCAAGAAAAACAGTTATATAAATATGTTATTTCCTACATTTCAAATCTGCCAAGGAACAAAGGCTGAAACCAAATCCAGAATGTTGAATACAGCATGGTGCTGTTCGAGTCACAGTCACTTAGAAGAAGACGGATGTCCCCACTGACAGTAGGAGGCTGCAGATAAATCTCACAGATGTTCCTAACCTTTGCATGACTTTATTTGTCCACGGATGTTGGACATGACATTACCCTCTCACAGATCTTGTCCTCGAGCTTCAAAGACTTGACCCCGTGGCTCAAACAGGAGCTCCTCCACTCCTGAAACGTCAATAGTGATTGATTTATATTGACGCTCTTGTGTTTGAAGTTGAGAGTTCATTATGGATAAGTGTGATGGATCAAGTATGCACGTGAAAAGTGGAAGAACATGACCTATGTAAACATCACTCAAGTCTCCTTGTTACTATCGATCATACTATAAATGATAGCATTGCTAATGGGGGTCACTGCCAATGACAGCGGTAGATGATAGAAGGACAGCAGAAAATGGTGTCATACCTCTTTGGTGGATCAAATAGTCTTGTCACAAGACTGTTCAAGCTAAGGCCCCTCTTGGAACCTTCTGCAACCCCCAAACAACCCTCAAGAAAATCCATATCTTCTTTCTTGTCATCCTGCACTACTGCTTGATGCATGACAATGAAAGCTCAGATTCCTCTTCTCCACAGCAGCGAACCTTCCACACAGTCTTAGCCTGCCTGCTTTCATCCTGAAGCGCATCAAACTCTCCTTTCTGCTGCCTTGTCGACATATCCACCATCATCTGAGGATGACTGACGAGGTGCCTCTGGAGCTCTTCCATGTGTCAGCCTCAGAGCCGTATCTGCTATTGCACCACTCTCGTAACCTGTCTGCTCCTGAGAGTTCTCTCAGCAGTGGGCCACAGCCTCTTTAATCATGACAACGCTTCAGTTCAACACTTAACTGCTACGCTACAGTGGGATAACAATCATCTCAACGCGAACAAACGGTCATTTTCAAGATGGACGATCTTTTGCAACCGTTGCGGTTTATGTAATAATTGGAGCACAAAAGACAAAATGGCGGTCAGAACACATGTCCCGTTAAAGGAGAGAATAGAGGAAGAATGAACCGGAGGACACGTCTACATCAACACACCAAAGATACTTATAGCTTAAGCAACAGGAGCGAATGCAGGAGCGTGAGAAGAGCTAAACATTCAATTCACCAGTATGGGAACGATGTGGCACTGCAGACTGGAACTTTGAGGTTTAAATAATGGAGGCTTGTGCGTTGAACACCAACTGGATCTAGGTGGCGTGCAACTATCTGTGAAGATGGGAAGACCAGGAAAGGGTGGGGCATGGAAGAGTGCTGAAAAAACAAGGCGCCTTTTCCCTCCAATATCTAAATGTAGCAGGGTTTCCTCCAGATTTTTTTTTTTAGACTTCTGCCAAACTGTAACGAGTCAAGGGATGAGGAGCGGGACCCAAATGCAAAGCGGTGAAAGTCACACTGAGGCAGGAGCGAATTATAATATTTAATGACTAAACAAACTACAGAAACTCAACAGAAAACACACAACGGAAAATGTCACCGAACCGGGAGAAACAGAGCAAACACAGAATGAAAAAACAGAGTAACCAAACTAACAAAGTCCAAACCGAAAGCGTCACCGAACCGGGAGTTAAATGAGCTAGCTAGCATGAGAGACCGAAACAATGAGAACCGGGAGTTAAATGAGCCAGCTAGCACACAAAACAAGCCGAACAGAGAGGGAGAGACACGAGAACCAGCTAGCTAGCATGAGAGACCGAAACAATGAGAACCGGGAGTTAAATGAGCCAGCTAGCACACAAAACAAGCCGAACAGAGAGGGAGAGACACGAGAACCAGCTAGCTAGCATGGGAGACCGAAACAATGAGAACCGGGAGTTAAATGAGCTAGCTAGCATGAGAAAACAAGAAGCCGAACAGAGAGGGAGAGACACGCGACTCGGGAGTTACCACGGGGGAACAAGAAGTCCAAAATCCCAAGAAAGGGAAACAACGGGGGGAGTCCAAGGAACTGGAAGTGACGATCCTGGGGAACAGAGAGAAGGTGACGATCTGGCACATGTTGCTGGAGTCCAGGTGCTTAAGTACTTAGTTGATTAGGGGTTAAACGGCTCCAGCCGTGTGCCAAAGGAACAGAGGGAAAAATCAAAACATGGCTCAGGGACACTGAGCCAGGAAGCGGAGTCATGACACAAACGACACAAAAAATCTCAAACTGCCCAGCGGCATCTCATTTTGCCCATTCCACGCTATCCACGCTCAGCGCCATTTGTTCAACCCACGGTGCATTCCTGATGCAGAGCTCACTCTAGCATCCGCTTCACTTTTAGTGCTATTTTGTTTTGCTCTTCGCGGTGCTACTCTTTCAAGTTAGAATAGATGGATCGTTCAGACATGAAATCGGTCTGAGAAAAGTTACATGGATACCTTTACCCCATGTGCTGACTTGAGAGAAAGAGCAGCACTAACAATACAGTACTGTACGTCATAGACACAAGAGAGTCTGGAGGACTCTTGTTCATGATCACTGTTTGAAACAGAAATATAGTCCAAGAGACTCTCACTAAAGACTGACTGCAGTCAACACATGAGTGTTTTGCCTTGCATGATCATAACACATACTTGTTTAGGGAACAAACAATGTATTGCTAAGTCTATTGGCAACATATTAATATTCCATGGTTATAAAGTATTGATTGGTGTCTTGTTAAAACTGACTAGATTTGACCTCGGAACAGTTCAATTTAAACAACCCCATACATTATTACAGAGTGTTAACCGTAAATAAGCAAGTAATGACCAGATTAATACTAAATATGTGTTCCCCAATCTAAAGCGTTACCCTAAACAGTGCATTATTCATAATCGAAGACATTATGACGCAGTACTGCAGAGAGCATAAACACCTATTGGCAATCCCGACATGATCAAGTGAATAGGAAAACAGCTGCGTAACCTCAACTAAGGCCATGTTCGTACAATATTATTTACATATGTAACATCTGAAACCTAACAAAACAAAAAACAAATAGTAATAGTGATAACCACAATTCTGAAGGCCTTTATTTTGCCATGGTGGTGCACAATGAGCCACCTTCTGTTCATTGTCATGACAGTCAGATGATTTTCCAGTCTGGCCAGCAAAGTAACCATGGTCACAGACTTTAAAAACTTTGGAAATACAGGTCTCTCTCAGCTCACAATTACCTGTCTGCCCTTATCACACACAAGGGCCCGCATGTACACACAGCAGCAGTTTCTCTTAAATGTCACCAGCTTTACAGATCACCGTGTGGACGTGAAAGGTCCATTGGCTTCCAGATCAATACTACATCATTTCTCTCGATTGGGACCTATTTATTCCCCTTTATTGGACAGTAGCGACACTTTTTCATTTATTTTAATAATTCCTAGCAAGACATGGCAAGTGAACCCCCCTGTGCTCTGGAAAGGTAGAGTGGGAAAAAAAAGCAGACCATTAAAAAAAAAAAAGCAGAGAAATTGAGGAAGTGGCTGAAGTGCTGGGGCAAGGAAGAAAAGGAGAGTGAGGGCATTTATGAATTACTGAGTGGATGAAATATTGTGGTGTCTTACCTTGGGTTATTACAGAGGAAAGTGGATACATGATGGCGCAATGTCCCAAATGGTTAATATTCCTGCAGCGGTGAGACATAAATCCTCACTGTCATATTACGGCTGAGTATCGGTGGGATTCTCGGGCAGGGGATGTGCCCATTAGTGTTTTACATAAGTGCGGTAATGAGAAGGACAGTCTGTGCGAAACCCGATTTGCCCAGTGGAGCGAAGGAGGTTAATTTTAGCTGGATCATTGAGAAAACCCACCGGAGGTTGACCACAAGGGCTGAGGCCACACTTGGGGTCGTACCTCATATCAAAAGTCAATCCTTTTTCCCCACATTGACTGGTTCCGACTCGCAGCCTTGTGACTGTCTCAGCAAACTGTAAGAAAGGAGGGATGAAAGTGACTGCTGCCCTCAGCATAAAATACTTGTCACACACCCAGGATACGCAGTACGCACCATATACCAGGGCAAAATACAGCTCTTTGGGCAAATTCGGGACTCGATCTGGTGCCTGTTGCGACAGGATAACTTGAGTTGTACTTCACATTTAAAATGTGGCCACTACTTTGTGGGAGAAACTGAAGAAACTGTTCTGTATCAATATACTGTACTGAATGAATTGACCAGGGGACTGACCTGAAGTGAACATGAAATGAATTCCGACTATTTTTAATTTAAAAGGAAAGTCACGTATTCAGGTAATAAGGAAAATTTGGCCGTGGATTGAAATATATAGCAGGTTATACCTTTCATTGCAGGATTTAAATATGGCTCTTCTGTGGCGTAGCTGTTCGCACATCCAGGGTGATACACTTCCTGTAGCATTTATTCTTTTACGTTCCTTCATATTCATTCATTCATTCATGCTTGTGCTTGTAGGTTATTCTGAATCATTGCATGCAGTGATTCTTTAACCCACAAGTGTGTAACTCAAAGCCTGGGGACCAAATTCCGGCCTGCCAAGTCCTTTTATGTTGCCCAAGTAAAAATATGTTTTACTGTCTTGGTCAGAAGCTAGAGATGGAAGATAGTCTGTTCTGTCACAAGGCAGAGCGAAGAAGTCAAATTTAAGTCCGAGAATTAATTGCCAGACTGAGGATGCCCTCTATTAAGTCTTCTATTTCCAGTTAACAAGTGCCAGTTCTTCCTGGCCGCTTTCTTGATTCAGTTTGACACTTTCACTGGATCCTCCATGGCTTCTGTCTTTTCGTCATATGGTGAATTTGAAGCCATTTTTTCCCGGCTGTTGCCCATGGTCCACTGTGGCTTTCCATTTCCGTTCACCAAGGACATCTACCATCAAAATTTCTGGTCGATCTCGGTAATTCACCACAACTCAGTTTCTTGCCACCTACTGCTGTAATCTTCTCCCCTTCACCACCAGAGAGTGTTGTGTCCTGAATATGACTCATGACGCTAGGACTGCAAAATGTGTCAGTTCTCATAGAATATCTGACACATAAATTGAGCAAATTTATGCTATGTATTATGTATTGTTGCTAGATTTATATTCCTTGTTTAATGCCAAGCTCTTTAAAGAATTGTAGTTTCCTTAGTTTTATTAGAGATGCTTCACAAACAGGCGTTTCATCAGAAACAATCTTTAAAAATAATGGAAATCAAACAATTTCATGGAAATCGCCCAGCCTTAGGTCCACCTCAACTCAAAGCATCCCTCCTCTTCCACCTTGTCAGGAGCTGGTTCCCTTTCTTGGCAGCTCTATAAAGTTTGGGGCACATTTTTAGAGTGGCATTTAAACATCGCAGTTTACAAAGCTATTGGATTAACCCTGGTTCAACCTCGACACATTGCAAAAACTCTCATGTATCAAAGGAGACATGATTTTGTCTTATTTTTGAAGCCAACTTCTTCAAGTCCTGATATAACCCTGAACCCTGAATCTGCCTCTTTTTCCCCCGAAACCTCTCGGAGTGTTGGCATACTTGTGAATTCCACCCCCACGTCATTATTCGGTTGGCTGAATGTCTGTCGCTGGTTGAACTAATCACACTTGCTGTTTTTCAAACCAAACAGGTGGCGACATTGGTTCCCTTTTGGCCTCATTAATGCGCTTCCAGGTTGGACAGAGATAACAAAGTCCCCTCTATGTCCTCTACCACTTCCAAGTATAAAGCATAGTCCAACATGCTCAGCCAATAATAGAGAAGAGATATGCTACACTTGTAGGGTTTTAGAATCTTCCATCCGACACTTATCCAGTCAAATCCTTTGATTTGTGCATATTAGCGCGCATCATTTGGCAGATGCTTTTAAGTCTCCCTCTTTTTCTGTTGGGATATCATTGGGGATTTCAGGTCACCATTTGAGGTCTGTTTCAGCAGTCTTAACAGGCCCAGATGGACATTAGGTCTGGTTTGTTGTTACACTTTAGGCAAGTCATGGTACTGTACTGTACTGTACTGTACTGTAACAGAATCACTTTTTGAGTTTCTCCAATCATTTGTCACTTGTGGATCTGCGGCAGTTCGCGGGTCCATGAGCCAGAGCAAAGGGTCCCAGACTTTCTTCACTCCAGAAACGTTCTCAGGCCGACTGGATTGATGGACTAGTTTTGCGTTTGAAAACACAAGGATGTCGTTGTATTTCATTAATTCTATTCTCCTCCGTGACTCAGTGTGAAGTGACGGCCAAAGGACGGGCCGACACGCGGCTCATCATCTGGGCAGTCATTATAAATAAGTCTGAAATCAAATTTTAGCTGCGCTGTCTTGCATTCAGCTCTTTCTACCACAAATATTCTCTCGCCCGAAGCAATATATTTCTTTTATCCAGCACTCAATTAAAGTGGTTCAAAACACGCTGGTTTTTGGAGAATCATCTGTTGCAACAGTCGGTCATAATGGCTAAAATTGTCATCAACACTCTTGGCATGTCTTGCTTTGGAATAGGAAGAGCATCTTGTTATTGCAGTCAAGCTCCTTGTCAAATGGTGCAGTTCATCTATTGTGACAGCAGGGGAGCCCTTGCTCTCCTGGCATGCTTTGTTGTCATTTATCATGTCGGCTGTCACAGCATGTCGCCACCTAACCCTAAATCTTCTCCATCCTCCCTGGTCTCTTAACCTTTATTTTCTGTGATGTTGCTTGTTTCCAATCTTGCCCTTTCAAAACTGGCAATCCTCTCTCAACTTCCTGTCAAGCGACTCTTCAAACAACCATCCTTTAGTGAGCCAGATGAGCCCTGTGGATTATTGTAAACAGTAGCCGTGTAGGGTGCACATACAGTGTTTTTTGGGGCAGGGCGTTCGGATCTGTCAGCACGTGTTCCCACAGACCACAACAGACTACGAGGAGGGTGGCGACAAAATAACCACTTTGGTACCGGAGTGTTCTTCCTGGACAATTTTCTTTTGTTCTGGTCACGTAGCTGTTAACATTTGAAGCCTCATAACCGGCCACTCCACGTAACCCATTTGTGTTCTAATATTAGTTGGAGGTTGCATTCATTTTCATTTTGAATGTTTATTTAAAATAATCCTGTTGATTCTCCACCTTTGAAGAAAATACATTCTTAATGTTCATTACAAAAAAGTGCCATTGACTTGCTGCACCAAACCTGAAGCTCTAAAATGGAGAACTCTACCGCACCGACATTTTAGTGTGTCATTACAGCCCTAATAAACAGCCATTATCCAAGTCGCAGTCCCAAAGCTTTTATTGATGATCTAATGGGGGGGTTGAGTTTTACTTAGTGTGGCTTTGTGATGGCTATCTGCTTATTAGACACCGCTGTGTTTCACGCTTCGTGATCGTGTCATTGAATCTGCAGTTGTTTCTTCTGTGTAGTGTGTGGTTCTGACTGTGTTTAAGACCAGAGGATACGCATATATCTCCCACGTGGCGATGTAGTCCTGGCATTACCTTTTTCCCTTCATCCTTCCAACACAATAGTTTTCGCTCCGCTGTGGGCTGGATTATGACACACTCAGATGCACTGTGACCTCTCTTCGTAACAGAATAGAAATGAAAAAAAAACACACACACAAGAGCAGATGTAGATACGTGGGCGCCCTGGGTTCAGTTTCTGTCCAGTGTGGTTTGACATTTCCTGTTGTGATTAATTTCTTTCTCTTAATTGATGTGCTCTGTTAAAAAAAAAAAAACAGTACCTGGTTGAAATATTAATTTTATATCCGCTTGGTTTCGTCGAAAATGTCATGTACATTCTCATGAATTTGATAACTCCAGGCTAATAAAGCCCTTCATTCTTATTCACACTGTTCTCACAACACTCTGCTGCTGCTGCTGCGTTGCATCACCCCCTGCCAATAAAAATAAACTATAGTATTTCAGAGCTGATGTTTTTTTCTCCTTCTCGTTGTAAAGAAACACTGTAATAGAAGGAAGACTTGGAGTATCACTGTATAACTATGATTTGTACTGGCAGAGAATTGAATTATTTGAATGAAAAGCTGTATATTGTGCCATCGGTCCTGCCGCCTTTTTTGAACTTCCTTCCATGTTGTAGTCAGAAATTGATATTGATTTCAATTATGAAGGCGACAATGGTAAGATAAAGTGTTTCACAGAACACGTGCATTGTTTGGCCCCAGTTCTATTAAATGCCAGGACTTGATGAGTGGAAAGAGGATTTTCACTTTGTTCCTGTCATCACTGCACCACGAGTGGCTGAATTACAGGTTTCTCTTCTGTTCCGCTGTGGCACAAAGAATGCTACTTTGAAGGCCTGCTCTTTCATATTCCCAAACACACAAAGCAAACAAGCCCTTTGATATTTTTACCACATCTGACGTGCAGTTCTGGGGGCAAATTTTCTCCCCTGAAAATCCTGCAACACTGAATTCACAAAGCCACTGCAAGCCAAAGAACATTACAAGTCCATTTGTAAGGTCAAGACGAAGCATATTAAAATTGTTGTTGTGATGCACTTGCGATTCTCATTGCTCCATGTTGTCTGGATGCATTGCTTTTTACATATTTTAGTGTGAGGAAGCAGGTTTGTCCTGAAAATCAGGACACTGTTTCATGAAACTTCATCAGCCCATCACTAGTTTGAATGACTTGGACTCAAATACATTGTTGACATTTCCATCCATGTGGCCTTGGGAGTGCAGCACCTGCCCACGCCTTGCTGAACGCCTCTGTCGTTCTCCTTGTTTTTTAGCGTGACGTCCCTAAAGTGTTAGATTCTGAAGGTTTCTGCCGCCATTTTCTCACTTTAATGAAGTTTAAATTGTTGTTGTCATCCACCTGGGGCCTTTGAAGTGTGCGAGTCCCTAACAAAACACTCCTCGAACAGACCGTAAAACACTTTCTTTTTGGCAAGTACAGTAGTTTTGCATTTTGGCCAGGTTTTCTTTTGATGATGATGATCTGGAATCAAAACACTGCAAGTCAGTGGGGTGCGCAGTCGGCCTGTATCAAGATAAAATGTGTTCTTATGATGATAAGAACTGAGGAAGTTAAGCGCTTAGTTCAAAGGTATATGAAAAGAACGGCTCTTAAACGCCCTGGTTACCCGGTTCACTGTGATCAATAGACTATTCCTCTTAACCACATATCACCACTCAGCTGGTTCTCAAGCTGCTGGCCTGCAGTACAAGATGCCAAGTTGCAAGTGTGTGTTTGTGTGTCACCTTACGCTTCCTGTCAAGCAGTGAGTCCTCTGCAGTAACGCAAAAGCATCCGTGTGCATGAATATTTGTGTTCTTGTCTGGTTTGCCCCCCTATTTCCTGAACACCAGCAATGACTCATCAGCAAATAAAGTCAGAGCGACAGGAGGTGGGCACTGTTGCTTGCAAATTTGCCTTTTACAGCTGGAGTTCATGGCCACTGTGTTAAAACGACACTCTGGTTGTGTGGTGCTGATTTCATCCATGTTCTTTTTGCTTGTCCTTCAGCTGTGAGGAAGAAAAACAATGTTTCAATGTCATACTCAGCTGTGGGTTACAACCCAACCTACTCTCCGCAAACAGACCCGCATCACACATTTTAGGTAAATCTGAAGCTATTATTTTTCGTTATTTACTGTGACCTGTCTGACGTGTATTGGCAAAATTGTACATTTACACACCTCAGGTTTGCCCTTTTCTTGTCCCCTTGGTTTTGAGTGCCCTAGAATGTTCAGTCTCCTTACTGAAATCTTCCCCTATGAAAATGAAAGACCAATAAATATAAATTAGCATCGTACACATAGCTCACATATATGTCATATGCTGACCTAAGTCTACCCAGCGTATGACTATTTTCATTCAGGAAAAGTGTTGGCTCTGTGTGTTTAAGTTCAGCTCAGCGATGAGCAGGGAATAAATATAGAGAACAGAAGACATGTTTGCTCTTTACATTTGCCTTGTTTCAGGTATGTTGATTTGTTTTCATATTTTGATTTCATATGTTCACTTCGGAAGTTGGCGCTCTTACTTTAAACGATATGAACAATAGAACAAGCAAACGCATGAAAACACTTCATCACACTGGTCGAAATGACAAAACTAGGCAGATTTTCCAGACAAATACTAGCTAGAACCAACCCCATTATTATTTTTCCTTTTTTGGCCATTTGAAAATTTGTTCAACATCACCTCCAGCCTCTTGTGCCATGAGTCATAGTCAGTGTTGCATTGCATGCTGGTTACACTATTATTAGCTGTTAAAAGAGTGCCACATACAGAACACTCTGTTCTTTGGTTTTTTTGCTGTTTTATATTCTACATTTCCCATAACAGTAGCTCCTGGTGACAGCTAGGATCCTGAAGTCTATGCAAACACTTAAAATCTGAGGTGGTCAAAGTGTGGTCAGAGCGCCACATGCAGCCCTTTGCCTGGATTTATGAGGCCCTCTTGAGGTCTTCGCAAAATTACTGAAGAAATTCTACTTTTTTAATCATTCATATTTTATGTCCAACTCCTTAAGTATTATTTTCTTCATTTCTTTCCAACTCTTTTTTCTTGTTAAATTGCAATCCTTTTTGTTTTTGCTGCTATAGGTTGTTATCTCATCCATTAGTGACGTCCGATTTTTTTCAAATGGGAGCCAGGCCAACCAATGTGTGGTCCTAAATCCGATACATAGTCAATCGTTTGACACGCAACTTCAGTCTGAATGACCAGGTCCCAGAGTGCTCACCAACAACACAAATATATTAAAGTTCTTCCTGTCATTGCGTGATTCTGAGCTCACGTATCAGTGAAACAGCTCGGGTCAGAATCCCACTGCTCTTGTTTGCGTTTAAGTCTCTGTATTGACATTGCTGCTATTGCACCACAAACGTCATGACCAAAGCTCATTTCCATGTTAAACCTTCTCCTTAAAGCAAATATGTTGTCCATGTGCTAGTGTCTTTTACTAACACTGAGGACTGCAATGAGCATGCAAGACACTTTTTGGGCGTTTAAAGTTCACCCTGGAGACACATGAACGTTGCATTAGTTTCAGACCCCTGTTTTAAAATATCTCAATTGTTCATTAAGCACTGCAGTCTGAACGTAGCCATAGATGACTAATACAAGTAACATTCGACTTACGACCGGGATCATTTCCGACCAACCGTCCGTAAGTCAGATTGGACGCAAGGGTTGTAGGTACTACTGTATAGGATACACAATGTCAATCTGATCTGGTAGATCGCTGTGTGAGAGTGAGATGCTGGGATACTGTCGTACGCCTTGCCGGGCTGCTACATGCTGCGGTGCCAGACATTGAATGGCCGTGGTCGTAAGTACGGGTGGACGGAAGTCGAGCCGGTCCTAAGTTGGATGTTTCTTATACATTTTCCCCACTATGCACTGTTCTGCCTCCTGCCATCCGGCAGACGGTTCCGCAGCATCCGATGCAGAACCACCAGATTCAGGAATAGTTTCGTTCCTGGTGCTGTCAGGCTGCTGAATGTTAGACAGCAGCTGCAATACTGTTTATTTGTTTATTTGTACATCTTCTGGACTAGTATTTATCTATCTATTTATTTATTTTTGGACGTATAGTTTTGTTTTTGGAAACCAGAGGCCTCAGACCGAAATCGTTGCCATAATATGATGATATGTTTTTGTGCAATGACAATAAAGAAAGTCTAAGTCTAAGTCTAAGTCTAATATAGTGTGGCCCATTAGGAAATTCTGTTGCCCAGTCCTGCTTTAAATAAACCATTTAGGAACTCTGAATCAGTTGGTCCATCCTTGGTTACGTGTTCGGTCACTAAACACTTCATGAATCGCCATTGTATTGCTGTTATGGTTTTATCAGTGATGTTGAAGGAATGTGCCCAGATTATTATTGTTTACTGAGCACATAGCAGAATGATGACGGCAGCCCCTATTATCCTGGAAAAGGTCATAACGCCTCAGTTGTGATGTGTCTTTCACTAGTGTGTATAGTCATCACAAATACGTGCAAAGGCAGGTCAATCCCTCTCTATAATATTGACTCCACCAAAAACATGTGCTGTGTTAATAACTGAAATGATCGTGAAATTCATCGAGCTGTTGAGACAACACTTCAGCGCAGTCTTCCACATCAGACGGTTCAGGCCTTAAACACGTATCATTCGCTCCAAGGATGACTCACCATGCTAAGGTGGAACTCATGCACCCCCGAAGCCGCAACCTACCAAGACTGCAGCAAATGCAATGGTCCACCCGAGTATTTAAGAGCAGAATCTTAGCTTATATAAACATCTATAATATGTCTTAATGATATAAAATATCATGCCATCGGAATATGACTAATTATGCCATGGCATCATATGCATAAAATATTTGATGATTTTATTTCATATACTATTAATCTAAAGACTGTCAATATAAACCATCAACATTTGAAGTGGTGAATGCTTTCCATGTCTAACTATGAAAACATGAAAATATAACAATAGAATATTTAACTATCTTTAGTGGCTTTACAGTATGTATCAGTTTATTTGGTAGTTTTGCTCTGAGCTCATGAGGACCGCATAAATACAGTCAAAGGGCCACATGGGGTCCGCGGGCCACTCTTTGCCCAATTCTATTATTGTATTACTTATATAACATGTGCACTTGTGTGTAATGCAAAGCAACTGGAGCAAATACATGGTACATGGTGAGAAAAAGGTAAATGAAAATAACTTTTTAGGACAAAGCAATATTCTCTGGTGCTGGCTAGAGATTTAAAGTTTACTAAATGTATTATGTGTTCAGTTAGAGTTTAAAAAAACAGGAAATTAGAATGTAAATAACTCAACAATGATGGAAAAGAGAAATATAAAGTGCTGGAATTAAAATATAATTGAAGGCTACAATACAAGCAGCACGGATGTATAGTCATCATCTATCAGAAAAGGGGTAGTTGACAACTGGAGGAGCCCTTTACAGTACTGCTGAGTCTGCTGAATGTCTTCTTGAATGCATCTAGGTAGGTTTGAAATGTGCTTATTTAGACAATGTCTTTGCACAGCAGTTCATTTCAGTTGAGGGAAAAAAAGTGGAAAAATGAAAAAGGTTTGTTTTCCTTGTCAACGCCAGCGTTTATATTAAAAAGCTTGGTTTGATATCACACATTTTCGAGGTTTAAGCTTCTGTTTATGTCTCTCTCTATGTGTGGGAGCAACACATTTTGCTGGTACAATGTCAAGAAAAATGGTGAATAATCTAACTATGAGCCGAGCAAATGTGTTGGTGAGTCCTTATCGTGAGAACATTTGCATGAGGAATATCCTTGTTTATAATTTCCCCCCTCAACATTAGCATAGATTACCATTGTCCTCAAGCTCAGGTAGATGCCGTATACATAACACAGACTGTTCTTCAAAGCTGAAATTATTGTGAGCTTGCAGTCTTAAGCCACACTTTTGTTCTCCTTTGGATATTTTTAGAGTTTTGCCTGTCCTACTTAATGCATTCCCAAAAGAAAAGTTACGCTGCTTTCTGCTTTCCTGCTCACCTCTCTCTGTGTAAGTCAACCACTGTCTGCAAGCAGCTTTTTACTCAGTATTTTACTCAGTACGGCTAGGTAACTATTCAAGATTAAACTCAAGATTAATTGAAATTCCTACCTTTATCTTGAAGAAGAAGAAGAATAGTAATAATAACAATAATAATTTTCTAGTTGAGAACAAAGCACGTATATCAAGAAGTTATATATATTATGTCCAGACAAGGCACACGTGAGAAGAGCTTTCGTGGACGTTGCCATATTCTTTTCCGACTTTGATAACTGGAACACCCTGAACTTGGCTGCGACGCCATTCCCTGACTTCCCAATTCCGAGGTTACAGGAACGTAGCAAAAGTCAGCAAATTGTGGCTAAAGGCGATTAACATGAGCTTTGTGGCTCCAGCTACAAGTCACTTGTGTTTTTGATCCGGAGCTCATTTGATGTTTCTAAACATGTTTCTGATCTCGACCGTGATAGCATCCAGAGATGTAATCGAGGCGGAGGGGTCATAAAGCGCAACAGGAAATTTGTAGTTTGTTGAAATGTTTGAAATGACGGTTTTGGTTTCGGTAAATCCACCACCTCTCACCTAGAGTCAACTAAGGGTATTAAGTATTAAGTCCTCTAGCAACATTCGAGTCGACACTAAAACTAAAAATATTCTAATTCCCTGTCTTTCACTACAGTGTGCAGCATTCTCATGTCAAAAACACCTACAGTAAGAGGGACGAAGGCCATAAATAACTGTTTTATTCAAGCCTCAATCCCATTACCACCAAAAGTCCGCACACATTTGTGCGCTGCTATTCCTTGCTTGTCCTTCCTTCGGGGGGTTTCATGCAAAAGGGAAGCATGTTCGGCTGTCAATGCTAATTCTCCTCATCCTGCTGGCTTTCCATTGAGTCCATCGTGATTCCTTCAGTTTCTGCTCCATCAAGTATTCATCGCTTCATCAGAATAAAACCAAGACATCAAAGGCCTTTCTGACTTCGTTGATTCCCAGAGCGATTTTCGTTACCCCCTGAGTGGACGTGTGCGAGTTTGATTGACGCACAAGAGGATAAGCATCAGCAGGTAGCCACGATCTGTGTTGTCAGATGATGTCATCACACGTCTTACAACCTACGACCAGCTCATGCTGTTGCCATGGAGATTGTCTTTCTCCTGAAGGGAAACGCGGTCAGCACCAGAAGCACTGAGAAAGCGTGTCAACACACATTCATTGAGCACCTTGAATATTCCTATGTCAACAGCAGTGGCTGTCACTTGGCTTACACTTTCATCACCACCTAACCAAACATGGCTCTGTCATTTTTATTTCCCCTAGCAGCCTTGTCAACAGTGAGGAGTGCGCGTTGATCTGTATGTTGCTCTGTTCTACCTCTCTGCCAGATGCCTTCTTGCCACGTGGGATTTGTCAAGCGCTGTGTGGTGCACTAGCTCGGTGTCTATTTATAGTGGTGCCTGAATGTGTTTTTAAATGTGTGGATAAAAGTCAGAAACATAGTGGAAGTATGTTAATGATGAAACATTTGCAGATGTGCTCAAGAGACTGCGTACCTCCACCAAGCTGCTCTTCCACCCACATTGCAATTTCTCTTTTTTTTTTAAGCCAGTATTCATGCCATTCATTTATTCGAGCACAATAATATCACTCACCATAATGTCTTCAGTTGGATGGCAGGTGGCAGTGGCATGACAGAGCTCCTACTGCAACTGCAAGAAGATATCGCCATTGGGCTGTTCACATGATGAAGATGAAATCACCTTGAAGTTTGATCATATCCATCCAAGTCTAGACGTTTTATTGACATATGTTTTTTTGAGTTATTGTGTTTACAATAGGGCTGCGACCATAAGCGATTAATTTTGTTACAAACGATGAGGCTTCATGAAGCAACGTCCCGATTTTCAGAGGCCAGCAGATGGCACTGTCTGTTGGAAAATGACACTGTTTCATCAACCCTGTACTGTTTCAGTCTTTATCTACCCATTACTTTGCATTATGTGATATTATAATCAAAACATCCACGATGGTGGAGAGTAAATGAGATGGTAGACAGGAAAGTAAAAAAAAAATTCAATAAAGAAGTGCACTTTATGCAGCGAAGAGTTTATCACCTCCTCCTTAATGTTAAAGATATTCCATTAAATTTGAAAATGTGATTTATTGCGATTAAATATAAAACCTATAAACAATTTGGATTTTTTTTTTTTTTTTTCTTTTTGTTGTGGAGCCTCATGCCTTGCTTACTACATAATGTCCACCACTGAGCAGAAGTAAAAGAGTGTCTCATTTACGCTGATGTGTAAATGACACATGAAGCCTTTTTTGAAAACGGCTTTCCCCATCTGTTAGTCCTTGGATGCTGATGTCAAAGCGACAGATGTCAGTCACTGACATTCTAGATCACTGAAAACTCCTACCGCCGCAGTTGCAGTCCCTAGACTTGGATCATCATCAGATCCACAATTTACATGACTTTGTTCCACGTTTCACTTTCTCATTCCCTTAACTAAACATATGGCTCTCCAGTCTGCAGCGTTGCTCACACACACAGACCAAGGCGACATTGTTGGTGCCATGAGCCACGTAAAAAAATATACAGTAGAACCTCGGTTCTCGACCACAATCCGTTCCAGACGGGCGTATGAGAAGCGATTTGTTCAAAATCTGAATTGATTTTTCGTCTCTCCAGAAGTGAAGAGGTGCCCGGTGCGTGTCCAGCTCTGAATGTGCGCTTCTGTGCAGTTTGGCTGTGACAAAGTCATAAACCAAGTCACGCTCTGTCCCAGACTCGCCTCATCCCTGTCCCAGCTCCAGCCCACAACATCAAACCCTGGAGTGAGCGCTCCAGCCTCGGAGGTGTGGAGAGCGAGCACCTCCCCTGTGACACTCTACCAGGGTCAAGTGTGGAGACAGGAAAGGTTTTACACCTCAATATGAAGAAAAAACAGTCAGTAAATGTAGCTAACGGGACACGTCTGCATACAGAGGCTGCGTTATACACAATAACAAAGCGCGTCATGGGTCAGCTGATCTCGAAATTTTCGCTCGAAGTCTGGGATGTTCAAACACAGAGGTTCCACTGTACATTTCTATCTACTCTGCTTGGTATTTCAAGGAGGATCATGGTAACATATATGAATTACATGCACAAGAGACATAGGCCGGACGTGAACCTGCAACCTTGTGACACACAGGGATGTGCTATAATCGCTAAGTCATGTGACCAGCTGTTCAGGTGAGCCGTACAGCCTTGCATATTTGTGGGATGTGGCTCTTTTCAGCAACACAGTAAAACAATGTGGCTCTTAGCCTCTGACTGGTTGGCCACCCCTGCTCTAGTACAATGTCTATAATATACAGTACTTGTGGCAAAAAAAATCTTCTGACATTCAACCTTATCCGTGACCTTTGAATAGATAAGTGAAAATGACTTTGTAAAATGGCAGCACACAATTAATAAAATTTGAATAGAAATGTGTTCTGTGCCATTTAGATTTTCCTGCATGCGACGGAGCGAGGAACGCTGTCTTGCTGTCTGACAGCAGCTATGGCGTGTGCGATAACCCTCAATTATCCAAAGCTACAGGTAGAGATTGATGGAATTTGAAGGACTTCCCTATCGAACAGTGTGCACCCAAGGACAGAAAATTCAGATTTTCTCTGGGTTTGGCAGCGAGGTTCTAATCCCCCTGCCCGCTGGGGTAAGGCTCATTCACGGCCTTCCCATCGAAATCAGTCCACATTTAACGCTGTGATACAGTATAACAACACTGTAATTCGTTGTGATAACGGCGGTGCCTTGGAGGCCGATGAGCGATTGAATGTGATATTCCGGGGTATGTTTGTGGAATGAAAGTACAGAGGCTCCACTGCTATTATTTGTCCATCAGGCTGTGATTCTGTGGCTTCATTTGTAGATACCAGTCGTTCATGGGGAACTGGTAGGCAGTAATTACCAGTCGTTCCAAGTCGGGTTTTGAGTTGAAGTGAAAGCACACATTTTCTCTCTCAACTTTTTAATTAACAATTTAAGCAGCAGGCTTTCAGATGTCGTCGCAGTCAGAGGGCCATGTTGTGTTCAAGGGTGTGCTTGCGGATCTATTTAACACCAGAGCAATGTTAATAAAAAAAAAAAAAGTGAAGGTCTGACATGATATGTTTAAGCAATGCCATTCATGCCCCTCTGCCGACTTGTGGAAAACAGACCAGAGACGTCGAGTTGTGCCTGAATTTATTCCGTGTAAAAAATCATGATTTCAAAATCCAGACTTTCAGAATGCTATTGTTTTTCTATTCGGTCTTTTTTCTGCCGCTTGGAATTCGTGCGGCAGAAAAGTTTTATGCTCTTCATTATCAAGAAGAATGGATTAGTTCGGCCACTTCTGAGGCTCGCAGGAGATAGTGGAAAACATCGTCATTGCAACCAAAATAAACGTTGAACAAGGCTGCGAGGCCTGTGCTGCGATAAGAGCCACACTGAAAACCCAAGTGATAAGCTGCATGTGTTGTCGTTCGCCACATGTGATGGTTTTAATTAGCACCTTACAAAATGAGTAAAATACAGCATTTCTTGCCAAAACATGTTGGGACGAGACTGTTTGTTATGTCGTCCTGATTTATGGAAGCGAATTGACTGTGAGGTAATTAGGATTCGGCAGAGTTTGTTTGGACGCAGTAGTTAGCATGGAGAGGCGAGATTTCATAAAAGTAGTTTGGATGAGATTCGGACTGGAAATTCAACAAGGGGAGCAGGATTCCATTCACTGACAAGTTCATGAGGATCCATGAAAGAAAGTGCTTAAAGTGACCTTATTTTTAAAGGACACCATATGGTGTTAAATGAAACCACTTTCAAATCCAAGACTGCCACCTGCTTTACGACACTGTTTCATGAAACCTCATCCACCTGTCACTGGGATCACGTAATCTTTGGCTTATTGTGGGGCTGAGAGTTCTATTGTTGTTATATCTATATAGAGATATTGTCATGGTTCTTAAGGTTGGACCCAAGTGCAAGGGGTACTGGTGGACAGGAGGCTCGGAGACGAGAGTAAAGTATAGAATTTAATAAGCAATGACGAGACAAAACACAGACTAACAGGAACGGAGAACAAAAGGTGGTGGAACCAGAAGGCGGACCGGGAACTACACGTAAGGGCCGGGGAAGAATCTGTAACAGAGTGAGAACTACAAAACGCTTACACGCGGATAAACTAGCGAAGGAGGAAAGTGAAACAGAAACGGAGCGAGGAAGAAAGGAAGAAAGCCGCTAAAAAGGGAATCAAGCGTGCGCAGGATTTAGAAAATTCAAAGGAACGTAGCGAGAGAGTTGAGTCTTGGAAGAGTTTGCCATGAGGAACGTGAAGAAACCATCTGGCAGCACAAGCTGGCGTCGAGTGGTTGATATCCGTGGAAGGCTTGATCATCAAATGCACGCCAGCTGTGCCGCTTGAAAAGCTGGAGGAACAGCAAGAAAGGGAACCGCAGGAACAACCGGGAGTAACCGAAATAAAAGCATGAGAAGACACAGACATGACAATGATGAAACAGACATACAAGGTGCGGACATGACGGATATGAACATTCCTTATGCTAATGTATCAGAAAATACAAATATCACTCACTCTTGCGCTTGTGTACAGCTAAGACTAACTCAACCCACAAACATCAGTTCCTGCTTGATCAACAAAGGATGACAAGCCAATGGCAAACATCCAACTTTCTACATGCTTTTGTGTTATTAGTGATAACTTTATATTCTCCTAAAATTCAATTTGGTTGTCACTAAAGCCACAGTCGTATTGTATGAATACTGGGATGTATAATCTTGTTTGTATCGTTCAGCCCTCCCTTGTTGACGTTTGTTGCATGGCCAGATTAGTGGCAAATGCATAATGTTACCTGAAGATTGAGGAAAGCTTGACGTGGGCTGATGGATATATCTAAAGCTTGCCACACAAAAAGTGCCTTCCAAATTTCCAATTCTCGAAAATGTTTGCCAAGAAATGAAAGACATCATAGCTTCACGTAATGTTGGCAAGGAATTGGCGTTTTAACAAAGGACCAGCTCACAAGAGAGGGTTATATTTGCCACTAAAGTTGTGCCAAGGACTTGCTGTTTTTCTTCAGTTACATATTGCCATTGTAGCTGCTAGCCAAACTTGCTGTGCCGACAAATGTTGACAAAAAAAGTGTGTGTTGTCAAAATCCATTTTCATTCAGTTCAGCAAGTTGCCAAGTTCATTGAAAGAAAAGTTGCAGCTGATGTCCTTGACATGCGTTTCCAGTTCCTGTCTCTCATCTGTGCTGCTGTGCCACTGTGCCTCTTACTGTATGTCGCATGTCTTGAATGATAGGGGAACAGTCATTAATGTTGCTGTGTCTCAGTCACACATGAGGCTGATTCCACTTCCACTGTTGCTTTAAGGTCAGTTGCGAAGCTAGTGAGGTGAAATTGGGTGCTACTTGTTGTACATACTATATACTTCAGAAGAGACAATTCTACACTGTGGCAATGCTTTTGAGAACTGGAGCCTGAAGTAACCCAAATTTATTTCTTTTGCCCCTTAAGCAAACAGTGTCTGATGTTTTAGTGACAGTCTCAACGACACAACAAGACGATAGTCATCAATTTTTTTTCTATTTAAATTTGACAGTGTGAGCTGCACTGCAAGTCAGGATGCTCTCAGTGTACTGTTTAAGGAAAAAAAAAAAAATAATTTCTTTGCATCACTAGTTTAATGTTACAAACTTGATACACTTCATCATACTTTTCAGTTGTATGTATTCAACAGTGGGTTTGACTTTCAGTATTTGAGCACTGTTTTTAATCCAAAATATTTGTCCTGTTGTCATTCAAAGTTTTTGTTAAACATTTACAGAATATCCAAATATTATGAAACACCATGGTACTATTGTATCATGAGGTTCTTGCCTATATAGGTATGTGTATGACACACCAACTATATGCTATTAAAAGAAACAAATAAACCTTAACTTGGGCAGTTGTTGGACAATTACCAGCCGTAATGCCGACAATTTTGAAAATGTGTGGCTGCATTTTCATAAAAACCATAGTTGGAACTTTCACTTGAGATTTAAAGAGAGGATTGTGTTGCAATCCAAGTCATGTCATATGTAGTTTTCCTTGCATTCAAATGTGTGTATGAGCTGTAAACTTCAGCAAACAACAAGCTGCTTGAGTGACTGACACTTTTATCTCGAAATTCAATGTATTCTTATATGAAGCAATTGCCACTTGTTGTATTCTGATGTTTTGTTGAAACACTATTTTAATCTGACTCATCAAGACTCACAGCAAAAAGCCACATTTCGTGCTGGTGAGAACTTGTGAAATGACTTCACTTAATCAAGTTCAAGTTCTGTGGAATTTGTGATCAAAAGATGTTGCAAAAGTTAACTTCACTCAGAAGAGTCTTATCAAGGTCAAGCCAAGTCAAGAGCTGCGTCATTCTGAAAATCAAACAGCATTATTTGTTGTTGTTTTACTGCTCAAATGAGAAGCTCCTGCATGGTGGGGATTAAAAGCCCGGCTCAAGCAACGCGTGTCAGCCTGAATAAACACCAGTCAAACATCCATTTTATGCATTAATTTCACCCTTTAGATTAATTCAAGTCAGTGAAAGAGTAGTGCTTTTATATTGCTGATCATCAGACCAGCTTTATAAAGAATGCAACATGGACTTCATATTCAGTGTAGGGGAGGCAGACCAGTCTATTTACTGGATTCACACCCACACCAGTTCTCATTGTTATCTCCGTCTGAGGGAGGATGTGGGCTGAATCTTGACCTTTCTCTTCGCACTTCTCCCACATGAGCGCACAGTCATGCATGTTCAGATTTGTGCTCTCAAGACGAAGGCTTCAGTCCTTGTTTTCAGTCCCGCCATGTTGCCGCCAAACGCCAGTCACCGTGTTCCCTGTCGAAATAATGTCTCAGATAGATTGATGATACGTTGACTGGTGGCAGATGCTGTGATGTGACATTTAAACTAGTGCTGTCATTTTAACAATTTTCCGCAATTTAATGCGTTAAAAAAATGTAACGCGTTGAATTATGAGTATCAACGGTTCTTCATTGTTGTGTTATACTTCTATTGTTCATTTTTGAATTGCTATATATATAATATATATATAAGGGGAGCGTGAGATTGATAGATGGGTTGGTGCAGTGATGCGGTCGCTGTATTGGAGCGTCGTGGTGAAGAGGGAGCTGAGTCACAAGACGAAGCTCTCGATTTACCGATCGATCTACGTTCCTCACCTATGGTCACGAGCTTTGGGTAGTGACCGAAAGGATGAGATCGTGGATACAAGCGGCTGAGATGAGTTTCCTCTGCAGGGTGGCTGGGCGCACCCTTAGAGATAGGGTGAGGAGTTCGGTCATCCGGGAGGAGCTCGGGGTGGAGCCGCAGCTCCTCCACATAGAGAGGAACCAGCTGAGGTGGCTCAGGCATCTGATCCGGATGCCCCCTGGACGCCTCCCTGGGGAGGTGTTCCGGGTATGTCCTACCGGGAGGAGACCCCGGGGAAGACCCAGGACTCGCTGGAGAGATTATGTCTCCGGTCTGACCTGGGAACGCCTCGGGATCCCCCGGGAAGAGCTGGAGGAGGTTTGTGCGCATCGGGAAGTTTGGGCTTCCCTGCTCCGAATGCTGCCTCTGCGACCCGACCCCGGATAAGCGGCAGGAGAAGGTGATGGTGTAAGACGGTAATTGCTATATTGAGCTTAAGTGCCTATTTCAGACAACCTTATTTTATTTCACCTTCACCTTCACCTTCTTCTGCCGCTTATCCGGGGTCGGGTCGCGGAGGCAGCATTCGGAGCAAGGAGCCAGGCCTGGGGTTGGGGCTCGAATGCGAGCGCCTGGTGGCCGGGCCTCTGCCCATGGGGCCCGGCCAGGCCTAGCCCGAAAGGACGTCATGGGCCATCCCTCCTGTGGACCCACCACCCGCAGAGCGAGTCACAGGGGTCTGGTGCAAAGAGGAATATTATTTCAGAATTGTATTTATTTAACTGAATCGCTGTATTTGTATTACATTTTTTAAAACAGCCTTACTTTATTCATTTAACTGTATTGCTGTATATGTTTGACATTTTTGAATAATGCACCTGGCCTAACTGGTTTCCGGATGTGCTTGACCTTTACTTTTGGATTTCATTTATGAAGCACAGTTCACCACTAAAAAAATTGGATTTCAAATCTTCTCTTCTTACTGTATTCAATTGATTAGTCATGCACTACAATTTTTAATATCCTAGAACTCAAATTATTTATCAGGAGACCTTTAGCAGATATGACATAAAAATGCAATTAATTCGATGATTTTTTTTAATCGACTGACAGCACTAATTTAAACCAGAGCAGGGGATCAAACCCAGAATAAAACCAAGTCATCATTGTCTTAGTTGCTCTTGTTATTACCTATATATACTTCAAATGCCTGCCAGGGAAATGACATGTTAAAACTGTCGCTTAAAAAAGATCAAGCGTGACTGCTCTCTAATGATCGTGTTTCAGTGATTCCTTTGCCAATAGGCAAGTTCACTGTGGGCGAGAGAGGAGCCAGCAATCCTCCCTGGACGGGAAGAACCAATGTTAAGAGCACAGAATCCTTTAGCTCCCTTAATAAGGCTAAATCCAGCCGATTGTCCGAGTCACTCCACCACCTCAAGACAAATGAGCAGAGCCGCTGAGCTATTTGGCCATGCTAATTGCGGTTGTTCAAAGCGATGTTGAGTGCCCTTTCTTGCCCACCTGCCTACAAGATGGATGCATCTGGAGTGCACTACAAAAGGTGAGCCTGTATTTTCCATATGTGCAGTCACCACAGAAGGTAACTGCAGTGACACCGACATTTTTATTTTTTTAAACTCGGCCCTCAATACTCATATGTATTTGCAAACCAAGCAAAAAGAATTTATTCCCTTTGGAAGTCAAAATAATGATGTGTAACAATTCAAATAATAAATAAAATTCAGTCTAATAATGATAACTTGACTTATAATCTATATAATATAATAGTCTTTTGAAGTTTCATTTTTCAAAAGTCAATTGCGGACAGTGAGAGTTAGTGAGTGAACCCATAAGTTTCTCCAACACACCAAGGTTATGAATGAACTTTTGTTCACAGAGCAAGGCTACGCTAGCAGCTTCTCTGCTCGGTCTACTTCTTCAGCTTTGTTTTGGCTCTTCCAAGCTGCTCCCACAAGGACGCTGTAGCTCACCTAATGCCAAGTTTTCTCCCCAAAACTACAATCAGTTAAGGAAAGAAAGAGGTCTATTCCAATGTTAAAGTTGTCGCCTGGGTTTGTTGGTTCCTATTCATGTTGACAAGTGAAGTGTCACTTCACTCCAACTGATTTAAGCGTTGGTTTAGCAGCAGCTAACTCGATGTTATGATTAGAAGATGCGGCCCTGGGAAGTTAGCTAGCTATCACCTGAACTGTTCATTGAATCCATGTTATAGATTTGCAACAGGTGTCCTTTGTTCTGGCTTGACCACCAGCCCCCCAAACAGTCTGTGCGCCGGCCTGCTCCTTGATCAGTTAAAAGTCTCACTCCAATAAATAGAAAAGGCTGCATTTCGCCCAGGTATGGTCTAATACAGGCATGGGCAAACTACGGCCCGAGGGCCACATGCGGCCCGTTAAACGTTTTAATCCGGCCCGCCCAACTTGAAAATATGAAATGAACAAACCTTGTTAATGTTTTATTTTCCATGCAATTCTGATGTTGTCCCACTGGAAGGCGCACTGTCGATACATCGACTTGGTTGAGGTGAAGCGTTGGCCTATCACCGTATTTTACGCACTATAAGCTGCACCGGAATATAAGCAGCACCCACTAAAATGAAGGAGGAAAATTGGTTTTGTTCAGAATAGCAAAGGCCAGCAAACGTGTGCCTGGGGTCACGTTTTTAAAAGAATATATGGTGGAGACAGTAGGTATTTTGTGCCTGCAGAGCAAAGACAAATTTGAGAAAATTGAGAAAAAGTTTAGCACGACGGACAGTGACTCGACGTGTGGAACTAATAGATGAAGATATCACCAGTAGCTTAAAAAAAGACAGAGTCACTCACATTGTACTCTTTAGCACTGGATGAAAGCAGCGACGTCAAAGACAGGACTCAGCTCCTCATTTTTATCCGAGGTATCAACAACACTTTTGAAATAACAGAGGAGTTTTTGACAATGGAGTCCCTGAAAGGACAAACACAGGAAGAGGACTTGTTTGACCAGGTGTCTGCTGCCATCGAAAATGCGAAGCTTCCTTGGAGTAAGCTTGTCAACATCACCATCCCAAGATGTGTATTTTTTCTCCAATGAGGTGGGGTTCCCAAAGCACTCCATCCAGCTGCTCCTGGTCCGGCCTCTCTGTCAAATGTTAGAACCCATTGTGGCCCACGAATCCAAAAGTTTGCCCACCCAATAGCTTCTCTGCTTGAAGGGAAAATGGTGTTTTAGCTGGCCCCTATTTTTTTCACGACTAAATGGAAACAGAAGAAGTGTAGATGGGTTTTATGTTGTATTGTGCTGCATTTATGCTGGATGGTTGTTAGAATCAGACAGTCTGGTCCTTGGAGGTTACTGTTCATTGAAGGTTCCTCATCACCAGGAACCTTAAACATGGAGACAACAGAAGTATAATTGATGTAGAAATAAGTCACTCACAATTGTGTGACTCCAGTCAGTGAAGTTGTTGATTTAACAACTGCCTGGGAAAGTCAGCAGAATTATTGTGACGTTTTGCGTCTCCCAGTTGGGAGGCAAATGTGCCACGATGTGAAGGTGTCACTCCGGAGCGATAAACTTTATGACACTTATAAACAAGCCAAGGTGGATAAAATTCTAAATGTAAATCCTTAGCATATTGGGGACATCCTGAGTAATGCTGGCGAAGATAAACGGCGTGCGACGGAGGATTCGGCACGTGAGCAAGGAATTCAAAGATTTCTTCTGAGGCATAATTATCTCCTTTAATGCGATTCATTTGTCAATGTTTATTGTTTGTCAAACTAATACGGACTCCGCGAGATATGAAGTGGAATGTAAATTTTGTTTGGGCAAGCCATTATCATGCACAAAAAGAGGTTGCCGCTCCACAGGATTTACATTTACAATTACAGTCATGATACAATCATCTCTCATCATAATTCTTCTGCCCAGGATGTCAGCTCCGATAGAGAACAGGCTCTCCACACTGCATACCAAGCAGCTGCTTGGCAGGCCGGCCGCCGCGCTTCAGGCCCAGTGATTTACACCACGCAAAGCTTCTCCCTCTAACTCGTTCAGCTCCTGTGTACCTCTAATTCTTAATGTCTGTCTCTTTCAGTGTCTCCGCCTCCATAATTCTTACTGGCAAGTCGCTGGTTGTCTCAGGAAACACACAACCAAGGCCGTTTCTCTGTGTTCTGTTGTGTAACCCATCATTTCATGTGCTGGTCGACCCACAAGCTCTGGCTGGATATAACAAGGAGTCATGAAGCTATTTAAGAGTCGGCTGGTGTGATTGGTCATGTTGTCAGCCACTGGTGAGCGGTTTTGTCTGGCACTCGGTGAGACAACTCAGATGCTCTCAGTCATTATTGAGAACTAGAGGTTCCTTTTTCGTTAATATATGAGCCAACAAACCGTATAATCGGACATCACAAATGCATAATGCATTAACAGGGGTTTTGATTCGGTTTGCTCTTGCAGAATTGTTATATGACTGTTTAGTATATCAGGCCTGGTCGACCCACAGCTCCCGAGCCGTATGCTGCTCTTGACTCAGTTTCCTACGGCTCTATTGATCCAAAACAGAAACAATACGCCACGCCACATGTGAGCCAAACCCCACCATTCACTGCCGATGAGAGTCAGATTTGGATCATCATCAGACCCACAGAGTTCCACATTTCACTTTGTCATGACCTAAACTGAAATATGGCCTGTATTTTGCGTATTATTCATTGTTGATCGCCATGAAGTCCGTTTCATTCAGTGGACCGAAGAGTCAACATGTGTGGCTCCAGCCTGCAGCCACACACAGACTAGGGTGATGCTATTGTTGCCATGAGCTATGTTAAACAATAAATAAATTAAATAAATAGCAAGCGCATTTCTGTCCATGCCACTTGATATTTCAAAGAGGATCACAGTGAAATGTATTCATTTAAAGAATAAATGCACAAGAGACATACGCCAGACACGAACTGGCTTTAACCACTGGTATTCTCGGCAATGTCACGTGTGTAGCTGTTCAGGTGAGACTTATAGCCTTAGTCACATATTTAGAGGATGTGGCCCTTTGGAGCAACGCAGTAAAAAACATGGCTCCTCGCCTCTGACTGGTTGGCCACCCCTATAGCATACAACCACAGGAATGGTGTGCCCAGGAAATATGTGGTGGGTATTTTAGAAATGACAGTAAGTGAAATTAAATGTGTGACAAAAATAGCAGGAGACTTTAATGGTGAGGAAATTCAGCTGTCAAAGTGCGTGGCAAGACATGACGAAAATCACGAGTGATGCAAGCGATGGAGGAGTTTGACCGTGCAAGGTCGTGAAATTCAGTCTACGGCAGGTACTGTAGAGGGTGCAAGAGGTGGTCACGATTGTCATCTCCACCACACACTTGTCTTTTCATGGCACAGCTCGTCTTCTTCACAACCCTTTCGGCAGCTGCTGCCTTCAACCCACTGCATGGGTTTGGGTTACATATGTATGCCATGGACAAGTGACTGCAGAGTGATGGAAGGTCAGCAATATTTGCACATCTCAGGAAGAGGAACAGTCTGCACTATATTTTCTTGTACTGTAAAATTCTGCTCAATGTAGTCTACTGTGGTGAACGTCCAATCTTTTTTAAGAGTCACCAGAGTCAAATCCGGCACCTGAACACTGAAAGGCTAAGGCAGCATTGCAATCCACCGCAGGCTCCTGGGTCTCACTGGTGTTGGGCATTAGCTGCTCTTCCACACAGTTATAGTGAATCTCCCCGTCAATCCTCTGTATTCCACCTAGTTGTTATTAAAGAGGAGGCCAATGGTTGCGACATCTTTAAGAATCTAGACAGACAAAGATGCTCTGAGGCACACCGGTATTGCTCAGCATCACCTCTGATACAAAGTCATGGAAACAAACTGTGCTGGAAGTAATTCAATACACCATGACCATCGAGGCATCAAGTAGCAACTATTTTCAAGAGGACTTTTGAGAGTGAAGAGTGAAGTCGAAGGCAGACATTGGCGTTATTGTTGATAAAACTAGGGTCTCAATTGATGCACATATTGACCTTGATGCCGGTGGCTTCATGCCATGTAAACGATGTAATTCTCTCATTTCACGCTCTATACTTTCTTTTGTCACTTGGTATATAAAGCACAGCAAATGACCACACAATAAGGGGGTGACCCACATAAGGTGCTATATATCCTAAGTGACATCTGTATTGAAGTAGTTATTAGTGCCTCTCGGTGTCAAAAATGAGTGCTACAGTCCACTTGGAAATAGTTGATATTTGACACCTTGGGGAGAGAAAATAGGTTGTGTTCTAGAAGATGACTCAGATGGCTGTCCCCAGTCCTCTCTGGGTGTGAGTGTCCCATGTGTGGCAGGTACATTATGGCACACTGAATGCCAATGAGCAATGGATCTATCAAATGTTAGAACCTCTTTAAAGAGATCATTGTTATTGGGAAATACTTAGTTAAGGTTAGTTAAGCTAGTTTTGGCATCACATCAAAGTTGCATTGGTGAGGAGCGTGACATCCTTGTCCACATCCACATCATAACTCTTGCAACTAGATGTACTTGTACTCTCTAGAACAGAGGTGGGCAGTTAAATTTCCTAAAGGGCCACATTATAAACTGTGACAGTAGTGAGGGGCCATCATGCCAAAAGGAAGGCGGCGATGACTAAGAAACATGACGGGACAAAAAAAATCTTACGTAACAAAGAACGAACCATTCAATGGAAGCAAAGATATTAAGAAGTGCAAATATGGCATGAAACCTATAAAAATATTGCATTTATTAGGCAATTATGCAATTTAAGTTGAATATAAATAATGAAACTAGAGCAAAAATATTTCAATTTTCTTTTCATGTATTTTGAGGAACAAAAAATACTCACTAAAATGGCAGATGAAAAGAAATTTAAGTCCTGAACATGTTATAATCATTCTTGAAATAGTAATGCTAAGAAAGAAACAAGACAAAATGACTACTTATCAGTTGTATAGTTTTAGTCCGACCTCATGAGGGCCGCAAAAACACAGGAAAAGGGCCGCATATGGCCCCCGGGCCGCACTTTGCCCAGGTCTGCTCTAGAAGATGGCACATTTTCTTATTTCAGTCTTAAAATCTAAGTTATCCATTATCTCATCAAACTGTCTTGGATTTTGCGCTCTGAATTGTATTGGATGAGGCAGAGCTGTGAGGTTGTATTCAGGTATTCAGGTGCTGTTGTGTCGATTTTATCAGGCAAGAATGAAAACAAACACTGCATCTTAATTTTAATGTAACAGGTATAAGATTTGCTGAAATGGGAATATTGAGATGGTCTCGAATTTGGCACGGATGAAGGGTTCAGCAGCTGATGTGCTTGTGGTGCAGATTTTTATTGGGGAAATGAGTTTAGACCTCGACCCAGCGCTCGTCTTTTTTCTAAGATTCCCTTTTCTCTTTCAATTCTGCTGAATCCCACTTGCATCCTGACATGAGGACATGAGTTTTATGCTAATGCCAGCACTTTGAAAAGAGGGCTGTAGGGGGCAGGTGGTGACAAGGGACAAGGATTCATTCATAAGACATCTTGTAGAACACCGTTCCTTGCTTCATTCGAGGTTTAAGTTTTATCAGGCCCAAAATGTCCCAGCTAAGGGACTAATTATTCATGAGCTTCGACAAAGTGGTAAGTACAAAGGTTGGCAAAAGCTTGAGTTTAGCTTCCTATGCTTTTTGATGTCGCTAATTAACGCGAAACCATTTACTATTGATGAAAGAAAGCATCATGAGTCATGTTAGAGTTGCATTCTTGAGAATAATATGTAAATAAAGTTAATGAAAGGCCTTGAAGGACGATTTGTGAGCGCTGTACAATATCATAAAAATGGAAAACTCTCACTTCTCCTTGCTTAGACTTTGTTCCTCATTTTTTCTGCTGCTAAAATCCATCCTTTTTTTCTTGTTCAATCTTTCATTATTGGGCTACTTTCATTCTGAAATAAATTAGTAAAATTCTATAAACCTTATCACCACCATTGGAAAAAAAAAGACAAGGGATTTCTATTGTAACGGACTGAAACTTGTGTTTACCGCAGTGCGGGAACGCACCATCACTGGGTGGGAGTGTGGTTAAGGAGGTGTTGGATCTTTGTGTCGGTGGAGTAGCGCTGGTTGTCGTTCATTTCCCTGCTCTGGAATAAAAAGGACTGGTTGCTGTCCAAATCCTAACTCCTGTGTCGCTATAATATTTACGGACTAAAGGGGTTTTAGACACAAACTAGTAGAAGTAACGGTTCCAGGAGCAGTTTGTATATGTCGACCCATGCTTCTGAGGACCCCTCATCGACTGCTCAGAAAGACAAATTATTCCATTAGTCTGGCTAGATTTGGACTTTTAAAGCGCGAGCTTACTCCGACTACCCGAGAGAAGTTGGAATTTAGTTGAACAACCCAATAATGTGGTTAATAGCGGGACTAAGTTAGCATGTAGCTGAGTAGCTGGACTATGACCAGATAAAACAGTCACAAAATTAATTTATTACTGACCATACTGATCATAGTACAATGAAGAAATAACTATGTGCAATAACAAATTATTCACGTTTACATCCAGATGAGTGCCACTTTCTGTTATTAGGCTCTTTTTACAGCTGCTACTTGTGTATATATTATTTATTAGTACCTACTTGTTGTTTTCTGCGTTGCTTGATTGTTTTTGATGTATTCTTTTTACATTGTTTGCACCAAGGGAGTAGCGCTCAAATCTTGTAGAACACTGTACAAGGACAATAAAGGTCTGTTTTTGGACATTACCACCATGTTAGCATCCGTTAGCATGGTTAGTCGCAACGCATGCCGGTGATCATAAAGCACAACTATATTTGTTACTTGACACCCATCATTCTTGTAGAACAAAGTCTCCTGAATTTTATTCAGAAACTTGCGAGTTTAATCCAGAGATTTGCCAGAGGAATCACATGACAGGGACGGCAGTCACCCGTCTCTCCGCTCGCTTTTATAGTTTCGCTCACACGGATACAAAAGGCTGCACTTTGCCCAGGTACGGTCTAATAGCTTCTCTGCATGATGGGGAAATGGTCTTTTAGCTTGAAAGGTTGCCCCTATTTTTATCACGGCTAAATTGAATCAGAAGTGTAGATGGCTTATATGTTGTGCAGTATTTGCGCTGGATGGTTGTTAGATTCAGAAATTCTGATCAAACCAGTTGATCAGTCAGCACGATCGCTCTTTGTGCATCATGAGGAAATGTTTGTAATCTAAAACCCCTGAGAGATCTACTGGCCGAAGGTTCAATTCATCTGCCTCCTGATAGCTTGTGCTTTGGGACTTCCATTTGCTTCTTCTCCTTTACAAATCCTGTCGAGGTTCTCAAGTCTTCCCAGGTGTGACGGGGCCAGAGGTGCACTTTCAGCCTGGCTCGGAGACTGCTCGGCTCAGTTCATTGGACATGAGTGATCTGAAAAGAAAGTGGATGCAAAAGTGCTCAGCAACTGCGTGTAAGGACAGACATCAGGTGACCCAATCTCTGCCCAGCAGCCGGCCACTCTCTGCCTGCCCAATTAGCTTGGGGAGTAGAGATGCTTTCACTTGCAGTGATAAGGCCTCGCCTCTTTTTCATCAGCCCCCTTTAATCATCCTCTTCCTGAGCATCGGCCTTTAGATTAGGACACTATCAGCAGCGTGCAGAGGAAGGGCCTGTTCACTCGCAGCGGTCCCGCCTCTTAACAGAAGAGGCAGCGGCGTGTGAGCAAGGTGGGCATAGGCCGAACAAGATAAGATGCATTGACTGCATGCGAGGGGGGGATGAGCAGAGCTAGCAACGGCCAACGGGGGATACAAACAATTGAGCACGAACCCAAGGTGCAGGTGTCTTGGTTTTATTTCATCTATTTCCCAAATGTTGTTCCACAGCCTGGTCATATTGTTTGTTTGTCATTCATTTTCCTGGCTGACCGATGCAGGAAATTGTATTTCCTGAGGTTGTGCAGTGATTGAAAACAGGTATGGAAAACGCAAGGCCTTCAGCAAATACTTGTGTGTCTCTCATGAGCAGACCGTCACTCGCGAATGGCTTCTGTGGTGGTCACTCTTAAATAGATGCAGGGGCCATGAGTTGGAGACTTCCAGCCACTTATTTCTTCTACAAACAATAGTAGTTTCTGCCACTCTGCGTCTCTTCAGCTAAAGATGCCAAGCTTTTGTCAGTAATAGATGATGGGGGCTGTGTTAAGAGCCTTGTGTCACACACTGTCTGATAACACACAGGCCTTTTATTAGTTTGCCATAGGAGCAGTTTTTATGAGATAATGAAAAATATAATTTACTGAGAAATAATAATTTACTGAGATAATGATCAAGTGTTTTAAGTAAGGATTCCAACTAAATGTCAAAACAATAAACAAAAATGTGAATTCCAATGTGAAGGCACTAGATATTATATATTTAGATGGAAAAAAAAATGGTGGCGTGACTTTAACAAGTTAATAACAATTAATTAATAACAAGAAAAAATGTGTCAAAAGTATGTAATTTAATTGACAATTTAAGACAACAGGGAACCTTTGTAAGTGCAGGAGTTCCTGGTCCACTGATCACACTGATGCACAAGACACACGTCGCAGCGAGGATGATAACAACAACAACAAACATGGAGGAATCCCTCCTGGAGCTCTTTTTTTCCCTACATTCTTAAATTGTTCATCAATTCCGCTCAAACGTATATTGATATCTGACAGGTTCTTGTGAGATTCGTTCCCCAATCTGCACCCTCCCACTGCTCCTCAAGCCGTGCAAGGCGCCACTCTGATACAGCATCAGACAAGTAAAGACACTGTTTTGGGCAGTTCCCTTCAGTCGGAGTATTGATATGTTTTATTTGGATATTTTTGAATCCAATATTGTCCAATATATAAAATGTTATATAGATGTAAAAAGCACATTAACTAGTCTGGTATTTAGTTTGATATTTGAAACCGGTGAAATGCATTTAATAAAAAATATTTCGGCCAGATGCAAACTAACACAAAGTTCCTTGCTGATGTGCGAGGAACCTTTCACTGTAATAGTACATGTAGTTTAGCTCTAAAATGTACAAAACAATGCAATAGTTGTGGACAAAATATTTTTGTCGCTTTCGACTTGTTTAAATTGATGAACTCTGTGGTTTGATGTTGTGTTTTATGAAGTCAAATTTTCCTGCCTGTTTGCATTTTAAGCCTCTCTGCATGATGGGGAAATGTTTTTTTAGCTTGAAAGGTTGCTCCTATTTTTTATCACAACTGACTGGAATCAGAGGAAGTGTACATGGTTTCATGTTGTATCGTGCTGTATTTCTGCCGGATGGTTGCTAGAATCATAAAGTCGGATGCTCACCTGTAATGTCTGGCCAATTTGTTCCACTTCATCTTAAAACAAAACTGACAGAGTCCTTAGATCAGAGCTGGGGTTAGGGGTGAGTCCGCTCTTCAAATGCCTTCCATACAGCAAGAGCTTATGAAACCAGCAACGGTATGCAGAAGAAAGTGACATGCTGACCGCTAGGCAGAGCATTTTGCGGTGGTTAGTAGCGCAGCATGAAGGTCACTGTGCTCCCTTTGTCTTTGGCAAGTTAAACAAAGAAACGTTTGGGCTGGGTCTTTATTTTAATGTGTCCTACCTCCTGATGGATTCATTCGGTTTCTGGGAACTTTTCCCACAGATTTGAATTCAATGTCACAATTCCATTGGTAGCTGACTGCAGCAATTTTAAGGGGAACTCTTTGTTTCTCTTATGTCAGTGGGGAAGGTGACTGCGATATTTAAAGAGTGAGTCATTACAATCTGTTGGTAAAATTCGAACACTCTGCCACCGATGCATCTTTAATGGACAAATTAAAAAAATGGACCCATCCAGACAAAGACTAGAAAACCTTTTTATCCTCATGGCCTCCTTCATCTCCGTCGTGACCCTCTTGTCTATTGTTCTTTGAAGTCCTTTTCTAACGTGTGCTTCATTTGTATGTAATGTATGTGATCAAGTTGTAAATATAACATTTGCGGTGCCCGCTGAGCTCCTTGAGACCCCCAAGGGTCAGTGGTGTAGTTATCCATCATCTTTGCTTCTGCCTCCACACAGGGGTCCAGTCAAACACGCACAAATATTTCATGTTTGTTTTCCTCGATTGCCTCCTCTGAGAGTTGTCCTTCTCTGTCGGAAAGATATTTATGCAGGAGAGTGCCCATTAGGAAGAAAGCAGGTGCACAGTGTCGCCCCCACGCAGATGTAATCTTGCAGCCACCACACACAAAATAATGTTTTTTGCCTTGATTTCCTGAATATCATAGCATGTTGAATGAGGAAGGGAAGGTGAGCTGACAGTCATTTATTTGTTTCAGCAAAGGTTTCCAGCCCAATGTTGGAAAAAAAAAAGAGCTGTTTGAGTGAAGTGCTTACTCTTATTATGAAGTGTCAACGTTTCGCCTGCCAACGATCCTGCAGTGGCGACCATCATCTCCATTTCTCTGGGTCGCCCTGAGCAGCCTGTCAAGTGTACAAGTCTGTTATTAATGCAGTCACTTCTGCGCGCTCTGCGTCCATGGCGCCGTGATGGAAAGGCTTTTACGTGATGCATGACAATGCAGATGCACAATGAGTGAAGCAAAAGGCCCAATTACGGCCGCAAACTCTCCAAAGTGGCTTTTAGTGTCCAAACCATAGACCCGCATCCACGCATATTATGATGTATCGACATGCGTGGCGAGTTTCCTTCGGACCCATTTGATTGCTTCGTGGATGCAGTGATTGTGGGGCCGGCCTTGATGAGCTCAATTTATTCCGCAGCCATGCCAGAGAAGTATTTAGGGAAGTTTTTGCAGACTCCATTCATTTATCAAAAAGCAAAGCCAGCACGATACGAATCTCAATATGCCCTTGTGGGCCGAACAAACTGTGTTCGCATAGCCGGTGCTCAATCCTCAAACTTCCTGGTTTCTGTCTCTGTATTCATTTTATGGCCGTTCAAGTCTGTAAAAAAAAAAAAAAAAAAAAACTGCTGCTCATTGTCACAGTATGAAAGGAGCTCCTGTTCGCTGTCAGTGTTGCAGGCATTGAACCTGAATGGACAATGACGTTGTCTTCATCAAGGTCATCTATTGTCTGAGAGTTCAAATCAGTAGGTGAGCGTTTCTCTCATCCACAGACAAGAGTTTTATTCTCTGACAGTCCATCATGCTTTCAAAGGCTATTTCATCCCAAAGATAATAAGCTGAAGAGAGTAATGCTGGTGAGTATTAAGTGCACAGTGTTGCATAGTTATTTGAAAGTGGTGCGTCCAAATGTACAGACCTTATTCAAGTTTGAAAATAAACCATTTTATTCACTTAGCAATTCAATCGCACAACTAATACTGGAAAAAGGTATTTATTTTAGACCAGTTATTCGGTTTTATTTGGGGGTTTGTTGCAGACCAGGAGTGCCAGTTACGTCAGTTAACTCTCTCTTTCAACATCCGGCAAACAACGTCCAGGTGCCATCGTTCGCAACAAATGCAGACATGTATTGACATTAAAGCGTTCAAATGTGTTGTTTTCACCCCCATGAGTGTGACACCACCCAACTCTCCAGTGTCCCCACAGCTCCACCTCCTCAGACCGACTCAGCTGCAGAACATATCAGAAGTGATATCACTTCTGTATCTTTGTGCATTTTAAGATGGTCCACGGAAACGTTTTTATACCACAGCTTATAGACCAGGGACAAAACGATCAAGCTCCTGTAACTGTGACTTCCATTTAGTTTTCCATCTTTGTGTCTTTTGAGATGAGGCTGTGATCCTCAAGTTCATAAATGTGACTCATCCATTTGTATATCTAGATCATGGGTATCCAACTGCCCATTACTTCCAGGGACCAGAAAACTACTACTATTACTTGCCGCTTACATGTATTTTTTCACTGCTTTGGCCCCATAAAATCACTCGATCGCCCAGATTTGGTCCCCTGGCCTCGAGTCTTTTAGTGGTCATCATATATTGCCTACATATTTGACTGAGTATTTTTATTATTGTTATTAATATTATTTATTACATGTAACTGTTACACTGACGCTGCACAAAATACATTTCTTTCATTTATGTAACTTGGAAAATGTACTCGTACTATAAGTCCCATAATGGACTTCAACAGATGATACAATAAAAATGATAAAAGTAATTTTAAGTTAATAATTACACAGGTCAGAAGGTTTAAATGTCTTGTTTTAATGCGTTATTACTCTCCTTGGGCAAAGTCATTTAACAGTCTCTGCAGACAGGAATGAGATCTCCATGCAAGCATGGCTGAGATTCGTGCCATTTCAAGGCTCCTTTTCGTGTCACAACAGTCACCTTTCTTCAGCATTTTGGGAGAAATAATGTATGTCATCATTTAATCCGGTCTTATTCTTGTGTAATTTTTTGTGCTTGCGCATGATGCAGGTGATCATTTCAACCAAAATTATTTGTGTGTTTCATGACTTGTGAGTCTTGGATCAGTGACTGACACGCGGGCTGAGAGTCAGTAGATGAACTCTTTCCACTCACAACTCTGGACACTAGAGTGGATGGTTTCCCTTCGTCTCCCAATAACCCCAATAGCCTCCAGAGAACGTTTTGAGGAAGCAGCGCTGTATTCATTATGTTTGATTCTGATGTGAGCGGAGTTTGTGACCACGTCATGATGGGATTTCTCATTCATTATATGCACATGTTGAACAGTAGTTTCTGTGAAGGAACATCTCATGGGAAATTACATTCATCTCAAATACAGTGTTGAAGTGGCCAGTTGATTCATGCCGCTACCTCTCTGCTTCCTGCTCTTCTGCAACTCTGCACTTTTTCTGTCTGGAAATAGAAGGTGTGCTGAAACATCTCGGATTAATCCACTGCAGGTTTTGTGGATTCCTCAGCTCTATCTCTGGGTGCATCATGTACCCCACTGTTTTGGGCGTATAAAATGTGATAGATGCTTCTTCGTGAACTCTCATTCTTCAAAACAACAGGGAGAGAAGAATGATTTACGGAGCATGGATGGTGAATGCAGGAGGATTGCTGCCGTCGTCCATGGTTGAAACTTTCCTCTGCACAGTTTGTTCTTTAGGTGCCTGTAGCTCAGATGCATATTTGTGCTTAACCATCGGTTTTATTTGTGTTCCTCAGTAATTAGTCTGTTGTGTCATTATGCTACAGCTGTCCGACTGCAGCCTCAAGGGCTGAAGCGTCAGAAAACAGTACTGCAGTAGATTTCTGGTCCTCATCTTGTCACAGACCATGTTGGAGTAGCGTGTAGTGATTTAGATTTCCAATGTCAGCCACTGTTTTGTTTTGTTTTTCAAACCTTTTTCTCAGTAAATTAAACTTCAAATGAAGCATTAATATATTGATATAAGCAAAGGACAATATTTGCCAAGCATACAGCACGTTCTGCTTCCTGGTCTGACATAGAACGCATCGTGATGGCTTTCATTTGGCAAAATACAAAAATTGCCAATGATACATTTATCCTTTTTTTTTCAATTGTAGTCAGTGAACAAGCTTCTCACTCATACAGAATCTGTCCAGGCTACTTCTTGGTATGATGACAACACCATGCATCAACCAGCGCTAGCCATCCGACTAGGAAGTAGAACAGACGCTTGGCAAATATCGTCCTTTGGTTGTTGAAAGTTCATTGAATTCTTCATTTTAAGTTGCCTTAGCTGTTTCCAAAAAAGCTCCCGACCATCACGTTTGACAAGCATTTGAGGGAAGGTTTTAAGGGTTTTTAGGATTGTTAAAAATGTGTCTTTTTTAGTGTCTTCCGTCTGATAACAACATGTAAACAGAAAAATAGCATCATGGATGAATCATGATACATCACCATACATCACTGTCATCACAACACTGTTGTAAAGTTGCACTTAGGGAATTATTAGAAACTAAACTTCAGGATTTGCACAAGTTGTCGGAAATTATTAATTACAGTGTACACAACGTCTTCAGCTCTTGCTCAGTGCAAGATGCAGCATGTCCTGTGGACCGACCTGTGCTACCTTTGTAGCCAGCTCTGTTACTCCAGGGTCCTCTCCAGGATATTTTCCCAGCATAAGGGGTGTTTCAGTGGAGGAGGAGAGGTGTAAGAGAAGATGTGACAATGGCCAAACCTACCTTAAAAGGCAGACTCCTGCTCGACTTGCAGTGTGGGACATAGCGAGTCACTCTTCAATACATAAACACTGCTGGAAACCCCCCTGGTGGCCCAGGGTAGACAGTCAAAATCCCAGCTCAGGGGACGGATGTAGAGCTTGGAAGGCCTCTGTGCTAGACTGGGCTCCTCTGATATAAAACCATCGGCTCAAAGTTGAAGCGCACAGCCAATAAAATATCTAGTCTATGTGTGGCATCACTACAGATTATGTAAGAGCAAGAAAAGTAATAAAAAGTCTGTAAGTAATCCACAGGAAAACATTACAAAAGTACAAAATAAGAGATGAGGAGGCAGTTCAAAACTGGGAATGCAAAAAACAACTGCAAATCTGGGAAGCAGAAGTAGAAAAGTACATCAAAAGGTGGCACAAAGGGTAACAAAACAAGATGAAAATTGAAAAAAACAACAAGCGTTTACAGTAGTAGTAATAAATGAAAAAGGGCAGTTGGTGTCAGAGGTGGAACAAGTCGATAGCTTGCCTTTTAAAACCAAATAGAGCTCATCATTATGATCGCTTTCTTACCGCCTCAGGAGCAGCAACTGTCAAGTCTACATCATCGCAGCTGCTGATATTCATCTAAGCTCATTTTTGGTAGTTCTGGAGAAGGGATCAGGACCAACACCTGCTAAGCGATACTATGACTGAATTTTGCTTTCAAACTGCTTGTTTTATTTGCTTTCATTTTGCACTTCCCGAGGAACACGGATGGCATTTGTTATCATGACCACGTGTTTGTTTTAGGAGTTTGTTTTTCTCTGGAATTACACAGCTTTTTTCCAGCTGACAGTCTTGGTATTTATCTTGCTTAAGGACTCCACAATCATCTGAAATGCCACCAGAGTCCAATAATGAACTCCTGAATGATATTGCTGGAGTGCGGCTCCTTCAGGGTATGAACGGCTTCACAACTGCATTGAAAGCAAGTGAAATTGCACTCTATTGTTTCATCCTCGATATGTCGTGCTGTCAATGAATTTGTAATCCAATAAGGTTAAAACAAAGACTGTTCAGAGCCATGACTCATGTATCTAACCTCTGTTGACTGTCTGCGCCACCCAACAGAATCTGCGTCACCATTGATTCAAGCCGTCAATCATCTTGAATCAAACTGATGGATTGTTTTTCATTGCCAAGTTATCGCTGCATTCAAAGTGTTTCTAATGCAGATGGTTGCTTGGTGACCTCTCTGTGTCTTGTGTAACAGCTAAATAGAGGGATCAAACCGGCACAGCAGCCCACGACAGCCGTCAGTCTCTGACCCAAAAACTTCAACATGATAGACCTCAACAAATCCATTATTTAAAGGATAGTTTTTCATCTGAATACATGGAACGTCTCTGGCTTTACTTTGTTTCTTAGTGACCTTTTTGTCAAAATCATTATGTTTGTTAAAATATAAATATGCCTGTTGTTAAAATATGGATATGCGTATAAACTACGATAATTTTTAATACCATTCGTGATGGGTTGATGAGGTTTCATGAAACAGTGGCCGAGTTTTTGCAGGTCACTAGATGGCACTGTCAGCTGTGAGCAACTGATTCCTCACACCATTTTTAAACCAAAAGCGCCACCTACTGAGCTCTGAATATCAGAACACTGTTTCATGAAACCTCATCTGTATTACCTCCTATTGACCATCTTCTGCTCTGTCTACCTCACATTTAAAACATGGGTACATCAATGAAAGTGCCATGCAAAAAGGTCTTTCTGGGCGAATTGGTTGTATCATCCAATGATATAGCGCCACCATTGATGGCGCTGATATGAGCACTTTTCTGGAGTATTAAAAAGATGTATGACTGACTTTAGCGTTGACCATTAATTGTTTAAAAACTAATTTACCAAAAAACTGAACTGACATTGATCCATTTAATTTAATTCTCAACTCTTATTTATTGTATTTATTTTAGTTCACATATTCATTTGTCTCCTTTATGATCATCTTTGTTGAACTGTAGATGCATCAGTTAAATTCCCTTCATTAAACAGAATATCCTTGGCTTTGCCTTCAACAAAATAAATAAAAAATACATTGAAACAAATGCCAGTGTAGCATTTGTTTTCCATCCTCTGCAGAAAATCATTGCGTTCATGCCTCTTATACTCATTCCCTTCAGCACCTATGAAATGTAGACAAACTTGACTTGATAGTCCACACTCAAAGGCTAATCGATGAACTCTAAGCAGAGGAATATTTCACAGAATTGGAAGATCAATATCCCCCCCATCGCCCGCCACCTGAGATTGGAAACTGTTAGCGTGAGCTGCAGGTGTTAGTGCTCGCTACGCAAACTTACAAATTCCGTCCAGAAGCAGCAAATGAGTTTAAGGTTGTGTCTGGGCGTGAGCATGTACAGTAGGAGTCCCTGTTGCCCGTGGCCCTGCGGACTGCGCTGCGGGGTAGCAAACATTACTCACCTATTGAGCTGTCGTTTGCAGGTGTCACCCTCAGCGGGTGGCGCGTTGGTAAAAGTGGAAACTCTTAATACATAACACGCATCCACTAGTTCAGATGTGTACGATGGGAGACAAGCGCTGATCAAAAACAGCAAGGGGCTCCAGCTGCTGGACCTCCAGCCACGGTAGTTATTTTTAATGATGCCTTTGAGCTCCACAGTGACATTAGATCCAGATACGAGACGCAGTCAGGTGTGGATCACTCCCTAAGCAAAATGCTTCACATGTCAAGGATGCTTTGTTCCATGAAATTGGGCAGAAATCTTGGAGAAGCCACTGCTGAAATACCTATTCTTCATGTTGCGCATTTTGAAACCTACGATATGTGACTCACTTCCTGCCCACTTTATAATAACGTGTATAGTTTTTATTATTCCCTTCTGCTAAAGTCTAATGTTTTGTAAATGCCGTTCAACAATATCATAGCGTCAGCCAGTGATCAATTTATTTCATAATTATGTTTAAGAAGTATCTTAGATCAGATGTATTTTCCCATTTTACTTTTCATAGACGTTATTATGCCACTTTTACTTCTATTTTCAACTCGCCGAACTCTCAAAAAAATCCAAACTATATGTGTATACTAAGTGTAAATCCCTCAAAATATTGCTTTTTAAAGCATTTTTTTTATTTCTTTTGCCTTTCACATATTTTCTTTAATACATTTTGCATTGTTCCTCTCAAAACAGCATCTATTTACAATCTCAGCCTTTGCTTCTTGACTAAATGACTAAACTAGTTAGGTCAAAACAGGATTGTGGACTGAATCGTTTTCCCAAAAGGTTACAAAATAAAAAGAGCCTCATATTACTGGTTCTTTTTTTAACCACCATCAAAGAGTTGTTTGTCTTCTTTTATAATGAGAGCAGGGATGTCTAGTGGCTGTTACCGACGTCAGTGTGTGAGGAGGCAAAACCTGATCAGAAGAGACTTGTTTCTTTTTTAGCTGCACATTATGCTCCAGCTGTGCGAGCTGATGTTTTTAGGAGGCAGGTTCATTCATTACTTGCTTCATTACTTCAGTCCCCAGAGGTACAGCACCCCTCCATGTTTCTGTTTTCTTTTCCACAGCACCACAGTTCCCAAGACTTCCACCTGAGAATGCCAGCCAGGCAGTTTTCCCTGCAAGTGTCCCTCCGGGAGTTCACCCGGGTTGGAAAATATGGTGGAGCGGAAGAAAGTGGATGCACACGTTGCTATTTTGGTTGCTATTGTTCAACCGTTGTATTTGCAATTAGTGATTTTAAATGCAGCCTCAGAGAGGCAGCAAATGTGGAGAAGATTGGCTTCACTGGGTCTGCGTGGTTGGGACACATGGAGCAGAGAGGCTGAGAACATGTCAGGTGAAGAACGTTAGAAATGGAAGAAGAATGAGAAGACAAACTGACTGAGGTTCGTGGATGTGATGGACTTTTGTGTTGCTGAAAATCCCATTGAGTTCTGTTGCACTTGTAACCTGGCCAGCCTGCAATGCACAAAGCTAACACACTAGGTCTCAAGGTGTGAAGTAGCGACTGTTCTCAAGTGGACTTCAATGTTCCAGAGTGACCTTTTAATTGAAGGAAGCGTTTCACCTTCTGCAGTGTTTCCTGATGCTGTGGGTTGCACGTCACATAAAAGAAAGACAGAGGTCAAGCAATTGTGTCACTTGGTATATGTATATGTCTTTTTTTGGTCTTTTTTTTCTTAAAAAGTATCTAATATAGGAACGTCATCGAATGAAACACCTATGAGTCAACATGCAACTTGGAAGGCTGAGTGTCACCACTGGAAGCAAAGGTTCCACTTTTGAAAGTGAGAATGTTATTGACAAAGCAGCATTTTGTAGCCATCTCTGGCGGCCACAACCATGGTAAAATTGGTGGGTTGCAACCTGCAGGCTGCAAGTTTGATACAAACAGAGGAAGAAACAAACATCACCTTGTATGTTAAATCCGCTGGTCAAAGCCTCAAGACTCAAAATCAGAGGTTTTTCCTATTTTTTTTTTCTTTTTCATAAATGTGGTGATAAAGCAGAAAATGGTGAAAATGCCAAAATCCACTTCAAGAAAATATTTCTATGAAGAAGATATTCACTCAATTGCAAAGACTTGCGGTCATAACATGGTCATAACACTTTTCTGACACAAATATTTATATATATATATATATATATATATATATATTTTTTTTTTTTTTTTTTCTTTTTTTTTTTTTTATAAGTACATTCCAGCAAATCACACCATATTCAAGTTTTCGTGTTAACCGATACATCATGTGCATTGAATGTCTAATCTGCAAGAGTAATGTGACGTCCTTGTATTGACAAAAGTGGCTTAAATAATCCCTGTCATGCCAACTGGAGTTGGACTCAGTTATTTTGTCAAACTATGTCACCCACCCAGAGACCTTCTGTTAACCAGGGGAATAAATTAACATCCATATGTTCACGTTTCATCATTGCTACATAGTTTGTTTCGCTTCTAACGTCTGGTGAAAGCTGCTGGGACCTTTGTTTCCACCTTGCACTGCCTTGTGTCATCGGGTTGATGTGTGCGTACCTGCCATGTACGGAGCCAAATGGACATTTAAGGACAGAGTGATGTGCTGATTCAGGCCTGGATGACTTTCACGTCCATGTTGAGCTGTCGGTCTCCCATGGGAGGACTTGAATTTCCTTTGATCTTCCAGCTGGCTCATGCAAATGAATCCACCTAGCCAGTTATTTTACAGCATTTATCTCCTCCTGCACTCCATGTGGAATTCCGAGGCGGCTGTTTATTGACAGAAGATGATGCCACAAACACCCTTTCCTCCTGCTCCGAATCATGCTACCTCTTCTCCCACCTGGCTCGGCACAGTCTCGGGCACATGATTCTTTCATTCCTCTCCTTGCCCGCTGTTCGTAACAGTGCAATAACATTTGAAATCCGGGGGGTTTAAGGGCTATATGACAGTGAAATATTGTTGTTTTTCTTTTTGTGGAAGAGAACAACAGGAGGTTTGAGGGTTACTTTCTGCTATACACAGTCGTACAAAGCCGGATCAGTTACTCCCTGTTGCTTATTACAACCAGCAGGGAGCTTTAGTTTTCACTGAATTTTAGCTCATGTTGAGGTTTGCATGAGCCATGAAGGCCCTCACTTCATGATGTGCCGCAGTGTGTTCAAAAAATGGTGCAGCACGTCAGTGTCTACCTAGAGATTTAAAAAGCAGCATTAGTGTTGGGCGGAACAGAACTCAAATTGATCGGAAAGATGTGGATTAGAACGTTACATCAGTCGTATAATTATTGGGAGATTTGTTGTTTTCTTTAATAGCTTATTGATTGTATATTAGTTCCTTCAATAGACTCACGGGTGACACAGTTGTTGCTTTGGCTCTCCATGTCCTTCACTTTGTAGGATGATCGAAACTATTAAGGTTTGTTTTCTAACAATTAGAAATAGAGATAGTTGGTGGGTGGACGCAGCGATACGGACTCCACTCTCTCACATGGACGGAAACATAGTGTGGACGTCATGTTTCTGGCTACGTGGGAAATGATCCAGTTTCACCTCATTTGTCCGGAGATAGAGGTGGACGATATGATGGCGTTAAATCATGAACCATTAGAATGTGTTGGTGATCTACCAACGTGCGGAGATTACGTGGATTCGGTCACATTCTCTCTATACGCTATAGATCTAGTGCATGTTGATGCGCTGATTTGATCACAAGCTTTCTATACAATATAGCTCTATGCTGATGCGTTGACTCGTCCATGAGTCGCAGCTGGGCTGTGTATGGGGCTTCTCTTCCCACAGACACTCACAGTGAAGAAGCCAGCCAAATGCCCAACTGCCAGTTGTTTTTAAGCCTGATGCGGCGATTGTTTTGAGGCAAATAATGTTGAAGATTTGTCTGGAATTTCCACAAACTAAAATAAAATCATACAAAATAGATTGTGACAAAATCGAAAAGGTTATTTAAAATAAATAAAGCATGATGATGTATTTTTGCCATATTGCCCACCCCTTTCTGGAGACATTTTTAAACAGATTTTCTTCCTTTTTGATATCCTTTTTTAATATGCAGTTTTTCAAATACCATGCCAAACTAGCCAAGTGTCAGTCGCCACAGTTTGTCACAAATTAAAAGGGATTCTCTTCAGGATTTCGACTGAGCACAGTTGTGCTTTGGCCGAGGGATTTTTTCAATCAAAAAAGTGAGGAAAGGTGGTTAAAATGATGAACAAATAAGACATTGTCAAGTTTTATTTCAGGGCGTTTAGAGAATACACTCAAATATCATGTTATTTGAAGACGCAATACTGTGTAGATATTTTGGCCCCACTGTGGGACTAATAAAGTCCATCTAATCTGATATGTTTTTGAATTGTATGACGGCTTCTGGTTACTACACCCCCTTCAGCCCCTGATCATAGACAGGTAGGAAGGTCAGCACTGAATAATGTCATGGTGGAATCTGACAAGATAAGACCAGCATCCGTGGCATTCGACGGTTATCAATGAATTTGCAATATTAAATATATTATATATATTATATTATATAATATAAAAATGGGTCAGTGTAGCATTGCTGCTAACGGATAGCATGAAACCAACGGATGCGACTTCGAGAACTGTGGAATGAATGTGTTTTTCCCTTCAACACTAGTGAATAATGCTGGCTCTCCTTTAAAGATATTACAATATCATGGTGTACTTACTAGTCATTCAGAATCATTATGGTATGATTCTGAATGTTCTCAACATCTCAACTGTGTAAACATATTTTTTCCTCTCAACTCAAACATATTTAATATTTAAAATGGCAAATTAAACTCCAACAGAACTCAGTACAACAGCAATATTATTGTAATAACACAGCATTTACATAACACTGTCATGTTTTCTCACTTGACTGTAGGCTGTAAGATTCTTGTTTTACTGCTCAGCTGTAAATAGCAGGATGTTTTTGGCTATGGTGTTGTATTCGGGCATCAAAGGTGTGTTACCAAGGTCACTCAGTAATGGAAGGTTATCCAGGGAGGACTGGATCTGACGTAAGGTAGAGTGCGTCTGAAGAGGACCGTGTCACGTGGCCATATACCATCAGGTAGCAGAGGGAGCATCATATTTCATGAGTAGCTTTTGGCCAATGGCGTTTTACCACAAAAGGTTGTACGTCATGTGGAACCCTGAGGCTGCCTGTAAGAAAAGAGAAGTACCGTAGATGCAGCTATGGAGCTGGAATGAGCTTTGATATTGATGCCTACACAGTTACATATGCTCATACAGAAGCTATGTATGTCAGCAGGGTGCCCTAGATATGAAGCAGCCAGTGCACAGGACCCAGAATTCACCCTGTTAAAACAGCCCTGAGCAAGACACTTAATCTCAGTGTGTGACCTTTTGAGCGAGCAGATGAGCAGCTGCCCCATGGGGGTGAAAGTGCAGTATCCCATTCTATTATATAACCAGTATGCAGTGACACACATTTTACTCATGCCTGATTCGAAATCGCATCCTCACGTGTCGGCGGCAGTTTAAGATTTGAAACAATGCAGCAGTCACACAAACAAGACGCCGCCTGTCATATTAAAGCAGCCAGTGGCAAATCACAGATCAGACTATTAAAAGCTACAGGGGGAATGGTGCCAGTAGATTCCCTCTAAATCTCCACAGTAATTCCCCATCAGCCCTGGCATTACCGCCCCACCACCCAGACTCAGATTAACCCAAGGTCTGTGTGGCCCACGGCCTCGCCGAGCCATGCCACTTTAGCTGTTTGATTTTAATATGCATTCATTCATTTATTCAAAGGAGCTCCTATATGGAGAGCTTATCTGGCTACAAAAGCGCTTTAAACCCCCTGTTAAGGTTGCACTTAATATAACCTCAAACATAACCTCAAGTACATGGAGATAGCTCACATCTGCTGTGGCCATGGACGGCCAGGTGCTTCAGCAAAGTCAGGAAGGCCTGTGTGTCATGTTGAATGACTGGCTTCGTGGTCTGGGCGCATCTCTCCGAGCGGTTGAGCAGTGGACTGTGATGTCGTTGTGCGAAGGTTGTGAGCTCTTGTAGTGTCTTGTTGGATCAAATATGTGTTGATAGCCTTCAGCCCCGATCCTGAGGGTGATGAGTGTCTGAGTGAAGGTGCTCTCTAGCTGCCACTGTGCATCATATTGAGGCAAGGAAGTTTCACCCTCGGTTTCCATCACCTTCTCCATTAGCCTGTTCAGCATGATGGTCCTGGTCCTCCAAAGTGGTTGGTAGGTGAATGGATATATATATATATATATATATTCGTCCTACTATCTATCTGTCTATCTATCTATCTATCTATCTATCTATCTTATTAAGAGATTATTTAATGAACCATTGTTTGTCTTTTTAACTATTAGTTACCAATATTAATTGTATTTACATTTTACTATGTCCCTGTTCTAGTTTAACTTTATTTTTTTTTAACGGAAGTGATTAGAGTGAAGACTTTAAAACATTAATTTCCATTAACTGATTACAGGCAAAATAATAATGTAAAACTTCCACGCAATATATAATTTTTTATCATCAACGGTGCAGACATGGGCCAGTGAATCATGATGCAGTATTTCTGAATTCATGCTCATATATTCCTCTGCCCCAGCTTTAAATGTTTTATTTAATATTTATTATTATTCGTTATTATTCGTCACCATTTTTAGGTTAATTTCCCCTCCTTCATTTGCTTGCCATTTGACATGCAATATGACTGGCAACGTATTAGTTTTCGTGTTTAAATGAATATGCGCATATTTTTGACATACAGTGGTGCCTCGGTTTTCGAACAAATCTGAGTTCAAACAAAAACTTCGAGATTTTTTTGCTTCGGATTTCGAACGAAAATCCAGAACTCGAACGCCCCCGAAAAAAGCCAGAAAAAACACAACGTGCGCAGACCGAACAGCTGACCCACGACGCACTTTGTTATTATGTATAACGCAGCCTCTGTATGCAGACGTGTCCCATTAGCTACATTTACTGACTGTTTTTTCTTCATATTGAGGTGTAAAACCTTTCCTGTCTCCGCACTGGACCGTGGTAGAGTGTCACAGGGGAGGTGCTGGAGCGCTCACTCCAGGGTTTGATGTCCTGTTGTGGGCTGGAGCTGGGACAGGGATGAGGCGAGTCTGGGACAGAGCGTGACTTGGTTTATGACTTTGTCACAGCCAAACTGCACAGAAGCGCACATTCAGAGCTGGACACGCACCGGGCACCTCTTCACTTCTGGAGAGACGTCACTCACTCGGCAACCCCTCCCACATGCAGCGGCCACACACATAGAGGAACAGCGCACCTGCAGCAGACACTCTACATTCACTCCAACAAAAGACTATTTTAAGACTTGGAATGCATTATTTCTTTTTCCATTCATTGTAATGGGAAAAATCGATTCAGATTTCGAACAAATCGCTTCTCAAACCAAGCCGAACCAAGGTACCACTGTACATGCTCCAGGGCCGCTCACAGCACTCACAGAACATCAAGCCCTTGGTAATGTCCCAGCTCTGTTATGTACAAAACATGTTTATCTCTCAGATAGAATTGGTCTGACAGAACCACACCACTGAGTCAGCATTTAATAAGCCTTCCTTGGAAAATTAATTGCCCAACCCTGACCTTGAAAGTCAAAGTGCAGATGCCTCCATTTCGCTGTTGAGGTGAGCTCTCTGAACTCTCTTCGTGGGCGATTAAACGGTCATAGTTGCTGGTAAGGCTTAGCAGTTGTTGCCGCTCTTATGAGAACTCTGTGTTCGGAACAGAGTGACCTCTCGGTCATCCTACGTGGCTTCTTCTCACCTTGAGAATGTCCACCTTGAACTCCACCAATAGGCATGCAGCTCATGAGACACGGTGCTTCAGTGCGACCATGATTTTCACCGCCCCTCTATGGAATCTCACCCGCTGTTTACTTGCCGAGAAACACAGAAGCAGAAGTCTGAGTCAATGGTGGAATTGTATGCTGTGCGAAGCACATGCCGGGAGCTCATCAGTAAGCTGCCGGTGTACTCTCCTGCTGATGGCGCACAGGAGCGCCAGGCAGCGCAGATAAATAACAGGCTAATGTAATCACACTCATTTCCTCAGTTTAAGGAAACACTTGTCTTAATTAGACTCAGGATCATTTGTCACTTTTATTTGAGCATTCCTGAGTATTGGCTTTTATGCAGCAGTAACAGCAAATAGCAGTCACCTCATTTACTCTTCGGGGGCGTAGATTTATATTTTATCTCATGACATACACTTTTACTTTGGCTTTAACGTTTCAATATACAAATTGATGACAATGTTCAAGCAATTGCCTGATGTCCTTCACTTTTTTTTACCCTCTCTTGGTTATATTGCTAGAAATCTTTCACCTCTGGTGATGATAGGTCCTGTCAATAATGTATGTACTCTCTGTGTGTGACTGGTTTATCTATTTGTGTAAGGACATGTGAGGACATTTTGCTTAGTTGGGAGTGTTTTGCAGGTCCTGGCAAGTTTAACTTTGAATTTGAGGAACAAAATAACTGGATTTAAGTTTGGTTTAGAGTCCTATTTCAGGTTATTCATTTCAGTTTAGGATGGTTAGACTCGGGAAAGCATTATTGCAATGAGAGGTCCGCACAATGATGGTGTGACAAACCTCTGTATGGAGGTGTGCGTGTGTCAAAGTTTGTCATTTTGAGTCAAAGTATGGGCATCTATTTGGTTTGAGAGTTGGCTGAAGAAGTGCTTCATAATAGTTGAACTCTTACGCAATTTATTTTGCTCTTCACAAATCTTTTTTTTTTTAAATAAAATTCTTAATTTTATTAAAACCCATCAGCAATTTAAGCCATTAAAACCATTAGTAACAAAAACCAAGGTCACATTTTATTCCCAGTCGAACATGGCCAGTTTTGAGGATTTCATTGAATGTTTATCCTTTCAGCCTCCACGTTTGGTTTTAGCCAACTCTGTGTCGTTTCAACTTATTTCCATGATTGCACAGTTTTGAAATTTCAGCCACATTGGTTCGGTAATTGTTGTCTAAATGAATCCCCACTAATCGACTGGGCTGGAACTTTGTAGTGCAGCAGATGGGTTTTCTATGCAGTGTATTTGTTTATTATAACATATTATTATATTACATTATATTAATATTATATGTGTCTATTTATATATGTTTATTTGTTTATATTTAGTATATATTTAGTATATATATATATATATATATATATATATATAAAATATAAAATTAATATTATTTGATTTATTTATTTTTGTTATGTTTTGTTATGTTAGTATTTATCTAATATTTATTTATTTTGGAAATATAGTTTTGTTTTTGGAAACCGGAGGCCTCAGACCGAAATTTCGTTGCCATAATACAGTGATATGCTTTTGTGCAATGACAATAAAGAAAGTCTAAGTCTAAGTATCATAGCTCACATCATCTGCGCCAAAGCTAACTATAACAATAAGGACAATGACCCTGCGCCTGCCCGTGCTTATTATTCCACCAACAGTTAAGTGTATGTGGCTGACGAAACATTGACCAGGAGGATGGGAAATGACGACGGACTAGTTCGAAGAGACCCAGTACATTTCAGAGTGTATTTCAGGCTGACACCTCCGGAATTATCCACCGAGTATCTGGCCGTCATGCTTTCTCTCTTTCCCCTTCATTTGGTTGTCACATGAGAATCAATCCCTTGTCAAGCTGAAAAGCTGTACTATTTTCCCAACACAGTTGTAGATCACACTGACATCGTATCCAAGATATTTCACGGATTTCCTCTAATCGCATGGCGGATTTGGGAGATTGGCTTAAAGCTCCACTGTAGAAAATCTACTTGTCCGACAGTGGATGAAGCCAACGAGTCCACACATATCCTCCAGTCTGTTTTGGTGTTGGTAGATAGAAGGTCCTCAAGTGACCTTGGGAGTTATCAGGTAATTGTTTGGCGTTATTACTACCTGTAATCTCTTAATATGATCAGTAGAAGCCAGTACTTTGCTGCTATCTATGGTATGAAATCTTCCGTGTGCTGTGATTGACAGACAGACACTGGCAGAGACAACATTTATGAACAATCTATGGAATCTTTCCTGATACGCGGCCGTAACTCATTCCTCGTCCTGGTGCTCTTCTCCTCTGTGATAGAGAGGAATGTGATTTACTGTGTTGGTTTTAATTAAATGGACGGCACGACAGGTTTAAATGCTCAGCAGTTTAGGTTTTTTTTTCAGAGCTTCAGTGTAAAGTCTCGAACATGAATCAGCACTTGAGAGTGACACAGCATTCTAACGCACTGATTCTCATGTTTCATGTTGGGTTGCGACACTAAACTAGCTAGAACTGGCTTGCCTTTTTTTTTTTATAAACCGCTGTAGTTTATTTCCAATGCTCCTCCGGAGAGCTACTGTGTAACAGCTATTTTACAGTGCGGGAGAAATAATGCTGAAAGAATCACCAAACTTTCAAATTAAAACAAAACCATTTCAGAGCAAAAGTACCGAACAATAACAACATTAGTCTGTTTTCTAACATCATTTACTCACTCCTGTGATACTTTCCACCATTTATATCTGGAATTGCTTCGATAATGTACTTGAAAAAAAGTAGTATGCATGATAATTTTAGTATACTTCAGTGTGCTACTCATTTCAAATATCGTGTGTAAACTTCAAGTATACTGCACCTCAGTTTTGCTGCAACTCTCCACTGATCTCCACGTCTGTATATACTGGAGTATGAAAGAACAATGCTTGTGCATTCCTGAGTAATATCCTTTTAAAATACTACATTGTGTTTTACATTCTCCCACATTTCTTCACCTTCACATTATAGTTTCGTCTACGAGAATCATAGAAGCCACACAGGATCACCGGGTTGAAGACATGTCACACCTCAATTACCTCCATCACTGCACCAAATTCATGGAGCCAACTCTTTGCTGTGGTCACAAGCCTTCCTGGGCGATGAAAAGTGTGTTTTCGACTTGTCAGTTTTGCTCTGTTGAAAGCAGTTCTCGACTATTACTGTACCACTGCTTGCAACACTGCACTTTTCAAGTCCAGTGGCCAAGTTATTTATTGGTAAATACAAGAATTTTAAAACGCAATTTCTTTAAGGAGAAACTTCTTTGTGAACACGAGATTAAATTTTGAAGGAAAAAATGCTCCAGACCAGGCAATATTTGTATTCGCTCTGTGATGATGCAGACTCCACACTGGTGTAAAATACCTGCCCTTACACATCATTATCCTGAGCTGCATCAGATTTGATGGACGGAGGCAAAGATGTCGTGCTGCGTTTTTCTCCGATGGACAGGAGAAAAGCAGCAGGATGCTGTGATGATGCTGCTGGCTCTCAGAAGAGCCTTAACCTTTCCCTCAGCATCTTTCCTGCAGAGCCACTTGTTCCTCATGGCCTGTCTGCTCTCACAATCCTATAGTTTGTCTGTCTCCAGTGCAGCTGCTTATTAAAAGACGGAGAGTGTCGGAGACCTGCTGCAGGATAGGAATGCAGCATCAGGGAACAAAGATTTGGGATCAAGTCCTTCAATGTTGGTGTATTTACCCATGAAATAATACCAATACCTGAAACTGAAATACAAAATAGCCTTTAAGCTCTGTGTTTTGTTATTTCCATCTTGAGGGGCAGTGAGTTAAGGATAATGATCCAAACAAAAGGAGGCACAACAAGGAGCCAAAATGTGAAAACAGACAGTCTCATTTAGAGAAATATTGGGGAGCTGAGTCATTTAGCCGAGACTCACTGGTCCTGAGTCACCGCTTCTCTTATCAGAAAATAGCCACACAGAGGGCACTTTATCTTTACCTTCAGTTTACACATTCCCTGCACAGTTTTAAAAAGCTCCTTCAGTTTTAAGGATATAACTATCATGGTTCAGACGGCAGGTGGGAGGTGCACTGTAGGCGAGAATTAAGGCTAAGATATCGGATCCTCTCGAGACAAGGAAATCAAATAGTACTGCCGTAGCTATAGAACGTAACCACGTAACCTCACTTAACCTCTGAAGAATAAATCGTTGAAGCTCCAAAAAGTGTGATTCTCCATTCATCTTCATATGCACTGAGCTAAGACAGTTCCCCCTTTCCTGGAAACACCAAGGAAAACTGAGGGCTACTCCGAAATCGACTATGCCAGTTGGATCTGGAACACCTCACAAGCCAGTCATGCTGAAGGCATCCCAGCAAGATGGCGGACCTACCTCAACTGCTTTCTTTCCATATGGAGAGGCAGTTGTGTTGACCCTCTCTTGGTTGGATGACGTGGGCATAGACGCCCTGCACTCACCAGCCAGATCTGAGGATCGTAAGTGAGGCAGAAAAAGCTTGTCCTCATCGCAAAAGACGCCTGTCATGCTACAGCTTTACTCGAGGCGGGAACGACGCAATTTGTCAATCGAGAGCTCAGTTTGAGAAGCACAACAATGGTGTCCAGAGTGCCTTGTATTTGAGTGTTGCAGTGCTCATCCTAATTCCAGAGTAAACATTTCACCTTTGACTTTAGTGCACCATTTGAATTTGACACCTTTAGGCGCTGCTCTTGCCTTGCCTTTCCCTTCATGTTATCGCCCCCACTTGTTTTGTCATACCGCTCACGTGTGCGGCGTATATCTGACACAGTGACCCCTGGAAAGCGTGTCACGTTCTCAACGCCGGGCTGTGTCCTGCCTTCATTACTTGGACTCTCCCTGGAGAGAGTCTTTCTCTCAGCCTTGCTCACTGAGCTCACTAAGCAGTCCCGATCTTGGCTGTGGATTTGCTGCGCTTGTCCATTTAAGGATTTGATTCCTCCCACCGGCGGTGGAGTGGACAAAGTCAGTATTTGTGCGACAATCTCCAACTATTTTTGTAACAAGAGAAAACTTCCTCCATTCAAACCTCTCAGTCATGTATCATTATCTATTCTTCATTTGGTTCTCCATAAGCTCTGGAAAGATGCCAGTGCTTTTTTTTATTTTCCAGTGATGCTCCCGTGCACTAAATATGCCAACACAGAGGAGTCAAAGTTACAGTCGAACAGGATATTACAGCATTTTATTCAATATTAGATACTATTAGTAGTAATTTAATTAGGGGTGTAACCAGATCCAAAAACTAGTGGATGCAAATGCAACATTTTTTTTAACATTTAGAATGTTGACCTTTCCTTCCAAAGTTCAGCATCATTAGGTTTCTTGTTAAATCCCATTCTAAATTGACTGAATATTTGAACACTCTTCATTCATGATTCTTCATTGATTTTCCAGACAATACAATAAGTCTATTATGTGTGTGTGTGCACTCCTGTTATGCACCAGTGACACCACCCATCTGTCCGTGTGAACACACGCTCTGTGGGGAGCATGGTTGTAAACTAACTAAAGAGATTGCTACGGTTTGAGAGTGGTTTAAATTTGGGGACCTCTGTTGTGTTTCGCTAATGTTTAAATCTGGAAATTAACTGCGACGCTATACAGTTCCTGAAACAGTCAGGTGGCACGGCCAGGTGCTGGGCTTCAAATGTCAACAGCAACATCATAAGGACATGGCTTGTTGCACGCTTCACAAATAGCTTGGCGTCTTCCAGCTCCATGAGAGCGTCGTGTGAACTTAAAGATCCCAATGATCATGTTTTGCAGTAGGGCAGGATGTTCTCCGACATTATCAGTGTTAGCAATTCATCCAAAAACTGATGGAAAGAATCCAATGAAAGATGGGAAAGTGGATGTAGGTTTGTGAGTGGTGTGGTGAAGCCCAGAGATGCCTTTCCATGAGTTCATTCGACTCACGACTTGGACTGTTTATTACATAATAATAGTAATAATAACCTGAATACAGGTGCTGTATGTGTTGCATTGTTGTTGGTTTTTTTGCCTTTCAAAAAAAAAAAAATTATAATATTAGCAATCGAATTGCATCTCCAATAAAATGTGATTTAAAGTCTCCTGACTTCTATGAGTGTATCACAGTGAAGTTACTTCATGTATAACATTATCTAGATATAATATTTATAAACCCCTCCTTAAATGCAGATATTGACCATTCTACAATATTCATAAATTCAGGGATGTGAGGCAAAACTTTGGCTTGGGACGAACTCCAGCAAAGGGGACGCGAGCAGCGTAACTCTGTTTAATATCTTTCTAAAATGGATCCGTCCCATTGCATATTCATATCCCTTCCAATTGATTTAAATAGAATCAGTCAAACTCATCGTGAGACCAGTAATGGATCTGAGCCGATGATATTTTCAAACTTGGTGCTTCCTCCAATTCACATGGCATTTGTCTAATGTATTGTGAAGCACCTTTTAAGTGTTTCATTAAAGTCTAATGAGCCTTTAATTCGGAGAATTCAAGTGTGACTTTCTCCAGCTAGAATATGTAGAAAGCTCGCCCGGGTGGCGGCTGGGACGCAGGGCCGAAAAGTCACCACTTCGATGGTAAAGAACATTGTATTATGAAAACATCAATGCACAGTGTGGGTGTTGATCTTTTTAAATGTCAAGCTCTGTTCCACGGGCTTCAAATTGGTTATTTGCCCAACCTTCAGCTCGCTTGTTTCTCGCGTATATTCCTGTGTAATAGCTTATTTGATTTCCAGACACGGCTGTTTCGCTGCAAAAGTCACAGCGAGCGGATGAAATTGGGATTTCACATCACATCATTGAGCATTTCCTGTTTATGATTGCTGCGTGTTAACATGCTCAGATCATTCATGGAAACTGTGCTGTGCCTCTTGGTTCCTGGTTTACCATCATTAGTCAGGGGGTGTAGCTTCCGCGTGGAGTGATAATGAGATGAGCTCTCAAGTCGGAGTAACTGTGGGGTGTCTCGAAATGCCGTAATGGAGTTTCACAAACAACTTCAAAGTTAAAACAACAAGGAGGGCAATTATGAAATATAATTCCGTTCCATTCAAGTGCGTTGTTCGAGTAAATGCCTTGAAAATCTGGATAATGCGTCGTCACGAATGAGGTTCCCTCAATCTAGAACTCCGCTGTTCTGGAGGCCTTCCCTGGTGAAGCGAGACATCTGTCCACCTTAGGTCTCCTGTCCAGTGACCCGTCCAGGTGGCATCCTGCCTGGATGTCAGAGGACCTTTTCCAAATGAGAACGACAATCTTAAGATGAGTTCAAAATCAACCCAGAACTCCTCCAGCTGTTCTGGAGGCCTTCCCTGGTGAAGCGAGACGCCTGTCCACCTTAGGTCTCTTGTCCAGTGACCCGTCCAGGTGGCATCCTGCCTGGATGTCAGAGGACCTTTTCCAAATGAGAACGACAATCTTAAGATGAGTTCGAAATCAACCCAGAACTCCTCCAGCTGTTCTGGAGGCCTTCCCTGGTGAAGCAAGACACCTGTCCACCTTAGGTCTCTTGTCCAGTGACCCGTCCAGGTGGCATCCTGCCTGGATGTCAGAGGACCTTTTCCAAATGAGAACGACAATCTTAAGATGAGTTCGAAATCAACCCAGAACTCCTCCAGCTGTTCTGGAGGCCTTCCCTGGTGAAGCAAGACACCTGTCCACCTTAGGTCTCTTGTCCAGTGACCCGTCCAGGTGGCATCCTGCCTGGATGTCAGAGGACCTTTTCCAAACGAGAACGACAATCCTAAGATGAGTTCGAAATCTGTCCGCTTCACACAGGTCTGAGTACCATTCTTTAAACTATGAAAGGCAATACAAAACAGCAGCCAGCTCAGTAACAGTGACTTCCCATGCTACTCTGCAGCCAGGTCAACCAATCTCAGTCATTGATCAATAAATTATGGAATGTTGCGAGGAATCCAGCTTCATGCTGCCATGGTTCCACCTTGTCACATCACACGTTACAGGTGTTTTATTGACATTAAAGTGCTAAAATGTGCTGTTTATGTCAATATGTTTTCTTACTACTCTTCTGTTCCCGGAGTGCTGCGCTGCCCATCTGACCGACTGTAGAGGCTACACTGTGATTGGTTGAATGAACTGCAAAGCATCATGGGAACTGTTTAGGTCACCGTATCTGTGCTTCTTTATGCAACTCTGTTCGCATCATGTTGTTGATGACAGTATTGTTTGGTGTACTGTAGCCGTGGAGGACACACAGTTTGTCATCACCATTTCACAGAACCATTCACTAAATAAAAAAAATTAAAAAATGAGAGGCAGTGACAGGCAATGTAATGTTGTTAGTAAGTCATTGTTTGAGTGATGGTATGGCTGTCCAAACCTAATCCTGATCAGTCAGAGCTAAACAAAGCATTCCCTCCTCTTGGGGGGGTTTCCTCTTACAAGTACCTGGGGCTGCCACTGGACAACAGGCTGAGCTGGGTAGGGCCAGAGGAGGATGTACTTTCCGAGAAGGCCGACCACGTTCAGGGTCTGCTCTCAGTTATTAGACCTGTTTTATCTGTCCATTGTGTCTAGTGTTCTCGCTGCTGTGTGTTGCCAACAGGGATATTCCGAGGATAAACGGGCTCAATAAGAAGGCGGGCGCTGTGGTTGGACTGTGCCTGGATTCTGAGAAGAAGGTAGTGGAGCAGAAAATGCTCTCCAAGATCAGGGTGATCCTGTCCAATAAAAACCACAGCTGAACCCAGTCCTGTCCAGCCAGAGAAGTTCTGTCAGCTCCAGACTCCCGGTTCCACAGAGAGAGATCGAAGAACTTGTTAGTCCCTCGGGCCGTCAGACTATACAATGCGCCCACTTCTGGAAGGAGCGGGAGAGCTGAAGTGCATAGGCCTTTTAGTGCCTTCATTTAAATTCAATTTTTATTATTTTCAATTCCTTGTTTTTCAGCAACTATTTATTTGTCTGTTACTACTTGTGTGTTTTAATTCTTCTTAACTCTATTCACAGCCATTTGTGCTTCGAAACCAAACTAAATTATTTCAGTCCAAATAACCTTCAACCCAGTTTTGGTTCAAGACACTAAATGTGTTAGCTCAAGCAGAAGGTTTTTTTCATTTTCATTCCACTTGTCAGGACTCAATAGTTTTAAGTGGCTTGGATGTACTCTCTTATTCCACCACCTGTGATGCATGTGCAGATATCTTGAAGCCGCGCTAGCAATGGTTTGGATCGGGACGTTCTGCAGATAAAGCCATCACTGTCCAGCACCGCAAGCGTTTATAGTTTGTAGACTGTTTATCTTTTCCCACTGAATTCCCCTTTCCCTTCTCCGAAACCATCAGAAATAATCCAATGTATGCCCTTGTTGCTGTTAAGATAAAGAAATGACTGGTCTCCAGTTTCGTCTCAGGCTTATCAGGCGTATTATTCCTCCTCGCTGAAGGGCTTAATTTATTCCAGGCCGATAAAAAAAACCCACTTCTCAATCTGGAGGTGGATTGTTTGGATCTGAAAGGCAAATGCTGATAGATGAAGAGAACATGTATGCGGCTCATTCTGCATGCAGATGTGCCCATGGATGTGATGGGTGATGCCGAGCTGCGTGTGGGAAGGAACTTATTTCTCCATGAGTTGTTCTCCGTCCCTCTGGAGTCTCTCATCTTACAGTGGCATTATCGACATACAGCAGGGCAATTTTAGACTGACATTAGGTAAGTTGTTGAGCGTTACTACAGCCACCTGATTCAAAAAGTGTTTAAAATACTGGATCACAACAGTGATTGTAGACTACAAATGTGAGCAGAATTTTGTGTCTCAGGCTTGGAGCCGCTCAGTCGGTGCAGAGACTGAATCTTTGTGTGTAAGGTGCGGGTGCGCCACATACATACCTGTCAACAGCAGATATTTTGTGCCTTTTTGCCACAGCCACTCTCAAGTGAAATGCGGTTCAAAGCGGACAGTTGAAGTTGAGATGCCAGTCTCTGTTTCTTTTTTCACATTTAATTGTTTCAGAGTTTCATTTACTCAGTATAATATGAAGTTATTGTCAATGTCCTCAGCTACAGACTTTAAGTTGCACTTTTGTAACATCTTAAAATATATACTGTATATATATATTTATCAGTGTTCAAGTTTTCAGAGCTCCATAGGTGGCGCTCTTGGTTTAAAAATGATCTAAGTTTCAATTAAATAATAGTTTGAAGCCAAAGATAATGCAGCAGAAGGTGCCACCTCTTGGCTTGAAAAGTGAACTCAACCCAGACAGTAGTCAGGTGACACTACAGATACACAGCACAGTATGTCACCAGTACGTATCATAGTAAGTACTGTATGAACATCATTTATTGTCCTTAAATTTAGTGCTAGTTGATCCTGTCAACAGTTTTTTTTAACTCCTCTTTAACACTTGCCTCTTGTCTTGTGTTGCTGAACCAAACAAAACCAGAAATGGAAGTCCAGTTGATGGAAGGAGTCATTCTTTTGTCTGTGCAACAGTAAGCTTGTTACGGGAAGTAATGCCGTTCAAAGACTCAAATGAGCTGACTCTTGTTTTCCTGCTGCGGGAAGAGCAACAAATCCTGTCTTAAACCATCATGATAATCTTAAGTGTGGTAGATATTGACTTGGAGACCGTTAATCCAAGAACGAATCGATGTGTTTGTAAGTCAGTGTTGACGTCCAGCGAGTTCGGAAGTCCACCCTCGGCTTGTGTGGGCTTCCGAGACACTCCGGGATACTGAGGTGAGACGTGACTCTCACCTACCAGCCCTCAAGTAGTGAGTGCTTCACATCAGTCTTTGACAGTCACCCGGCTTCACTGTCTTTTCCCCTGTGGCTCCTGATATTCGGTAGCTCTCGCCACCTTCTTGTCCACCTATGGATGTCCGTCTCAGCGCTACGTTTCCTGCTGACGGCTCTTCCTATCGCTCCAAAGTGAAACTGCTTCCGCTCTGTCTGCTCAGCCACCAGAAAGTTTGCTGACATCCTGCGGCTGCTGCAACTGAGAGATACTCGCTGTGAATGAGGCTGAGGGGTGAGAACAGAGTGGACCTCAGAAATCCTCTTCCATGTTGTAGATCAGTCGTCAGGTGACTGCTGTTCTCCTTTGTGTCAGGTTTCACACATAATATGTCATCCATAAGGCTTTTTAGCGTCATCGTCCTGCTGGCCGTTGTGACGCTACAGTGACATCTAGTGGACAAAGGTTGTGAAAGACTGATGTTAGAGTCTGTCTGCACCCTCTGTCCCCAAAATGCAAAACTGCTTTTAAACCCATTCATGGATCACCAAGCCAGATTTCTTCAGTTCCCATCCGGGAGACTGCACTACAGGGCGCCTTTCAACTCTGCAGTATTCAAAGATGATGCCTCAGTGCTTCTGATGTGGACAGATTGCTCATGATAGTGAGCCGGATCACCTTTTTCCATCTTCCTAAACCTGAAAAGACTCTTTCTGGCCCAGACTTTGATGATGGTTTAGCTGCTCTGTCGCAGCAGAAGCCACACACTGGTAGATGGGCCGTCTAGTGTGAGTGAGTGTGTGTGTGAGGAGGAGTCCCTAATCCACAGCAGCCAGACAAGAGGCGAAGGGTTTATCGGTCTCTAGTCACATAGGATATGAGCAAGAAATGAATTGTGCCCCGCAAAAATTCCCCGCTGATGTGAACGGAAGAGGCCGATTCACTCCTTCCGGACTCATCTTCATCCCGCTGTTCTCATGGTTCTTGTCTTCCCTGGACACCACAAACTTCTGCGCTATTTTAATGACACAACCATCCCGGATAATAATGTTGACTTGAGGTTTATCTAATGTTGCCTGGAAGAAATTAAAGTCCTCATTCTTTGTTGTAGTTGTGGAACTCATAAAAAGCTGCAATATTTATGTGGATTCTGACTTAATGAGTTTGGTAGTAGATGTTTTATTTTCAGTCAGAAAGGTTTGCGATAGAACAATAACAAGCACTGTGTCTTCAGAATTCTATTCTTTCTTTCGGGGGGGTTGTGCCTTCATTCTTCTTTATACTTGTTTGTTTCTGCTGCACTCGAAATATAGCGCCACTGATCTGCTTTATATGTAAAATAATTTGAGCTGAATTGAAAAACTGTAGTGATTTCATAGAACCGTGGGTCCTGAGGCAGCTGCCGTGCGGAGCGACTAATTGAAGACATCAATATTTAAACAATGGCGGAGAAAACGCATTTCCTATTTTTGATTTTGACATACTTTGGAAGCAGGTTTTCTGATGGAAATATACGTAGACCCTGGCGCCGGAGTTTCACTTGGAAAACTTTGGCAATTATTAGAAAGTTTTTGGGCTTGAGTAGTTCATGAAATTCCATGTACAGTATTAAAAGAGACAAAAGGCTTCAAGGACACCTGTAAACATCAAATTGTATTTAACCTGCAAACCCTGTATTCTGCCTCATGGCAAGGAAGACATGTCACCCACCAGTCACTTCAATGGGCCGATATAGGCGTGTACATTCCACAGGTGGCTAAAATATTTTGGAGGACAGGAGAGGTAAAAACCACATGCAGCATCTAAATATAGCTAGTTTCTGAATGACATTCATTTTAGCACTATTGTTACTGTATCAAAAAATACAAATACTGAAGAAAATACATCTATTTTTTTGTTTTAACCAGTATTCTGTTGCCGTTATATTCACCAATTAAAAAGGTGGAGGATATATATATAAGGATGTATATTGATTATATATTATTTTTCTGCATATGATGGAACTATATTTAACATTTTCCTCATTTTTATCATTTAAGTCAGAAATGCCTGATCGACGTCACCTTTTATTTATGAAAATCCTTGTTTGAGTCTGTGTCACTGGTAAGTCGAAAGGCAAACAGGTCAAACAAGAGGGATGAAGAGGGATATCCATAGGGAAGTCCATAGTGACAAAACAAACAGGTCTGTCGATGTCTGCGTTGCCAACACGAACGTCACTGCTAGTCCAACATTCATGGCTCATAAACATCTGTGAAATCTGAATTGTGAAAATATAAACTGAGAAATTGCCTTCAAATTCACAAGCTTGTGACAAGTCAACTCACAGCACAGAGCCACATGTTTAAGGCAACGAATATGCCGCCACATCTCACTCCTTCCAAATCCTCCCTCTAAAATATGATCTCTTTTGTTAGACTATCAAATCTTACATTGTCATTCTCCTTCTATTTTATCAGCTGCCTCGCATAGTGACATCAAGATAAGGAGGATGGTTACTTTCTTCTTGCCTCAGTGTTCTGCAGGCGAGTTGCTCACTGAGTTAATGTGATTTTTCTCATGTCTCCTGCAGGCGGTCCTGTCAACCTGACTTGCAGAGCGTTCTTCGGCTACTCCGGTGACGTCAGTCCGCTTATTTACTGGATGAAGGGCGAGAGGTTTATCGAGGATCTGGACGAAGAACGTGTCCAAGAGAGCGACATCAAGTAAGACGGCAACAACACTCCAGTCGCTATGAAATGCTGTCATGGCATCCGTCTTGCATTTGGTTCAGCAGTGAGCAAGCTGGAAGCAGAATATAATGTCCCCTTCATCGAGATATATATATATATATATATATATATATATATATATATATATATATATATATATATATATATATATATATATATATATATATATATATATATAAGTAAAAAAAACTTTCGGGATTGACTTTTCAGGTTTTATTAGTAGTTGTAGTAGTAGGAGTTGTAGTACTACATTTTTCCAAATTAAGGCTGTATTGTATAGTTCCTTATGTTTTTTATATATATATATATATATATATGCAGTTTAATGGTATAAAAATATTTGCCACAAGAAGCCATTTTCCAATTTGAATTACTGATTCAAATGATGGACCCATAGATACATTTAAACAACAAAATATTGTTTATTTTATATCAGTTTGACAATAGCACAATAAATCACAATGTTGGCTATATTGATGTTTTTATATCACCTTATTTAAACTCAATCTCTTTTAATGTCTTGAAAATATTTGTATAACAATTTCTATTTTATAAGAGTTTTAAGTCCATTCAGAGTAGTGGAAACCCTGGCCATTGTGTAGTGAAAAACATCCCTGAACAAAGGCAAAGAGATGCTTTTGTTTGCTTTTGTTCAGGGATTCCTCCATGTTTGTTGCTATTGTTATCATCCTAGCTGCCACGTGTCTTGTGCATCAGTGTGATCAGTGGACCAGGAACTCCTGCACTTACAAAGGTTCCCTGTTGTCTGGAGAGCAAAGTGTTAAATTATATATATATATATATATGTATATTTACTTTCATCTCTGAACAGAACACAGACTTGTAAGTGTAGTTTCGGTCTTTGCAGCAAATGTTGTCTAATGACAAGAATGAAAAGGTTAACCGTAAGCAGCGTCTCAAGCCTGGGAGGACAGTCAGTGGACTAGTCAATGACCTGGCATTTGGAGAGGTCTCCATTAGCCGGCTAGCTGCTCTTGAGCAGCAGCGCTTGCCTCAGCGTAGGACAGCGAGCCAATTAGAGGCGGCTGCATGTCAGGGAGGCTTGGCAGGTGATAATAAAGCGGGGAAGTGTGCTTCTGTGCCGTAGCCAAATGAGCCACCAAGCCAAGAGATCAGCACCTTTAGCTGCGCCGAAGTGCACATACAGAGAGACGGAGGCGCGCGGGAGCATCATTTTTGTTTGTCTTCTTATTTTCCTTCCCACTTGACTGCGCCAGTTAAAACCGGCTCCCTGACATCATTGCATGAGCTCTTAGCTTTGAAATGGAAATTAATCACTCGGGAGTGCTCCCCAAAGGGCCGGCTGTAATACATGAAATGGATCTTTTGGCACCATGTTTCACCACGGAGATCCTGGGTTGATATTGAAATACAAAAAAATAATTGCTCCTCTGCAGCCAGACTTCATGGTTCTCGGAGGTGAAGTTGCAGAGTGGAATACAAACATCACGGTGATCCTGCAGGAGTTCCACTAGACTTTAATCCATGATGCCGGAGCTTGCAGCGTGGAACTGTGCGTGGACTGCTTATTAGCCTTGCATACAGATTGTCTGGCGCTGTGGTGCAACCTTGCACTTTTAGATCCAACACAGGAGATTGTGAGTGAGTGCATGCAGCCTGCAGTCAGAAAGTGCTACCTAGTTAAGTCACTGTTTTTAAACTCCTGCATGGAGTCAATGAGTAAAGGAAATGGAATTTGAATTTGTTTATTTTTGTTTTGTAGAATAATAACAATACAATACAAATTTAACAATACACCAAAACATAAACAGGACATGTGTTTCATTCTGTGTCAGTAGCTATGGAAAAAAAAATAGATATATTAATCCAAACAACACAAATGGATTCCAGAAACATCACACGATACAATGTGATGTCATCACCAAAACAGGTGACTCAATGAGATTGTGCTGATGGAAATTTTAAGGATCCTTATGATTTTTATTTATTTATTTATTTATTTATTTGCCCCTCTTAACAGTTACAGTATGTAATGTGGACCCTTCAGAAATTTAGTTCCCCTCTCAGTTTCAATCAATTGCTCTTTCACTTGGCATAAAGTAAAGTATACTAAATACATGAACAAAGCCAACAAAACGCCTGAGATGGTTGCACACTGCAAAATGTTGTTTTAAGAAACTGAGTAAAATGCAGTAAATACATAAGTGAACACATCAGTGAATGAATGAGTAAATCATTGGGCTCAGCCAATATATTCACACAAGCATTTTTCCAGTGAGACTTCTGATGTTTTTATGGTTTATGCACCTTATGTTAAAATCATTTCATTGTTGTTGTAGAGGCTGAACACTGCATTGATTGTTGCACTGAGAAGATAATAATCTGGAGGACGTGGACATAGTTGAGCAACATTATCACGAATGGTGCAGATGTCCATTTTGTCTCTTATATGTGTTTTCTCTCAAACGCATGGAGGGGTTTATCAATGAGTTTCCGGTGTGTGTCTGTGTGAATCTGGTGGATATGCATTTATGCATTCCATGCGACAGACCCGCAACCTGTCCAACACACAACCAGTGAAAAAGCTGCTAAAAATGAAGGAATGACAAAGCTCATCCAGTCATCTATATCATTCAGAGCGACTGAATGATGCCTGTAAAATTCATAACGGAGACCAACTGCTTCTCCACAATTCATTTTCCTAAATTCTGTGTTTACAATGACAAATATAAAGGAAGAAAATGGCACCTGAAACACAAAAGTACCAGCCAAAATAAAGATAGGTATAAATAAAATGCATGACAATATGTTAAAGAAACGGAATTTATCAAAATACAAAACACAAGAATTGAAACGAGAATAATAAATGTAAGGAACAAAATCATCTGCATGGTTAAAGGCATTGTTTCATAACCAGACAACTGCAATTTATCTTGTTGCAGCTGCTGAAAATCAGTTAAATGTGAGGACACGTTTCTGCCACACAGCTCGATTTTGAGGAAAGGACGAGGCATTTTCAAGCCCGTTTTACAGCAGGTGGTTGCTACACTTCTCCAGGACTCTCTTCTCAAGAGAGGGAACTGTCCCACCAGCTGGAGAATGAGGTTGTTGTCGACGCCCTGTCGCGAGCTGCAGCTATCAAGCCATCTCCCGGTTCTTCAAATCGCCTCACTTTTTCTAAAGTTGTGTTGCCTTTATTTAGCTTTTCTCTCCGGCTCGATGAGTTTCGTCTATTTTTGTTGCGTTTTTTCTTCAGTCGCCATCTAATTTTTCACACTACCTGTCAGATACCGATGAGTGTGGTCATGCTTGATGGTTCCATTTTTCTGAAACAACCACCTAAATCTATTTGTCTTCCTTATACACTCACCCACACATGAACTTGGCGATGATGGATAACAGCGGTCTGGACTGGAAAAATGCCTAATGTAAAGAAAGATTTCTTCCCTTTCTCACAAGCACCAACGGTGGCGCAGGAATGACGTATGAGCGCTGCGTCTAGGGGACAGATATTTAGGCTTCAGTCGTGTTTTCTTTTATTCATGGATGACTAGAACTTGAATGGAGAAGGATGGTGTCAGTAAACGCTGGCAGGAATCAGGATAAAAGACAGAATTCCTTTCACATCCACAGACCTTAACACAGGTTATTTTCAAATGGCGTGCATTGTTAAACCTCCCCTGCTCACCCACTTTCTCATAATGACTTTTGATGGAGCGGCTACTTCATGTAGCAACAAAGATATTACCTTTAATGGTTTTTCATTTTTGCATGGTCGAAAAAAATTAATAGTTTTTTTTTTTTTTATGTGCTGCGAGCAGATTATAAGCCTTTGCTGTCAGGTAAGCCAGCGCCATATATTGCAGCTCGTCTTTACTCCTAAGAGGTGTCCTTTTGTCTGCACATTAATCCTCCACTGAGGAGCACAGTGCAGCACCTGAATACATCCTGATTCAACACTGTTTGCTTCGTAAAACAAGAAACACTAATACACATTAATGTTTTGAGGAAATCATATATCATACAAATGTTGCCAGCTGAGTTGTGGGTCAACCCGGAGACCTAACCTCTGGGACTCTCGAAAGGATTTGGCTCTCCTCGCTGACGGTGTCATCGGAAAGCCACTCTGGGTGAAAGGCACAGCTGTTTGTGGGGCTTTGAATAACCTCAGTTGCTACATGTGGAATCAAAGGAGCTGCATCCCATGGCTTACCTGACTCCAACCTCTGTCCTACTCAAAAGGCGAGGCATGTGCTTTAATTGAAATCCTGATATGTCAAGATGCAGCATTAAATGCCGCCTTCGGTGTCAGCATGGGACACAAAGTCCACTTTCCCAACGCCAATATACAGTGGTACCTTGGTTCTTGACCACAATCCGTTCCAGACAATGAATGGAAAAAGAAATAATGGGTTCCAAGCCTTAACATAGGCTTTTGTAGGAGTGAATGTAGAGTGTCTGCTGCAGGTGGCTGTTCGTCTATGTGTGTGGCCGCTGCATGTGGGAGGGGTTGCCGAGTGAGTGAGGTCTCTCCAGAAGTGAAGAGGTGCCCGGTGCGTGTCCAGCTCTGAATGTGCGCTTCTGTGCAGTTTGGCTGTGACAAAGTCATAAACCAAGTCACGCTCTGTCCCAGACTCGCCTCATCCCTGTCCCAGCTCCAGCCCACAACAGGACATCAAACCCTGGAGTGAGCGCTCCAGCACCTCCCCTGTGACACTCTACCACGGTCCAGTGTGGAGACAGGAAAGGTTTTACACCTCAATATGAAGACAAAACAGTCAGTAAATGTAGCTAACAGGACACGTCTGCGTACAGAGGCTGCGCTATACACAATGACAAAGCGCGTCGTGGGTCAGCTGATCGGTCCGCGCACGTTATGTTTTTTCTGGCTTTTTTCGGGGCCATTCGAGTTCTGGATTTTCGTTCGAAATCCGAAGCAAAAAAAACTCGAAATTGTTGTTCACACTTCGATTTGTTTGTGAATGTTGTGAATTCCGGGACGTTCGAAAACCGAAAAACGGCGTATGACCACTGTAAAACGCCATAGGAGTGAGAATGTGTTGACCTGAGACTGTGACTAGTTCAAACTACTTAAAGCACAGATCTACACTCATCTGACTGTGACTACAGTAGCACCACACACTTCAGATCAGAGGTGGGGAATTAAATTTGCTAAGGGGCCAGGTTATATATTGTGACCGTTGACAGTTTCATTTAAATCACATTCCATTTAAAGACTCTCCATGTGTCTCATAGATTTCAAAATCTACTTTCAATTCTGATCTATTTTAAGGGACAAAAATACTCCTGAAACAGCCAACAAAAAGAAGAAAGAAAAATAATCAAATGAGAAAGTTGTGTTTCAGTTGCATCATAATGGATTAAAATAAACAATGCACAAGACAACAACGTCAGAGACAACAACAATGTCAGTTTTATCCTCCGCCTCCAGGAGGGCCACATAAATACAGTCAAAGGGCTGCATTTGGCCCCCGGGCCGCACTTTGCCCAGGTCTGGCCTAGATGCACACGTATACACCAGCAAATACACTCAGCATTATAACTGCTTGTTTGCTGGATCCCGCTAAACGCTCAGAGATACAGTGATATGTTCAATGTGTTTTTATAAGTTGGAAATGAATCACACAAAAGCATGCTGCAACGGGGAGTGAGTGGGAAGACTACCATGGCTGCTCAGTCAGTCACTCAGATTTTGCTGCTGATTTTTGCTGTGAAGCTGCCATCAGCTATGGTTCTGGAACAACATGACTTGAATAAAGGATCTGTACAAGTAGCTTGTAAAAAATAGTGTCTGTTCTTTGCCTAAAAACTATGTCTATATATAGATAGATAGATGGATGGATGGATGGATAGATGATACATGGATGGATGTTAGATTGATAGATAGATTGCGGGAATTGTTTGAAATTGCGTTAACAATAGCTGTGATCGCAACATCACAATTCCCTGGAGGAATTTAGAAGTTTTGGACAACGCACTTGTCAATTGGCTGTAAAGCTGAATCAAAGATGAGGCATTATCAAGCAGATTTCTCATACTGCCTATCTAAACTACCTATGTTTTTTTGGTCATTTAAGCCTGCAACCTGGCAACCTCATGAATATACCAAGTTTTACCAATTCATGAGGTTGCCAGGTTTCATTTGGCTAAACGGAAAATCCATGTCAACTACAATGAAATTGTCGTTTTTGTTTTTTTTAACCAAAAAAGTCTGCAGTATCCGCACTAAAGTTCCAGTAATTGGTCTGACATCACAAAGGTTGTCAAAGACTTTGTGGATGCATTTAGTTCAAAAATTGTCGTCACCATCAAACTCCCCTTTTGTGTTGACTTTTGGAAACTCTTTCTTCGGCTAAAATGAGCTGAATCAGTTCCCCCTCTAATAAAAAACGCCCGGCCTGTAGCCTGCCACGCTGTCGTCTTAGATGAAAAAGCTGCGACTCCGGAATATTAATAGGCTCTTGGAAGAAGTAGTTGGGTTGAAAAGTGCTTAGTTTGTTTAATAGTAGAAAAGATACTCTGACATGTTGAAGGTTTGTGTCATCTCATCCTGGTGGGTTGTTAGCGTCGTCAGCGTTTCTATTCTTGCTGCTCTTTCTCACCGTCGTTTCAACTGGACAGCTGCTGTTAATGAAAGGGAGGCTTTTTGGCTAATGAACAGGCCCCTGTCAAGTTAAAATAACCATCCCGGTGTCACCACGTCCGTTCTCCACTGGGACACAAACCTGGTTACGAGGTGTTTATGTCCAACTGATGGCCCAGTGTAGCTTGGCACAGAACCGATGGGAATAGGTCATAGTGGAAAGGACTTCAAAAGTGATCATGTAAAATGAAGTCTTGTTTTGAGGTGCGTGCCGTGAGGAACAAACCACGTGACCAGGGGAAAGTCAGACTTCCTTCCATGTATGAGGTTTTGGCTATAGCTCATGAATATTACAGCATTCATGTATCGAGTTTTTCTGTCACTACACTCAGTATACAGGTAACATCTGTCTTATAATCGGTTCCGACCAACCGGTCGTAAGTCAGATTGGACGTAAGTCGAATGCCATTCAAAATGGCCGACGCGAGGGTTATAGGTGCTACTGTAGTGGTAGATGGCTGTGTGAGAGTGAGATGCTGGGATACTGTGCTGCCGTAACTGTCGTACGCGTTGCCGTGCTGCTACGTGCTGCAGTGCCAGACATTGAAAAAAAAAAAAAGCATCTGCCCTGTGTGGTCATAAGAACGGGTGGATGTAAAGCTCAAGCTGTTCGAAAGTCGGATGTTGCTTGTACTCAACTTATCACTATGTCACTATGTCTCGCAATGATTTATTTGATCAGTTATTCCATTCATTGTTCACAGTTCTGAAGGGTTACTCATTGTCTGATGCGGCGCATATGCAATGTTCTGTTCAGAACGACCAAAGGCTAAACTGAGTCTGTTGCCGTGGTTAGGTTTTGTTTTTTTGAGGTTCAGCAAAGGCTTCATGGTTCTTCTCTTCATTTGCAGGGTGATCCGCGAACACTTGGGAGAGCAAGAGGTGTCCATCTCACTCACCATTGACTCCTTGGAAGAGAGCGACTTGGGAAACTACTCCTGCTACGTGGAGAACGGGAACGGAAGACGGCAAGCCAACATCCATCTTTCCAAGAAAGGTGACTCAAATCAAACCACTCACTAGTCGTGTGCCGTATGATGACATTAGATCGGGGAGGATGTAATGCCACACCTACCTACTGTTGCGAGCCACACGTCTTTGTCAAAGATGACATTTTAAAGGGATATAATGATACACTTTTCAAGGAAAAAAGAGTCACATATTATTCAGTATATCATTTGTGGGGAAATGGGGAAAAAGCCTCAGCATGAAAAAGGAAGTAGTAAAAGGTAGTGCACCTCAATCTTTGAGGAAAGGATATGCAACATTTGGAATGTGTTTAAATGGTGAGAATTTTTGGAAAATCTTTAGGAAGTACGAACATTTTCACCTTCACAACACTAATACAATGCTGATATATGATTTTATTGTGCTGTCCGCAAGTGGACAGTAGCCCAAACGTGGCTGCCCTCCACTTACACTCAGTAACCACTAGCTCAGAGGTGGGCACGGTGTTGTTTTCATTTCTGTCGCCCTCCAAAAGGTATTTTTTTCATTCATTAGTTACAAATTAATAAAAAGTGAATATGTCTACCCATTTTGTCAAAGCTATTGATGATTGTATTGAAATGTTACGTGAAATTAGATGAGCATTTTTTGTCCCTCAAAATAAATAAATAAATAATGTTGGGGAAAAATGCCTCGTAATGAAACCCATTTTTTTATGATTTTTGTCGCCACTATATTCACACTTCAAAGGATCTTCTCATATTTATGACCCGTAATGACAAATAATATGTCTATAAATTGAAGCAAGTATATCATAAAACTACTATTTCACATTTACTACTTTTTTCTTACTGGATAATATCTTCCCAGAAAACTAAGTTTAAATCAGGACTCAAGATATTGCTTATGATCTTTGTCTCAAATCAATCAAAATGATCTTTTTTCCCTCCAAAACGTTTGTCCTTCTCCATGACAGTGCTCAAACATTTCCCTCCCACTCTATTTATCAACAAAAGGAGGTTGAATATATCACGCTCCACTCTTTTTATCAACTTAATAAACGTCAGTGATGTTAACAGGTGGGACACTGACAGACAAAACAGACACTGACCAGTTGTATTTCGCTTGGAGCCAGAGTGAAAAGTGGGTCACCGAGGTAGATGATTCATCCAACAAAGGCCTGAAGAAAAATCCATGATCGTCTGAAGAGAAAGTACTTGGAGGTTTCTATCCCCGACACGATGTTGGATTGTTTGACAGTGACCTCACCCAAAAGACACTAATCCACTTTTGATCTCCAGCACATTTTCAGATTTCCTCTCACACAACTCATGTACCCTACTGTCTCCAAGCAAACATGTTTTTTTTTTGACTGTTTAAATAGATTCCGTGATGATTTTGACTGGTTATATAAGCGAGATTTTTGCGAGGCAGTGAGGAGGGGGGAGTCTCTGTAGCCTTAAAGTTGTCAGTGTGGAATACATTAACATATTAATACATCTCTCCTCTCTTTTAAGCTCACAGCTTTGGATCCTGCTTTGATGGCAGCCCAGTTTTCTTCCGTGCACCATATTAGAAGAGGGAAGAATCTGGAATGTTGGCTGGTTCCTCACAGCATTCATAAGAAGTCCATCCTGTTCCCATCCTTCCCTTCATGTATGACGCGGTGCAGTCGACGTCTGTGTTTCCATGTTTGCCACAGATGTCTCCTGATGCTGTGAAAGTAGCTCACTGGATATGGCTCTCTTTGCATGAGAGCATCTTTGTTCCCACCGCTGCTCACATCAAGACCCTTGAAATTCAGCGGCATCAATCAGAATATTTGGTATTAGCCTAAAGAACCATCCTCATTTCCTCTCGTCGGAAAGTTGTGTTGCGGCAGACAAACTTTTTCTTACCTGACGTGAAAAATAGAGTCGTTTTTGTAGTAGACCGTAAATATATGCAGCAGAAAAATTATTTATTTACACTAAAGATCCTTTGAGAAATGGAGAAAATATACACAAAAGTGCTTCATAGCTCAATTAGAATTCACTGCAACTTACTGGTTGTAAAACTACATTTATATTTCATGCTCCATCAAGTTTGTTTGCTAAAATGTGTTTTGTGACTTGGGGTGGGAATTTAAATTTACCAAGGGGCCACTCAATGTTCAAAATCCAGAACAAGGTAAGGACAAAAAAAATTAAGGATGTTTAATTTTTCCATAAAATTAGTAGAAAAGAAGATTTAAATGAATGGTGACAAATATGTCAAATATGTCAAATGCAAAACACATTCAAAGCATTAATTAAACTAAAATGACATATAGTATTTCATAGTCATATGGCATTTCCAATGGAAAATTAATAGCTACCAAAAAAAACTGATGAAAAGAAATAAAAATACTTTAACAGATGCCACTGATAAATATATGAAGATAAACACAACTGGCATTTTTGAGTTTCTGTCAGTTCTCTTGAGGTTACACGCAAATACACTGAAAGGGCCCCATGTGGCCCCTGACCACATCTGGTCTGGACAAATATGCCCAGACTCCCCTCTTCCCAGAAACCCACAGTTTTCTGGGTGGAATGCCAACCAATCCTAGGTCTACTGGTGGGCCCAGTTCCACTTCCTCCAGGTGGAGCAGTGAGGCATCTTGGTGCCCAAGGAACTTCAAGAGGCTCCTCTAGTTTTTAAGTTCACACCCTAACTATGAATCCGAATTCAGTCTGTAGCCAAATGTGAGAGCCTAGAACTTTGGACCTGTAAATCCAAATCTTAGCCTCATAGCTCAGCTCTGTCTTCATCAAGACGGACTACCTGAAGATACAGCACTGATCCATCTGCTGGTCACATTCTTCTTCATTCTATTTATTTAGCAGGAAATCATTCCCAGCGTGACCTTCTGCCCTAAAACAGAGGTGCCTCACTGAATCACAAAAAGCAGCAAAGTTTTAAACACAGTTCAAGCTGTGGGCCAAACTAAACTTGGATTTACTGAACAGGCCATTAAAGGACATTTTTAGCATAAAGCATCAGAATAAGAATCAAATTTATTGCCATGGTCGGTGGGGATCCCACCAACTAGGGAAGTGTTTTGGAATAAAATAAAATAAAATAAAATAAAATAAACAACAAGAAGAAGCTGTTCCTGTGACGGGAGGTTCTGGTCTGGATGGACCGTAGCCTCCTGCCAGAGGGAAGAGGAACAAACAGTCCATGTCCAGGGTGAGAAGGGTCAGCTCTGATCCCACCTGCACGTCTCTGGGCCCCATGCCTGTAGTCAGTCTGTGGTTCACAGTATAAATACATGTGGATTACAACCAATATTTGTTTCTGTTTGTCATTCACCGACAACATCAGTCTTTCTGTCTTCACAGAAAGTCATTGAGTGTCACATGTAAAGTTGGAGAGTGTGAAGTACGAAGCCTCACACTTCGGTTTGGTTTGCTGATGGTCTAGGTCTGTCCAGAGTTTTGGCTGAAGGTCATCTTCTCCTGCGCCGGCCTGATGAAGCGTTATACGCCGGGCTCGTTAGCTCTCCAGACCATCATCACTCATCATGGGAGCTGTCTGCTTGATGGCCGCCGCATCAGGGCGGCCGCCTTGTACCCCAGCGAGGTTAAAAATATGTTGATGGATGGTGATGCGCTTCGTTCTCCGTCTTTTTTTTTTTCCTTCTTCACTTGCCTGTGTGTAGAACAGACATTTGCTGTTGTCCATTAGACGGCCAATGAAGGTTGACCACCTCTGAGTCTGTGAGGCATAGCTGTGACAAGGTCTTCCACCACCAGTGGTGGAGCAACAAAAGAATACTGTAAACAATTAGAATACCAGAGAGATGAGTGGAGAAATGTTTTGAAAAAAAAAAACAGAGCTGACAACCTTTGAGAAAACCTTGAATGGTTGGGGTTTGTCTTCACACCTTTATATTGAAGCACAAAATACATAGGTTGTAATATGCTATTTTAATGCACAAAAAAATGATGTTGTATCTAGTATCTAGTTCCTAGTTGAAACTTCATGCTCTCGCCCAGGTCTAGCTGTTGGACCAGTCGGTTTGAAATCTAGCCAAAGGGCGGTTTTCTTTGTTGTGGCCGCCTGCTGAGTGGGAGCATCACGCTCAGATTTCATTGGACCTTCCTGCTGTCATTTAAAACTGCAGGGTTTTCAGGATCGCTGGAGTGAATTTGGACGTCAAGTCTAACACGCTATAACCATAACGTTGATATCGCCTCAAACCCGGGCACCACAAATGAATGAATTGAAAACAGCGCATGAAATATCTCAAATCCTTCATCTACATATGTAAATCAATTTGTCCTGTACTGTTTGAACTGAAGGGTTTTGTCACATCTGTAGTGACTTACAGCGTTGAGCTGACTGTGTTCAGATGCTTTCCCTCCCCGCTTGCATCAACAGGCCTTGGCCCCCCATGAGTGAAGTACAGCAGCTTCCTATGAGCTCCCAAAGTCCACTGCTGAGAAGAGATGTCACATGCAATAAACTGAGATTTAGCTTCTGGACTGTCCCCGGATAACTTCTTTCATTTTTGCTTCAGAATTTCAGCGGTACTTCCTGCTCTCTCAGGGGCACTGTTGGAAAAGTGTGTCTTAAAATTGCATCAACGTATCAGAGTTCAGTCCTGGGGGTTGACCAAACACCTTTATGAAACCGAATGAACTCTCTACATAAAATGTTGCTGTTTTTCTTTGAAAACACCTTGTAATAGTTAAGGGATGGGGCGAGAGAGATAAAACTGCTCCTCGTGCTGACATGGTATTTGTATACGCCAAACAAAAGCCAGGAATTGAATCTATAATGCAGTTTATGTTTCTTTCCACAAGCAGCAAACCTTTTTTTCCTCTGTGCGATGGTGCCCTGATGCTTTCTGCTCCCAGGCCTCCAAAGTGATGCTATTTTTTTCTTTTTTGTTTTGCCTCTTTAGCGGAGCTGATGTACACCGTGGAGCTAGCTGGGGGTCTTGGCGCCATCCTGATGCTGCTGATCTGCCTGGTGACACTATACAAGTGCTATCGGATAGAGCTCATGCTCTTTTACCGGAACCATTTTGGAAGCGAAGACCTTGATGGAGGTGAGATCAGACAGTGATGAACGTACCATGTGGAGTTTACTCAACAAATGCAATTATTGAAACAGTAAACCTGGACCCATTGACCAAGGTCCTTTCATATTTTTATCCCCTCCTTGAGTCCCTCAGGAAGAACATTTTAGTATCACTTACAAAAGGAGCTTTGTTTATTTGCTTCATGACATCTCGATTGTTGTTATCGATGTGTTTCTTTTTCTGTATGTTTTCTTTTGCTAATTCCCTCAATGGGTCTGTGGTTTACTGCAGTCTTTCCTGTCAACTTGGGGTGAGAGTTTCACAGTGTTCCCCCTTGGAATTTTGTTCCCTGACAACCCGCTCGTGTGGGGTCAACATACCAGCATACCCTTTCGCGTACAGCTACACAACCAGTCATACAATCCCCAACTTACTCACACAAACACCATAGACTAAGGGTGCAGGTTCACTCCAAATCCAGAAGTTGGGATTGAACCTATATATTGGACAAAGCTGTGGTTAAATGGATCAGATGCGCCATGCTTCCGCTGACACCTCGGTGTGTCATCGCGATCAGACATTTCCATGAAAGTCACTTCCCACCGCTGAGTTGGGTCCTCTGGCCTCAGGGTGTTTCAGAGCTCTGACTTTAAAAGGCAGCTGCGAGGCACTGGCTTTAAAAGACAGCGGGCAACCGTCAAAGTGTCTGGGCCTTGAACTTAATTCCAAACAGCAATTGTCTCCTTTAATTGTAGCACCTGAGCAAGTGCTTTGTGAGAGACACAGATTTTCAATTTGCGCTGCCGTACAGGGGATCAGGTTCAATAAGACACAGCACACTGCCTCCGGAGCTCTCATGAGACCTTTGATACTTTCCACCACAGCGCGGTCGATTGCATCACTTCGACCTCACACAGATCACCAGTCACATGCTCACCTTGTCCACTCTCACTGAACTGCCTGAATCAAAGTACATCACTCAAATGCAGCGCATGTCACTTATTCTGTACCACCGTCATGAAATCGAAACCTGTATTCTCTCACTTCATGTCCACACATTGATATTTTTCAGCTCATTGAAGCTCAAATCAGATCTTCCTCCAATGGTCTTGGGGAAACGTCACGACAACCAAGAAATTGAACTGCTCCAAGTCCTACTTCCAGTAGGACCTACTAGATCAGACATGAGCAAACTATGGCCCGGGGGCCACATGTGGCCCGTTAAACGTTTTAATCCAGCCCGCCCAACTTCAAAAAAATAAAATCAATAAACCTTGTTAATGTTTTATTTTCCATACAATTCTGATGTTTTCCCACGAGATGTCGCACTGTCGATACATTGGCTTGGTTGAGGTGAAGCGTTGGCCTGTCACCGTATTTTACGCACTTTAAGCCGCACCGGAATATATGCAGCACCCACAAAAATTAAGGTGGAAAATTGGTTTTGTTCATAATAGCAAAGGCCAGCAAACATGAGCCTGGGGGCGAGTTTTTCAAAGAATATATGGTGGAGACAGCAGGTATTTTGTGCCCGGAGAGCAAAGACAAATTTGAGAAAATCAGTTTAGCACGACGGACAGTGACTCGCCGTGAGTCAAAAAAAAGCAACGACGTCAAAGACAGGACTCAGCTCCTCATTTTTATCCGGGTATCAACAACACTTTTGAAATAACGGAAGAGTTTTTGACAATGGAGTCCCTGAAAGGACAAACACGGGAAGAGGACTTGTTTGACCGGGTGTCATCGAAAATGCAAAGCTTCCTAGGAGTAAGCTTGGCAACATCACCATCCCAAGATGTGTATTTCTTCTCCAATCTCCTCTTTGTCAAATGTTAGAACCCATTGTGGCCCACGTATCAAAAAGTTTGCCCACCCCTGTACTAGATGGTGCTGTCAGTTGTAGAGCGCCACCTACTGAGCTCTGAAAATCAGGATAATGTTTTGTGAAACCTCATAACTAGTTGGAACATACAGTAGATACACCAGTAAATGGAGGGCTTTCATTCTTATTTCTTGGAGTCTTGGAGTCTCACCAAGCCTTCTTCCTAATACTAACCTGTGATCTCTTCAAGTGCATCAGGGATTCTGAAGACGCCAGTAGAACCTTTTAACCACCTCAGTTCCCGTTGAAATCTCTGTCCACCTCAGGTCCCAAGTCTCCTCTTCCAAGTTTGAAAATCCTTTCTCATTCTCTGAACCATGCGCCCAGTCCTTTCCTTTCAGGGAGTAGAGCTGAGGTTTACAGGTCCGTACAACCTCCGTCTCCTTGTTGTGGCGTGTCGAAGGTCTAAATGCAATGGTATCGCTGAAACCCAGCTTCCTCCATCTTTAATGTACAGTTATCAACAATAGCTTTTCAAGCGTGTGCTCCTCTGTGAATCCATCCATTTGGTTTCTCCAGACAACTCTGTTAGCCACTGATGACATCTCTTTACTTTTATCTATCATGGAAATTGTTAGTTAGAACTTAATATCTGCAGGGGACCGTTGGTGTCTAAATATTTTGACTCACAACTGCTGCCTCGAGAAGCATGTAAAAAAATGTTTTCCTCACTTGCCTGAATGTAGTTATGCCCAGAAACAATCACCTCTCAGATCAGATTTACTGTGTTTGGAAAGACTTGCCAACAAAACACTTTGGATTGACATAAAACAAGAAGAATTGCAGATAGCGGTTGCTACATTCGTGGGCGATTAAATACACTAATATTATTGTTCTGCAATAAGAAACTTACTACAGTGCTCCATTCAGAACCAATATCATTTTAAAAGCTCCTGGTATTCGCATGATGTCTACTAAAAACTCCATAGCCGCACTGGTCGTGCGACTTGACCCACTGTTGCATGGACTTTTACATTTACAGCACTTTATTTCGAAGCACTTTCCGAGTTGGTGGGATCCCCACTGACCATGGCAATACATTCTATTCTTCTATTCTCATTCTGATTTGATCTTAAGCCTCACGTATTGGCTTGTCAATAGGGTGCGCTGTACCTGCATAGTACCTGTTTAAACCCATGAGGTGCATTCATTTTAAAGGAACCTTTTATTGAAATGTTTTTCATTAATCCTCATTCATCAGTAGGACAACATGACACCATGACACACAACATGACACTGATGAAAAATAAATCCTATTTTGGTGGCAAATGCTTCCTGCTTATTGCATACTGCTGGTGAGGCACTGGGAAAAGTGCCCCCTCAGCACAGCAGCTCAGCCATGACAGACATGAAATGGTTACATGGTACCTGACTTCATCCAATCTGCACCCTCGAATCAGCTGCCTGAGGGTCACAAGTTATGTAAGTTATGCCAACTACAGCTCTTCTTCTGCTTCCAAAGATTGCTAAAAAGAATGCTTTTTGACTCTGCCTTTCATAAGTCCTGTTTAACAGACTGCTGTTGATCTACTGGAAACACTCTTGCTGAATTGAGTTACAGGCAAAGAAAAGTGGAGCTATAAGGAAGGATAACAATTGTGTTACAGGCAAAGAAAAGAGGAGATATAAGGAAGGATAACAATTGTGTTACAGGCAAATATCTCCACTTTTCTTTGCCTGTAACACAATTGTTATCCTTCCTTGTATAACAATAACAATTGTGTTACAGGCAAAAAAAGTGGAGATGTAAGGAAGGATAACAATTGTGTTACAGGCAAAGAAAAGTGGAGATATAAGGAAGGATAACAATTGTGTTACAGGAAAAGAAAAGAGGAGATATAAGGAAGGATAACAATTGTGTTACAGGAAAAGAAAAGTGGAGATATAAGGAAGGATAACAATTGTGTTACAGGCAAAGAAAAGTGGAGATATAAGGAAGGATAACAATTGTGTTACAGGCAAAGAAAAGTGGAGATATAAGGAAGGATAACAATTGTGTTACAGGCAAAGAAAAGTGGAGATATAAGGAAGGATAACAATTGTGTTACAGGAAAAGAAAAGAGGAGATATAAGGAAGGATAACAATTGTGTTACAGGAAAAGAAAAGTGGAGATATAAGGAAGGATAACAATTGTGTTACAGGCAAAGAAAAGAGGAGATATAAGGAAGGATAACAATTGTGTTACAGGCAAAGAAAAGAGGAGATATAAGGAAGGATAACAATTGTGTTACAGGCAAAGAAAAGTGGAGATATAAGGAAGGATAACAATTGTGTTACAGGCAAAGAAAAGTGGAGATGTAAGGAAGGATAACAATTGTGTTACAGGCAAAGAAAAGTGGAGATATAAGGAAGGATAACAAGTGTGTTACAGGCAAAGAAATGGGTAGATATAAGGAAGGATTACAATTGTGTTACAGGCAAAGAAAAGAGGAGATATAAGGAAGGATAACAGTTGTGTTACAGGCAAAGAAAAGAGGAGATATAAGGAAGGATAACAATTGTGTTACAGGCAAAGAAAAGAGGAGATATAAGGAAGGATAACAATTGTGTTACAGGAAAAGAAAAGTGGAGATATAAGGAAGGATAACAATTGTGTTACAGGCAAAGAAAAGTGGAGATATAAGGAAGGATAACAATTGTGTTACAGGCAAAGAAAAGAGGAGATATAAGGAAGGATAACAAAGAAGCCCTCATTAGTAGTCAGCCAGCTGTGTTTTTGTTCCGTCATTTCTTTATTAAGTGTAATGCAGCCCAGCGATAACGCCTCCAACTCTCTCATCCTCAGTCAAGAGTTCACATCCCAACTGCTGGCTCTCAATGCACATGCATATATTAGCCCTCCCTCCCCTCGGAAACCTCTGTCAATCAAGCCTCTGCCTTTGCACTCATCCGTCGTAGCCGGCGAATGAAAGCTGTTCCTTGTCGAGATATGACATGCATTTAAGCTGCCCCCTCCAGCTGCCTGCCGGTGATACTCTTCAAGACTCCAGAGTGGGGGAGCCCCACCCTCCTGATCCTCCTTTTGCTTCCCTCTTTCTTCCTCACAGCAGTGTGGCTCAGGATCTGCCTTTCGTTTAAAGCAGGAAAACAGAGGCAGGTTGACGTCACGGCGAGAGCACGGGAGGAGTCAGTTATTCCAACAGTCGCGTCTCAATTATTCCTGCTTGTCCCCGATGCTGCTAATGAACTGTGTGCTGTGAGACGATTAATTACAAGTGTCGTGTCAGAGAATCACGCCCTTGTCGAGAATCAAGATTGCCCTCAAGTGCTTGTGTGACTCTGAGCTGCAGTCTTGAGGTCTGTGGTGTTCTGTAATGAAGACTATAGACTTGTGGCAGTTACGTCTGCTTCCTCAAGAAATGACTGGTGATGATGAATGTCTTTATCAACAAGGCCTCAGCTGTGATGTGATGTTTGGTGATGTAACATCCAGCGGTGGGATTTATGTGACGCCACAGTAGACAATGGACTAGGCAGATCACAGTATTTGATGTGAAGTTTTGTTTTAAAATCTGAATCAAACTTCATTCAAATATACAGCAAGAAGTCCTTGCTGAATATTTGGAATTTATTGCAGCTCCAGCAGCATTTTTTATCTGCTGTCTGAAGATGCAGTCTCTCAATCACTGCGACAATTTAACCTTAGATTTTACTGGCAGAAGGTGAACTTGACCCTGGTTGTTGCACCTAAACAGCTTGTGCATTCATAAAGATGGTAGGTCGGGTTGTTCTTTACAAATACAGATTTTCACTCAGCATCTCAGCTGAGAGATACTTCAAACAAAATGCAGCAAAAAAGTGGGATGCACTGCAAAAAATAAAATAAAATAAAAATGATGGCTCTGAAAGGATTGTCGGACTGTCGCAAGTAATTTCTCTTATATCGGTAACTGAACGCCTTGTTGAGTTCTCAGCTGTGGAATGGTGTCTACGATCGAAGCGATATAAGAGATAGCACCGACACGTAGGTCTGTTTTTTAATCATTTATATCTGTTTATAACAACTTGGGTTTCTACTGAATATGGTATTAAATTGAAGAAACTAGAGGAAGAGTTTCCACAAAGCTCTATAGAAGCCGGAACAGAGCCAACCCTCAGAAAAATATCGGATCAAAATACAGAATGTGTTGCTCTTAAAATGTGTATGTTTCTATCAGACCACTTACTAAGGCAAGTATGATACGATAAATCAAGATGAATGATTCACGGTGTCTCGAATTGTTGTCATCATACCTGCCTCACCTGCACGACACCAACCTTGGTAACAGGAGATCCCTCATGACACAAGAGGTTTCTGTAAATGGCTTGGATTACTTTGTTTTTCTCTCAATCACAGCGACTTATTTTACAGCCATCGCTCTTCTACCTTTGAATCCGCCATCAGTCGACGTTTCTTCTGCGTTTCTAGCTGAGCTCGGCCATGAGAAGATGCCGATGTTGCGCATTAAGCTCCCTCTGGAGGCTCATTTGTTTTTCATGCAGAGAGCAAAGTAGCTATCAAGGTAGCATAACTTGTCAGTGGAGACAGAGCTGTAATGAAAAGCACTGAGATGGGCAACGCTGGTCAGGGATCAGGGTAATACAGGAGTCTGGTTTCAGAGTCAGACAGAGACACTCCAACGTCCATTAGAGCTGAGCTGTGCTGAGCAAAGCAGGAAGTGCAAACAGCTTGTAATTGAGACCCAATAATTTGGCGCCTATAAAGGGATGTTGCCTCATCTATCTGTCTGTTGCCTTCAGATAACAAGGACTATGACGCTTACCTGTCCTACACCAAAGTGGACCCAGACCAGTGGAGCCAAGAGACGCGGGAGGAGGAGCGATTTGCCTTGGAGATCCTCCCCGATGTTCTGGAGAAGCATTATGGGTATAAACTCTTCATTCCAGACAGGGACTTGATCCCTACAGGAAGTAAGCTCTTTCTTGCCAGTGATCTCAACTTTTTTTCAAGTGTTGTGTGGCTTGCTGGTATCGTCCATGGTGATGTGGCTTGTTTATCGTCCTGTGCTGTGCATTTGTTGTGGTGTGACCATCGCATTGAAGTCAACTTGGGATCAATTTCTTGGAGCGAAAAATACGACAAAAAAAAATGGATCGATATTGATGTTTCGATACGCTGACGTGGAATAAACCAGTTATGATTCTAAGATGAAAAAAAAGATACTAAACAGATAGATTTTTTTTATATCACAAATATATTTTAGCGAAGCTGTTCATATGTATAACTGTCATTTTCCTTCATGAGCTGCTGCGCAAATCTGTGGAAAAGTCCACTCAACACATTAGGAGACATTAAGATGAAGTGTCACAACATTTCATCCACAGTAGGGTTGATTCCAACCTGAAATACCATGTAGAACACCCACATGGGGTTGGTAGCTGGAGCGCTGATGGTTTGTCGTTCTTCAGAGTCATGCCTGCTTCACAGCCATGAGAGCTGGAATGATCAGTGAATTATTGATCTCATTACTGATTGATATCAGACCTGAGTTCAGCTGTGATTTATTCATGAAACCACTGGGAGGTCAGACATGTGCGTTGCAAAAAAAAGAAATTCAGCCTCGGTCCAGCTTCATCCGAACCACACATCTGCATGCCGTCGTGCAACAAAGTCACCCACCGAGCCGCTCCTGCATGGACATTATTAACGCATGTGTTTCCAGCGTGGCGCTCTCTCTCTAACCAAAAGCCTCTGACCGTGCTTGTCTTCTGGACAACTCATCCCGAGGATGAGTTTGATCATGTGGTGATGTGACTAGCCGTCATGGGTGTGCCTGCAAACACTCGCTAACATTCCTAATGATGCTCTCCACCGGGACTATATCACGAGGGGACTGTTCTAATATGGGAAGAGCAGCATGAAAATGCAGAGATTAAGAACAATATTGAGTCTGGATTACATCACCTATTAGCTACAGCCATGTGGTGTAATCCTGGACCGTCTCCGAAGCAGACTCTTGCATTCATTTATACAACCTGAATATTTTCATTCTAAAATGTCTCTCTGTGCAACACATGCCTTTTCTATGCTCAAAATCCCATATTAAACTGGAATAAACGGCAGACCAAACCCAGAGTTTATACCAGAGACTCATCCCCGCTTTGACCAAACTGTTGACAATGCTTCTCTGCAAACCTTCTGATGATACTGTGAATGTTTAGGTTTCACCAATGATCATTTCCAGGATGACACAAGACTGCTTAGAGGTACTTATCCCACAGCTTGTTTATTGCTCGTGTCTACGTGACCAAACTCTGACCAAGTGGTGAAAGAGTCCTTCATTGTGCTTCGTATACTCAGAAGAACATTGTACACACATTCATGTCACTTAGTAGGTAGCCATATGTGTGTCATTTCTTTCTTTTTTTTTAATAATTTAGAAGCTAAAATTAGATTTCATAAACTTTAAAATGCTAGTCGTTTATGCACCATGAAAAGTGCTAGCGTTTTGTAACTTTAATAAAAGTTGTATTGGTCTAAACAACAAACTAGCTAAAGTGTTGACTGGTTAAAGCTTCTTTATGACAATATTAATTATCTTTTTTTTTGTTGTTGTTGCAACTCGCAACAGTTTAGCTTGTCTGGTGAATAATGCAACGCATTGAAGGCATAATTTATTTGTTTAACTTCAGCCGTCAGTCACTCCAAACATGTTGTCTTGAAACAAAGCCTGTCGTGTGGACGTGTCCTCCGATGAACAGCACAGTGTCTCCTCACCTCTGTGTCTTCACATTTCCTCTGCCAGGATTGTCATGTCGTCTTGTTTACAACTTCTCTGGCTGCTCCAATAACGCCACAAGCGATATTTATTCAAATGCGTTATGGATGTCAAGAGTTAGAGAAAAAAAAATTACACATAAGCCACTGGGGTTTTTGTGTTGTTACTTTTTTCACTTGCAATGCAGTTTATTTATTTACTTTTTGGGGAAAAAAAACCATTCTGCTATTAAAGATGATTTGAATAAAAATGGAGGGCAGATCTCTCTGGAACGGGGGAGAAATGAAGCTAGTTTGGGCAATGAAGGGCCACATTATATGATGAGAATAAGGTGAGGGGATGACATGCCAAAACATAGATGAACAGGGGGAAAATGAAAAGTAAATGTGACTTAAATTTTACTTCAGTGTTATAAAATAGGTGAATGAATTTATGCTTTCACATTATATGGTCATTTCATTATATATATTCTTCAGTTCTCAAGTGTTTTTTATTTAGTATATCATAATCATAAATATTGGAAGATCTTATTTAGTGGTGAATATCTTGGACTCAATGTGTAAAAATACAATTTAAATGCACTTTATTTAAAGGGTACTAAAGGCTATTACAGTAAATGAGTGTCACACTTTTAAGAATCAACTTTAAAAGGGAAATAAAGTCCTGTAAAAAAAAAAAAAACATTTCTATTTAGAATTTGAGTTTTTTTTGTTTAGCTCACATGGATGCAAAAGGCCACACGTGGCCCCTGGCGGCACTTTTCCCACTTATGATGTAGAATATGCAAATAATTTACATCAAAATATATTTCCTTTACGGTCATATTCTGCCTCCTTTTCTAAGCCTACTACGGCTGACTTGTGCCACTTACAATGAGTTGTTGTCAACGGCACTAGTTGTGTTTTTGTTTAAAAGGAATGACCGTAATGATCTGATGCATCTGTGGTGTGTGTGTGTGTGTGTGTGTGCAGCCTACATCGAGGATGTAGCTCGCTGTGTGGACCAGAGCAAGCGTCTCATCATCGTGATGACGCCCAGCTATGTGGTGCGGAGGGGGTGGAGCATCTTTGAGCTGGAGACACGGCTGCGCAACATGCTTGTGACGGGCGAGATCAAGGTCATCCTCATCGAATGCGCCGAGCTGCGCGGCATCATGAACTACCAGGAGGTGGAGGCGCTCAAACACACCATCAAGATGCTGACCGTCATCAAGTGGCGCGGGCCGTCCAGCAACAAGCTCAACTCCAAGTTTTGGAAGCAGCTTGTCTACGAAATGCCCTTCAAGCGCATGGAGCCCCTCAGCATCTCCCACGAGCAGGTCCTGGACGTCAGCGAGCAGGGCCCGTTCGGCGAGCTCCAGACGGTCTCTGCCATCTCCATGGCGGCGGCCACCTCCACCGCCATGGCGACGGCACATCCGGACTTGCGCTCCACCTTCCACAACTCTTGCCACACCCAGATGAGACAGAAACACTATTACCGTAGTTACGACTATGACCTGGCACCAGGTGGCACGCTCCCACCGCTGTCCACGCTCGGCAACCAACACACCTACTGCAACATCCCCATGACGCTGATCAACGGGCAGCGGCCGCAGTCCAAGTCGCCGCGTCAGCAAAGCCTGGAAGAGGGCCACGGCAACAACGCCATGCTGCCCCTTCTGCCCAGGGAGACCAGCATATCCAGCGTCATCTGGTGACACTGCGGACTCTGGATCCTCAATGATGTCCACGAGTTGTACAACTCACCGCTGGTCGTGGGACCGCGAACGCACCACAGCCAGATTGATCTGAAAGGCACTAAAATATTTGCTGCTGTGGCATTTGCACCAGAAACCAACAGGTGGCGCGATGATTGGATGCAAGAGTCGAGCGATGGAAACCTTTTTGGACCAATGAGAGCTTTTGTTAAAAATGGATCAATAAAAACAGAACTTTTTTTTTTTTTTTACGCCTGTAAAAACGTTCCACAGGCCGACACTGAAGATCATTCTACCCCAAAAGTGGAGGAATACAGGGTCCTGTACATACAACTTTTTTTTTCTTCTTTGTAGCATTAGTGTTTGGGACTTTTCTCATCAATCTGGACTCTTTTTTGTCTTTGGTTTGTACAAAAGTGAAGCGATGGTTTGTCAGTTGTGTCGTCTTACATTTCTCCTAATTTGTCGGCTGGTCGCTTTTTTCATTTCTTTTATCTTTTGAAGAGGGGCGTTCGGGGTCAAAGCCCCAGGATTAGTTTCGAACCACTGGCTGCTGTCAAAGGTTGGGAACCAGGACTCAGCCTGAATATGCAAAATACAGCATCTGAAAATCAGTGACGGTCGGACGGACGCACGGACGGACGGATGGAGGGATCCGAGGGACACGAGGAAAACGGTGCTAGGCTTCACGTCTCTGTTTCCCACGTTGTTAAAAAAAAAAACAGCCTTGCTATTTACCTTAACAAAGGATTATATCACAGAAAATTAATGATGTGTATTATTTTATGAAGAAAAAAAATGTCTATTTTTGTAACAGAGGGATATTTGAGAACATATACAGAGTGACGCGCAAAGATTAATAAAATGTTTCTGTTGTGTGGAAATGCATAGCTCACTATTTGTTAGCTCATTCACTGTCTTATATCGCGACGTGAAAAACACTGTATTTTCATGGTTCCTGGCAGAAGGACGGCGGGATGTACTATGTTCTTACAGTCTTCACGTGGCGGATTTGGTCAAAGGCCTCACCCATGATGTCGTCAATAGCTGTGGCGTTCTTCGTGGGACCAGGGCTACAAACTTTTATGATCTCGTATCACCTCAGCTATGCTTTATAATCACACCCAACAAATGACCTGCGTTTTTTTTACACTTGGATATTTAAAGAATAGGGCTTTAACATCAACCTTCTGAATTCCATTCCAATTTCAGTCCACACAGCTGCATTCTTGTCGGAAGCGGGGTTGGATTTATGGCGCGTTCCACTTTTGCTTGATGTGGAGTTAAAGTTTGGAATTAGTATACGCCGAATGAAACAAACACATCCCACAAATATGTGTTTCTCTTTGTCTGACTCGGATTTTGTAGTTGCAAACGTAGAGTATTTCATGAGAAGTTGCTAATATCCGGACAAAGCACGCGTGAGAATACCTGGACGTTGCCGTCTACTTTACTTTAATAGCTGGAACTCACTGAATTTGGCTGTGGTGTCATTCCCAGTTCGGACATCCCACTTCCGAGGGAACAGGAACGCTGCAAAAATCCACATATGATCCCTCGTGGCCAAGCAATAATTTGTTCCCCCTTCCAAGCCATGAGTCCACATCAAGGTGTGTTGGGATCATCAGTAATGCGTATCAATGATACAACAAAATTCATGGGAAATTGCAGCTAATCTGGCGACTCGTGCGAGCTAATAGCGTTAGCATTTGTTTTAGGACTCTTTTTCTTTTTTTTTCAAGAACAGTTCCAGTTCAAAATAGCACTCAGCTTAGCTTCCGGGTTTTCTCGTCCCAGTAGATGGAGCTCTCTGTTTAAGAAAGGAAAAAACGCGCCTGCTGTGGAAGACACTTTTTTTTTGAAACGGTGCGCGCTATCCGGTGGGCGATCGAACTAAACGCAATTCGAAAAGTTTCATTAAACTTACGATTTTTTTTGGAGCTCCGAGTTTGAATCGAACTGATGTCCTCTGAAAACACAGAAAGAATGATAATTCAATTGAAGAGTGTGAGATATCAGCGCATGCATGTCTTTCGTTTTCTCAGCTGTGTGGGGTGATAAGTGCCAAATTGAGTTCTTGCTCTTTCACAAGGACAATGTGGGAGTTGGTTCACTTCTTGATCCAATCTTTTCATCATAACACAACCTACATTCCTAAAGTAGGGGCTTGTGTTTTTTATTTTTATTTTTTATCACACCCAGGTACCTGAACGCATCGCTACAGTCTGCAGCAGTTTTCAGGAGAGCTGAAGAGTTTCTGTAACAACAATAAAAACCTTCTTAAAGGCGATTTAGGGAACATATCTCTCAGATTTAGGGAACATATAAGAGCGACATTCAAGCTCGCTGTTGCTCCCAATTGAATTTTGATCCTTGATAATATTAAAGACCAAGTTCGACCTCATTCATCGACATCAATTCACTAACAACTGTTTCAAAAAGGCCGTTGGAAGACTTGGTCAGTGAACTTTAATTTTGTCTGTTCCTTTTGCCCTGGGTGTTTTGAGGAAAACTAAAAGTTTGGATGACATTCGAAAGCAATGTCTGTGTCAAGACATCGCTGCATGGACGTGTTGTAAATATTGTTGGGGGAAATAAGGTGATGAAGATGAAGACAATCGAGCCATACTCATACTCATCTTTGCCAAACTAGACGAACCTGAGTTGAAGCAGCTTCTGGCTTTTGAAAGAGTTTGTAAAAACAAACATTTTTTTTTTTTTTTAACTGATTTTATGCGTAACTGAAGACATTGAAGGCTTTGGGCGGAAAATGGCGACAAACAATGTTGCGATATAGAGCACAGATTTATTCCAGGCACTTTCACGACTCTTGAGACTCTGATTTATTTTCTATTATGTATCTGCAATGTTCATTAAAAGAGATGCTGTTATTAATAAAATACACATTTACGATACTGGGACTCGGCTGGTCTTTGTTTTCAAGGAAGACAGTAGAATCAGGTCTCCCCATCTTAAAAGCATTGTTCCATCTTCAAAGACACTACGAGTTCTGGATGGCTCTGCAGGCTAGAAACAATGTTGCGCTTTATATAATGTTTATCAATCTTTCATAGTTCATCTAACTGGGAAAGTGAGCAAGTTGACAGGCGGCCACACATGCAAAAGGAGAGAAAGTCTACCTGGTTGATAAAAGCTGGCTCTATTCTTTTTGGTTTTTAAATAATTTGGGTTTGATATAAATATAAAGAATTCAATTTTACATCAGAACTCTCTCTAGTGATGGGTTGATGAGGTTTCTTGAAACACTGTCCTTATTTTCACAGGCCACTAGATGGCACTGTCTGCTGTATGATAGTTGAACTATTTAAATGAAACCTTACATCAATTTTAAACCAAGAGCGCCACCTACTGAGCGCTGAAAATTACAACACCTCATCACAGACTCTCCTTCTGACTCCACAATTCTTCAGTTCTGACACTATGCACTGGCGCACCATGTGCTCAAACCCGTGCTGTCCACTTTGTACTGTGTAACCATCCACAGCAGTGACACCAGGGCTTGCTGCTGACCTTCTACTGACTTTCTGCCCTCACCCAAAACATCCTGGTACAGGAGCAACTCATTGTTCAGGAATTTATTCTACTGTTGTTGGGTTGATGAGGTTTCACGAAACAGTGTTCTAATTTTCAATGGCCGCTAGATGGCACTATCTACTGTACATACTGTCAATACCTCACGACTGCAACTATAAAACCGCGCATCATTTTCAAACAATGTGCGCCACCTACTGAGCTCTGAAAATTAGCACACTGTTTCATGAAGCCTCATCAATCCATTACGAGCTGACAATGATTTTTGTAGTCCTTGCTGAGTTCATTGTCTTGTGCTGTTGACCAACAGTGTGTGGTAGTGACTGTCATACCTGCAGATGGATCACAGTCTTTCCTTCTGACACCACGATTCTTCAGCTCTGATGCTGTTCACCGATCCACAACAGTGAGGCTCAAACACAGCAACGAGAGAAGAGGAGCTTCCAAAGATTTTCCATAGAGTGTCATCTCACCTGCAACACCCTGGTGCGGGAGCAGGTCTCAGAGTGACAAGGAAGCTCTCCAGACAGTCAAGGAGTCAGGTGAGGTTTCATGAAACGGTGTTCGAATTTTTATAGGCTGCTGTATAACATTTGGCTTTCAACAACAATTTTAATGAAACTGAAAACTAAAATACTTTTCAAACCAAGAGCGCCACCTCCTGATCTCTAAAAATCAGGACTTTATTTCATGAAACCTCATCAGCCCATCGCGACGTCCTACCCATACCATAAGGTTGACAAACATATCGGAAGCATATCTGAAGAGGAAAATGTCGCTCATCATCTTAGAAAGCTGAATGCCCCGCAGCTATTGTGAACGTCCAGTCATCTGTAAAAGCAGATGTAGGGTCTCCTGACATGAAGATGTCACAGCTGTAAAGAAAGAACGATGGTGCTCCGGCCTCTCATGTTGGTATAAGCTGAAGAGATGCAGGACATGGACAGGAAGCGAAGGAGTGCGGACGTCACCTTTGCTTTCACTGAGTTTTGCCTCGACACTCACACTGGTGAAAAGCATCACCCACTCAGGCAGGTATTTCGTGACCCTCAGCTTCCCACAGGGCCTTGTTACTCCAAATTGTGTGCACACAACCCTCTGTGACACATCTTCCACTCCAAGAACTAGGCCATAGTCGTGCGTGGCTCTTTGTGTGTGAGAGCGAGTGGAACGTGCAGCTGTGAGTTTCGTCTCAGTATGCATTTTATGTCTGTGAGGCTTTGTGCGTTTGTTTGATTTGCATGTTAGATTGCATGTGTCACGAAAGTGTGCATTGTTTATGAGTAATTCGCTGTGAACACATTACTATCTTTTTGTTGTTATTGGTTTGTTGTTTTTTTTCTTGCAGTGTCTGTGTCTTCATCTTTCATAATGTTGTTAATAGGTATTTATTTTCATTACTTTTTCCCGTGTTGTCTGGGAGGTGAGAGAAAACAGGTGAGTCAAGTTGGCGATGACTAAGTCACAGATAGAGAAACACTGACTCCTGCTGGCTGCTCTTTGTGCTGCAGCTGAAGTGGCTCTGGCTCCCTCATCTCAAACTGATCCACAGAAAGGCCGCAGTGGGTGCAGGTTTTAGTTGCAACCAGGAAGGACACCTTTTCACTAAGGACACGCTTTGTCCATAGCCATCAGTAGGTGGCGCTCTCCAAACTCATGTGAGGTTTCTTTAAGATGCACGTGCAAGAATGTGTCCAATATTTTTAATACATTAAGAGGGGACAAAAATAGTAGGAACGATACTTCATTCAAGCCGGTGCCACTCTTGTCTCCTCCTATTTCAGAATTGAATGTAGTAAAAGTGAAGTGCTCACTGAAATATTCTACCAACATGTGAGGCTTTGTTGACCACCATCGTAGATGAGCAACAGAGAACTGCACATGTGAGGTTCAAAATAACAGGCACGAGATAGATATAAAGGTGGCTCTCATGAGATCAGAGCAAAAGAACTACAATTTGAATTCTGAATAAAATGCATTCATTATTCTTTGTTTGTTCATTGTCTTGTTCCTTTCTTTTTTCTCTCTGAATTGGATTCTTTCAATGGTTAATGCTCAGTTTAGCGGTTTTTGTGCCTCAACATCAATCGTTAAATAAATATATAGAGCTATTGAAGAAAATGTATTTTTACATGTTTTGCCCCCAATTTATGTTGCCAAGACATTTAAAAATATCTTGCATTAGTTTTATTGATTAAGAGATTACAAATTTTATGCAAATAAAGTCATGATGTCATTAGACTTTTCTTAAATATTATTTATGTTGAAAAATTCAATAAAGCTTCACTGAAGATTTTCCCCTTTACTTTTCTCTTGTGGTATGAAGGCCTGTCACTTTAGTCCCAGAAATGAAAGAGGCCCCTTTGGAAATAATATTACGCACCCCTGTTTTAGATTAATAAAAGCTGTCGTCATGGTGACGAAACATGAGCACCCTGAGGAAACTGAGAGGCTAAAGGCAAGGAATTCTATGGAAGCTGTTTCAGTATGTGTCACTAATTCCAGAAATGCAGAGGTTACATCATGCTTTTTTTCTATGCAATTTATGATTGATCTTTATGTATTTTATTGATTTGAATGTATGTTTTATTCACTCATGAGTGCACTTTGTGGCTGGTTGTTTTTTAAGTGCCCTGGAACAGTGGTTTTCAGCCAGTGTGCCATAAGTGTGAATCGTGATAAATGACTCAGTTTAACCATATTTGTCCGGAGATAAATGTGGGCGATATGATGACGAGGAGATCACATGGATTCGGTCACATTCTTTCTTCCATCAGTCTCTGCTGAGCTCCACGTGACGCACCTCTTCCCACACACTCACAACAAAGAAGCTGGCCAAACGCGTCACTGAGTTGTTTTTTTAAACCTGATGCGCCTCTAACTTGACCACACACCTTGAAGACAGAATGATGGCGTGATCCTTGGTGGAACCGCGAGGCTAAAGACAGTCTACACCGCAGAGCTAACAGAGCTAATGGCTAATGTGATGACTCACTCTAAAACGTTATTGACATTTATAAACTGTCAAAGTTTGCTTTTATGATTAAAAATTGTCTGAAATCTAAATGCATAAACAAATATTTTTTTCTCTAAAATGTGAAGAGTGAAAAGTATAACTATAGTATAGCAGCAGTAGAAGAATATTAAAGGTCTTTGGCCTAAATTGTCCGATTTTTGTTTTCCCTTTAGGACTAACACTGGCCAGAAACTTGCAAGTTAAAATACATGTGTGACTGTGATATAACTGAAACAGTTATTAAAAATAAATGAATAAATCGTGGTATATTTTCCCATGTTGTCCACCTCTTTCTGGAGACATTTTTAAACAGACATCTTCAGCATTTTGTTTCTGCAACATATTTAGCTACATATTTTTCCCAGATCAAAAGGGATTTTCTGCAGGACATCTGATGGCGCACAACTGTGCTTTGGCTGAGGCTCTGTAGGTGGTTATGAGCCTCAGGATTTCTTCAGTGAATGAACTGAGCTGTGGCTCAAAACAGGTTGAAAAAGCCCGCTCCATAAATAAACTTGGTCTGATGTCAGACTCGTAATGTCAAACTTGAGAGGCTGAAATCTCACTTAAGTTTAATTATTATTATTATCATAGTGAGGTGTCGCTTGTTTCAGAGTGGTGAGACTGTGCGAGCTCAATAGATTGGAACAAAAACCTGCACCCACTGCGGCCCCTGGATTAGTTTGAGAGCCCTGCTGTACAGAGACTGTGCAGGCTGGCTTCTGTTTTTGGAACTGTCCAGGTGCTGAAAACAAGAGTTGATCCCAGACTGCAAAATGTATCAGGCCCAGATGCAGGCCGGATGTACTCCCGGATCTGGACTGAATTCCTAAAATGGATTATGGACACAATCTTTTTGGACAATGGGCCACATCCAGTATGGATCCGTTTGCCAGATCAGAAAAAGATGTGAGCCGCATCTGGCCCGGAGTGGCCCACAGATCCGGGTCACGTACACACAGCACAGATGTGTCCATGTTAGTGCTTTCTTTTGTTCATGCATTCAGTTACACTTGCCCCAAAGCTATACTTAATAATGCATCATTACTACACTCATAAAAGCCAATAGTGCATTTATAAGGCTTCATGGAAGTACTGAGACACCAACAAGTATGAAATACTAGTTCTGCTAAAACGATTCCTGAAGTGGGTAGATGAGGCGTCATGAAACAGTGACCTTGTTTCATTAAAATGGTTATTAATGACCTGCGAAAATGAGGACATTGTTTCATGAAGCCTCATAAACCCATCACTACTGGACACAATGTTGCAAAGTACATCGCAGAGGAAGTTTCCACACACCTCACCTCACAATCTAAAACCATCTTTAAAAAGTAAATGTCTGGAAAACGTGTCTTTGCTGCTGATGTTCAGTGATGTGGTTCAATATTAAATCATGTCAGCTTACTAGGTGTGGATGCTCCAGTGACTATTGCTGTTCATCTTGCCGTTGTGATGTTTTCTGCTGACAACTTTGGTCCACTACTCCAGGATTCCAGCCAAGCAGCACAATTTGGTTTTTGAACAGTGTCTACCACTGTTCAAAAACCAAATTGTGCTGCTTGGCTGGAATCCTGCTATTTTCTCGATCCCCATATTATCGAAGATATTCCAGGATAAGTTCCAAACATTTCCCCTTTGAAATGAACGTGAGTCGGACAGAAAACTTCAGCATATAGCCACTTGTTCGACGGCCAACTGGTCACCCGTATTGTCACCTAGAAACAACATTTAAAGCTTATGAGATAAGCTCAGAATGTTGCTGCTAGTCACAAACCATTTACTGTAGAAACACGCATTGGGCACATTGCTGCTGAATCTGTCGTGGTTTTACAGATCTCCTGTCTTGTTCGGGAGGAGCAACTTCAGCATTTTGAGCAGCGTCTCGTCAGACAGCAGCTGTGCAGCTCATCCGGCTGTTTGGTAAGAGCGTCGTTGCCATGACAACCGAGCTTGAATCAGTGTGAGAGTTTGCAGCCCAAGTGAATGCATGCCGTAGGAGCAGCTTCAGTTAACACCGACACACAAACACGTCACATTGCATTCACGCCTGCAATTTCTTCAGAAATTGCGTTGTCCAGTTAAAGACAACTGTACCTTTTAATAAAAGTTAAAAGAGACCCCAACAGGGCTTCGTCCAAATGCAACATTCCATGTGAGCTGGTCAAAGACGAGTCAGTTTAATTTAAACACGTAAAAGGAAATTTATATATTTTTAAAAAACGAAATGACCGAACAAAACAACAATTTCATACAGAAGAGAAGACGTTGTCGTCGTTGAGCAGAAGAAATATACACAGGACCTGAAATGAAACAACTTTACTTGAAGTGGCACAGAAGTCTCAAACCCGTCAATCCAATGTGCCTTTGTAACTGATTGTGCTACTTCCTGTAAAGCATGAACAGACGATGTCACATACCGAGCTTCTTTTTTTTTCGGGATTAATATACACTGGCTCTTGGTTTTTCACTCATATGACATACGCACCATTGTAACATTTACACACAAAATTTTGTTATTTTCTCTCCCGGGAACAAGAATACTCTATATTTTTTAAGACAACAGTTACAAGTCCGAAAAAATTGAGACCGATCCCACCAAGTCAGGACCCCTCGCCCCCTTCCCCACATACACATTCCCCTTTTATGTCACAAACATGGCTCTCTTTTTCAGGGACCGTTGCCATCGGAGTCGGCCTGGGAGGAAACTGGGGTGTGCAATAGGGGGTCCTCCCACAAGATTCTGTTCAGGCAGTTCAGGCGGGGGGGTTTCGGTTCCGCTCACGTTGAGGAGAGTGAGAGACAGCCAGATGAAAACGTAGAAACATGATCTCGTACATGTCCGTTTTTTGTGCAAACTGAGATGTAAACAAAGAGGTCGGGAGGAAAGGCGCTGTGCTCCTTCATAAGACTGGCAGGCACGAAGGGCCAGAGAAATAAATAAAGGGATGGAGTCAGGGGGGCTGGTGGGGAAAGAAACTGCCAAGTTTTCTGTGCTTTCTTTGCCTGTGGAGCTGAGAGTTGTCGCCACTGTAGCAGCTTCTAATGTGCTTCGATGACCCCCCTGAGGAGCTAACTGGGGCCACAGGAGAGGATAAGACCATGTACCACAGGAAGTGTCTTAAAACACCCATACGTACTCACTTACAACTGGCCATGCTCACAATTGCCACTCTGATACGTTGCACCCACCCGTCTATCAATTACAAAAGAAAAGTACAAAATATCTACCAGGCAGCCCCTTTTCTCTCTGTCCACTAGAGTAGAACACCTTTTTGTCATTTATAGATTTTATATATATATTTATATATATATATGTATATATGTATATATGTACAAGACGCTAGGCATTGAGGTGTCGCAGCCTTTCTTCAGTTTTCGGCCAGATTCTATCTACAGAGGATGAAAGAGTGAGAGGAAGTTGGTCCTGGTTGATCGTGTGTCAGTAGACCCAAGAGACGGGGACCCACTGAGGGGTGGTGGACACCAGGTCCACCGCTTCCTCGAGCAGGCGCAGGGTGTCGTCGATTTCGTTGTTGATGATGGTCTGGTCAAAGTAGTGGGCGTACGTCTGCTGCAGCATCTCGGATTCCTTCTGCAGCCGCTGGAGCGAATCGTCCTGAGGGGGAGAGGAGACGTACAGAAAATCATGCAGAGGAGTGACAAGGGAGTGCTGCAAAGAGAGTTGGGCAGATGAGACAAAGAACTCTGGGATCGACTACTTCTGACACTGCGAGGTTCCTACAGTGGGGATGAAGCAAAGAAAGAGCTGTTCAAATAACTTAATGCCAGTTCAGCAAGTTACCAGGCTCAGTGCAATGTATTAATCCATTACTCTTGTTTACGTGCTACTTATGAAACTGCATGACAGATCTTGTTTATTTCAACTTTCCAGTCTGGAAATGCTGTGACCACAACGTTTATCGAGTGACTGTGAAGAAACTCATGTGTGGCTCCTATCCTGGTCATTCGGTGCATCTGTATTGACTTTGAGACCCATTTCTTTCACTTTTGAAATGAGTAAAATCGGCAAAAATAATCATCATAATTTCGAGTAGCAGTCATGGGAACGTTTAACAAACAGCACAGGGAGCTGGCAACATTGTTATTGGGTCATGTCGGGTTCACTCTAGCTGTGACATGATGTCACCATGGACACATTTGTCATTCAGATCCCCCCACCAACCAGGTAGGGAACCTTCACCAAACTGGGTCGTACGTCGCAAACCTGATAAAAGGCAGGGAGGTACATATATTCCTGCAGAACCTCCTTGTTTCTCTCCCCTTCTGCATCTGACCATTTAAGATTTCTTAGCCGTCAGTATCAAAAATGAACAGGGGGGATTGAACCAGGGGACGGGGTCTACTCAACACAAAAGACGGCCACACAAGTGACTTGTACTTACTGGGAGCTTTCGGCACCACTTTGGAAGCTTGTTTGGAAAGTTGCATGCAAAAGTAAATACAGACATGCTTGAAATAAAAATGACTGCTGGGATTGTTCACAAAGTCGAGGGAGAAACAGTGGAGTGGCCGGAATGATTAAGAAAAAAAGAAAATTCGTGCACATGTGAGGAAAACGGTTGTTGTGTGTTTACCTCAGTGATTCCAGGTGTGATGGTTGGTGCTGCAATGAAGACGACGTAGGGAGCAAATTCTGCCGTCCTGAGGATCTTCAATGCCTGGAAACCAGTATGAATTATCGTAAAATAAAACTCAATCTAAAAAATACAAATAAAACTGAGTCTCCAGAAACATTCTGTAACAATGCTGACTTCTGACCTGCGGCTCGACGTCCAGTATGGAGATCATGCCTTGGCTGTGGATCTGTCGGATGGTCTCCAGCCTGGTCCCGTACATGGCATCCTCGTGGCTGCCGTACTCCAGGTAGTCGTTGTTGCTGATGTCCTGCATCATCTGGTCATGAGATACGAAGTAGTAGTTCTTCCCGTTCTCCTCGTCCTTCTTCGGGGGCCGAGTTGTGTCTTAGAAGAAGAGGAGTGCAAACGTCGGTCAAGAGTATGAAACCAGAAAAGGACAATGCAAGTGCAGTGAACAGTGCAGAGCCCCCAACTACGTGATGTCTGTCTTGTCTGATTTGATGGAAACATTTTAAATGTCCAAAACTCCTCAAGGGTTCATTCTACATAGGACATTGACACACCAAGTGAAAGAAGCAAGTCGGGGCAAATGCACTCACACACTTGTCATTATGGACCAGTGCTGCACTGAGACTTCCCAAACACAGTGCAGATCTACTTGTGGTGCCTGCCTCGCGGTGTAGGACTTATGCAGGCTTCAGTGTAGAATAATTCCTGAGCGGTCTGTGCGATTTTAAAAACTCAGCTCTTGAAAGGAGAAAACTTTCCAATGTCAACATGTAAAAAAAGCTCCACACATGCGGCTGCAGCTTTTCTAACATTAGAAAGGACTAGTTTGGGAATTTGTATCACAAGTCTCACTCACACTGGTGGTCTCTCTCACTGACAGTGAGAGAGACCACCGGGTTGCTCAGTCCTCCCGTGAGAACCTAAAAACAATAGGACAATGGCAAGGCAGAAAAACAGAGACAAAACTGTGATTCAACAGTCAACTCATGCTAACATGTACTCAAAAGGTATACATACTTCCATCATTTCAAACATGTCACACTACAAGACAATTTGAATTGACCACTGCTCTACTAGGGTTGAATCATTTTACCCGGACATCACATTTCAGTCTTATTTGAATTAGATCCTTTGGACATGCTTATTGAAATCTCACCGCAGGATGAGTAAGAAGCAGCCAAACAATCATTCGAGGTTCAGATGCTGCGAGATATTTACGTAAGACATCTGGTTGCACAACACATGCCCAAAGCTCTTCGACCCAGACTCCCACAACAACACAGGACGGCCAGCGATTTCACCGTGATTATCTCAGGGTGATGTATATAAAGATAATGCACCAGTGGGTGACTCAGCAGACAACTCAGCCTTAAAAATCAAGTGGGCAACATCTCGAGTGATAGTCAGCAAGAGAAGGAACATGAGGTGTCACCTCGAGGTGTCCTAACTGCACAATTATATTATTATTAAGTCTTGAAATGTTTCTATTTCCCTGAATTTCACCCAAGGGAAGGTCTCAAAGGAATTAGTAAATAGTAAGTAAATACTGCAGGCTATGTTGTAGACACAAACTGGATGTTAGAAAACCAGCCATTTCAAGTTCTGAGCGAAAGGAAAACATAGAAATGCATGTATCTTCTATGGTTAAAGTAATGGCAGGTGGGACAGTTGACCCCCACACATTTGCGCCTCGTTCATTCTGCACCCCTGTGAGAACAATCTTGACTTACGGGGTATCGGGTAGGCGAAGCGGTCAGGATGTTTTGTGATGAGTGTGTTCTTAATGTGTCTCCTTCCCACTCCATGTGCTCCTGAAGGTAGGAAAAAAAGAAAGAGAAGTTTTTGCACTTCGGCTCGACTTCAATTTCAGCAGTTAAAGCGTTGTTGTTGTTTTTTGCTTTGACTTACCAAGCAAAACCAACGTTTTCCTCTTGAAGCACGGCACCCTGACCACTTCCTCATACGTCACAAGATCTAGTTGATCAAACACTGCAGGGTGGAAAACAGCATTTTAAAATAAGAGCAGTGCAGCTTCAGGATAAACAAACACAGCTGCTTATTGTGCCGAATTATGCGACCTGTGCACATAGTGCCAGTTCTCCACATCCACACTCAAAGTATGTGTCACAAAAATGTTGCCATATCGTACATTAACTAGTTGAAATATTACTCTCAACATTGTTTCTATAGATCCAGAGTCTAGCATTAATACAAGAGGCTTGTCTTGACAACTTTCATCTGGAACTAAAATGTATCAGGAACCAAGGATCTAAGGAACAGAGGAAGGAAACAGAACACAGAAGCAGTCTGGTGTTACTTACATGCAGCCATATCATTTGGAAAGAGACGGCATGAGAGACATGGACAGGAGGGGGCAAGAGGAAGGGTTAAAAAGACACAGTTAAAAATAAAAACAAGCACAGTTTGCAAAAGGACAATACTTTTCAACAGGGCTGGCCAATTCAAAACAGGGGGCCCATCCGAGGGAAGAAAGGGGACAAGCATGCAGGAGTTAACACAACTATTTAGACAAATTTAAACAAGAAGAATTAATATCTGTCACATCGATACAATCATCAATACAATCCAGAGTACCTCACCTGCATTGTGCTTGGCCAGGTACTTGTCTTTGTACTGCTTTTTCTTTTTGCCAAACCAGGTACAACTGGCCTGCTGCTCCTGTTTAGTTTTCTCCATCGCAATGCAGGCAACACGCCTGTAAAGATGGACACAATCTTCAACCTAAGCATCCGACACAGCCAACCTCTGCGCCATCGCCCATTTCCACTCGCACTGGGACTTTTTTAAGCAATATTAATAGCTACATAATTCAAGTTCATAACATTCTGGATGCAGTGAACACAATCGGACAGCAGGAGGGAGTAGTGTCACAGCGCTTCACACAACACTCACACAGTAGAGAGAAGAGGCTGTGTTGAGGAAAGGACTGGTAAATCCACATTTTGTGGACTGACCAATGAGAAAGTGACACATTTTGTCACCATAGTGAATGACAGTTGATTTATTTCAGTTACTTTACTACAGTTTGTAGAGTTTTCTGAAGTCTGGTTTCTACCTTGAAACCCTGACAGTTTCGAGAAAACCTTTTGCATTATATTGGGAAATACAGCAAAACAAAGTCATTATGGCAAGACGTTCGAAGAGTTTTGAAGGGCCTGGGGGGTGACAATCTTTAAGTTGCATTTAAGATTCTTAAGTTGAATCTTGACTGCAACTTAAGGTTCATCCACTGAAATCATCTTAAGTTGCAGTTTTTCCAATATATATAACCTGTTATTGCAGTACCAATAGATATTCGGAGTCTGTTGAGGATGTGTACTAAAGAACATTCAAGTCCATTCAAGTTTTGAGTGTCTCAAAAACATTTGGTGTGTCTGATGAATCGGATTTTGTCAAGTGATGACAAAAATGCAAAGTTTAATACATGACCTTTTTCCCTCCTGAATACAAACATTGGCCTCACCACTCCTGCAGCTCAGGGGAAGGGATGAGTCCCGCTGTGCTGTTCTTGGTGTTCTCCAGTTTCCCCTGCCACCAGTTGTGATCGTCCTTTGAGATAATCTGAATGATGTCGCCAACCCTGAAGCGGACGCCAGCTTCCTTACACGGTATGAGGTCATCTTTCGCCGGGTCGTATTCAAACTGCGCCCGCACGTAGATCTGTCAGGAGAGGATACAGAAAGCAAACATCAGGTGTTAAACACAAAAAAAGACACCGCGATGCAGGTGGACATTTGTGGAAGGACGTGACACTCAAGCTGATAGAAAACGGGAAGCTGGTTGTTCATCACAGTTAGGAAGGCAGCGCTGGAAATATCAAGAGCCAGAAATGAAAGTGATGGGGAACAAAAGAACAATGAGCTTTATTGCTTCTCTGCCCGCAGCGGTGTCCGCCACATCCATTTTTTTTATGGTAGCTTTTGGTGCCCACTGACGAACCAGAAATGAAGCCTAAAGCCTGGGACAGCTAGGTAGCATGGGGTTTCAACAGCACTATGACAAGGGGCCAGGGTCTGCCATACAGAGGGGGGTTTGGACAGGAGCAGCTGGGAGTCTACTTCTACGAGGGATCCACATGGAGACATCTTACCTTGATGGACAATTTGTCCTTGATGGCAGGTCTGGAGATCTATGGGATTGAGAGCATCACACACACTTACACACTGATCATGCACTAGTTACAGGCATAAATCGAAGATGATCACTCATGCTGTGGACACTTTGGAAGATGCGATTTGGACAAACAATGGGATGGTTCTTTACACCTCCTGTTTTTATGCTGACTAGGATTTAAACATATGGAGCTTCTGAAATGTTTAACAGGCAACCAAATCAATACTAGGGAAATAAACATCAATAAAATAACCATAAAATGTTTGAGAAGAAAGACATTCAAACACAAACAAAAAACAGCACTCAAGCACACATGAATTAGGGAAGGGCTGGAGGAACACTCGTAGGAACTGACGTCATGTGTTGTGAGGCTCCATGACCAGACACAGTTATTGATGCTATTATCTAACTGATTCATACAGGAGACCAAAAGCACAGGCTTCACTCGCAAAAACGTTTTACATTATACAGTAAGTTGGCATTGATTTTCAGAGCATTTTTCCTAGGTTTTACGCTTGACAAGGGGATGGAGTTTCAGAGTGAAATATAAGTAAACGCTTCTACATTTACTTCTTCCTGTTTCAAGATACTTGAGTCTTTCTGTACTATACGCCTTTTCTCCCCACCATATTGACTGGCAGTCTAAAACCTCCCGACTGTGAGACAAATAAAGGAGATAGGAAACACATGAATGTGTTATCCATATGATCGTTGCAGTATCCCATATGTGGTAACAACAACTACACATCAAAAGCCTCATACAGTCTCCTCCCAAAAAAAACAAAAATAAAAAAATTGAGGCCAAATATTAAAATATTTTCCAGATATGTTTTAACTAGAAGACACAGGTGTGGAATTCCTACAAGAATATGTGAAGAGGAAAATTACCTGCCGGCCTTTTGGCTGAATCGTGGCTGGTAAGTCCTGGATGATAAAAGAAGCAATGTTAGTTATGCCAGAATGCACCAAAGATATGTGTGCAGCAAGTACTTTGCAAAGAGGCATTCATGAGTACAAATTTTTTTTAACCTAGCAACAGTTCAAGCAGATCAGTTTCTGTTTGAGACAAGTGCTATTTAAGGAATTAGTTATTTGGCTCCATGATGTGTTAGAAAATAGGTCCGGGAATCCATGCTTCATGTGTAAAGAAAAAACATGCTCACCAGAATGGAGCTGTTGACACTTGCATGGCCGTTTGCAGGTGACTGTCGGGACACATCGGGGGACTCCTTCTATAAACACCAATAGCATCACTAACAACTCCTCACACTGTTCTGAACAGATGAGTGTATGTACCAACCTCACAAGACATGGACTGCGAGCGGTAGCTAGGTACAATTTTGAAGGTGATGCTGCCTCTCATTTCTCTCTGTGTATCAGAACGTAAGGAAAACATGCATGTTTATTTGTCCAAAACAGACAGGGTAAAAACATGGTGGATTTTCTTGGCATTAATGCCACTTACCAGCATCTTCTGGAGCTGCTCCACTGTCTGGTTAGCAACACTGATACCATTAATCTCCCGGATCTCATCGCCAACATGGAGAGTCCCTGAAGTGCAGAAGCAATCAATGTCACCATCACAGTTTTTGGGTTGAAGTCAAGACCGCTTATCTGAGAACAAGTCGAGACTGAATACAAACCAAACTACAAGTTTGTGGTTTGTCTTGGACTTGGTTTCTGTCATGGCTGAGTCTCAGTCTCAACTCGATCTCGACTATAACACTACATGTTTTAAACAACAAAAGCAACGTCACATAGAGCTGAGATTTTGCATGACAAACTCTCACACTGAAATACAAGAGCAAGGAATGAAACGTGTTTTTGGGTGACCAAGTCGTTCAGTGCATTTCAAGCTAAACATTTCAGGTGACAAATGACAGAAAAATCTGTCATTAAAGCCCAGGTCTTACAGTGACATGTGCTGTGGGAAAATCCATCAACAAGGAGAAGTGAAATGACAGAGTTCATCATTGTGGTTGGTGGACTTCATGTCAGAAAAATGATACTATTTGTTGTCACAGCTTGCTGACATCATAAACATTCATCTGCCTGTATAGTTGTCCAGAGAAAATTTTATTTTCGCCCCCTGTACTTGTTCTTCTTGTCCTCATCCTGTTGGACTGAGACTAACAAGTCTGTTCTCTTAATGTCCTTCTTTATCACATCTATGAACCTCATTGGTCATTTTGCTCTCCTTTTACCAGGTCACTCCATTTTTTAATGCTCCGTCCATCATGTCCACTGTCTCTCCACGAGTACAAACTTTATCTCCTAACTTCTCCACCTGACTTGTCCTGCTGATAAACTCATTTCAGATCTTGTCTCATATAAGACACTGAATAAAGCAATTTCTGAACCCTACATCAATCATCATCCTGCCTTCTTCCAGCACTGTTACAGCCATGAACGTGTCTGTGTGTTTACCTTGTCGATGAATCATTCCGCCATGCATGATACGGGCAACAATGCAGTGGTTAAGGTCATTCATTTTCAGCGTGATTCCCTATGATGGACAAACAAAGGTTGAGAGGTCACTTCCACACCATTGATCCAAACATGTTAAACTCAATTGTGAGTACAGAGGTTACTACACACCATGGGCTCATCCGTGTTCTTCTGAAACTGGACAAGACGAACCCTGGTAACGTTCTCCAGGTCCATGTCGCCGTTGGTGCTGTCTGGCGAGTCTCCGTTTAGGTATGGGGAGGTGGGCGGAGGGGTGACCCTCAGAGCCTCGTCACTGTACACTTCGTGGGCCACAACATCGTGAGTTTGCAGCAGAGCCTGGAAGAAAATGCAAATCAAAGCGTTGCTTGTTTTTGACAAGAGGCACAGCGGTTTCTCACTTCCATCTCAGTTTGGCAGATGATTCTCAGTGGATTTCTTATGAGTGTCACACAGTTGCAGCTCTTATTGGCACTGATGTGCTTCACACAGATGCCAGTGCTAACTTTTCATGAACCAAGTAAAAACACCATCCATGTTGCATGCAAGTAGCTGGCTTACACTAATCCTCTTTGGGCAAGTCCATATTGTTTGCGCGTGTTACAACCAAAATATTATGTCATTAAAGGCAGTCTATGGAAGTAAACCACAGCTATGACACAAGCCAGCATCAATGGCTGTCACATTATTCAGAAGGTGGGCAATACTCCAGTCCATTATACTCTTCAGCCAGAAGCTGCTCAGACCAAAGATCAGGACAACATAATTGGATTTAAGCTCCACAAGTGTAGCAGCAACGACAAGTGTGACACAGACTCGATGATGAGAAAAACCTTCCCTCTTTCAGAACGGCACACAGACCCTTGGCATCTATGGAGTGTCTCACTAACCACAGCTCACCTGTCCATGACTGAACAGAAAATGAGGTCAGTAGTAATTCCTTCTCATGAGTCATCTACACTTGCTAAATAATGAACAACCATGAATATATACACATTCCGCCAGAGAAATGAGTGAAATCTTTAGTAAAAACAAGCATATACAGCAAGGCAAACAATCAGTTAGATCCCAAGGGATTGGACCTTAAACTGGATTCCTCCCCTCTTCGCTTTGTGATCCCGGTTCTGCCGAGCATCTCGTCCATAAGTACTCCCCTGGTGTCAGATCTGTGTCAGCCATTGGACAACAGAATGAAATAAGGCTCTGTACAATTGTGCAGAGCTGTCAGCAAATACACCCTTTAGCACTTGCTGCTGTGCTGACACTGAAGCCTCGGCGAGTCTCTGCCGACAAGCTGGCAAGCTCTGCAAGTAAGCAGCTTTGTGGCCAAAGGTGTTATGTGGATCATGAAGTAGACACACTTGAACATACTTGGCGAAAGTCAAGGATCAATTCAGACAGTGTTTGTATCCTCACCATGAAGTGCGGCTGTGTGAGGATCCTTCTTAGCTCCTTGGCTTCCATGTTCTCTGGATAACAGGAGATGGTTTCCAGCACCTAATAGATACAATGTGACATGATCATTTCCAATATATAAAATATACGACACAGACGCTGCTGGTCCTTTTATTTAATTTGGGAGTTACAACGCAAGTATGAACCATCCAAGGCCAATTTCATTTTATAATTTTATTGAAATTCAGGTCAGAACACATTGCCCCGCCCACTCTATGCATCTCTGCTGACATGACCCCAGCAAAGACGTCCTGACTGCGCTTCAGGACTTTAACCTGCCTGCTCAACCACATGGTAGAACAAAACTTTCAGACTTTTGAACTTATAGAATGATACCCACACTAGCCCTCTATATTTGGCGAACTTGTGAAGAAAAAAATTGGAGAACAATCGAAATAAAATAATTATTAACCTCAAAATAGAACTACAACAATAAAGAATATCAAAATAATTAAAAATTAAAACATTAAAATAATATTTTATTTGTTAATCATTACCATCACTTTGACTGCCTATTACAGGAATCCAAGTATTGAATAGATTTTTTTAATGAATCAATTTATCACGTATACATTGGTTTGCATATATCACATTATATACATCACTGCATGAATTGAAATTGGAAGCACTGTTGGGTAAATAAGTTTCTGGACACAGACAAAAAAACAGTATCAACCTGGGCTTTAAAACTCGAAGTAACTGCTCAAATAAAAAGGCCAGCAGTCAATGTGTAAGAATGAAGAACACAGGAGTGATTTTGTTCGGTTATCGTAGGGCACATGAAGTTCTGCAGCCACTCAAGTCTGATTCAAATCAAATGTGTGACGAAGCTTTAGTTCAGGTGTAGCGTTCAGAGGTGAGGAACCAACACAAGCCTGTGGTGGATAAACAGTCCAGAGACACTCAACGGTGGCAAGAATCATTTCCAAAATTGACCTATGGATGATACTTGATGTATAATTTTGAAATGTGTAAGATGGAAAGTTTGAAGCCAAACCAGCCATCGCTGTGCAGATAACTAATGCCCTCACCTCCTTGGCCCTCTGCACCCCATCACTTGGAGGATTCCTGATCTGAGGGGATGATCTGGTGTTGATTTTATCATAAAGCTGAAATAAAAACAAGACATTTAGGAAAGAACCACTCAATGGAATCAGCTCACCACCTAGTGGGACTTTGTAAAACTGCAGCCATTTTCCAGACAAACTCACATCTAAGAGCGTATGAAGGTGTTGATCCTGGAAGACACTGTGAAGGAAGTCCATGTCCTTCTCACTGCAGTCCGTCAAAGCGTGAATCTCCTCTAGGCTATCCAACACCTGCGACACTGCCCCTGCACGAAATCACACCGGAATAAGTAACTCATGTCGGCTCAATTCCATGCAGACACCCCAACACCACACACTCACAGCACAGCACACACTGAACACAACACATAAAACAGGCAAAATAAGGGAGATGCAATAAAAAATATTCCATAATAAAAACTGAAGTCACGAGACATAAACACACACACAGACACACACACACACCACCCAAAACTATTCAACCCCGAGTACCTGCTGCATTGCCCACACATGCAGCATAACCAGAGAAACAGTGGCAGAAGCATCAATACAGAGTCAGAATAAAGACACATCAGAGCAGGGTTGTTAGGAGCAGAAGAGTGAAGACAAAGTATTCAAATGCAGGAAAGTTCATGACAACAGTCACAGAAGACAGTTTGAAATAATGGACTTCAACTTCATATGGAGTTCATGGAAAAGTGGTAAAGCTTAGTAGACATTAGGGGACAATCGGTCAATACTGAGCTTGATTTAATGGGAAGGACTTGTCATGGCATTTTTACAGACACTTAAGGGAGGAGTTCATAAATGGTTGGATGTAAGTGAGGTTTGACAAAAAAAAAGGCAGGTGGTTTCACACATGGCAGGAAGCAGGATACGTACTTTCAGCAGCTAGCAGTCCTACAGACAGCACAGCAGTAGGAAGACAGGCCGAGGTTAGCGCACATTTACACAGAGTACTGTTCATACAAGCTACACTTTCACACAGACACTGAAAGAATCAGAAAAGCGCCTTTTCATTTGGAACAAGTGTTTACTCAGCATGACCATCCAAAGCACCTCATTTTAGAAACTGTTTGATTTGTTTAAAAATGTCTACACTTTAATCCAGTTCACATAACTCGCTATATTTATGGCAATCTGATTTTTATGGGGTTTATTTGATCATTTTTGGTACTCACTGAATAAGCTGGGAGTCAGTGTTTAAAAAAGTCAACCAGGAGCTAGTGATATTGCAAAACCCAATCTACAACAAACATGTATCAGTGACTCAGTCCTGCAAGGACATCCTGTCTTTATATCTCTTATCTCTTTTTATTTGGTATTTTTATTTTTAATACTCATTAAATTGAATATTTAGCCACATTTGTGACTTCCTCGGTGACACCACAATCTCGGTGCTCAGGAAACATAGCTCGGCAAAACTGCAAAGACACAGAGGAAAGCAAAACTGTGTTGCACCATCATCACAGTCTCTGTGTAAGACTATATGTTTAGCAAGTTTGCAGGAGCCACAGATCAACCTTGTCAACTATAGCAGCTGTAAAGAAAGAAGGAAACAGGAAGTATATAAAAAGAAATTTACACAGAAAAAGAAACCATGAAAAAAAAGCACATCCGCAAGAAAAGCTTAGTCGGAATTCCACTCTGCAAGTCGATGGCAGACACTTTGTCTGGGAGAAGACAACAGCGGAATACAAACAGGAAGCGTCTGAAGCACGTTCTTCTGCAAACCTCAGCAAATATCCAGCAATGAAAATGAAATTATTTTCACCAGAAGACAAGGCAGAACCTTTCTCTGGTGTTAAATTGTAGCTCAGTGATTACACTAGGATTATACGCATTATTTTGTTCAACTTCTCGATCAAAGTTGTAAATTACAGGCTGGGGATGAGAGGAAGTGAAAGTCACTGACAGAGACGGGGATGTGAGGCTGACTGAAGCTGTTTTACAACAGTGAAGCAGAGACTGTGCATTTTCGCATTTAAAAAACACATTCTATCTATCTATCTGTGTATCTATCTATCTATCATCTATCTATCTATCTATCTATCTGTCTGTCTGTCTGTCTGTCTGTCTGTCTATCTATCATCCATCCATCATCTATCTATCTGTGTATCTATCTATCTATCAATCCATCCATCTATCTATCTATGCATCTATCTATCTATGTATCTATGTATCTATCTATCTATATATCTATCATCCATCCATCCATCTATCTATCTGTGTATCTATCTCTCTATCTAGCTCCTGCTGCAGTTTATCTTCAACCAGTGACATGAGGATTCACTCTGCATGCCCCTCATATTCCTCTCTGGGTACATTTGTAACAACACGAAATGAACAAAGTGATCCCTCTTGTCGGTCATGTCAGAGTCAGTCGTCTTCAGATAAAAGCAGAGCTTGGGCAGCAGTCAGGTGCAGTGTCGAGAAGAGAAACATGACAATGTTGTATAAATAAAGCAGGGTTTCTGCTACATATAAACTCTTGATCTCTTTATAAAGATTAACTATCAAGTGATCAAACAGCATCAAAACAAGCAGAAAACGAACAACACATCATGGAGACATGCGTTATTAATGGAAAAATCCCTAAAGAAACACCATAATAACTGACTGCGACTCACAGAATCAGAGTCATAATTGTCACCAACTCAACAAAGTCAAACTCTCAGCTTCCTTGTTTCGTCTGTCTGATTTATTGTGTTCCATTTTTGTTTTGGGGCTTAGGTTAAAAAAAAAAAAAAAAAAAGAAATTGTATATAATATTGTATATCGGTAATAATTTGTGGGACAATTAATCCACCAGCAAAATTTACTATCATCACAGGCACTGACTTGCCTGGGTTATATACGTATGGTTTTACCTGAAGAGGTGGGGTCATCAGAGAAATCATGCATCTCCTCTGGGGGATCTCCATAGTAGGAATTAAACTTGTGGCTCGACACAGCTGCCAGCACTGCACCCTGGAGGAAGAGACAGCAGTTACACGGAATGACTTTAGTCCACTATGTTTGGTTGTAGCTTTCAAATCTTATGAAAAGTGAAAACAGCGGTTTTGCTGACCTTCAGCTTTCTCCTGGCATTGAACTTCCTCAGCTGTTCCACTGTTTCGGGGAGGTGGATTTTGTAGGCGTACCTGTCCCTTTCCTATGTAGCACAAAAAGCACATGCAATGGAGAATAGTCACAGTTGAAGTGGCTCAAGTTTTCATTGAGTGGGGCTAGGAAGGACGCAAATAGAAACATGTATATGAGCGGCTGATATAGGTAAGGAAGTAGGAGACAACATCAAGGACCCAGACTTTTTCAGACAGTTTCAGAAGAGAGTGGGATCGCAAGTTTTTTGCACTCGCATGCACGATGAAATGCATGGAGCGTGTGGCTAACCACACAGGTACCATGGTTGCCGTCAGGTTACTGAGAAATACGTACCAAATGACTGCGGTGACTTTTAAGGAACCAGAATGATTTTTATGCTTTATATCTTTTCATTTTTTTCCCTACAATAATATAAATTATAATCCCCAAGTGAAAATAGTCATAATGCATTTTAAATGTTCACAGAACAGTAAATATGCATATTAATTTTCAGGGGTCAGAAGTGTCTTAGCCCCTAACCATTATAAAAGCTCACACGTCTTCTTGCAGACTATAATGCAAGAGCTAGTTTCTGGTTCCTCTTGGCCCACCATTTGGGTAGAGGGTCAAACGTCTGGGCATTGTCCTCACTCAAAGATATTGTCATCAGGTCAGTGGCATCACTTTTAACACCCAGCACTGCATCTAGGATTCACTGAAAAGTCAGCGACTGGGTAAAGAGCACCCTGGAAGCTGTACCATGTACCTGACAGATGGGGTTGAGCACAGATGGGCCAAGGTTTACGTAATAGCATGTGACTTCACAAAATGTGCAAGGGGCACCGCACATTTCCACAAGTCCCAACATCGCTCTTGGGCCGTGTAAATTAAAGGCCTTACTTCAGAATCAGTACAGAAACAGAAACAACAAGGATTGTACATATAAGTAGGACGGTGTGGTTGATGGCTCTACCATATACAGCTCTTAACAGGCCTGCACAGCATCCTCAGCGCTGTCGCCCATTCACACACAATCACACTATGATGCCAGAAGGTGTCAATCATTTCAAGAACAAAGGAATTAAGAGTCATCCCTCATTTGTTATGGGATTTTTTGTAAGTGTTTGAGTGCAGAAACGTAGTTCGAGTGCCTTGTATGAAAAATACTGTTGAATTCACTCTGCTGAATGGAGGAGTGGTAAAGAGTAAATACATTTGTATTTCTCGATGTCTCTAATCTAAATATAATTGTCTGCACATCATTAGTCAATGGTAGTTATTGCACAAATTGTTTACTTAATTTACTTCACTGTATTGTGATGCAGCTGTTAAGCTGCTGTTCACATGTCTCATGATCACGAGGAAAGTGATTGTTAACAGAAATAACAGTTGTCTTATCTTGCCTTCAGCCAGGGGTGGTTCAGGGCCTCGTACACTGTGATTCTCTCAGCAGGGTCCAGCATCAGCATGCGTCTCACCAGGTCTTTGGCACTCTCAGAGATGTGGGCCCACTGTCTGGGATTCATCTGAGGAGCCACACAAAAGTTGCAGTGAAGGAAGCATTAACATTTTCTCACCTTTAGACAATAGACTACATATTTTGCAACCTTCGTCGTTTTATCTAGGGTTGGTTAGCCGCAGCGTGAAGTCACAACCCACGGTTTCACATTCATGGGCGTTAAGTATGATGTAGCTCCACTCACTCAGTTTTGAAACTCAAGAGTTTAATGTTTACCACATCTAGGTTTAGGTTGTGCTTTTACATTAGATTACATTAGTTTAGAATGCTTTCATTAGTCCCACAGTAGGGAAATAGTCATAGCAATGAAGACAGACACATATCAAAGACATTAAAGTTGCACAACAAACATCATGGACGTCCAAAAAGCATCAGCAAACAAAAAAGTGAAGTCACAAGCTATCAAAGAACGCAAGACAAATAAATAAATACCCATGATAAATATAAATACCGTGACAAAATAAATACAATATATATATATATATATATATATATATATATAAAAATAGATAGACAACAAATAAATGAGGGACAATCAACAGTGGTCATCAATCATTCCATCAGATTTTGCTGTTGTGCAACCTGTCGGCACTGGACAGAAAGGAGCATCAAAATCACTCGGTCGTGCAGCGAGGATGGATCAGCCTGCTATTGACGGTGCTGCCCAGTGGCGTCAGGGTGTCCTGCAGACCAGGACTGAGCTGGTCCTCTTCCCCAATCTATACAGCCTCTTTCTGTTAGGTTAGTGTTATGATGCATTATAAATGAATGTGTTGTCCTTTCATTAAACAACACAGATATGGTTTGTAGTTAAACTGCAGTGTCATAAAAGAACTGTGATAGGCGATCACATGTTTATATGTTTTTCATACGTCATATTGGGTTTACATGCAGCGTGAAGCTGTATGTAAACCCGAGAATATAAGATGGAGCAGTATGAAGTTTTCATTAAAATAAAAAACCTAAATATTTGTAATTCTTTCAAGCTAAAAATGGCACCCCCATGAGACACCTCCTTACCTTGTACTTCCCCTTAATGATGGCCTCGAAAAGGCGCTCCTTTGTGCCATAGAAAGGCAGACAGCCTGACAGAAGGATGAAGAGGATGACGCCGCATCCCCAGACATCTACAGGTTTGCCATAGGGCTCTCTCTTCACAACCTCTGGAGCCATAAAATGAGGAGTGCCAACTCGACCTAGAAGAGCAGGACACAGAAAAACTGAATATTCAAACCACATTGACACACTGTGTGGTTTATCAGCAGAACAGATATGGACATTTTGGGAGTACATTTTGAAGTAAACTGAATTTTGCAATGTTTTAAAATTAGGAGTGGGACTAGATTTTAAAAATCAAAATTAATCCTGAGAAAATTTGACAGCTGAATGATCAAACTGAAGTTAAATCTATGCACATAAGCCTAAACATCATCTCTTTGTTGCATGAAATGCACAGAACAGAACAGAATGTTTTTTTTTGTGTTTCTAACCTAGAGTTTTTAAACTTAATTTTTTGCCCATCAGTGATCTCATTTACAGTTCTTCATTATGAATTTTATGGTGGTTACATTACATTGTACAGTGGCGGAAAAAGGGTTTTCGACACCCTTAAAATTTATCATAAAAATTTGTGGAACAAAACTTCCTTCCATTTCAATACAATTCTTCGTCTGTCTGATAAACAAACAAAACTAAATTATACTGTTTCAATGTGTGTTCTCAACAGGTATAATAGTCAACAAATAACAGTGCTTGATTTGTTGTTTTGTATGTCAGTAATTCATCAAAATTAAAAAGTAAAAGTCCAAGTAGCTAGCGAAAATCCATACATTCTGCAAGTAATGTAGCCAGCATTTTTACATATACAAAGCTAGTATGGAATCGACCTGTTAAACTCAGACTAAAGCGAAGGTCTAAATCTGGCCACCGACGTGATTTTGTTTGGCCGTCAATTGAAAAAATAATTGAATTCAAAAAAGAAACTGAAATCACCAACAAAGCACGTTGATATCATGACCTACAAAGGTTACTGTTCAAGACAAGCAAGCAAGTGGGAGTTTTAAAGGCCAAGAATTAGTCTGCAGAACTCCCCCCAAAATGATGCAGATAATCAGAAATAGGAAGAAAGAATTTAAGAAGAAAACCAGACTCCCTCATGTGCAGTGAGTCAGTGGTGGAGGTGGACATTGTGTTTTGAAGCAAACCACAGGGAAGACTTGTGTTAACATTAGCATTCCCTAACTAAAAAGGACTCTGATAGAAGAATGTGTTTAAACTACCTCGTGAAAAATGCCATTAACAGAGTCTTCAACAAATAATAACTTTGTTCCGCTCTCAGCGTGTGTGAAATGCAGGCGCCGTATGTGATCGAATTTGACACCTCGGATGAAACCACACATCAACTTCTGCATTCAGAAATTGATACTTCAAATACCGGTAGTCATGGTGCTTCCACTTCTATGGTAATTCACCACCTATTTCACCTTTACCAGCAGGAAGGCATTAGATGTTGCTGCATTTGAAGAATGCACCCCATGGATCAAAGTGGGCTTGACATATATCTGAATTATTAGAGCTGAATCCATGAATTGGGAGAATGAAACATTGCAACTGGAGTATGAATCTTAGTTTCATGATGTACATTAATCGCAAAAAAATTAAATGCAAAAGATGTTTTTTCTTTTGAAGCCACGTGTAAACGCGTCCAGCAGAGAGATTTTGATAGTTTTGGTGAAGCTGGATAATTGAGATGATTTCAACTTCTAGAGCAGAAGTGCACATGCCTCTTCATTCATGGATAGTTTCTGGTCTTTTATTTATGATACAATTCTGTTGGGAACTTTGCTTGTGGCTCCACAAGTCCCTGGAGACGCTTTAATGAGCACATATCTGTCTGCACGGTGCCTAACTAGGTGTCTCCTCAGCAGGATGTCTGACTTGTTTATCTCTCCTTGGAGTCCTAGATCCCTGAAAACTTTCTGTGCCTTTGTCAGCTTCTTTGGTTTGTGTCATCCAACTGTTTGCTGATTGTTTTCAGTGTCCCAACTGCGGTACCGTACCTCCAGCTACTAAACCAGACTCTCCCAGTTGAATCGCAACTCCGAAACCTCCAAGTTTGACAGGTGCAGAGTTTTCCTTCGAGGCCAGTAGCACACAGTGAGGCTGCAGAAATATGAGAGGGAGACTGGTAAGAAGGAGATGCAACTCACTTCATGTGAAATTCAAAAGCCTGCAAAACAGTGATGCTAGGTTTTTTGTTCTGTTCTTTATCTCATATTGATCAGACAGGAAAAAAAATGTTGTGGATGTATTACAAACTAGAACAATAAAGAAAGCAAAATTTAGGATGAAGATACAGTCAGTGCTAAGCGTGAATATCCGCCACCATCATCTGAAATAAACATCACCTGCAATATTTGATAAAGAAACTATTCAAAAACACAATAAAACAGCATAAATATGGCCAATGCTCAAAGCTTTTTTTGTTGTTTTCAGGAGCTTCAGAGTGTTCATTATTTGGCATTTAGGGGTGTGTATTTACACCCCATCTACTTTAGTTTAGATTTGTTTGTGCATGTGCACCTTTGTTGGAGACACGATGAATAAATGCAAGCTGTCAATCAAAGCCTAAACTAAAGGGAATTTTTCTATGTTATCATGCTTTTTCTTCCTCCAGCAATTTCACACCTGTCATTGAAAGGAGAGATAAAGAGGGCGGTACAAACAGAACAGGAAACCTAGATAAGAGTCAAAGTTGACTTAGTCGAGAGAGAGGAGGAAAAAGGAAACAGTTCATCAAAGACAGAGGACGGAGCAAATTGCCAACAGAATAGGGAGACACTTAAAGCATGCGAAAAACTTGGTCTGCCACATTGAAAGGGTGAAAAACGGTAAGTGAATGCACAGTAATTTGTCTTGTTAAGCAGCTAACAATTTAGCCTTTTGGGGCACTTATGTGTAAGTAAGAGTTTTTGGGTGAAATGATTCTTTGCTGGAAAAAGAAATAAAAAATGGCTTGGTCCAATACCAAAGAAGAGAGTACATTTTAAGATGAGTTACAAGTTACTTTTCGAGTGAAAATTTAACAAAGACAAAGAACGGTATCTTACGATACAATGAACGCACAGCATCAAGTACAGCAGACAATGAGAGGCACCTGCAGCCCTCAGTCGAGAGGCAGTTGTGGCGAGAGCTACTTCATGAACGGGGCCCCATTTGAGTCAAAAATAGCACAGCAGCAATAAAGTGTATAAAAAATAGATTGTTGTTGTGATTCCTCAGAAATTTGAATTGTAGAAATATTTTTTCCAAGACATTCATCTGTTAATTTGCAGACTAGTCATTTAATAATTGATGACTACTTAGTTTTTTTAATTGTAGAACTTTGGTTGTTTAAACCCAGTAGGTGCAGTGGAATTCTTAACCTCGGTCATATTATATTTAAAAGTTTATTTTAAATTTCTAGATCTAAAACACAGAAGAGACGCAGCTGTTTTGTGACAATAGCACTGTTTTAGGAAAGACTACTTTGACGACGACACTGTTTTACCTGCACAGGTGTCAGTGGTCAAGGGAAGTGACGGCACAACAAATGGCCAACTCATCTACCGTCAACACATCCGTTCTTTCATCAACCTTCTCCATGTCTACGTTATCACACTCCTCCACAACTCAGGCCCCTTCAGATCAAAGTTGTTCATTTGATGACGCAGCGCTCCGTCTGCCCCTCGCAGGACTCTATTCCCTTTTTTTCCTCATCGGTCTGGTCGGCAACCTCTTCGCCCTGTGGGTCTTCCTTTTTTTACAAGTGAGTCGCAACTCTGTGCGGGTGTTCCTCATCAACTGTGCTGTGGCTGACCTGGTCCTCCTGGTGTGCTTGGCCTTCAGGATCCACTACCACATGAATGGAAATGAGTGGGTGCTGGGGCAGACCGCCTGCAGACTCGTGGGAAATTTGTTCTACATGAACATGTACATCAGTATTTTGTTGCTGGGATTCATTAGTCTGGACCGATACCTCCGGTTGAACATGAGCGGCAGGTCGCGAAAGTGCATGTCGATCAAGCTGTGGGGACAGAGTTGGGCCTTATGCGGAGTACTGTGGGGTATGTCCTTGCTGGGGTGCGTGACTATGATTGTGACAGCTGAAGACAAAGAGGACACTGGCAAGTGTTTCCAATTCAAGCATCGCAGCAGCAATGCCAAGGGAAAAGCATATTTCAACGGACTGCTGGTGGCTGCTTTCTGGCTCATCTTCCTGGTGCTGATCGTGTCCTACGCCAAAATTGCATTGCGTTTGTTGAAAGTATCTCGGGACAAACCAGACTTGCCCAATGCCTCTCGCTACCAGCGAACAGCTAAGAAATCCTTCTTTGTCCTTTTTGTGTTCACCATCTGCTTCATGCCGTACCACACCTTCCGCCCGGTCTACATTCTCTCACAGCTCAACAAGTCGCTTCCATGTGAATACCTGCAGCTGGTGGACCGCATCAACGAGATCATGCTCGTATTGTCTGCATTCAACAGCTGTCTGGATCCAGTCATGTATTTTCTTTTGTCTGGATCAGTGCGCAAAACTGCCATGCAGGCTCTCGGCCAACGAATTGGCAACTTGTTTGCCTTCCAAACTGAGGCGACGTACAACAGCTCCACGATGGAGTTCCGGCGATCCAGTGTGCCGATCGCTTTGCCCAACAACTGGAACAATAACTCTGTGACTCCGAGAGCCAGTCTTTACGTGGTCAGCGCCGTCGAGCCAAAAGATGTGACCACATTGCTCACCAACAAAGACTGAAACGTCGAACCAAACAATGCTTCTGCTGTCGCACACGTCATTGTTGCCTCATGCACCAGTGGTTTTGGTAGCAGTTTCAGACCGATTGTGCTCTTCCAGTTAGACTGACTTAGATTGTGTTAATTCCACTGTGGCTAAGACCATTGAGAGTTAAAATATTACAGTAACAGTCTTCAGTCTCAAAAGGCTTGTGTTTCAGGAGGAAACACTCATTTTCATAAAAATTATTCTAACCACACACAATGATGTGTGCCATTCCAGTATAACCAACAAGCTTTCATGTAATTAAAATGGAATTCATCAAAGATAACATTATCAACTATTTAAGAAATAATAATAAGCATTACTTTTTGATATAAGGCAAACACCATTGTACTCATTAGAAGTAAAATAATCTTGCAAAAAATGTCAAGGAAATATTTACATCTCCATTATTGTTCATTTGCTTTGCTGTTTTGATACCTTTTTTATTACTAGCCTTGTTATTGCTAGAAATAATTTAAGACTAAAATGAGTCAGTGAATATCAAGTTATTTACCGTCGTGTTTTTGTCTCATGATTGCCTAATAATATGAGATTATTGTGCATTTTTAATTTTTTTAATAACCGTTTTAATTTAGTACAGTTGTGGATTACACTGATTATTAAATTCATTTTATTTTGATACGGTAATTGTGATTTGGACATAGATAATCACGAAAACTCAACCAATACTGTGTCTTTTACATGTAAATGAAGCTCTGTATTGCTGGATTTGTCTGGGTTAGGACCGCTCCATCTGGCCTGGTGGTATTTGACATCTGTGTGAGGTTAATCCAATTGCTGAGTGCCTGATGATAATCTGACTATCAGGACTCCAAACAAACGCACATTGTAATTACAGAGACATAAAGGGGCATGATTTAAAGATCAGCCCCCAGAAGGGGATTCCCGTTAGATGAAAATGTCACTGAACAGTCGATGACGCTTGTTCTGCATACTGACGTGTTTTCTGCTGATAACACTTCAATGGGAAATTTTGTCATTTATTTCGTGGGTTGTACGTGAAAAGGTCCGGTGGTTTTACCTTTACATCGCGGTGGATCACGTTGTTGTCATGGCAGTACCGAAGAGCTTCCAAAATCTGCCTCATATAATGACTGCAGTTTAACAAGAGAGAAAATGTGTTGGTCAAAGAATACATGAATATATATATGAGCACTTAAAATGCCTTGAGGGATTAACAAAAAGGTTTTAAGATATAATGTCACACTAAAAAAAGTAAAGGTTAAGGAAAACATTTTTGCATCTCTTTTATAAAGAAGCCAAAATGAGTACTTTGCTAGTTTCATGGGGACCACCTAAAAAATGGTGAGTCAAAAGCAAGAATGTATCATCGATTGTTACCAGACTTCCAAGCTTACCTGGCCACTGCTTCACTGTACACGAACCCAGCATCAGCTCGCTTCACGATTTCAAAACACAGGTCAGCTCCATCCATACTTCAAAGAAAAAAAGGATTCAGGTTCATTGTTTTGCTTGACATGAGGAATTTTAATAAAAGGTTCATGAAAATTTTCTGCTAGTGAACACTTTTTTTCACAGAAAATTAAGAATGTGCTTGGGGAAAAAAGCAAGGACAATCTCACAATTCGAAGACCATGTAGAGCATTCCATCAGAGCTGTAGGTCTCTAGAAGCTCCACAATGTGGGGGTGTTTCAGCATATGACAGATGCTGGCCTCTCGCTTCAGATCTGCCACACAAACACATGCACATATCCAGTTCTGAGTACAGTTTGGAAGGACACAGAAAGAAAGGCAATTTGAAGCATATTCACAACTAGTCTACTCTTACATTATGAGGACATAAAGAGTAGTTGTTTTTGCAGCTGAAGCAGTTTTGTAACTGTAATTGTGTTTCACACTTGTTTGTGAGGCAAAAAGGGAACTTACTGATGTTTTTTCAGAATCAGAAACCTTTCTTACCACAATACAAATTTAAACAGGCCACCTGAGGTTGTATTTGTGAGGGAGTTCACAATCTATTGCTTGAGAATAACTGACAAATATTAACTGGTTATTTTCACCATTTTTAGAATCTTCAAAGACGCCTTATTAAGGAGTACATACCAGTAACATGCTTGTGGTTATCATTTCATCAGGTAGAAATATCAATAATGCACAATTCTGTAGGAAGTAAGCAAGAAAGTGGCACAAGCTTGCATTAAATTAATTTATATGCTAAAGTTTTACTGATGTGCTCACATTTTAGCACTGAGTTAATTGTTATTTTTGTCATATTTAGCATTTTTATCTATAAATTTTTCATGAAAAACAAACATCAATGTGGCTTTGTTACAAAATCTTTTCATTATAGTCAATATATACTTGCTAAAACTCCATTAACAACACATTGGCACCTCAAAACTCTCAAAAACCTCAGGGATACACTGAGAATTGTCATGTCTTCTTTGTGGAGCCAAAAACCTAAAGCCATCTGACTACGATTTGATTTCACTGCAGGCTGTGGTCAGACATTTCAAAGGTTTAAGCCCAATCGTTTGGCATGATCAGTGAGAGAGAGAACATGAGCGAGCTCATTATACCGCATGATTGGCAGAAATGGTGGTTGGACCTCTCAAACCACTGCTGCTGTCAAGAGCTTCATTTACAGAATACACTTTTCTCATGCAACACATCTGCGTCTTCCTGTCGTGACCGACCAGTATCATTGTGCAACCAGAGATAATGACTGTGTATTTATCTCAACTGAGCGTCTGTTCTCCTAAACTCTTCATCGTCATGACTTCCTTACGCTCTTCTTCCTCCTCGCTTTGACTTGGATCTACTCTGAGGAGGACAATGGTGCTCAGTGTCCACGCAGGAGACGCATAAAACCACCACTCAGACTGGATCTGAGATTCACATCACACATGGTTTTGTCAAAACCTGGCATATGATTCATTTGGAATCCTGCAACAGATACTTCACTGTCTGTTGTGAAAAACTAGAAACCCTAAATGGGTTCAGTGCATAAATCTTTGCACCGATACTATTGTCAGAGAAAGAAGAAACACTTAACACACTGAGCATTTTCACTCACAGTTGCAAGTAAAATTAATCCGTCCAAATACCCTAAGTAAACAATACCCTTTCAGAGCCTGGTTAACAAGTCATGCCAGTCATTTCTCACATTAGTATAGCAAGTATCACTTGAATGAATCAAACTTGGCAACGACTATATCCAGTAGAAGACCACAGGCATCGCCGTATATATGAGTCACCCAAGGCTCATTGACTCTGAATAATTGTGAAAAGGTTAATGATGTCCATGCTGTTCAGTTTCACTATTAATTGTAAATGCCGTTCTTATGGACATATCCACAATATTTAAGTGAACTAGAGCCCTCTAATTCTTCATAAGTCTTTGTGAATTCTATAGTAATTTGACACCCTGTACATACCTTCAGTGCTGAGACCAGGGCTGGATGTGAAGCTTGCCACATCCACTATCTTCACAGCAAACTGCTGGCCAGTGTCCCTGTTGATGCATCGCCTCACCACACTGAACGGACCCCTGCAAGGGGGAAAAAAGACACAAACAGAAAGAGTAAGGGACTGTGAAAGGAGGCTTTAACAACCTCTAAAAACTTGTACAGTAGGTGGGTTTTTCAAAAGGAATTAGAGGTGCACAGCACTGTAAAAGTAAAAAAAATGGACATAATGAGGGTTTAGCAGCCAAAAACGTTGTTAAATGGGTAATATATATATTTTTTTACCTCGTCACTTACTAAAGAAAGTCAATGGGTCTGCGACAAAACAATATCCTGCATAAAGGCGTGGAGTTCAACAGAATGGTAACGTATTTAAATGCCAATGCTACTGCTTCGCCTTCTGTACCTCAGTGACATTTTCTTATCTGCAGACATCTTGTACTCACACCTGCTTTAAAATACAGTATCACTCTCCATTGTCGGCTGAGTGTAAACCCACATAAACTGACAAGTCATTTCATTACAGACACAGTATTAGTAGAGAGCGCCATCTAATGGACACATTAAAAAACGCTCCATCAAATTGAATGAATTCAAACAGTGCTTTATGAGAATATTTGCATTGTCTATATATTTGTGCAGCACAGGTTTTCCAAATCAATGGTAAATCTTAAGATAATGTACTTCTTAATAGTGATGAAGGTTCCTATTTCCCACTAAGTGGCACTATCGGTTCCATAATCTTATTTAAATGAACTCTCACTTCAGCTACCGATGAGACATTGTTGTTTCATGAATCCACACCAGTTCTTCACAGCATATTTATTTTCATTCAAACCTCTGATTCTGTATTTTTATGTGGCCCTAAAGCAGCATCTACTCGAGTAAGGAAACTTTTAAAGGACTGCACGTGTACTGTTAATAGATATCCATGACATATAACATTGTACATTTCTTCCAGGAATGAGCTGAAAGACACTGCAGTAGCAAATTCAACATGTTTTTGCACCATTGTATTATTTTATTTAAAATCCATCAGTTTCCATGACCAATCGTTGATAGTTCAACTGCACTGAGTTAGATTTCTGACAGTCTTTAGAAGATCACTTCCACTCGTGATTAGAAACGTACCAAGCGTTAAATCTAATTAGTGGTGAAATTTTCCACAAGCACACACACACACACATCCACACACCCTGCTGTGCTCCAGCTGTCGCCACAACTCCTGACATGCCTCAGTCGTGGGACAAATGCTGCTTGACACACAAAATGCAGACAATTTTTCCAAAGTTTAAGTCAAAAACTTCAGGTCTGAAAAAAAAATTTTTAATTATATATTTTTCATTGTTTTATTTCATTATTACCGGAATTCATTTTACTATTGAACACATTTATCGCACTGTTAGTGATTTGCCTCTTTCTGTTGAGTTCCAAATGAAAAAAAAAACTCTTTCATTTAGTTACAGGGGAAAGACCCAAAAATTCTGACCCTGCATCTTGAAATCCCTAAAAATCGGTAGGGACCAAGAAATGGCGACCTCTGTAAAAGTAATGATCTTAACCCCCAGCGTAAACATCTGCTGTGACAATTAACACACAAAACCAACTGTGGAAGCGAACCAGAGGATTGTAAAGCGAGACACTTTCACCACCTGATCATCGGACAACCCCAGTGACCTGTTGACCTGTGGAGTGATGTGTTACAGCAGCTGCAGTTCACATAAAAAGTGGCCCAAGTGAGGTCGAGAAAATAAAGCAACGTGGACTACTTCTCGTGATCGGCATTTGTAAGTAGAGGTGCGTGTAATAAGAAGTTATGTCACAATTTCTCAGGCGTGTATAGTGCAATTTCTGTATTTTCACACAAACTCACACCATGCAAAGCTTCTGATCTACGTTGTTGTGTAGTCGATGATCAAAGACTTGACCCCTACTGTTCTGAATAGAAAGGTGATGTGTTCCGTCAACAACATAAACTGGCTGATGGGCAGTGTGGTCAGTCCATTTAGCAAAGAAAAGCACAATCACTTCAACTTCTAAAATATTTGTCCAACTAATGGCAACCCCCAAGAAACAGATTTTGTTTGTTTAGCCATGCAAGAATGCAATTGTTGCTTTGGAAATGAGAAAATTGTTTGATATGTTACATTAAAATTGCATTTTTTTTATCAATGCATTATCCATTTTTATCAATGATTGAGGACGTGTTTTGCTGTGACGCTGCAACAACTAGAATAGTGGCAGGCTGCAGTGGCTCTGATCTAATGTGGAGCAATGAATCTTATAACCTCTATTAAACAATAACATGGGGTTGGATGAATCTGCCACATTTTAGGCACCAACCCCATTTTTAATGTCACCCCGTGGTTTCAAGGAAATCGATAAAGAAACCAAGTCAGTTCACAAACAGCAAATGTTGGAAAAGATGTCTGCAAAGCACAAGGACAAATTAGAAAACAACTATCCTGGGATTAGCAGGAATTATTCAGGCGTTCAACAGTCGAGGACGAAGAGAGCGTGTTATTGTCTGACAGGCTGTGCTGACATCACCACAGCTGTGCAGAGTGGGCTCGCACAAAACGCCCACACATGGCTCATATCCGATGGCGGCAGTCTTCAAACCCAGACCCAAAGTGGCAATCTTCGTGAGAAGAATGTGCAGGGTGGGGCGGGTGGATCACTCACAAGCCTTCATTTCTGGATTAAGAGACACAATCTCACCAGACTCCATGCCATAGACTCCATGGTGTTGTGAGGTGAAAATTGTTGAGAACACTCTCAGATTATAGCCAGTTCCCTTTCCTGATAGAGAATTGAAGCAGAATAAAGCCTCACTTAAAGGCAGGATTCAATTCTATTCATGTTGAATGAATGTCGTGAGTAAGGGAAAAGTGAAATAAATAGCTAAGACGGCACACATCTCTTCCACAACTGTAACTTCTTTCAATAATGGCTCGCAGAGTGGAGTCAAGTGCTGACCAAGTAGAAGAACAAATTACTTTGCTTAGTCCTTTGGATATGTGGGTTGCATTTTACAGCAGAACTCAATTAGACAATGTTAAGGAAACAAGTTCAGAAAGGTTTAGTGCAGCTTTCCTGATGCAAATGAACAAACTCTTTGAATATCAGAGTGGAAATTAGCATTTGTCGTGCATGACAAAAAAATATAGAGCAGTGATGCCCACAGGACGCTAGACTCACAGAATCAGAGTTGAAGTTCTATTCTAGGAACCATGTGGGCTACTCCAGGAGGACAGAAAATACACACACTATTTGCTTCATAGGACTCTCTCTGTATAAGCATTAAACAATCATTGAGGGTAACATCACTTTACTCTGATTTGCTTTTAACTCATTGACACACAGGTGAAAAAACTTTATCCCCGCAGTAAAGACGTTTTCTGTAAACAACACAAAGTAGGAAAACATGCATAATATGTATTCATTTTCCTAGACACCCGTCCAACATAAGTATAACACAGACAGTGGCTTTACTTCATGTTTTCTGATAGCCCTATTGCTGTGTTTCTGAAAAGTTCAGAAAGAAATTTTCTCTCTCTGTTACCAAAATAACTCCCAAAAAAAGAAAACCTTCAGGAAAAAGATGATTTGGGACCGAAAAACTAATTCAGAGTTCCACATAACTGAAGTACTTTACAATACAGATACTTCTCCACAATAAGCAAAACCATTGAGCTGAAGCTCACTGCTGATGCTATGTAAAAGTCTTCTAATCTGCTTCTAAGATATAACAGCTCCATATCAACCGGTAGCATTACAGCAGTGAACACCACACACCAGTGAAAGCCCCAGATGTTTGCATTGTAAGTGCATTTAATTAAGTTCCTCATATACTTGAAGGTGAAAAATTTAATAAATGCATTTGTCGTAAAGAAACAGTCCTCCGTACATAAACTGTGATTTATTTCAGTTGAACAGACGGGGTCTAGAAGTTGATCTTACATTGCAAAAGCCCAGTTGACGGCTTCCGCTGCTCTGCCTAAAGGACTATGTGGGTGTATAATTACACACTGACCAACTTTGAAGCAATAAATATGAAAGCGCCCGTTTAAAAGTCAGGCCAATTTAACACAGCTAGAATGAACAAAGGTTTTAAACTCATTGGTTTGGACAAAGCTGCACATCCTAATACCTGTCTCTCTAATGAGCACCTCAGGCCTGAACTCAAGAATACTTCAACTGCAGTCGTGGTGCTTGACAACTCCAATCTGTGTCCGTTCAGACAGCATGGATTCAAGAATGGTGTGAGTGCTTCAAAAACAGGTAACTTGTAGTTTTAAGGATTTTCAGTCTTTTTAAAATCCATGAAACATTGAAGTAATCGCTAGGGGTTGTACATGAAATCTCAAAATAAACAATGAGGATCCGTGTGAACAGGCAGGCTCTGCCCATTATTTACCAGACAGTGTATATTCCCTGCAGGAACATCATTGACGCACAATGACCAGCACTGATCAATAACCTGTGTCATCTTTCAGGAAAGTTAATGTAGCCAAATTCCGACACTGCTGCTCAAAGCTCAACACCACTATCGGGAGTATCCAGAATTAAATATGACCCGCGCTATGATGTCTGGGACAACTACACTCTGGTCAGTTAAAATGTAAAAATATGTTTGCCATCATTGGCAAGCCAATAAAAATTGAGGCACTTCCCCCACCACACCACGAATGAAGACATTCTCTGAGGGGAACAAAAACAGACACCTTGTCTGAACAACAATAGGAGCTCAGAAGGAGGGCCGGTCCACATTAACATGTTTATGGATCAAGTGTGAAAGAACTTGAGGTTGCAAGTTCAAAAAGAGCCGCCGTGAGTCCACGAGGTAAAGTGTGGCCAGTTTGAGCTGTGACGTCCCATTAATTAATTTCACTTTTCTTTTTGTTATTATCAATCTAGAAAGCCATCAATGTGCTTGTATTATTGTGTATTTGTATCCTTAATGAGTGTGACCAAACCAAACAAATGACAATAAGTTATCAAGTGAGACGTAGTGACATAGAAGACTACAAATTTGAACCTCAAACTTTTTAAGATAGTCCATTTCAACAACCAAATCCTAACATGAATTGCATGTTAGATATTCAAAGTGGTTATTAAACTTAAAAACTTTAATCTGCAACTCAAGGTTTTTGCTAGAGCTCCAGCAACTCTTCAACACAGTCGATTACATGCTTTTAAATTAGATTAGATATCCTTTATTTGTCCCACAGGATAGTCATCAACAGCTTCGACAAGTCAAGATGTCATCGCTCTCTTTCACTGGTGTGATTGTGCACGACTAAGCACAATCTACAGGAAGAGGTTAAATGGCTGAGGGTCTGAGACCATTGTGATCAAAGACATCAAAAGTGTGGGACCATTTGACGCATCAAGGACTTAAGTGAGCTGCCACTATTTATCACGCTAAAATCAGACATGTTTGAAAAGTCATCTACCCATTCACATCACACGCCTAGTAGCCAGTGTATCGTTTAGGTAGTCAGTGACTAGTCGACAAAATCAATCAAATCGATCAAAATCATCTTTGGTTGCAGCCCTATATATAGTCTACAATGCTTAAACCAAGAGTTAAAGAAGCACTGCTGTTCCCAGGATCAATTAGTAACCACAGTAACATAAAGTCTGATGAACAGTATTGCCTGCAGGGTCAAAGGAGCTTCCCAGGCAAACTTAATGGAACTTCATCCCCCCATAAAGAGCATTTGAAGAAGGGGTGGGGTGGTAGACTGGGCACGGGTTAAAGCCCAGTTTGCAACATTAAAAAAAGGGGCAGATTGAAGAAGCCCCGCCAAGCTATATATATATATATATATATATATATATATATATATATATATATATATATATATATATATATGAAAGAAAGATCATAAATAAAATAAATGGTATGCTAAAAAAACAATGTCATACTTTAGTAGACAAAAAAATATTGTCACTTGGCGTATATATTCCTAATTTCTAATTGTGTTTTAACGAACCATGTGTATTCAACGAAGATGTTGGTTGGTATAAGGTAGTCTGAATGCTTAGGTCACAGCCATTACTGCAGTCATAACAGTGTAGTAGAGGATGAGTGGCTGAAAATGACTGAATGTTGAGTCTGATCAGACTTAATGGCGGTACTTACTTGCCAATGACTTCACACAGCTCGTAGACATCCTCAAACAGCACGTCGTCGTCCGCCATAGTCTATAGGTAAAGGGGGGATGCTCGCCGGATCTCCCACCCACAATCAATGGCAGCCTTTATTTGAAGCAGTCTGCGATGGACTGCGTGGTCTGGACCTCCCTGGTTGTCAATGTGACGATAAGCAGTGGTCACCGTGAGGTCCAGGTTAGCCGGCTAGCCACATTAGCTGTCAGTCCGCGGCCCCACCTTCTGCTGCTGAGCGCTCGGGAGCTAGGCTAGTGGATAGCAGCGGGTGTGGAGATCTCCTCGCTCATGTGCAGGAAAAAAATCACCGTTGCATCCTTCAGGCTGAATGAGGCTTCCACATCGATAACGCCCTCAGACAAAGATGCTCCTTTCCCGAGCTGGCGACGGGAGGACCGGCTGCTTCACCGTTATAACGCCGTGCACACCCAGTATCTGCTTTATCCCACCAGGATCTACAGAGAGCGAGCTGGGCGCAATGTGCTTCAGCTCCCCCCGTCTGAATGGACGGCGCTCATGGCGACGCCTTCAGCGTATCTGGGTGTGAAAATGCATTAAATCCAGCACACCATCACCCTTCCTTTGCCGAATCCGCCTGCTCTGATGCTGGCCGCTGCTCCTCCGACTTCCAGAAATGCCCGACTCCTCCCTCTGTCGTCCAAGAAACTGGAGCCGAAATGGTTCCGTTCGACGGAAGCCCCCCCTGTTGCACTGCTGCGTGATTTGAGCCAAAATGGCCGCCATCGGGACCGATTTAAGGGCAGTTTCCTAATCTTCCCTAACAGCAGCATCCAGGCTCACCCGCGCAAGCGTCGGCCATCCACAGCCATCGTCTTACGTCAGCCCTTCTTTTCTCCATCGTTTATTATGCAGTCTACACCACTATCTGCCCCACTGGACGATATTAAGCGGTGGCACATATGTTATAAAAACAAACGGATCCCGCTGAGAGACTATTATTTTGTACGCTTGTATTTATTTCAACATTAATATAGAGCCTTATCGGGGTCTGTAAGCAATTAGTTTCTCTAGAATTCAAAATGCTGCTCTTGATTTACTTCTACTTACCTCGGTCAGTGGTGGTCTGCAAGGGATGAACCTATATTGATGTATCAATATCTTTAGTGTGTAGTTATGAGCTCAGGTTGTTGTTGTTTTCCTCTGCCCAGAATGTAATATATTATCTGACTGTATAGTACTAATACAAAAACTGGAACGCAGGACTAACGCATAAGTGACATGTGGTGCACATTCTACCACACTTTCCCCAACTTTCTTGTCATGATTGAATGACATGGTTCAAGTGATTTTAGGCACTAAAAGGACTGTGTGGACTCAACGAATTGCCCTACTTCAATTGACAATGAACAAACTAATAAGTTGTAAGATGAAGGATTGGTGAACGCTTCACTAAATAGTCAAAGTGGACCACAAGGTTGCGCTGTTTTGCTCTGAAACCATTTGCAGTTACCATGGTGCTGCATCCTTTCACGCATCATTTGGGAGCACCCCAATTGGTTAAAGTCCATCAGGCGCCATCCTTTATCCGATTGGCTGTTGATGTGGTCATCTAACCGACAGTTAAAATATCTTGTATTGAGCGTCATGTATGTGCGTGTGAAATATGGCCATAAAACCAGGAATCGTTAGATGCGTATGAGGACTGCTATTTAAACGCAGATGAATGGAAAAAATGAGGCACAGAAGAGAGAAGTGGCTGTTTCCATGGTAACAGGGAGAGCGGTCTGTCACACACACACAGACACACGCATGCCCGCACACACCCTAATTGAATTTTTGTATTTTAATTATTATTTATGGACGAATAGTACTGATTAGAAAATGATGGATTTTCGAAGCGTTTTAGATGTAAACTGTAAAACGAACTTCTGCTTCCTGGTTGGTCGCTATTGACTGCAGCAGATAGTCGCAACATAAAAGTAGATACGAGAGGAATTTTAGCATATAATGACTCTCTGAACGCGCACTTCAATTTATTTCATGTCATAGCACCAGGGACCCATTCCATTACATCATTTAGTTAAATTACTCGAGTTTATATTTCAAATGATATAAATTATTCATTTATATATGTTTAAAACAAATAGTGAGAAAATTGTCCTTATAATAGCATAGTACTTACATTAAACGTCTTAATTCGTCGATGGGCTATTTGAGTTTACAATACCTTTTATTGTGAAATTAAATACTGAACTTCATGCTTTTCCTGTTTGGGTCGCTTGGATTGGCCGACTTGTACCACGTGAGTGTTTGGAAAGCGCGATGTTCAAATCGATTTCCGGCTGTGGGCGCCTTAGCCAAGACGTCATGGAGCACCGTGAGAGCAGGTATTGTTTTAGAAAGTAATCGTGTTTGTCCTGAAAATGTCCGCTGTATATGCTGGAAATGTTTAATTCGGTCTCAATATTCCTTATTTGTTCAATACCGAAATGTTTTCCGGGAGATAAAGCCTAAGATCGTTTTCCTGCAGTTCAGCAAAATGGGCCGTGAAGACTTGTCGGTTACATTTTATGCTTGAATTATAACATGCCAGTGATTCAAGTCAATTCGACACTACGTACAGATGGCTATAGCTTGTTGAGGCTAATGGTTTGCTAAATTGCGACTAGCTAACTCTGAAACTGCTCAAAGAACAGTATGTAGCACTGATTTTGATTAAAATGTTTTGTTGCTCGTTTGTTTTGTTAAACAAATAATGCGCACCATTGTTAGGTAAAAGGTTTGAAGTTATCTGTTACTATTAGTTTTGAGTATACAGTATACTTATTCCAAATCGCGACGAGAAATTCTGGATAAGCAATTGTACAGTGCTGATCCAAAGAGCTCTTTCTGTGTTCTTGGAAACACGATACAATGTGACCAAGAGCACAATCTCTTGTTTTTTGTTTGTTTGTTTTTTGTTTTAAATAACTTGCATCATGTTGACGCACTATACAGTTCCATCATGAGACAAAAATCAGGAAGAGAGTTTTTTTTTTCCAGCATGATATCCTGCATGATTTTTTTCATTGCTGTAATTCAGTTGCGCTTGATAGTTATCCATCTTCTCCTCTAGTGCGCCGAGGACCCCATTTACAAGCATTTCTCTTCAGAGGAGAAGCAGGAACAAGAGCTGCCGTTTGTCATACCACAGCAGCATCGGAACCGCCTCAAGTTATCGATTCAGGCCTCGACGATCAGCACCAAGAGAAAATCCCCAGACGTTAACCGACAACACTGTAAGAATGGGTTGTAATGTTGTACTTGTCTTACATGACAGCAACTTTTTTTTTGTTTTCAATCCTCAGGAGAAGGTGAACGTTGCGCTACTGGCCGGGCAAGAGTGGCGACTGTCGTATGTGACTCCTCTGCACCAGTTCAGATACACCCAGCTGAAGGTCTACTCCCGGCAGCTTTCAGCATTCCTTTTGGCTGAGAAGCAAAGGGGTATTGCTGTGGATGTCGAGCTGCAGGGCAGCTTCACAGTCTCCTTCTCTATGGTAGATTGGATGACCAACACGGATGATTATGCCAAGACTCTTTTTATACAGGTAATCTCAATCAATCTCATCCTTTCTTCCTCATCAACATGTTACTATGCAGCCACATCATTTTAACCATGTTTCAAATAGCACAGAATGTTCCAGGATTACCCTCACTCGTGAATTCCAACTTAATTTTTTATGCATATCAATATCATTTTTGTTTTTGTTCTTAGCAACAAGTAATGCAAACATAAAGCAGTTCAGAAGTGAAGTATATATCCAAGTATATAAAGTGTCTTCAGTGCAGTGAGCTATTGAGGATTCTGGGGAAGAATGATTCTTTAACCAGATTGTCCTGCATTTGACACTCCTGTACCTTCGTCTTGAGGGCAGGAATGTGAACAGACTGGGTGGGTGTTGTCCTTTGTGATGTTGCCGGCTCTCCTGAGGACGGACGTGATGAAAGACTGGAGATATGAGATATGAATGTGTTATAAAATAAATGTTTATCTTTTTCATCTGTGAATTCAAGGTATGTTCTGTATGTGTTGTTGAATGCAACAAGGCAATTGGAAGTGAAGTTTACATGATAGAGTGTACTAGTCGGCGTCTGAAGCATATGATCAGTTGCAGATGGGGGATTAAAAGGCAGCACCCAGAGTTGCAAATAAATTCAAACATATTTGGGACTCACATTTCAGATTCTGCTCTTTTAAAAATTGTATCTGTTTTTTACTTTCAGGTCAATTCCAAGTCTTTGTTTGGCGCTGTGGATCAAGCACAGAAGTCAGTGTGGAAAGGCTGGCTGTCCTGCAATAATGGCGAACCAAATTACCTGAACTCCTTACCGAAAGACTTAATTTTGCTTCCGCTGTTTGGCTGTAGCGGCTCAGAGGTCATTGGCAGCCTAGTCAAAAACTGGTTCCAGTTAAACTTTGACTGCTGCTTTGGCCCGCTGGAAATCAATCACACCAATCTGCAGTGGCTAGCAGCTCTTTGGACTAACTGCCACAATGAGACGAATATTCAAAATCTGGAATTGGTCTGGACTCTTCCGGTTGTTCCCCTGCTGCACGTTGCATATAGCATCAATTCCAAGGAGGTTTGGGAGCTGTGGTGCAGCGTGAGAAACAATCCACGGGAGGAGGAATGTGGAAGTGAGGACATTGATGACGAGAGCATTTACATTGAGGAGGTATTAAGGTTCATAAAGGGGCTGCAGACTCACTTCTTCAGACACTTCAGATTGGACCTGACGGCAGGAAACCTCAGTCAAGTGTCCACAGCTGTGGGTTCGGCAAAGCATGGCGGAAGAATCAAGGTACACTTCACTGTTGTGTATGAGGCTATGTAATACAGATTTTTTTTACAGGGTGAATGTATAGAGATAATACTCTAAACTGTTACACGATAATACTTAACAGAAGACTGTGCAACAATATGCTCTTGTTTTTGGAATTTTAGTGGCACAATTCAGAAGAAACAGAACCAACAGAGGTAGTTTTGGTTAAACCCACAAAAATTCTCAATGATACTACTTTGATAATACTTTTGCTAAAACCACCCATAACACTCTGCTCACTATCCGTGAATTGTTTTAAGAAATAAATCTAATTTTTTATATGGAGAGAGAAAAAAATAATTGGTGTTCAATTTATGTTCATCACATTGTTTTTCTATGTTTCAGATCAACAACGGCAAACACTTGATGAGCACGCTGACCCTGCTGACAGAGTGTGCCCTTCTTAAAATGCCTATTTAAGCATATCTGTACATTGCATGGTAGCAGACAATTATTTCCATCACATTTCTGGACTTCTTCCAATTATGTTGCATGTCACAGTTTCCTACAATTATGGATTTAATGTTTTTTTCTTTCTTTTCTCATTTGCTTTTTCCACTTGTGAATACATAATTGTGCATCACTGTGTAAATTGTTGTCTTTTATCCATTTATAGTTTGAATAATTTCCTACAATGTTTTTGCATTTTTGTTTATATGTTGTTTCTAAATTAAACACAAACATTTCATAAAATTAAAAAGGTTTGGCTTAATTTAATTGAAAAAGAATTGGGTCTTTTCAAGATTGGTGTTGTATTGTCAAGTTGAACTCAGGCTCACTAGTGAACATAAAACATGGGTTTTTTTTTTTCATCACACCCAAAATTTAGAGCAAAAAACAAACGTGGCTGCATGCTGGAGGGGCAAACCACACACACACATACACATATTTTGGCAATGTAAGAAACTCGATAAATTTTGGGGCTGAGTGAAAAAATAGACACATTATTCCGGTTATATTTGGGAAATATAAAGCAATATGTGGACAATAAAGATGTTTGCCTTCTAAACACATTATTGATGCACGCAAGATAGCGATCACTAGAAACTGTGACAAAGTAGATACATCTGAGAAAGACTGGCTAAATATTGTAACAAAAAATGTACATCATGGAAAAGATGATCTATATACTTTGAAAGAAGAGGTGTTCCAAGACACGTGGAGAAAAGGGACTCTTCAGGAGTTCAATGGAAACAAGAGAAACTTGATAATTTTGAAGACTGAAGGAAGTTAACATAATATTGCAACTTTTTTGTCTCTTTATTATGTTTCATTTTCTTCTTTTCTCTTGTTAAGTAGGGAGTTAACTAGAAGTTCATCGCAACTGATCACATTTCGAACCAGAATGATCCAATTTAGCTTCCCGCTGTACTCATTAATATAAACATCAAAGTGGATTTTTTTCATTTGGTCTTTTCTGGTTATGACATTACATTGTCTCATGCAGTGCACCTGGAATTGGTTGATATATGACGCCTGAGAAAGTTTTTAATTTGCATTATTTGTATTGATAAGTTGTTTTTATCTGTAATGAATGAATCAGAACTAATATCTGAAAATTCCCAGCCTTGACTTTGAAGAAATTAAAATTGGATGACTTGATTATCACTTCTGTATTTTACTGAAGCTCCGATATTTAACGCGACATAGATTTCATCAAGAATGTATGATTGAGAAGAAAAATGAAGCTGACCAAAATGCTTCTGAAACTTTATTTGTCAACAAACAAAATGGTTAGATTCAAACTCTGGTCAAAGAAGTAAACATAATGCACCATGAGGATAAATGACAAAAAATAAAATAAAAACAAAGTGGACTCCAGTGCGTCAACATGATGCAGCTTTAAATGGCAAAAGACAATGTTTTTGTCAATGCTCCAACATTTAGTAGTCATGCTCACACAAGTGTACTATAATTAAAATGTTTCCTCGTGTTCATAGATGCTTCACTGTAACACAAAATGACTTCTATATCTGTTCATGTGGCTGCCTATTTACAGCTTTCACTGCAGTTATATTTACATAGTTAACTTAACACAATTGTACAGGACAAAGTCAAGTCAAAAAAGCATCATAACTCACATTTGTAAGTAAAGGTTGGTCCTTACGTTTTAATTTTCAGATTAATTAAAGCTCTGCAGACTCACATAGATCATAGTGACATTTTCTGAGAAAGACTGGCTAAATATTGTAACAAAAAATGTACATCATGGAAAAGATGATCTATATACTTTGAAAGAAGAGGTGTTCCAAGACACGTGGAGAAAAGGGACTCTTCAGGAGTTCAATGGAAACAAGAGAAACTTGATAATTTTGAAGACTGAAGGAAGTTAACATAATATTGCAACTTTTTTGTCTCTTTATTATGTTTCTTTTTCTTCTTTTCTCTTGTTAAGTAGGGAGTTAACTAGAAGTTCATCGCAACTGATCACATTTCGAACCAGAATGATCCAATTTAGCTTCCCGCTGTACTCATTAATATAAACATCAAAGTGGATTTTTTTCATTTGGTCTTTTCTGGTTATGACATTACATTGTCTCATGCAGTGCACCTGGAATTGGTTGATATATGACGCCTGAGAAAGTTTTTAATTTGCATTATTTGTATTGATAAGTTGTTTTTATCTGTAATGAATGAATCAGAACTAATATCTGAAAATTCCCAGCCTTGACTTTGAAGAAATTAAAATTGGATGACTTGATTATCACTTCTGTATTTTACTGAAGCTCCGATATTTAACGCGACATAGATTTCATCAAGAATGTATGATTGAGAAGAAAAATGAAGCTGACCAAAATGCTTCTGAAACTTTATTTGTCAACAAACAAAATGGTTAGATTCAAACTCTGGTCAAAGAAGTAAACATAATGCACCATGAGGATAAATGACAAAAAATAAAATAAAAACAAAGTGGACTCCAGTGCGTCAACATGATGCAGCTTTAAATGGCAAAAGACAATGTTTTTGTCAATGCTCCAACATTTAGTAGTCATGCTCACACAAGTGTACTATAATTAAAATGTTTCCTCATGTTCATAGATGCTTCACTGTAACACAAAATGACTTCTATATCTGTTCATGTGGCTGCCTATTTACAGCTTTCACTGCAGTTATATTTACATAGTTAACTTAACACAATTGTACAGGACAAAGTCAAGTCAAAAAAGCATCATAACTCACATTTGTAAGTAAAGGTTGGTCCTTACGTTTTAATTTTCAGATTAATTAAAGCTCTGCAGACTCACATAGATCATAGTGACATTTTCGACCTCATGGCCATAACAACAGCAGGTAAAGTCACGTATGGCACTCATCACCCCCCTGCTGACTTATGATTTGCAACAAAAGTCATGAGATTTGGCACTGAAGAAAAGTCTTACGACAGCCTTTCCGAGTGGGGAAAGCTATAACAGCAACAATCATTCAGCAAAACAAATTGTTCACAACAATAATAGTAAAAAAAATAACATTTGGCTCCCAGCACAACATGAGATGCAACAAGCATCACCAGTATACAGCCACACAGCACATACTCGAGAATAATGCACTGCAAAGTCGGACCATTAGAACTGAGATGGAAATACGAAGAAGAATAAGATACTGCACGATGGACTTTATGAAGCTTTAGGAGGCCAAACCCAGGAAGAAACCCCCAACAAACCCGCTGGACAGGACGATGTTTCTCTTGATGAAATCGGTGGCCTGCAGAAAAAAAAGAGAAGAGCATCATGTAGCAACAGGGTGCAGTGTAAACAGTTGAACACTAGAGGACGTTGTCTGAGGGCAAATGAATAGTCAGAAAGCCTTTTCCTTCACAATGAAACGATAACAAAATAGTTATTTATAAATGAAAGACTTAATTATAGGGGCTTGCACAATGTTTTGAGTAAGCAGAATTTCTCAGGAAAAATACAATGACCAAGACCAGTTACTTTGAAAGAGGGCATTCTTGTCAAGCTATGTGTTTTTTTAAAGAGGCCACTTGAAGACGAATATGTATTGACACAAACAGTCATGCAATATGCTTCTGGACTCATAGAGGTCAGAAACGTCATTCACAGGTTTGTTCAATAGTCTAGGTAGGCATAAAAATGAAATGCTGCAGAGATGCTGGTGGGACAAAAAGGAAAAAGCCGTCACAGATACCTTTACCTCCTCAATGAACGTGTTTATCTCTGGAGCTGCTTTGTTGGCCTTCTTCTTTAGGTGCTTCTTAGCTTTATTTACATCCTTCTCCACCTTCTTCCAGTCAACCTGAACATAGCCGCTGTGATTGGCAATCTGCAAAAACAGACACTTGTCTTAGAGTTCCAGTTACAACAGTAACTACTACCGGATGAACACAGTTGAGCACTGTGCTTCAGCCATGAAATGAGAATCTATTTGGCCTCATGAACTCCAGATACACTCATATCAGCCTACCTGCAAAAGTAAGAATCCACCACCAACTGCAGTTGCAGCGATCTTACCGACTCTCTGGAAGAGGTACCCAGTGCACCTAAATTAAATAGGAAAAATGTAGTTCAAAAATAGTTATTTTTAATATTTAGGTTTGACGTCTAGGCTTGTAAAGGAGATGTCCCCACCATCCTGTCACTCCTCCCATCATCAGTTGTGTTGCAACAGAATATTTTTCAGCAATCGGGCCAGAGTTGTTTCCAAATACTCTGCTCCACCATTGATGTCTTCGGGCATACTCTGTCAAATCCATCACCTCATACACCTCCTCCTCACTCTCGGGGTCCTCCTGACCTGTCGTGAGAATAATTGATAAAACATCAAAGACATCCACTAAACATCAGCATAAAAAAAGTGAAGTCACAAGCTATTAAACAACACGAGACAAATAAATAAATACGCATTACATATTAACAAATATCGTGACAAAATAAATAAACGGAACAAAATGCTGATTACAAATAAACGTTTCACCTAGTTGTTTAATATGCGCAATCATATGGAAGACATTCATCATTACAAATTCATTAGAAATGAACGATCCACCAGCTTATCACTTTCACAAATAAACAAGCGTAAGCGACCGTTCACCAAGTTATAATATAGATGTTTTCATTCGAAAACATCTACATGGCGAGCACGAAGAGCGTTACTCCCAGTGATGTGTAATTGACAGATATTTTGCGAACAAATGTGATGTGACATGGCAACTTCTTCATCTAAATATTGTGCATCAAATAATAAACGGTGAAAATGCGATATTTTTGCTGAAAACGGGATGACTAACCTCCCCTCTGGCCAGTGGTCGCCATTTTGGAGAAACTAGTTATGTCACAAGGATGTTGACAAAATTAAGACACGCCCATACCATGACGCTATGCCACGTCCGTGCGTATACGTTTTATCAAAAAATTATTTCGTATTTATTTTTTCATGACATACAAAAAAGTAAAAAGCACATTTAGTTGGTGCCTTGTTATTATTACGTTTGTCAACTTCTATCAAAAGCAGTTATAAAAAATATATTATAAACGTATTATCAAAAAATGTGCAAATGGTTGTTACGGGAAATACAAAGTAAATACGGCAACAATTTCAGTTTCCTCAGAATTTGTTTAAAATCCAACCCATTCAATGTGATCTAGTATTGTTTAACTATGTACCCACTGCGCTTTCACCGACCCAGACAGTCCGTATGGATGTCCAAATCGAACTATTGCTCACTCAATATTTTTCAATTGGGAAAATAAAAATCTTGAATATATAAGACAAATAACCACAACTAAAATGTTGGCGAAACTGTGGAGAGGGGGGTATTACTAAGTCACGTGGTGTAATGCAACAGCTTGCATTGGCTTAAGAAGGAAGTAGGGCGTGGCTAGAGCGGCGCGTGGGTTCGCTTGGGTTGACACTATTAAAACAACTTTATCTTCACCTACAATTAACGTCGTGGAATTCTCAATTATTTGAATATTCTGCAGTCTCATACCTTCCATTTGACACATATGGTTTAATTTCTGATGAGGAAAATGTGACGTTTGAGGAGCCAGCCCGGAGAGCGCCACTGTACCCCTGCAAGGATTTACTACATCGAACCGCATCTTTTCATGCTGGGAAAAAGTTTTTGATCGTTTTGTTTACGTCGGTTTTCCCCGATTCGGCGGTGATTGTTTCTGCGATTTTTCACATTGTCCATGCAATCGTGCGGAGTGTCGGTGGCCGTCGCTGCTTGCGCTGCTGCTCGGAGTCTCGGCTCAGCTTCTGGTGGTGATGAGGAAGAGAAAATGGCGGCGGGAAAAGCGAGTGAAACAGAGGAGGACTTTCCGACACTGACAGCACAGGAGAGGGACAATTTAGTCGGAATTGACAGGTCGGAACAGCGACCCCGATCACTTATGCCACAACACAGTGTGAATTTGCACATCTAGAATGAATCCCGAGCATTGTGAGCGATTCCTAAGTGGCCTGTGTTGTCTTCTTGCTTTACAGCTCACTGTTTGGATTTCAGAAGCTTCATGAAGATGGCGCCAGAACGAAGGCCCTGTTGCTAAAGGTAGCGAATAAACCCGCATGTATTTTGCAACTAAAACAGTTACGGTGCGCGGTGTCGCCACTCTACCACCGCTCGATTTTCATTTCCACCAAGCCCTCTTCCTTAGGCTGCAGCCTTGCAGCGAACACCGAGGCCAGCTAGTCCGTATTAGCATCGCAGCTAACTCCCATGAACAGCGTCCCTTGCACCTGCAGGGACTCGATGGCAAATTTAAAGCCTCTATGTCACCCCCTTCATCTATTGCTGTTCATCCTACCCCTGACACACCAACTGGATGTCTGCATTTGCGACAGCGAAACGACAACTTGCACGACACCCTTGCTTTTTAGCATCATAACAAACGTCGTCACGGCTTTTGTAAAGCGTGTTTGACTGCAGGATGTTTTACGTGCTAATGATGAAAAGTTAAATGGTCGTGCAAACCTAGAATGTAGCACAAACCATTCTGTGCGTGGAATTGAATCAGCCTTATGTGTATGAGATGCAACCTAGTGGCTAGATCCAGTCTGTCCGGCCAGTTGCAAGGTGAATTCAGGTCAATTGCATTTATCCACCTTAATGTGCGTGTGTGTGTAGCGCTGATCATAAACGATCTGATCTTGTTCATAAGTTGTCAAGTATTTAATGGCTGGCTTGGATGCCCAAGATGGCGGGGCATGGCGATATGTCATCGGTAGATTTAATTACCAAAACCTATTTCACGATTTCCTCATTTTTGTGTCTCCTACTTTTGCATGCACCACGGCTGTACTGTGTCACGCCAACTGATAGTTTCCCTTGTCCGATATTTCCGACAACTTATAATGCCTTTTATTTCCATGGAAGAGGACGTTTGTGTGCTAATAATCTCGACAAGTCGATCCAAATACATTGTGTGCATTTGGTATGAAGATGGAGATAGGGGTTCTGTTTGACTGCAATCTGTACTTCATCCATGAGTCTGGTCGCTAGGTGGAGTTGAATACCCAGAAAGTGTGTGTGGTCACACCATCATGGGAGTTCAGTTGTATCCAGGAGTGTTACTTCAGTGTTAGTGTGCAGTCATGATTCATGGATATGTTTTTCTTTGTTACCATCAATTGGTCAGAATTTTTATGAAACGTGAAAATAAGTAATGTTAGGATACTGTTTTCTATCAATATGAGACAGCAATTTTGATACATGGAGCTGGAAATACTAACTACAATTTTGACTGACAACGACTTTAGCGACAAGTCGGCATTTGACGTATGGGTTGACGAACACACAAACATGCGATTGTACTGTTTTAAATAGTAATTCAAAATAGTAAATGTATTCAAATATCTGTAAACTCTTGTAGTGTTAAATGTTGTTTTGAAACTTTGAAATTTATACCATACCAACTAATATCTCAAAATGTGGTGTAAATGCTGTGTTTCCTTTAATGTGTGCCTTTTGTGAAATGGTCCCATACTTCTGACATATTAGATTAGATGTCCTCTATTGAGTCGTGATGGGCCTGTAGCCTTAGCTTCATATGGCGAGCGACTCTCTCGACTAGTCGACTCATGAACCTGTCTGCTACTGATTTAGCAGTCGATTAGATTTGACTACGGTAGTTGTTGCAGCACTACAAGGAATACATTCTATTTAAAAGTGATATAGTACTGCAACATTTTAATAACACGGGACCGGGATTGCACCTGTAGCCATCACACACCCGAGTTGATGGCTGAAGCACGTTTGCCTCAATTCCTGCTGGTTCCTAATTTTACCTGGGTATGCAATGAATTTCTGGTGGGGCGTTTTCTTGTACTGTTGCTCTGTTGCTTGAGATTGCACGTATGTTGATGGAGATATTGCATTCATGCTTAAGACTGTATTGTTATTGTGGTTAGATATTCCTGGAACAGACATTTTAAAGTGTAGCTTGCGTCACAAAATAAATAAGTTATGTTAAATGTCTTTTGCAGCAGGCATTATCATTAGCAGTTTTTAGGAAGAACTGAAATTGGTTCCAAATGAAATGAAACAAATTGCTTGCCATGCATTGTATTTTGCGTCCAGGTGCTTCCCATTTTTCTTCATATGACGTTTTTAGTTCCAGGGTGTGAAAACTAAAGAATGTGCAATTCAATTGCTCATGTAATTCCTGATTTTACGCACCATTTGAATTGAGCTCCCTTGGATTTACTTCCTTGGAAGTAATAACTAAAAGTTGTATTTAACCATCATCACACAACTCAAAGAATAATCTGTGCGGTCTGGCTTTAGAGAAAAGTGAGACCATATTTTGCCATGCTGCATGCTTTCATGCAGCTGAAAACCCTCTTTCCAGCATTTCTATGGATCTGTTGTCGTAAGATGTGATGTCACATTCTAAGATTGACAATGAATTTGTAATCAAAATGGCGAGCCCTTCTGTGTAAACCATAAAATAATTTTATTTCAGACATGTTTTTATATACCTCTTCAAGGAGGCAAAAAATAGAAAAACCTTGCAGCGTGCAGTTACTATTCTGTCAGACAACTGGAAAACATTTAATTCGACATGAAACGCGATGAATTTAGTTGTTTCCGATCGACCTGCTCATCTAACTCTGTGAAATAAATATATTTCTTGGGCAATTTGCTTAGCGTTCCAAATGTCACACTTGGACGGGCGGGTGTTGCTAAGCGGCAGCTGTGCTAACAGCCTGCTACTGAGGAACCAGCGATCTCACTTTCACAAGGCCCTAAAACTCTCCGTGCTCTGTCAAGTGCTGGCGCTTTAAATGGCGTATTTAATTTTGATGTGCTTCCCTGCACAGCATTGTCACAAGCATGTGCTGCAGGATGCAAACTTCACATGACAGATTCAAAGAAGCTACACAGCAGCTGCTGCCGAGTGAGCAGCAGGGATGGAGGAGTGGACGCATCGCAACCAGCGGTGCTTCATCAGAGTGGCGGCTGTCACATGTGATTGGTTGTTGTGATCGGCGATGACTGGTAGTGATCGGCATTTACCAATCACACTGAAATTGGCAGATCATGATCGGTACTGATCGAAAAGAGCATCCCGAATCATTAGAGAATGAGTCACTGCATTCATTATGAAACTTGTATGTATGTTTGTGTGTGCCTGATGAATGACTAGGCCGCTTGGTTTTAGCACTGATCAGCTGCTGCGCTTCAGTGACATTTTCAGTGGAAGCCACAGATGACGAGCCCTTCTGTGTAAACCATAAAATCATTTTATTTTCGACATGTTTTTATATACCTTTTCAAGGAGGCAAAAAATAGAAAAACCTTGCAGCGTGCAGTTACTATTCTGTCAAACGGACAACTGAAAAACATTTAATTCGAAGTGAAACGCGATGGATTTGGTTGTAAAAAATCCTTCAAATATTGCCATCTTAATGCATTCACATTTCTCTTTCTGGCCCTCTGTGACATTTCCAAATCCACCTTTTTTTGTCATGCTTTGTATCTCATTTCTGACATGAATAAAAGAACCATAAATCCCTGACTGACAAATGCAAGTTTTGACCCACTCTTTGCTTTTTCATCTTACAGGCTGTCCGCTGCTATGATTCTCTCATCCTCAAGGCAGAGGGCAAAGTGGAACCTGAGGTGTTCTGCCAGTTAGGTCATTTCAACCTCCTTTTGGAGGATTACCCAAAAGGTGAGCAAATCATGATTCAAAGATTACGACTATGACTCATTGCATTCATCTATCCTTTGGCGTTATGCCAGCACCTGAATCTTATTATTATAGCTGCAACAAACAAATGTTTTGATTGTCGACTTAGGGCTTGGCGATAATCCAAAAATTTACCACATGCCTAAACAGTGCACGTTTCCCTTTAAGATGGGGTAAATCAAGCATAGTCATGTAACACCACCTATCCAGTCAGAGTGGATAGGTGAATTAACATTGCAAAATCCATTCACGACGTTTGTCATATGACAATAAACATAACGATAAACGTTACTTTTGCGCTCTCCCTTCACAACGCAGCTAAAATACTGCCCAACCACAAACCTTGTTTCATGGTTTCCTCTGATAGATAACTGGAGCTAGCCTGACAAACTTTTGTGTACGTCTGTTGAAGGTATCACAAACACGTTTACGAACATGCTGAACGGTGCAACCTGTCAAAAGCATGTTCAATATATGCAGCAAACGTTTATTTTCAGAACCCAATCAAATGATAACTCAATGAAATGTATATCACAAACTCATAGAATCAACACTGTCACTATACTCAAGGGTTGTCCTAGGGTGCAGTACTCTGGGGAAATCGGTTGGATTTATTACTATTAGTGAAATGTACATATTACTGTTCATGCACATTTCAATTTAACTCCAAATCTTTACTGTCAGATGCTCTTGCACCTTGGTATAGAATATTATCAGCTTTGTGTATATGAAGAGTAAATAAAAAAAAAAATGATATTGGGAAGATGAATTGACAAACCAAAGTTAAAGATTCATCCGGGAAGGTGTGGTTTGTCTCTTGTACACTATACCATATTTTTTTGCTAATAATATGTACCACGGTCAGAGGGATTTAATTGTGAATGTATTGTTATTGAGGTAAACAAGCCCAATTTTCATGATATTGATTTGAGGGCAAATCGTCCCAGCCCGAAGTCGACTTCTTGACAACTATCATGATGACAATAAAAGGTTTACGTTGATGTACACGGCACCATGGTTCAATTGGAGCATTAAACATTTGACTTTTAACTGCAAAATGTGGTTCCAGTTATTAAAAATTGAGACAAGAACGGTTTTCTCACACTTGGATTTGATAGTGTGTACGTGAATTGAAATTAGCGGCAATGCCCTTCACTGTATTCTGTGCCAAGTGGTCTGTCCAGCAGGAATTCCTGCCCGTCATCACAGCGGCAAGTTCAGTGCATCTGTCGCTCCTTTTTGTAATTAAATCAGTCAAATATATGTTGTTGATACAACAGAAATATGGAGTAAATGTAGGTGTTGTTTTCATTTGGTGCATGGGGGGAATGAATGAGTGCTGCCGTCACAGGCGAGAGAGACATAGGCGAGTGAGGCAGTCGGAGGGGATGTTCAGGGCAGTATTTTCATCATTATATTGGTCAAATATATGATGAAACAACGGAAACGTCACCTCTGTTGACTGAAATTTGAACAAACCAGTACTTCAAGTGTCGCTGTCCTCTGAAGGTTACAAACCATACAGCAGGCATTTCAAATGCACACACCTGCACTACTGATTATATTTACATTTTGTTGTGTTATTGATAAATGTGCATTTTATTTGGAAAACCAGCAGTTCCTTGTCTATTTTTAAACAAGGAAAAACACCTGCATATTTTTTAGTGTATAAAACTGTTATTATAATAATGTGTGTCCTCAAATAGAGTCAATTTCACCAATACCGTGACAATAATGATAACCGTGATCATTTTGGAGACAGTAACTGACATGAAGTTTTCATACAGTTTCACCTTACCCTACTTACTTACCCTTCTCTCAGGCATTTGAGTGGGGATGTAGTTTGTGAATAAATACTAAACTATTGTTGTGAGTAGGGGTGGGAATCACTGGCTACCTGTCTGACATATGATGTGTGATGTATGGCCCACGATGTCGGCTTGAGGGCGGGGTTTTGGACGCCCTGTTTCAAAATCCAAGCTAAAAGCCTGGTGCCAGTTAATTTCTCTTATTGTGTATATGTTCATTTATTTTAATATGTTTTTTGCTTTACTCATTTATTTTCAGCATTATCGGCATACCAGAGGTACTACAGTTTACAGTCGGACTACTGGAAGGTAAGACACTAACTGTATACAGACAAGCCTTTTAATCTTTTAATGCATTTGTGTTTTTTTAAGTTGAACTGTGATGTTACATGTGCCTGTCAGTCATTTTACAATATTGAATTAGTTGAAAAGATTTAGTATTCATGAACGTGAAAATCAGAATTATAGCAACTTGCTACCATGTTGGTCTTTATTAAGCTCATCTATAATTTGTGTTTGGAGTGAAACAATTAAGTGTTGCGTTATATTATTGGCATGACACTCAACAAGCATTTCAGCTCTTTCAGAATACTACAGGAAGAAAATACTATTGGTAGCGCTGTGTTTGACTTTCTGTCATTATTGTATACAGATGTATTTATCGCCATACGTTTAAAACTACAAAACCATTTCAAAAGTCAGCTGCTAATATTTTGGGAAATGTGAATTGTAAATATTTTTTTGATTGATAATATTAACTGGAAACATTTCTGGAATCTTGGTCAGTGGTGGATTTTGAACTCCTCTCTTTCTGCTGAGCCCAATCAACAGTTTTTGTATTTATGTTGGATGCCGACAGCAGTGAGCTCACCCTTTATATTATGAAAAATATTCCTATCTAACATTCCATTTAGCTTTTCTAGTGAATAATTTTGAGTTCAGATGGTTGGTTGTTAAATAACAGTGGACGGGGGCCAAACAAAATTGTAAAAAATATGAAACTGAATGAGCTGTGCTAATACTGTGCTGCAGAAGTCCCAACTGTCCTCTGCTTAGATGGAAACTGAAGCATAGCTTGTGAATAAAAGCAAGAACATCTTGGAGAACCAAGCTTTAGCTGTGTATGTGTGGGTAGAAAAAATGGATTCACTTAGTGAATAAGCTTGTTCATCACTTCTTAATCTTTGTATTGAGTTTCTAATCAATGGTACCTTGGAATTACTCTTTGGATTCATTAATAGTCAACCTTTTTCCCAACCTGTTTTAGAATGCTGCCTTTCTGTACGGCCTGGGAATGGTTTACTTCCACTATAATGCCTTTCAGTGGTAAGTAATGGCATTAAGTGTGATATTTATACATTTCAAGTGCATATTTCTTTTCCTGCCATTGTGAATTCAGTGAGTCGAGCTTGAGCATGACCTATGGCACACTAAGTCTTCACTAGAAAATTGAGTTTTGAGGATGCCACCTGCGTCTCACTTACTCAAGATGTGGTTGCTGTCAGCTGGGGAGCAGCTTGTGAGTGAAGCTGTCCTGAGCTGTTTCTATGGTAACCACTCGGCCACAAAATATTTGTGTTTCCACTCATTTGTTTCCCAAAAACCCACAAGAAAGAAGTTGTTAATGTCCATTTTATTTTTGATGATGACTGCCTGTGCGCTATTTTGGCATCATCAGTTCCTGAAGCCAACCACAAGTGTGGGGTGGTCTTTTTAGTATTCATCTTCAAGATTCACCAGACCTGATCTAGAATAATGTGAAGGAAAACTGGCTTTTAAAAAAAGAGTTTCATTGTACATCTTTTTTTTAAAAAAACACTCTTTCCTCCATCTTCCTCACCCATTGCATTTGCAGGGCGATCAAAGCATTCCAGGAGGTGTTGTATATAGACCCGGGGTTCTCTCGGGCCAAGGAAATCCACCTTCGTCTGGGTCTCATGTTTAAGGTCAACACAGACTATGAGTCAAGCCTAAAGGTAAGCAACACCTTTCTGTCATTTTAAATATATAAAGGCTCAAATTATTTCACACAACTAGGCATGCTTTGGTTGATCGGTGACTGATCATGATTGGCCGATATCAGCTTGATCTGCGAATGCCAATCACTACCTGTCATTGCCGATCACGACTGATCACATGCGACAGCCGGCACTGTGATGAAGCCCCGCTGATTCTGATGCATTCGCTCCTCCCTACTCGCTGCTCACTTGACTGCAGCATGTCTGTCTTCTTTCAAGTTTGTATCCTGCAGTACTTGCACATGAAAATGCTGTACAGGGAAGTGCGCTACAATTCAATACGCCATTTTAAGCATGAGCACTTGATGGAGCATACATAGTTTTCACGGCTCCTGAACTTGAGACTGCTGGTTCCTCAGCAGCAGACTGTTAGTGCAGCTACTGCTTAGCAACACCAGCCAGTCTGAGTGTGACATTCGGAACGTGAAGCAAATTCCCCAAGAAATAATTATTTCTTTTCCCGAGATAGATGACCAGCCGTTCTCAGGTGTTGTTACGTGGAGACTGTCACTGTGGAGTCGGATTCTTAGGTTGTTAGCCTCCTGAATCTTAAACATCTGGAAACAGCCAGTATGTAAATGTCACAGACATAGCATAGTCTTAGTCATCAAAGTGCGACGTCTCGCATCAAATCGAATGTTGTTCAGTTGTTCTTTTGACTGAATAGTTTTTTTTTCCTCCTTGAAGAGGTGCATGAAAACATGTTTGAATTAACATCATGTACACAGAAGGTCTCGTCATTTTTATTACAAATTCATTGTCAATCAATGTGATCGGTATTGATGATTGGTGGTGATCGGCACTCTGGCTGATCGGAATCTGTGATTGGCAACAAAAATCCTGGTCAGAGCATCCCTTCACACAATCATTCAGTTATTCGGTCTGATGCTGTCATAAAGGGTTTCATGAGCCAGCCTATTTTCACAACAGCTTGATAGCATCTTATCCGTTTCGCCATATGCTTCTTGGACATTGTTTCTCTTGCTTAGCTGCAAGCAAGCTTAGCTGCCTAAATTCTTGAAGTGTTTTGATCACATTTACCACTTTCTTGTGTCAGACAATGAAGTGTTTTCTTTGTAAATATGACTTAAGTGCGAGTGTTTCTGCCATGCTTGCAATTCTCTTCCGCTTCTGTGCCTCCCGTCCTTACTTTTATTTCAATCACCCTTTTTTTTTTCATTTTTCCTTCTATCATATATTCTTACTTTAGTCGTCTGTTTGGGATGGATGATAACTAATCGTACATGACGTACTGCCAAAAACAATCCCTAAGATGAGAATTTTGCATCTCGTGGTAAATTTGATAAGCATGCGGCACACTTACTGCATTGGTCTTGCATGAATACGAGTCCATGCTCTCTTGCTTCGTGCCGTTTGTCAGCCAACACCAGAGTGCGAAGAGTTTGCTTCGTTTCACGATCCAAGTTTTAAACTTCTCTTAAATACAGGAGTTTTGATAATGACGTTGATCGACTCTCAGCCTCCGGATCAGTGATTTTTTATTTGATCGAGTGGTCCTTTGCCTTGGTTCATATCAACACATACAGGAAACACTGTGGTGAAAATAGTTGGATATTCGTCAGACATCCGCTATGGTGTTGGAGGTGCCGTCCTCTTCCATGTCCCCAATTCTCTGATTGCGAACACACTCTCACAGCCAGCTCTAATGCTACAATCTGGCATCAATTCGGAACAAAGTCAAAGTGAAGTAACGGTGAAATCTTCAGTCATGCTAATGCAAAACAACCATTTCATCACACTAGACAAAGGACTGACAGTTTGTCTAACGATTTCAAGAATAGAATAAAATCCAATTAAAGAATATAATATGACTAAATGATTATTTAGTTACATTATTTCTAATATTCAACTGCACGCCCGCGTTCTTCGAGAGATGTGTAATGTGTCCAACACATGGAATAGAATGAAAATGTCTGTCCTAGCTTTTAGCTACGATTTTGAAACAGGGCGTCCAAATTTTATTATGCATGTTATGTATGTTAATTTATTACTATATTTTTGACATGTTGTACTTTCATTTATGCAGTTAAAAGCGTTTTCATGAAACCAATGCAGCTGTACACAACTTTACTGGTGTGGTGGATGACATGCCAGCATTTCTTCTTAACCACATCGTCAGGCTTCCCATCAGTGATGTCGCTCTTCCACAGTGACTAGTCAATTGCGAGTGTTGCGAGATGTGAATAACCGCAAGATTTTGCCAAAAATCGCATTAGATTAGATGGCTTTTATTCCCACTGTGGGGAAATTCAACATATGCACCAAATATGGAATCTGATTTTCAATCTACTTCAGCAAAATAACAGAAATTTTTGTAAATCACAGTAGATGTTCACCACACACTCAAGTTAAGCTCACTCAAGAATAGTATAGTATGAGCCAGAGTCTATATTCTCTTGCCAAGATCAAAGACATCACTACACATCACGCTACACAAAGATGCGCCAGGGACAGCTTGGAAATATATGCAGCCCCAAAAGGATCCATTTAGCATCTTGGTAGAAATTACATTTGGTTATGTTATAAAATAAATACACCTTACATTCCTACTTCCCTCCGCACACTCCACTGGAGTCTCTCTCTGAAATAGAAGCATGTGCTCTTGAATGGCTGTAGTTGTTATGGGATCCCAGTCACCCACCAGTGATGGTCAATCCTTCGCCTTACCGGTTTTAATGCTCGTGCTTGTGGAATTGTGGCCTTTTTCCCCCCTTTCCCAATTGCCAAGCTGATGAAGACCTCCCACTATGGAATTGCTCATATCTAAAATGCTGCAGTGGATGGAAGAATTGTGAAAAAAGTGACCTTAGTTATTCACAATAGCGTAGATTTTATTTGCATCAAAAATATCTTCAAGTAAATTGTGAATCTTTAACCTTCACTATTTTTTTTATTGCAGCATTTTCAGCTGGCTTTGATTGACTCCAACCCCTGCACTTTGTCCAAAGCTGAAAGTAAGTTCCTATTTTCTTCCCCTCATTTGTTGTTTAAAAAAAATCTTGACTTAGTTGAAATCAATAATTCAATAAATTGTCAGTCTATGTGCAGCCTGCTTTTGGGGTGTTGTTGGTCTGCATCACTTCCTACTGAAACCCAGATTTAGTCGGAGTAGAATGCATGATTGTTTGATGCACCACTATCATCTGCACTCCCCCGCCTGGCACCTGTTACCTTGGAGACAGTGAGAGGATGAGTAATAATGGATATTTGCCTCAGTGTGTCCCCACTCATTCCTCCTCTCACCAACACACACCGCAAGGGCAGCCCTCGTCTTTCTTCTCTCGCTCTCTTTTTGCTCCCCCTCCCTTCATCTGCCAAGAGTCACTCAGGCAGCTTAGATCAGACACTGCAGAGCTCCAGACAGAGGAAGGTACTCCAATGCTGCTGCTACTTATCTGCGATATAACCAGTAACCTGTCCAGCTTGTGGTTGTGGATGCTGTCCATGGTGTCTCCTGATCTTATTTTGTATGGACTTGTTGAATGTGAAAAATGTCTGCCTGACTGACTTTATCTTTGTTCTCTTCACAGTTCAATTTCACATTGCTCATCTGTATGAGATTCAGGTAAGTGCTAGAGTTTTTTCTCATTGTACTGCTGACCACTATTAATAACAGTTATTTTGTTTTGCTGTGTCGCGTGCTTTTACTATCTGCTAATCAAAAAACTGAAGTCTTTTTTTCTGTGAATATTTTTATTCAGAGCCTCTTAATAAGGGAAAGCCCTTTAATCCATTTTGTACGGACTCATTTGAGTAGAGTGGGTGGCTGATGGGAGGAGATGAATCCCCACACCCCATAGAATAGGTTTCCACGGAAACAGAGTCTCCCTCTCTTTTGTATGCTTGTGGTCTCCCTGCTTTTTTGTCAGATTTGTTACTGAGGTACTGTAGTTTTCTGCAGGGTTTTTTTTCTTTATCCAGCCTGTTAGTTTTCCTCCAAACAGAGAATCACCTGATGAATTCAGCACTTGTGAGACCTCAGGTGTGGATTTAACGATAGAAGAAATGGGATATTTTAGACTGGCTTCTTTTTGCTTCGATGTTCTTGTTTGTTCACACTTAAATTAGGGATAGATTCGACCATTTATCACATTTACTGCCCTTTTGAAAATTGAAGACAAGCTATTAACTCAGGACTCAGATATCTATGATATTCTCACTGACATTGAGCTAAATAATATTTGAAGTGATTAAACATAATAATATTGAATACATTAGGTTTATCTTCACAAGTTTAAATTTAAATAAATGGCATTTGTCATGGCTTTACCCATTACCTCGCTCAATAGTGAACTGTGTTGTTGATACACACCAACCCTTATGATGAAAGCAAACCGGAAAATAACACAGTAGAACTCCTCAGGAAGAAGTGAATCCAATCTGAACAATTCATAACATTATATGTTGTTGAGTTGCCTATGTATCTCTAAAAGCTGTATAAACCCTGCTCCGGCATTTTGATCTTTTCTGCAAGATGCAGGCTGTGCTGTATATGCTTTGTACCGACTAGAAATTAAAAGTTGTAATAGTAATTCTATCAGCTTTTGAATGTTTAACGGGACTTCTATTATTAACACAGAAGAGACACCGGTCAGCAAAAGAGGCTTATGAAAGTCTACTGCAGACGGAAGACCTTCCTGCACAGGTGAAGGCCACAACCCTGCAGCAGCTTGGTGAGTGTAACCTGCACTGACATCATCAGTCTGGCATTGGGGGAGTCATGCAATAACCGTATGTCTTGTTCCAGGCTGGATGCATCACACGGTGGAGCAGCTCGGAGACCGAGCTGGCAGGGACAGCTATGCCATCCAGTGTTTGCAGAAGTCTCTGGAGGCTGATCCCAACTCTGGACAGTCCTGGTACTTCCTTGGCAGGTACGATTGCAGTAACGAGTGGAGGAACCACTTTTGATTTCAAGTTAAATTTTTTATTATGTTGCTTTATTTTATACTTTTTATTGTACTTGGCTATACCTATTCTTTGTTTTAGTGAAATATTGTCAGTGGTTTTGGAAAATTAATATTTGCTGTCTCTTTATTTCAGTCTGAGAAATTTCTAAAGCGTTTGCGGTCATTTGCAGGTGCTACTCCAGTATCGGGAAAGTCCAAGACGCTTTCATCTCTTACCGCCAATCAATTGACAAATCAGAAGCTAGTGCTGACACCTGGTGCTCGATCGGGTAAGACGAGTCACATTACAAGTCACAGACTCCCAATTTTACATTTGTTTTTTGACCCAGTGTTTCTTCCCTTAAAGGGTGTTGTACCAGCAGCAAAACCAGCCCATGGATGCATTGCAAGCCTACATCTGTGCAGTGCAGCTGGACCACAGTCATGCAGCGGCCTGGATGGACCTCGGCACACTTTATGAGTCTTGCAACCAACCGCATGACGCCATCAAGTGCTATATCAATGCCACTCGCAGCAAGGGCTGCACCAACACCACGGCGCTCACTCACCGCATCAAATGTCTGCAGGTGAGTTCTGTTGATCCGAAAATAATGAATTGCCAACAGTTGATTATTAATTGACTTGAAATAACCAGCTGTGTTTATAAAGGATGCAAAACTGTTCTTCCTTCCTTCTATTGGAATCATGTTTTAATTTGCTTGGTAGCTGCGGCTGCCTTCAGCTTTATTGGCAGTAACTTGTGTCTGTGAGGATAATGGGCAGACTTGATGAGAGAAACAACAATGAATTTAACCTAGGCGGCTGCCGTCTCTTTGCTTCTGAACCCAACTGCCACTTTCCCTGTTTTCTCACAAAACCTGCATGAGGGCCACACAGCAGAGTTGGGCAGCACAATATTTACTTTGCAGTTTCTTTGCACTGAAGCATTTGTATGAAAAAACAATCCTCTTGTTAACTTGTATTGATACATGCAGACGTTTATTTGAAATTTGTTTACTAGCCATCCATTTTTAAGTGTACATCGGAATTTTCTAGGTTTGTTTGTAACACATTACACATTAATATTAAATATTGTGCTGCCCTGCTTTCTATTTTCTCGGTGTTTTCGGGTTGTCTTAAATCAGGGTTACCTTTGGGTTTTCAGGACAACTGGCACCTTGGTTCAGAAGCTCTGAACTCTAAACATGGGCGTTTCAAACGTGTCCAATTTGGATATTAGATTAGGGATTCTAGAACGTGATTGGGCTTCAATCTCACTTCTAGGACGATTCCCCCATTTGAAAACATAGTAGTTTCCTTCAAGGAGTCTGATCGTGTTTAACGTGAAGCTCCATGTCTTGTGTTGTTTGAACTACAGTGTCTGAACTCTTCCAAAATCCAGTTTCATGTTTCCTACACATGCATGAAGGGCATTTCCCCTGGTCCGCACACACTCATCTCATTAAGACAAGTGGGCAGCTTGTTTTAATGGACTGTGCTTGACTGACTGTGTTTAGGATTATTGTTGCCGAGTGTCATTTAGTTAATCCTCCTTGTTGTCTGAGAAATGGACCACACAGCCACAAAAGTCCACTTCATTTGTGATATAATCTGCCTTTTAAACATTGCTGATCACTTTTGTTTTGAGGTCATCACTTTTCTTTTTTTTTTAAATCAGAATCCTTGTGTTTTCCTTTCGTTTTTTGTTTTTTTTTCACGCCATTTTCCATTCCCCTAGGCTCAGTTGAGTAACCCCCAGCTCAGTAGCCTTCAGAGTAAAAGTAAAATGCTTCCTCTAATTGAGGAAGCATGGAGTCTACCAATCCCAGCCGAGCTAACCTCCAGGCAGGGAGGCCTGAGCGGTGCACCTCAGCAGGTGAGAGACCAGATAGAGCAACCCACACCTCCCCTCCCCCGACTGAGTACAGACACTCAAACACTTAATCCTAATGTACACACAGACATACCTACAGGTCAACACATGCCCAGAATGAGCAACACATGACTGCCGCTTTCCTCATTCTGTGAAAGAAAAGAAATCCATCAAATAAATACCGTATATAATCTGCTAGATAAACAATCGCGTAAAGTAAATAACTGAATAACGCAGTCAAGTTTCATTTTAAGCTCATCGCCGCTTTAAGGCTTTATTCTTGGATAAGGAGGTGTCCAAACAAGTGTTGCTCATTTTTGGTATTGCACGCTTTCACCCTTCACACTTGGGCCTTGGGAGTATTTGTCTAGCTTTCCTCTCTGAAGCATCTTTATTTGCTCTTATTTGGCTACATCCACTCAGACGTCATGAGGTTCACAATACCGTAAATGTGTATTACAGGTCATGACTGTAATGGATATCGTCTTTCTTTGTACCAAAATAAAACACCAACACCAACTCGCATTATTTTCACAGAAGGTGGTTGGTCATGCTCGATCTTAAAACCCCACTACTGGAAAGACTTTGCATGTCATTTATCATCTTTGATATTCCTTTTTCATAAAAAAAAAAAACTTTCTCCGTGCAGATTCTCAAAAGAAATCTGTGCTCATTTTTTTAAGACAGTGCATGTGTTTATGGTGTCCCATTCTCTGATGTTCATGCAATAGCGTGGATGTAGCCATCTATACTGGAATCGCCTATTTAGCTTTGATGGCTAATTAACCTCTAGCATTCAGCTGCTCTCTAATTGGCTTTTGTTGGAGGTTAAAAGACTGAAATACTTGAGTGCGGAGGTTTTTCATTCTCACACTCATTTGACCCTGTGACCTGCTCCTGTGTGAACGGTGAAGTTGCTGCTCCTGACCACATCCAGGCTTCCTATTGGCTCTGTCTGTCTTCCTCCCCCTTCAGTAGTTGACCTTAAATGTTCTGTCAACAATGCCTCAGTACGCCCTCTAGTGTCTGTCCGTTTTCACCCTCTGAAGGATTTGTAATAGTAGTAGTTTTAGTTGTCAACTAGGTGTGTGTGTGTTTGCTGTGTTAAATGCTTCATGTACTCAATGACATGTTAGTTTTATGTAGTTTTTTCTTGGGGGGGGTTGTTCTCAATCTGCAAAAACAAATATTTCAAGTCATCATGTTCTGACAAATTTCACCACTGTTCTTTCTCCTGGTTTTTGTTCTCCATTCTTTGCTCTCTTTCTCTTGCTCTGCTTCCTATCATTGTGATGGAATTACTTTCCTGCTGCATATCATTTTAATTTCTGTCTTGCTCACTTTGCCCTGTTTCTATCCAATCCTCTCTCTCTCCAATGTTTATCCTTCCCACCAATTCCTTGCTCTCTACATGCAACTCTTGCTCCCTCCGTCCTTCAAATCACCATTCTCCTCAGGCATCCAAGCCCAACCACAATGCAGAGGGTGGCAGTTCGGGGCAGACCTTGCCACCTCATGTTGCGTCGCTTGGCCAGGCAGACGACCAATCTTGCCCAGCCAAACGGAGGAGAGCCTCAGGTCCTGCTAAGGTAATCTCACTGGATTCTTTGATTCACTGTAGCCATGATTTGTATTATCTGCTTCATGTGTCTTTATGTTGTTCTTCAGGGGGATTCTTGGGCCAATAGTCCAGCACCACAGCCAGTGCCCACCTGGTACCTGTCCCCCCAGAAATTACAGGTTTGTGCCTTATCTTAATCCATCCTTTTCAGTGCTTACAATTCATCACGTTTGGGTGTGGGTGACATATAACCTGTATTATTCTGTATTTAGTTGCTGGAACAGTTGAGGGGCAACCGGGCCAGTTTGAAAACTCCACAGCTCCAGATGTTAGAGCAGCTGGAGGCCCAGCTCGCTATGATGCAGCAGCACCAGCAGCAGGTAGGAAAGGCCTTACACACACTAAACGGGTTGAAGCTGCTGTTTGGTAATGTTTTATTTCGTTCATATCCAGATGCGTCAGAATCCGGCAGGAACTCAGATGCGACCTTCTCTCCCCAACGGCCCCACCACCAATTCGCTTCCTTCCCCTAATCCTAGCCTTAACCCTATAAGGCCCTTCCTTGGACCTCACAGGCTACCCTGCCCATCTCAACCTCTATCTAATGGTCCACTAGGCCCTGGGACACACGGACACTCAGAAACACACCTTGTGGGTGAGAGTAACAGTAGTAATAATCAGCCAGGGTCCACAGCCACAGGGCCCAACAGTGATGTGCCTTACCTGCAACCCGCCGGCAGCGGCGACGCAGCATTGCTACCTCACACCTGCACAAGCTCGCAAACACAGGATGCCATGCCACGCCAGGCCCTGGACCAAAACTCCTCTCAGGTAAGAAGTTGCTTGTTGGCCAGGTTTATTTTTTATTTTTATTTTTTTTTTTGTGGCGGCTTCAATATCAGAGTCACATGGAAATGTATAGTGAAATACGTATTCTTAGCAAGTGTTCGGTTTTTTAATTACTCTTCTGTCTTTCGATAGTTTTATTGAGAGGCAAGTGCTTTTCACAGAAAGCTACCATTTGTCAGTACGCCTCGCTGAAAGTTAACTTTAGGGGATTCAAAGTTGGGCAGTGCTTCGCAGTACACAGAGTTATCCCCATCTTTTAGACCCTTTTTTGGCTAAACAAATTGAGTCTTAAGTTTTGACTTTCAAGGTTGAGCATGATCAAAACATATACAGTGTCTATTTACGTAACTCTGTTTGTTTGGAAATTGTCCCCTTCATGATGTTGAACAATTATTTCAACCAGTTTGAATTTGAAAAATATTTGCATGGATCATTTGCTGAAGTAATGGGCTTTCCATAAACTGCTTTTTTTCAGATACATTCTGTCTTCTACACTTATCGGCCAAGTCCTCAAACACTGTGGCGCATTTATTTATTGTCGACAATTCATTCTGTACCCTCTACTACTCTACTTTATAGTAAAATTGCTATTTAGTTCAGTCCATAATCCCCTTCAATATTGTGCATATAATGATTCAGTAAAAAAAAAATCTTGAGTCTAATGTTTTTGCTCTTTGAGCAACTTAATATTCTTTAGGAGCAACAACTGCAAGTTACAGAGCTACATAGTATGGTTTGCACCAAAGTGCCATCTGGTTCACATTGATGTTCTTCTCCAGGGGCTTCAGAAAGGGTCTGTTCCACATGTGACGGGCTCCAGCAGTGAGGGAACACCCTCTCAATCCCAGCTCACCAACTCCGTCGCTTCCTTGCATGCCAACAATCAGGTTGGACATTCCCGAAATGCGACGTCACCACAGCCGCTGCCAGCTCACAACCACCTCCCATCGCCCCCATCCATCGCCCACTCCTCTACCTCAGGTGGAGCAGCACCTGGTGCATCCACTACCAAAGATGGCAACGCTGCTGCCCCCCTCGTCATGACATCCACGTCCCTTGGCAACGGGGGTTTGGAAGGAAAGACGCCGTCGCCACAACCATTAGTTGACGACAAAGCGGCGCAGGGAGATGACCTGGCCAATCACGTTAACTCAGGTGACGGTGGCAAGGTGGCAGAGAGCAGTGAGAAGCCAAGCCTTAGCGCTGACAATCCTAGACTGTCTGCCCTGCTGGCAGGGCAAAAGGGTCCTGAAGGTGGTGAGGAAAAGACAGAATCTCCCACTACTGCACCCGCAACTACTAATTCAGAGCCCCATAAGAAAATAAACAACATACATCCTGCTGCTTTGCCCTCCACCCCACACGCACAGGGTAGCTCCACAGCGTCATCGCCTATTTCAGCTATGTCTACAGCCACCCCCTCGCCCAAATCCTCTGAACACATCCCAGCAGGCGCCCAAAGTCCTGCCCCAACCACATCTGCAGCACTAACTGTGAATGGTAATGGCAAGGGTGGTATCTCAGAAGACTCCCAAAGCCCACTGAAGACGGACCCACCCGTGGTCTGCAGCTTAAAAGCAACGCCGCCACACGCCCATTGTTCTTCGTCTTCATCATCTTCATCTTCGGTTTCCATCTACCCAAGTTCCACTGACGTCCTGAAGGCCTGTAGGTGAGACAAACGTGTTCTGAGTGGTGGAGTCTGACGACCAATGTGATCTGGAAATGGCCTGAGTTTCTGCTGGTTGTTTTTAATGTGTTGTCGCCCTCCAGTGGAGTCTTAGTGCAAATACAGTTTTCCCAGCAATGATTATGTAACTGTAAACAACACCGCTGACTACTGGCTGATCTTGTTGCGAAGCAGAGATCGTCATGAAATATCACGAATGGAGGAATTAAGCTTTTAATCAATCAGACGTTTGTTGACTCACATTAACACAATTTTCTTTTGATGTAGAAATTTGGGGAAAAATGGTCTCTCCAATAGTAGTATCCTTCTTGATAAGTGCCCCCCGCCAAGATTACCCCCTCCGCCTTCACCAGCCTTGCCCAAAGATAAACTCAACCCTCCCACGCCCAGCATCTATGTGAGTGTTTCAAATCTACAATATTTGCTCAAATTAGGTGAATTATACTCGTTCGTCATAGTGGCTGTGATCTGCACGCTCACTCTTCCCTGTCATGTTCTGCAGCTGGAGAACAAGAGGGATGCCTTCTTTCCACCACTACATCAGTTCTGCACAAACCCTTCCAACCCTGTCACTGTCATCCGAGGACTGGCTGGAGCACTGAAACTTGGTAAAGTATATTTCTAATTTATTTAAAAGAAGTTATCTGCCCGACCTGCATTCCTGACTTCAAAAGCAGAGAGTAGATATGACGAGGAAGCTTCTCTGGAAGGCACAGTGAGCCCGCTACTGAGAGGGAGCCCCTCAGCACAAAGCTCTGTGAGAGAGGTCAAGCCTCTTTTCACGGCGTGAGGGACGCCAATATTAGCCACTGTTGGCTCCTGACTCAGTCGTAAGGTTTTCAGTGTCAGAACCTCCAAGGAGCAGACGCTCATACAGCGTTCTGAGTCATAACAGCAGTGACGACTGTTTGTTAGAGATGTTTTGAAAACCAATGATTATTTGGAAGTGGATAAAGTTATAAGAACAATTGCTCGCACTCAACCTGAGACAGGGATGATGAAACTAAGCTCTCCTTGGAAGTTTGATCATCAAATGAGTGTTTCTTATGATCTCATGAAGAATGACTAAAAAGCTTGGAATGTGAATTTACATGAACATCAGAACCACACAAAAATCTTGAAAGTCAAAAGTCTTGTCTCCACTGTTCTCTCATGCCAGGCCATACAGATTGGAGTTTCTAGAAAGAAACATTTAACCTACATGATGAAGGCTAAACATAACTGTTAAATTATTATTGATATTTAAGTTTGAAAGTTCAATGACAGCAAAATCATAAATTGGTGAATAATTGTGATGATCATGTTTGCCATAATCGTCCAGCCCTACAGCCAGCTCTCTGGAACAGAACGTGTGAGCCAATATTGTCCAAACCGTGTATTCTATTCTAGATGTTCTGTTGACGATCTGCATCTGTTTTTCAGACCTAGGCTTGTTCTCCACGAAAACACTGGTGGAGGCGAACCCCGAACACCTGGTGGAAGTGTGGACACAGCTTTCTCAGCCTGCGGATGAGAATTGGGACCCGGCCGGCACAAAGAAAATGTGGCGCTGTGAGAGCACCAGGGCCCACACCACCATCGCCAAATATGCCCAGTACCAAGCAGCTTCCTTTCAAGAATCGCTGCGGGTCCGTTGTCTGAAAGATTTTGCATTCATCATCTGTGGCCACAGATGATTTGTATAATTGTCGAATTCTACTGTTTACAGGAGGAGAATGAGAAGAAAGCACTCAAGGAGCCTGCTGACACAGAGCAAGCATCAGCTGAGAGGTACACAAGCCTGTTTTTGATTTCAAATGCATTGGAGGTTTTGTTAGCCTGAGATGTGCAGCGTCATTGGTTTGTCAGTTTTTTTTTTCTTTTAAACAAACAAAAAAAACCTTCCAAGTCACAGGCATGCATTTCACTGCTGGTACAGTGAAACTGTCAATGGTGCGTTTTCCAGTGTTCCGGCGACATGCTCTTCCTGTGTGATATTTACTGCTTTCTTCTTTCACCCTGTTTTATTGTAAATTACCATTATGTGGAAAAATGCATTGTAAATTGACACACATCCTAGTTCACGCATCAATGAAATTTGAAATGAATAATGTTAATGAGACCTTATGGCAATGCACCATTCTGTCAGGCGTTACATCACTGATCACTGTTTTAACCACTTCATCCTTGTGTGTTCAGTGCTGCACGCAGACGAAGAGGTCCCTTAAAGCACATTAAGTTTGGTACCAACATCGACGTGTCTGACGAAAGGAAGTGAGTTCTAGTTTCTTATGTTATCAGGATTTGTTTTCAAGACCCTTTGTCTCGTTCCTAAATTTGAATTGGTCTCCTTCTGGAAGGTGGAAGCAGCAACTTCAAGAGCTCAGCAAACTTCCTGCTTTTGCTCGTGTTGTGTCTGCGGGCAACCTGCTCAGCCATGTGGGTCACACCATCCTGGGCATGAACACGGTCCAGCTTTACATGAAGGTCCCTGGGAGCAGGATACCTGGTAGGAACATTCACAAGGGAACTCATTTTTCATATGCAAGAACATGTCTGCACTTAAATGGTGCTATTGTGATGATACGGACTGAGGAGATTTTCTCTGTACCACAGGACATCAGGAGCACAATAACTTCTGTGCCGTCAACATCAATATCGGACCTGGAGACTGTGAATGGTTTGCTGTTCCAGAGCACTACTGGGGGGTGATGAGCAACTTCTGTGAGAAGTAAGAAGCAGTTGGATGTTGGAACACATACACTGCTGTGATACATTGCTTTGAACAGTCAATCACTGGATTATTGAACAAACAGCGCCATCTACAGGACTCTAGAATTTGTAACGTTGGCTCCAGGGGAGCTATTTTCTCATCTCTCACATGCTAGACAGTTAGTCATCCTGTGGACCACATGGAAATTGGATGAGTGAATTGAATTATATCAGACCAGAATCAAAACCAAGCAAAAAAAAAAAACTCTGAGATACTTATGACTTATAAGGGATGTTCTGATATCAAGTTATTTTCTTTCATTCTCTTTTCATTCCGTGAACAAAAGTGACCCCACTGCCACATATGTCACCTTTAACATTTCCAGTCTAGTCTGGGCAATCTTTGCATGTGCTGATATATATAATATCTAAGATCCTTGTATGACCTACTGGTTTACATATTGTTTGTTGCCGGGGTTACGTTGTGGGACCACACCATGATGGGAAGATACCATAATAATCCCAGGTTAGCACCGATCAAATGGAATCAGAGACTCTGTAGCAACTAATGCAGGGTTTCAGTTATATGTAAACAAGTGTAGTTAACCGCCACGGCTTAAATGATATCTGCCACACTATCAGAAAAAAGATCTCCTTTAAAAAAAGAAAACTCACGACATCAAACGTGTATATATACTAAGTGGAAACATCAAAACAATTGGATAACAACGCATCATGGGGGTGGACATGAACATGACAGTTTTCGGTAAGAACTGTAGAAAGAAACGTCATAATCACTAAAGTCCATTGCTTGTAGGACTCTAGTTGACTGATCCAGCCAGAGGTATGAAGACTGGGCTGTGTGAGGACAGCTGCAGATTAGAGAGATTCACTTCTCCTATTAAAAACCACCTATTGTCACCAATTCAGGAAATGTCAAAACTTTCCCCATCAGTGGCTGCGTTCCATACTGTTTTTTGTGTTTCCTGGAATTAAACTCTTTTAAAACTACGATCATGGAAAAAGTTCCAGTTGCCAGTATCTGAATCGCTTCTTTCTCAGCGCGGCATAAATCATAACTCAGCTAATCAAAGACGGGGCATCTGCAATCTCATCGGGGCAGACGCACGGGTGGAGCTAATCAAATCAAAGTGTGAACTGTGGAGTTTCTTTCTAAAAGTACAATTAAAAGTACGTTCATGAACTTAAGCACGCTCAGCTTTGGTGTGGGGTTTCACAGCGCTGAGCTGTAGTCCATGTCGTGATGACGTCTATCTAATTTGACATTATGACATTTCCTCAGTGGTGTGGAGCTCTGTAAAAAATCAAACCGTCACCAGTTTGAAGTGGCGTGGAGGTCTGTAAAAAAAAATCAAACTGTTGCCGATTTGAAGTGGTGTGGAGGTCCACCACCGTACTGCATTTAAGGGAGTAGTACCTACCTGCCTTCCTTACATAGCTGCGACCAACTTAATTTGCTTGAGAGCAGAGAGTAGACCTACCATGCACAGAATCCATGGAATATAGTGAGGGAACACAAAAGTAGGTCTATGTGTATTGGGTCATCTTTACTTGTTCCTTATCCATGTCCATATTAATGTTGTTCTGTTCTGTACTTCTGTATGTTGTACAAATTGTGTACGTGAGCGCAAATAGAAGGTGCACTTCATTCCTTCACAATAGCAAATGTAGGTGGAGTTGCTGTTTATGAAAGCCAAAGGCAGATTGAAAAGCAAACTCTCTGCATAATAGCTCACTTGTTTTATTCTCATTTCACATGGATGACCACAAATCGTAGTGAAACTCTTCCTGTCTGTTGGGCATCATCTAGTTTGCTGTGATCACCCTCCTATAGTAGTTTGGATGGCACAGACACCGGCCTCTCCCACATCATAATAATATAAAGATTTACTTACAAAACACCTTGGGAATACTGTTTATAAAGTGCTCATCTGCAAAACTTTTTTTTAGCGTGGAAAGAAGCGGGTAAACGGCACAGATGTTCTTCTAACTCAATTCTTGTTGCTCACAGGAACAACATCAACTTCCTGATGGGCTCGTGGTGGCCAAACCTGGAGGACCTGTATGAGGCCGATGTTCCCGTGTATCGGTTCATCCAACGACCTGGTGATCTTGTGTGGCTCAACACCGGCACCGTCCACTGGGTTCAGGCCATCGGATGGTGCAACAACATCGCCTGGAATGTCGGACCACTTACAGGTATGGTACTTTTTTTTTTGTCAGTCCAATGTAGTTATTGTGGCTTTCAAGACCAAATTATTTTCATTATATATCATAATTTGTCATTTTTAAACATTATTAAGGGACTTAAATCACGTGTCAACTTTTCAGCCCACCAGTACAAGCTTGCTGTGGAACGCTATGAGTGGAACAAGCTCCAAAGTGTTAAGTCCATGGTCCCCATGGTACACCTGTCCTGGAATATGGCCCGCAACCTCAAAGTGTCAGATCACAAGCTGTTTGAGATGATCAAGTGAGTGTCTCTCAACACCCACATCCGGTCTCTTGTCACATGTTGTTTGACCTTGTTGGTGCATTCAGGTACTGCTTGCTTCGCACGCTGAAACAGTGCCAGACTGTGAAGGAGTCTCTGGTGGCAGCTGGCAAGGAAACAGTCCTACGTCCGAGAACAAGAGATGAATCTGCCCATTACTGCTCCATCTGCGAGGTCAGTGAACATCCAGTCGTCCTGTTTCTTCACGTATCGAGTGTTTTTTTTTTATATCACAATTATTTTATTTGTCACATTTTTATACTACGTTTGAGTCATATTTATTATTCACGCTGGTCTGCAGTTGAGCTAAGGTTTGGTAGCGTAATAAAAAAACAGTAACAAATAAAGCTTCATTCGTTTGTTAGGGAAAATAAAACGGATGTTGATTTAAAACTCTGGGAAGTGGCAGTGTCAAAGGTTTGGGGAACCATCTGTGGTGTGCTCAAGCTCAGAGTTGTGTTTGTTTCTGGCAGGTGGAGGTGTTCAACCTGCTTTTTGTGCGCCGTGAGCTTCTGTCCAAAAAGCAGTACGTGGTGCACTGCCAGGACTGTGCCAGGAAAGGCAGCGCTGCACTGGATGACTTTGTGGTGCTCGAGCAGCACCGGATGGAGGACCTCATGCACATTTACGACCAGTTCACATTAGTAAGTAACAGCTGAACACACACTGGGACACACTTCTCTCTGGGATAGGTGCATGTTGCCTAGGATTCAGGTCCACGCAATGGTGATGATTCTCTGGTTAAGAACCAAGTCAGCCGGAATTATGATTATAGTAAGGCTGTTGGAACATAGTCACTAAACCTCTGAGCAGACTCGCCCACTGCTGTCGTCTCTGTCGACGTGACAGACGGATGAGAGAAGCAAGCAACTCCTTGTTTCTGTATCATCATCTGGAGGAGGTGACTGTTAAATGTGGCGCTCTGCTGGTGCATATGCCATTTCCCTCAAAGCGCAAGAGAGAGCCTTTAAGAACATGTAGGGAAACCTGTGCCCTCTATGAATTATGGCTCTCGATGAATACCTCACCCACACCTCAACAGGGTGGGCGTGATGATTTGTTTTGTTCTAGTCCGACTTGAGCAGGGCGTTTTATAAATGTGTTCCATGATATGAGATGATGTTTTTAATGTTCTCAGTGATGCGAAAGTCTATCGCATAAAACAATTGAACATCTTTTATTTTTAATATTGCACTTTTATCCTGAGGAAGTCAAATGAGTCAGAACTGTTGTCATGATATTCAGATGTGTCTGGATCAGTGGTGTGATGTTAGATGTGGCCTCAGTAAATCTTGCTTTTGAACTGATTCTGTTGACCCGCAGGCGCCTTCTGCTGTCGGTGTAACGCTGCTTAATTGTTATTTTCCCTCTCTCTCTAGGCTCCGCCCATTCACTCATCTTCATCTTGACATTAGGCGACGCCTTCTGGTCACCCCATGGAATAATTAATGCCATCCACAGAGCCCTCCTGTGTGGTTAAACACAGACTATTTCTGATATTCAGGAAAGCCGAGGCCGTCTCCCTTATGGCTGGTCTCCATGGCGACGGCTGGAGGCTTGGCCGGCCGACTGCGTCTGTCTATGCAACCTGTTTTTGAGTGCTTGGCCCTTCCAGAAGGAGGCGCTACTGAGCTCACAAGCAGGACTGTCACTCCCTCCTCCTGACTGTCCACTTAAAGACAATGGTTTGGTCCGGTTCTGACGGAGGACGTAATCAAAAATGGTCGGGAATGTTTCTTTTTTTTTTGTTGCTGTTGTTGTTGTTTTGTAGATACTCGTCACAGCCGGCGACACCCGTAAATACTACTGACTTGATGACCTTCCTCCTCCTCATCCTCCTCTTTCCTGGTATCGGGATGCTTCAACTTTGATTTCTAGAGTTCCCAGTATTCCTCCGATTAAAGAGCACTAACTGGTCCTTTTCTATGGTAGGTAGTCATTTGAGTACTGTTCGGACTACAAAATATCCCCAAAAAAATTTGTAATGTGAAGAGTTTAGGTGAAATCCTTTTCTTTGTTTCTTCTTACAGCTTTTCCCTTTTTTTCAGAAACTTTATTTTAATAGGAAAAAAAAGGAAAATGTATGATTAAAAAAAATAAATAAATAAAAAACCTAGCCAAGTCACAAAGAAAATGGGTTGCACATAGACTTACGGAATAAGGTTTCATTTGTGATTTTTTTTTTTTTGTTATGTTTCTAATCTTGATGTAAATTTACACTATTTATAAATACATATTTATTGCTTGGAAATATTTGTGGATGGAATGCTGTTATTTTTTCCAGAGTACCTGCCATTAAATTTGAAGGAGTTTTGTCATTTTAACACGACTCCTCGTACATTTTCTATATATAAATAAAAATTGCTTAGCAAGCATTGTACATAAACAGACATTTAAAAGTGTTTTATTGTTTGAAGAATGTTTTATGAGTCAATAAACACAAAAATTGTCAAATAATGTAACTTTTTTTTTTTTCATCATTACAACACACACTCTTCTGACGCTGTTGAGTGAGGCCTGAAACCCAGCAGACAATGTAGCTGTAGACTGACACACAGGATTCTACACTGTATGCCAGGTCCAGACTTGACACACAAATTTCCTTGAAGTCGTGGCACGTCCCAAAAGTCAGTGTGGAGCAGGATTATTACCATAAACCATGTGAATTATTTTTCCTTTTCTTGAATATTTCTCTTGAAGCCCATTCCTGTGCGTTTAGCAAAAAACAAAGGTTGCATTTCACTGCTGTTTAAGTATGGGGGAAAAACCAGACTCATTCTTAAAACAATCATTACTGTTATTTATATAGTGCTAGTTGTATCAGAGTACTCCAAACATTTATGCAATTACAGGAATATAGTGGAAAATAATGCCGAGTTCACCTGACATCACATGATTCAGGACCATGAGGAAGTAATACAAAAACTAGAGGAGTTCCATGAATGCATCGCGCCTCAGGTGCCAAATGGGAAGAGGCTCTTCAGCCTCTGCTGCAGCACACACTGTGTCGGAGTCACATTACGAAGAGAGAGAGAGGGTCGAGTGACACAGAACTCCCGACACGGATGCTGAAATACCCATCAATCCAAACAAACTTTCATTTAGAATAAGTGGAATTAAGTTGCTACATTGCATGAAGCATTATCATTCAGGTAAGAAGTCAACTAGAGAGGTCCACGTTTCCGTGGCTTTGGACTAGAGCGGCCGTTTCTGTGAGGAGGTACGATGCATTCATGGAACTCCGCAACTTGTCCTAATCGCATAAAAGATTCCAAAGATTAAATATATGCTCTATGGTTTCTTTTCTTCTTCCCACAGATTGACTTGTCTGTTAGCGTAGATTGAGATTTTCAAGTCGTCCTTGAATGTTTAGAGTGACTTCAACCGGTATCAGGGTCAAAGTGTTGCCTCTGGACAAAAGCACTTTCAAGGCAGGCTTTCACAATATTAATTAAACGGCTGCTTGTCAGCAACCTCTGGGTTCAGAAAGTGGCATTACTAAAAAGCATTCCGCATTCCTGCATCCTCCAGGTGTCCCGACAAAGTCGCCGTCCAGCAGAGACCCAGTAGCCAGATGTAGCTGCTGCCAGCCCCACAGGATCTACACTGACTACTGAGCAGACGCTGGGCGTCCTGTCGCCACGCGGCCCGGCGGCCTCAAGTATGAGTGAGCCTCGGGGTCTTTCCATTTATTTCTGGAATATTGGCACTTGAAGTCTGAGACTCTTGCTCCACATCCGATGGTGGCGTGACGTCATTTTTCCGTTGTCTGGTCTCCTGAGAAAACAAAAAGAGAATTAGATATTTTAAAATTTGGGTTGTAGCTGGAATGTTAAGGGGAGTCCAAAGTAAAAACCAAGATGAGAAATGCTTAAAAACTGCTGCATTTCTTTTGTCTGGAAGCAAAGTAAAACAGATGAACGGATTTCAATGAAATTTTCAGGAAACATTCACAAAGGAACCTGAAACAGGCGGTTGCATTCCGGTGGGGTTCCGAATTACCATCTGGATCCACGAAACATTTAAAGCTCCATCACGCTGTGGGGCAGAACAGGCAGTTCTTGCTCTGCTGTGTTGTGCAAGTTTGCTCTGGCACACTACTGACACCAGCTGTCCTCTGACGGTAATTGCAATCAACCATATTTTAAAAAGGTCCACAATTCTATTGGTAAATAATCATCGGGCCGTCATTTTTGATGCATAAAAGACGGCTTCTGTTTGGCACATTGACACAAGGCCATTAAAATAAACTGACATGATGTGCCACAATGTTTTTGTGGGATTCACAGAAGCTAACCTTGAGTGTCGTGAGCACATGAAGGCACCATCCTGAACACCCCCCCTCCCCTCCCTTCCCCTCCACTCCCCGCTTCCCTCACGTGTGTGCAACGGGCTCTGGTAATTTCCCAACTATTTCCCCTCAAAACTCATTTCAGGTGTTTATGAGCTCAGTGGTTTCCGGGTCCAACATGGTCCACCTTTATTCTTTGTGAAGTCTGGCAATGATCCAGAGGAGTGGTATGTGAACTCTGCCTGGCCCGGACCACCGACCTGCCCCCCCTAAATTCCCGCTGCTTAACAATGTCTGCTTGTGTCGCACCAGAGAGAAACCCACGAGGGAAGGAACTAGCAAAGTAATGAATGTCCCCCCGCCCCTTCCCCTCCACGACCTCCTCATTCCTCTTTTCACTCCGTCCCTTCCGCTTTCCCTTCCTTTCTGCTGCGTCCGTCTTCGCTCAGTTTCCGCCTGGACCGGCCTGCTAATTTTAACCCGCCTCACTGTCTGCCCGTGTTTCCTCCAGCCGTGTACAGTGGCCCGGCAGTAAACAGACGGGCACTGACCTCTGCGACGTGTCTGACTAGTTCATTCATCCGTCTGTGGTGAGTGGTGCTTCCTGATTGGCTCCTTCTCCCAGCCAATCACAGAGCTCTCTGCGCTTCATTCACAAATCCCATGGTGATGGGTTAGGGTTAGTCCTTTTTGTCCCTTGATCCGCCAGCATTTTTTTTGTTTCTGTCAGGTTACCATTCAATTTAAATGAGTCACATGGGAGGCACACAAGTCTGAATCAGGTTGTCAGACCCAGAGTCATGGGCCCAGTGACGGTTGGAAGGATAGGGGTCCAAGTCGAGGCGACTGGTTAAAACAGACTCGAGTTGATTCAAAGGCAGAAGATGACCAGTCCGAGAGCACGCTCCCGCTGATGGTGGTCTCAGACTAGGGGTTGAAGTCACTTTCAAATTGAATTTCAAAGCCAAAAACAGCTTGAGACCAGATAATTCAATACTAGCAACTGGTTGAGTCATTCTTCAGGTGTGATGCTATAAAAGACTAGCCACAGAAACTGCCGGTTGCTATGGAGACGGAGATAAATTAGCAGAGAGTGTAGTCAAGAGAGAAGGAGAGAATGAGTGAGTGTTGCGCATGCGGGACGCTGCTGCTGGTTCAGAGCGAGAGGACGAGATGGGATCACTGTCACTTCTGACAAAACCATTCTGCCAAACGTCTTGTCGTGTTTACACTGTGCCGCTCAACTGTCAGAGTGGAGCAAGAAATGTCTCACGGATCACACTAGATGGCGCTCTCTGCTGGAGATGAGGGCGCTGCTTCATGAAGCTACATCACTCATCCTTAATATTGAGAACAGCACTGGACTAGTGGACGTAGTCAACCATTATTGACGGTTAGTCGCCTGCTGCTGAGACTCCAGGGACCACCAGGACTAAGTTTTTACTAGTGATGTGTTTGTCAACCCATATACAAGTAGCATCCGACTTGCGACCGGGATCGGTTCCGACCAACCGGTCGTAAGTCGGATTGGACGTAAGTCGAATGCCATTCAAAATGGCTGACGTGAGGGTCATAGATACTACTGTCGTGGTAGATCACTGTGTGAGAGTGAGATGCTGGGATACTGTGCTGCCATAACTGTTGTTCACGATGCCAGGCTGCTACGTGCTGCGGTGCAAGACATTGAATAAAAAAAAGAAACATCTGCTGGCCGTGGTCGGAAGTCGGGGTGGACATAAGTCGAGCAGTAAGTCATACGTCCAATGTTACTTGTAGATGGAATTGAAATGTAATTTAAGTGTATAAACTAAAAATCTTATTTGCTCAAGGTGTCACCAAAAACATGTTTTGCTAATACAACCAAATGAAAGTGCGCTCATCAGCCAACATGCTAACGCAGCTCAGGCGCTAACGTAGCATGAATGCTAGCTGGAAAGCCAAAGCGGTAAAGACAGGGCTGCCAACTTTCACACAATCAGACGGTGTGAAAGTTGAGGCATGTCACGGCACCTTTCACGTATTTCTAGCCAATTCTGTTTGCTACACGATGTGATGGTGGCGCTGCCCTCCACCCTTGTCACACATGAAGGCTGTGTTCCAGTTACCTTGGAAGTAGGAGATGGGGATAATGTCACGCTGAATTCAGTGTATGCCACTAAATGAAGTCGGAAAAGAAAGCTATTCTCGCATGTGCGTTGTTTGGATATAAGCACGTCTTGATAAACATGTTCTTCTACCGACTAGAAAGCTGTGGCAGGCTACTTCCTGTTTTGGTCCAGGGAAGCCATTTTGGATTGCGCACTCCTAACTTCTGACAGGGAACTTGTACAGTACGGAAGGGAACACGCTAAAGTATTCAGAAGTTGGCAGCTCCATTTACGAAGAGCTATTCATTAGCTGAACTGCTAATGTAGCATAAGTGGTGACAAGGCTTAGTGGCGTAGCGTTATCGACGTCCAGCAACGTATATCGTTTGAAATTCCACGGTAGTGGCTTCACGTATGGCTGAAACAGAAGGAGACCGTTACATTGCTGTGAAGTAAAGTTGTCCAACCGAAGTCCTTCGCCACCTTCTCCACTGCGATTCTCAACCAAACAATGCAACACTTTGCCGCGCTGAGACAGACACGACAGACGCCCACGCGCTTGGCACCGTGCTCCCTGAGCGCCGACAGACTCCTCAATCATCCGGCTGCAGTTAATGGCAGCAGGAGCCTGCGGCTGCGTATATGCTCGGAACAATTATGCAGATGCCGGCTAAAACCACTTTGGTGCTATAATCCAACAATCAGTCCATTATTATAATTGTGGAGTGGGCGATGACGCCTCTGACGGAGGTGTTGAGGAACAGGCTGGTTTTATGCAAATCCCACAGCCGGCATCTGATTTCAGAGGCAGTTCTGCAGGTGAGCGGCTTCAGCTGACGCCTGCCATGAACAAGAACATGATGGACCTCCTTCATTGATCGCGACTGCTTCTTATGAAATTAAATAGCATTTCACTCCAGTGTCAGATTCCTCTTAAATTTTCACTAAAAACCGCCATTTGCGATCCACGTTTTATCAGCTTTGCTTTTGAGAAGCTGCAGCGACAAATGTACTTGGGTTTTCGATACCAGGTTTGGCTCAGCAAGTGTTTCTCGTGGTGGTGCGGTGGTCATCTGACCACATGGGAGTCATGTGAGTGGACGTCCTGTCAGCAGCTCTGAGATAGTGGACAACTGAAATAGGAAGGCCAGGAATGTATCCTAACTGGGCTCGGCTCCTCCTCCGCTTCAGTCATGGGTTCTCTGCCGGGTAATTGCATACCAAAAACACAAGAACCCCCCCACCCCATCCCATCTCCCCAGGCAATGGATAACTCCCCTCAGCTCCCCCTTAGTTTGGACTGTGAAGCTGCACCAAGGCCAGAAGAGGTAAACAGGAAATACCTAGAGGTTTAGGTTAAAAGAAATAAAAGATGCCCATTGAAGCAACGTGAAGCAACAAATTGTTGGGTATGTTTTGAGAACCCATTCGAACCAGTTTTAAATTATTGTTCAACCTTCCAACCACAGGAAAATTACATCTATATTGACTGATGTAAATGCAATCGCGTGTTTACGCGATTAAAAGCGTCTCAACTCAAGGCCCGACAGCTTTTATTTTGAAAACCACCACCGGAAGTTGGGTTGATTTCACCTCCCAAAATTGACAGAGATATCACTTTAACGACTAGAAATGCATTTCAAGTATTTAGAGAGGACAGTCGTGATTCTTTTTTTAACTGGATTTTGCTACATTTTGTTGGAGGAGCGCGCGCGAGAGAGCGTGCGACCGGCGCGTCTCTGCGGGGGTGGAGAGCTCGGGACCACACACTTTGCGCATGCCCTCCCCTTCACCAACCACCACACACATACACGCAAATTGAAGTGGGACAAACAATCGAGATTAAACCAAAAACAGACACGATGTTAACCAGCTTGACTCGCGTTCAAAAGAAAGTCCGCGCGTAAAGTCACCTTTTCCAAACGAGGAAAGTCGGACGCGCGGCTGGGGAGGCTCGGCGTGGTCGCAGTCAGACGCGATGGATTCAGCAAAGTTGTCAACGCGAAAAAAAAGAGAGGATAAGCACCAATAATTTGTTGACACTCGTTTTCTTCAGTCTGATCACGCGTCGCGTTGCGCAATCCGCGTGGATGTGCGCAATGGTGCCGCTGAACAAGAGCAACCCTGTTCAACTGCCGCCTTATTCAGCAACAAACGCGGACTAGGAGCCGGAGAAAGTTAGTCGGAAAACTCCCAGAGAGAAAGTCGATCTACTTACCGTGTGTCCTGGCCGCATGTCCCAGTGAGGGAGAGAGTGTGTGTGAGAGAGAGAAAGAGTGTGTGAAAGTGTGGGAGTGTGCGAGTGAGGGAGACGCATTCCGAGAGCACTGGTCGGAAGCGCGACACGTCAACGCGTGTTTGCCTCCATATCATAAGATTTTTCAGCTGCTGCCTGCCCTCAGAGGTGCACAATCGGGGGTGCGCGGACCTCAAAACACCCCAAATCAGGACATTCATATTGGTCTAGGGCTCATGCTCAATAGCCTTGCAGTTTCCTCCAATAACTCGTGTCTCATTGCTGTCCTTATCCTCACCAGTTGGCCTTTATCTATCAGTTTAGCACTGAAAGTGAGATATTTATCACCTTTATATCTGATGTTTTAAATCAGAATTATTACCAATGTGAAGCACAGGACTTGTGCAGCGAAGTGTAATGTGAAATTACTGAAGTTTCTCCTTGAGGGCGATGTCTGTGTCATGCTCGTAATGTTAAATATCCATGAAGTGTCATGTGTGACACATTTTTTTCATTTTTAAGTGTAACCATTACGTGAGGCGGACAATAGTGGGAGGTTATGAATAGTGGTGTTAAAGTCCTCATAAGACGGATGTCATTATAAAGCCTGCAGCAAACGCGTTTTCTATTTTTAAAATAATTGTTTAAGCATATAAATGTCACGTTATAGAATTTAATTTAATTATATATATATATATATATATAATTCCACATATTTGTTCTTTCTTCAAGTTCTTATTTGTTCTTGATACGAAAGAGTTGAGCATGCACAGAACAAGACGTATTTAAACCATCAGAATATCAGGAGAATTTACTAGTCTGAAGTTGACTGTTGAAACCTTGATTTATTTAGTCGCAGCAATCCCGGTGTGAAGGCACCTGATTTAATTGTTCACAGAACGGAAACATGTTGATACGGAAAACCATTGTTCATTTTCCAGCGACTCCAAAAACCTTCTTTCTGTAGATGTTCAATGAAAAGAGCCACAAATTACCGCTAAATAGGAGCCCTTGTTCCGAAGGGCTAACGGAAGGTCAACAACCTGTTACCAACACTGTCATTGATAAAGCAGTAATTCGCGAGAAGCCGAGCCCAGTGCCACTTCGGCATCAATATTCTTGTGATATTCCCTCTGTCGCACGCGTGCTGACATGGATCCTGCAGCAGCGGTGGGCAGTGTAGTGCTCTGTTGAATTGAGGAGCAAACAGATGGAGTGTCTGGTCTGCAGTGAAGACTCCTGCTGCACCGTGCAGACAGCCTCTCTGCAGAGGCTCGACACAGGCATACAAATACATGCAGCACATGGACAAACAGAGAGCTTACCAGGAGCAACATGGTCCAGGCTGTGGTGCCTCAGCACACGCTCTCCTCCACTGTGTCCATCCCTCTCTCTGCTCCTCAGCGCTCTCTAAACTCATCTTTTAAGTCCATCAACCTCTCCACTGATCAATGGACGGGCAGCAGAGAGAATTGTTCCCTCCACCTCCCCTTGCTTTTTTGTGTGTGTGTGTGTGTGAGGAGAGAAGGCTTCCAACCCACACAGCACTCTTCAGAGCTCTCAGCCTCCACATTGCCTCATCAGTTGACCACTCCACACCCCTACGCATCAATCGCCTGCACCCACGCTCACAGGGCCATTAAAACAAAAGCCCACCATTTCATTTCACCTGATTTTCATCCTGATGAGGGAAGGCAGACCGTGGCTACTCGCTCTGGTTTGTGTGGAACAGCTGTGTGACAACTGGAAAAAAAAAAGTTCTGTTTTATGCAGGACAAGTAAGAATCCATATTGAAAACATGGAAAGATTAGAATACGAGTCATTTTCATTTATTTAACTTCAGCATTTCCCACGAGAGCCAGCCTCCTCCACCTTGCCCTATTGTGGACATCCTGCCCGACGGGCCTCTCCACCCATTCCACCCTGGCCGCAGCATCTTCTTCGCCTCTCTGAATCTCAGTCCATTACTCTAGTTTTCTCCTCCCATAAGCTTGAACTCCTCTGTTTTCCAGACCTCACCTTCACTCTTTCTCCAGACTCGCTCTCATGTCCACACCTGCCTCTCTTCAACTGACCTTCATTCCTCATCTGGCCACCTCATACCTCCAACTCTTATCCCTAACCTCTTCCTTACTCTAAATAATTCAAATCAAATGACATTTTCACTGTTCACAACAGTACTTGGTTAACCATTAAGCTCTATTATGATGGGACCAGGTGATTTAAAGTGTCGACTCCTGTGAAGTGAGGATGGTCTACTACATTATATACAACAGAGACGCTGTGTTTTACTCAACACTATGTTCCAAGATTAATCCTCAACGACCATCACTCAGGTCCAGTTGTAATCTTTAGTTCTCACAAAGAGATTAGAACATGTGAGTTGTTGGTTTAAGGAAATAGCATTAGCATTAAAAGTCATTAAAGTCTTGGCTCACAAAAGCCACTTTGAAGTGGCGGGTCTGTTGTGTTAATATTTCACACTGACATTAAAACCAGAGCCTGTGTTTAACAGGCTCACATCACATATTGTTCAATTGAAATAAATCAATAAAATATATATAAAAAAAACAAAACAAAGAAAACAGATCAAAAACCGTTCAACACGTCTTGACTTTATTGAGGAACTTGCAAGTTTCATCTAGAAACCTCTCCCCCACTATGATTACTGGTCCACGACAGTGGCGACGTCACGCTGCTGTGCTGATATTGGACCTCTATAGTTTAGCTAGTTGATCAGTCAGCACCATTGATGTGTACTGAATCCGATACAGAGGTCTGAAAACATCCTCTGTCTGCGTCGTGTTGACAGTTGATGCGGAGAGGCTCTTCGGTGAAGATCTCTGCCTCACGTAAACCGGGACAACCTGCTACTAGGCGGCTCAACTGAGTCGGGCAATTCTCAGCATGTAATGCTGGTCATCGAAACATAAGAGGTACAAACAGTGACTCTTGAGGCAGCCTGTGTGGACTAAGCTTTCTGTTGAGGTGAACATGAGGGAGGAAGAGGAGCATTACGACCGGCCACACTTTATATGTTTGAGTATTTCACTGAACAGACACGAGGGTGAGAAGATCTTTTCGGACACGATCCATTTCCCGCTGGTGCCTAAGAGCGTTATCATCGCAGCTGTTGGTGAGGTGGTTCTGCAAACGGCGTGTCTGATAAGCTCCAGTCATTTACATTGGTTAAGGAATGGATAGTGCTCAAAAAGGCGTGGGGGAGGAAAACATACAAGCCTGCACCGGCATACAATAACAAGTGGAGGGAGAGAGAGAAGAAAGATGGCGAGGGGCATGTAGGTGTTGGGCTCCTGAAGCACTCCAAAATGACGGGTAATTACATATCAAATTACCGACGGGAATGAGAGCGAACTCCCTGACTTTAGTGCACGGGGGGACGCGTTAAGAGCAGAGGAAGCAGTGAGTGATAGGTGATTTCTGCAATTCGCCTGAACTGGCAGCTTCCATTTGCATATCTGGAAATAACAGCTTAAAGGGGCCATGTCACACGTATGGGTGCTTTCACCATGCACCGCAATTTAAGTCGGCTAAAAGCATTTTCTCTTGCTGAATCGAATTCCTTCAACCTGAGGCGGATCATCTGGTCATGTCAGTCACACACCGAAACACACCTCGAGCTGATGACTGCGATGCTATATTCGAGCCGTTCGAGTGATGGATGAGATGCGTTCAGGAGGCTCTTGCTGTTAGAGAATTTTTATGGCTGGGATTCTGCATTACGTGGACGTTTGGGACAGCGGGGCGAGTGACAGAAGGGGGTGGAGGACCCCTGCTTTGGCGACATTGTTCACACGCTATTCACTCCAGGGTTCGCCAAAGGTCCAACCAAGTGAACGACCGGATCTAGGCAAAAAAAGCACACATTCATGGTGGCTTGTAAAATACTAGAGTGACGGGTGTCACAAATGTATCTTCTGGAAACAGCCTGTGGGCACCATGGCCTGCTCCCTGTGTCTATTGTGGGATGCAAAATATACAGTCGCTCAAACCTTTGCATGCAGAAAGTCTATTTTTTTAATCCCAAAATGGATGCCAAAATCTTTCCAAGAAGCAAATGTGTAGCTTTTTTTTTCTTTTGCAATGGGAAGTGGGGTTATTAAATCAGGATTTCAATTTTAACATAAACTTACATTTACAGATTTTGGTTAGTCCAAAACATTTCTGTATGTACAGTACAAAGTCCTAATAAAATAAAAATATGAACATTTTAGGCCAAATAATCTTTCTTTAAGTGTCCCTTAAAGTTCGACACAATCTTAAATATTATCATGAAAACTCTTGGATTTTTTTTTTGTTTGTGTTTCAAAAGGGCGACTGCATGATGCAAACACAAACAAATACAATGCAACATTTTGGTTATTGTTTACAGGCAAATGTAATAAAACTCAATTCCTGACAGTTTCAATATGTCAGTTCTCAACAGTGTTGGTATCAAACTCAACAAATAACAGAAGATATTCAAAACCGCACAAAAAATGAAGCATCAATCCATCAAACTAATATTTGGTAGTCTTGCCATTAGTACACAGTAAAATGCATTTTTTTTCACCACTGTTATTTTAGTTAAAATACGATACAACTTAGAAGGTATTAAAGTTGGTGTTCAGTTCGTAATTAAACTTCATCTGCATTTAATTTCAGTTTTTCCTGACAAACCTTTCACATCCATTATTTCAGCTCGCACCTGAACAGTTCTTTGAGTGTTCACGTTTTGAGGATCCTTTGTTTGGTTCTGCATATGGTTTTAAACCAACTTTTACAATGAGGTAAACCTGAGGTTCTACGCGTGAGCAGCTCTGGGGTGCAGACAGTCCTAAGTGTCGGTCAGGTCAGAAAAGGTGCGCGCATCAATCTGCCGTAACGCTCAAGTTAGTGGTGCATCAGGTTAAAACACAATGGATTTGTCCTTTGAAAAAGGAGGGAATGGTCACATATCGAGCGACAGAGTAAGGTAGACCATTAAAGAGGACCATGAAACATGCACTATGAGCTCCGCCGCCATCGCTCATCCCTGCCGTCAATGTTGTGTAAAGTTCCCATCGCAGTGATGTTCATCAACAAGTTGCAGGTTCATCAACAAGTTGCAGGGACACGGAACCAACATTTCAAATGTGTTCACTTGGGAACCGAGTTTCAAAAAGAATCCGATACGGTGAGTGAAAACGGAAGATTCGAGAGGATGGACGGCCTAGAACTTGGATATGACCTTGGATATGATATAACTTGGATATGACCGACTCTGTCTCCATGCATGGATGGATCCAGACCAGAACCTCCCGTCACACGAACAGCTTCTTCCCCTCGGCCCTCAGACTGTTGAATTCGTGATCAGCCATTTTATTTTATTTTATTTTATTTTATTTTATTTTATTTTATTTTATTTTATTTTATTTTATTTTATTTTATTCCAAAGCACTTTCCTTGTTGGTGGGATCCCCACTGACCATGGCAATAAATTTGATTGTGATTCTGATCCACGGTGACTGTCAATGAACACACTTGTCCTTTGATCGCTCCTCTTAAATTCAAAAAAATATCATGAAAAATATCATCATGAGCAAGGATGCACCCCATGTGTGTGACAAGGGTATCATCCATGAGGTGAAATCATGTTGTTAAGAGGACACTGACAGGAAAGCAGCCTTCAATGATAGTGTTTTGTTGCTGATATTATTCCAGTCTTGTGATAAAATGTGTTTTGCACGTCAGAAGCGTCTCCAAGTTCCAGTGAAACAGTGGGAATCATTTGTCCTGTGGGAAGTGGAGGCTGCCAGTGTTTCTGTCCGAGGTGGCCTTGTTTTGGTGCCTCTATATTTCTTTTCATGTTGGCGGCTCCTTGGGCGACCGGTCAGATTGTTGCTATGGAATGTGCCGCGGCACAAAAGGAGCAGAGATCCAGAAACTCAGTGACCTCCTGGAGAGGCCTCTCTCACTCTCTCCTTTTCTCTCTTTACATTACAAGTTTGTTTTTCCTCTCTCACTTTCCTTGCTCTGGCACTCTCTATTCTTGGTAGGCTTTGATGTGGTGCTGGTCCAGGTACTCTCGCTTGGCCCCTTCTTTTATGCCCCCCTCTCCCACACACATAGACAGGCACATGTTCTCCGGCAGCTTGTGTACGCTCAAAAACACACAACCCTTAAACACACACGCTCACAAACAGGAATGTGTGGGAATCTCCCTCTGGCTACCTCTGTAACCTGCATCTGAAGCTGGTGAGGGGCCAAGAAGCCAACAGACCCAGGAGACTAAAATGCAAATAGTGGAGAAGCGGGTTGGCTGCCTGGCTGAGATCAAAGATCCTCTCCACATAGCTGCGCTCTCGCAGACATGCATGAACAGCATTTGCTTCCACACACCGTCTGCATGTGTGTGTTGTGTAGGTGTTGGCAAAAGCAGGAGCGGTAGGATTGCGGGGGTGCGGGAGCGCAAACATCTATTCCAACATGAGTTCATACTTTCAAGGAATTTATGCTTAAGGCAAGTGACTCATGAGATGGAAGGCAACAAAATGACACCAGAGCATGCAAACAAAACAAAGGAATCAATGGATCGATTCCCCTCTTTTTTTGCAGAAGACGGTGTCTAATGATGCCTCAGAGCATTCGGATCTTTTCATCTATCTCCGGTTTTATTCGTCAGACATGCTCATCTGGAACAGAGATCGAGGTCACATCACAGCCAGGTTTTGTGTACGTGACGGGGATGAAGCCAAAACATTTGCTTTAACAGGTGTGAGGCAACATTTGCTTTAACACTTTCCCGGTGATGATGACGACAGCACAATTGGTCCTTGGAACCTAATTCGCTTCGGTCTCTGTTTGAAATATTTGAGTTTCAAAACCTTTTTCCTGAATAAAAGACGCCAATGAATCCGTTCCTGCAAGGTTCGGATTCATTGAATAGGATAAAAATGAATAAAAATAAGTAAAAAAATAAAATGAAATGAATTCAATCGATGAATGAGACAGTTACTATACAAAGGTCGTATTTGCAATATAAAGGTCGTCCCTATTTCTTTACGCTTTTCAGTCGAACCCTTTTCACAGCCATACAACCCATCGACAACCAGGGGGTTTCAGTTTATGTTTTGCCTCGTGTGGAGTTTGAAAGGCGCGTGTGGATCGTCCGTCACCACTCACCTCTTTGCTCACCCTCATTGTTGCCCACTAGCTTCCTCTTTCATTTCTGAGATGCCACAGTGAATATGCCAGCAGGATTTCAACCCGAGACCTCCTTAGAGGATGGGTGACGCTGCATGAGCTTTGTGGCGTCGAAATAAAATCGCACTTTTTGCACCTGTTCTAAATGTAAGTGAAAGGAAGATGCTGTCAACACAAGAGCCACCAATAGTGCTTTCCTCATGCAAACATTTGTTTACTCCGACAAGCCAACATAGCAACGTAAACGTCAAGGACATTCTTAAGAAACACCTCAGAGGCACTGAAGAGGCTCAACAACATGCCAGCAGCATAAACGCATGCCCTAAAGAACAGCGCAATGATGGAGAAAGTGCTTGTGTTTGTAGCTGTAATAACTTCAGCCTTGTCAAAAGATGCACAAGACGTGAAACTACTCATAGGAATCAAGAGACAGTCTCACTTTCACCTTCACTAATGTCACAACCGCTCGGCTCGGACAGAGGGAGGGTTCAAAATGCAGAAGCAGACGGTCAAAAAAATATCAGCAGCAAAAAGATTGGCTATGATTCACTTATTTTTAAGGTGTTAATTGACAGCTGTCATTACACGCAACAAAAATATAAACGCACAAACCTGAAATGGTCAACAAAAATAGAATGTCATGGCATTTGCTTAGATTTGTTATTTGTTTATGGAATGATTCGTTTTGCTCGAACCCAGCAGTCCAGTGTCACTTGGCCAATCCTGTTGACTACAGTCTCAGATTGAGTACTTCAGCTCCCAGAGTCATGGAGCATGGTAGAGAGCGGGTCAATAAGTGTGACCAGTACACCACCTTCTCCTACCGTCTGGTCACCAAATGTGGACTTTTGCCACTTGTCAATGTACCACAGATATCACAGATAATAAGGGAGCGTGCCATTGCAATATAACAATAACTACAAGTTTTTTCTTCATGTGTTTACATTTTTGTTGAGTGTAGTATCTACCTTTCCAGTGCTATTCTGTTGGCCTTTGATGTGTGCAGGTGCCTCTGTACGGTGAAGAACAAAATATTGCTGTTATTTACAAGTGTGTTTTTTGGACAAAGGCAGCTCAAATTTACTTAGAAACAAACTCTTTTCTGACAAAAAAAGGACAATCACCATAATCCAAGTCAGGTGAAGAGGAGCAACCAAAAAACAGGGTTTGGTTCCGCACAATGTTTGGTTGATGGTACTCAGGGTCTTTCGCCACAGAAGATCCCACTTCTCTGAATATTTTGGAAGTGATGCCAACCTTGAATTGGTTTGTGTCATGTTTGTAATGATTTATAGATTCAAGTAACTTCCCAAGACGGTTAAGATATGCCTTAGTCTTTTCTCTGGAGGTCCTTCATCTAGTCTGTAACGTGAGGAGTGCACATGAGAATTCAACACAGGTGAAGAGCCAAGGACAGCTTGTGAAACTTTTCTAAAAATGAGATATTGATTTTGAACTTCTGGGAAGTCGAGAGAGGCCAGTTTCGACTGCGGATTCTTTAAAAAGATGTTTCTAGCAGGGAAATGTGAAGTCTGGAAATTATTATTTGCCGTTAAATTACAGCTGGTGCGAAATTCTTTATTATTGCCACAAAATCAAGACGAGGACTCCGGATTTGGGATTGAGTCAAGACAGATATTTAACAAGAAGCTGCTTCCATCCTAAACCAGATTTGAGGACTTGGAGGGTAAAAGTGGCTGTGCCATACCTCCACTACCTGCCTTAAGGGGGCAATAGTCACCCTTCCAACCAAGGATGGTAAAGGTTTAACTTTTCTGTTGTCATCCCATGAGGGAATCCTCATGTCCAAGGTGTGTTAAAAGTGAATTCGTTCATGTGTGTGAATGAGAGGGACAAAGTGGACAGGTGAAGTTACAGGATGTAGAGATAAAGAAGGTGGTGGATTTTAAATACTTAGGCTGGAGAGTGTGAGAAAGAGGTGAAGAAGCGGGTGCAGGCAGGGTGGAATAATTGGAGAAAAGTGTCAGGTGCGATGTGTGACAAAAGGGTGTCGGCAAGGATGAAAGGGAAAGTGTCCAAAAGGGTGGTGAGGCCAGCAATGTTGTATGGTTTGGAAACAGTGGCACTGAGGAAAAGACAGGAGGCAGAGCTGAAGGTAGCAGAGATGAAGATGCTGAGCGTCTCTCTGGGAGTGAGCTGGATGGATAGGATCAGGAAGCAGTAGATCAGAGGGACAGCCCATGTCAGGTGTTTAGGAGACAAAGTCAGAGAGGCTTGATGGAGATGGTTTGGACATGTACAGAGGAGAGAGAGAGCCAGTACATTGGTAGGAAGATGTTGAGGTTGGAACTGCCAGGCAGAAGGTGGAGAGGAAGGCCAAAGATGAGATTGATGGAGGTGGTGAAGGAGGACATGAGGTTTGTAGGTTTGAGAGAAGAGGAAGCAGAGGACAGGGTGAGATGGAGGAGGATGATCCGCTGTGGTGACCCCTGAAGGGAGAAGTGAAAAGGAAAAGAAGAAGAATCTGCTGTGAAAACGGTGTTCAGTATTTTTGAACAAAAATATTTATGTGTGTGGGACGACCACGTGTTCCTATTGCTTTGTCTTCATGATGCTTCTTTCTGGATTTTGCTGTTTAAAAAAAATCATCATGTCCACTTCCATTGCAAATCGTGTTTTCAGAAATGTCTGCCTTGATGGACGAGCTTCTCGGTGTGTGTGCGGCTTGCTGCGATGGAATTACTAGAACATACCACAGGAATAAGGATCAAATTCAGATTTTGTTAATCTCTATCTGTGGTGTCTCTGACAGATAAAAATTTAAGTAAATAAACAGTTCAATGTTTTGAAAACCCTCATGTGTGTGCCCCTCTTAAGTTGAGACCAAAGCCTGACCAACAGCAACAGTTTTCCTGAGAGCCTCATTGTCGCAACACTGTGACAAGTTGCAGATACAGTATGAGGCCTGGTTTAGTTACTACTTGACACAAGCAGCTGGCAAACACCTGTAACTTCAATCTGAGCAACATTTGTGGGTTCAGATTCTGAGGAGGAATATTGGAAAGTGATTCTGCTTCAGCATGTTGTGATGGCAGCACATACTGGCGCCTCACCGTGTTGCTGGAGAGATGAGGAAGAGTATCTCCAGTGGATCAGGAAAACATCTGTAAAGGTAAAGTAATATACTATGCCAGGTGAAACTATCATACACAAATTCATTTAATGCATTTACTTCTATCCCAAACTTTGGATCACATCTTTCTTTTACAGTAAGTCTTCATCGCTCACTGTCTTAGAGCTACAGTTTTTTGAAATAGTGATTTCAAACTGGAAGGTTTCATTGAAAAAAAAGGGTCAGACTTGTCTCTGTTTTTTTCCTGGTCATTGACACAGATAGCAGTTGAAACACTGATGAAAGCAAAATCTAGCTAAAATCACCTGACCTGCACACATGTAGTCTGTTCACATGTAATAATAATAATTTAAAGTTCTCCAGCAGAGGCAAAGGCAAATCATGTTGCCATGTTGAAACGTTGCAAACAAGAATGTGTCTACTACCTTAATGGAAACCAAACACCATGAAGAATCTGCACCTCCGCTGTTTAATGTATTCTATTCATTCCAAGTTCTTGTTTTGTAAATCATTTGCTCCCACAGTGTTTCACAAAATCATGACGTCCGACCACATCACCGCAAGGGCAAATCAAATCGGCACCAGACCAGACTATTTTATTGGATAAGCAGCAAAGAGGGGAAGAGGAAAGACACGTCTGTCGCCAGTTTGACACTGTTACAGTTCATTGAATGAGCCATTTTTTTGTTGTGAGCTAATTTGAAGCAGAAACTATAAGTCAATTAGGAGCCATGTTCTCCTTTGTAAAACTCTTCACAGTCACAACTGAACTCGAAAATGTTCTGTAATAAGACGATGAAAAAAGTGGTGCAAAATCAAAACTCGCACTCGACTCACGAGGGACAACAAAGAAGAAGCTGCGCCCATCGCAAACCGGATCGATGCATCAGGAATCAAACCATGACAAGTCTCTTTATTCATTCAATGTGACCTTGATATTAAAAACAGGCCAGTAGCACATGCAACATTTAGAAAATGAATGGCTGAAATTGTTATTCCAGCATTCATTGAACACACCTCATTTGTCATGTGATGTTGATCCAAACAGAGATTAATTATGTTAAAAAGGCAAAATATTTTAGCGTCACGCAGACACGTCACAGAGAAATTGACTCAGGACGGCTTAATGGAAGGAAAATTTAAGTTTAAAAAATGTTATGGAGTAAAGCGTTCACTAAGTTTAAGTTTATGTGAACATGTTCAATTTCATTATTCTGGTCTTAAGTATTAAAATGACAATGAGTAATTGACTACAACACCTCTTACTGAACTAGATGAATTGAATCCCACCTTTCTGGTCACCTTGCCTGTCTCCAGTCATATATATATATAAATGCAATATTTAACTTCCTGACTAAAGATTCAGATTGTGTCCTCAATATAACCGGTGAGGCTCATGAATAAAAAGCCAGTAACTCTTCCAGGCACCTTTTAATTGAACTTTTTTCACTCTTTGATTCACCTTTTAATTTGTCTGACCTTCCATTTATTTTACATTATGTTCAGTTAATCTCATATTTTACTCTCTACCAGCACACCACATGACAATAACATGTTTTCTTGAATGTTCTTTAAAGGCTTGTCGCTCTCTTTTTTTTCTTTTTTGATTCAATTTTCATCTCTATAATCCAAAGCTCGGACACAGTCTTGAGTCATCGGTAGTGATGGGTTGATTTTTTTACCTTTGTGCTTTCATGTATGCTATTGCTTGATGGATGCCTTTGATGTTTTTTATTATGATGTTATTTGTGTTTTTGATGTCATTGGCTGCTGTGACAGGTTGAGTTTCCCCACTGTGGGAGCATCACATCGAATCTAGTGGCACTGTCTGTAGGTTTTGGAGAACAATTTCTATGAAACCTCGCATCATTTTTACACCACCGAGTGAGCTCTGAAAATGAGGACATGGTTTCATGAAACCTCATCCAGGCATCACCAGTCATCTGCATCAATCCTGCCACACCAGTAAACGTTCAACACACCCGAACCAGATCAGACCTCATCGGCTAACACATGGACTTGTGTGTTCGTGTTGACTACATTGGATACTATCTACCTTCGCTGCGTTGTTGAGTTGGTGACGCGGACGACGTGACTCTTCCTGGAGACAGATGCTGCATCTTTGCTGTTAGCTCTGTGCATGGAGGGTTGTATGGAGCAAGGAGACCACGGCAAAGCAGACGAAGAGCGAAACAGATCCGACCCCGACATGTTCCGGACTGTCTCTCCGACGGTGCTGTCGCTGTGACCATGAAAGAAAAGGATTATATATTCCCCCTTTTTATTTTATTTTGGCAATTTTACAGTCAATATCAAATCTCTGTCGCACAGCAGAAGTGTTGAGAATGAATTTTGTTCATTTTTTTTGTGTCGGCAGCTCGTGTACGAGAGAAGAACACATGGGGCGCGTGGGTGTTTTCTGGCAAGGGAGCAGCCACACTGCCTCCTTTACAACAAAGAAATGTAATATCTGCCAACATGAAGCTGAGATATTCATGAATCTGTCAGAAAAGTCCAGGAGATGCAACGTGTTTGTCGTGTAAGCGTTGGGACGTATGTGAGGAAGCTGTACTTCCCGCATCAGTTCCACTCCGAGAATATTTCGGGCGCAACCTTTATTAGAACCGCTGCTTGTTCAGGAAGATATTTTGTTGAGCTTTAATATGTTTGTTTCCCTCGACAGTTTAGGCAAACACAATCACAGAGCTTCTGGCAAACGCACAGGCTTTCACAAGCAGAGAGAAAGACAGGCTCCGTGTATTGAGCGCCATGTGAATCACCGTCGCAGACAATATCTTTTTCAAACATTGCGGCCTTGGCGGCAAGACATCGGCAGATTCGTAGAGCCATGGCAACAGTCAAGTGTGGATCTCACTGCCGGAGTGTGTGTTCGCGCTTCACAGAAATTTGTTGGTTATTTGTTGGAGCCGTATGCCAGGAATTATAAATGTGCTTCGGCAGAAACTTTAATTGAACTGGAAACTGAAACAATATTGAACATTTTCGATCCATTTCATGTGATGTTACCCACGATGCTTTCTTTTACATGATTCTGTGGCTTCAGTATTCAATTTTCTTTGCAGTTCAACAGCCCCAACTGTGAATGCTGTAGCTGCCAGACAGGGTGAGAAGACTAACTCCCACTCTATAGCATCCGATTCGAGAGTCCTGCCATCCATACAGACGTGTCTTTGCTCAGGGAGGTGCTTCTCAGACGAGAGGGGAAAGAGAGGAGTAACTGAATTACAAAGGTGTGGTGAATACAACATCGGAGGAAGAAGCAACATGTTGTCAGGTTCCGTTTCTCACTGGTAAATATCAAGGTTCTCAGCTGTGCGTTCAAACACTTTGAGGAGGGTTGACATTAAGTCTGAAGTCATGGCTGACAGCAGGAAATTATAGACCTCTGGAATATATGGTGGATGTGAAACTGAGCATGTTGAAACGTTTCTGCAGTGACACTTGAACCGCGCTTCAGTTGATGATCTACAATTTCCTCTCTAACTCTAACTGTACACATCAGAATAAAAGTTGTTTTGCCATATAATACATATTCATTAATGCAACTTTTTAATTTATCCATCAGACAAATCTACTGACTTTTCTGACGTTATAAAAATATTGATTGACCTGGCAACAGTTACTTTCGAAGAATCATCTGATCATTTCATATGAACATTTAACTCATAGGTCTTCCCCACAAAATCACCCTCCTGTTTATGGATTTGCAAATCTCTAAATCCTGGTTCAGATCCTGGATCAAATCTCACATGATCATACAGCAGCACTGCATGAAATGAACAATGCAAACATTTGTATTTTCAGTTATATCTAGACCAAGTCTACGAAATACCTACCTTAGACAGCAGACAGCAGCACAAACAGCAGTCAAGGAAACAATCACAGCACTTTAAACAAACCTTCTTGTCAGCAAGGTTCACATCCAGGATGAGTTTTTGAACCTTGACATGTAAATGAACGTGTCTTCCACAAACATTTTGTTTGGTTGAGTGGTCGATTGAGGCACCCGTCTAATGCAGCTGTACTACACCATTCTTCTTGCCCCTTCACTGTATATAAACCCTGACCACAGTCTACAGGGAGACTCCAGCTGGGCCATCTTGAAAGACTTGGTCCACGGGCCGGGATCTTTAGGAAAGGTGTAATGTGTCATCATCCCTCAATCCTTTCCGGATTTCATGATTGAGTGATCGGAATTGTCTGAAAAAGAACAGTTACTGTTACTTGCTATTTTTAGAAACAAATTACAGTGGTACCTCGGTACCACTTAATCTTATTTTATTTTCAATTGTATTTTTACTTCCAGGTTATTAGTACTATTATTTTTATTTCATTTGTATTTTCTTTCTTATTCTCTGTGTGATGCTCTTCCTAACTGCATGCCCTTCCTTGCCTCTATTGTTACTGGAAACGTAAATTTCCTGGAGGGAGTCATCCCAAAGGGATCAATAAAGTCAAGTCTAAGTCTAAGTCTAAGTCTAAGTCTTTTCGAACGTCCCGCAATTCGAACAAACCGGAGTTCAAACAAAAATTTTGAGATTTTTTTGCTTCGGATTTCGAACGAAAATCCAGAACTCGAACGCCTCCGAAACGTGCGCGGACCGAACAGCTGATTGTTTTTGTTTGTGACTGTTTTGTCTTCATATTGAGGTGTAAAACCTTTCCTGTCTCCGCACTGGACCGTGGTAGAGTGTCACAGGGGAGGTGCTGGAGCGCTCACTCCAGGGTTTGATGTCCTGTTGTGGGCTGGAGCTGGGACAGGGATGAGGCCAGTCTGGGACAGAGCGTGACTTGGTTTATGACTTTGTCACAGCCAAACTGCACAGAAGCGCACATTCAGAGCTGGACACGCACCGGGCACCTCTTCACTTCTGGAGAGACGTCACTCACTCGGCAACCCCTCCCACATGCAGCGGCCACACACATAGAGGAACAGCCACCTGCAGCAGACACTCTACATTCACTCCTACAAAAGCCTATTTTAAGGCTTGCAACGCATTATTTCTTTTTCCATTCATAGTAATGGGAAAAATCGATTCAGATTTTGAACAAATCACTTCTTGAACGGCCATCTGGATCGGATTGTGGTCGAGAACCGAGGTACCACTGTATTTGAATGCTCCAGTTTTTACATTTTGTTTGGACCTACTTATTTTTTTTAGTTTTCATGTCTGAAATCATGAATGGTACTTTTCCTTTCATAGTAAAACGAACCAAGTACCTTCTTGTTCATTGAGGTCTACAGTATATTCCGTTATTTAGTTTTTCACTTTATCTTTCTTCTTTTCATGTCTCTTAAGGCCGTCGTAGTGTCAACAGTTTGTCTGCTTTAGAGATTTTCCGGGTGAAATCAGCTGGAAGAGAACTGGGAATGCATCAAAATGCGTGGATGCCGACCCGAAATGATCCCACAGCGGCCAAACATGACAGATGAAACAGTTAAACTAAAGTAATGAGAGGTTCGTCTCAAGCAGGCCAATTAAAGTGTTGAAGTACGAATATCAATCATCTGTGACTCAGATATGTGGACCTGAGGCTAATATCTGGAGCAGACTGAACCACCTCCAGAATGTTTGAGAGAGCCACATTCTCTCTGACCCAGGTGAGTGCATATGTTGGAGGTTAGATTTTAATAAGCTACGAGAGACCGGGCACAGCATGTGCTCGGCTGGAGAAAAATAGCGACCAACAAAATCTTTATTTTATTTTAGTTCTTTACTTTTATGATAAAGTATAGTTCCACCATCCACTTCAAATTCACCATCCAAATTTTGCGTCAATGTGGGAGTGAAGGAGGAGGGCTCTGCTCGATCGGACACTGGCCTCACTCTCCTGATCAGGAAATCATCTGTAACTTCTGCCTCCACTCATAGTTCCACACATTAATAGCTTGTTTTTAATCAGGTCTCTTGACTGAAGGCTGTTAACATATTGCTAACATAACAGGCTGTTAACATAACACACATTTTCATTCAACACCAGATTCAAAAAAGAAGAAAAAAAGAAGCGCATGTTTGCCTTCTTTTCATGGCTTTTGCACAACACGCCTTGTTCAAACCTGGTTACACTATAGGCTCTGCATCACTTCTTGTTCAATCCTTTCCCCCGATTTGAGGCCAAATCCAGTCCTCAAACATCCTGTTCTCCTGTCAAGGTCAACAGTTCGGACTTTGACCGCTGAGATTTCAAAACAAAACTCACAACACGTTGGAAGAGTTCACGCTTCTCTCGTCAAGTGCCGCTGTTGCCACAGCAACGGCTGAAGATCAGCTGTAGGTGGATGCACATGCCCGGCAGCAAGGCAACTGGAGGGCTCTCATTGGCCTCTCTGTGGTATCCCACGATGCTTGGCTGGCTTGCCTCTATCACCCAGTCCATCTATAACCGGTCTCTGTCAGAATGTGACCCGGAGAGGAGGTCGGAGGAGACGGAGGCGGTTTTGTCAGCAGATGGAGCAGAAGAACTTAACTTCCTTAAAAATGAAAATATCAGAGGATACCAGCACATCCGTCTGCAAGTCCACTGACTTTATTGTTAAATGAGGATGAGGAGGAAAAAAACACCACTAAAAGGGATCTTCAATCTTGTCAATCATGTTGGTTTTAAAAAAGAAAATAAAATAACAAGAGTGATGTTTTTCATCCACTCTCTTTCTGCTGCCATTTAGCTTCTTGGGTTCACAGGGTGCTGGAGTCTTTTGACTTTACATCTATTTCATCTTGCTTGAATCGATTTTAATTTTGGTGACTTAAATAACAAATACAAATGTAACTTCAAATAAGATAATTTAATCCTTCTTTTCCTCAATGGTTCCTAGTGAATGAGTGCCCAGACTCGATATGAATAAGAAGGATTGTTTTTCATCTCTGCATGAACCTCTTTCCATTGTCTGCCTTTATCTAAAACATTTCGGTCTCATAACTCCTGAAGTTGAGATTTCATTTTAACCAGAGGTGGGAAACAATTAAATCAACAGTTTAGTTTTTTATAATCGATCAATATTTGACAGCAGAATGATCAGATTTAAGCTTACGTCTGCACACATAAGCTTAAATATCTTTTGTGTCTCTGGCTGGAAGTTTTTTAAACTTCAATTTCCCCTCCATCAGGGCAATATTATTTGGATGTTTTGGTTATGACATCACAATGTGTAATGTGGAGCACCTGGAATTGGTGAGTGAAAAATCTTCCCTGTGAAAGAAAGTTTATGCGCAGTTCATTTGTGCAGTTATTTGGATGGATTATTATTTTCTGCAACTAATTCATTGAAAGTAATCTCCCTGAAATTTAAGCATTTTCATGAAGACTTGGGTTGGGAGCAGGTCAACAGGGAGTGTCACAGTGATCGTGCTTAAACTTGTTCAGCACTTTGCTCTGTGTTAACTGGACATATCTTTCTCACCATGTGATGTGTGCTTCTCATCATCCTGCATTTCCTATATTCTCAATTAAATATATATTTTTTAAAGATCTCAGACCTTCCACGCTCATTTTTTAAAATGGAATTTGGGTCTGTGCAGCTTCCCACGGCGGGGTGGTCAGGCAGTGTCCAGTTTCAGGTAGCTCAGTTGTTTCCAAAACGTGAGCGGGCAGGAGAGCTGGGAGCCAAACCGGGACACTCCAGGATCAGTCGGATTCCTGGCATTCCTCACATAGTCCCTTTGAGGGGAAAAGCAAATAGAGCGGGGTTTAACAGCAGCCCTCTTGCACCTCAAAACAAGCGCAGAAGGAAGAGGATTGTGTTCCTCACCAATATTGACCCGCTCATCACTTCAAGGAGAAGTAGAACGGATAAGGCCCTCTGGAGTTGTGTCACGCTGTTGAATACAAATATAGTTTGACGAGATCAATAAAAATCCCAACCACTTAAGGTGCAATAACATATTTAAACAGACCCTTCGTTCAGAATCAAAATCAGAATCGAATTTATTGCCATGGTCAGTGGGGGTCCCACCAACTAGCAAAGTGATTTGAAATAAAGTTCTGCTAAAAAATAAAATAAAATAAAATAAAATAAAATAAAGGCTGATCACAAATGGCCGAGGAGAAGAAGCTGTTCCTGTGACGCAGGTTTCTGGTCTGGATGGACCGTAGCCTCCTGCCAGAGGGAAGAGGAACAAACAGTCCATGTCCAGGATGAGAAGGGTCGGCTCTGATCCCACCTGCACGTCTCTGGGTCCTGGAGACATGCGCTGCAGTCTACTCTTGTCCCTGGAGGTGGCGCTACTGTACCAGACGGTGATGGAGGAGGTGATGATGGACTGGATGATGGCTGTGTAGAACTCCACCAGCAACTTCGTCGGCAGTCGTAGTTTTCGTAGCTGCCTCAGGAAGAACATTCTCTGCTGGGCCTTCCTGATGAGGGACCTGATGGTCGGCTCCCATTTGAGGTCCTCAGTGATGGTGGTTCCTAGGAAGCAGAAGGAGTCCACAATAGGAATGGGTAAACCAGCCAACATGAGAGGGGACAGAGGAGCTGTTACTCTCCTGAAGTCTATGACCATCTCCACTGTCTTCTGAGCGTTAAGCTCCAGGTTGTTGTTGCTGCACCAGGACACCAGCCGCTCCACCTCCCTCCTGTAAGCCGACTCATCTCCATCTGAGATGAGCCCGATGATGGTGGCGTCATCCACAAACTTGATCAGCTTCACTGGTGGCTGGAGGTGCAGCAGTTAGTGTAGAGGGAGAAGAGCCATGGAGAGAGAACACAGCTCTGAGGAGACCCGATGGTGAGGGTCAGAGCAGCAGGAGCCACAAGATATAGTCACTCAAGAATCACATTATGTCTTTTAATCCCCTTATATCGACAACACACCCACACACACGTTTGTATCTTCATCCTTGTGGGGTTCACTCATTGCCATGACCCTTTCCCCAGCCTCTCACCCGAAACCTAACCACCCAAAATACATGGCGAAACTTAACCTGGACACTGAACCCAACTGAAACCTATTAATAATGACCCAGTTATTTTGACGTCTGCAGCCTCAAACTGAAGCTTGGATTCGTGGAGTCCAGTGAAATGGTCCCCACCAAGGTCCTCATGAGGATAAATCACGTACACACACGCACACTGAATTTAAGAGAAACATTTACAGCAAATGATCGTGAACAAATGATGAACCTGAAAGAGTGGAAACACAAGCGGGTGGTCATCGACTGCCCACCAGTGGCCACTTTTCATGGACGGCAGTTGGACCAAAGCCAGAGTGAGCGAAGATGCAAAGTCATGTTTCTAGTGTCTCGACAATGATCCGCCAAACCTACTTCACATGAACTCATGCCGTCACTGAGTGGATCAGAACTGTAGCAACAAAAACACACTACATGCATTTAACACATGGTGTACAGCAATGTTTTGCCACTATTGCTGCAATATTTCCCGAAATCTTCATCGACGTCTTCATCAATATGGTCTTTAACAGAGCTCAGCAGGATTGTTCAATTAATGTTGTTTGTTCCGATCTCTTGTTCCGGATGATCGAGAATAACGAAAATAAAAATAAATGTATATTATAAATATATAATATGTGTGTAAGCAGGCACCTGTTGGGGTTTGGGTTGGACTCATCATGGACTGTCTCTTGATGCTCTCAAATATGAAGGTTTGTCGCCCTCCAGCGGCTTGAAGGCAAACTGTTTCACCTCAGACTCCATGAAAATACCACTATAACCAATGATGTGGCTTATTCTCAGGATGACGCCGCTCGAACTCTTCAGCACAGCAAATTATTTATATAAAAAGGGCGTAGAAAGAGTTTTGTATGTGCCGGAATGTCAGTAGATTTATTCTAAACTCTGAAGAAAATGTTCCATAAGATTATAATTGTTAGAATGATGAACCTTTTTTGTGTGTGTTTTCAAAAATATGATTCAAGCGCCGTGTTCTTGTACATTTTCCCTTTGTGGCCCTTTGTGTAAGTGTTTCTCCAGCCACTGGAGGGCAGTATACATCTTGCTAAATTCACATTTCCGTCGACTTCACAGCATTTTTTTTTTTGCCCTGTGCAGTTTTATTTGACTTTTTGTATTTAAACTTTATAAATATAAATCGAGCCCCGTGTCAATCCACACAAGCCGCTCAGTTCTATAGTTTTATGATGATGGATGGTTCTGCTCTCACGTGCAGATTCCTTCAGGCCACAGGCTCACACTTCATTTTAGTTTTCACTGATCTGAGGGCCGTGCGGCCCTCCTCCATACTTGATGGTAATGGCGGCTGATGGCTCTGGGATGTCGAGTCGAGTAGCAACGGCTCTCCAGTATCACGTCTTCAAGTGGGCTTATGGATGAGCCACGAACCAGGTCGATGGGCACTGTGGATGGTTGACGGAAACAAGAGCCTCACCATGTCACTCACAGACACAGCTCCTTCGGGGGAAGATGGACAACGGATTTGAGCATTTTAAATGTTGAAAATGGAACATGCAACAGCCAAATACATTGTAGTCAACTACCAACTACAATGACAGTAAAGCCATTCCAATTCCTTTTTGTGGTGCTCTCCATTTCTGCAACTGTATTTCCTAAGGTGCCACCTGTGTGAGGGTCTGTCTAGTCAAGTCTAGGCAGAAGAACAGTCTTCGATGTAACTTCCATTTTGTTAAGTACTACAGAACAAAGAGAATAGGATTGAGTGTAATTATGCCATGCCATTTTTATTTTTGTGTGATCAGAATATTGCCATGGTCAGTGGGGATCCCACCAACTAGGAAAGTGCTTTGGAATCTGCTTTGAAAGTGCTGTGTCAGGAGGTTCTGGTCTGGATGGACCGTAGCCTCCTGCCAGAGGGAAGAGGAACAAACAGTCCATGTCCAGGATGAGAAGGGTCGGCTCTGATCCCACCTGCACGTTTCTTGGTCCTGGAGACATACAGGTCCTGAAGAGGTGGCAGACTGCAACCCATCACCTTCTCAGCAGAACGCACAATGCGCCGTAGTCTGCTCTTGTCCCTGGAGGTGGCGCTGCGTTAACACACAGTGACAGAGGAGATGACGATGGACTCGACGATGGCTGTGTAAATCTTCACCAGCATCTTCACTGGCAGTCGTAATTTCCTTAGATAATGTCAGAAGAACATTCTCTGCTGGGCCTTCCTGATGAGGGACCTGATGGTCGGCTCCCATTTGAGGTCCTCAGTGATGGTGGTTCCTAGGAAGCAGAAGGAGTCTACAATAGGAATGGATAAACCAGCCAACATGAGAGGGGACAGAGAAACTGTGACTCTCCTGAAGTCTATGACCATCTCCACTGTCTTCTGGGCGTTGAGCTCCAGGTTGTTGTGGCTGCAGCAGGACACCAGCCGCTCCACCTCCCTCCTGTAAGCCCACTCATATATGATAAATATATTAGCAACAGAACTACTTTTTGGTTTTACTGGGATTTCATTATTTAATACATTTATTTTAAGGGACAGGAAATACTGTTAAAATGAACATTACTCATTAACAGGATTGAATCTGACACGTAAAAAGGGACTAAAAAAGTAAAATCCTGCAAAATATAGAATTCAAATTGTCCTGAATACTGAAAACAAAGGCACATTTCTTTTGCTCGCACCACTTTAGAGGTGCATAAATACAGGTAACGGGCCTCATGAGGGGCCCCGGCCACATTCCCACATCTTCTGCATCTTCTGCAGTCACAGCACTGAAGTTCAAGCTCACTTTCTCAGTATTCTGGACTGCTGCTGCCACCTGCTGTCACAATGGTCTAATTAGAATTTGAACTATTCAAATACCGACAACAAAAGTGGTTGAAATTCATAGTGTGGGTGGAGGTGGAAGCTGCTTGGCAGAGACCTGTGGTCAGAGTTTATTTTATATGTTCAACTTAAGGGCCATTTATACTCAACGTTGCTTACAGATCCAGATACCGACGGAGCCTTCTGCCTGAGCTCTGTGTTCATTTTATCCATGTTTCTATACGTACCCACAAAACTGATGGAATGGAACAGTACCACCGGAAACTGTGGGGGCAGTGTTGGTGTTACTACATGATATTTTGCTTGAATGAGACATGAAGAAGACATAACAATAGCGGAAATTCTTTGTCCTTCAATCTCAATAAATTAAACAGCCTCACTGACCACCGACTCCAACAACGCAGCCACAGGACATGTTCTTCCACAGTCACCATGTTTGGTTTGTTTCCCTAAAGTTGTAACTCTGAAGTGCTTCCCTTGGTGGATACATTGGTGAACGGCAACACCAACGTCTGATGGAAGTATGTTATCAGTGACTGTAACAACGTTTGACGGTTACATTTTCATATGTAAAGTTAAATGTAACGTAAGTAATAGAACTACATTTGAGGTATATTTGGGCCACACTTTTCCCTCTCACTGCGGTAATATGTAACATTAAAAAAAATGTTACACACGGTTTGAACAATTGAACACACCAGGCCAATTTTGTGATATTTATCATTGGCTTGATAGATGTTTTCATCCTCATTAGAATGAAAAAGAAAACAACTGTTGCAGGTAAATTACTGTGACGTACTGTTGATGACCTCTACAGTGTCACATCACCATCTTTTTTGTATTCTGCAGCGGCAGGGTCATGTGAGCACATGTGACTGCTTTTGCTCGAGGGCTCTAACAGCTGTAGATTATTAGGGTCAGTCTGGCTTTAAAGATGCTGTGTGGGAGGAGAGAAGTCGGGAGGTGAAGGGTCGACCGCATGTGTGTGAGTGTCTCAGCGGCCCAACAGTTGGCCTACATTCAACAGGGTACCAATGAAAACAGCGGCCGCTCCAACACACGCCACTCAGCTCCATTAACCCCGTGGCCCCACATGTTGGCTACATCTTCTCGCTGGAATCTAATAAATGCCCTTTGAATTTTGGATGCAGCTGATTTGATCCGTATAATTCAGACAGTCGCATCGCCATAAAAGCCAGGATGAGCTTTTTCCTGATGACATTATATGCTGTTCCATGATGGCTTTGTTTAAACAGCCATAAAGATAAAGCCCCATTACTAAGAGCCAAGTGTAATTGAGGAGGACCTGTGCATGTTCATCAGGATGTTCTGTTCCGTTCTTGAGCGCTAAAAGTGGGTCAGAGCTTCATGTCCTGTTCCGTTTACAGCAACAAATTCAAACCATCAAGTGCAATCTTGCAGGAACAGATTAGTCTCTTTAGCCAGTGAGGTGATGCAGGCGGACCAGCAGATGCCAGCAACAAGGAGCAGCCGATGAAGTTCATGAGCTTTAGTTAATGTCCTGTTTCTGTGAAAAAAACAAGCGGCATTTATAGTGTCATTTCGCCATTTCCAATAGGAGGAGTCGCCTAGGAAGTGATACTGGGAGTGGAGTATTCACATGTTCTGGCAGAGGAGGGAAAGAAGTGGGCTTTCAACCTGCAGATGATAAGATAACTTGTTCGGTGTCTTTGGCTCAAGAAGACACTGGCAATATCTTTGAGGCCAAACAACCTCATTCCCATGGCATAATATAGTGACGTTGGGAAGGAAGACTTTTGCGTGCTATACTGATACATACATACATGTTGACGCATAGGTGTTTGAATGGATTAAAAGAACGTTTTCCTTCCTTAGCGTTCTAGACGGGTGGCATGAAATGTGCGTCCCATGGCTTACCCTAACCCCAGCCATCGTCTTTTTTTCTCATGCCACCCTGCCAATACATCAGTATGGGAGGCTGAAGGCTGCCTTTTTGGTCAGTATCGGACTCAAAAACTCAAAAAGGCAACTTTCCCAACTTCAATATATGATGCCATGGGGGTGAGGATGTGTTGAGGGAAAGAGTTGCTGCAGACAATATCTCAAAAAGTCATGTGATTTTGCAATGCATTGGGGGCCGCAGCCGCCATTTTTACGGTCAACAGTATTCTTGAATGCATCGGTGCTAGAGACGAATGACCAGATTCTTTGTAACGAAAAAAAGAAAAAGTCAAGTGCCACACCAAGACAAGCCGGAGACACTTCCAAGGGCTCGGTTATGTCAGAGGAATTCAAAGAAATGGAATTGATCCTTGAGCACGTTGTGTGGATTTAAATAGCACCATTGTCTGAAGCGGAGCTGGTCCATGGAGTGTCTTTTTGCAGAATGCAAAGGCTTTCAAGCTATGTGAACAACCTGACTTTTCCAACTGTGCGTGATGCTGCTGACAACAGCCATATCTGTGTTGTTTTCCTGATCAAATAGCAGTAATACGGATGTTTATTCTATCAAAATTGGACATCTATTCAGGTCCTGCACAGACAGAGGCTGGGTGCAGTCTTCTCGGGGTACTTGCATAGCTGCTGTTGGTGAGTTAAATGTTGTGAGCTCATCTCTTGCCTCCATCTGCGACTACAAATTCCAGACGACGGCAGCTAACAAGTCCTTTGGGGTGACCTGAAATACTTTGCTTTTTAACAAGGTTTAAAAAAAACCTAAGAAACACCATTGAGCGTCAGCACCTCTGCGCTTCCCCTTGGTCAAAAAGGTTTCACTCAGCAGTTGATTCAGCAGCGAGTGATCATTCCCATTATTGCTCGCTGCAACTGTGACCCCATTTCTGGTGAAAACAGTGAATCACGCTTGCAGTGTGGAACGTCCGCAGTTTCCAATGAGGACGACGCAGCTCGACTACAACTTGGCACCAAGCCTCTTTATATGTTTTCCCTTTTTTTTTTTACTGTGGTGGTGCCCACGAAGCTGACCTACAAATGTGTGTGAAATTTAGGTGTGTGGTTGATGTGACCCACTGAAGGAGATGGAAATGTGGAAGGAAACACACGGCGGATTTAAAACAGGGCAGTATTTTTACTTTGATTGACAGCTGGTTTGGTTCACAATATAGGTCAGTGCTGGTGGCAAAATGGAGAACATGGACATTGGGGCGTTCCCCTCACGCCTCTGCGGGATTCCACTGAGGCCAGAGACGTACGGAGGCTAATGATGGTGGTTGAGAGTTGACGCCGACTGTTTATCGAGGTGTTGCAGCCAACTTCCCAATGCAGCTTACGTGATACTCCTGTAAACAAAACTGCATATTAGAGGGTCAAAGGCACCTTCACAGGTTCCCTTCTATAACCAGAAGCCACTGATGAAACCCATATTTATACGAGTCACAAGACAAAAATGATTATTAACAATGTAAAATCCAAAGGTCCTTTGATTCATTTAGGGGAAACAGAATGTCGCTGATGTCTGGTAGCTAAACTCAAAACAAAGCACGTGTCTGTCCTCCAGCACTGTTTGTCCACGCCACGCCAGCAGGCATCACCTATTTCTGTTCGCCCCTCTCTCTCCAGAGAGGGAAAAGGCCTGTGACTTTCCATCCCAAAATGAGCTCGAGCCGGGCCACGGAACTCCTGCGGTGCGACAACGTCAGTCCCACCAAAGTCAATAAGGCCTGCTGTGTGAGCGTAACACGAGCAGTGCTGGGGGCGCAGCGCTGGACGAGTGCGACTCCTGTGTGACCACACGACACCCCGAGTAGAGTATCATCTGAATAATAGCTGCATTGATTCGCTCGCACACACGATCACATGCTTTAGATTGGGTTTGACCTATATTCAGCAGTTCAAATTCGTGGAGGTATTCAAGTACAACGGAATTTCTTTATGTTATTTCAGAAACGGTGAGATTAAGTGTCGACTTTTACTACGGCGGCACAGTTTGATGAGTCAGCAGAAGAGCATGAGAAAGAGTGCTGGCACGCTTCCTTGGGTTTTTGTGGCCGACTGTGAAACATGCAAAGATGGCTTAAGGTCAACAAAGAAATAAAAATAAACGTATCTGCGCCAGGAGCCTATGATGGACGTTTTAACAGCTTACAGGCTTCATTGAGTTGCTCAAGTTCCTGACAGCGACCGCAGCTACATGAGTCAGAAAGCAATCTTATTAGTCCGGCGAAGATCGGACTCCTGAAATGTATGTCAACAGTTTAGTGCACCCATGGGAGAGAAATTCATATTCCATGCCGTCGGGCTAAGACACCTTGTTAATCCAATTGGGCCAGTGTGTAACTGAGTGTAGCTTCGCATTAGCTTCTGTGTCACTCATAAGAATTCTGCTTGTGAAGAACCGAACCGAAGATCAGTGCCAAGCAGACAAAGCTGTCTTCAGTGTTTTTAGTTTGTACTTCTCAGGTTCTACCCATTAAGAAGAAAGAGGTGATTTAACTTCTTTTAGTTGAAGAAATTGACATGAGAATCACAGGTTTGTTGGAGCGCGCACTAGCTTTGTTGCTAGCAAGCGTTAGCGAATTTTAGCAATACAAACAAAACAGGCAGATTGACTTGGAAAAACAAAAATCGAAATATTCAGATGTTTTAAAGTTCATTAATGGTGTGTAATAGCATTTTGATAATTTACAAATTTGAATGATCAAATTGCTCTAGAGACGAGTGAACTCTGCATGAAGTGCACAGATATGTCTACGCAGAACTTAAACGCTTAAATCCTGAAGCTATTGAACTTTTTTGTTATGATCAAGTGCCATGATGAGGAACTTACAGGAGGCAAGATGCGGAGAAAGGCACAATATTTAATATTACACAGCAATAAACACAGAACAGAAAGCGTCACCAAACTGGGAGAAAACAAAACAAAGTCAAAATGTCCAAAACAAGAGCTTCTTAAACCGTGAGAAGTCCACAGCAAAGAATAAGAGTCCAACAGAAAGCATCGCCGAACCGGGAGATCAAATGAACGTAAATCTGTAAACGGAAAACACAATGAACAGCAATAACAAAAATCACAGAACAAACTACAAAGTACGTGGAGACAGAGGAAAGAACAAAACACTAACTCAGGCCCCAGGGACAATGGAGAAGTAACCAAACAATAAACCAAGCGAGCAAAAGGCGAGAACGAACGAGGAGATCCAAATTACCGAAAAGAACGAATGAAGTTGATCTGGCCTACGTAGCTGGAGTCCAGGTGCTTATGAGCTCTGACCATGATGAGATGACTGACTCCAGCCGTGTGCCACAAAGCAAGGGAAGAGGAAGAAATACATAACGGAAGTTACCAGTGAATCATGACATTTTTGACCTTTGGATTTTCCATCCATCAACCTCATTCAAGTCTCCTTCTTCATGTTCAATGTTCCCTGTGAAATAAAGTGTTTTCAATCCCCAATTGAAAATGTAGTGTCATCAATTCATATCCATGTGCTTTTGGACTGTGGGAGGAAACTGGAGTGCCCAGGGAAAACTCATGCAAGCACCTGCTGAAGATACCTTCGTATTTCCACAACTTCACTGCACGTTGCCTCAAGCTGGAGAAAAGCTATGACCTTCTTGCTGTATTGCTGCAAGACGAACCACTGAAGCACCACTACAAATATGTTAGAAAATCATTTGATGCCAAAATGTCCTTTACATTCGGAGTGGACCACAACAACCAGCAAGTCTCTTTCATCCGTGAACATGGTATTTGTGCTCTTCACCACAGAATACCCAGCGCACTTTCATCTTCCCCAAAGCATGAATCCGACATCAGGATTAGTTCTGTTGGTCTGATAAATATCGAGGTCAACGAAGCGAAAGCTGTGAATCTGCTCGCACGTGCCCGCTCAGCAGATTCTGCCAAGTCAGCATTCCTGCCAGCCCAGCTCACTCTGTGGCCGCGTGGTGAAGTGTCGTCACTGCCACATTTCTAAACGGTGATGAATTGAACTATTTCTCTTTTTGTTTTTCCTAATTATTTCAGACACTCCGACAGAGTTGTGATTCAGGGGATTAAAGCCGCCAGTCCTGATGCCTTCCACTATCAAGGAATTAAAAAGAAGTGTCTGCACAAACAGGAACATTTTTTTTTCCGAGTGTGTGTCTAGACTTAATGATGTGACTCTGTAAATGAGACTGTTGTCTCCATTGTGGTTTTTTAAAAGCCGACCACTTGAAAATGTCGCACAATGGAACAAGACGAGTCTGGCTGGGAGGATTTGCTGTGTGAGTGAAGAAGCAATGTGCTGGTCTGGGCACAGCTCTGAAACATGTATGGGCGTCATGATCCGCCGCTCACAAGCTGCCCACTGAGTGACTCGGATCGAGACTTATCCTGACTCAATACATGGTGTTTGGGTGTCAGTGACGTGGACGTGGTTGGCATGCAGTGGAGGTGGAATTCATCATGTCAGGGAAAAAGCAAATTTGACACAGATGTCTCCAAACATACAGAGGGGCCAGGTGTCAATCACTCCATTCAAATGTGAGTTTACAATTCAATACATGCTTTGTTCAGAACGACAAATTGCCATTTGAACATTGATGAATATGTTCACCGAGGAAGTTGGATGTGTAAGCGCCAGGAAGAGGAGCACATGGCTGCATATACTTGATGGTTCTTCATGAAGAACATGGCGGCCCTCCAGCCAGGAAAGCCTTGAATATTATTCCGGCAGTCTGCCCAGTCTAATCTGGTCAAGCGTTTGAGGTACGTTTCTTTTTTCATGTTAGTAAAAAGCCAAAAGCACGTCGAGTTACAGAAAACTCAGTGTCTGGGGGAGCAGCGAACACAATGAAACATTTCATAAAAGATACAGACAAGTGATGGGTAGATGAGGTATCATGACACAGTGTTGCAGGGTTGGTGAAACAGTGTCTTAATTTTCCGAGACCACTAGATGGCGCTCTTGGTTTAGAATTGATGTGAGGTTTCATTGAATCCGTTGTTGAAGTCCAAACATTTTTCAGCACCTGCCATCTGGTGGCCTCTAAAAATCAAAACACTGTGTCATGAAACCTCATCAACCCTTTAGTACTGTGTCATGGAACCTCATCTACCCACCACTAATGCAAGAAAGCAAACATAAATAGCGATATGGTTTAAAATAAGTGAAAGATCTGGAAATTCCGCTGCTGGAACAGAAAGTCAGTAACGCGCCTGTATTCCACCAACTGACGTTTACTGGTAAGTGCAAGAGCACCAGTTATATCGAATTAGTTTTTATTATTAAAATAGTCCTCTCTTAACATTTTTAATCTGGAAATATATGTTTTTATCTGATATTCTAGTTTTTTAAACCCATCATTACTGAATAAATAGTTATTTCAATCTCCTCCAATACATTTGACCTGCGCAATGCATTGCGTCCGATACATTATGTAATGTATGGGAGACACTTTGTTATTTAAAAGGAGCAGGAGATAGCTGTTCTGCCCCTTTTTTTACACTTTCACTGAACAAGGTTTTTACAGCAACGGACGGATCAGGCAGCGACAGACTCGATTGTGACACCGGACAACATCATTATGCGATAAACACTTGCGCGCACAAGCCGTGTTTTGTGGTGTGATCTTCAGATGTGTCTATTACCATGCAGTGTTTTGTGGTGTGATCTTCAGATGTGTCTATTACCATGCAGTTTTTTGGGGTGTGATCTTCAGATGTGTCTATTACCATGCAGTGTTTTGCAGTGTGATCTTTAGATGTGTCTATTACAGTACCATGCAGTGTTTTGCAGTGTGATCTTTAGATGTGTCTATTACCATGCAGTGTTTTGGGGTGTGATCTTCAGATGTGTCTATTACCATGCTGTGTTTTGTGGTGTGATCTTCAGCTCTGTCGATTACCACGCAGTGTTTCAGGGTGTGATCTTTACATGTGTCTGTTATGGAGGTGAACAGTGAATTCCTATAACCCTTCATCGTCTGAACCGTCCTCCTCTGACAAGCCATCATCGAGTGATATGGTTCAAATAAACCAAGTAACCAACTCTCACCTCTTCATAACAACGATTGACATTTGGCTCAAACCTTTGCTTATATCGCACACCACTTCCTCCTTCTTTTGGGAGGGAGGTGTGGGGGGTCCCGTACGCATGTCTAAAATATTTGCTTGTTCATTTTGACAGCCCAAATGAGTAATAATTAATTGAAATAATAATAATAGATGAATAGTTACTAAATATAATAATTTAAAAGCAATAAGAGATAAAATTCAAGATCACTACAAACACCGGATTGTTTTCTTTTTTGTTGCACGGTGGTCACTTCTTTGTCACACAATTTGTGCATCTGATTGTCGACATTAAAGTAGGAAGCGACTTTAAAGGACCTGTTGCTCATGCAACGCTCCAATCAATAGCTACACCGCCTGGCTGGTGAAGTGTGTGGGGCTGTGTGTTTATCGCCCTGGAACCACGCTGTTGATGCACAGCCAAGTGGGTCAGTCTCTCCGGAGCAGGCCAGAGCTGAGACGGGGCTGTCGAGGAAGAAGGGAAGGAGGTGAAGGGGAAAAAACAGAGGGGAGAAGAGGAGAGGCTGGTGAGTGTTTCAGATGTGTTTATTCACCCTCGTTCCACTGGGAGCATTCCCCAACTTTTCCTCCAACAAAAAAAATCTGTTCACGTTTTACAGATTTGAGAAAGGAGGTCACGGGCCACAACAAGGCCACGGAACAAAAACAATAGTAATCGCTGAGGTAGGCAGTTCTCTGTGAACTGGAAATGTCTCCAGTATGTATTGATGTGTAAGTGGATTTATTCTGCGTGCATACGTCTGCGACTGTGTGTGTGTGTGTGTGTGTGTGTGTGTGTGCAAGCTGGTGCACGTGTGTGACTGCACATGCCTGTGTTGGACGCTGCCAGACTCTTTCCAGATGGGGATCAGTGTGAAGCAGCTGGACAGTTTTTGGGGGGATTCAGAAGCGGTCAGGGCCACGTCTGCATAAACAAAATCCCCAGAGCATCTGAAGTGCACGTGAGTGGAAATATATAACAACGGTCATTCTAATGCTCAGTCATCAGCATGTGGATCTTAGATTAAACAAACAGTAAACTATAAATTGACCCATTTCTGTTGATGCTTTCACCAGAATTCCTTCTCACCAGAATTTCGAGAAGAAAAAGAAATAAAAAAAAAAAAAAAAAAAAAAAAATATATATATATATATATATATATATATATATATATCTTCTCAGTTTTGTAATGATTCAAAGTTTCTATTCAATTTGAAGACTCTTCTGTGATACTTTTAACTCTTCTGTGATACTTCTCTGCTTTAATTTCTTTACATCATTATTGATCGAATTGTAAAACACCAGTTGGTGAAGAACAAACCTTCTCTTCTGCTCACAGTTGACAGACCTTTTGTTCCTGTTTCCCACTACTCTCTGGAGAAGAAGCAGCACCGGTGTGACCTACACAGTGGTTTCCTGGTCAGAGTACCACCAGAGTTTGTCCTCCATTCTGTGGAACACAGTCTGTAGCTGAACTGTTCTGGCGGCAGCAGAATTCAAACATGAGTGATGGATGTATAATTCACCGTGGAATTCTAGACGAAGTTTCTAGTCCACACTGATGCTTCCATCTTCAGTGTTGGACCACTTGGGAGGCTACACCTGTGAACAAAGGGTTATGAGGATCAGGACCTAGGATAAGGAGTCTGAGCCTCCAGCTGGTTTGGTCTTCATTGAGGAGGACTTCACTGCTCTCTATGGTCTATACTGGTGATGTTCACTAGTTCATGAGGTCCAGCAGAACCAAAGGACGGGTATCTGATGTTTGGTATCCACAAAACATCATGTATCTTTTTTAAAGGAGCCTGTTGATCAGGAACGTCTCTCTGTAGGTCAGCGGAGAGTTCTGGGATGTGGTTGAGAGAAGTCGCCTTTGTGTGTTAAGATCTAAGACCCCAGTGATGTTCAGAGAGCCAGAGTTTGATCACCATCTAGTGAGGACCGTTCTGCTCAGTTTCATGATGCTGATAATGATGTGTGGTGGTGGTGGAGGTATTGATGGTCTGGAAGAGCAGGAGGAGAGAGCAGCTCCCAGAACCTGTGAAGGAGCTGGAGATGTCCCTAAGTCAAATGTGGCAAAAGAAATTCCAGTCTGAGCCTCAAACATGATGTAAATAACTGATGACATTTGACCACACGAAGATCAATTTGAGAGCTCATGTTTGGCTTCAATAAATGTAACATGTTTCTGGAACACTTTCTCAGTGTTTGTGACGCACCCTCGACACACACACACACACACGCACGCACACACACACACACACACACACACACACACACACACACACACACACACACACACTGTGATAATCAACTTCATTCAAAATGGGCCAGTGGGTTGAAAAACATAGCAGCCAAAGACATTGTTCAAGCTTCATAAAACTTGGACCCCGCAAGGAACCCCAAAACAACCAACCAGGAAACATGTCACAGTGCATGATAACCTTCTCCAGATATAAAAAAAAAGACCATCATGATGAGAAATGAATATGATCTGCTGATAGCATCCAGTGGAAAAAGGCTGACTCAGACTGAATCATCAAAATTCTATCTTCTCTTCAAAGCTGCATTCTGAACATTCTCGGGTTGCTTCTTAACATATTTTTGGTTTGTGCAAGTCAAAGAGCAAGCGATCAACGCAGCCTTGGTGGGGAATTGCCTCGATAATCGGTTTAGTACGTCAAGTGCGACTGGTTTAAAGGATGAAGAAAACCATAACCTGCTCGATTACACAAAAACCGGGCGGCCTGCGCCGCTCAGCTCATGGTTTTGGGGATAAAAATTGAACTATTCCCACAAAAATGAACGCGACCTAATTTCTGGGCTAAACACTGACCGTGAGAGGGACGTGTATAATAACAAAAGTATTGTTTGATTCGGTCCACTCATGCAGGGAGCCGAGTCGCAAATCCGACACAGATTGAAGGGAAAATCGAGACGACAGCAGCGGCTTTATTGGACTTAAGAGAGTGAAGCCGAACACATGCACATCAGTAGTTTGCTCTTCCAGATTTCACCAGCTCCCTAAAAGGTCTGTCTGTGGTTCGGCCTCTCGCACTCCTGGATCCACGGCCAACTGTGTCAGGCTGTTCAATAATAGCATCAGGAAAGTCAAAACCAATCTCTCTGGTTTGAGAGAAACCAAAAATATATCAGCAGAATTGAGACTTCGGAATATTTTTTGAGAAACTTGAGAAGTCTGGCCCACAACAGCCAGTGCGATGGAAGCCATGGCTGTCCAATGAAGGACTTGGTCAGATGGAAAGGTCAACTTTTTTTGACCAAATCTTTCAACTAACAGGAGTCAATAGGCAATTGAAGGTCTTGGTACAGTTGGTGTTCAAAGCATCGCTGACAGGATTAATACAGGTGCACAAAATGAATGAAGAAAATGGCTGCACTGGTCATTTAGTGTGCACCACTATAGTAGTGATGAAAGGTACAATATTTTTGGGGAATGGACCAGCCGTGCTTGAGCAGACGGTAGCATGGATTGGACTCTTGGGACGTTTGAACATTGAAAACAGCTTCTGCTATTTCAAAACGTTATTCTGGCTCACACCCTCAGCAGGGCGGCAGTGGAATGGAGCATACCCTAGCTAGTTGGGACGGGACAGCTGGATCAGTTGCCAGATTATTGCATGGCACTCACAGAGTCAGGAAATCATTTACACAGGCAGTTATCAATAAACCACCGTCAGATTTTGACAGCAGGAGGAGTGAAGAGCCAAGGACCCAGCTTCACTCCAAACCCACTTGCCTCAAGCTGGATCTAAACCCGTTGACCTTCTTTCTGTGAGGCTGCGGCACTGACTACTAACTCAGTAAAACTGCGAACATAAACAATTCCTCCATGTGATCTCATCACTTATGTTTGTTGACATGCGATTATGAAGCAACATTTCAACAACAAAACTTTATTGGGCGTCTTATCTTGGGTTCCACTGGATGTGTTGAATTGTCAGACAGTTTGTCAGGACCCGACAGTTGATGTATGCATGGGCTGGTTACTTGTGCTCGAATTTAAAAGTGAACCTTGGCTGCATCCCTGTTCTCCTATTACTTTTGTGGATTCAGTAAAAACACAGCCGCAGAACTGTGATGCATCCATCAGAGAGAGAAGTAATTGAAGCAATCTGCTGATAAAATATACAACTGGGATATTTTGGAAAGCAGATGTCTCCCACTCACTAATCTGATGTCAAACACACTGACGCCAATAGAGAAGGTGGTAATGGGGAAAAATAGGCTCCTTCCTTGGCAGGCCTGCGTTCAATGGAACGGAAAACAGCTGTATGTATTGTTTACGTTCGCAAGTGACGTTACTGAGTCCAAGTCTGCGTATGATTGTCTATAGAGTTTCATGAACGTCAGGCATCTGACTGTGTGGTGGCGGTTGCTGTTCATGAAGAGTAGAGTAGCATTTCATTTGGATGATAGAACGTACATTTTGTTCCCCTCTGAGGACCCATTTAGTCTAATGAATCATAGATATATAAAAGGGAAATGCTCGTATTCTACTAAGGATAACATGGTCTCTGAAACAGGCACCTGTTTTTAAGGATTTTGTTGCTCAAAGGGATCAAAATGTTCAAGCACCAGGACCCCAGGTGAGCAGTCAGACCTGCTTTCCAAACCATTGCTGCCCCATCGTCTGGTGCTGTTCAATGTCTTTGTGTTTTGCTCTTTTTAATCTATAAATGCCACCAGCCAGTTCAGGATTCAGGACGTTGGGAAAGTGGACTTTTTCGTACCATACAGATGAAAAAGGAAGCTTTCAGTGTAAAATGTTACGCAGAGGAGTTTCAAGAGCGTGGATCGTGCATTGCTCGTGGGCGCGTGACGCATCATGGAGCTCGAGATGAGCACCCCACATAGAGGTGCGTGAATGCAAATCCCGGTTACTGGATGTCAGTTACTATTTATAACACCTTGCGTGAGTCTTCTCCGTAGTGACTTGGTCACCGTGACTGAAACACACAGCTGTTTGATGGCCTTTAAATAGCTATATGACACAGCCATTTATGAATAAGTGCAGCACCATCCCATAACTTATCCCAACCTCTATCTTTTTTTTCACGTGTCACACTGCCAATGCGTCAATATGCAATGCTGAAGGCTGCATTATTTTTGTCGGTATCGGACGCAAAAGACAACTTTCTCTACTTGACTGAGTATGTGTCCTAACCAACGGGTGACTAGCTCAGCTCAACTCAGGAAAAGTAGCACCTTGTAATCGTGTGTTTTGTAAGTGCCATCTATTCAGAATTTGGTCCAGTCATTTTAGGCGACGACATGGGTTGTACTCTGAGAACTCGGAAGAAAACCAGCTTTGGAATATCAGTGGAGAAGTTGCAGATGAAGGTGCTATGTCAGCGGATGCATGTGTTTTGGTGGACGGGGTAGAACATCTTGTGGCAATTCATATAGAGTAAGGACATACATAAATGTTGGTGCATTATACTGACAGTAAAGGAACTGAAAGTTTGAACTGTAACCGCTGCAGCGATACAGCTAGGTAAGCAGTTCCACTTGCAGATGTTGCAAGTTCCGATGCGCTTAATGCTTTGTGTTTACCCCCGTGTTGTGGCCATGTGCTCAGGGAACCTGGGCCAAGTATTGAAGACTTCTTCCCAATGTAATCCAAACCCTCCGGCTTCAACAAAACATCATTAAAAGGGGTAGAAATGTGACCTACATTTCGACTACCAGAGGAGCGGACCAGCAGAAGGAACTATTAGGAATTTACACACATTTATAAATTGTCTTTCCCCCAATTACGCCAATTCATCATGCAGACCTGCTCCAGACCTCCAGACTGATGAGGAGACGTGCGCACGCACCAGCTAATTAGACCACTCTGAATCCCGTGCACTGCCCTTATTTGGCCCACGTCAACCCATCAACCTCACTGTAGTCTTAGGTCACAGCTCATTTGCAGAAAACACAGTTGTTTTGCAGGCTTCCCCACTTGCACTGTTTTGGCTGGAGGATCACGTTCCCCCCGACCCTCACGCATGGACTGGCACATTATCTACAACATGCCATTTAGAGAGCAGACACTGTTGTGAAGTGTCTGATTCAAACCCAGCGTTGCGGCTTCAGCACACTGACATCCTTTTCTGTAACATCGGCGATTAGGGACGCAGTTTACGATTGATCGACTACGCCGCGTACAGTGGAAAATGCCAACATGGCATGGCATAGTTCTGTAAATAACAATATGGTATGTAAAAGGTATGAAAATTGTCGTAAACACTTATATTGTTAAATGTTGTTTAGCTTTATATTACTGCTTTGGCCATTTGTGAGTAGCTATGTTTGTAAAAAATTCAAGTGTAGTTCCATGTTTGCTACATCAAGAGAGAATAAGTCAAATTCAGCAGAAAAGGCAAAGTCGAGTAACGGTGTTTCATGGCAGGCTCCAACTTATCCCACGCCAGCTTTCATTTGGAAAGGCATCAGATCAAAACGTGAGCCCACACTTTCCAAAGAGCTGCAGAGTTTCGGATTGAATGACTCACTGGAGACACACCTAGCCCACCTGCCAACTCATGGACTCATGTAACTTGCATCTACACACACACACGCACACTCACGCATACAGTCGCACCAACTCTGTGGGGACCGCCCATTGCCATAATGCTTTCCCCAGTCTCTCAGCCTAAACCTGACCATCCAAAACAAATGACTGAACTTAACCAGGACGCGGAACCAAACTTAAACCTCATCAGAATCTAAGCCTGTTAAAAGCCACCATCCTCAAATTGAGGCTCAACCTTCCGGCAAAAGGGCCCCACAAAAACGAGGCGGTGTTTTCCCCAAAATTGGACCTCACTACAACAGATATGCTTAAACACACACACACTCACTCCTACACTGCTATCCACTGCCTTCAGGGCATCCAGCCATGCGACTTTCCCAGGTTGGCTGGAATGAAACAGCCAGTGGATGAGTGGGTTAGCAGCGTGGGTCACCCTGGGGAAAGGCCTTCTGCAAAGCCAATTACCCTCTCATGATAAAAACAGTCCTACCCCCAAGCTCAGGGGAACTTTCCTGGCTTCAGCTGCATGTGGAGCAACTCAGAAACACTATCTCTCCAATCACAGCCGTGGAAATCAAAAGTGATCTTTCATAACTTGATCAAGAAGAAGGGGTGCAAACAAAATACTCATGGGGTTTATGTTCAAAAATGAGATCAACCCGAGTGGTGGAGTGGAGTGAAGATCACAAACACCTATGTACAGTAGGGACAGTTAACACGCAGCGGTGCAGATTCTCAAGACAGCAGGTGTAGTGTAAGACTTTTGTAAGACAAAGGCAAGTTCTAAGAAAAGGAGGAGATTAACATGGAAACAAATTGTGATGGAAATGCCGTAGATCCACACGGTAATAAGAGTGAGCATTTGTTAGATATTACTAGTCAGCTGGGGAGAAGGGGGTGGGGCCTACCCCAAATACTACGAGGGGCAAAAGGGGCAGAGTCATCGATTCATCTCGATATACGGAGTGGAAGGAAACCACGCGAGTCCAGAGTCAATCCACTCCGAAACAACCGCGCTGGACTCAATCTGAAAACAGGCTGCGAGGAAGCTGCTGTACCACTGAGCTGCCTGTGTCTCAATTCCATAAAACCAATTGCAGAGTTAAGTCACCTTTTTGCCCTGGTCACAGGGTTGGTCTTGTCACACAATGGGAAACCATTGATCCAGGCAGTGGACAATTACCCATCCTAGCCCAAAATTGAGGTTTCCAGGTTAGATGTTTTATGTCATTTTTGTGAGAAGTGTTGGTCGTGTCACACTGTGATGAAGCCAGGGGGCAGGCCCAGCGTGTACTGGTGAGAGTTTGAGTGGAAAAGCTTCTGGGGAAAGCACGATCTGAGCCCCAGAAAAGTGGTGGCTCACTGTAACCCCCTAAAGAAAGACAGTAGCTGTGACTTGTGTCTATTTAGTCTCAATTTGATCGACCTTCACACTGGTTTTGGAAGAACACTTCACATTTTTCACCTTAAGACGGTAAGAGGCTGAGAAGTCATTCGTCAATGAATTGTAAACAGATTTGGTCAACGCACTTTAACTTGACATGCCACACAACAATCACAGGTTGACCCATTTTTTTTGGTTACAAACCTTGTGTCTCCTTCTTTCACGAAACCTATATCAGTTCCATGTCCTCCTCCACAACATACAAACCCCCACAATCCCTTGCTCAAACACTGGACCCCTCTCACTATGAAAACATTGCCTTCTGAGTGATTACGTCATCTGCAATATGAACAATATTCATCAATTTCTGCACCACATTTTTCTTCCAAGTTCTCAACAAGGCCTTTGCCAATGAACAAGCTCCAGCAAAAAAACAAAAAAAAGAAACAAAAAACAGACACATAAATTCTCTCCTTTACAATCTGTAAAAACAAATCTTATTTTGTCTTTTGCAAGTCAGCCATACGTTTCCATTGCTGTTCTTGGAGGAGTCACTCCGCATCCATAAATGATGATTTATTTCCTCAGTGATTAGGACGAGGAAAGGTAAATGCCTCTAATATTCACTCTGCCCTGCATATATGAGGGCCGTACAGGGAGAGAGCAAAGTGAGGTTGCACGCTAGAGTTTGGCCCACCCACACGGCGACCCACAAGAGTCCTCAAACACATGCACGGCTGCATGCACGCACACTCATGTAAATCCTTTGAAATCAACCCAAGCCCGATTATGTTTTGACAACAATCCCAGCATGATATTTACAATACACATCTCACTTGTCCAATTTCTTTTTGACAAATTCTGTCTCCAAGCCTGTCAGACCGCCGGCCCTCGCTCTCAGGTGATTCAGATCATGGTAGTTAACCACAAGCTCCAGCAACTACAACAAGGTCGGGAGAGTTTCCCTCACCACAATACTCAACCTGTAAAATGAAAGGCACAATTTTGTATCCTCTGTTCCTCCACAGAGATGAAAGTATTTTGATTACTTCAACTTCGAGTTTCATCCATCCATTTCATCAGACTTAGGCGAATGTGGGAAATGTTTGTCATAGTGTGTAGAGGGTTTTTTCCAGGGCTTAAAATATATTTAAAAAAAAAAAAATGAAAATCTACAGAGCCTCTGCTTTGTGGATTTCCCCTAACACAGAGATAACCCCTGCGATATTTGAGGGATAACTACTGTACATCCAGTGCTTCCTTGCTTGCCTCAGTCGTTCCATCAGAGACTTGGTACCTGCTTCTTGACATTTTATACGAGCTACTTTAACTACAATTTGTTTAGATTTTTTGCTTGTTTGAATCCAATAAGATTTTTGAGCAAGTTAGATTTTCTTCTCTCTCCACCTCCACTTCTCCACAGTCTTGCCTTTGTTGTACTCAATAATAATAATAGTAATAATAATAATAGTAAGAAGAAGAAGAAGGAGTTGCACGTAATTCTTGGGCAGTGAAAGGCAATAATTATAGAATGATGTAATTTAATCTATGGGTAACTCTTTTGGCCCTTGTAAATAATATACACTCTCACAAAGGGCAACATGATAACATAAAAAAATACCCCAAAAAAAACCCCCAAAAAACAAAAAAACAAGCAAGTGACCTGAAATTTCATCAGCGTAGTGAAAATATTTGGGTTTGTAAAAACTGTCATGTGCCTGAATGCATGTGATTGTTGTCCCTTAAACAATCTACAATCTATTGAAGTCTCTGCAGGTGTCCGGTGAACCCGGACCTCCTGAAATGAGGCCACCTGGGAGAGCTAAGTGAGTCCAGGACCGGCCCGAGGCATCCACTTTCCTAGTTGAGCCCTACTTTGTGTTCTAGAACTGCGTCAAAGCCAGCCTGGTGAGTCTGCTGATGGTAAGTAGGCCATAAAACCACAGGAAGGAGCGGAATAAAGAGGAAGGGCTTTGGCTCCAGCTGCCAACGGGCTACTGCTTTCCCTTTCCGCTAACTCCTTGTCTGCACATTTAGGGCATCCTCCCTCTGCCGTGGCCCCACCCTGGGTCACAGGTAAGGTCAGGAAACAGTGGCCAAACCTCCGGAAGTGATAGGAGGCTCTGAACCCGTGGGTGCTCCAGGAGCAATACTTTTTAATACTGCGCCTGGACACGGGACCTCTGGATCAGTGGGAAGCAAAAGGAAAGCTTCAGCCAGATGGTCATCTCATCACCGTTGACTGTCAAAGGAGCACACCCCCTTCCAACAGTCATGTCATTGACTCATCTGCCGCCTTCCTCTACATGCCACTGTAGCACATCAGCAAAGATGTCAGGTCAGTGAAGGGTTTCTCTGTCAAGAATAACTGTGCTGCCACAGGCATGATTGTTCCAACACTGGTCATATTGATGGAGATACTTCTCCCAGGTTGAAGTACAATGTTCCACTAAAGGGAAGATCATTTGCTGGAACAAGTTTTGACGGAACAAATGGCAAACTCAGCCGTGCATCACTCTGGACTTGAGGACTTAGGAGTGGGCGCTACAGTCAGCAGAGCTACAGGTGACTCTCCATCGGTTTATTGGTTCCGACAGAGTGAGTGTGCCATTTTCTCTGACATCATTTACCGGACGGGGCAACCCGTTCCAGTAGGCTGCTGTTACCAGCAGAGGAGGGCGGGTTAGATTCCGGCTCGCTGCATAACAGAAGCACAGCTGGCAAGAAAATGACCACAAATATTGAACGCAATACTTTAAACAACTAACTGATGGCAACTAAGGACGTATAATGACATCAATTTTGTGTCATTTACTTCCTTCTGCGTCAATACCTTGGTTACCATCTTTTGTAATTCTTTACTGTGACCACCATTTAGAAGTGTGTGTGTGTTGGATTCTTATTCAGATAAGCCACATGTGGAAACCGTTTCCACTGCAGCACAGTCATGACTCCACTATCTTGATGGTGTAGGCTACGGAAGTCTGAAAAACATTTGGTGAGACATGCTGGTGGGTTGCGTAAACATGGCTCTCATTGACGCACCTGATAGCAACAGCCAATTGAATTCTCAATTATCAGCCCCTATAGCCAGTGGTGGCGGTAGATTGCTCAGTCCTGTGCCCCTTTGCCATTCAATGGACTAATTCAAACTAAAATGGCGTAGTTTTTGATACCTGCTGCTGCGCTGGTCCTCTCGAAGAGGTGAAACTAAATTTGCCCTGGTTCCTCTGTGTGAATATACTGTATATGTGTTATTCTCCTGCAAAGCCTCTGGGTTGGATATTTTCCAAGATGGCATTTTAGATTCTTTTTTTTTTAAATATGTACAGATCATTGCAAAAAAGTATTCTTTAAACCTGGCTAATGGAGATTTCTGGGACTCTCTTCCAGGAGAATATTTTTATTGGAAGAATCTGGGAGCCAGAAGTACTATTTTGTATTTTGGTTTCTTTTTGTGATGGCTGGTTTTGTACACAAAAACAAACACGACTGACAGAATACAAGCGTCTACGCGAGTAGATAGTCTATGTTCTCAACAATCATTTCATCATTTCACAATTTTAATCAATAAAAGCTCTATTATACACAATATCAGCCTCCTGGTGATGGCATAATAAACCAATTTGATGAGAGAAGTGACTTCCATGTCACTGTGAAGAAGCTCCTCTTTTACAGCATGTCTTCATCTCTGACTGTTTTCGAGCTTCAGCCTATTGAATAAATGATATGAGAGTGGAATATTCCCTTCTCTTCCTGCTTGGGTGTGAAACAAGTCACCGAGTCCTCTCTGAGACTCAAAATGTCAGTGCTTCCCATTTTCAGATTCAGTAATTCAATTTAAACATTTCTCTCTCTGAAGAAGAACCGCTCCATTGAGGAAGGGGAAAAACCTTCATAGTTGTCTGAAAGCCATCAGTTGCTTAGAAGAGAAAAATGTCCCACCGGTTCTCATTAAACTGCAATTCCGCACAGCAGAAAAACATTGGCTGCCTTTGACTCCTTGACTTGCCCTTGCACTCCAGCCAAGCTGCTTAAGTGCTAGAGAAATTGTGGTTCAAGGTCTTGACAGTTTGCCTTCGGCGTTGAACAGAAGTACGGGCACAAGTTTGGTTTTCATTGCACATTTATTATTTGGCTCCTTGTGGGTTTTGGGCTGGAATGCTTATTCACTGAGTGAGCAGAATTCCTCCTCTGGTTACTTGAAGTGAGAAAAAAAAATACCATATACAGTACTTTATGCCACTTAATTCAGTAAATAAGTCAGGGTATTTTAAAATGTACTAAAAGCTGAAACCAAAATGTTATTTTTTTTTCTACAAACAGGGTCTTTTAGGATTCCCACAAATCTTCCCACATCTTCTACCATGTATTCCATGCGGAGGTTCACAGGGGCAGGAGGGACTTCCTGAACGCAGCACACAGAGGCCTTCCACACTGACACACCGGCAAAATGAAAACATTGCTTATATCTCACATTTGTTGCTTTACTGAGACTATTTGTTAGAAGTTGAACACATCTGACTCATCTGGTATGTACAGTAGCAAGTGTGTGTTTAAGGTTATCTATCCTAGTGAGGTCCAAAACACCCCCTTGTCGACCCCTTAAGCATTTCTGGGGCCCTTTTGCCGGACCCCACAGGCTTAAGACTCATAGAAGGTGAAGACTACAAAATAACAAGGTCATTGTAATTGGGCTTAAATTCGGTACATTGTAATGATGAAGTTTAACCATTTGCTTTGGATGTTTAGATTTAGGGTGCGAGGGTTGGGAAAGTATTATGGCTATGAGCGGTCCCCACAGAGACGGTACGACATGCCAGTGTGTGTGTATAGGATCACTTCCCTCTCCTTTTGAAAACATACGACCAATCATGTCACAGTTTATGAGCTCCAACCATCTTCATGTTCAGAAGCTGTTTTTTCTGAACATGCCAGTCGGTGCAAAATAGCATTCAGGAACCGGAACCAACACAGTGCCATGTCGGGTGTGAAATGGCTCACAGAGACAAACCACCAGTCACCCATACCGACGGACAATCTACAGTACTTTGGACCGCTGTATGTTTTTGAAACCCTAGTGCCCTGTGTTAACCCACAAAAAGGACTGAGGTTGCCTCAAGATGGAAGCAAGCCTGCAACCCTCTCACTCCACTGGGATACAGGACTTTTTTTGGGGGAGGATTGAACTTTGACAATAGAGCCATGGAAGATTTCCACTCTTGTCGACATCAAATCACTTGACAGGCCTGAGGGTACAATGGAGAACCTTTATCGGGTCCATTAATATAGCAATAACAATAATAAGACTGCAGAACAATGCAGATGGAGCTTCTCTAACCTATTGGTGCCACCAGCTTCCTCGAGCGTGAGGCAATGCCACCTAACACATCCGTGCCCACACCCTGGGTTCCTGACAATGAACACTCAAGCATGACTCAGTGGTCTTGATGCACAGGATGCAGTTGTTGTGCAGGGTCACACAGGTGGGGGCAGCGTTGGGCGTGGAGAGGTTAGCAGATGTGATGATGAAGCTGACCTCGATTATTACCGGCAGAGTTTGGGCGCGTGAGAGGACCTGGGAGGTTGGATTTTATGGACTGGCGTAAAAGCACTGCGGGCCAGGAAACCCATCACAATAGCTATTGGAAGGAAATGGGGTCACCGAACTATGACTTAGCAGAGAGGAGCGGTAAGCTCTGATAAAGTTTGGCTCCGACTCTGCTGAGATTAAATCCAAAGTATATCTTTTCACGTGGAAATTGCCGAGCATTTGATAAGCTTATGACATTTTTTGAAGGTATTGTGACTCTTGTGAATTCAATTCCCACTTCAAAGAAGTTCCTCAAAGTTTCAGTCAAAGACTTGAGAGGTTAGACCTCAAGGGCTTATGTGAGCTGAAAGATGATCCATTTGATGATGGAGATTTAGTTGGTTGAGGAAATTAACCTGCTGTGGAACTCCCTTGATCTCTCCCTCTCTACTTCAGCCGGTAATGAGCATCAGCAACATGAGAGTTTGGTATCAGACTCAAAGAAGAAATCAAGGTCTCCTGACGAAAGGAAGCTTCTCAAGAGAAAAAAGCAGGAGAATATCTGTAGCCCAGACAGGGATGGTTCCAAACAAACGCTCCTCTTTGCTTTCATGCGCAAAGAACACTTTCGTCTACTCTTCAGTGTGAGGGAGTCGAATTCCGAGCCACTGTGGAGAAGGGAAGTCTACTCTCTTCAACACATACCCCTGAGCTGGGCCTTGACGCACGGCTAATAAGACCCATTTTTCAAACCATGAGCTCCAGTCCAACAAATCGATCTTCATCAGTGTGGAAAAGAAGTTAGGATGAGGTGATCTGTGTATGAAATGAGACAGCAGGCTTTCGCTGTGTCTGTCTTTGAAGGATTGACAGCCCTGATCCAGGGCCAACTGCATAAACACAACCAAAACAACAGACATCCCAAACATCTGTTAGTTCTGATTCCGCTATATTGGGTCAAGTAAAAATAGCAACACAAATTCTGGCACATTAAAAGCCCAGTTTGGGGAAACAATCAACAGGTCGACTTGAGATTTTCATGCAGTATGAAACGGGTTCGTGTGGCATTGTAATCATCATCATCTTGTATTGACAGGTGTAGAGAGTGGCAAATGGGTCAAATCTTACTTTCTTTAAATCGAATGAATTGAAAAAAAGGCCTTGAAAATGCAGCTGCTGTCGTGACACTGGACTAAATGCAACACTAAGATGAATTGATCTGGATTAAAAAAAAAATAATAATAAAATAAAATTAAATTGAATGAATTTGGTATTTTACTGAATCAAATGATGGACCCATACATATGGTTAAACAACAAAATACTGTTTATTTTGCATCAGTTTGACAATAGCACAATAAATCACTGTGGTGGCTAGATTCAAGTTTTTGTATCACCTTATTAAAACTCAACCACTTTTAATCTCTTGAAAATATTTGTTTCAATTTTACATTCAGAGTAGTGGAAACATCCCAGGACATACAGTATATATATATATATATATATATATATATATATATATATATATATATATATATATATATATATATATATATATGTATATACACATATATATATACGTTTATATAACGTTTTCGTTCAATAATCATCTTTCCGCCGAGTCCAACAATAGCGTGTGCTGGTCAGATCAGGGCCTGTCATGGGAGTATTTCAGGTCCCCACTGTGGAGGGAGAAAAGCTGTTTACTGAGCCAGAGTGCGTTTCTGTGTGGGCCGACTAATGAATGTGGAAAATGACAGATGATCAGGCTGAAGCCGAGGACGGCAGTGTTGTCTCAGGTCGGCAATAATGAGCTGAAATGATTCGCCCATTATGCTTTTTGTAATGAACGTAATTGTGGTGTCCCCAGATGAACACACGTTCCAGAATCACATTGCAAACATGTTCCAAACAGATTCATTGGCTATGGTTTCAATGATGTGTTTGTTTTTCCCAGGAATGAATGACTTTAAGTGACAGTTTCCTGAATGTTCCCAGGCCACATGGATGTCACAAATCCTCCTCGCTGGGTTTTCCTTCCAGCTGTTGGCTCGTGACAAAGACACCATGGTTCTCACTGAACTTTGAACCGCTCTTCGCTACTTTAGGTTTAACTTCATATCTAGAACACGAGCTCCGTACAAACACAAAGAGGTTGAAAGTGCCCTCATAAACAGAATCACCAGGGAGTACATGGGACGGTTCCTGTGAGCTGTTGATCAGTGAGTCTTTCAGGTCTTCCTGAAGGGAGGAAGCTCCACATGCTGACCGTTATCAGACTGAATCCTCGTCCTGGAGCTCCCTGCTCAATGATTAGCCTCCTCACACTCGGCATGTCAGCAGGAACGTCTGCTGCAGTGATGCCCGTACGAGTGCCGTCACATTGTAAAGTCATCAGAGAGTGGGAGGCGAAGCGGCCGGCCTGCTCCAGCTCCCATGTCTGACTCGTTTCCACCGGCTTGTTATGACTCCAACAGTCGCTTCCGACCCGCCTGCCCCGTGGGGAGAGATGTGTGTAAGCAAAGAGAAGGAAACATGAAAGAACTCCATATGATTAAATGGCCTCCACTGATATAGCACTTCAAAAGTATGACTAAAACTTTTTTTCCCAGCTGAAGGACATTTACATCAACAGTCAACATGTTTATCCATTTATCACCTCAAACGTCGAGCGCTGTAACATTTTATTTTCATATTTTGAAGTAACTCATGCAGTGTCAGAACAAAAATGTGATCTTTAAGAGGCAAAGCAGCGTGTGCTGTAGTTAGCATCTTCCGCTTGTGTGTCCCCAGACTCACCCAGCTACAAATGGAAGGTTTCATTGAACACTCAGAATTGATGTGTCTGTCACCTTTTTTAGACCCAACTTATAGACCAGCTGCTCAGTGGAAGCTTCTAAAGATTATCTAAAGATTTATTTACACAGGACGGATGATGGTATGTATTCATTTACAAATTCACCTTGGAATGAGAGCTGACATCCTTCAACATATTGCTATTCTCATGAAATGACTCAAAATGTGTTTCTCTTTCATTTGCATCCTATTTTCATTTCAAAATTGTTGTTGTTTTCCCAGTGGTTCCTCACTAGGGGTCGCCGCAGCAAGACTTTGTGGTGGATGTTTTCTGCCGGGCTGTGGTGGTGGGGTCAGGACTGCAGACTGTTGGTCTATTCTGTCCTATGGACTGGGCTGACAAACCTACCAAAAGTCTCAAACAGCTGGCCAGAACCTGGTTATTAGGTCTCATGGTTTTGCCTCCTCATGTCCTGCACCGTTCTTCAATTGCTTATAATGCAAAAAAAGTATTCTTTAGCTGGATTGAACTCAGTTTCAAACACATTTTAAAATTACATTGCACATATAAACAACTCGGTTTAAAAAAAAAAATCACTGTATCAGGTGGCCACTTAATAGTTTGCTGGTCCAAGTCCTTTTTCGAGTCCTTAAATCTATCTTGTGTGTCAAAGTTCAAGCCCACATCGGCTGTCCTTCTCCTTCTGCGCCTCCATCGCCAACATTCTTTATCCGACGTGCCCACTGTTTCACCTCTTGACATGTCCGCAGTGAAAACGAACAGAGCAGCCTTCGAATCTTTACAAAGTTCAGAGCTGATGGAGCCAAAGCCAAGGCAGGCAGCAGAGGAAAAGTCTATCTGTTCAACCCTTAATGTCATGACATATTTGTTAAATCCAGGCTGCACTGTGCTAACTTGTAAGTGGGCTACAGACTTGTAGTTTTTGTTTTGCCTTTGCCTTTCTGAAATCAATCACCTCATATCCAGGAGATGGCATCACGTCTGTCACAGCTCTTACATCTCTGTTATGACCACGGGCTGCGTATTCCTGGTGTTTCTCCATTAATGAAAATACCACCCCACACTCACTCACCACATCTGCAGCCCAGCCAAAGACAAGGGTGACTTCACCGACACTCTGTCATTCTGCTTTCGACGATCTGCGCCTTACCCTCATTTCAGTGATTGAAATCACATGCCTTCACGCTGCAAAATTTGCACAGCAAATTCCAACACAACATTTATTTGAGTGGAACAACAAAGTGAACACGAGCATCAAGTCAACATCCTTTAATGCACTGTTCCAGCAGGCAGCTCATTTCTGGCTAACAATACGCCGTAAAACCTTTTCAAGTTCAAATCCAACTTCTTTTTTTTTATTGTCTTTTGGCGTCAAATGACCATTTTATGTAGCTGACTGTGTTGCGGCCTCCTTCTGTTAGCATTTACTGTCAGTATAAACCATGTTTTAAGGTCCTGGTATTGGGTCCTTCGTTCCTACGTCAATAGCTTTTTAGGGCCACAGTGAATCAAAATGGCAATTTTTGTTGCTATTTTGGTTGAAAGGTCAGAAAATAACAACCACATACGGAGACTCACATGCCGAAGTTTGTGCATAAGTGTTGGTTTATTACCAATTCCAAGCATCATAAACTCTGGCGGTTGCTTTGTCGACAACTTTAAATTTGAAAACCCACCACATCCTCAAGAGACGTAAAGAAATGCTCCATAAATGCCTTAAATAATCCAGTGGAGCAAAGTTCTAATGGCAAACACCTGTTTCAACAGAAAACAAATGAAAACTGAATGCATACGTTTAAGAGCAGCGGCAGCTCTGCAGCCACGTGCTTCTCTTCCAGTGCCACCAAAGGTGCTGCAGAAGTGATGAGTGGAAAAAGTGTAAATGTGCGTCTTGCTGAAGTCAGTTCATCGACGGGTTCAAGTTGGTGGTGAGTTTCTCCTCACATATGAGTCCATTAATCAAGACAGAGAGTAGAGAGTATTTCACATCTGCTCATTTTCATCCTGCACTAGTGTCTGCCTCTGGGGGGCAGTGTGGGCCCGTCTAGCTGGCATCTCTGCGCCTCTCGAATTACACTGAATGCCAGAATTAAGCCTCCAACTTCTAGATTACAATTCAGATTTCACTTTTAAAGCATCAGTCCGAGAGGTTGAAAAATAAAGTTACCACCAAACCCTCCAACCCTTTTTCATCTCATGTTTATCAGTGTCAGTCACGGTGGATTCAATACACACATAGTGCTCAGTTATTGTTTCACACTGGACATGAGAAATAGAGGCCACGGTGTGGACCACATCCAAGCTGTTGGACTGACTTCCTGCTTACTGTGCTTAACAGTGAATGTTTCGACATGGCTGTTGGGTTTCTGTTGCGATTGAGGATCAATGGTCCCCTGAGAATTTCAATCGATGAAATGTTTTATTCTTTATCCCCTGGCAACACAACACAGTCCAGAAGAATTTCTGCACTGACATTGCAAAGGTGTGCTTCTAAAGCTCTAGGTAGAGGTGGAAGAAGCCACCATCGTTCGAGCAAGTGTTTTTCCCTCACCTCTTTGTTGTGAATTGTATTGGCAATGATGGCCTCTTGTTATCCAGCCTGTTTTTTTTTCTGCAGAGTCTCTCAGTCCATTTTGAAAACTCTAGATCAGTGGCATCCCATGAATAGTGGGCGCTGAGGCCCTACATGAAGCCATATTTATCCATCTTTTTTTTTACTAATCTTTACCGTTTGAATAGAAGGGTGTTCAGAGTGCACTACATGTCACCTATAGAATATTAACCACAATATTTCAGAGGAAACAGCTTCCCATTTGTTACATACAGCTCGTGGGGCTCAGGAAAAAGTGCCCTTTCAGCATAGTAACTCAGCCAAATCACGGACATGAAATGGTCACATGGCACAGAAGTTCCACCATACTGTTATATATAAACTTTTCTGAATTTGAAAGATGTTTTTTTTTTTCATGTTCAATTACTATTAATGCTAGAACCACACTGAGACAAATGTACTCTGCAATAGTGGGAGGGAAAATGTGGAACTCACTAACAGAGGGAATGAAAAACCTGCACTAAATGATGGTTTTCAAGAAACTGGATCTGACACAGAAACTGCCAGATTGCTCTGGAGAAACTTCAAAGATCAGAAGTAACTGATTCACTCTAAACATTAACTGAATTGTATGTAACGTAACATCAACGAAGCAATGAAATGGTCATAGAAATCTCATGAAAATATTATAGATACGATATTCATGATGCTTTAGAGGAGAATGAAATATACATTAATACATTTAACATGTTTTATTCACATTTTTCGAGTCTATTTTGTTATTTCTGTAACAGAGTGTCGGATTGCTATTTGAGTCTGAGCACTGCATGAAGTGTTAACTTTTGTTTACACATTTTCTCTCCCCCAAAAATAATTGACTAGAACATGAATGAAAATGTAATCTAAAAAGAATTTCCAATTTTACTGCCTTGTCAGTTGCAGCAGAAAATACAATAACATACTTTTAAATAAAATCGAGAAATGATATACTAAAATATAAAATAAATCTATCTATCACAGCAGTGGAAAACTGACCGATCAGATGACTTGTTGCAGTCAGTTATTGTGTCCAATTGCTCATGCATACACGGTTGTAGACTTCAGGTGAATTCACACCAGCACACTCATCCTGGTAGCGATGCAATGTGAAGCTTATTATTGGCACAATGAGCATGTCGCTCTATAGCGTCAAATAAACCAAAGGAAGATTGTTTTGTTACGTTTGATCAAACTAGCAGCAGCAGCTTCAACAGTCGTCCCAAAAGCAGAGAGTTATGTTTGTTATGTAATGCAGAGATGGATGGAAAATGTATTGCTGTTCCCAGTCGTGTTCTAATCCCCCCTGCAGACTGCCTTAAGCCCCTTCAGCTGCGTTGACAGCAGCCAGCCAGGGGTTGTCATTAGGATGAAAGCTGGACGACTCACCTGGTTACACAGCTGTCAGTTAGGAGGCAGCGGACATGATTACAGAGCAGACCCCCGCCCCCCCCAACCTTCGCTGGCTTGGCCCAACGTGCTACTCATGGAGGCGGAATGAATCTCGATGAGAGGGTCCGCCATGCCTCAGTTGTTGTTGTTTGCGTTGCTGATGTTGCTAATTTCTGGTCAACAGATGTCACTTGCAATACCTTTGCAGCCTTTATGGCTCTTTAGAACAGAACGTTATCAATCAGCTCTGCACTTGAACCTGAGGTGTTCCATCAAAGTGCTCCAAAGTTGTCTGAGCATGTTTCCCGACTCAAGTTCGCAGGCTGTCCTGAAAACGCTGGCTTCGCTTGACCTTTTGTTCTTCAGGGAAGGTAAAACTAGAACATTTCTGAGGTCACAGTGCAATCCGTTCAAAATCAGTTGACCCCTACATGCTGTTCCAGGAACAAATGGAACCACATTTTTTAAAATGGGCTATAACTTCTCTTTTTACTATTTTGGGGACCGCTATCCAAATATTCTAAGCAGCGTATGCTTGCCCCGAGCTCTGGACAAAGAAAAAGGTGATTTTAAAAGTGAAAAAAAAATGATTTGCCTTTGCTCAAAGCGTCCAAAATGTTTTGTCCAAAATGTTGGCTTTTACTTGAACAAACAGGGAGAGCAGATGACTCATGCGTGGTCATAATAACGTCTTCCCGGCCGAGCGTATCACACATAGTGAGGGGCGACTTCAAGTGCGCGGCACTGGAGAAGTCCAATCTGGTAACTGGAAAAGAGAAGTTTGGCAATCCAACCCCTGCTGACGTGTGCAGCCACTGTTTAGAAGGCTTCCTGTGGCCTCATGGGAAAACTCATTTGACGTCAGGGTCCGTTTCAAGCCCACAGATAGCGTGTTTTCATACGAGCCGTCTGGGCTTGAGTTACTGTAAAAGACGGATAAATTGCGGCCACAGAGAACAGACAAAGAGGAGCTTAAACTGCCTTCACTTTTTTTCCCTCCGAAGGATCAGAAATCACTTCGCCAAATTAAGACTCACCTTGGCGGCTTATTCCGTGCTTCCCATGGTTGTTTTCAAGGCTTTAACCATTCAGCCTCGTATCCAAGGTTTTAAATGAAGTAGGCTAGGCAAATCTAGGTGTCTTCCTTTACATCTAAGCACATACACATGACAGACGAGGATCCAATAATCCTGGTTGGCGTACTGCTTCCATAGCTTTTGGTCGACCGGACTGGAAGAAACCTTACAGAAGAAGCAGTGCAACACTTTCAAATGATGAATCTGATTTGTTGTCACATGACAGAGCTGTGGGTGCTACCAGAAGCTTGTGAGTGTCGGAAATACCTGGTCTTAATCCCTCCTCAAATCACGAGTCCTCCACTGCAGAGGGCAGAGCTGATGGACTCCAGGAAGGGTGACCTAGGTTCAACTCTCTTGCTACCCCTGCAGTTGCTCCTCAACCTTTATCATTCAGAGTAGAGCAGAGTCCACTTTGCTATTGTCTCTTGTGACAAAACATTCTCGCCCGCAAGGCAACAAATAGCCACTATTTTCAGGTGGACACTGGCATCGACGCTGTCCTTGTTGTCACTTAGTTGTCTCACTGGAGCGAAATGTTTCCCTGCCTGAGTGACGTTCCAAAAGGAGGGGTTTGATATTAGGGTAACCCCAACCTCTGTCTTTCTTGTGCTGCCCATGGCGTCAGGATATGCCGTGGAAAGCCTCCCTGATGCCCTGGGAATCAGAATGTGCTGCTCTCACATGCAACCCAGCGCTAACCTGCCAGGCCCGATCATCATCATCATATGAACGCTGCTCTTTGGACCTGCTTCCTTTGTCTAACTTCTTACCTTCAGATCCTCCCGCCCCCGTTTTCCTGAAACCTGAGCGCTTCCTGAGCCTATTTTCCTTTCCCCCAAATTGTCTTCTATTATTAAAACATATTTCCCGAATGTTGTCCTTATCTGCATTTGGTTCCACTCCTACTCTGTACTTGTCCATACTGCTGCACTCCAGCTGTTTTTCCTGAGCCGCTGCAGTGAAACACCGACGCTGCTGTCGGCAAGTGTGAAGCCGCGTCCAGCTGTTACCGGCCCTCCCTCTCAGATCCATAAACACAGATGTGCATAGACAAACACGCACATGTGTACACTCACTGCAGATTGATACACACGTGCATAAATGAGCGCTTGTGAGCATTTACAACTTCCTCAGTACAAATGTTTGATTACAGACTGTACGACACAAATTGATGGTTTTTGTGTGTCAGCAAGGCCACAAAATATTATCATTATCGTATTTAAACTTGGGTTGCGAGTCAAAGATGAGGTCCGACCACGTGTAATGACAGTGCAGGAATTGGATGGATCATCACTTTCTTCATAGTAAACTTGCAGCGTCCTGCTTTTGAAACTTGAGCCTTGATGTACACCGCCTGTCAAACAACAGTGCCGCTCCGATGACAGGAGGGCGAGTGATAAACATGCTTGTGAGCATCTGTGGATAAACATTTAGAGGGGCTGATCCACTGAACACGAGTTACAGCGGCCATGAAATCCCAACGTCATCAGGACTGCTTCACTTGAATCGATGGAGCAAACAAAGGCTATGTGGAAGACGGACAGGAACTTTTGCAGTCTGTGCGTCATTGTGTGCGCTATCTAGTATAGCACTGACCCTGTTCCAGGGGAGCGCACGGGCAGCTTTGAAATGTCATGAGAGAATAGTTTTGCTTTAACCAATGCAACATCAGCGTCTTCTTTCATTCACGTCTGCGTCTCACCACACATTATTTGTATCTACAATTGATGACAATTTCTTTTCAAAAGTGTTTGCCATGTCTGGTAAATGACATCAAATAGCAACTATTTTCAACGAGTGCTTCGATTGGTAGGATGTGTGCGTGTTCCAAAGCGAATCTTTGGAAAAATAAACATCGGTCCGAAAAAATAAAATCTGGTGCTAAAGTTTGCATTGAAGACAGCAGGTTCGAAAAAAATGAATAACGTATCTTGTTGACAGTGTTTCAGTGGAGTAAAGAATTCAATAGATATTTCAACGGCGTGAAATGCTTAAACAGAGGGGTCTGGATTCGGATGCATGGGCAGAGAGTGGGGTTAGGGTTCGAGTTTGGGTTGGGGGGTCGCTGACACACTGACCAACGCTTTGCTTCAACAGGCTACAACAGAAAGGAAAATGGACCTGAGGTTTGCTAACTTCTATGTTCAGCTATGCTGTAGATACGCTCAGGGAAGTCCTGCCTTTTGGGTTGGATTAATTTGTACATGCTTGGTGTCCAGGCCAGACTCAGTTTCATTTCAGTCACTCCCACGCTGTACAGTGGTACATCGGTTTTCGAACGTCCCAAACTTCAAACAAATGGGAGTTCGAACAAAAATTTAGAGATTTTTTTGCGTCGGATTTACAACAAAAATCCAGAACTCGAACGCTGAAAAAAGCCGGAAAAAACATAACGTGATGCTGACCCACGACGTGCTTTGTTATTGTGTATAACGCAGCCTCTGTTGTGTATAACGCAGACGTGTCCCGTTATCTACATTTACTGAGTGTTTTTTCTTCATATTGAGGTGTTCTTTACTCTAAGTTTATGATATGTAGGCGTCAGACTAAACTCATCTTTATTTGAGTCTGCATGTTTTTAATCCCAGACAATGAAGATTTTTATGTTGCCACATGTTTAAGTTAGCTCGAGGTATGATCGAAAAAACACCTGACCGATTCTAGAAACTGCAAGTCTCAAGTTTCAACAACTACCCACACTCAGGGAGCCTCCATGCTCAAGACCAAATCCTTCTTCCAGTTAGATGATTTTTCACTTATCCAGTTTAGCCCACTGACTTTACGCCGAACGATTCTTTTCTTACAGAATAATACATGCCATACCAGGCAGCCGGGCGGCTTCAGATGTGGTGTCAAGAAATTGGACATCCAGTACAGGTATGTAAGGTGCAAGAGCAGCAATTTTGCTGGCTCAACAGCTGTCTTAACATGCCGCACATGGAGGCCATCATTATGGCAGCACATTCCTTACGTGGAGGACATAAAGCTCCAGGTACAGAAAGGGGAAAGTGGAAATCAAAATATTTGGTGGAGGGCTGCCTAATTGAATTTGTGTTGTGTAAAAGAACATCTTGCAAAATACCCACCGTGGAATGTACCCCTCATGATTTAGAGCCCTCATTGTTGTGTTTGTCCAGGTGTTTAGCAGCAGCCCGCTCGGCTTTAGAGGGAAGCTGAACTAGTTTATAAGGAGTTGTGTTTCTAAGATAACACGCAAATACAATTAACCCCCCGCGACACATGAGAAGAACTTCCTGAGCGTCTACAGCAGCGGTCGACCCTCCCGGCCGGTAAGTGAGTCCATTGTAAAAATGTGTGTTTGCGTTGGCTTCTGATCACTTCTTCACTTTGCTTCACATGTGTGTTCACGGAGACCACGTGAAAAATTATTGGATGAAATGAAGTTATTTCAAGTGAACTTATAATGTTAAAAAATACTAATAAACAAAGATGTTGTTGTTACCAGTCTCTCACCACAAACAACAAATAAATCCAATCTTAACTGACAAATAAACATGTTCACTTCTAAAGTGTAGACTAGTGATGTAAAACCTAATTCCATGTTGCAATGAATTAAACAATAATAGTAGATCATGGAAGGAAAAATAATTTCACCTTCACGTTTCACCTTCCGCAGCATGTCCTGACGCCGTGGGCAGATCGACATGACAAGGAAAAGCCAAGGTTGGGGTTTATAGGTTGAACCATCAGGTGGCGCTCTGTTAAAACAGTTGTGATATTTGGACTATACAGCACCTCAAATGATCATGTTGTATTTACCAAGTACCTTGTAAGTACCATCGAAGCTTAAGAAGAACTTGCGACCGTCACCCTTGTGCGCGTTCTAACCACAACCCCTCCTTTGTGCAAGAAGGAACCTGCTTGACTGCCATTGAAACACATTTGGTGTCCACATAGGCTACAAAAATATACTTAAAAATAATCGCCATTCGATGCCTCGGTAGTGAGAATGCACAGAAGTGCTGAGGGAAGGTAATAATGAAGTGACAAGCTTCACCAGGGTCGATGCTTGCGGGTTCAGAACTGACGTTGATATCGTCCTAGACATTGAGTTTGTTGTTGTATTGAAGGATTGCAACATCATGCTACTTGCTTCACAATTGTTCTTCAACTTTCTTGTGTCAAGATTAACCACCAGACTTGGACGGCTGCTGGAGGATGTGCAGAGCACATGTTTCATTGCTTCAGAGGTCATCCCAGAATTTACAGACAAGCAACGTACACCGCAAGCACCGAAGGAACAGAGGAGGGAAATGAATCCCAGACTATTGAAAGGTAGAAACTCTGGTTGTTGCTGACGTCAAGCCCTGGGTCAGGCAAACGTCAACCTGTCTCTTTGCTACTGTTCCCCCCTTCAGTCTGGGGTTGACGTTTTTCATTGTCCTTCTTCCGTTCCCTTCTGCAGCCTGAACTGACGTCAAAATCTTCAAGATTTCTGTGGATACCACATTTATCATCTGCTGTAGCACAATTATATAACTGTGTTTACCCACCAGGGAACAGCTGCGTTCTCAAGTATGTGTCTGTAATATTGAGAGAGAAACTTTGGGTGCCATGATGTCACGCTCTCAGATGCTTACGTTGGTGGATATCACAGACTAGACGCTTGCTCCACAAAAGATTGAAGAATAAAAGGGCGATTGTTAATATTGCTATAAAACAAGACAGTTTAGTGCAGGAGCATCTTCTGACAAACTTCACGGACGATGGGAGTTTGCCTCTTCACGTGGCAAGCGAACACATGTGCGATGACAGACTGTGTTTTTACGTGTGTGTGCCATGAGATCAGTGTGTGCGTGTGCCACCCGACTTGTTTTCCTCCGGAGCCTGATCTGACTTTACCAGAATGTTTTCATTACCTCGCATTCCGGGTAATTGATTGGGATGACTTACACCGTAATTATCCGAGCACGCCTCCTCTGACACTGATGGTAGCTTCGCTGACGACACTGCTGACGCCAGAACAGCTCCATTAGGTAGGAAAATTGGAGGTGGACGGGGTGTTTTTACCCTGCAAGGGCCACTGTGAATGACCTCTATATACCAGCTATCAAGTAGCTCTCTTTACAATAAGGCATTTTAAGTTTCGGCTGCATTGAAGGTGGAGCTCCTGAGATGCTTTATGATCGAGGTGTAAAGCAAGTTAGGAAGAAGCAAAAGTCATTTCAGACTCTTGAGGTGCGTATTAAAGTCAATGAGTTTAGTAAGAACTGCAGCACCAGCAGCCACGCGTCCATGAAAGTCGGATGCTGACAGTGGTTAACTGGCCTGCAAGGAGCACTTGGTTGACATGTCATCTGTCACTGGCCAGGCTCAAGCTGAGGTCAAGCTCTTCAGGTAGATATGTTGCAGAGATGTATGGCTCCAGCGCTGGTTATGTAACCAAGCTGGGCTCTTCCCCGAGGCGATGGCCACTTTGGGAAGAGAGCAAAGGAGAGGAATTCGAAGCTTGCACTGAGGCCATCAGACACTTGGAAATTGAATCTTCACGTGTCAGAAGTTGAGCCAAGTGAGTCTCGTGTTGCACGCCTGCCAGTCAGTCAAACCTCTGACAAAGTCTCTGTCAAACAGATGGATAAATAAGTTGAGTCCAAAAGACAAACTTTTATCAGAGTGTCTTCACCTTTTTGAGCAAAATAATAAAATGTCTTACAGAATAAATTAAGATTTTATCCATTTATATTGTTCCTGTTTTTTTTCTCTGGCAGCACTAAAAGGGTCCCCATGACACTGAGGTCAAGACAGTCCCAAGATTTATTGGGAATGAGAACCATCAGTCCTTAGGTGGTACCAGGACAACCGCTTTTAACATCGAGGTATGATCTCTATATATAAGGCAAGTTTCCACAACTGTCAGCATAAAAGCACCACAACCCAAGTTCAGCACGGCTGGATGCTGATTGAAGTAATTGTGAGGTGAATTACTTACGGGTTTGTATTCAGGGTTCAAATAAGTGACATTGCACCCGGCAACACATGTCAATATTCTGCCACGTGGTATGTTTAGCAAGGAATTGCTCCACTGCGCCAAGCAGTTTCTGAAAACTTCATTTCTGTACGCTGGAGCGCAGCAACATCTGGTATAGGAGAAGAATCACTCAGATTTGCATTTTTTATTTTTATTAAAATGTATAATTTGCACCTAAGGATCATAATTTATTTACCAGTAAGAAGGAAGGCAAAGGTCAGAATTACAGACTTGACTGGTTAGTGAAGTGTATCTCTTCAAGACTCTATTTGTTGTAAAGGCTTGTTTAAAAAAAAAATTTTAAATGAATTTTTATGATGTGAAGACCGCATTTTTTAAACATTTATTTTAATGCTCAAGCATTTTCTCAATTATCTGGAAATAACACTTGTATAACACACAATTCTAATGCATTTTATGGCCATTGTACTGTTGGTCACACAGACACACACCAAAACATGTTGAAACAGGTTCATCCATATTGTGTTATGCTTCACTGGACATCATTGCAAATGTGGATGCATCGAATCTGTGCTCACAAATGCTGCCTAGGCAATATCATTTAACACGATGGCTTCTTTTGTCCAGTCCAGTTCTGGAACTTCAGAGTGAGTGTATCCTGAGATGGACACCTTAATACAGAGTCTCCACTGTTAGATTATATAATCCGAGACATTGCTCTGCAAATGTTGGCCATGCTTTTCTTTTCTTTTTCTCTTCTTTTTTATTTTAATTTTATCAGCTCTCCTCTCTTCAAGCCATTTGGCTTAACAGGAGTCACTTCCTTGAAAACAGCCTGTTACGCAACAAGAGCCGTGTATCATCTGGCCAGCAGGAATGTTTGCTGTTTAACCTGGCAAAAAAAAAAGGATCACACAGAGGCCAAGTCTGGAGGAGAGCTGTCACCACTTCCACCTACATTGTTTGGATGAACACTTACCTTTTTGCTGATTTTGTAGCCATCCAATCCCAATTTGGACACCATAAGGGAAACATGGAATCCAATATCTTCTGGTCATTACTCAATTATACGCTTGACGCTCCAGTGATTCACATTAAACACCAGCGAAGGACGGAGGTCCAGAACAAATATTGAGATATGGACATAAAACAAAGGAAGGATTCAATATTGGTTTGATAATAGACGTAATAAAAGTTTAGGTATCAATCTTATGAGAACAAAAACTGTTTTGATGCCATTTTAAAGTCATTTATGGAATACAAATAATATTGACTTCATTTTTTAAATTTTAAAATGAATTCAGATCATACACAAATATGCATTTAATAAACCCAAGTGTACAATTAAAAAAACAACTCCCTGCAGTAGTAGAAAGCAGGAGGAACTTTCGGATGAGTTTGCATGTGCTGCCCTAAATTGGCCAAAAATTACGAACCAGCACCCATTTAAACTCCTGGTGTTAGGCTCATGTGTTTTAATAAAATTAAAAAAAAAAAAAACTATAAGGAAATGAGCGGTAACTAGGCCGTCCCACCCAGGGGAAGTGCGGTGCGTGCTTCGAGAATCTGTGACCAGCCAGCGAGCACTTTGACCTGCTCGCTGTCAGTCAGAACTTCAGGATTTCAAAGACCACAGGAATGAATTTACTGTATGGTTTGGTCCAAAATGAGTGACTGTCCATTGGGAATTGGCCCAAATACCAGTCAAAACCTGCTCACGCATACTCACAACTACGATTTGGTGACATCTGTTTGTTCATCAACCTGTGGGAGGAAAATGGAGTGCCTAGAGAAAATCCATGAAAATGTAGAAAGGACCTCAGAAAGGAAGGTTGGATATGTTTAGTCTTTCTGGTTTCTAGAACCTGTTTCTGAATGGGATTATAGCGGTTAGTTGTGATGTTATTCAGCAGTTTTGATTCGGCAGCTTGAAGATAAGATGCATGGAAAAATCAGAAATTTGATGCTTCTTACAGAAGAGCTGAAGTTGCAAGTGCTAGACCGAGCTGTTCTGCTCGACACCACATCACTGAAACCTCAACCGGAAGCAGGAATCAACAACTCTTGGTCTGCATGGTAGAGTCCCGCTAGACGGACGGAGAAAGACGAGCAACAGCCCTCAAGCTCAGTGTGTGACTGGATCTTTCATGATCTTTATTGAACTATTTCAACATTCCTTTCGCTGGGTTTTTCCCTCTCTGTCACTGGAATCAGCCTTGTTCTTTCGTGCGAGGGAGTGAACACTAACACTTTACTGACAACTTCATTGTGTTGTGATGAGGGTAACTCACAGAGGAACTGTCCTTTTGAGTTCCTCTTTCTTTGTGATTCATCTGTGTCAGATCCAACAACGTCATGATGGTGATGTTCCCGCTGTGCACCTTTGGGTGCTTCGTAATAAAACAACAGCAATGGTAGCAAATTAGTGACCTGCTTATTTGCCGCAGCGGTTGTGACGTGGGTGTTTTGTTGTGCAGCACAGTGGAAAGCTGTCGTGGCATGATTCGCCAGATTCCCGTTGTCCAGCTATTAATGAGGCAGTAAACCAAAGAGCTTGGCGTATGTCGGAGGATGAGTCAATGAAAGGAAGAACACGGAGCTTCAATAAAGCAGTTATCGGCGCTGAAGCAAATGTGGGGTGATTCCTTCACAAAGAGTGTGGGATTGAGTTGACAGTTTGGAATAGCTGCTCTGCTCCGCGGTCCAAAATAAACTTCTGTCTTTTGTTAATGTGAAAATCAATGAAGAAAAACATAGTCATGGAAGCTCAACGCTGAATGAGCTGTTAAAATGATGGGAAGATGTATGTGTTTCCAGCGCCTTCAAGTTCATGGTAGGTTTTTCAAGAAAAAGAGGTCTACATCACATCTGTGTCTGTTCCTGATGCCAAAGTCTCGACACAAAGAGCGGACCCCCTTGCTCTAGTGTCAGTCCCACCCCTCAAATAAAAATAAAAATAACCATGACATAAAATAATGTATGATCAAATAATATTTCATTGGGAAAAAATATATAAAATTTGTCTATGTCCTTTTGTACCAAAAGCCAGAGAATGTCCACATGAACCAGGTCGTCGGGTCCCCCGCCCTGGACATTCCACCTAGTCCTCTTTGCACCCGACCCCTATGACTCCCCATGGGCAGAGGCCCGACCACCAGGCGCTCGCATTCGAGCCCCAACCCCAGGCCTGGCTCCAGGGTGGGGCCCCGGCAACACAGTCCTTCTTGTTAGTCTTTTCATAAGGGCTTCTGAACTGCTCTTAGTCTGACCCGTCACCTAGGACCTGTTTGCCATGGGAGACCCTACCAGGGCCCCTCGACAACATAGCTCCTAGGATCATTCAAGGTGTTCCGGGCATTTCCTACCAGGAAGAGACCCCGGGCAGACCCAGGACTCGCTGGAGAGATTATGTCTCCGGTCTGGCCTGGGAACGCCTCGGGATCCCCCGGGATGACAGGAGGTTTGTGCGGATCGGGAAGTTTGGGCTTCCTTGCTCTGAATGCTGCCTCCGCGACCCGACCCCGGATAAGCGGCAGAAGAAGGTCCAAGGTCCTTTTGTACCATGTTTGTACCCCTATTCTTAATTGTTACTGTGTTATTTATTTATTTTGATTTATTTATTTTTTATCATTTGGAATTGTTTTATGTCCATCAGTTTTCCAATCACACTGAAAAACTCTTCTTTCTATTGGCATGACAGGCCCTCACAGCGATACCTGTATGTAAAGCTATTTAGGTGCCCACCCATGTTGTAAAATACTCACTGCAGTCCGTCCAACAGATCAGGCTTTACATTTGTGAAGCTTTGGAGGGTGTTTCTGCGGCGTTTAGGAGTCAAAGTTTGGTCAGGGTACGCAGTGTAGGGGTCAAAGGTTCTCTGAAGTTTACCAACACTGTTGGCCATGCCATCTTCAGACATCCCTGCAGCGTGCATTAACAAGGCTCCTGTGAGGCGATCTGCACTCCATGTGCTCCTGGTCCACCTGCGTCACAGATGCCTGTGACTGGCTCGACTCTGTGAGTTGCAAAACGTTGGCTTCTCTCTCTGCAGGTGTGCATACGTGCTGGAATGCCAGCTGAGGAAGGCGTTGCTCTCCCTGATACATCCCTGATACACATCCAAACAGGCGGCCTCTGTTGGCACGTCTGAAGCCGCTCATAAATTTTGCAGTTAGAGTTGGTGTTTTGTGATGGAAGACTTTTGGTGTATCCTCAGGTCATGCCAACGTTTGTTGCTCACTCCATTTCTGGTCCCTTCTTTGGTGCAGAGGTTTTCAAAAGGCATTAGAGATACGAACAAGTGAAGTTTACACCAAATTCATTCAATTCAATTTGAATGAATTTGGTGTAGTACTGAATCAAATGATGGACCCATACCGACATTTAAACAACAAAATATTATATTAACACCTTATTTAAACTGAAGCTATTATAATGTCTTGAAAATATTTGGATAAGAATTGAAATGTTATAAGAATTTCTAGTCCATTCAGAGTAGTGGAAACCCTGGCCATTGTGTAGCGAAAAACATCCCTGAACAAAAGCAAACAGATACTTTTGTTTGCTTTTGTTCAGGGATTCCTCTATGTTTGTTGTTGTTGTTATCATCCTAGCTGTGACGTGTCTTGTGCATCAGTGTGATCAGTGGTCATATATATATATATATATATATATATATATATATATATATATATATATATATATATATATATATATATATATATATATATACATATATATATACTTGCTTTAAACAAACATCCTTATTAAACAGATTTTCCAATCCTGGAAATAAACTGCCCCATGACTCATCGGCTAAATCTGGCCTTTGCAGAGAAGGAACTGAGAAAAATGAGTGAAATCCCCCTTTAATAGGCAAATATGGAAGTCCCTCAACAACCCTCTTGTGTCTATAAATGTGGGAATGATTTCATAAGCGGGCACCTGACTGGGAGGCCTCCAGGGGAAGCAGTATGACCATCCGACCACAACTTCCCTCTACGTGACGCCAGCGACGCCAGCGCGGAGCTGGTGCCACCTGAGGCTTGTTAACAAGGCCGCGTTGGTGAAGGAAACAACAGATGAGCCAATGTGGGTTCATTCTGTGAATCAGCTCCCTGTGCAATACGCGTTGGCGGTCCTGCTCTTCCACTCATTGTTTCGCTCTTTCCGGAGTCAGACCTGCCAAGAAACACCCAAACACATTCACTGATGTCCAGCAGTTAGTTCCTCCGACTCTCATGTTGTAGAGCAGTGTTTTCTCAACCTCTTTCAAGCCACGGCAGCCTTGGTTTATTGAAAAAATTCAGAGGCACACCATCAAAGGAACCTTGGCCAAAGTGCACTTGTGCTTAAAGTCCTGTAGAAAATCCCTATTAATTTGTGAAAAACAGAAGCTACTGACACTCAGTTATTTTTCCAGGCTATTTGCAGAAACAATTTACTAACTTTAAATTGCTGTTTCGATTTTATCACTTCTCTTTTGCGTGATTTTATTGTAGTTTTGAGTTTCCAGACAAATCCTTTGCATTCTTTGTCTGAACTTGCTTCATAAAAACAATTGTTCTTTCTCTCTTCATATATTGGAGTGCATTTATTTTGTTGTGCATTTAGTTTTTCGTCAACTTTTAAACCACAAAGCCAACTTTGGCTGTCTATGAGACGTCAGGTTAGCCGTTAGCTCTGCAGGGCAGACAGTCTTTGGCCTTGTGTGTCCGACAAGGATCACGCCACCCTTCTGTCGTGAAGGTGTGTGGTCAAGTTAGAGGCGCCTCAGAAGGAATGTGAGTGAATCCTTGTGATCTCCTTACGTTGGTAGATCATCAACATGTTGCAGTTGTTCATGATTTAATGTCATCATATCGCCCACCTCTATCTCTGGACAAATTAGGTGAAACTGGATCATTTTCCCACGGCACACAGGACAGTCTCTCATGGCACACTAGTGTAAAAACTGGTGTGAAAGCGCTGTTGTTGAGCATTGCCAAGACAAACTGCTCGTCCATTCTACCAGGAGAAATGTATGATGTTTGTTTATGGGAAAAAAAGACCAGACCGAGGCCATTCGCTCAAAGTCACATGCCTTTATTTCCTTTGATCTGAACCTTCACTGTTGAAAACTCAGGACTCCACCAGAGAGACCTGTGTATGAGCTCATTTCCTCAAAATCATTTTGAATGTTTTTAAAGCTCGGTGTGAAATCGCTGCATGAAAGGTACAAAGGTACATTGTCAAGACTGACACCAAAATGAATCTGTGTTTTTACTCAAACTGGACAGAAAATAGGAAACTGCAGACCAGACTATGACAATGAGGAAAAGCTTATATCGCTCACATGCTTGGAGTGCGAGTGGAATGCAGCTTCAAGTGGAAGCTGGCATAGAAACACGTGCCCTGCTTCCAGCAGACGATTGTCCCAAGTCCCAAATTCAAATGAAAAAAAAAAAAGGTTTCATGGCACTAGGACTTCTTCACATGTTTTCAGTTACTTTGAGACTTGCTCTTTATTACCCTGCTGCTTCTTCTCTCAGGTATTCCGTAAACATCTCATCACACTGTTGACTGCAGAATGTTTTCGACAAACTTTTAGAAACTCCAAACCACCACTTTCACAATTTAGTCCCACCACTATATATATATATATATATAATATTTTAATCATTTTAATTTCATTTAACAGTTTGCCTTCCAGACACCACACAACCTTTGTAAGTGCAGGAGTTCCTGGTCTACTTGATCGCACTGATGCACAAGACACGTCACAGCTAGGATGATAAGAACAACAACAAGCATGGAGGAATCCCTGAACAAAAGCAACAAAAGCATCTGTTTGCTTTTGTTCAGTGATGTTTTTCACTACACAATGACCAGGGTTTCCACTACTCTGAATGGACTTGAAATTCTTATACAAATATTTTCAAGACATTAAAAGAGCTTTAGTTTAAATAATAATATTTAAACTATTTAAACTTTAGTTTAAATAGTTTAAATATTTCTTATACAAATATTTTCAAGACATTAAAAGAGCTTTAGTTTATACAAGTTTGATAGCCACCATGGTGATTTATTGTGCTATTGTCAAACTGATGTATAACTACATATATATATATATATATATATATATATATATATATATATATATATATATATAATCAGTACCTAAGTTTTCCATTCTCATTCTCATTGGTCACTACCCATTAAGCAAAGGAGTGCTAATACTTGCACCTTTTTCTTCTCCTTGACAACATACACATCGCACAGCTGCTAGGGGAGGACCTTAACAGTAATATGAGTTAAAAGAAAAAAAAAAAAAGATAGTTCCTGGAAGATGGAGCCACTCTGTGTTTAACACAGTCATACCAGTGTCATATGAATCAAGAGGCGTCTGGTTTTTGGATCACGAACGAATATTGCTTACTCAATTGAGATTCAGTCTGATGCCAGTTTAGTTTTCATTTCTAGCGTTGATATGCACAAAGATAGCAGTGCTGAGGTCAACATAAATAAAGTCCCAAATTAATTTGGGTTTGGAAAAGCATCCAGTGAGTATAAAGACTAAGGAGAGGTGAAAGAAGAAAATGGAAATGGAGAATTGTGCTGTTGATGATAGATATTTAGGTCAGAGGTATCTGAAGGATTCTGCAGCCATCAGGCGAAGAGCCAAGAAAGAAAGTGGATGACACAAAACAAGCTGTGAGGCGGGAGTGACAGTTGAGTTATGATGGAGGCTTCGATGGATGAATGCCTTTCTCAACGTCTTGTGAATGGGCCAGAGCTAGAAAACACACACTATAGCAGGTCTATCATTTCCTCTGAGAGTCTACACTCTGAGCCCAGAGGGGCAGTCCTGGTACAGTTGTGGAAATTTGGCACAAATTGTTTCTCACACTTGCTCAAGGTCATAATGGTACACCAAAGTATTGCAGTATACATGATAAGACTCGCACCTTCGCACAGCCACTCAGCTGCTTTTGAATAACAGCACTTGCCTTCTTTTGCCTTGAATTTGCATGACGTGGCGGTGGTTATGTTTCGTGCTATTGCCAATTGTTCACGTGGAATATCATGCAAAATTTGTTTTACAAGGAAACAATTGAGAAAACAACTTGTCCTGGGGTGATGCCACATGACCATGTGCCTAAGAAGGTGGAAATAAAAAACAGTGCTCTTAGTCATGTTTCCCTGTCATTAGTATCACAAAGGTACAATAAATAAGTTAATAAATAAAAATCACGAAACACTCTTTGCTCATCTTAGGTCGACATTTACTAATCGAATTGGGAATCAGCTGATCGATCGGCCAGAATAGAATAGAATTTATTGTCATTGAAGCCATGCAGGTTGTGATGCGTCCGCTCCTCCCGACTCGCTGCTCACTCGGCAGCAGCATGTCTGCTGTGGAGGCTTTTTCAGTCTGCCATGTAAAGTTTGCATCCTGCAGCACATGCACAGGAAAATGCTGTGCAGGGAAGCGAGTTAAAAGGCTTCAACGCCACAAATTAAATACGCCATTTAAAACACCAGCGCTTTACGGAGCACGGACAGTTTTTAAGGCTTATGAAAGTGAGGCCGCTGGGTTCTTCAGCAGCAGGTTGTTTGCGCAGAAACCACTTAGCAACACCCGCGGGTCCGAGCGAGACATTCGGAACGCTTAACAAATGGCCCAAGAAATAATTCCTCAATTTCAACAAGCCTTTCTCAGGACAGAATCTGCCGCTGTTTTGTGTCCGGTGCAGCGTCCGTTTGCTACCAGATACTGAAAAGTTGAAAACAGAGTGGGAAGTTTCATGAACGCAGTGATGGAAGAATGGTGCTCGTGCTCTCTATCTCCGTCTGAGCACCACTACAAGCGGCCAGTTTGTAAATATTTCACTGACATACAGTAGCACAGTTAACTAGAGCTTCACCAAAATGCGGAGTCTCGCTTTGGATTAGAAGTTGGGATTCTGCAAGGTTTTTTCCTACTTGACTACTTCAAACATGTGTATGAACCTAGAATCACTTCCCCGAATATTTTTTTTTTTACGCTTAAAGCAATCTTCAGAACAAGACATGGATGAACAAGTGGCCGCTGTGCGGGCCGGTGCCAAGGTGATGACTGACACTGTGGAAGTTCTAGTGCGTGTCAATTCAGGCAGAAATGAGGGGATATTTTACATGCCAACTGATGACTTCTGCGCTCATCTGTAGGCAGCATGTCGACATGATGAGGTGCTGAAACTGTATATTATATTCTATTTTTTTAAATCTATTTTTCGGACACAGCTGTATGTATTAAGGAGAACAAAAACGGATCCAACAATTTTGACCTTCGCCTTCATCGAGGACAAGAATCCAAATGCCCACCAAAGTTTGGGATTTCAACCGGCATCCCTCCATCCGATGAAATGATCTGCTTTGAGGTTACAATCCGATGGAATCTGATGACTGCGGAGTTTTAAAACGGTGACAAGATATTAAGTCATTTTATTCTTCAAGGCAAAAATCTCCCAGCGACATAAAACCTGTGAGACCTCCAGGGCACGTTGAGATGCAGCACGGACATTAAGTCATTAGAGGGATTACTTGACTTTTACGACCCATTAAGGTGAACTCACAAACATGTGCAAGTTCACAAACACCTTTATTAGTTTGTTATGTCGCAATAAATCTCGCAGTAAATAAACAACAACTTGTCTGCTGGAAATAAACAGCGAAAAAGGGCCTCAGGTTCACAACAGGAGGACTGCGGATTCACACTGCTGAGCCGGTGGGTTTGAAGGTATTAAACTTGGGAGGTGAAGGGGAGAGAAAGTTTTTGCACGTGCACGTCTCCCCATCCAAATAATCACTCCAGTCTGCATCTTGATGCTTGGGAGCAGGAGGCCCCTTATCTAAACAGAGTACTGGAGGGAAACAGGGGGCCCTATGAAGTGTCAAGGACCAGGGGAAGTATTCAATCCTGTTGTGACACGCTCACCTTCATGCAATAACAGAGCCTACCCACATTCACCCCGACCAGCTTGCTGCTCGACCTGTGTAGTGCCGCTTTGGTTAAAGCCGCTGACAACAGCAGGAGGACACAGGAGGGGACGGAGGCAGAGAAGCAACAAAAAGCATGTGAAAATAGACGAGTAGAGAGGAGGTTATCAACCATGATGCAGCAACACTTCACGCAGCACGTGCTGCGCCAGATACATGTTTCTCATCAAAATGTGGAAACCTGGCCTCCTGCCACCATTGAGCCACTTGCCATGTGACTTCATACGGCAAATCTAAATTGCCCCGTACACACGTGTTCTAAACCTGTACATGCAGGCTTGGAAGGGGAGGAAAAAGGAGTCACTCTTCTGCTTTTATTTATTAAAACGTGATGTTGACTTGGATGGAGGAATTGGAATTTGGGCAAAGCATCTGCTCCTCGATAAACATCACGGCGGGGTTGCGAGTTTCAGTCCTGAAGGAGATCCCAAAGTGCAACAAAGGAAAACCCCACAATTGTTTATTTTAGCAAAGCAGCCTCCCAGCAAGCAGGTTTGATTCCCCAGACTGTTTCATGTGAAATATTTTGCTGTGCAGAATGAGGGGGGATAAATATAACGCACTCTGTCAGGCCTCGCTCCGTGATAACACTAAAGCTTAAGTCAATATTTCATTGCAAGGTTTCTGATTTGCAAACGGTCTGGCTAGGGGGCGAGACCAAGACCTAGACATTGTGAGTCCAGTGCCAATAATGGGGGTAAAACCAAGACCAAATTGAATCCAGAATACTGTAGTGTAAGTCTGTCATTCACATAGACAGGTACACAGATTTATTTCTATGTTTTTTTTTCCCAAAATGAATCATGAAGTTTTTTGTGTTTTTCAGTTTGTTCTACATACAGTTTGGTCCTGGATTGGGTCTCTTAGGTCTCGACACGATCTTGACAACAACGCGACAGGGGCAGGAGAAAAGATGAGGATCCTCTGACTGCATTGAAGAAACCAATGTATTCATGAGCTAAAAGTAGTTGCCAAGGCAATGAATATATACATGGCAGGAGAACCTGTTTGATGCAATCTCTATCGCAAGGCAACTGCCTGGCTATCTGAGCATGAACAGTCCGTGAGTTCATCAAAAAGCAAGTCAGAGATCGTAAAATGCATCAATATGCTGATGATGTGGGTCGCAGCTGCTTTTTGACTGCCACTCTGCGGGGCATGAGGAGGAGTGGGAGGGGCTATGGCACGGGCTTGTGGGCTCTCTGATGTAGGTCGGGGAACTTTTCTCACAAGAACTCAAATGAATGCCTCAGATATCAAAATTAATTCGGGCAGAACTAAAGCGGTAGCTGTTTGGCTCAAGAAATTCATTTGAAAATTGCTCCAGAAGTTGCACTTTTTTCAACCTGTCTGACACTATAGTCCATTGTACATGTTCCTGGTCATACCATAATATAACCCAGCAAAAACGCCACCTCCAGTCCAGTTCGTCTTTTTTCATCATCATGCATTTTTGAACTGGTGCGACACACTGCACCGCGACAGAGTCGGACAAATCCAATGCATAATTTTGCTTGTGTTTTGCAAACCATGTGCACTATATGGAGGCATCCAAAAATAGGCTGTTGTTCTTCTACCAATGAGCCCTTTCAGTTTTTGGTTGTGGGAGTTTACAAGCGCTGAGCTGAGAAATGGAAAAGCTTTCTGGAAAACCTTTGAAGGTTGACAATCCATACGAGGAACAGCGTGCGTGAGGAAATCCAGAGACTCGGGACAATAAACATCACAAACTCCCATTGGGAAAGTATGAGCACTATTTTCCCAAAATATATGTGTTCAGTTATGCAGAGTCATTCATTGTTGGATTCAGTGAGGTGCTGCTTTGCTATTTTAAATGTGTAAAAACAAAAATTTGCATTTGCTAGGAAGGGATCAAGACTGTTTGGTGGGGGATCTGGCTTGTCTAGACTACCACGGAGTGAAAGTACCGTGACTTTACAGCAGCATTCGCTGCAGAAAGATCAAGTCATCCACTATTTTGATTTCAGACAAACCAAGTGAGTGAAGGAGACTTAGACTGGCAGCTTCATGTTTGAGCTCTGCTGCTTCAGACCAAGCTGCTGTCGAAGGATCTGCTGTAGGCCTGGGAACTACTTCAAAGTGGAAAAAGCACTAAAACCCTGAAGAGGGAAGAAGAGGGTTAATTGAGAGCATAGCATTTCCAGATGCAGAAAAAAAAAATCGGCCAGAGATGATTAAACTGCTAAGAAGCAATGGAAATCCCTCGCAATTAAGCCAGATAGCTGCCAGATGCACCAAGTTAAACTGCCTCTCTGCTACAGATTACAGTTACAATCCAGCATTCTTCCGGTTCCATCACCACAAACAAACCTGGAAAAGAACTGTTCCCATGAGTGGGTCAACACACAACGTAAAGTCATGAAAGACTCACTTAAACATCGGGATTATTTCTAAGAAACTAAACAATTCTTTAATTCCTCCACATCTTTAAACTGGAATGGAATCTGGTTTCTTAATGTTGTCCATATTTCTGTTGCTCTGTTTGAATACTTCAAATTCCATTCATCCTCAACCCAGAATAAAACAAATGCCAAAAATGATTTGAAGCTTTTTCCGACGGCGCGGACAGCCGAGAATTGGCAGGTTTCACCAGGATATTTCTACTTTTGGGATTGTTTAGAAGACGGGCCTCCGTCTGGAGGAAAGATGAATGTGGAGTCACGGAAAAATATTCCAGTTTTTGAAAAAAAAAATAAATAAATTTCCTGAAATCTCTGTCACCTTGATGAACAGTTTTAACATTTATTCAGGGAAAGATTTATGGACGAAAAATAAAGTGTAATTGTTGGTGCAGATATGAGTTTTCTACAATGATTCTAAATATCAACGCTCCCTCTTACAAAAATGACATCTTCACGTAAACCTAAAAACCATAATATAAATAAGGTGTACGCAAAAACATGTTCCATTTTGCAGCTCACAGGCCACAACTCTGACCCCCAAGAGCACAGTATCAAATGACACACTGGAAGCCTATAAGGCATATAATGTAAATATTATGAAAATGCATATAAAAATGTTTTCATTGTCTCATAAATTATATATATATATATTTTTTCGTATGTATCTTCCTGTTAACCAAGTGTCACCTTCATTGATATATCGTGTTTCCCTTCATATTTATATACAACTTTTGTCATATTTTTCACATATTTTCCCACAAAATCAAACCCTAGTTGTCAACATCCTCTCATCACATCACTCGGTTGAATATTTTTCATGTTGTCTTCTACTGAAGTCAGCCTTCTCCATCATGTCTTGATCATCCTCCCATCTCCATTACCTCCTGGACATAATCCCTGAATCAGATTGGCTGTCTTCTTCTTCTCTTTCTCTTCTTCATTCCTCATTCTTTGGTGGCGTCCAATCGAACGGCATGCATGACATCATGTAATGACCATGACCCTCAATGATTTTCTCATCTGCACATGCAGCCCTTTGCCTGTATTATTGTGGCCCTCATGAGCAAAACTATAAAATAGATATCAAAAACATACTGAGGATATTGAAAACAATGTATTGCAAAATAGTTCATCTTCTATGTTATACATTGTTATCTTACCAAGGTTTACAAGATACAATCACCAGAGACTTTTTCCTATTTTCACGTTGTTTTATGTCATTGCAGTGACAAAACTGAAGTAAAATTCAAGAATTCGGTTCTTTGGGCTTCTGACTTTACGGCCCCTCACAACAGTCACAGTAGCTTATGTGCCCCGACCCTGCTTTAGACATCAAGAGTCTACTGGCCACACTTTACTGCAGCTACATGCAAACTCAGAGGAAAAGCAAATCTGCAGGCCCTCAGAGAAACCCCACTTCGACAAAGACGGAGGATCACAGAATTGAGTCACGTTTCACATCTGACCTATATCTCACGTTTTCTCCACCAGTAAATCAAGAATGTGCTTCCTGTATTCCTGCAGAATTTAGGTCAGACGAAAACCTTTGCCAATTTCCATGTTGGTCCCTTCGATGCATCTGACCCACATTTTCTCAGGAACATTTAACACCTCCAGCTTCATGATATCAAAAAAGATAATAACATCCCAGACATAAACACACAGAGCTCGAACCTGCCAAGAGTGAGTGAAATTGCTCATCAAGCGTTGCGTCTCTGCTCTCATATTGGTTCCAGCCTCGAGTGCAAATCTCCAAAACTGGTTAATGACTGACCGAGATGATGACCTGCTTTTGCCATGGTGGGTTTTATTAGAGACACTTAAGTACTACATTTAACCTTTAAGGATCGAAAACAGAATGAATGAAAAGCACATGATCACAAAGTGGATCTTTATTAAGTTGAGGTGTCGTCATTTCTTGTTTGTCAGTGAAACGGTTCCACTGTCGGAGCACAGTCATGGCTGGAACTGAGACTCTGGTTTAGGTAGCAGGACATGCCGATCTGTTGCTGCTGTGACAAGCTCCTAATGGTGATCCGAGACACTGCTTCAGCCTAACTGGGTCACATCTTGGCCTCATCTTTGGATTTGGTTTTGTTTCCAACAACTATTGTACTGACAAATACAAACATTTGCTCCATTTAAAATTGAAACGGAGTGGGAGCAGCTGGTAATAATGGAGGAGAGGCGATGGGATCATTTCAGTTTGCCTTCATACTTACTGGACTTTTCATCTGCCGCACACTGGAGCCTCATTGTTAAAGCGATCCAATAAAGAGTGTCACCTGAGCTTTTAGTTATGTACAGGGACATAAATCCACCAGAGTAGTTTCAGAGCACTTGAACATTGCAAGGTGATGTCATGCAGTTTTACTTCTGTGGTCGTATAATTTAGCGTTGGAGAAGAACCCCCCTCACCTGAGGCCTTACCTTGTGGTACAGAAAACTGATCACATGTTTTTTCACCGTTTATTTATTTATTTTTTTTTTTACACATTCACAATGCAACAACTACAGTACAATCCATAGAAATTGACTTCATATTCAATTATGAAAATGAAACCAAATCTGAAGTTGTAATACGGTGGAAAGAAAATTCTACAACAATATACAATATACAACCTTAGGGACATTTACCCAATATCATTATTGATATAAATTCACTCGACTACTATAAACAGATAATGCAAAATGAATTTGATGACAACATGACATTGTCGTCATTGTTGTTGTTAGCAGCAGTATTAAGAAGTCTTCCACCATCAGGTAAGGACAACATTGTCAGAGGTTCGGAGCCACATTACATACTGCGACCATAGTGAGGGGCCGCCAAGCCAAACAACACAAGTACAGATGAAAAGAGAGTATGAAATTTAGCTTAAATTATGACTTGTATTCCAAATAGAAAGGGACTGCAATGCTTTTGATTCGTTATTTACAGAAGAAGAAGAATTAAATGAGCCAAATAATTCAGATAATCGGGTGTAAACATGCGGGTATAAACAGAATCCAGTTAATATTGATCATTCAAGAATTCATGAATTTTCTAATCGTGTTACCTTTGAAGTTATTGAGTTATTTAACAAGGGGGAAAAATGAAACAGTGTCATTACTTCATGATATGTATATGCATCCATGAAATGTTATTTGTTATATTGTATATAATTTTAAATGTAATTCATTTTTACACTCTCTATTGACATACTTTCAATATAAATCCTAAATATTGGAAGATCTTTTTCAGTGGTGAATATCTCGCCCTGATAGCAACGTGCAACTGGCCCGGATGTGTGTACTCTAGGATCCAAAACGACCCCGAGCCACATCAGCGACAGATCTATTTGCCGGATCTGTAACGGATGTGGGCCAGATCCAGCCTGGAGCAGCAAAAGACAAGTTAATGTACGCTCTGAATCCAGCACAGATCTGGTTTGCATGGCCCGAATATGGCAGATTCCAGATAGCAGCTAAATCCATGTCAGATAGCAATCTGACGGATCTGGCCCGGACCAGTCAGTGTGTCCGATTCCTATGTAGAGCTGAATTGTAGTGCACCTTCTGTGTGGGTACCACAGGCAAATACGATACAATATAAAGCACTTCAGTATCTATCGATTTCTTTTGCAGTTTTGCACTGACCTCATTTTTGGGCCACATAAATACAGACATAGGGCTGCATATGGGCCCCCGGTCGCACTTTGCCTATTTCTGTTGTAAATGAACTGCAAACGTGGCCCCGGTGTGCAGCAATGAGTTCCCTCAAGACTGACGGAACACCGGCTCCTAACATGTGGTTTAACTCTCAAACTTGACAGTGTTTCAACTTTCCTCTGTTTCTTTTTTCTCCTGCTTTGCTGACAAACTCTTTGACCTTTGTTTCCTGCTCCAACTGTAAATCCTAAAACAAGTCAAGCTCTAGCAGGAGTTATGTAACACATACTGTAAACACTTTTGGAAAGGAACGTTGATTTAAATATAACAACAAAACACGATTGCCTCATTGGATCAGCCATCTCCTTGTTAGCACAGAAAAACATCTCTTGTTGCGCTTGTGACATCATGAACAATTCGGGAAGCTCCTTAGCTGTAACTTGGCTTATTGTTGGCAGGCCTCACTAAGTGGCACCGGAGGGCATGTTGGGTCTCACGGGTCTTCTGTGGAGACATCGAGAAGGACTGGCCTCCCTACATCGCCGTAGAGAGTGGCTCCATTCAAACACTTCAAAGTAGCCGCTGTCTCCAACACACAGACACACACCGTACATCTGACTCAGCTTAGGCATCTCTGTGTGTGGATTATGCTTGTTGCCCCAGTGGACACATTTATCAGCAGGCGTCATGTTGTTTGGAGCCTTAATGGCCTGCTTTTCCATTTATTTACATGTGAGAACAAATGTCTGAAGAAGGCAGTTTCCAAAGAGACCAGAACAGAGTCTTAACCTGCAAGTAGAAGATTGGTAGAGACCAAACTGACTCAACTATGATTAACTAAAAACGATTTCAGATGCACCACTAGGAACGGATCTACGGGAAAAAGTACAGATTATTATACAGTAAATGTACCCCTCTTTCCAGATCAATTGTAAAGAAGGACCTGTTGCCTGAATTGTAATGGTCAGTTTCCACCAAGTTGAGAGTACCTGATGACTGCAGCAACAACAAGCTGGCCGCTAGATGTTGAGTAGGTTGCTGGTTGTCCAACTAAAGACCAGGATTAACGTCAACACAGGTGAGATGAATGTTGAAATTTCGAGATGGAAGTGATTTTAATAATTTAAAAAAAATGAGCACGTGCTTGAAGGAGGAAAACTGTGTCTGTTACAAGGTGAAGTCGATGATGACTCACATAGTCGCTCCATGCTAAATCCAGCTACCTCAGAGGGACAGGGATATGGAGCTGCTCCGAGTCAGCAGAACACACTGATCTATGATGTAGATCCAGCGAGGTGTTGCAATATAAAGTACAGTGGTACCTCGGTTCTCGACCACAATCCGTGCCAGACGGCCGTTCAAGAAGCAATTTGTTCGAAATCTGAATCGATTTTTCCCATTACAATGAATGGAAAAAGAAATGATGCGTTCCAAGCCTTAAAAGAGGCTTTTGTAGGAGTGAATGTAGAGTGTCTGCTGCAGGTGGCTGTTCCTCTATGTGTGTGGCCGCTGCATGTGGGAGGGGTTGCCGAGTGAGTGACGTCTCTCCAGAAGTGAAGAGGTGCCCGGTGCGTGTCCAGCTCTGAATGTGCGCTTCTGTGCAGTTTGGCTGGGACAAAGTCATAAACCAAGTCACGCTCTGTCCCAGACTCGCCTCATCCCTGTCCCAGCTCCAGCTCACAACAGGACATCAAACCCTGGAGTGAGCGCTCCAGCACCTCCCCTGTGACACTCTACCACGGTGTTTGTTCGAAATCCGAAGCATAAAAATCTCAAATTTTTTGTTCAAATTCAGATTTGTTCGAAGTTCGGGACATTCGAAAACCGAGGTACCACTGTATTTGACTCCAACGCTTGTTTGATTTGGGTTTGAATGTCAGTGTCAAACTTTTTTATTGGCTAAAACAAAAATATAGCTATAGACACTTAAACTCAATGCCATATTAATCGCAGGAAATCAATTGGGAGCCATGAGATAATCACTCATGAAACACCTGGCGGTCCTGGTTTGGACCCATGCTTGTGCCAGATGAATAAACTGTGGTCCAGGACTTTGACTGTGGCAAATATTTTTGGCATCTTGTGTATTTCATTTTTGCTTTTCATTGTCTCAGCTATTCCTTTCTAAACCTTCAGGATACGACATGTATTCCAATGAATTAATGAAACAATTACAGCTTGTCCATTGTCCAGTCCAGCTGGCTCTTCGGTTAAATGTGAATAAAATATTACACACACGTCTTTGTCCAGAGGTATCAAACTCAATCACAGGTGGCCAAAATGAAAATAAGGCCAAACATTTTCTGTGCCGTGGTCAGGTTTGGCCTGAATAGTAGAGATGGGATTTATGGCTGCTTCACTGGGGACACCGGGTTCTCTTCAAAGAGCCGCTCAAAAGAGCCATTCGTGAATGACCTTACTCTACTGAAAAGCTTAGCCTATGCAACACAGTGTAGTGTTAGAGCTGCAACTATTGCAGTGCATTATGGGACGTGAGGTAAGAGAGGTGTGAGTGCTGTTAGTGCTTGACAACTTGAGATGAAGTTTTTCAGGAAGCTTGATACTTTGGCCTTGACAGATCTGTTGCCGACACATTGCGGAAGCTAAGATAAGTGAAAGCAAAAGGCGTCCGCAAGCTAGATTCACATTTAGTCTCTAACAAACCAGAAATGCTCTTGTGCAACAATCCAAATGGAAGTTCATCAGCAGAATATTGTTCCTCAGTGTGTGAGACTGTTCCTGTCACGGCGTGTGATGATTTATTGTCGTCTTTGTAACAGGTTTTAACAGAGGTCCCACACGCCAGAAACAATGTGATGTCTTTGTCCTCGTCCACATGTGACAGAGACGTGTACTCTGGCAGCAGCTGCCGCACTCATTCCTTGAGGGAGACTCCAGCGTAATGAAAACAGACTGCAGGAGTGGAAATACAAATTCTGAGCCAAGATTCTAAATCTCAGCCAAAAACTACAACAACAAAAAGTGATTACAGTGAAATCCTAATTACAGAGGCTAACTTTGAATATTGTGGGAGTCAGGGCATCTTTATGACCGGCAATAATGGAGATTTGTTACATCACCCGTCATGTGTTGATATCCAGTTCCCGCTTGTGTGTTATCAGGAGGCTGCACAGGATCACCGCGACAAGGATCGCGCCGCGTCTCCACGTCACTGTGAAGGTCCCCTCATTATTACCGGGAAAGTCACATGACTAATCTCTCGTTCTTGGGAGGTTCAGGAGGTTTTGTTTTGCTGTTAAATCACGTCCAGTCACCGTCATGCAATCGTCATAACAAGCCACCAGACTCTGGGAGAAGAAGTGGAGCGGCAGCCAAGTTGGAGATAAACACTGTCAGGAGTGTTCTTGTTTAAAAAAAATGTGAGTAGATTTTGCTCTGACTCATCTCTGTTTGGGCTTTTCGCCCAGACGTTTCATTTGTAGATATTAGCGACTGATTATTTTGGTGGTTCTGCGAGTTTTATTCCAGGCATCTGGTCCAACATGATATCGACATCCGCTCCAACAAGCAAAACTAGTTCAGAAACAATAAAACTATGAACATACAGATGCAGACAACCACTGAAGAAGACAACCACTCATACAGTTCTACAGATTATACGCCTCAGAAAGTATTTTGTGATGTATTCCGTTGCGCTTACTTTATGTGAGCAACGTATCTTAATACTTACTGAATACAACTGGTTCAAGTTCCAGGTGTAAAAACCATAACATTTAAAGCAGTCAACATATAAAGCTGGAGGCTGCCTTCGGCGTCAACATAAGATGCTAAAGTCCACTTTCCCAACGTCACTATATCATGGGGGCGGGGGTGAGGATGCATTGGACAAAACTAAGTGGAAACCTCACATCAGGCAGAAAACACAGCACACAACATGGAAGTCCACAGGCTGATGGCGGATTTAGGTGTTTTTTAACACAAGAATCACGAAAGAATCAAATTAACTTATTGACCGGAACATTTCCACTGCTTGCGGAACTAAACATCGCACACTAAACATCTGGAACAGACGGATGAAGACGGCTGCTTAGCGTTAAATTCATATCTTCTGAGTAGAAACTAGCATTTTTATTGCCATAAAGTAAATAAATATGAATTCTCAGCTTGGCTTCCTTGTTTCTCTGTTGGAACGCTTCTTGACTGGCCACATTCCTTTCCACGTCACAGTTGTGGTCAGTATTTATGGTTGTAAATATTGAGCATGTTTTACATGACCGTTGCAGCCAATTATCGGGACAAAATCACTGCTAACACGCCTCAGACCCGTAATGGAAGCTACATCAACACGGCATGCGACTGCTTTCTGAACTACTGTCTTGGCCGAGACTGCAGAACAGAATGATGTGTTTATTTTTAATAAAGTCAATGTATTCTAAAGAAAAAAAAAGGAAAAAACAAAAAAAAACAGTAACTGTAGTGGAATGACTATTGTTTATTTTTCAATAAGAAATAAATATGTCTGAATGACTGATAGACGTTTGCCTCTGTATCTGTATTTACTTTGGTTTCGTGTCAGGTCACACGACAGAATGATCTGTTTATTTTAATACCGTCAATGTATTCTAAAGAGAAAAAAAAGGAAACAAGAAAAAAACATTTAAACAGTAACTGTAACGGAACACAGTTATTCATAAGCTGTATATTGAATACATAACACTGGTACATGTATTCCATTACTCCACCACACTGACCACAAGAATGGTTCCAAAGTGGGTCACGACGAGCGCAAGAACAGTCTGAAACAGTCTGTGTCAGGATGTGCATGAATGATGGGTATCATAATTGCTTGTTTATCTGTTCCTTCCTCTATTGAACCTTTCATTTCCTCTTTCAGATGGCTCAAACCAAACTGAAACGGCAGATAAATGGAGAAGGTTTTCGAAATCACATTGATGTTAGGTCTTACTTGCTGGTCTTGGGTTTGTGGTAGCTCCTTTTAAGTACAGAAAGCCCTTCCTTTAGTTTCAGGAACGGTCTCCATGAACGTGCACAGACATATTAAGAGTGACCTGATGCTGTCGTCTTTCTTGTGTCTGGTCTTCTCAGTGATGAATTGTGAATGAAATCTCTTGGTAATCCAAATAGTTTTCACAATCACAGACATTTCTTTAAAACAGATTTCATTTTTTTTTTGTAAATCATCACTGCATGCTTCTTGGACCCACATGGAACCTTTAACCTTTGACCTAGTAGCTTGTGTACATGTGCATAGTCGCGTCCGCCTTTTCTCGTGTCTACTCTCCTGTGTCCATTATTCGGATAAGGGCTCCATTGAAGTGCTGCCAGCAAACAGATAAAGAGCCATAGAGGAACTGTCTGTGAACATGCCGCCGGTGCGGACCCTCCTCTGCAGACTGTTGCCAGGCTCCCTTCAACATCCACTTCAAAAGCCTCGCCAGTCCTTGGACTTGTGTTTCTTCCCCAGTAAGAGCTCGTCCAAAATGCTGCAAGATGCTATCAGAAATGTGGGTTCACATGGACCTCAGAGGTCCTTGTTTGTGTGTGTTTGGCAGGAAAGCTGAGCACATTTTCCTTTGAGTGCTCTGTCTCTCAAGAAATTCCGTAAACAAAAATGTATTTTCGCTTCTGGTCGACCCATAATTGGAGATGTAGCCTCAATACCTGCTGTAGTCGTTATGATAGACGCGATCCAATAAAAGAGACAGCACCCACAACAGCCCAGCAACGAGTGAGTGATACTGGTACAGGTTTTTTTCTGACGCCAATGGTTAACCAACAAATCATCACGGATCAGATGAGTTAGCTGAGGCTGCTGAAATGGAAGACAAACTGGATGATAGCGTTTCCCTTCTTAAGTCTGTGTGTGTGTTTCCTTTCCTGTCACGGCCACTGCGCTGCACTGTGTACCGTCTATCTTGTTCTCGCTCACCTCTGCCGTCTGGCTATTGTGACTCTAATCTCCTCCCGCTATTCACATCTACTGGTCCCTGACTCTATGTGGGGCCCCCCTGACGTGTTTGCTCTTAGGGCTCAGGGTGAGCTGGAAAAGTGTCATGGAGTTATGTCGGCAAAGTCCGACCCTCTACCTTGGGTCAAATGTATACTGTGTATTGGCTTTGTAGTCCAGGCCGTGTTGTGCCCAAAGCATTCGGAGACCAAGACTGAGACCAGACTGAGCACAGAACAAACTACTCTCATGATAGCATTTCAGTTATTGATTGATCAGAGAAAAAATGACTACTTTGACTGCTTTAATCTCAGAATTCTGACTTTAAAGTCAGACTTTAATGACTCTATAGTGAGAACTTTGACTTTAATCTCAGAATTCTGACTTTAAAGTGACTTTAAAGTCAGAATTCTGACTTAAATCTCAGAATTCTGATTTTAAAGTCAGACTTTAATGACTTTAAAGTGAGAATTCTGACTTTAATCTCAGAATTCTGACTTTAAAGTGACTTTAAAGTGAGAATTCTGACTTTAATCTCAGAATTCTGACTTTAAAGTCAGACTTTAATGACTTTAAAGTGAGAATTCTGACTTTAATCTCAGAATTCTGACTTTAAAGTCAGACTTTAATGACTTTAAAGTGAGAATTATGATTTTAATCTCAGAATTCTGACTTCTGAGATAAAGTCAGATAAAGTCACAATTCTATAAGTCTCACTTTAAAGTCAGAATTATGAGAAAAAAGTCAGAATTCTCACTTTAAAGTCAGAATTCTGACTTTAATCTCAGAATTCTGACTTTAAAGTCAGACTTTAATGACTTTAAAGTGAGAATTCTGGCTTTAATCTCAGAATTCTGACTTTAAAGTCAGACTTTAATGACTTTAAAGTGAGAATTATGATTTTAATCTCAGAATTCTGACTTCTGAGATTAAGTCAGATAAAGTCACAATTCTATAAGTCTCACTTTAAAGTCAGAATTATGAGAAAAAAAGTCAGAATTGTCACTTTAAAGTCAGAATTCTTCCAATTTTTTTTTCTTCACTGGCCCTAATCCTCTTCCGTATTTCTACCTACATTAAACTACACAATAAAAATTGTATTCATTACACTTCACCTTCATACTGTTGACTCAAAGGAAAAGCATCAGAAATATTCCGCAGGAAACTAAAAATATTGCAATGTTTGTGAGCCACATGATCTAGTTTCAGAGCAGTTTAAATTAGTCTTTCATTTAGAACGTAGAAAAAAAGACTATTGTTTATTTTGCAATAAGAAATAAACATGTGTCTGAATGACTAATAGACGTTTGCTTCTGCATCTGTATTTACTGTGGTTTCGGTCTTGGTCTCTGTCAGCTCTGGTCTTTACATGGTCGTGACTACAGGAGCACACAGACAGAACTCCAACTCTCTACACAGCCAGTACTACAGGATCTGTCAAAGTAACACACGCTGACACTGAGTTAACCAGTCAGGACCAGAAATCCCAGAGAGAATTTACGAGACATTTTACTGAGACAGAATGCATAGTGTCCAAACCACTACGCCACCAGTGGCATTTGTTTAAGAGGACTCAGGAGTTATTAAAACAACAGCAATAAGATAAGATAAGATAAGATAAGATAGTCATTTATTGTTCTTTAAGCTTTATTTATACATCCTGTAATGTAGAAATGTGACTTTTTTGTAGGAGCAGAGTAAACACTGCAATGAAACATTTAAAGACACTAAAGATAAAAAATAATCACTAGATATATAAAAGGAGCCACATACTGCACGATTACCTACAACAAAAAGTAACGCTGTAAAATAGACATATAATAAACAATAAGTATTATTACAAAAAAAAAAAACAACCCCATAAGAATGTTGACTGTCAATGACAGTATGTTCTTTTTTTTAAAATCCCAGTTGATACACTTGAGTCACTAAAGTAAAGTAGTTGTTCCAGTCATCAGATAGTTCTGTTCGGGACTGACTGCGTAAGCAGCAGCAGCCAGACGTCATACATGTGGGGAAAAAAAACAACATTCAGAACCTTTGTTAATCCATCAACTGATAACCCCTTTGTCACGTCGGGTCGAGAGTGAGAGCGATGTTGGGTAATTTCATCGCTCTGAAAAGAAACAATATCTGCTGATAAATTCATGGAGAACCAGGCTATGGTCCCATCCACCGTCCTGCAGATGAGTCATTATCACTGAGTCATCTCGAGGACCAATGTGGATATGTTCCTGCTCCGATGCTGATTTGTGTATAAAGCAGATGAAAGAGGTGAAAGCTCTGAGGGGAGCCAGCAGATGACTGCAGCTGGACAAGGTTCCACACTCAAGCTCTGGGACCCATTAAGAAGACTCAAAAGCAGAAGAGAAATTGATTTGAAAAGTCACCCTCAGATTACATTTGACATGCACACGCTGAAGTTTGATCCTGACATTGATGAACCGCTCTACACAACAATCTGAAGTGATACACGCTGGTGGAATCAGCTGGGGGCCACTCCACACGTTTGGATCAAACCAGGCACCTTCCTTTATGGAGTTCCCCCCCACCCCACTCCCCCAGTCAACAACCGGCAAACTGGTTTATTGATGACTCTACATTGTCTGGGTGTGTCTGGCAATATGTCCAGGATGTCCAGTAGCTCTGCCTGACCCCAACCTCTCTATGACCCTCCATGAAAATGCATGATTCAGGGATTCTGGGAATTCTAGTGCTGACCTTTAACACCCTGCAAGTCTTTTGAAATATCAGCACTGAAGATTATCACAAAAGATTTTATTTCCCTCAACAACACCAACAACTTCCCTCCACTACATTTCATTCTTAGAGCTCTGATTCTAGAAGCTGAAGTTCAGGATCTGTGTCAGTCCACCTTAAGAGACTTCAGCATGCTATACCTAACTTTCGCCTGTTGGTGTCAGTGCAGGACAAGAGAACACAACTTTAAATCTGAGGCGTGACTTTCTGTTAAGGTGGTATTATAAGCCAGGAACTGGAGCACTGGTGGAGGCTGCAGACTTTTATACTTTGCTATATTTTTTTCTCTGCATCCCAGCTTCAGCTCCTGGATGGTCAAAGTTGTCTCTCATCCCTGTTTACATGTGGTCCACAGGCGGTGCTGGCTGGTGTCTTGGTACGGCATGTGGCGGCTGACACTGTGAAAGCTGCTTAGACCTGCTGGTCCCTTCTTGGGCCTGGCTGGGCTGGGCGGCGATGGCCTGGGGGCCTCCCGGGCTGCCACCAACAGGGCTTTCTCTGCCTCATGGATTACAGTGATTTCATTACGGTGCTGCCTCCTGCTGCCCCAAGAACACGCTGTTGCACTGCATAGACACGCCGTAGTACTAGTAGTAGTATGCTGAGCAATCACCCTGTGAAGGCTTGAAGTATAATGGACGACAATAACTGAAATCCTTCATAAACCCGATGGGTGGTTTGTGCATCTTTGAAGAGCATGTGATGTTGGCTCTAGGTGCTGCTGGGTTCTGTGTGGACTCCGAGGCCAAACAGCAACAGTTACTAAGGGCTTTCTCGTTGACATGTGTGTGGTCAGGGAGGTCAAGCGTGGCAGCGACTAGGGGTCAAGGCAGCACTTGGATTTTAACCTCATGTCAGCAGAAAGAGGCTTCACAGTCAGGACTACAGCTCTTTCCCTTTGGTTATTTGAACTTTCCCTATAGTAATACTGTCAATACCTGTGGCCCAGAGGCCAAATCTGGCGCGACTGCTTATTTCTTTGTGGCTCCTTTTGTTGGATCAACATTAAAGTCACCTCTAAAACTTTTGAAAGCTGTGACGTTGTCCATGAGGAAGGAGAAGTTTCGCTGCAAGGAGAACTCTAGAGTCTCTCATGTTCTGAGCCATTCATAATATCTTGATATCACAATGTTGACGTACTTGAAACAGGGTCAATTTTGTTGGTGGACTCTTGACCACATTTGTTTGTTTTATATTATGCTTTGTGTCTGCTGAATTACTCAACAAGGGTTTTGCCTAGTGCTCTGCTCATTTGTACTTGACCTGGCTTTGTAAGTGGCTGTTGTGGAGTAAGGTAGCTTTGCTCATTGTGGTTACTACTGTGTACTCTGTTGTGCAAACAAGGGAACTTCACTTGTAGCATGTGGCCACAATTGTCCAGGACACCTTACATGCTGATGTGCGACACTCACACGGTCACATGCAGAACACATGTCAGCAATGTTGAGTCCTTTGCTGAGCCCTAAGCTGCTCTGTGTGTCTCGCACATGCTTTTGTTTTTGCTTTGAGATGAAGTGAAAGTCATCCAACCCATTGAAAGCCAATGAAGTATTTGTTTCTTTTTCAGGATGGTATGTGTACTCTGTGTTGTGAAATGTCAAAAGCCAGTTGACGTTAATATACTGGACGATTTGTATTGCTCATATCTTTTTATTTTCATTTAGATCTTTTGCAAATCAGGTTTTCCACCTACATTAAACAACACAATAAAAATTGTATTCATTACAAACCACCTTCATACTGTTGACTCAAAGGAAAAGCATCATCAAGATTAGCAGGAAACTAAAAATATTGCAATGTTTATGAGACACATGATCTTGTTTTCAGAGCAATTTAAATAGGTGTTTCATTTAGAACGGGGGATCTTAACTTTGATCTCTTTCCCAGAACAAATGCTTCCCGTTCAACAGAACTGATTCATGACTCTTGATTTAATTTGTGTTCACCAACTGTATTCAATCTACTTACACGTGAACAAACCAATTCCTTGTGAAATGACCAGATATTTATTTGTCATCGAAAAATCCAGCCAGCAGCAGAACCAGGTACAAGTCATAGTCATCGAATTTGAAAAAGAAAAAAAAAAAAAAATACAGTTAATGCAAACTGTTGAGAAAATTGTAAAAACTGAATACAATTCTGAATAAAATGAATATAATAAAACCATGTCTAAATATCACAAAATAAAAATGATGCAGTATATTTTATTGAAACTCCAAAGAGGATATAAGTAAAGTGTAAATGAGAGTATCGCCATAAAATGTTTAAATTAACTTTCAAAACAGCTTCAATAGGTGCTTACATGAACAGTTTTTACCGTTGGAGGCGGTGGCATCACTTTCTTTATCATTTTCTTAGGAACTTCGCCATAGTTGTTAACTGTCACAGATTTTCAGCTGTCAAGTCAATTCAGTGACGCACTACTGCCACCATACGTGACTAATGTATTAGAACTTGTGGCCCTCACGGGCCCGAGGTGTAAAAAAAAAAAATAACATGTGAGTTACTGCCCTGATACATGGGTTGCAAGATCATAACACAATGTCAGCTATTAATTGCTCAGAAACCTTCCCAGCTCTCACGCTACAGGTCCCATACTGCACTGCAACAGTTGAAGCGAGATGATCATCAGGTTGAATTTTTTTTGCAGCCAACTCAATCCATAGTTGCCTCACTGTATGATTGAACAAGTTCCTTCTTTCTTTTGACCTATGGTGGAGCCCATGATCAAACATTAGCACGCTGAGCATTCAGTCGCAGCTTGGCTTATCACACTTAGTTAAAGAGTCACCAAGAAGCCACTGCATAGTTCCTGTGGGAAGGGAAGGACAGGAAATGTGTGTCAACGACCTGTGGAAGCATTCATTAGGTGCAGGTAAAGGTAAGGTAGTTCTTTAGTTTCAGTACCAGACAGGAGATGCCGTTGTGTGGCAGCTGGATGTTTCAGTTGTGCCTGTGAGCATGGAAGCCTGTTCTCCCCAAAATATTTGTCGTGTCTTTAGAAATGGTGAAGCAGCTTAATATAACAGGGGACAACCGTGGCAACCATGAGAGTCACCAGTGCTCTGCAGGGAACTTTTCACAGCTACGCTGGAACTTTTTGCCCTGAAATGTAAACAAACCCGAGAGTATCAAAACGTGCCTGGAAAAGAGTTAGTCCCCTTGTTAACTGTCACGTGTTACATATTTTGTACTGTCAACACTTCTTAGGAGACTATTACATCCAACTCTGTAGTGTTTGACCCTTCATCCTCTGACAAGCGCAAGTCATTGCGTCCAGAACGACGTTGCTACCATACGTGTTTACAGAGTTGGTACCTCTGGTTACTTCACAAGATGGCGGCCTTGTTTGACCCAGTTATGAAGACCGAGCATCGCACTTCTCTGGATCATGGGGCAATTTATAGTGGTACAGTGGTACCTCAGTTTTTCGAACGTCCCGGACTTCGAACAAATCGGAGTTCGAACAAAGATTTTGCAATTTTTTTGCTTCAGATTTCGAACGAAAATCCAGAACTCCGAGCGTTCCGAGTCTCTCGAGAGCTGGCACTCTCTCGAGGTGGCCGGTGCGCGTCCAGCTCTGAATGTGCGGTTCTGTGCAGTTTGGCTTTATACCTCAATATGAAGGAAAAACAGTCAGTAAATGTGGCTAACGGGACACGTCTGCATACAGAGGCTGTGTTACACACAATAACAAAGCGCGTTGTGGGTCAGCTGATCGGTCCGCACGCGTTATGTTTTTTCCGGCTTCTTTTCAAGGGCGTTTGAGTTCTGGATTTTCATTCGAAATCCGAAGCAAAAAAAATCTCAAAATTTTTGTTCGAATTCCGGGATGTTCGAAAACCGAGGTACCGCTGTATTTCTTTTTCCATTAATAGTAATAAGAAAAATGGATTCAGATTTCGAACAATTTGCTTCTCGAACGGCCGTCTGGAACGGATCGTGGTCAGGAACCGAGGTACCACTGTATTTGAAAACTAAACAAAAACAGAGTGTTTTGTCTTTGTAATTTTGTCCTTGCTGACTTGACGTTGGTGACCATTTGAATATCAATTCAGTCCAAATGTTTTGACTCATTTTCATGAATTGTTTCAAAACGATCCAAATACGAGAAGGGAGAACATCCAGGTATGTCACTGGAGGAATGTATGAAGTGACTGTCTCCTTCGGTGAATAACAAATTGGGTCAGGTCAGTGAAAATCTTCCACTCATTCTCTTTCTGTCTGAGAGTTTACATAAGTAGATTGATGCTTGAGAGTAGAAGACGTCTAAATGGGCCTGTCTGTCAGCTGCCAACACTTCTGCTGCTCCTGTTTAGTTTCTCTCTGTCTTCTGTCCAGACGATCACAATGAAATCGCTCTGTGAGACAGTTATGACCTCATTACTCCAGGTTCGTCTATTCTTGCTGCGCGTTACAAACATGTCACTGTGGCAGGAAAACCGTACCTGGGGAGATTTAGGCTCTGGGTCTGTCTGTGTTTACATATGTGGGTGTCGCTCCGGCGGGTTTTAAAGATTCTTTTGTGTCTGGAAGAGTGAGAAGACAGAAGAAAGAGTTTGTGTGTCCAGGCTCTTGTCTTTGTCTGAGTTTTATTTTTTTCCAGACAGGCAAAACGTATCTGTAATGGAGCAGTTTTGCATCAGTAGAAATAAGTGCTACGTATCAAATGTGAATAAAATTGAGAGACACACTTCATTTGTGAGTAATGTTAACTAAGTAATATGTTTTTGTTAAAAGGTGCTCAGTATATTTTATCAAGTGAACTGTGAAGTGCTTAAGTGGAGCAACTGAGAGTGAACACATTCTTTGCTGTGTGTGTCCTGATATACATGATGTATTGGTGAAAATGAAGCACAATTCTCATTCTTTTTTTGGGGTCTTTTTTCACGGCAAGCCAGCCCCCGCTACCATATGCTATATTGACCTCCATCTGTCAAAATAGCATCCATGAACCTCAATGGTTTCCTTCCTCTTCTTCTTTAACCCGCTACAGTCTCTCCATCTCTAACATTCGTCATCCCACATGTCCTCTCCATGTGTCCAAACCTTCTGACCTCCTGAGTTTTGGCCAAAAAACCCTCTGACATACTTTCACAGTTCCCAAATTTTGAACCAACTAGTTCAGACGGAGAAAAGAACTGGCGTGGAACCTCAAAAGTTGGTTCGCGAAGCCTGACATTGTAGATGGGTGAGTCATATTCTCTGTTTATAAAATGAGAAGAAAGGCGACAAAGAGGGAATAAGGCAGCTCAGACAACAGCCAGTCTGCAAACTGTATTGCCTACACACACTGGATACATACCAGACACATCAGACATAATCGACAAAGCCGTCACATGCTTGGTTATTGGACAAAATATATGATAATAATAAATAAATAAATAGCCCAGTAAAATGACAAGCATTGTCAGAATACCGGAGCGACTTTTTTTGCACGAGTTTATGCTTAAACCATTCAGTATGAAGGCAGGTTCGATAGAAAGCACCAAGGTCCTGACAATCCCAAACGGCACCGATTTGACAACCAAAGCCGTGTTGGTGTGAAAAGCCTCTGGGAAGAAATATACATTCAAAGGTTCCATATGTTATGAGATTTCTCTCAGGTCCTTTTTGATCACTGAAACCACATGGAGATGGGAGAGTTGCTGCATGTTTGCTGTGGGATTTAAATCATCTTCTTCTTCAGTTTGTCCACACATGTCACTACCAATGCGAACTTAGCAACTCTGCCATTTCTGACTTCCCACTTTTCCCCTTTAAAATTGACATCAAGACTGGTGTCTCTCCGGACAAGCTGCCTTCAGCTCTTGAATGCCCTCTCCACCACTCCACTTGACCGACCCGCTCTTCTTCACCACCGTCATCTCTGTCTCTTCTTGCAGCTCCCGCCTCTCTTCCATTCATTCCTCTTCTCTACCACTCGTGTTTTGTTTTCTAGCTCGGAAGAGATAACCCAGTTATAAATACATGCAAATATGGAGGAGCTGTAAGCCATTGAAACTTCCAGTTTGAGGCAACCTCAGTCGTTTCTGTGAATTGGTTTACACTGTACACCGGTTTCCAAAAGTCCAAAACATGCAGAGGTTGACTGAGTACTCTAAGTTGTTGGTAGGTCTGAGAGTGTGTGTGGCTGCTGTTTGACCTTGAGTCCCCAAACAAGCTCTCGCCCAAAGTAGCTTGGATATAGGCTCCAGTGCCCCATAAGCGAATAAGCGGCAAGAGATGAATGGATGAAATACACAATTCCGAACACACGGTTTCACTTTCCTATGAACTTAATTTGACATTTGTACTTTTGCCTCTTCTTGACATGTAGTATACTTCACTCACTCTTTACCTCTCACAGCAGACAATAGTGTGGTTGTGGCGGTGTTTGGGGTGTCGGACCACACAGGGCTGCAGAAGAGAGATATGGAGGTGCATCCTTCTTACCTCTCCTTCTGTCCGTATAATCATCGCTCAAATCACAGAGGGATGACAGTTCCTTGCCTCACGGCTTACATAGAGGAAATACCTGAGGGTCTTTCATATCCCTTAAGATGTGTGTACGTGTCTGTGAGCGGTAGAACAATAGAGGCTTTTGGGCTTCCGTCTCATCGCCGTACTTGAGCAAGGAGGTGTGTTCTGACACTTGCACACAGGCTCTTTTGTGCATTGTTTTCACACAGCAGGACGGGTGGATGGTTGTTTAGATAACGGAAGTTGAACTTTTGGCAGCAAGGATTGCGGCACATTCGGCAGGTCATTTCAAGCAGGGTTTGTCAAAGCGATGAGAAATCCAAAGCTGTTACTGACGAAAATACAGTCTGTCACTGTGAATTAAAGCAGGTGTTAACAAGGACATGATGTTTGACAAAACCTTGTGTCACTGGCGCTTAAGTGGAAGGAAGAACTACTGGGTTTTCATTCCGTGTATATTAAAGAAATCATGTGAATTACGTTTATGAATACTCCCATAAAATAGAGATCTGAGACAGATGGCAACACCGAACAATAATGTAAATGTAATGAAGGCTCAGCAGTACAAAACAAAGCCCAAAACCATTCTACTCCGTGGATGTCACCATGGCAACTAAATTCTTATGCATTCAATGTTGAGGTCAGCGTGAGGCGTTGCATGTTGACACATACCCAGGTGTTTCGTTGAGTGAAATGTTTCCCGTCCCATTTGAAGTTCCCAACGGAGGGTGGGGCTTACCTCATGTAAGGAGTATTTATAGCACCTTCTGTGGCTGTACGTTTTCCTCAAGGTGCCTCTTGTCATCTTGTCTTCATTTTACGTGACACGCCCAACACAGTGTGTTGATATGAAAAACCTTACGTACTCGCAACATGGATGGCTGACCTCAATGTCACTCTGAGATTCAAAAGTGGACTTGAAAATAGTCTCTAGTTGGTGTCTGCGAAAAAGAGTCAAAGCTTTAATCACCACTGACATTGTGTCTCCAGTGACATCTACCTGTGGTGCCCAAGTCTCTGGCATTGTTGAATCTAGCTCTTGCAACGCTGAGTCCCGCTGGTGTATTCGGTATTGGCAGAGGTTAGCACTTTCTTAGTGCTTTTCTCCATGACACCTTCATTCCTATTTCATTTTTTTTCTCCATATACAGTTTGCCCTCTTGGTGAGGACTAGGGATTAAAGGCTTCAACACACGAGGACAGTGTTTTTGTGATCCAGTTGGAATAAAGGGAAACTGTTGAAAGTTGTCTGTCTCCTCTAGAAGAGGAAACATGCAGCCACACCTCACGCACTGCTACATTTTTTTACCCATAAGTGAGGCAGCTATACGCCACAGAGAGTGTCTGCTTCCGTCCTTGTCTCTGCACATTCAGTAACCTGCTTTTGTAAAGAGGAGTTGTACGTTTTGCTGTACGACAGTATGATGTGTTTGCTCTGACCTAAACCAATGAGCATGTAACACAACAATACACACCTATCCAACTGTGCTACCTTTGTCGTAAAGATGCTGCATTCCAGTCATTTTGATTTGCCATATATATGCTCACTTGTCTTGCAGTTGAAAAATGTCTCCGCTGTTATGACCAAGCCTGGAGAAAGTGTTAAGACCTGCCGGAGCCATATTGAATGTCTTTGTTGAACGTATGGTCGTTGGCGCTCAAGGCCTCGCCACCATAAATCACATGGTTCACCCAAATGTGTTAAAGCTGGAATAACAAATGTCCTTCATGAGACTATACTCAGGCGGAAAAAAGAGCTTCAGCAGAACAGTACTTACTTCCTGAGTGCAGGTTCAAGCTAATTAAAAGCGTGCCTTAATTATAAAGCACAATAACGGTATTATTGTTGGACCTTGTGAAAATATCTTAAAGGACAAGGGGTTCATTTCTGAGACGGCAACCACAAGCGAAGCCCCTTCCACTTTAGCGTAGCATGCAATTTGCCTCCTGGGCGCACGGCTTGCAGGAATTTCTCCTTATATAGGCAAGGTGGCGCGCTGAGTCTACGGTGGCCTCACCTCAGGACCAGTGTGTGGGGTGTCACGCTGCCTTTAAGAGCCACGTCTTTCCATGTTGAGAGGTTGAAAATGGTATTTGTACAAGCTTCCAGTACTCTTCCTGGGTAGATTTATTCTTGGCTCTTGCTTGTTGTGCAATTATAATGTGGTTTCCTGCCAAACGGAGGTTTATAGGACCAAGACTGCGGATAAATAGACCCTTTCGAAATACAAACTGGTTCCTTATTGATGCAAACTTTGTGTCAAAAAAAAAAAAAAAAGATTTTTTTGTTTCTGTTTTGTTAGGTTTTTATACTGCCGCGCCATTTGTACCTTTCAAGTGAAAAGTTGACAAGTGAGGTTTAGTTTTATTTTTCTTGTAAATCACTTTTCAAGAATGAAAGAAGCTTGGTTATGAAATAGAAGAAAAACCTTAGATTTCCTGTACATTCTACAGATCAACAGTTAAATGCTCCTTTAAAATAAGTGGTCACATGAGTGAGTCAAGTATTTACAAAGCATTTCTTCAACTGTCATACTTACATTAAAACATAACATGCTAATGCGTCATTTGAATTTGATTCATATGTTATTTCCTTTCTTTAGTGATAGGAAACACGTTGTCTCTCCTGAAGTGTCAAAGAGCGACTACCTTCAAGTCACTTCTGTGTCCTATTTTGATGCAAAATACAGCCTTCTGTGGTGCATGTTAGTGTAGCACTCTTTGAGTTGAACCTTGTGTTCTACCTTCCGCTGCATATGATCTCAGCATAGGTAGTGCGTCATGTTAAAGAAGGACATGACTTCTGAACGTCTCATGGTAAAACAAAAGTTTCGTTCCACCAATGCATCAACGTAGGACACAAAAGACACATGATGATAGTCACTGTTGGACGCCTGTTTGACAGAGTGAGAGTGGGCTGTGCAAGGAGGAACAGCAACTGGAGGCATGAGTTTCCCATTATTATGGCTACAATAGATTAGTACACAGGGGCCAACGCCACCACAGAGGGGACCAAAACCAGACATGCGGTCTAAATTGTAAATTGTCTAAATTGTCAGAATAAATGCAACCCTTTGACTCTTGGAATTGCTTTAAGACATTCAGTTATTGGGATTGAAAAAAAGCCAATATTGTGGCTTGACACAAAATATACAGTTGTTTAATGAGCTTCTAATGCAGCGTTGGCTTCTTTGTATTTGATACAGCTTCAATTGAATAGATTCTACACACTAACTACGGACCAATTGTGTTGTTTTAATGATTTTGTCGAACTTTTAACGCCACACTTTAAAGCCCACTAACATTTCAGACTCAATCCACTTATGTAATCTATAAGACTCCCAAAGCTTGCGTGTGCAGAGGTTCACATGCGTTGATGGAATATCTGCCTTTGTCATCAGCAGAAATATGCACTCACATGTCTGGCTAGTGATATCCCCCGCATCTTAAAGTCCCACTTAAACCTTCATCTTCTTTCAGATGCTCAAGGCAGGTTTCAATCCTGATAACAGCTCGGAGACGAACAGAGGAGCCCAACATCGGGTGGAGCTTCCTCCCTGAGATGGAACACAACCATAGATGGCTGGCTTAGATCCATGCATGATGGTGGGGATGAAGGAAACTAGGCAGTTGGCATGTTTGTGGCCATGGTTTAGAGCAGTGATTCTGATGGCACTCCAACAGTAAAAATTCTTCACCTGTTAGAGCAGTTTTTTAAATTAATTGGAACATTTTATGGCGATACTTTCATTTGCACTTTACTTATCTTCCTTTGAGTTTATTTATGAAAAAGAAAATTATGATATTTTCACCTTTTAATGTATTTAATTTAGTCAGAATATTATTCATGCCGTACGTTTTTTCCAATTTTTTCAACAGTTTGCATCAAGTGTATTTTTTTTCATTCTTTCTAAATTTGATGAACATGACTTGCATCTGGTTCTGCTGCTGGTTGGACTATTCGATGACAAATATCTGTGCGCTGATCACGTGGTTGCATGTCATTTCACAAGGTTTTGGTTTGTGTACATGGTTGTGTGGTTATTGAACACAAATGAAATGAGTAATTCTGAAAACAGAAATAAGTACTCACGATAATGAATCAGTTCTATTCCTTGAACGGGCCCCGGACCCATTTGTTCTGGAAAAGGTGGGCCCTGAGATGAAAAAGGTGAAGAACCTCTGGTTTACAGGCTTCTTGGAAGTCCCAATGCACGTTCCCACCATATCAAGTACTGTCAATAGTCGCGGGCCATGTATGTCAAGAAGCCATTCCAGTGTAGGCTAAACTGCGTTATACAGTAAAGGAGCCAAAGAGGGTAAAGGTGACACAATCGGACAAGACAGAGACCAAAAAAATGCATTGTAATTGCAGGTAACAGGTGGCTACCTACCTACTAAGTAATGCTAATGAATAGCTACTGTCTTCAGCAGAACTTTGAAGAATGGCGTTTCAGACTAATTCACCTAAAATAACTTGACGAAAAAAATTCTCTGGTCTAGTGAGAAAGCCTTCGAGTGCAGATGGGACTCCACCGCGTATAGATGAAAATCGGTCAGAGTCAAACGTTTTTCCAACCTACTGGCCTTAAATGAAATAATTCTCAGAACTATCTGAAACTGGCAGTTGACAGCTGTTTCCTCCTTTCTGTGCTGTATTTAACATTTTCCTTGTTACTGGCACGATGAACTCATGGATGTGTTGACTGTAAATGCACAACCGAATGTGTCACGCCGCATCCCAATAATGACCTCACCGCTCGGACCTCGTGTTTCAGAGTGTTCTTCCGCAAGCGAACAAGACTTTTAAGACTGATTGATGCAGGACATCCTCACTTCAGATTGTCCCGACTGGGACACACTCTCCGACTCCTGTCTTGTTTCCCAGTTTTGGACGAGGAGGAGCATATCCGTCCTGCGCCTGGAAGGCTGACAACAATATGCCTTTGTCCCGTGTTAGAATGAGTAAACTTGGCAGCGGCGCAGATCGCCAACTCGGGCGGTTAATAATAAACCACAAGTACAATGCTGGTATTATCGGACCAGGAATGCACGATCGTCTCAGGATTCTGTCTTTGCTGAGGAAGGGAAAACAATCCTTGTAACCTCAGCGCTATGTTTGGCTCATTTGTGGTAATGCCTTTAAGCTCAGAATGACAACCAGCTTGACAAATGGAGTAACAGGCCATGATAGCCACGTCTACATGATATTGTTTATCTTGACTTCAATATAGAACATATACCCTCAAACACATGCGCACTCTGCTGTCCAGCACATCTGTTATGTCGGGCGCTGATGTATGTATGTGTTCCTTCTCGCAGATCTGAACGTAAAGCGGTGATTTATGTAGGAGGTCTATAATACACTGGCTCTGTGTGCGCCGCTATAATCACTGCCTTTTTGGGATTACTGGCCCGAAGACCTGTCAGGACAGACTTCAAAAGAGGAGCTTTGAAACCCACCGCCATACCGGACACTGCGATGATTTTCTGCGTGCCACCAGCACAGTCAACTGTCAGATTATGTTCAGGCTCCTGGAGACGTCTCACAACAGAATTATTGTTAACACAAAAGCCAAGGCAGCTTGAGACAGATGGACACAAGGGATATGGTTATAGTTTCAGGAGATTTTACAAGATGTCCTTTACAACAGGAGCCGTTTGGAACTGAATCATGCCAAGCTGACGTGCGACCTGGACCCAACTGATGTGAGATATTGTATTGCAGGCTATGCGGCACTGCTGTGAAACATCATGTTGCCTCACTTGTCCACATGTGTGAGTGGTGGAACTGATAATCTAGAGAGTCCACGCCCTAAGTTTCTGGTGGCTTGCTGCCACTTAAGAAGGGACCACACAACATAAGGATTTCAATATTGTAAATGAATTTTATTCTCTCTGTCACAGACCCCAGACAAATAAAAAAATCTGGCAGTGACAGTTCTGGCTGTGGTATGGCCTAAAAGACACAAACAGTAGATTCTGTCCCAGCACTGATCGAGAAGCTCATCCTTAAAGTCAGCAACAAAGTGAAAGCATCACAATAACCAGAAAACATGACATGCAACATGCAAGCGCTCAGGGAGATGGTACAATTAGGTGCGTTTTTAACAGAAGAGTTCTGAAAGAAACATAAGCAAATGACAGGGACACATGAATAAACACATGAACGAACAGGCCAGGTGAGAGCGGCTGCAGAGTAGAGTGAGATTTACTTCTATTTTGGCTATTGGCATCACTTCAATAAATGTCAAAACTCCTCCTTTGCGTCCTCATTTCTATGTCGGATTGCTTCATGACTGGCTACATACCGCTTCACGTCAATGATCAAGCCAGGAGTGATTGGTTCTCCCCACGCACATTAATATTTTTGGTCGGAAATGTGAAAAAAACATTTATGATGGTGGGTCCTGACAGGAACAGTTAGCGAGACAAATACCGATAACACATCCCAGACGCAATGATTTGTTTTTATAGGATAATCTTGGATGACTTGAGATAATCTGGTGTTTACCATCTTTGCTTGCTCGGTAGAACGTTGCGGCCGATGCTTGTACCGACGGCGGCTTTAGCATTGGACGTTGATGCACCCTCCAACCACCATCACACAAGACAGCAGTGTTCGGATAACAGGTGCGGACCACCAAATCCGATCTCCTTCCACCCGAGCCAGAGCTGCAAACTCTGCTGCCACTTCCTCTAGTAACGTTGCTGGAAAACAAACTCACCCTGGCATTCGATATTTCATCACCACTCGGGTATGATCGTGAAATGCTACATCGCCCACTCCAAAAATGTGGATTACAATTCTCAGTTTGATGAGGGAAAATTCTCAACTGATAAAGCTGCCTTTTTAAATCATTTCCTAAATACGCCAGCTTGTTTTTCGTAACTAAACTCGCAGATCGATTCATGCCGTCGAGTGAAAGACTTTGCTGCATGACTCTCCTACTGTAAATGGCTCCTCAGCTCAGCTTCCACACTAGTTGGTTCATCCTTTTTTAAGTCATTCTTCTCAGGAAAGAAACGTGTACATTGTTCTCGATTGACATCCTGAATTCACGCTAACTTCAAATCTGTGGTAATTGACAGAGAAGCCAGTAACACATTGTTGCCGCAATGAAATCTGAGGCATAGTCAACACGGCCTTAATCAAATGCATGCTGGGAAATGATGTCAGTGTTTCTCTCCTCACTCATACATTTGCCACATCATAATCAAATCCATGTCGAAAGTCACAATGGCGGTTTGCAAATGCCTCACTTGCTTACAAGGCACCAGGGATCAGCAGGCCGACAGCCATTACTAGTGAGACCCACACGTTGACACCTGTAAAATATATATTTAAAAAATATATTTCCCCCTTGTGGTATAAGCAACAAGGTGAAGATTAGAGTTCACACCTTCCCACTTCTCAAGCCACAGACCCAATCCTCCATGTGGTTTATTTTCATTGTGGCCTTAAGTAGCTTATATAAGGAATCTAAAATACCCCCAGTTAATCTATACCACAGGTCTGACCTTCACTACACTCTGTGGCCAGAGAACAGCATATCACTTGGCTACACACTGATGCAAAGTGCAGGATGCTGCTTCAAGATGTTTTTTATTTTTTAGCTAGCTCACGGCATGATGCAGAACATTATCTCTTTTGTGTCCTTTTGTCAATTAAACAAACAAAACAGTGATTTGTGTGTCTTTTAAAATGATATTCAACTCAAAAATATGTTTCTTTTTGCACAGAACTCCACCCATCCACAACACTTGATTTCACAAGAGCTGAAGTCTCATTCTATGTAGCCATGCGCACAGCTCTGTGATTGGTCAGGAGGGAACCTGCACAACGCCTCTGCTGACAGCTGTCGTGCCGAACACCACCTGCGTTTTACTTAAATCACTCATTGCATCGCTGGATTCTGTTCAAAGCAGACATCACGCTTCACACTCTAGACTTATTTACCGAGATTTCAGGCGGGGAGAAGGTTATAAAGCGTTAACATCAAAACAAGGCATCATCATGATGAGGGACTGGAGTGGAAGACTTGGAAGACACAAGAATCATAAGCATAAGTAGTAAGAAAAGTCGGATCCCTAGGATAGGATCCCTTTCACTAATGTGATGGTCTTCACTTGTTTCCTTTCTTTGAGTTAAGTTGCCATTTCAATACATCCATGAGTTGCACGCTTCCATATTTGAGCAATGACTGAAAATGTTTCTGGGGTACCGCAAGTCTAAATATGAGCAAAGTACCCAACGGAGAGCCATCAAACAGCATCTTGTAGGCCACAAATGGCATGCAATATTGAAGTTTTAGGCCCCTAATTTGATCACGTTTTTTGTTTGCAACACATTTAATGTTGATACTGTAAAATATTGCCAGCAAATTTTGTGCTGGTTTATTTATTTTTATTGAAAAACATCGAGTTCAGAGTTACACTTAAGAAGAGTAAGGATTTACCATGATATCAAAGCAACATTTGGCAGATATTTCAAAAGCTGGAGGAAAAGGAAAGATAAAACATTTATGGGGAAAGAGACCAGAGCTGAACCTGCAAATGCAGCACCAAAAAAATACAGGTAATTTCATGGCAAGCTGGACGCGTCTGTTACGCTCTTATCAGGGCGGTGACCTCCAATGTCGATGTTGTTAAAAATAAATATGTGAAAGGCTCAAAACCATTGGGAGCACACTACATACCAGACCAAAGAATTCTTAGTGGACAGTTTTGTCAAGCTAAATGTATTTGGATCCAATAGCTGCATGCCACAATTGAACTAGCTCAGATACAACAAGGGAAGGGAACCAAGTTTAGTCACGCTAAATTAGGTGCCGTCATGTTGTTCATCCCAAGCCACAAAATAAGGGATGCAACAAGTCAATTTCAGTTTAGGCAGTCAGGGGTGTTTGACAACTCGGAGGGAAGCTCAGTGGGGTCGTGCTGACCCTGTGGGTTTGTAGGAATGTAATGGTGAGCATATGTGTGTGAGAGTGTGAAATAGAGAGAAATGGGGAAAGCCATGCCAAGCATTGTTCGATGCAACTGCGCCAGAGCGGCCTGTCTTTAATGTAAAATGTGTTAAAATGCTTTGTTTATTTTTTCTTGGACTCTTCTTTTCCGTTGTCCTTCTCCATCTGGCGATACATACATACATCATCAGTGAACCAGCGCCTAGTGCTGGTGCTTATTCCATACCATACCTGACCTTACAATGACCTGTAGTATATATATATATATATATATATATATATATATATATATATATATATATATATATATATATATATATATATATATATATATATATATATATATATATATATATTAGTTCAGTACCCTCACCCCAACCCAGTCTGCTTTAAGCATGTTTACGAAACCTTGTTATAATGTATGTACATCTGTTTGCTTCAGCATTGACAGGTCAAGTGAGAAATGGAGTAACTGAGAGCCAGACTAATTCATTTCTGCACTTCCAGGTTACGTAAGTCTGAAGGAGTCCAACTATCAATGACCTTGCAGCTTACGCAAGAGCTGCATGTGTGGAGATCGAAACAACTCTCCAGGATGTTGACGGTACGATATATTAGCCTCCAGTGTCCGAGGCACACTGTGTTCGACACTGACCTGCATGTGTTTCTGCCCTTTGAAGTTCAAGATACTCTGAGCCGCTCTCTCACGAAGCCGTTATTAATAATCTCTTCAGTATTCATATCAGATGTTGAAGACAGAATAGTCGCAGATAATATTTCCAAACGCAAACATGCAAAATATGTGTTATTTGAATAGTGACTATCTTGTGGAAAAAATATATGCAACATATTTTGGTTTCAAAAGCAAAGAGTGTTCCTGATATTTCTGGAAAACGTTGCTGATTCAGCTTGATGTTAAACAAGTTCTATATGTAGCTTTTCATTTGTTCATCTTCTGCTACGTCTTTCTTTGACTGGGTCCTCTGAGCATGTAGCTCCTTCCAACTGCATGGGCTGATAGGCGGGGGACACCCTGGACAGCCATTCCAGGGACATATAGCCATACGTGGGCAGACCTTGTGCATGCGACAGAAGACTGAGATTAAGACTAAGAGTTTAGATTTATACATTTATTGAATTGGATACTGATGGTCAAGCAATTGTCCTTTATGTTCAAATTAAAACTGAACCAAAGTAACAAAAAAATAAAAGATCACGTCAATCCACACAGATTAGTGCATACAGCAAACAAAATTAAACACCAATAACTAACAGAGCAAACGTGACATCATTATAATCCTACACACAGACACACAGAAAGAACATTACCAGTCACAAGAAGGAAAAAAAAACACTGATCCATTTGTCATTTCTTAGATGCAAATTCAAACACAGTGGTGCTTTGGCTTTAAGTTTAATTTATTCTGAGATGTAGCTCTAGACTGAGATCACTCAAAGTCAATGTTTTTCGGAACAAATGTTGTGTCATGTTACGTGAAAATCCTTTCACAATTGCAACGCTTACTTCATCACCTCCTCTCTGTCACATATTTCCGGCTGCTTTGTTGGCCACACTGTCACCACTTCTTCTTACTTCCCATATTGGGACCCATGATTGGAAAAACAACATTTTGCTAAATCAATGTGACATGCAGCGACAGCCTTGTGCAGACATCCTCACCTCAAATCCCCTTCATAATGTGTAGCTGGGGTACCAGCACACTTCCATGTTGCAGCCCATTGCGCACCTACACTGTGACCCTAAGCCATTTAAAACTCCATGGCTACGGTAGATAAAAAGATTATTCTCCACGTGAAATGAGTTTTGCAATCTGCCTGTGGTGAAGTCGAGACAAAGACCAATGAGGGGCGAGATCAAGACCGAGATCAAACTGAAGAAAGAGCAAACTACTAGTTAGCATTTCAGTTCTAGATTTATTTTGAGAAAGTAGACAAAAATAAGTGTGTGTCTCTATATTACTAATAGAGTCATGCTTCTTTGTTATGTACTCATTTTGGTCTTGACAAGAGTCGGACTTGGACTCTGCATAATCTGGTGTCTAACGTGACTCAGGTCAGGTGGTCTCAGCTGTAACACAACTAGAATAGTCATTGCTTTACTCCTAAGATCAGTGATATCTGACCTTGAGTTGCTGGTTCCCATCCAAGCCGTGCCACACGGGACCAATCCAGAGACCAAAGGAGGACACAGAACAATGCATCAATGCATGGATGAACCCATGAAAACAATCCCAAATGCAAGCATTAAATATATCATGACCTAAAATCAAGGGATTCGAAAAACAAAAAAAGCCTTTTTGATATTGGAACTTTCCACCTCGTAGATCCCTCCTCCGTCCAGCTCATCCAAACCTTCACACACTGTTGATATGATTATGTGTTTTGGCTGGAACGTCGGGCGTACATCAAGGTGTTTATGAGTTCAAGTGCAGGCGTGCATCACACTGTGTTCTCGCTGGAACACTTGACTACAGAAATCCTTTCCAAAGAAAAGGGAAATAAAGACAGACTTCAGATGATACATGGCTCCACCACACGACCGTCGAGAGCACTTTGTCCTCTAAACTGATTTCCAACGCTTTAGAGGGAAAACCCTGAGCAGTTTCAACATTGCCACGACTGAACTGACCAACACATGCGGAGCTGATACGAGTCCGACAGCCACCTTTTGGTGATTGCTAGAGTGTGTAATTTGTTTTTACGGTTCCATTTTGCACTCTTTTCCCTCCAAGCCTCATTCCATCCTCGTCCAGGTAGCGGTCTGGTGCCAGGCGGAGGAGCACAGTGTTCCATTGTTACTTCCAGCGATTCAGCCTGATAACAAGTGTGACCACTTAAACACTGAGAAACACTGAGAACAATCCAACGGTCTATAATTGCTTCAAGCAGCAGGACTGTGCCTTTTCAGATGCTGTTTCTGGGCCGGAGAAGACTGCAGAGGACAAACCAACCCAAACATCATCATCATCATCGGTGTTGGTTTCTCCAACAGAGGGTTCCCTGATCCCAGCAGAGGTGGTTCTACCTCAGATCTCTCAGTGATGTCCGAGCTCCAAACCACAGCTATAGGAGAACCTGTTTAAGATCTGTGTCTCAATCATTTCATCTTTCCATCGAGGTCCCTCAGGGGTCTGCGCCATGTCCTTTTCACCTGTCACTTGATAAAAACTTGAATCCGATTTTTTTCCGATGAGGGTTGATGAGGTTTCATGAAACAGTGCTATTTTGATGAAATACCACATCATTTTAAACCCAAGAGCGCCTCCTAGCTCGGAAATTGGTGAATTCTCAGTGCAACCCACTGTCACTCCCAAGCTGTGAAATAGAGAGTATTTTCAAGTGGACGTTGGCATCCTATATCGATGCCACAGTAAGCCTGCATTGCACGTTGACACGTTTGCGCTTCAGTGGACGTTCTGTGTGACGTTCCGAACAATGCAGCACATTATGTTGAGGTCACCATTGCTGATGCGCAGAGTCATTTGAAGCACTTTACATGCAAAGAGACATGGTGAACAAAAATGGCAAACACTAACTCCCATCACGGGTTCTGCTGACGTCGACATGACTCTGAGATGGAGAAGTCCACTGGAAAATTGTCACTGTTTGATGCCTTGGAAGTGAGAATGTGTTGCATCAACCCATCCCTACTGAGTGCCCTCTTAAACTTATATATCCTCAGGCCCATGGCGTAACGCAGTATATTGACGGAGTTTGGCATTGACATACCTTTCAATCTCTGCCAATAACTGCCCTTATAAAGCGGTGCAATTCCCCTTATAAATTAAAAAGAAACCTTACAAAACACAATCACGGCGCATTTTAATATTTTATTATTACTATTTACATCACAGCAAGACAGACAATGCACTGGAAAATGATAACAAAGCTCTTGCATTACATTTCCCATGTGCAGCATGTTTTAAAATAAATAGTTATTCCATAGTGTCTATCAATTTTCCATAATCCTCCGTAGTGTCTTTCAATCAAAGAATCATAGAAGTCAACGCGCACGCGCACATAACACTCATATTGTTGAATCCGAAAGCAACGAGAAAAATAAATGTGCGTTTGATGCGCCGACCGTCGCCAGTTACCAGCAAGACGAGACGATCATTTTTGGATCCGAAATTGGCGAGTCGATATTGGGTTATTGATTCCCGTATAAAAGTTGTTATACGACGTACATGATTTGAAATTGTAAAAAACTTGGGGAAACGGGGAAAACGTTTAAGTTGACAGGTATGCATTGACGCCGAAGGCAGCCTTCACCGATGAACCACGTGTTCCACCTTCTGCTGCATAAAACATGGATGTCAATGGCCATGTGTTTCAGTCACTGTGACTTACTGATGTCACTAAGGACGAAAGCCACAAAAGGAATTGCCACTGAAAAGTCAACATGCAAGCCTGAAGCCTGCCTTTGTCATCAGTATAGGATGTAACACTTTCCCAATGTCTATATTTTATACCATAGGAGTGAGGAGGGATTGCTAAAACTGTAGAAGAATGAGTTGCTGCTCCTTCCAGCAAAAGTCCTCAACAAGACTACCATATCATTCTCCACCTAACCTGAGTTTGGTATTGACAAACAGTGCTCCAATATCACGGTAGCAACCAGAACCTGTGGAGGTGACTCTCAATGGCTTCCACAGGCAGTCTGCCTGACATTAAAAACTCCAGTAACAGCCTCCAAAATGCCGTTTGCACTTCATAGCGTTCAGTAACCAGTGGTGCCATCACTTGTGAACATCACTCATATTAGCCTGACTGAATCAGTCTGTCCAGAATAAATAACTGTGTGAGGTTTTGTGGAACCCTGGAGCTGGCTAGTAGGAGCTTGGATAACCCTGTTGTATTTTCACTCTTGAGTTTGGACTCTTGACACTCACCATGAAAATGTCCTGGAATAAGCATGCGTGACATGGATTCTTCCATCCTGCAGTCGGCATGACTTAAACTTGTGTATACAGCGTCCACAAAATAAAAATATCGACACACTGTACTGAAATTGAGATCATGTGTATTGAACATGTTATGTAAAAGTATGCTCAACTAACATGGACCACTTGTAGTTCCTCCTTCCATGTGGCTACATCTGAACTTTCATGCTGCACCCTGTGCAATAATGAAAACACCTAAGAACTTTCAGAGAAAAAAGGCGACAGCAGCCTCGAGCTTCAACATTTAGTAGGCTTTCAGTGTTTGGATGGGTTTTGATCACATAAAAATACACCAGTGGTTTAAAGGAGTCAGTTGATTAAATAAAAGCAAATTGAGGGGAAATAATATTCAGTTTTCTTCTTCACTGAAGCAGCTCTGCTTGAAGCCTGGTCCATTTCGAGCTGGTTCTGCTCCAGTTCACCTTGACAACCGTTGCCTGGTGCCATAACTGGAGCCCATCACCCAAGTAGGCGGACTGCCAACCGGCCAGATGTGAGGCCCTCACGCAGGTTGGAACATTAAAACACACGTGCTCTGAAAAACTGTTTGGACTAACGTTATATGTGGATTAGAACTGAAGAACGTGAACAGTCAGATGAAGAAACATCAAGCCGAGCTTGCAGCTTTCTGTCCAAACCCGAGAGTGACCTTGTTCTGGTCATATGGTCCCTCCCTGGAAGTGTTACCCTTCAGGAACCAACTATTAGTGGCTATTTGGGGCAGAGTGGTGACATGTTCATGGCACACAGATCAACCTGAGGTTTCGAGCCCGGCACCAACCAGCAGTGTGACTTATATTGTGTGGGGCAACCACAAAATCCCAGGCACAAAATCCCGTGCTGCTGCCTTTCAGATTAAACTAAACCTGTTTTACTGCTTAGACAGACCACATTTGAGGATGATGAAGAGCATCAGTAACCGCCACTGTGAACAGCACTGTAACACATGCAACAAGCGGATGCAATCCAAAACATGTTGTTGACTTTAAACAACTTTCATTTCAAGTTCTGCTCCTCTAAAATGCAGGCAGAAATTAAACCACATTTGTTTCCCTAATAATGCTCTATGGACATTTTTAAAATGTAAAAAAGAAATAATAACCATGTTCTTCACATTTTCTCTAATAATAATAATGGTATTAATAATAAATATTATTGTCAAGCAGCAACCTCAGCCTTTTCTCGAAATTCAAAATATATTTTGAAATGAATTGCCTTTTCATCTTCGATATTTGGTCCATAGTTTTATTATGATTTCTATTCAAATAAAATGCATGTAAAATGATTTTTTTATAGGGCATATTTACACATGTTAATATCCTTGCTTCCATTTAACCTCTTATGTTTCATTTTGTCGTTTTTTTTCCGTCATGTTTCATAGTCATCGCCACCTTTCTTTTGGCATGATGGCCCCTCAGTTACAGTTACAGTTTATAATGTGGCCCTTTAGGAAATTTAACTACCCACCTCCACCTCGCCTTGCAAGCGATTCCTGTGCTGATGGCATCTGCTACTGCCTTTAGAACCTGGTCACGGTGTCAATGATAGAGTCCCTCACCCAGGGCCCGCGGACACAAGCTCAGGATGTGCTCCAGTGATCCACTCTGGCATGAGGATTCTCTGTAGAGTAGAAGATGCTGGCTGGCCTCGGAAGGAACTTATGGACTGATCGGATCAGGGACTTCATCTATTGTGGCTCTGCCTTCATTGCTACAGCCGTGATATGTTTTGGTTCGCCCCCTGCACCTATCTAGTTAAACTAAGCCGAAAATGGGGACTGAAAATTCCAAGAGAAGAAAGGCAATATGTTGCTTGAAAGTTTCTTATCTCTGCTTCAGCACTTCAACCCTTGTGAAAAAAATGATGTTCCTCTGTTTTGTACTTGCTGGAAACTACTCCAACTGGAAATGTGGCTAAGGTTTAACTTTTAAAATGGTGGTTGAGAAACTTCCTGAGGCTCAATGTGGAAACTAGTGATCATAATAAATCACCCGCGGCTGGTGAGTCAGTGCTCTACGGCTCAGCTGGCCTTGGGTCTTCGTGTTGTAGCCATTCAGAAAACCAGCTCATACGTTCCGTACATATTAACAAAGTGTGGTAACCTTTTTGTGTGAAGACTAGAAGGTCTGGAAGGCAAACCGTTGTGTTACTGGAGAGATAATGGTTATAGGAGATACAACACCCGCTTGTGCATGTTAGCAAGGTCAATGTATGATCTGTTCAAAAAATTAACAGACTGCTACAGTCCACTGGAAGACATTTCCCAAGTGGGAAACAAAGAAAGACAACTGTGTGACATTCTTCTGAAGATCTTAAAGCACCCCAGACCTCCAGCTCAGAGAGAAACCCATAAACCCTCTTTTCCATCAACTGTGTCCCTGAGGCACACTGAAGTGGAGCAACACTAAAGAACACATAGCTACAGTACGTATGCCTGATATGGACAGGAAACTGCCTCTGGGCTTTTAAATAATGAAATATGAGCCTCTAACTGCCAAAACTGCGAAATTGCAACAGGCTGTCTCGTGGCTTTTAAACAAGCCAAGGTGCAAATATAAAGCCTGATGTTGGCAGACCCCAGTAACTTCAATCTGAGCAACGTTTGTTGCACTGTTTCTATCAAAGTTGTTTTGTGAATATAGTTTTAAAATCAGCCCTTGGTCAAGAAGAGGAGGGAGGTTGCACTTAGTGTATGTAGTCAGAGCACAACAGACTGACTTGGATTGTGAAGAGGAATATAGCCACACTGATGAAGATCATTCAGGACAGGCTTCTTCTACACATAGTGACAATGAATCTGTTTTCGGTGAGCTGCACATACTGCTGCTTCACCCTGCCATGGACCGTGTCGTGGCCATGGTGAAGGCTTGGTCAAAATGGTGATGGAGGCAAGAGGACTGGGAAAATAGCGGCAGATGCAGGAGAAAGTGCAGCGCATAATGCATAGAGGCAGCAGTGGTGTTTGCTTGCATTGTTGCTTGACAGATGAGTAAATGAGTTCCTCCAGTGCATCAGATGATAATCTGTAGAAGTATGTGGTTCACTATGGTCACTGCATGGTGACATTATAGTGTCAGATGAGCAAATATACACATTATATGTCGCACTAAATATTTCTCTCTTTCACAGGATGCTATTATCTCAGACAGTTTTCACACTACAACCTGGTGAAATTGTGATGTTACAGTTGTATATTTCATCGAAAAATCTCTGGCGCGGTGAATTCAACAGTCTGGAACCTGTTGAGATACAGGAGCTTTTTCAGAGCATAACAAGCCTGATGAGGCACAATGAAACTGAACTAAACTATTGGGAATATTCCATTTGTGTCCAACTGGAAGGGTCAGTTGGGGAAAAGAATGGACACACAGCTAATCAGTAAATGTAACTCACCATCAAACTAAGAATCCAACTCAGTCATCATCTCATTCAAATGTTCTCCTCATATGTAGGTCATGCATGGAAATGAGGCCGTCAAAAAAACCTTGGAAATGCCTCCAAATCCTGCTCAAACATGCTGGAGGAACAAAAGTATTGATGCAAAAGAGAAGTGACTGTTAGCGAACTGCATCAAAAAGCCCGGGTCATAGATCAAAGGCATTCATTTCAAAATAAAAGAATCAGAATCAGAATCAGAATCAGAATCAAATTTATTGCCATGGTCAGTGGGGAGCCCACTGACTAGGAAAGTGCCTTGGAATAAAGTGCAACAAAAAACAAATAAAATAAAATAAATAGAATAACATTACAACAAGGCTGTTCATGAATTTAACAATCTGACGGCCGAGGGAAAGAAGCTGTTCCTGTGACGGGAGGTTCTGGTCTGGATGGACCGTAGCCTCCTGCCAGAGGGAAGAGGAACAAACAGTCTATGTCCAGGGTGAGAAGGGTCGGCTCTGACCCGACCTGCACGTCTCTGGGTCCTAGAGGCATACAGGTCATGAAGAGGTGGCAGGCTGCAACCGATCACCTTCTCAGCAGAACGTACGATGCGCTGCAGTCTGCTCTTGTCCCTGGAGGTGGCACTGTTGTACCAGACGGTGATAGAGGAGGTGAGGATGGACTGGATGATGGCTGTGTAGAACTCCACCAGCAACTTCGTCGGCAGTCGTAGTTTTCGTAGCTGCCTCAGAAAGAACATTCTCTGCTGGGCCTTCCTGATGAGGGACCTGATGGTTGGCTCCCATTTGAGGTCCTCAGTGATGGTGGTTCCCAGGAAGCAGAAGGAGTCCACAATAGGAATGGATAAACCAGCCAACATGAGAGGGGACGGAGGAGCTGTTACTCTCCTGAAGTCCATGATCATCTCCACTGTCTTCTGAGCGTTGAGCTCCAGGTTGTTGTTGCTGCACCAGGACACCAGCCGCTCCACCTCCCTCCTGTAAGCCGACTCATCTCCATCTGAGATGAGCCCGATGATGGTGGTGTCGTCCGCAAACTTGATCAGCTTCACGGACTCGTGGCTGGAGGTGCAGCAGTTAGTGTACAGGGAGAAGAGCCATGGAGAGAGAACACAGCCCTGAGGAGACCCAATGTTGAGGGTCCGAGTGTCGGAGACAGTCGTCCCCAGCCGCACACGCTGACTTCGGCTGGTCAGGAAGTCTGTAATCCATCTGCAGAGGGAGTCAGGCACGTCCAGCTGGCGAAGCTTGTCTTCAAGCATAGTTGGAAGAATTGTATTAAAGGCAGAGCTGAAGTCCACAAACAGGATCCTGGCATAGGTTCCTGGGGAGTCCAGATGCTCCAGAACGAAATGAAGGGCCTGGTTCACTGCATCGTCCACAGATCTGTTGGCTCTGTAGGCAAACTGCAATGAGTCCAGGTGAGAAGCAGTGATGGACTTCAGGTGAGAGAGAACCAGGCGCTCAAAGGACTTCATGACCACAGACGTCAGTGCCACCGGTCTGTAGTCATTCAGTCCAGTGATCCTGGCCTTCTTGGGAACAGGGATGATAGTGGAGGACTTAAAGCAGGCAGGAACATGACAGGACACCAAGGAAGCATTGAAGATGTCCGTGAACACTGGAGCCAGCTCAGCAGCACAATGATTCAGGATGGCAGGGGAAACTCTGTCCGGACCTGCCGCCTTCCGAAGGTTCAGCCTCCTGAACTGAGTGCGCACGTCTTGCTCCATGATGTCAAGAGAAAGAGGGGGGAGGTGAGGGGGTGGCTCATCAAAAGTGACTGTGATCTTTGCTGTCTCAGTGACATCGTTGGTCTTAGTTGTGTCACTAAGAGACAGCACAGTCCTTTGTTGTAAAGTGGAACATGGGGCTGGAGAGACCACAGAGGTGCTGGGGCAAAATGGCTGCTCAAAGCGACAATAAAAGTTGTTCAGGTCCTGTGCAAGAGTGAGGTTGTTCAGACTGTGGGGGGCACGTGGCTTGTAGTTAGTGACCACCTTGAGCCCTCTCCACACCGCAGCCGAGTCATTGGCTGAGAACTGCTGCGTGAGTTTGTCAGAGTATGCGGCCTTAGCTTTCTTCAGCTCCCTCTGAAACCGATACTTCAGCTCTTTGTAGCAGTTCCTGTCCCCACTCTTGCGAGCTGCCTCCTTCTCCCGTCTAATCTGGCTGAGTTTAGTTGTGAACCAAGGTTTGTCATTTGCATAACTCACCTTGGTGCGCGTTGGAACTATGCACTCTTCACAGTAGCTGATCCATGAAGTCACAGTGTCTGTATACTCATCCAGATTATTGGTCGCAGCCCTGAACACCTCCCAGTCTGTGGTCTCCATGCAAGACTGCAGCTCCTGTTTAGCTTCACTTGTCCAGATCTTCATGCTCCTCACAACAGGCTTTGCCAGCTTCAGCTTCTGCTTGTATGTAGGAACAAGATGAACCATCAAGTGGTCAGAGAGTCCCAGTGCAGCTCGAGGGAGGGCGGTATAGGAGTTGCGGAGCGATGAGTAACAGTGATCCAGCACGCTCTGCTCTCTGGTGGGACATTTTACAACCTGCCTGTACCTGGGAAGCTCCTCACTCAGATTTGCCTTGTTGAAGTCACCAAGCACAATCACAGGAGAGTCCGGGAAAGTTCGCTCCACATGCAGGACCTGATCCGCGAGCGCACTCTGAGCCTCACGTATATCCGCGCTGGGCGGGATATACACGGCAGCCAGAATGAATGAAGCGAACTCACGTGGGGAGTAAAACGGCTTACAGTTCACGATCAGACATTCCAGAGAGGGAGAGCAGTGCTGGAAGATCACCGTCACGTCCGTACACCAGCGATTGTTGATGTAGAAACACAGTCCTCCGCCTTTGGTTTTGCCGGTGAGCTCCGGAACCCGGTCCGCGCGGTGAAGCTGGAAACCTTCCAGATGAAGCGCAGTGTCCGGGATGAGATCGCTCAACCACGTCTCCGTGAAACACAAAACACAAGAGGAGGAGAAGTCTCTGTTCCGTCTCAACATCAGCGCCAGTTCATCCATCTTATTGCTGAGCGAGCGGACGTTGGAGAGGATTATCCCGGGAAGTGGGGTGCGCGATCCTCTTCGACGAAGGCGAACGAGCGCACCGGCACGTTTCCCTCTCCTCCTCAGTTTCTTCCGCCCCGCCAAAAGATGAACTAACTCCGCAACTGACACCAAAAATACTGGTAGTAAGTCAGACGGAGTCATAGCCCTGATGTTCATCAACTGATCTCGTGTGTACGAACACGCAGATGCTCCATCAAAACACAAAAATAAACAAAATAACATGCACGGTAATTCCAGGCCAGCCTTCGTCGGCGCCATCTTGAATTCAAAAAGTTCATTCAAAAGTTGTGTAATGATTCATGGGCAGGTCCAGTGTCCCAGCCCCGGGCAAACAAAAAGCCTTTTGCTTTGGGTTATTGTCTTTTGGAATGCAGCAGCAACAAGTGTGTTTTTATTTGAGCGGCTGTTTAGTCAACAGTGAATCATTAGTGAAATGCGCTATTATCTCTGGAACGGCAACATTAGCTAAGTTGCTGGAACCATGTGAAGACAACATTAGGATACACTTGCTTCCCCAATGACGAGAAAAATGAAACGCAGCTATCCTCAGTCAAAGCCCAGTGTGGGTGGGCTGCAGCATCTGAAGCTCTGGCCGTGATACACAACTGCGGAGGAGCTTCAAAGTCCTCCATAAGTCAACTGCTGTTTGGCTTCACCACACTGGCAGCCAGTGGGCGAAACTTCACAGGATCTGGACTAGGTTTCTCTAAGAAAGCAATGATGTCAAGCGCTCTGGACACTTTGCAACATCACACCACTTTTGAGGCTTGGGAGATGCTTCGAGCCGAAAATGAGGGGACCATAAATCAGTATTTCCTCACAGCCGCTGCTCTCTCCCTTGCAGCCCTTCTCAGCCTGCACATTTTAAAGTCATTAGAGGCGCGCTTGCCAGCTGTGCATCAGCAGAAAGCCATAAATTCTTTTGTTGGATGGAGTTTCAGCAAAGTGACGAGCTCAGCGTCAGCAATTCCCAGAACGCCGTCCGTTTTGACTGATATTTTAAATGAAAAGGTTTAAGAATTGTGCTGTTGGTGCGTGTGTCACACACCGTCCTCGGGATCTGTGTCAGTAGGCTAGCAGCTTCATGGTATTCCAATTGAATTGGGAACATGCATATTTGCCCTGTTATTTATGAGCTCGCGAAAGCAATTTGTTATATCCAGTCAAGCGCTTAACAGGGATGAATATGCTCTATTTTCGATGAGTGTTTGTCACAGATCTGTGAAAAATGGCTGATATATCTAAGTTGGTGGAGCATAAGAAGAGCGGCTTGTGTGCCGTTGTTGACATTCGTGGGCATCTCTTTCTCACCGCACTCCTGCCTCCAACTCGCAAGGATGTGTGTAATGCAAACACCGCAGGCCTCCTCAGACCTGGTTGCCGCAGTAACCGAAACTACATCCATTATTCCATCCTGCTTACATCCTGCTAGTGAAGGCACTGCTGTGGAAAGTCCTCCTCCAGAATTCAAAGGGCATAAATGACGAGTAATATACACAGTAGAACACACATTGGAAAATAATTTTGACGTAGAATGACACCATGAATGAAAAGTTTCAACGGAATTAATATCACTCTACAATTTTAATGCAGTATAGCATCTAAAGCCTGCGTGCAAAATCTGTCTCCACAAGTCATTTAATGTTGCCAAAATGTATGTGATCATTTGGAAATTAAATAAATGTATGAGGATTCTCAAACTCTACAGTCATTTTCTCACCAGCAGATCTTAAATTGATCTGAAAATGTATCGAATTAAATTTGATGTAAGATGAAACAGCGGTGGAAGAAGTTGCTGTATGTAAAAATAAAGGTATGCTGTGTGAACAGAGCGTGTTTAAGTGCATTAAGAAGTGTATTTAACATGTGTGGGCCCTGCTTTTGAGACTTGGACCCAACCAATACGGACGTTCCACAATGGAATGAGGTCAGGAACTGTGCAAAAGCGAAACCCCATTGTCTACAATGATAGACATCAATGACTGTCAAATAAATAAAGGATATTAGATGGAAGAAAGAGAGGCACAAATACAATACTTAAGTCATCACGCACGCCACAGGTGAGCAGACAGTGTCACTGAGCCAGACAGAAACAGAAAACATGCAGTGAACTGAGCACATATGCAAGAAAAAATGACAAACTCAGCCACATCAGAGAGAGAAAGAGAAAAAGATCAAACATACAATAGCAAACCATTGTGAAACACAAGAGTTTTGGCTACGTGTTTGACTTACAGAAGCATCTTGACCCAATGCAGACTGCTGGTCTTGGTCTTCAGCACTCTCGAAATAGACTTTCATTAAGCTCCAGACGTGTGCAGTCTAAAGATAGCCCCCTCTTATATATGGTTGTGTGCCCATACTTGTGCATGTGTAGATGCTGTCAAGCGCCTTGCATGTCTCTATGAAAGGTTTAGTAAAGTTTAATAGCTTTATAGAGATAAGCCTTTATAGGTTGGTCCAAATACGTATAGTTTGTTTTGGTCCTTGTGTTTAACAGCAGCTGAGCAGACTAACCGTCATAAAATGGAGATCTGGAGAAGATCTGGAGGCAAAAATTCTCCAGAGAATTTGTTGATGTTGTCTCCGGTTGCCAGGGTGATGGGATTCCACAGAGATGGGAAAGCCCTCCAACCCTTGCCGACCCTAACACCCTCTGACAGCCCATCTCCTTCAAGTATACACACCGTGTGTTATGTCAAATAACGTTTTGGTGCGTCAGCAGGATTGCAGGCTCCACAGAGGAATGTTGTGTTGAAGGACAGGTGCGTTTCACCTGCATGGCCCTCAGAGCGTACGGGAAATACTCCTGCACGTTCCCTTTGAACTCCCCCTCCCACTAGAGAGTCACAAGTCAGTGGCTACTTTCCACAATAAAATGAAGATCAATGAAGTGACCAATGTAATATGAGGGCAAAAGCAGCAGTGGAAAAGTTGCGTATGAACGTGGCATCCCCACCCTTGAATGGTGACCACCTACTGTAAGAGACCTTCAGAGGGGCAATTTGGAGAAGGAAAAAGGAGGGCAGAATTATGTGGCAGTGAAGATTTTGGTTCGTAGTTTCTGTTGCTGTCGACATAAAATAGTGAGTGTAAACAAAAAGCCTTATCATTAAAAGTGTACTTTCCTAGAAAGTGTTGACTAACTTGAGTTCCGTATAGAGATGTTTGACCTAGTGACGGGCAACTGCCCTTTTTCATTTCTAGAAACACCAAATAACTGGTTCTCCACCTGTTCAGGTGTCACCTCTGGACTAGAAGTACAAGCAGAACAACGGCTGTGGTGACACCGGACTTCCTGGACTATCGCCACACAGGCGACGTGCTTCATTTCAAGCAATAAGCACAAAGAATATCCAGAGCTGTTACTCCCATTTAAGGTTTTTGGCTATCTACCTGCTCTTTCCAGATCCTTCTCCAAGAAACACACAAGGCTAAAATAGTCATCAGTCCATGAAAGACAAATAGCCGGATGAAAATCTCTTCACACAGTCACGGCAATGCTTCTGATGCTGGTACGGTCCCCACAGACCTGTTCTAGAATATGTACCATTTACCTGGACTCTTTCCATGGCAGGAAACCGCTGAAACTGCTTGTGCTTGCGCTTGCACTTCATCTCCAATAGGGTTCCAGGGTACTTCCATTAAATTCATGATCATGCTACTATAATTGAAAAACAAAAAATAAAGTATGAGCATGAGTATGAGCTCAGTTGAAAATTGTATTTGATGTATCCCTTTTGTCTCGTCGAAAGTATTGTAATTTCCCACCTGGTGAATGCAACCCTTTGGAGGTAAAAGGAAAAATGGAGTGAAACGTAGAGGAGTTTCGTTCTTCAGTCTTCTGTTGAGATGTTGCTCTTCTCAAGACATAAGTGTCCACTTCTGAAATTTCACGTCATTCAGTGTTGATGCACTTCGCTGTTAAAAAAGCATATGGCCACTTCCCCCATGCACAATCTTCCAGGTATTTTAGATGGCCTTTATTACTCCCACAGTGGGGAAATTGAAATTGTACACAAGGCTGCTGAACTCCAGACATGTTCAAAGTGGAACTCCAATGCTTACTCTCCTGCTGAGTCAGCAGCTTGTAAGCTGCTTGGCCCTGAATCTCACTTCTTCTTTGTGCAACCACATACGAGACAGTACAACCCCACAAATGTAAATATATAAGTAGGTCCCCCTATACAGGGACATCATGCTGAAAACGTCTGCATACTCATGTGTCTATATTCCAGCTGCATTGACATTGGGAAAGTGGATTTTTGTGTACTTTGCCGAAGGCAGCCTTGCATGATGATCCTGATGCTGTTTGGGCAGCGCGTCACGTAAAAGAAAGACAAGAATTTTTGGGTTTAGTGAGGCGTGAGGTGTCACTTCTTTCGTCCCATGTGTGACGTGTCCATTGGTATTTGTCCCTCTAACCATGCTATACCTGCAAATCACACCCTGCCTGGAACACGACACAGGATGGACATAGTTTTTTACGCCACTGACTCACCTATACATCAACATGCAACCCTGGAGGTTTCCTTTGTCGTCAGCATTGGACGCAAATGTCCACATTCCCAACATTAATACTGTATATTACGCCATAAAAGTTGTTGTTATAAATGGTGAGAAAAAGGGAAAAAAACTGCAGAGAGATGGATAAAAGCGGTGAGAAAGAGAGGGGTAAAAGCGACAATAAACTGATAAATACACTCCCATATTAACTAGGGTTCAAGGACGACCCAATCTAACTACCCAATAGGACTGAGTTGACCTAGTCATCCCAGTCATTTGATTGCAGAGTCAAAGCAGCTGAAGTTACTATATTCTATCACACACTCTCTCCAACTTTTAATTCTTTGAGGTGGAGCCTACGCCTCAGTGAATTCCATGAAATGGTCTCTATATATCTGATTTCAAAACCAAAATCTATCAGAAAAAATGACAGTCAAAACTGAAAATGGGCAGGATGAGAGACTCATTGAATCAAAGCTATTGAGACTCAGTACACTGTGTTTGCAGTGATGCTCTCTACCTGGAAAATGTGTGTTCTGTCCTTTACTCTATAAGATGCATCAGGCCATAACTGTTTTTTGTCAGTTTGTGCTTTATTCATGCAGGCACACAAATCGCTTCAGGGGCTGCCTTGTGATGCCTGCACCATCCTTGTGACGTAAATCCTTCAGCGTTGTAAATTGAATGTCAGAAAAACTGAAGAAATAAAGAACAATCAGGACAGACCAGGTGACAGGAAGAAAAGTCTACTGTAAATATTGCCTGTGACGATAGTATATTCACTCTGGATTGGTCAGTATGTGAAGTAATTTCCTGAGTGACATTCTCCCAGGTCAAGATTCTCCCTCAAAATCAAAACAAGTTGAAGCGCCAGGGTGCATGTTGGACGAAACGGAGGAGAGGTTCTGACTCACCTGCAGTTTATGTAAAAGCATATGTACAGTCTGGACTGGGCTGTGATGTCAATGGCTGAGAAGAGACGCATGTTTCTAATGAGCGTAAGATTGGATCTACCCTCCGCTAACCCGAGCTTATTTCATAATACTTCCTCCTCCACACACACAGCAGATGATGTCAGGTTCAGTCAAAGCCTGTCAAAGGTGTACTTTGGAAACATGGCGGTCTACGCAAATGACAGACGGCAAGCGACCGGGGGATTTTTAAATAAGCTTTCTTTTCTGAGAAAAGTAAAGATGGCCATTCAAGGAAACATTTCCTGGATTTGGAGTGAAATAACTTTGGTTTCAGACATAATGGTGCAATTGCCATATTTTCATTTGCAGAGCCTTTGATGATTATGCAACCCGGAGCCACGTTCAACAAGTAATTGGTTGCATTCATGCTCACATGCGCAGCTACATATAGAGTGCATGAAGCAGAACCAAGAGTCAAAGTTGAGTTCAAAGTTGCATCAGAATCCTACTATCACATCATGAAACATGAGATTTAAACACAGACTGTGCCATGTTTTCTCTTTCACTACTCTTTCTGCTTGAAATCAAAAGAGAACATGAAAGGAGGGTGAAAACTGTTATATTTCCAGGCACTGTGTGTGCAGTTTGGGGATATAACCCCTCAAGATGTTTGTTTATCTCTGTCTCCTCTCAGCAACCTGCAAAAACTGTTGGGTTATGACAAGGTGACACACACTATCAGACGAAACTTCCTTCATTGAAAGAAGCGGCTGCTCTATTTTTTTCTACACGTCCTGACTTCTAAGGAGCGAAATGTTGACACTTGTCAAGTGGATTTGGTGTAAGCAAGCAAGCCCAGACTGTCAACTGGTAAAATAAATAAAAGCAGAAAACGTGAATGCTGTGGGGAGAACGTGCTACGTCTAGTGCCAATGAGGTCTCCATCGAAGAACACATTCTCACTGCCAAGGCGTCAAACAGTGACTTTGTATTTGTACTTGTATTTTCAAGTGGACTTTTGTGCTCCAGGTTGACACTGACTCAACATACATTGCTGAAATCTGTGTTTGGCTTCACTCTTGGACGGAAAAGTCCACTTGAAAATTGACGCTATTTGACACCTTTTGAGATTATTCTGGACAAAAGAGTGTGGACCATCTTTGACTTCCAAAGGGCAACATCACCCTGAGTGTCTCTACCATAGAAAGAGAGTGACAAACAATCTATATGACTCAAACAAATAAACCAATTGACAGAGGAAAAATGGACAAAGGAATGTAAATCATGCTCAAATGAGTAAATAAATAAATAAAAGAAACAACCCATTGGACACAATGGTTTAACTGCAATGGGTTTGGTATTGGTCAAAAAGTCAAAATGGTTTTTGAAAACAGCTACCATTAAATGATAACGTTTTTTTTTTTTGTTTTTTTTTTGGTGTGACATATTCAGAATACATATGTACTGTATACAGTATATCTACATGGTGTCCTTCTATTAATATGATCTATCTCACCCAATATTACATAACTGGCTCCCAACTGGCTCTGCCTTATGTAATATTTGAACACACACTGGTTTTATTGAACACGTTCTGACACAAACATGATTTTTCCCCGAAAATCAAAATCAACTGCATCAGTTCTGTGTTCTACATAAAGGCCCTGGAACGTGTTCAGAGTACTCTCACTCCCCCATCGTTTCCCCGCTGTGACTTTGTTTTCATGGCGTGCTCCAAGTCTGGCATGAAGACTTAATACGGACGAGGAATCATCGTAAGGAAATGTGTAACACTAACTAGCTTCCATCGGAGAGCAAACCTTCAGCTTTACATTCTTTCTTAGATCATGTTCTGGGCATGTAAAGCCATCAGACGTGCCAGGTCACCGGTCCGATTGCTTGGCAGATATGAGGACAAATTCATTCAGAGCTTTACAGCACAGCGGGTATTTTCAGCTTCAGGAAATGATATGACTTGTGAAATCAGATATGGGATGCGTGGTAACCGTTAGCGCAAGATATATAATCCCAAATGTGATTCTGATTAAGAAGCGGCAAGCAAAGGGACAACAAACTGTTGAGGAATAAGTGGTTTTGTCAAGGCGTTTAATCTGTGACATAACAGCTCATATGTTGCTTTATTGAAGCCAGAGACGATGTTTAGAAGTACAGTGCTTCAGTCCGTGGTTATGTCACACGGATGTCGTTGTTGGTTGCAACATTACATGATAAAGATTTGAGAATGAGAAAAAATATTTTAAAAGTCTGATCAATAATACCTTGAAAAAGTAAGTGGATTACTGACTGCTCCCTCAAGAAGTAAAATGGTTTACTTGATTTTAAAAGTCACATTTAAAGTTACATTCAGCACATGCCGACGCAAATGGCATTTCCCAATTTAAAAAAAAAAAAAAAAAAGACGTAATGCATTGACGTTGGGAAAGTGGATTTTTGTGGCCCTCAGCATTGCATATTGATGAACACCGATGGGCATTTCAATGTATTCATTTTTTTTTTCCTTTCATCCCAGGATGGTAGCGGAAGGTGTCACCTTCCTCAGATTGCCATGAAAACATGATCTCATGTTCAGAGCAGGCTAAACATACAAGGTACATAGCTGAGCTGCCATCTCACCTGAAGTTGAACAACTGCGATAAGAAGCTGAGCAAATGTTTCACAGTAAGTTGTCAATTCTTCAGCAAAATTATTCAATATGACATTAGTTATGGTTAAGGGAGGACAGTCAGAAGCGTGGCGACGTGGGATTCGCAAACACGCGTACAGGGTGACGCACAGAAGTCCTGGTCACTGAATCATATTGGATGTCATTTGCTATTTATAACACCTTACATGGCTTTCCTTCGTGACGGTACCACCCCATAGCTCTGCACTTACCCCAAACGGGAGGGGCAACATGTCCAACAGTCAAATTGTTTTGCTGTAGAATGTGTTGGCTGAAAACAGCCGCCTCTGCCTCACCATCATGAAACACTTTATTGCTCGACAGCACTGAGCGTATCACAAACCGGAGCCCACTCAATTCTTTCTGTCTGCTTTTGATCGTGCTCTCAAATCTCACCTTGCAAACTGTCACCAGGCCAGTTAGCATCCACCACAAGACACTTCCGGGGTGTGTCATGTCCAGAGTTGAACAGTTACTTTGAAAAAGTAATCCGACTACATACTTGAAGTTACCTCATCATCGAAACAGAAATGCAAGGATGCATTTTTTAAGCTTAATATGTCAGCACGAGAAAACTAGTTTGCTGTGAGACATTCAAGTTCCACCGACTATGACTATTATTGTAAATGGTCCTCCACAGGTAAATATTGGAAATAATTGGTGTCATTTCTCACTCATTGAGGATGTGATTGTTAGAAACTGTGACTCCTTCCAACAAGTTTTTGCTTCACCATTTTTGTGTCCGTTTCTACAGCATCCACGGATCAAGTCCAGATTCATCCAGAAAATCCAGCAGTTTATCTCCTTTTCCATTCCCTTTGATTTGCAGGTGGGTATTTGACAACAGGTCGCTAGGATTGGCTTCAGACGCAGTCCGGGTGGCAGAGAGGGTCGCGATGATGTCTGCATGGACTTCCCAGCACCCGAGGAGGCAGCCTGGCGCCATGTTCAAAGTGCTCACTTGTTGGTGTGGAATGTTAGGCTGGCAAGGTGACTTTGTTTGAAGTGTGTGAGTTTGGGTTTCACTGCTCAGAAATAGATGTGGTCGTCCAGGTGGGCACCTCGGTTTTGTCACCAGTGTGGGCAGGACTATTTGCATTCCAGCCAACCCACCTGTACCCATTTAAATACAGACGGCGAGACGAAACTGCCGGACACAAATCTTCAGGATGGCCAGTGAGTGAACCCCAGTGTTGTGAGGTGAGAGGTTAGTGAGGTAACCCAGTAGGAATCAATCCTTTGTGTCACTGTGTGGAGTATAAAGAGCTTGACTCTTTCGGATTCTATATACATATATATATAGATAGATAGATAGATGCAGCACAGTGGTTAGCACTGCTGCCTCTCAGCAAGACGGTTCAGAGTTTGAATCCAGCTGTGGACCTGGAGTTTGCATGTTCTCCATACGCCTGCGTGGGTTTACTCCAGGTACTCCGGTTTCCTAGCCCAGTCCAAAGACATGCTCACTATGTGTGTGTGTGAACGGTGTGTGCCCTGCAATGGACTGTCAACCTGTCCAGGGTGTATTTCTGCCTCTCACCCAATGACTGCTGGAATAGGCTCCAGCACTCCCTGCAACCCTGAACAGGACTAACATCCTACATAGTAATACACATGTAGTAACATAACACATAAGAAATACACTCCACTTCAAGAGCTATCTTTCAAAGGAAATGTTTTTCTCAAGATCAATAAGATTAAGGTGATTAAAAAAATTAAAATAAAGGTTAGTCTGCGAGAAAGAGGTTCATGTGTTAGCTCAACAGTTTGCCGGTCTCCAAGCAACACCTCCAAAGAGGGCTCAGCATGAAGCAGCAGTGAAACATGTCAGTGACCATCCACCGGGGAATCACTTGTCTCTGATCTCCTCACATGGAAGCGGCTGATATGTTCTCACAAAACATGCGTGGACATACACACGTGCGAGCTTGCCCAAATATTTATCTCTCAGCACCACCGAATCTGTCGAGTAATATCGAGGTGTCCAGCGGAGTCCAAACAGTGTGGGCCATTCAATTGGCATATTCTGATTTACTTTGGACGCCAGTTGTTTGAGTGGTGCCAACTTTAGCACTTTGTCAAGAGAATTGTCAACATGGCTCAAAAAGAACACAAGAAGCAGCATTCTCCACTGGAGCCCTCCAAAGGCTGCTGTGTGAACAGTGGACCAGTGGCCTGTTGAGCCACAGGCAGCGGGTTTCTGGGAAGAGGTGGACCTGGAGGGCAGACGCAGTGGGCTGAGCTCGCCGAGATAAACTTGTATACATTCTTAGCCCCAAAACCGTTGGGCTGAATACGGCTTTTAAATCCCTATCTCTGGTTTCAATCCCTATTCGGAGCTCTTGTTTGGGTTCAGTCCATCAGCTTATCTTTATTGACTTGAGCTAGGAGGCTCTCCACTCGCCTAGTCAATCCAGGCTTTACTCTTTGACCTAAGACAGTGCAGCGTGACGTGCTTGTAAACCTAATTGTGCACTTTAGTACGCAGGTAGACAAGGAGACGTGCAGAGACCAGCCCCACTGATCTTCTGGAGGCTTATCTGGTAAATGACTCAGATGTTTCACAGTGACATCACAGTCCCACTTTGTGTCCTCTTCTCTATACGTTTTTGTTTGGGGTCAGAAGGTTAAACAAGACTTCCCAGTTCTGCGCCTTAGTTCCATTTGAAACAGTTCCCCCTTCGCTCAGGTCGTGGGTCAAAAGTCAGACATCTCAATTACATCATCCTCAACAGACCCTATTCCGCCCTTCCACATGTAAACCAACAACATTTAGCCGTTTCCATGGTGACGGTGCACACAGCGTACAGTCACACATACTTTCCAAGTACCTTGTTAAAGAAGCGGCTCTACTCTGAGTACAGCAGGAACAATGAGGATGGAAGGGGCCCGCCTCCATCCGAGCTTTTGCCATGGCAACGCAGCTATTTGTCTTGCAAGCATTCCCAAAACATTCTGAGAAGATTCCTCACACATTCCGCTTACAAGGCAAACCTGAGAAGAGCAAAAAAGTGTTGGGAAGAAAACTGATCTCAGATTTATTGAGCCGGCTATAAAACAGTTGGACTGCACAGTTGGCTTAGACGTAGGGCATGAAACACCATTGACTTTATTCTCCATCAAAACGGTTTCAAAGGTTCTGCAGAGGTTCTCCAGAGGTGAGCACTGTCAAGGTATTTTCATCAGCATCGATATTGATGCGCATATTAGTATGAAAAAAAGAATCAATTGCCACCTGGATCAGCTGTTGGTCTCACTTGGATGGACTCCTCACATCTCCAAGGTGAGATTCAGTGCTTCCAATGGCAGCATGATTCATCCATCCACCACCCTTCAAAGAGAAATGTATTGTTCTGTAGTAAGGAAGGTGTTGTGAGGAAGTGTTGCAGGAGGCGGCCATCTTTGCTCAGCAGATTTGTCTTGGCGAATGGGTGAAACTCTGACAGAGCCTTGGAGAAATGTTAAGTGCATCTTTGTTGTAAAAGTGGAAACTACACTACTCAGAGGTAGCACATTTTTAAGTGTCGAAGTAATACGTCCTTATCTAAACTGGTGTTCACTTTTCAGATTGTGGAGTCAGCAATTGTTACAACAATATGAAATACGTGTAACTGAATATCCAGCAACAATATATATCCAGACATTTTTTTCTGAAAACATACATATATACATATATATATACATATACATATGGATATACCGTGGTGGAAATAGGTTGCAGTCTATAGTCTATGTAGAGTAATTTAATTATTGTTCAATCTGTTATTTGTTGACCTTGATACTGATGTTCAGAACTGACATTTTTTTTTTTTTTTGGAAATACAACAGAAAGATTTGCCAAGATTTTTCCTGATGATATTTCAGCTTGTGTCACATTTAAAGTGTTCCTCGTAAAAGTTTTTCCACCAATGTATGCAAAATTTCTGGTGACGATTTTTTTCAGGTTCAGTGTTCAATGTATCCTGTCATCCCTTTGAGATTTTAAGGTAACATTTATGTTTTTTCTCATCCCCATGCTGTCTCTGTAGCTTTCTTCATCTTGTGTCTTTTGGTGGTGTACAAGATCGGATGTGTTTTTTTTCTTTCTGTTATCGCCCTGCAGAATAATGCAACGTAAGGCCAGTCTACTAAGATACCATGAGTCCATTAGTCATGCTTTTCCTGAAAGAATGGCAGATTTGGTGAGGCTCAAGAAGCATTTGGCGGCTGGGAAATGGACAATTCTTGGCACTTTCCACTCGTGCTGCTTCCTGTCCTTCACGACAGATGTAGGGAATGTGGGGAGACGGAGTTGCTGCTGTGTCCATGGCAACTGAGCTGATGTCAAAACACAAAACGTCAGGTGCCATGCTTCTCCTGAGTCAGTCTTCTGATCCAGTGGATGTCGAATCTGACCTTGTTGCGTCGACCATCGAAGAATGACGGGGGCGCAAACATCTCACCTGTTGTGATGGCAACAGTAAACCTGGAGAGGTGTAAGATGGAGATCCAAATACACTATCAAAGAGTCTGGATGTACTCACTCACACATGATGTTGTGTGTGCACCTGGTGTGTAAAGAAAGTGGAGCTACATTGAGTAATTGTTCGAAGTAACTCTCCACGACTATAAACCAGGTTTCAAGGAGTCATTCAAAACAGAGAGGAAGAGAAGCAACTGACTTGTCAGTCTCAGCCTGCATGATCACAGGGACCAGCAGCATGACCGAGGTACAATGGGACCCAGTGTCTCATCACTGATAAGGACAGTCTCTTTTGTCTCTGCGCCAATTCCTCTTGTCTCCTCTCTTGTCCTCTTTTTGCTGCTCTATTCTTCCTGCTATTCTTCGTCTGTCATGCTCAAAGGCTTCTGAGATGAAAGCGTGCGGTGATAAGGGCAGGTAAGAGTGCAGGAAGGGGGAAAACAGCGGCAAGGGAAGTGATAAGAGAGGAAACAAGGAAAGCTTTGATAACATGAGTGTGTGTGTGCATGTGAACTTGGTGGTGTAACTGTACCTGCATGCCCCGCGGAGATGTATTTTACGTGTGATTCTGCATTCAGAACGGCGCTTTCTTTACATCTGAAGGCTGATATCCAAGATCAGTGGAGTAGAGGTTCGATGAAGATGTGGCTTTTTGTTGACCTTGCTTTTATTACTGCTGACTTGTCCACGTGTGACTGCTAAACAGCTTGAGCCATGTCACCTGTTTCTTCAATCTGGGGCTCTACTGCAGCCTCTTCGATGCCCTGTTTTCTCTCTCCCTCCTGGATGAGTTTTCTGGGACTGTTTTGTGTTAAGCTCTGGCTTCACCTGCAGCCATTGTCATGCTTTGAAAAGCAAATGAAAGTGTGAGGTGTAGGGCTTTTGTGATTTTTGGAAAACATAGCAGCAGAGCATGGATGGATGGAAGGATAAATGTCACAGATCATGTCCACTTAAACATATTACTAGGTGCATGAGTCTAGTGGAGCAGCATTATTGGCCATAGCCGGGGACATTTGCACGTGCACGTGCACAGTTTTCATCAGGAAGTCATTCTAATATCCTATATGCACATTGCCTTTATGGACGTGCATTTTAATTGACCTCTGCATGTACTTCATTGAATATATAAGTAAAAAAAAAAGTAAGTGAATGACCAGAAATCAAGGTAATCTATTTTAAATAAAAACTATACATCAACAATCTAAGAAGTGAAGTGAAAACGCACACTAGAATTCAAACTGAAAGGGTTTCTCATGGGCGCATTTATGCCCCCTGGTGTTCATTCGAACTCTCAGTTGTTTGACCTGCAGTTCCTCATTTGTGCGACAGAGGAAGCCGTATGTTAAGAAATGATCCCCACAGCTGCTTTGAGAGGAAGGTGTGTGTACGGCAGGTGGCGCGCTTCACGCATTTTAAACACATCCTCAGTTGTCCTGAACAAAAAGGCGCTCAATAACTATTTATTTCATTTATTATATATTGGATATGTGATGAATGCAGAAATTATTAATTCGTATTTAAATTGTATTTATTTATTTATGTTCACATGGCTCATGCTTTTAAAAAGTAAAAAAGAAATTACATTTTAAAAAGAAAGGTCAATTTAAATTTTAGTGCCATACTCGATTTTACCTCTGTAACAGGCGCTTTACAGGACTATGACCAGGACGGTGTCGTGATAACATTTAAAAGACACTGTGTTCTGTCCACAGAGAATGGTGTCCGTATGGTATGGTGGTATCAGCTGTGGGACTCATATCAGACCTGACCTGATCTCCTCCTGAGTTTGTCTATCTTAACCTCTTTCATCTCTTATCACCACCTACATTGTCCGCTTCATCTCGATGAGCCCTGGAGAAGGCCCAAAACAGGTCTGAGGTACGGCATTTTCCTTCATTTTTTGTAGCAAAGAAATGCAGCAGGCTCTCACTGACATTCACAGCCAGGACAAAGTCAGGATGTAAGGTCACCTAAATCTAAAAAATGTCGAGGGACTTCGCAATGAAATGCCAAAAAAAAAAAAACTTTAAATTTCATTTTAAAAATATGGGGTTCTACATTGATTTTGTGAGAGAATACTCTTGCTATTATCACATCTCTTACTTTCATCCAACCACCAATGCAATGATGTAGAATGCTGGTAAGAGAAGGTCAACCGAGTGAGACAGCACCAGAGAGCAACTGTTGAGCTCAGACTACTGAGGCATAGACAGCCATGTGAAGAGTGATTGGAGCTGAAAGAGGTCTGGAGATTGTGGAAGAAAGTAAACAAAGGAAGGAGGGTTTCTGTTTAGTTTTGGTAGTTGACTGCTGCGTCTGTTTTGCACATCCTAGAGCTAAAACGAATCTCCAGAACGGTGCAGATCATCAGGGAGAAAATAATGAAAGTCAACAGCTCAAAAAGAAGAGAAGTTCCACTGAAGAGAAGTTCTGGTAAATCAACCAACAGATGCTTCTTGAGAGGCTCAGCTGAGATTTGTTTGGAGGATTTTTGAGCTTTAAAGTAAAACCGGAATCGGCACTGGAGAGCAGAAGAACTTGGATTGAAAACAGGTCACGTGTTGACTTCCTGTTGCCTCACCGCCCTACTGACAGAGTTTGTTGCTGCCGACTTAGTGTGCCCTTTCCACATGTGCGTGCCGATATGAGACGGCTGCAAACAAATGTCATGCAAAGCGTTTTTGTTTTGGTCTAATCGGTTTGTAATGTGATCTCCACAGTAGATCCATTCAGAACCTCTTCACACGCGAGGTCATGTGACCTCCTTTGTCCGCCCAGAATCAACATGACTTCATTGTTCACGGGCAGCAGGTAGAAAGCAAGAAATTAAAAGGTGGAACATGAGATTCCCGAACAACTCCTGTGACGATTCGTCATCCAACGACTGAAAAGGACGCAGAATGGAAATGATTGGAACAAGCTCAGAACAATAAATTCTCTTTGTTAGTCTGCTTCATCGGAGGAAGAGCACATCAGCATGTTATAATCTGCGCCTCAGCCGACTTGCCACGATGAACACTCATCATCTGAAATCTTCTCGATAACAGCCGCTTTGTCTTTCGTCTACAGTGACTCTCGGACTTATTAAGGCTGACCATTGTGTCAGCAGTCCTTCATACTGGAGAGCTGACTGGATGCCTGTGAGTCTCTCCAGTATGTGACTGATGTCCTTGTGGCACCATTGTCCTCCAAGCCATGAGTAATGGCTTCT